>NC_082347.1:20616407-21816407 GCF_027477595.1 Haemorhous mexicanus | reverse complement strand
ACTCTGCTTTATAGAACCTTTGTCAGCTTTGGTTGCATTGATTACTTGTGCTTTGATATTTTCGTTTTGAGAATAATTTTGTTGGTTTCTCTTTTGTAAAGGACACTGAAGCCATGAAGAGAGCTTTAGCCTTAATAGATTCGAAGATGAATCAGGCAAAAGGTTGGCTGAGAGATCCAAATGCACCTCCAGGTAATATTTCAACACAAACAACAGCCTAAAGTATTTTGATTTTTAAGGTCTCATTATTTCTGTTGTTTAAGACAAAATGGTCTTTAAGCATTAATAAACCTTACATAGTGGATCATTCTGAAGGTGCCTGTATGTATTCCTTTCTTTAGATACTGGGATTTGAACAAGTTGTGTCTAATGACCTGAAAGGCTTTGCTGCATCTAAATGGTCTAAAATATATGTATTCTCTGGAACATACATGTTCTTAATTTGCATTCCAGCAGTAAACTCAAAAACTTTTGAATTGAAGAGTACTAAATTGTAGCTATGGCTAATATTTAAAATCTCTTTTGTATTTTCAAATTTTTATAACTTGAGATTTCCCTAACAGAATCTCTTTAAGTGTTTTTCTTTCAGTCTTGACATAAATTTTTTAGTTGAAAAATCTGCCATAAATATGCTTAATTGCAATCACCTTTACTTATATAAGGGGTTTGTTTACCTTTGTATGTATCTTTAAAATAAACAAAACTTCATAGAGGCCTGTTTCATTTGGATGTTGAAAGACCTTATTAGATGGACTTCTTCTGAAATCAAAGCCAAACGAATACAGTTGTAAAGCTGGATGTGAATTGTTGTTTTTTGGTGTATGTCTCCAATTTGGTAAATGTGCTTTCACGACTGAGCCTAATGCAGTTCATGTGACATGATGATATCAGGAGTTTTCTCATACATGTCACAGAATGTCTTGTTTGCTGTACTGACTGACCCTGTGCCTCAGGGGATGCTGGTGAGCAGGCCATAAGGCAGATTCTTGATGAAGCTGGCAAAGCAGGAGAGCTGTGTGCCGGCAAAGAGCGCAGAGAGATCCTGGGCACGTGCAAAACCCTGGGGCAAATGACAGATCAGCTGGCTGACCTCCGGGCTAGGTAATGCTGTACTTGGGACGGGCACTTCCCAAGCGCTATTACAATGTTTTCTCTGTAGTTGTCACTTCCTAACCTGTAGAAAAGCAGGCCAAAATCGTATTTAACCTTTTTTACTTCAGTCTCTTCTTTTCTGATGAGAATAATATGTTTTAATAAGAGAAATGTTAATTACATAATATGATGATTGGAATTGCTCAAGTAGATAATTCTGACTTTGCTTGCTGTCTAACACATAACCTTCCTCCAAATTAGGCAGAAAGGAAATTTTAAACTCTCCTTTTAAGTCTGTTCTCCAAAGAGGATATACCCCAATTCTGTAAGATATATGGATATTCTACTTTTTAGGTGTTTTTTGGGATGTTAGATCACATGTGGTGGTTGTTTATCCTTCATTGGCAAATTCTATTGAACTTTGTGTGTCACATGATTGAGGCAGCTAAGACATTTTATTTTCCTATTTATTTTTTTTATTGACTTGCAGTCATCACTTAGATGTGGCAAGACTTTAACTCCTGCAGATTCTGACTTTCTTCAACAGTCTGTAAATGAGGAGAAAAGGGGCCTTGTCCCGGGTACTTTAATGGAACTGTCTCCTTAAATAACTTTACTTTTTGACTCTTAAAAAATGTTTATTCATCTTGAGACTGCTAAATGTCACATTCTGGAATAGGAAAAATATGTTCTTAGTTTTTTACTCTTCTTCTGTTCCTCAGTTATTTTTTGTTTCCTTAAGGAGGAAACAAAATCTGATTAAATACTCTATCTCTTGCAATAATTGGTGGGAATAAAAATAAACAGATTTTGTTGCCCCTTGACTAGAAAATAACTTTAGTCAGTCCTGAGCTGAATCTGTGGTGCTCTTTTTGTCTCGGGCAGAGGACAGGGTGCTACGCCCATGGCTATGCAGAAAGCCCAGCAGGTGTCTCAGGGGCTGGACTTGCTCACTGCCAAGGTGGAGAATGCAGCCCGCAAGCTGGAGGCCATGACCAACTCCAAGCAGGCAATTGCTAAGAAGATTGATGCTGCTCAGGTACCACTAATGATTAGTAAATATTTCAGAACATTGCTGCTCTCAGAGCTGTTATGGTGAACTACTGCAGTTGTTTTCAAACAAAACACAGTTACTTGATAGGAAAAACATAGAGGGGATACTTGCTTTAACAAAGAAAAATCTAAAATTCAGTGACTTACAGCATATGGTGAATTTTGTTTCAGTTGATGATTTTTTTTGGTAACTTACTTGGCATTGCTAAAAATTTCAAGGTTATTAAATTAAAATTATGGAACACCCTAAATTTGCGTATAAAGTAATCTTATTGAAGAAAAGAATAGAAGAGTTTTAGATTGAACAGACTTATTTGTGGATAAAACCAGAGCCCTTTCTTTGGCCTCTGTTTTGGGAGTGGAGTTCAGGATTTAGAACTGTATGTTAGTGACAGAAGAGAAATGATGTTAATGAAACTACATTTTCTTTCAAGTGATCCTTTATTTTTGTTACTTTTAATATCCCTCAATGGTCAGTCTCTTACTCAGTGGGATTATGATGGTCATCAAATAATACACCTTATCTAAATGTGTATATATGTCTATTATCAATATATAAAGATACATTAATATTATATATGCATCAAATGAAATGGTAATGGGACTTTTTAGGAAGAGCTCTGTGTACCACCCTGGGCTCAAGAGCATGTGTTTTCATTTTTTTCTGAAAGTCACATTATCAGTTTCTAAAGGCAATGATTCAAAATATTGAATCACTGCCTTTAAAAACTGATGCAGCTTCTAAAATATTGTTGGCAAATGTTGAGGGGAGAGAGAGAATGTAAATCTTTGGGTAAATTTTATCTAGTTAGGCTTTTTTTTTTTTCAAAACAGAAAAACTATGAGGCAGTAGATTAATTTCATGGCACCTAAAAACCAGAAATTGCTTTTGGGAGGTATTTTCTGTTAAATAAAGTTTTGAAAGCTATATTGGTATTTTCTTTCTCTATGAAATCATGTCTAGAATAAACATTACTTGTTGTCTTCACTTGAACACAACTTCTTTCTGTTAAGAATTGGCTTGCAGATCCTAATGGGGGCAGTGAAGGAGAGGAGCATATTCGGGGAATTATGGCTGAAGCAAGGAAAGTTGCAGAACTGTGTGAGGAGCCTAAAGAGAGAGATGATATCCTTCGTTCCTTGGGGGAAATCTCTGCTTTGACAGCCAAGCTGTCAGACCTGCGACGACAGTAAGTGTTTGTTTTATCACCAGTTATTTATTTGAATGACTTTCCTGTGCATTTCCCAATGCTGAGCAAGATCCGAATATTGATGATTAAAATAAACCCTTTTAAGTTGTTCAGCCTAGTGATTTCTATCTCAAAGCTTAGCTTGCACTAGCTTCCTTAAAAAAAAGGTAACCAGATGTGTATGACATAGAAGTATTTTCTTTCTACTGCCTATGGAATATTTGAGAAGGAAACTGAAGCCAAATGTGAGCTTGTTTGTACTGTTGAAACAACAAGGTAATGGGAAATATAAGTTTGTTTATGTAGGTGGGTGTCATCACTGGTTTTTGCTAAGCACTTTACTAAATATGAAGGTGGAATACCTACCACTTCCATCACTGTCAGTGTTCTAAGCTGTAATTGCAAACTATACAAAAGATAAGCCTTTCAGAAATTCTATTTCTGTATCAGTTTTGCAAAGAGGCTGCTTGAGAATGGAAGAGGAGAAAGAAGCTGTTATTGTACAAATTGTGATCTTCACCTACAGCTGGTTGCAATATAGCAATAAATATTTTTCTTGCTTCATTAGTTAGATGCTTTATTGAGCATCTAGCTAATTTTGAGCTTTAGCTGCTGTAGGTCTTAATGTGCTACCTTTTGTCAGGTTTCTATATAGCCTTTGGTCTGTGGCTGCTTACTCTTCTGCTTGTAATCTGTATGGCATGATTGCAGTTGCTCATAAGGCAGCCATGGAAATGGGAAATCAATTCTTACACCAGTATTGGCAGTGACAGTCTATGCCTTCCCCCACCTCAGTGCTGTGCTGAACATTTGTAATGTCCAGGTACCACAGCAGAGAATTGCTCCTCAGAATCTCAACCCAAGTGTCAAATTCAACCTTATTTAAAAATATCAAGTACCTTTATTGTGTCTTCCTGCTGAACTTGAGATAATCTGTAAATGATCTTTCTGTGACTCCACTTTTTTTTTTTTTTTTTTTTTTTTTAATCCTTAGTGGGAAAGGTGACTCTCCTGAGGCCCGTGCTTTGGCCAAGCAAATAGCTACATCACTTCAGAATTTACAGTCCAAAACAAACAGGGCTGTAGCTAATACAAGGCCAGTTAAAGCAGCTGTCCATTTGGAGGGCAAGATTGAACAAGCTCAGAGGTGGATAGACAATCCCACAGTTGCTGATAGGGGAGTAGGTAAGTGTTTCTCTGTGATTTTTGCCCCAGGTTTAGAATCAAACCTGTCACCAGTTTTTTTGGTGGAAACTACTGCTCCTGAGATGCTGAGGATGCATTGAATCTTTACAGGTGTGGAGACTGGGAGTTATAGCTAAGTCCTGGCTGCAATTACAGAATTAAGCTGGCCCATGATTCTCTTTGTGTTCTTTCCTAAAGAATAGAAGAACATGTGCAGCAGAGAAAACAAAATTGCTTCTTGCTTTCCTTATTATGCAAATATTATATCTCAAATTTGAATTTATACCTACTCCAGCAAATTGGGTAATTAAGTCCTTCTGAGAAGATAAAAACACTCATAAACCTGACCTAGAAGTATCACTTCTTGTGTGGTTTCTGGGTTATCTGAGGAGAATGCTAACAATTAAAAAGAAAGGGGATCTGATAATCCCATTTTGCTCTTGATGAGCGTCTAACTGTGGTTCAGGAGTTGCTGGCACATGGCAGGATACTCAGAAGAAAAGTAAATTAAGAATATAAAAGATGTCAGCAGTGCTGAGTGATTCTTGGATAGTCTGATGCTGTGACAACTTCCTAAGTAATTTAAAGCTTGATCACAAACTTGGATTACTTATGGGTTAGCATTAGTTTAAAATTATTCTTCAGTAGGTCTTTGGACTTAATACATGATGAGTTCTTTTAGAAGAATACTGCTATTGTATTATTGAAGAACAGAGAATTGCATTCCTGTGAATGAGCAGGAAGCATCTGTAAGTCAATGAAGGAAATTACCCATGCTAAAAATAATTTTTTTAATGGAAAAGCTTTTGACACACTGTGGAGGCTTTGTAAGGTGTTCCCTACCCCCACTGTCCCTTCCAATCCAAACTACTTGACACTTCTTACTTATGCCTTCTGGAATTCTGGGAGAGGGCATTTGGCTTTTAAAGTTGTGTTTCTACTTGTCTTTTCTTTCCTTCTTGCTGCTTATCTTCTAATGAAGGAATGAATTGCAGTATTTGAAATTTGTGCTTTCTATTGGATTCAACAGATTAGTTATGTAGAAATACCTGACAGCTGCCATGGTTAATTTTTGTCAGACCACTCTAATTAAAAAGGATGTATCTCTAGCCAGAGTTGCAGAATTAAGCAAAAAGAAACTGGAGACAGTTGAATTCCTCTGTGGTTTTGAACTGTAATTATTCAGTGATAAACTGCACTTCTCTACCACCTAGGGAAGTGTTGATAAAAACCCAAGAGCTGCGATGCGTGCACAGAGGCGCGCGGTGCTTGCTGGTGGCTCTGGTGGTTTTGTCCCTGCGTGTCACTGCCCTGTCCCCCTGCAGGCCAGGCTGCCATCCGTGGGCTGGTTGCCGAAGGCCGGCGCTTGGCCAACGTCATGATGGGCCCCTACCGGCAGGACCTGCTGGCCAAGTGTGACCGCGTGGAGCAGCTCTCTGCCCAGCTGGCCGAGCTGGCCGCACGAGGGGAGGGCGAGTCCCCCCAGGCCAGGGCCATTGCTGCTCAGCTCCAGGACTCGCTGAAGGTAAGGACCTGTCTGTGCAGGCAGGCACACGGCGCGCTGAAACCCTTCGCTCCTCTGAGCCAGCCTTGTGTGCGTGAGGCCCCCATAAAAGGAAAATTTCAGCTACAGACCTCTTGGTTTAGCTGGGGTGTTTAAAGCAAATTTTCTAGAAAGGCCTTGTTATCATGCCATGGGGGTTAATTTCAGATGAAGAGTTTAGAAGGAAAATGTAAGTCTCTCTTAAAAGAAAATAGTATGCTGGCATTACGGATTTGACGGGCAAGGTCTCAAATCATGCTGTTCATCGCTTCTAATGCTGCTTCAAGGAGTGATATGTAAGCGTTGTATATTTCAAATTATGTAAAAGGTGATTAATTGGTCATACTTTTAAGGTAATTTTATCTTAATGTCTGCCATTGGAACAGGCATTTTTTTGCAAGAGAAGGTTTTATCGGATTTGGACCCTTACAACTTAATATCCCTCTATCAAATTCCAATAATTTTCCACTTTTTTAAAGGATCTTAAAGCACGAATGCAAGAAGCAATGACCCAGGAAGTTTCTGATGTTTTTAGTGACACCACGACTCCTATTAAAATGTTAGCAGTAGCTGCTACTGCTCCCTCTGATGCTCCCAACAGAGATGAGGCAAGTATACCCAGGTGGTCTTTTCTTTCCATATAAAGCTTCAGTTATTGTTTCATTTTACCTGAATTGGTATTTTGAAAAACAAATCAGTGCTCTGAAAAATGAATTGCTATTTTTTCTCAAGTTTGTGGTACATGCTTATTAATTCTGACAACATAAAGATTGCTGTGCAAACCTCTCCAGACTCCTGGAGACTGTGACTTGTATAACCCTGAAAACAGTGTTGTCTCTGGCTTCATAAATGGCAAAAATGTCTCCCCACGTTGCTGGTACCACGTTGCCATCAGCAGGCTACAAAATTCTTGTGCAAAAATCCCTAACACACTAGTTGGTGGATTTTTATATCTCAGCATACATGAGCTGATTACAATAGTCAAATTCATGCCAGAATTAATCAACAGACTAAACCTGTTCTCTTACTGGATATTGTTTCCTGTACTTGAAAGCCACTGGCTGGACATGAAGTACCTAAAATGCAGTGTCTGGCAGTTCTGTTTGACTATTCTGGCTTTTGGCTACGTGATCAAAATAATTCCCAAGGCCTTGGAGAATTCAGCTTTATGGCAGGATAGCTTTTTGTCCAAGTATTCTGTTTCTTGAATATCTAAGCACTGTAAAAGGAGGCAGTTTTTTTCCTTTGTGAATTTTGAGTGTAAACCCCTTTATTTTTCTTTCAAATATAATTACTTTTGTATTATGGGTTTGAAGATGAATCTCTGAGCTAAAATAATTTTGATAGAGTATTTCTTGCAGCAGTAGTCATCAGGAATTAGCGAACTTCATACCTTGAAGCTATAAAGTGTAAAGCTATCTCCTTAACTGTCCCATTGAGTTAGTAAAGAAGAAAGTCTGGTAATGTAAAGATTAAAAAACCCAAATGCCTTCAAAGCTTTTGTGTCCTTTTGCATCCTCTCAGGATGAGTTAAGTGGGAATGTTATGAAGGTGCTTCTGACACTTTGAAGAAATTGTGTGTTCTGTTAAGGAGGTTAGAGCTTTTTTTTAATGCTTTTTTTCTCTTCTGACAACTAGGTGTTTGATGAAAGAGCAGCAAACTTTGAAAACCATGCTGCTAGACTGGGAGCTACAGCAGAAAAAGCAGCTGCAGTTGGAACTGCCAATAAAACTACTGTGGAGGGCATTCAGGCAACAGTGAAATCAGCAAGGGAACTCACCCCACAGGTGCTTGCTGGGTTTGAAGGGCTTTTAAAAGGGCTGGGGATGACTTCTGGGGACTTTTCCTTATGCTTCTGTTCTCAAAGGAAGAGATTGTTGTTGATTGATGGTTGTTAATACCAACAAAAAACATGGTGCTGACACTCTTAAAAGAGGAATGGCAAATATTTCTATACATGATATTAAAAGTAGAACAAAATGATCAAATGACATTTTATTTTTCAACTCTTGGACAGAAGTGTCTGTGACTTAGACTTGAAACAAAATGACTTTGAGGCTTAGTAAAATATGTAAGTGGAAAAATGCTTCTTTTTTTTTTTTCCCAAATAAACTTCTATCTAAATGTTTGTAGTGTAATAAGTATTGTACTTTAGTGCTTTCAAGAGTTGTTTATAAGAAATTAGTACATAATTGAAGTTCCAGAAAAAAGTATTTATGCCAGCTAATTTCAGAAGTATGGTAGATCTTCAAGGAGCTGGATACTGCACTAGAATTAATGAGCTAGGTTTTCAAATGTGGAGCTACACATCTAGTCCTGAAAAAACAAATGCATTTTCAAGAATGTGCATCATGTTCATGTGAACTGATAATTAAAAGTGTCTTCTGTTGGCAGGTAGTATCAGCAGCTCGTATCCTCTTGAGAAATCCTGGAAATCAAGCTGCTTATGAACATTTTGAGACCATGAAAAACCAATGGATTGATAATGTAGAAAAAATGACAGGTAAAGTAGGAATTTTTATTGAAGATCCTACCTGTGGCTGACTAGCTTGTATAGATGTTTCTCCATGCTGTTTGGATTGATGAAACATGCAAAGAATAATGACTGATTAAAAAGAAATTAAGAGAAGTGGGAATGTGCTCTCTCACCCCAGGAATATGTATAAGTTACAGAATATACAAAATAGCTGGCTTCTTATCTGTTAATACTGAGCTGTAGAGGAGCAAATCCTGCTTTAGTTCTTTTTTGGGAAAATCAGAATACCATCATTTTTTATTGCAGTTGCTATTTTAGCAGTATATCACTGTGACAACTTGAGGTTTTCTTCTGTATAATCTTGGCATGTTGAAATAGGACAGGTAATTAACTGAAGGAAAGAAAATATGTTCAAAATATAGTAACAGCTCAATGAATACAGAGAATAAGACAAAGCTACTGATCCTGCTGAGGCACTGAAATGTTTTTCCTTCCCAAGTGCAGATCCTTTGCACTGACCTGCTGAACAGCTGACTGTACTATCTCCTCCATCATCTCAGTAATTAAATCCTGGGTATTTTAAATCTCACTGCCTTGTCACTATGAATCACCCCTATGTAAAAAGCACAGCCAGAGGGATGTTTCCTTTGGGATGAATGGGAGAGTACAAAAAGTACTGAATATGCTTAAAGAAATTTGGTGTGAAGAAAGAATCTCTGCTGCATATTCTGTGTAAGCCAGTTCTTGACTGAAACAACATTCCATGGTAGAGAAGTAAGAGCTGGGGATGTCATTAACGAGTTTTACCATGGTAACTGTCACAGAGGTACAACAGAATCACAAGTTAAACTGCAGTAGTACGTTGGTCTGATTTCCATGCCCCTTCTACTCTTCCCTTGACCCCAGTTTTAAAATACTTTTCTGGTTTTGAACTATCTCTGGAATACCAAATATCCCTTTCCACAGATGAAACTAGAATATTAATGTATTTAACTTTTATTCTAGGGTTGGTGGATGAAGCCATCGATACTAAATCTCTGTTGGATGCATCAGAAGAGGCCATTAAGAAGGACCTGGATAAATGTAAAGTTGCAATGGCCAACATGCAACCTCAGATGCTGGTAGCTGGTGCCACCAGCATCGCCAGACGAGCAAACCGCATCCTGCTGGTCGCAAAACGGGAGGTGGAAAATTCCGAAGACCCCAAATTTCGGGAGGCTGTTAAAGCAGCCTCTGATGAGCTGAGCAAAACTATATCACCCATGGTAATGGATGCTAAAGCTGTAGCAGGCAACATTTCTGATCCTGGTAAGGATTCTGTCAGCTAATTTAAAATGCGCTTTTTATTGACTGGAGATGATGTGAAGTAATGCTCATTTTTTTAATACAGCTGTGTATCTCCTTTTATGTAAATATGGTGTACACTTACATCTCAGAATGATGAAATCAAGCTCACACCATTAACTGCTGCATCCTGCTGTTCTAAAATGCAATCAAAGGCCTTTGGCATATTCAAGGAAAAAGGATTCAGCATTTTAGTATGTTATGAAATTTCATGTTCTTAATTAGAAGCATTTGTTACTAGTTTTGAGTAATACTACTTTATAGAAGAAAATATTATGACTTTTTTTGATTCTAAAAGTTTTTCAGGGAATTACTTTGGCTATTGACAGTGATTATTATTCAGTCAAGGCTTTATTGTATGCATGTTGCATGTGACACTAACATTTCAAGCATGCAAGTCTGCTGTAAACATTTGGTAGTTTTTAAATATACATGTAAGTGTACTTGCCACAGTACATTGTTGAGGTAATTTTTGGGGGTAGTGTTCTAAGTATTACCAAGTTCTATTAAATGGGTATTAAACTGGTATTGGAATTTTTGTTCAGGTTTGCAGAAGAGTTTCTTGGATTCTGGATACAAAATTCTGGGAGCTGTGGCCAAAGTCAGAGAAGCCTTCCAGCCTCAGGAACCAGATTTTCCTCCTCCTCCACCTGACCTTGAGCACCTTCATGTAAGTGTAGGTAGTTTGTAATAAAATACACAGTTGTCATTAATGTGTGGATTACACTGAAATTACTTAAGTATATTATTCTTCCTTAGAAATAAAAGGTATTGTCTGGCCAGCCATGCATGCAAGTAGCCTCAAGTCTAAAAAATATCAATCCAGCATTCGAAAGGAAAGTTTAAAACATGGTATTTTCTTTAACAGGAAGCACCTGAAAAAACTGGAAAAAGACCTGAGGTCATACAGTCATGTCTTGCCATGACACCATCGTTAGTTCAGTCTTTGCTCTTTTTCATTGCTCTCAATAAGATGCTTGCCTTCCTCAGCTGACTGACGAGCTCGCTCCTCCGAAACCACCGCTGCCAGAGGGTGAGGTTCCCCCACCCAGACCACCACCACCTGAAGAAAAGGATGAGGAGTTCCCAGAGCAAAAGGCAGGAGAAGCAATCAATCAGCCCATGATGATGGCTGCTAGACAGTTGCATGATGAAGCCCGGAAATGGTCTAGCAAGGTAGGAAATTGTTCTAAAAGGATTTTATATTTCTGTTTTGTTCTAAAAGGATTTTATTTTCTTTTGTTTTCAGGATCAGTGTGTCTTGTCATAAGACATTGTCTTTCACAGGCTAAATAGTTAAAACACTGGTGTATGAGGAATTAGAAACTCTTTCAAGATCAGTGTGAACTAGGGTCAGCAATACTTAGGATTGCTAGACTGCTTTATTAACATACCCCTGAGAACACAAATATGCTCTGTATGCCAAGCTGTTTGTGATCCTTGGTGCTGGTATTGCCTAGAGAGTCACTAATACTTATGCTTGTGCAGGCTGACAAGCTGATTGCTATATTTAATTGACTTTGAAAAGTCTGTGTGGAAAAGTCCATATGGATGTTGCAGATGCCAGCTGCAGAAATCATGACCTGGTTTGTCTTAATTCTGGAGGAAGCTGCAAGGTACTTCACAGTTAATCTGATGCATTTATGATGGGAAAAATGACCACATATTGGTGGCCTGGTCTCATTTTGTTTTTGGAGTGAGTCACATTTCCTATTAAGGCTGAAATCCTAAGTTTCCTTCCCATTTCAGTGCTATGAAGAAGTGTGAATTTGCTGGTCTCATAAATGCTAATATCACTTTGTTTTGCTTTTCTTTTCTCTCTCCTTCCCCCAAGAGCTACATTTTTTTCTCTGACAGAAGCTGAGTGCTCAGTAAGAACTTCATAGATTTAGGCTTCTGCAAGTGTATATTTAAGGGTCAGAATTTGGCTTTTATAATCTCTCCTTTTTTCTGCACTAAATTAGGTGGTGAGTAAGGAGATAAACTTGAATAGCTTACTGAATCAACTTCAGACATCTGTTTTGGAAGCACAGATAAAAGAAGTTTCTGCAGATCTCTTTGAGTGTCTCTTATCCAAAATCCAAAGCTCTATTTTCCCCATACTTCTGGATATACCAAACACTTTTTTATATTACAAAAGAGACAGTACTGGAATCTATTAGTGATCTCAGAAGGTAATTTTGAGGCTAAAAGCTTTAATTTTAGTTTCCTAAAAGTGTTTTGATGTTGGAATCCCAGAACTGATCCCTGTTGCAATCCCTGAACTTACAATACAGAGTAGGTAACAAAATGCTTGTACCATATATATACTATATGCATTCTAAATTAAATAGTGCAAAGCCAAGCAGCAGACCTTACAACTCCTTGCTGATTATGAAAGACCTCGAAGCTCAGTGACTTTAGATTATAAAACACTGTATTCATTGTGGTTTCTTTCATTTGAGACTAACAGACCAGTAAGTCAGCCTGCCAATTGTCCTTCTAATTATTTTTTAGAAGTAGAATTTTAGCAATAGGAGCTCTGTTATTCTCACAGTCTGTTTTGGGGGAAGAAGTTATAAAAACACTGCTGTAGTCTCTGAACTCACCTGATTGGTTGGAAGAGGAATTGATAGACAGTGCTACTGAGGAATATGGACTAGACCAGGAAAAACAGAACTATAAGGTCTTGCTTATATGAAGTCCCAACAGACTGTGTGTCAACTGTCTTTTGTCTTTTTGCTGATGACAGTCTACCGTTACTTTACCTGTAGTAAAGTGGGAGGGGTGAGTGAACAAGTACTTAATCTTTAAAAAATGTTGATAACATTGTTCATTCTTCTAAGAATGAAAATCTGGGTTTTTTCCTTCTTTACAGAAGCTGCTCTTCACTGAGTGGATTTCTGAGCTTTCATGTACTCCATTTTTCCCATGGTACACCAGCTGAACAATGTCTACTGCTTTAATTTCCCTGGCTCCCCCCCTCATTTGGATAAATCAGAAAACGAGGGATATTTGGATACTTTTCAATAGATTAAGACTTAGAGAAGAGCTGCCTTTGAAGGCGAGTTGATTTGGCCTTACAAATCAACAAATTGCAATCCAAAATTCCTGTATGTTGTTGTTGACAAAGATTTTTTTTTTTTATAAAAGGCTGTATCTTAAGCAAAACACAGTTGCAAATGCACAGTTTTTGGTAAGGGTACCTTTACTTCTATCACACTTGGCTTTAGTTGAAGAAATACAGTCAGTAAACTTGTAGACTACTTTTGTATTGAAATATTGCTGTCTTATTAATGCCTATATTGTTATAACTCTCACCTCTTCCTTGAGAATATCTCTAACATAATTTGCTTGAACCCCCTTTCTTTTTTTTCTTTTTCAAGGTAATGGATACAACATACTGTGACAAAACAGTATCATATGCTTCATAATTCTCTTTTTCAATTAATTCCATTTCAGTCTTTTTTAAGAAGTGTAATATTCACAGTATTCATGGCATTCAACATCACCTCTTCTTTTTTGAACCCTGCGTTGCTCTTTTACATGTTCTGTGTGGTACCTCAGTTCTTGCTTCTACAGTGTCTTCCATCCCATCTCTTTTTTTCTATTACTCTACAGCAAGCAGTGTCAGTGGCTTTTCTGCTGCTATCTGCTCTTATCACACATATGAATGGGCTTCCATACAAAGCTTTGTATCTGCACAAATACCACAGTCAGCTGCTGTGCCTGCTCCTGTGCAGTCAGAACACCTTCCATTGAGACAGAAAAGCCATTCATTTCATTGTTGACCTGCCAGTAAAATATTGTTCTGTGGGTCAGCCTCTGTCTGCAGAAGCTGAACGCTCAGATGGAAAATGTTGCTGCATATTTGAATTGTAACTTTTCAATATTTTTGGTAGCTTTGGTTCACAGGTGAACTGTTTGTTTCCTTCTGCTAATCTTATATTCCTTTCCCTCCTCCCCTTGACCTCATCCTAGAGCTGCCTTGTCAGATCCTGAGAGGCCAAGAGGATGTTTTGGTCACTAAAACTGCTCAGTTTGTGCTTTTCTACCAAATTCTGCTTCTTGTACTAACTGTCCCCTGTTTCTCCACCCTTGCTGCCACCTGCAAAGCCTGATGTGACTGTGATTAATGAAGCGGCTGAGGCTGGTGTAGATATAGATGAGGAGGATGATGCAGATGTTGAATTCACTCTCCCCTATGACATTGAAGATGATTACGAGCCTGAGCTGCTGTTAATGCCAACCAATCAGCCCGTTAACCAGCCCATTCTGGCTGCTGCTCAGTCTCTACACCGGGAAGCAACCAAGTGGTCTAGTAAGGTACTCCTGAGTCCCGGGACTGATCCGCGTGCATCCGGCCACTTGGAACGCTGACACATTTGCATCACTCTTGATTCCTGCTGGGCCCCGCCATCCTGAATGAATAAGTGTGTCTGCACTTCATTTTAAGGACTGAGAGTGGCTTCACAAGTTTGCTAGATCTGTTTGTCAGTGCCGGATTGAAGCTTGATTGGGGTCACTTATTAATATTCAAAGACTTCCTCTCCCTTTGCATCTGCCTGGTCTTCTTTGTTATGGCAGTTTTCAAATTGTAATAGGGATTGTCTTCCTCCCCTTCGGTTCCTTTTTCCATTCGTTTGGGCTACCTGGGAAGCCGTGGTTAATGGTTTCCTAATGACTTCCGGATACAGCAGAGTTACAGAATTCAAGAAGTCATTTAAGGTGTCTATTGTGCTTGGCCTCAATTGATGCTGCCAATTAACATCCCTTCCAACAAGGAATGGCTTTGTATGGCAGTGTTTGTGGAAGAGACTGCCTGACTGCTGGCTTGCACTGGGCTGTATAGCAAATGTTGGTCTTGAGAGAATTCTTATCTGAAGAAGCTGCACTGAATGCTGTTAGCTGTTGAATTGAGATCCTGTCTATATGAAACCAGTGGAAATCTAACAAGGTTCAGACATTCACAAGTAGCCTGTCTTCTGTCTAAGCACAAATGTTTGCAAGACTGGGCACTTTTCATAGCATGCTGCAAAAAATAAGGTTGGTGTCCCATAACAAACAAAAGTTAGGAGAGTGTGCATATGTATGTGTGTGTGTATACTTACATAGATAGTTATACTAAACCATTTTAATAAAAAGGGCTTTAAAAATGTTCTTGTCCTTTTCAGATTCTGGTGCTTGGATAACTTGTTAGACACTGATCCTTCTACGTGAAAACATGGAAAAACTTTGTCTTATGTCATTTATATCCTAACTGGTTATAGTAGCAAAGTGTTTAGCTAATAGGCCACGGTAATGAATAGTTCAGCTGTTTGGGTCACTGTATCTGTACAATGCCTGGGATTTCATCTTGAACTTGCTCGTAGTGAGTCACAGAAGTGTGTGCACAGGGTACAGGATACCTTGGCTCACTGTGTACTCCTTGCTCTGAACTTCATTGGTCATTATCTGTGGGATTATTCCAGAGAAAGCGTGTACTAATACTTAAACTCACTCTGCTGCTATTTCATCCACACAGTAGGAATGCTTCAAAGCACCAAATAGTTCTCTTTTGACTAACAACTTTCTGTGAAAGGGAATAAGATAAATACACTAAATGTACTGACAGACTACTAACAATCAATCAAACAGCTAGGTCTGCATTCCCTTGCACTAGGTTTCTCTTTGGAACAGTGTATAAGAAATGGGTTTGCCTTGGTCACAATTAAATCACATATCAAATATTTCTCAGATGTATTTCTGTGACTGTAAATTTTGATGTACAAGAAATCTTGATTTTAATATAAGAGATATCACTAGATTATCTTTTGATAATCCATGTTCTTCTCTCCTGGAGGCTTTATTTTAAAGGGAGAGATTGTATCAAAAAAGATTTATTTTCAAGGAATAATTTTTAAAAAAGTAAAAGTTGCATCTCACTTCCACATTACCGGTGACAAAAGTTATATGTGTCGCATTCTCTTCCCATTTATCCTTTGGCATTGTTAGCAACATAGCTGGTGCTTCAACAACTTCAGTTTCAGATGCCACTGAAAATCCCCTGCTCAACTGTTATGACCACAACTGGTTTAACAGGTTGTTTAGCACATTTTTTTTTAACTTTATAAGAAGTCTTTTTTGGGGGAAAATCTGGAATTTCAAATGTTAATAACATTCTTTATTCTGAAATCTAGTCATCACAGCAGTAACTCATTCCATGGAGAAACTAACACTTTACAACTTCTTTTTCAGTTTTGAAGTGAGCTTTTTTCCCTGAGCGTTTAAAAAAAAAAGTCTGAAACAAGTAGTTAGTAGAGATCTTCCCTGTTCCTTGAAGAAACCCCTTCTGTGTTCACAAGTGGTTCTCCCATCTTTAACTTCTTTGAGTGTTTCTACTGAGCGGTGACGTGCTGGCAGGAGCAGTGACCGTGTCGTTCTGTGCAGGGCAACGACATCATCGCGGCGGCCAAGCGCATGGCGCTGCTCATGGCGGAGATGTCGCGCCTGGTCCGAGGCGGCAGCGGCAACAAGCGCGCCCTCATCCAGTGCGCCAAGGACATCGCCAAGGCGTCCGACGAGGTCACCCGGCTCGCCAAGGAGGTGGCCAAGCAGTGCACGGACAAGCGCATCAGAACCAACCTCCTGCAGGTAACCAGGGAGCTGCTCAAATGCTGCTTTTGCTGTGCCTCTCTCAGTGGGGGTGAGCACAGGGATTGTGCCAGTAAATCATGGGTATCTGCCCTTGGCTTGTCAAGTTTTGTCAAAGTCTGTGTTTTTAGATCCTGTGGAAGTATATATATATATTTATGTGAACATATATTCTGTAAAGTTAGAATTTGATGTCAAAAGAACTTTTGAAAAAATACTGTGCTACAAATACTGATCTGTCCTAAGTCGGCATTGTTTTGTATTTTATTTACTCATTCCTTTGTATCAAAGAATATTACCAGAAATTCAACAATTTTTTTCAGTCTCAGGCAAATATATATAAAATGCTATTCCTAACCAAGCAGACATTTGAAAGGAAAAGAAGAATGGAAAAATGTTGTCTCCATCCCAAATATTCCCAAAGCAAGTAAAATAAGATTCAAATATCCTACCAATATTTATCAGATTAGTCTTAAAGGTGTAGTATCACCTCTATGCTCATTCATGTTCTAATATAAAAGAAAATAAAACATTTTATCTGAAGAAAATGGATGCATAATGTATTGGTGCAATTTACAATACCAAGTGGTTTTTATCCCTTTTACTTAGGTCTGTGAGCGAATCCCAACCATCAGTACACAGCTGAAAATTCTCTCCACTGTCAAAGCTACCATGCTGGGCAGAACTAATATCAGTGATGAGGAGTCGGAACAGGTAAGAGGTGTAAAGACTGATGGTAGCATGGAATTGTTGATCACTTTTATGGGGACAAATATACAACCTGATCTAGCAGACGTGTTCTGGGATTCAATGTTGAAGCTCACCTCAGTTGTTTAGGGAGGATAACTTTAGTACAGCACCTTGTTTTCTGGCTCAAACGCTACAGTGTAATAGAGGAACAAGCCAAAAAGCTACTCGGGTTCCAGTTTTGTGACCAACAACTTGTTAATCTCCCGCTTTGACCAGTAAAAAGCAGAGGGAAGGACTCGCCTCCGCAGACTGCACCTGGGAAGGGCAGGGGCGCCCTCGGGTGGATTCAAGGGGAAACGTTTATTTTCCAACATCATCCCGAGTCCCCTGCAGCTCAATTACCTTCCAAATGCATCTTTTCAGGAGAAATCTCGCAGCTTTGGCTTCCGAGGGAGGTTATTCTACTTAGTGACACGAAGGTTGTATTCAGATTTTGCACAAATACACGGTGAGGAACGGGAAAGTTTTGTTTTGAGTCAGGATAATGCTGGTTCCCAGAGACAGTTACTTCACTTATATTTATAGTTTCAGGCAGCAGACTTGATATCTTTGTACTGGGAGTTTTTGTGCCCAAAGAGATTACATGCTACTGTCCTAATCATGGTATTTACTGATATATTGGAAATTCTTCTTTTTCTTGACAGGCAACTGAGATGCTGGTTCATAATGCCCAGAATCTCATGCAGTCTGTGAAGGAAACTGTGAGAGAAGCTGAAGCAGCATCCATTAAGATAAGAACAGATGCTGGATTCACTCTTCGCTGGGTCAGAAAGACCCCATGGTATCAGTAAATACTTGCCACATTAGTATTGTTTTCTGTAACATAAAATGCCTTTTTTTGGAAACAGAAGAGATGTGTTAACAGCAGAAGGTGCTGTATACATGAGCTTAAGATTAGCTTATGCTAATGCCCCATTCTAAGGGTATGAATTATAAGATAGTTTATTTCAAATGTCTTTGGAACACATTTGATATCCAACACCTCTAATTTGCTGCCAACAGTAGACAGTTCTTATATTTCTTTTTCTTTTCATGATTCTCTTAGTGAATTCTGTACTCCCAGAAGCACATTTCATTTATGAACTGTATATTCCAGTAGTTTCCATGTGATGATATAAAACATGGACCTCACTTGAAGCTTGTCTTGAGAGTTTAGGACACTTGGTTACTTGGAAGTTTTTTAGGAACAATCATTGACACAGAAACATTCAACTTCTCCACAGGACTTTATCTGGCTATTTTAAAACCATGCAGAAATGATGGAAGGTGTGGGGTTTTTGATTGAAAGAGGGAAGGTGGGGAAGCAGAACAGTTGTAAATTGAGGATTAAAGCTCCATGTCTGAAATGCTTTTTGCTTTTGATTCTTGTAACAGTACTTTACCAGAAACTGGAGCTGACTCTGTTCCCCTCCTGTCACCCTGTAGGTAGGCATTCCAGAACTCTTGTACTGTACTGAAAGGTTTTGCAGATTATGTTAGTGGCACGCTGTTGACAGCTTGAGCCTTATGGCTGGAGACCTTAAATCATGGAACTCTTTCCTTGCTCAATTCAGCAATGTATTCAGCTAAAAAATCCTGGTTCTGTTAACTTAGCTGCATGTCCAGGACCAGAAAATGCCACATGCTGGCTCTTTCTTTTTGAAAACCAAATGAGCACATGCAATTATTCTTATTTCCCTTATCCCTCCATCTTATGTTATTCCAGCCACTCAAGGTGCAAATTTAAAGATATTCAGTTTAAAAATACCTTTAGTCTCACTGCTCTTCTTTCCAACAATGTATAAGCTGCTTGAAACCTGAGCTCTGCAGGGACATGAAACCCTCTTTAGCTAAGCTGGTGCCTACCAATGGTGGTGGTTCCTAATGCTGCACATACCTCATTATTTTTTACTGCTTGTGGAGTTTGGAGTCTCAAAATCTTTTCTTCAAGTGAATTGAATAAAGTGTTACTATATCTTTAAAAAAAATCCCAAACAAAATGACAATAAAACCCCCCTCAAACCCCCTCCCCTTACTAAAACACTTAGGATGTTTTATCCTTGCATAACTGAATCTGCCTTCATATATATATATGCACACATACATACATGTATTCATACCTGTTCATTTAATGGAAAGGAAAACTTGTTTGAGAATGAGTTTCTACATTTGCAAGGAATACTTGCAGACTTTTGCCCAAATCAGCACTGACCTCATAATACCCTCTTAATTTGCTGAGAATTATTGCACGATCAAACCACCTTGAATAGAAGTGTCCTTGGGGCAAAACTTCTCAGTCTTAACAGCTCAAAGGAAGAGAACACAGCACTCAGCTGTCCTCTACTGCAGCAGTTATTCTGTGCTTGGACCTTCTCCCCTCCACCCCCTTCATTGCACTGTTATCTAAAAAGGGAAGTTAAACTGTTGATAATACAGCTGTCTCAAACTGACCTCAGCAAGAGAAGGCGTGTTCTTCTTGAATTTGCTCCTTGTGTCTGGGTATCATGAAATATTTGGTACTTAGGATCTTTCCTTAGTACTCTCTTCTTGCAGTTACCTGCAACAGGAAGAGGAAGGAAGGGGTGCCAGAGCCTTAACCTGGATGCATTTGGTTGGTTTATATCAGATCTTTAGCATAATTTTAATGTAGTAATTTCTATTTAATAGTACATAACACTGAATATGTAGGGATTATTTTAAAGGGATTTTTTAAATAGTCTTCCTGTATTGCTTTTCAATGCCCCTCACATCCCCTCATCCTGCTCCTGCCATCCAGGCTTCTCTGTAAGATTTTTTTTTTTTAATTATTATTATTTTAGCATCACTGTTTAGTTGCTTGAATGATATTAATGCAATATTACTAATGCCTTTAATACATAATTGTTTATGCCAAAGATCACTTTTTGTTTCTTGAGGAATGTTTGCAGGAGAATTATGAATCATGGTTGCCTTTGATATTCTTCCAGAATGTTTGCTCTAAGTTCTCGAACTATTTATAGAAGCAGAGATACTTGACCACCTTATGCAATTACTGCTTTTTTGAACACTACTGGTCTTCAGACCTGATGTGCAGCAAAAATTTGAACAAGACCATGAATGTCACTTAGAAATGTTTTACCACTATAATACTTTGTTTATAAACCAAAATGTATTGTATAGTCTAATGTTTTCAACCTTTCTTTGGTTCTGTTAAAACAATAAAAATGCATTTGTACAAAAATCAGCTTCTGAGTGTTCATGATAACAGCAGTGGATGATGCTGTAACAAGAAGAGCAGCAAAAAGCTAAAGCAAAAGAACAGTTGTTTCTACATGTTCTGAACAGAAAGAAAGTGCAAAGTTTCTCAAACGGGAGAAGATTAAACAAAGGTTTTTTGTCTTTTGTACCTGTCAAACTAGTAATTAAAGAATTTACTGGAAGCTGTGTTCAGTGGGAGAGAACAGGAGATTTTCCTGAGACCTGACAGTGATCTGCTGTATTGTGGAAATTTAAAATGGGGTTGGCCTGGTCCTGTCAGTAAGGAAAGAACTGCTACTATGACCAGTATCTTATGAATGTGAATTTTACTTCCTAAAGTGAATGCAGGGGTGATGAGTATGAAACTACTGTTGTATTTCCTTTACTCCATCACTGTAAGAACATCTTAGAAACATTTTTTCTTGCTAAAAATTTATACCAGCACACCATATTCTGACTTGTTGGAATCAATGTTTATTGGGACTCTAGGACCAAGCATAGCCCCATAGGCCCAGAGTGCACCTGGTATTTAGGAATAATTGATAAAATTCAGAGTTTTGTACTATTTACAGTTCTCTCCATATCTGAAAGAAGATGAGACCCTGACAGACAACCACCTTTGTCAGCACTCCCAAAGCTGGACATGAGGAGAAGGGGAGATCAAAACTTGACAGTGTAATTCCTTGCTAATGATACCATCTGATTCCCTAAACTCTACTCTTCAGGGAAGTGCTGGTATGTTATTTTTTTCAGACAGAACAGAAACACAGGCCCCCTTCTGCAGTTGAGCTTCCTGTGTTTGGAGATACAGAGGGAACCAGCACATGTACAAGAAAAGGTACTGGCCTCACACACCTGCAACCATTTCCTTGACAAAACACATCTGCATGCCTAGACTGGTTTCCTAAAGGTGAGTGCAGTTCCTGCTGACAGCGAGTTGTGGTGATGAGCTGGCCTTTCCCCTGACAACAGCTGTTGTGGGAGCCTCCCTGGTGCCCGAGGTCCTGGAGCGGGTGGGGCTTCTTCAGTCACAGGTGGGAGGCAGCACTGAGGTCGGGACTGGAGTTCTGACACTTCTGTATGTCCTAGCTCAGGAAGGGTGTCAGCTCTGAAAGGCCATGGGGCAGCATTTCCAGGCTGCTAATGCAGAAAGCAGCTCCAGCTGCTCAGACTTCTGGAAGGTTACCTGTTACCTCTGAAAACAAGATTTCAAGATTTCTTCTACAAGTACAGTAACTGAAGGATGCCATTTGCTGAAACACAGAGTGCTGGTTCTTTATAGTGCTGTTTTATCTACTGTAATTTTAAAAATTCAAAATGGTTGTTTATGGCCAAGTTTACCCTAATGATATTACTGAAGTTACAAATAGAAACTGTTTGCCCATTTCTTTCCTTAGTGACTTGCTGCCAGGGTTCAGGTGGATTTCCCCTCCTCTTTCCAGACTGGATCATTTTTGTCCCAGTATTTGAAATTCTGACTACTAAGTGACTTTGATTCTCACTCTTCATCTGAAGCAAAGCTAGTACCTATTCATTGATTTGTAAGACAAACAGATTAGACAAACAAAGGGTCTCCAGTATCCCATCCTTAATTGATGCTGACCAAATGCATGGTTTGGAACCTGATAGCTACTCTGGAGTATGAATTGGTTTAGAGATGGTTTTGTCGGTGTATAACAAGAAGTTCAGTCAGCTTTGCTCTGACTGTTGAGCCTTTGAAATATCATAAATATCTGTCCTCCATTTAAAAATAAGAAATATGAAAGGGACCTTACCTATTGTGCTATTAGCAGCCTTTTAAAACTCTAAGCAGCTGCACAGTGCTCAAGTTCAGTAAAGATATAGCAAGCAGTCATTGTTTAATAGTGTATCAGATGCCTCCTGCTGAAGAGCACCATGAATCGTTTCCAAGAGCATGAACACTTCATAAGGTGAGACGTATTTGCAGTGGAGTTCCCTTTATTTCAGAACATTAAAGCACACAACCATTAAATACACTAGACACTTCTACTGTGCTATCTAAAAAGCTACGCTCAAAGGTACACACTGCACAGATCTGGTGGCATCCACTTCAAACAAGTGGAACATCTAAATCAAAGCAAAGGCTTCACATAAAAAATAGATCTTACTCTCTGCAACTGTATTCTTAAAAAAAATGATGGGGATGATGCGATTGAATGGAAAGAAAGTGGATTACTGAAACAACAATCACCTCCCAGTTTTAATGCAGATGTTATTTTTATCAGCTCATCTGCAGCTGGCAGAAATGAAAGCTGATTAAGGCAAATGCTTCTTAAGAAAGGCGATTTCTTGTAAACAACACAGAAATTAGTTTTTACTTCATCAGAAGCTTTTTTAGGAGTGACACTTGCAATGTCCCAGGCCCTGGGTGGGGGACCCCTGCCCCCCTCACTGCTGCTCTCTGTTTCTGAAGGGATTACGTGTTGCTTTGTGGAATGCCAGCTCGCAGCTGGCTGTGGGTGGAACTGAGCTTTCTTCACAGGTGGCTGCAGCAGCAAAACGTGCCACCAGAAGACTTCCAGTGGCCTGTCTGGCCTTCAAAATGTGCTTGACCTCAGGGCTTTGGTATCTGACTGGCAGTGTAGTGTTTGCAACATTCTGTGGGTTGCCCATATCAAACTATTCACCAGCACAACAATTCAGTAAAAAAAAAAAGAGTGAAAGTGTAATAGAAAAAAAGTACCTTATTTTAAAGCCATATTAAGAAAAACTAAGCTATGCTTTCATTTTAAGAGCTGCTGTGCACAAATGCTTTGATCCCAAACTAATCAGTGTCTATTAATTAATTGGCACCTAACCAACATAAGTCACTAAGCAGTCAAGTTTTTTTAAGGGGAATTTCCTCTTAGCATCTTCTCATGTCCTGACTTGGAATTTTCCTGCTTTTGTAATGTATTTGACACCTTTAAAAGGCTTGTATTTTTCTCCATACATGTCTAGGCGATTCACTTTTAGTCCTGAAAAAAGACAGAGACAAGTACAAAGTTAAAAGCAGAATGCTAGGAATCACAGCAGTCTGATTAGAAATCCGGCTGTCTTGGGAGCACACTAGGATTGGTTAGGAAGCTTGTTTTCCTTTCTTTCACAAGTTCATTTGGTTTGGAGTGGCAGATGAGAACATTCTTGTCACCTAATCATAAATGTCTTGGCAGGGCAACACCTTCTTTCTCTTCTACTCCATAAGCCAACATCCTCTTTCCAAGAGATGAACTATGGAACAAGTGAGTCTATCTTCCACAGCTCCTGTACACTGCACTCCTTTCCAATCATGGAGATGAAGCAAAGGACATGTTTTAGAATTCTTTTCACTCCAAGTCAAAATTGCAAGAACTAGCAATCCCTCTGCTATTCCTTGAGGAAGGCCAGTAGCTATTAAATACCTACAGCTTCAGGTTGTTCTGTGCTTTCTCACAGGTCTGTTATCTTTGGTGTCCACCCCCTGGACCAGCTGTATCTTGTAAGATTTAAACTAGTTTAGGGGGAAACTGAAGGATTCTGTTCTTACACAGGAACTGTTTACTCCAAATAGTCTAGGGGCCTAAAAGACCATAGCCTGGTACCTATCCAGAAAGGTACCACATGTACCACCACCAACTCTCATCAACTGCCTTCAGTCACCCTCCTGCTCCGCCTCTCTGAATGAGAGTTCTTGCATCGTTAGAGCCTTAATCCTGCAAAGCTTGCTTGGAGAAGCACTTACACAGGGACAACTCACATGGTTTAAGTGTTTGCAGACTGAGGCCTTGTCTGCTTTAAATTTACTTTTGCACTTACCCTATAGACTTCATTCTGCTTTTGCTTGCAAATTGTTTCAAAGATGAAAAACTAACCAGCTCCAGAAGGAAAGAATAAGAAGGGCATTCTCAAAATGAATTCATTTTTATGACCACTAGAAAGAGCTTTAGCATGTCAGGAGCAGCACACTAAATCATCATCCATCAATCTTCACTAAAAGGATGCGTTCGCATGTTTAATGCACCAGTCAACAAAGAAATAATCCATTCTTCTGTATACTTCTCCCAGTCTTTCTTGAGCAAAACAATTGGGAATTCACAATTCCCAGTAAAGAAATCTTCTATCAAGGGTAACTGTCAGGTTTGGGTAAATCAGACTTTATTATTTTGGATCAAGCTGACTTCAGATCTGCACCCTGAATTAAATGATTAACAGTTTCCTACTTCACTTCCTACACCAACTTATTCTGCCAGCACCAATTTCATGTAATACCCCCCCACTCACCTGAAATTGCAAGCTGTTGTATCTTAAACTGGATATTTAAACTTGGGTTCTCCTCTGGCTTGGGGGCTCCAGATTGCAGGTTCACGATGCCCTTCAGGTTTGGTAGCTTTTGAGGGGTAATTTTGCCCACATCCCAAGTTAGCACCTTGTCAGGAAGGAGAGGATAGTAGTAGTAGCATTCTAGAAACAACCTATGAGGTCAAGTTTATGTCCAGCTTTTAGTTTGCAGGCTGGGTACCAACAGTAGCCTGGGAGCCCTGAGACTCACCTCACTGGCTGGGACAGGGCTCCTGCAGATATGGGGTCTTTTTTCTCACCCTGTCAGTGTGGGTCTGTGCACTGAGAACATCTTGTTCCCTTTGCTAAGGATAATTGACCGTGATGTCTGTTTGGGTCAGCTGGATCCATGAAACCAAGACAGTAACCAGCACAAAGACCATAGAAACTTAAACACAAGAATGAGGAGGGTAGGAGCAAGGCACTGGACCAAAGACTAATTTTCTCAAGGCTTACTTGTTTGCCATTGATTCTTACACTCATTGGAGAAACAGGGAACCAAGCAGGTGCTTTATTCACCCACAAGAGGTGGTTCATTTGTTCTTATCATAAAGTCATAAATGCAGAAAGACCTCAATTTTCTATGCTTTTAAATGTTTTTGCAGTTTCAATCCACCTAGTTATCCCAATTCTTGATAAAAACACAATAAAATTGATTTCTGGAGAGAATTTTTTTTGGTGGTGCTTTTCTTTTAAAAAGATCAAGGTCTATTGTTTTTGAAAGAGAATGCTACTTGGAGAGCTTTCCCTAACAATTTTAATTAATTGCTTAATGAGATATTCCAAGGGCAGCAGAAAGCTCAGAGCAGGGTATTAGAGCCAGCAGAATGGTTTGGCTCAAACTGCTTTTCAGCAAAATGGCTCCTGGGTACTAAAAGGCTTCAGGAGCTTTATGAAATTCAAACCCCAACTCAGAGGCAAGGAATCAGAAGCCCAAGACTTGTTTTTTCAGACACTTTATTTTCCTGTGTGTCTTTAGGCAGATCTTTTAGAAGAAATTTTTTCTCATCTCCTGCTCCCAGTTTTTCTGTCTGCCCATTTTTCAAGGCTAGAGCATTTTCTTCAGAAAAATATGTTTCCACAACATATGTGCAAAATATATCATGCCTGAAACTATCGGCAAAATACTGCTGCATCTACTAAGGAAAGATAACAGTGGGTGAAAGAGCAGGGTGAAAAGAGAGGGAAGAAAAAGGATACTTTTAAAGTCAGAAATCAGAGCTGGTGTGTACCTAAATTTGAAAAAGCAAATTTTAAAGGTAAATTTTTAATTCATAAACATATGCTGAACAGAGCTTTCTGCCAAGTGTGGAACACTGTTCCAGTATTCTGCAATATGGGTGATTTGTAGTAATGCCATCTTCAATATTTAAATAAATAAAAATTCATGACTTACTTTAGTAACTGGGTCAAATGTATAGCTGCCTTGTGTAGCAGTGAGGTTCATGTTAAGAACGGCCTTTGGCATGTGAACTGTCATGACTACTCCTTCTACTGTTTTCCCCATATTCTGTTTTGGTCCAATGGTAACGTCAAATCTTCCTGAAGAAGTATTTTCCTTAAAACTGATCATGTGCTTCACATAGACAGGAATTGCCACCAAGCTGAAAAGAGAAGACAGTAGCTGAATGTATCCTGACTACTTATCTGCTTGAGAAATTGAAGCACTTTCTCATAAATGCTTCTTGTGTTTCTGGTAGGTGTTAAGTTAAAACTGATTTGTTTCAGAAGTGATAAGTGAAGTGACTCTCTGCTCTTCAGCATCATTACTGAAATGATTTTATCAGCAGAGAATCAAAGGAAAAAAATACCCCTTGTCCTATTTTCTCTTCATCTGGTTGCTGTTTTGGTTTTTTTTAAAGTAATCTCACTGAGCCAAATCTCAGAAGAGCCACTAGTCATATCAGGCTTTAGTTTGGAAATATCTGCAGTTTGGACTTTTTTGCTTTACTCTCTTCACGAAGCTCAGAGTCCTCCATGTACACAGAGACTTACTCATAAAGCATCTAGCACCAACAACAGTTACTAGGACTGAACAGCCCTATATCACTGTCATGTGTGATTTACTCCCCTAAAAACTATTGCTGAGTATCTGCAGGTCACTGAAAAATGGCTTTCTTCTTTTAGTAGGGACAAAGCAACAGCTGAGACAAAACCTGAGCACACACATTTCAGAACAATGCAAATTCCCCCTTGCAAGGAGGAATGTGCCATTCCTCAGGTGGAAAGCAGCAGGTGGTGTAGCTGGAGGAGCAGAGTGCCTGAATGGAAACGTACTTCTGGGAACTGACGCGGTAGGAGATGAGCCTGAAGTTGCCATCGGGAGGAATGAATGAAAGGACCCGCTCAGACTCCCAGCGTTTGAACCGAATACACGGGTGGAAGCTGACGTCATCCAGCAGCCGTGGGTTCTGGAAGGAGTGGCACAGTGGTAAGTGGAATCTCATCATGTACCAGCAGTTTGAGTTAGCTACTGAACTCTACCCAATTCCTATTTCTTACACTCTGAGTAGCCATTATCAGAGACACGTTACTGAGTGAGATGGATTTCTGATCTGACCCGGTACAGCAGCTCCTGTGAGGGTATTTTTATGTACACACAAAAGCCATTCCAACTACTGAAGAATGCAGCTTCTACCATATAATGCAAAACTTGTTACTTCATAAGTGTAACGCATGAAATAGTGATCTTAAAGTTGTTTAACTCTGATCACTAAGAAAAATAAACCCTGAGCAATTAGAATTCCCAAATATAGGCTGAATTTACCATGAAAGACAGAGAAAGATCTGGCATTCCTGAGAGCTTAATACACGAATCAATAACACCTTGGATTTCTGCAAAGACTGTGGAACCTGCAGAGAAAAACAAGACACTTGACTTAACATTATTATGAAAGGCCTAACAGATGTGGTGAAGTGCAGCTAGAGGGCACAGATGACATTTGCACAACACTCATCAACATGCCAAGCCCAGCTAGGAAAGGTCATTCCAGTTACCTGTGTCCTGGGCAGCTTGCTAAAATACATGAGCCAGAGCAAACAGCCTGTTCCAAACTGGTTCGTGATACTTGTGCCAGCTGTTACACAGGATTTGTACTGGATGTGCTTGAACTGGTTGCCAGCAATAAGCAAATAAGAATTTCATAACACACCAGCTCTGAATCTTTTCTTTCATCCCTGTCCCTGGTCTCCAGAAAACTAGCAAGTTGTGTAGTGGTGCAGGGAAGTTGAAGCACATCAAAATGTTCAATGTCAAAATGCAGTAAGTTGGTGCTAACTTTGGCTTTCACGAGTCAAGGTTGTTTAACAATGAAATTAAACATTCATCTTGATGTTAAATAAATTCATAGCAAAAAACCCCAAACCCCAAAGCAAGAATACCAAGCATTTTACCTAGGAAATGGTAATTTCCTGAAATACCTTCTAAATATAAAAAGCCATAAGCAGGACCCAGGACTAATTAATTAACTCCACATGCAAAGGTAATTTTAGAAGATAGGTAAAAACTGGCATATCTAGGCAAAGGAAAGGAGAAATGGTGGATTTATACTTTGTTTGAAAAGAAGTGATCCTGTTTCAGGTTAAAGCAGTTGACCATATCCCTATGAAACAAGATAACCTCCGTGTTCTAGGGGAGCAACCTTATCTGCCTTAGTCTTGGTGAAGACTATAAAGAGGGGTTCTTGCATTGCTAATCCCCAAGGGATCAGAGCAGAAAAGAGTAGCTATTACTACTGCAGCAGATCCTCAGTAGGAAATGAAACACTCAGTGCACACTGATTTGGCCTGAAATACACACAGAAATTCACTACGGTCTTGATGGTACCTTCTCAGAATAAGCACTCACACTACTCCTGGGAATCCTAAGGAGCTAGGACAGCAACACAGTCATCAGCATGTTCCATAAGAACCCTGAAAGGGCCACCTTCTTTTAGCTTCAAGATGGGGAGAGTAAGAGCTGCACAATGGCTATTTGTTACTGCTACAACAGCAGCAGTGAATGAATAATCACAGGTTTGCTCCCTGCTCCATACCACCACAAAAGGGTCTTGCAGTCTTCACCCTTGCCAACTGCTGGCCTCAGTACTGAACAAAACAGCAAGTTCCTGACCACAGCTTTGCAGATTTCTTTTTGTATTATTTTTTTTCTTTCTCTTGCCATACAAATTATCAGGTTCCCCTCAAAGTTAAGTCTCAGAATAAAGACTTCTGTATTTGAAAATTATATGTTTCATTCACAGAAAAGAAAGGAGTATTATTATGCTTTATAATATCTGGCTCCTTAATAATAAGGAAAACAATACTGTCCAACTATTTTGCACCAAGTTTAGCTTGTTATCAGAAGAAAGCTAAAGAAGGATTTTGTCTTGCTCACTTGAGGGCCCTCAAGGACTACAGGACATTGTTGGCAGGAACAATGGGAGATAACTTTCTCGTCACATTTCAACTGCTTTTTTTTTCCCCATTTATATCTGTTGTGAGATAATCAATATACAAACAGAAAACATACTTCTTGTGGATGTTCTCGAAGCAGCCCAGAGCATGTTGCTGTTTTAAGATGAACTGCAGAAATAAACTTAAGCTCATAATTTTAAATTGAATATTTCTACCTAAGATATAAATGCATGTATATAAAACATATGCAAAAAAATAAGAAGGTTGGACTGTATTCTCTCTAAAACATCATTAGCTACATGTAAACACACTAGAGACACAAATGTCAGTTTGCAAGGCATCTTACCTGATTTGTCTATAATTGCATCAATTTCTTCAATGACATCAAAATAGGCTTCATTGTTTGTGTATTTTACTCCCGCTCTGCGCCAAGGAATGTTGGACAACTGTCCAGTGGGAAGCGTGTCTCCCACGTTACTACTGCCTTAAAAATGAAAAGGAACTTAAAATCAGTAATTACTTACAAAAGGAATGTTTTAACTGCCAAAATTAAAAATCAAGGCAAGGCTTGCCCCAGGTACTGTAGGCTAGAGCCTGGACCCTTCAATGTAATTTGTGAGGTGACATGAAGGCACTGGAGCCACATGTCCAAACTTAACAGCTTTCAGACTACATCTTGCACAGCAAAATACAGTACTCAAGTCAGCAGGAGGTTTGAGTGGGGGAGTAGATGCGGGACTAGATCTTATGGAGGATTTCATCACAAATTCAAGACAAGACAGCTCCCTGACAGGGCCTTAAGCCTGCTTCCCCCTTCTCCTAAAAGTTTTAGCTGGATGACTTCAGGGCTGATTAACAGGTAAGAGTCATTAGCAAGAAAGATGTGTAAGAAGCCTTAGAGAGGCTTCTTACAATCTTTGCTTGGAGCTGGTGTTAGGCTGAGGGTCTCACTCTTGGTACCCATCTGAGCTACCCTGCATCAACATGACAGCCATGTCTACACCTGACCATGTGTCAAATCGATTCAGACCCTGGCCCAGACTGGACTTTCTGGCTTGACCTGTCCCATTCTGATGGATGTTACTGGCAATCACTGAGCTGTAGATGACCTGCTAATCATCTGATCCAGTCCCTGACCTGTTGCCTCAACTTCTGGGCTCTCGACCAATGATACCACTGTCCCTGCATGCCTTGCTCTCATCCTTGCCTGCTGGTTCTCAATACCACCCAGCATGAGTAGGATTCCTGAGCTACCTAGTTATAAAGTAAATTGATAATACTTTAAAGGAAAAAAAAATCCCAGCACAGTGTAAACAACTCCTTCTGCTAGAAGTAGGTCTTGGGATAGAGCCACAGCTCATGCTGACTTGTGCCCTTTAGCACAATGAACGTGGTAGTGTGTCTTGCCATGTGAAGCAGCTTCACTGAGAAGCTGGTGGCCAGCCGGTATCATTTCTAGAAAATCTGCTTGGGCAGGCCCTAGCCTGGAAGGCAGAAAACAGAAGTTTTCATTCCTTTGAGCTAGTAGAAGTAGTTACTCAAAAAAAAAAACCTTCCTAAAGTCCACCCCTGTATGTGCTATAACTCAGGGGGGAGGAGTTGCAACCATTTCTTCACTCCCATTGCATCTCTGAAGAGGAACAGTTGCTATGTCTGTCCCTCAGCAGCCTTGCAGGGTGCAGCAGTGCTGCCAGGCCAGGTAGATAGGAGACCTCTCAGGCTGCTTTTTCCACCTGCCCAGCACTGAGCTGTTGACAGTGACAAGATGCAGGCTGCCTTGGGCAGGCACTTTAGGCTCCCAGGGAATTTTAATAAGGTTTTAGATAAAACACTTATTTTCATAAGTGTAAATACTAGCATTCCAATCCACATGTAAAAAACCTAGCTAAACTCCAAATAACAGAAATTAAAACTGATGAGATTTATACTCAAGGACTAAACCACATCTACTACCTTAAAAACCATCTCCTCTGAGCATTATGTGTGTGGCCCTGCAGCCCAACTACTCCCTTCTCTAACACAATGTACAAGTGACCGTGTCGCATCTCTCTGCCCCACGTGACACTCATGGCTCACCTCCCTTGCACCCGCTTGCCAGACAAGCAGATTCCACCAGCTCAGCTGACAGACATTTGGCTTCATCACTGCAAGACAGACCCATTTACAACAGCCTGAAATCAGTTGCGAAATCAAATCCATATGAATCCATGTGCTGCCCGGTGGTGGGGGCAGGGTGGAAGATGAGGTCAGGCTATTTGTTTCCCCTCATGCTATCTGTTCCCACCCATCAAGGATTTATTACATATCTATTATATACCTTCCTATATGGATATCTTACAAAATGCTTAACCTTCTCCAGTGCCCATAGTTATTCAAGGCTTGGGGTGAGCTCTGTACCAATCCCAGAACACCTGTCTCCAGTATGTCCTGACTGTGTCCTGAGCTGCTGTGTCTGAGGGACTTCAGCAGCTGTGGCTGAACCAGGCAGTGCCTCCAAGGACAGCAAAAGGGCCAGGCGTAAACTGCAAATAAGGAGGGACTTGTTTTTATTCAACTCCTGTTGATGAGAAGTGGCAGGACAGTGCCCTCACCTTACAGATTCACACCAATATATTATTTTTTAGCTACGAAAAACAATGGGGCTTTTTTTTTAAACAGCCATCATTGCCTAAGTTCCATATTTTCATACCTGTGATGGAGTTGACAACAGAGCGCAAAATTGTGGGAGGCTTAATCAGCTCCTTCAGTATGTTAGATTCTGTTGCCAGTGGAAAGCCATTGTCTAGCATTTCTTCTAGAAGTTCATACACAATTACTACATTGTCCTTAATTGCCGTCTCAGAACATTCGCCGAAGTAATCCTAAACAAATTCAGAGATTACAAAAGAGAGGATTTTTATTCCTGTTAGAATGCTTAGCAAAAGGAAGTTTGTTCAGTTTTTTCTTACCGAAACCCTCCGATATATGAAGGCATTTTAGTGCCTAAACGGCCTATTTCTACAATGTGATAGCATCACATTGTTAGTGTTATATTTATCGCCTAACTGAAAATAAATACAAGCATGAACAGTGAAATAATGTAATGTGATGTGCTACTATTTATGTTACAAAGGTCCTTCTAGTTGTGAACATTAACACATCTTCAGGTACAAGACTCTTGTAAAATAAAGATACTATCTTTTGGCAATGCTCAATCTTCATAGTGTTTCCTTTATATAAAGTATCTGTGAAATTGGTTGAGAAGTGACTCCTTTGCAGCCCTTTCCTCACTACAGAGAGCATGCTGCCCAACTACATGCTCCTTCTTCCCATCTACATAACATTAATAGTACAAAAGCTTAAAGAAAAACCCCCAGCATTTACAAAGTCAGATTTGGGTTCTAGTGCTTGTGAGTGCACAAAATAAACCTATTTTTTCCTTTGTACTCTATAAACCTGTGCTTGACTTAAAAATTGCAGATAGAAAAGTCACTCACAGAAGGGTTTACTACATTTCTCTAAAAGAAGTATATACAAAACCTTGAAGTTTATACAAATCTCTTGAAGTCATTTTAGAATCATAGAGTCATGGAATGTTAAGGGGTGGTCCCAACCTCCCCTGCCATGGGTATGGACACCTCCCACTAGATCAGGTCGCTCAAAGCCCCATCCAACCCGACCCTGACCACTGCCACAGTGGCGGCATCCACAACCTCTCTGGGCAACCTGTTCCATTCACTATTTTACTACCCTCACAAAATAGAATTTTTTCCTAATATCTAACTTAAATTTTCCCTCTTTCAGTCTGTACTCATTTCTCTTGTCCTATCACTATAGTTCCTGATGAAAAGTCCCTCTTTGTCTTCCCCGTAGGCCTCCTCCAGACACTGAATTTTAAAATCATTGAATGGTGACAGACCTGGAAAGTATCTGCTACTCGGTGCAGAAATTCAATTACGAAGAGTGGTGGCACTTCTGTCTGTATGACAGACACAAAGAAGATTTTATCCCGATAGATGCTGATGAGGTAGTGATGTGGAGTTGAGATGACAGGAGGCACATTCTCAACATCGATTGCTTTCTCCTGAGCTTCGAAGAAATAATCGCAGACAGACTGGCTCACAACACTCTTCCAGTGCTTCTCCAAGAAGATATCACCAGAACAGTTTATAAGAAACAGGCTGTGGATCATTTTCTGTTAGAAACACATTAAAAGAAGTTAAAATAAACAAAAGAATATGTGGATTGACATTCCACATCCCAGATTCCCTTTCTTACGATGGTTATTCTTTATTAACATGCACTGTGAATTTAGGAAAAAGTATCTACTTTGTTGCTTTTCTTTGAATTCCATTTCCTTTATTTACAAGAACATTCCACAGAAAAATATTTGCTGCTGGATTAAGTTGCTAATGTATATCATAATGCAAGCATGAAGAAAACACCCTTGTTTTCCGCTTTCATCCCTATCTGGTATTCGCAATTTATTTCTTTAAGAAAAGCTGACTCCCATGAGCTGGCACTCGCTCAAACGTGTTTGCCGACATGAAAGTGTTACTTGTACAGAAAGTTTCCTACAGCAGTTGGCCTGGCAGTTGCCCACTTAACTTAGAATTGCTCTATCTTAAAGATACAGTTCTGTAGCTTGTCAGCTTTCAGCTGCTGAACTAGAAAAGTGCTTTTTACTTGCTGGCAGATTAGTCTTATGATCTACGCCAAGCTGCACTTGGGTAAAGGGTTGGAATTCATTAAAAGTACACAAAACTAGCCATTTAAAATCTGATTTAATGGATAAAAAAATCTGATTTAATGGATAAAATTGTCTCAAATGTTCTTGGCAACATTATTTATGTAAACATATTTCACGCATGTTTACATTTTATGTAAACATGCGTGAAATATGTTGACATAAAATGTTTTTCACTTAAAAACTCACTTATGTAAAAGGGGAGTATGAACTGCAGGTAAGGAATGTAACTTTTTTCTTATCTCTTTAAACATTTACAAATAACATGCCTCAGCCACTGATCCTTCATTTTATTCATGGGGCAAGAAGCTTATGTGCCTATTAAAAAAATAATTCCAAGTCTATTTCTCAACTTTCAATGTGATAGTAAGTGAACTAAGCAGTTGATAAGATGAATAGACTATTATCTCTGGATCTACAGAGGAGACAAATGCTGGCAAACTTCCGTTTATCTCTTCAGCCTTTACATGAGACAGATACAATGCTTTAGCTGACCTGCAGCATAATGATCTTCTTAAAAAATAAGTTAAAACTTGGGTTTAGAAAACAAACCAAACTGTAACCCCAACAGCAGCATCTGAAGGTGAAGTTAACCTGGTACTCAATGTCGAGCATAAATTCATCTGTAGTTGAAGAACAGCCTGGCACTGGCTGTTCTTCCCTTCTGCCTCTCAGCTATTGATTTGAGTAGGTCTGTGGCTCTGCAATTATCTACATTAGGAAAACAGTCCAGCCAGAAACGGACCCAGCAAAAGGAGCTGCTGGTCAGACCAACTTCCTAATGCAAGTTATTTCACTGCCAGAGAGTGCTAGAGCTGGCACGGGGCAAGTGGTGGAAATGGGCAGAGGATAGCAATGGAGATCCAGAATTGAAAGTTAGCCTTTGGAGGAATTCAAACATGACTGGAAAGAGACCAGACAATTACTGGGTGTCCACACCTTGAAACAGGAAGACCACCATGAACTCTGCATCTCCAAGAGAAGCCAAAGACACATACAAAAAACCCATCATAGTTTTCATTAATTTTACCATTAATGAAATGAATTTTACCATTAAAACACAGATAAAACTTGCTCCTCTGTTTACTCTGGCACACTAAAAATAGCATGGAAGCATCCAGATGCACATGGCCCAGTCCCACAGAGATTTAATTTAAGAGTATAAACACTGTATTACAGTGTTAAATCTCATTCCAAAACACTGGAATAAGCACTTAGATCCACCCAGAGTGAGCTTGTGTTGCCATGTCTGAATCTGAACTACCCAGAGTAGTAGTCATCTACCAATACACTTGTAACAATGAAAAAGGTCTGTCCCTCCAGACTTTCACAAAACAAAAGTACGTCTTCCAAAGCTCACCAAAGACAGTGAAAAAGGACAGATCAGGAAGGTTGTCAGCATGATACTTCCCTCCACCTAAGTCAGCAGATGTGGGAAGAGAGCCAAAATCCAGCTTTTCAAATTCTAAACTCCAGCTGCTCCTTCACAACCATGACAGCAACGTGCTCATCTTCACTGGGGCCATGCCAGGTCTCAGATACCTCCTGCCAAGAGCATGCTGTCTTTGGTAGCCAACAAAAAAAGACCAATAGCCAAAAGGTGGACAAAAATATTCATCTAAGCCAACAGGGAATGTAAAGGGAAGTTCTTTTAGAAACTGTGATTGCAAATTTGCTTAAAAGTGGGAAAGGAAACAAAGCTACAAAGTGTTCCTGCATGTTTCTACTATCTCTCTCCTGGACCAAATTAATCTCTAATTTAGTTTGTTAAAAAAACCAGAAAATTTTAATACTGTGAGCACAGCATTTTTATAAAGGAGCCTTGAACATTTGCTTTAATCCAGCTCCAGTAAACATGTTCTGAATTTAGCCAGCACTGAACATTAAAGCCTTCCAAAATCTCCTTGACAGTCACACAAGGGTGGCAAGTGTAATCAACCACTGAATGTCAGTATTGTTCGACACCACGGCTGCCCACACATACAAAGGTGCTCAATCTAAGCTGTAAAGCTTAGAACAGATCTCTGAACATTTTTAAATTGATACAATAGCATATCTGTTAACAAATATCAGACCCATTTCCTATTAAATGCACACAAAGCTGCATCTGAGAGTCCAGTACAAGCAGCACTGGTAAGACTCCACTTCCAGAGGAGCTGATCCACAGACTGCTCTGGAGGAGCTATGTTGGACAACGGGCAGCATCCAATGATACACTGACAGAGTATCAGACACATGTGACAGTGTTTGTAGTGCTTCTGTTAACATTTATCCAGATTCTATTCATCTACAGATCAGAAATGTCTGCATTTGTCATAATATACTTTTAACATGCACAGCTGTGCAGCAGACCACACAATCACAGCAAGCTCCTGGTGCACCAAATGACTGTAATAGCAGGGCCCCTTCTTTTGCCCTAAGTTCCACTTAGGATACTAGACCATGACCTGATATGCAATCAAGGGAGGGCGTGGGTAGCCAGAAGGGGAGGTAGCACTTGGCCACTGCCCTTCTTTACTCCTCTGCCCCAAGCTGCCTGGGTACCAGCTGTGTTCATAGGAGTGTTTGTGTGGCCTTGTGGTGAACTGGAGTAGCAAACTGATGCAGGGGACCACACTTGGCAGATGACAGCTTTGTAGTACCTATGGAATATGAGCAGAAAAATCCCCCCTGGTTGCCTACCCTATCTTCTAAGTAGGAAGATAGGGATTACAGATACATATTCTGCTTCTAGCATAAGACTTCCGTTCAAATCCTCTCACATACTCCTTTCTTCCTTCACAAGTTTTAGCAGTATGCTAATTTGCTGCTAATTTGAAGTGCTCTGGAAAACTGAAGCTCTCTCCTTGCAGCCTAAGTGCAGAGCAGGCAGCTCCAGAGGCACAAGCCCTGCCCTATCAGTCAAGGGGCAGCTCAGCTGGAACACTTCCTAGTGCTGACTAGAATAAAGATGCTCCTACAGCAGTGGGGACATCAGTCTATTATACACAAGACTAAGTAATGTGATTTATCCCATACACTGTCAAGCAATAGGCACCAGCTGATTAAAGATAGATTTCATGTTGAATATCTTAGAACTGGTAACACTACAAAAATATCAATACAAGATATATAAACTATTATTTAACAAAAATTACTTACATTGCTCCAAGTACTGAAGATTTCCCTGTTACTCTGGTTTTGAGTGCCAGATTTCATTTCAGACATGTAGAGATCCCTAAACTAACTTTGCAGTAACTGACTTTTTCGTCTCATCAGAACATGATTTGAAAAGCAAAAAAGACTGACAAATGCTGAACATAAGAAATAAATCCAGTAAAATTAAAATTCCTCACACCAGTAGGTCAACAGCAAAATGTGTTAAGAGCTGCAGCACTTTGAAGGTAAAGGTCTTGAAACAAAGTTCCTAAGTTTTAAAAAACAGTAGCAAAAGTACATCACCAGAATTCAGGAATAATGAGATTCTTCTCTATGTAGTAGTGTACACAGACACCACTTTGAGATGGCAGTATAAAACCACTCTATGTAAGGCACTGAAGATGTTTCTAGGACTATTCTATAGGACATGCCTCCCATCTCTCTGCTTTTAGGCCTACCTAAGAAGGTGTACATGGATCATTATTTGCATCTAGGCCAAAGCAAACAGTTCAAGCTCATTTTCAGTAGACTGACAGCCTTTCATGTTACTGCCTGATTGCAAGGCACCTTACAGGCTCTGCAGCAACAAGCAGCCCTGCAGTTTTGCAGCTTCTTCTCACAAACTTCCCATCCTTTCTCTGACATGCAAAACTCCATGTGATTCATCTCAGTCATTTCCATCCTACCAGAATTTGAAGTCCACAGAGAAGAAAAACACATTTTAACTAAGATGCCTTCAAGGAGCTGTTTCCATATCTCTAACTTTTCTTTTGACTAAATCTGGATTTGCAATGTTACTGATTTTTAAATTCTTGGCACAGAAACATCTGGACTAAAGGCACAGCAGGCTCACAAGACAAAAGTGGAGCTCACTGGCAAGAGAGAGAGGCTGTGAGCATGGGAAAAAAGACTGATTGCACATGCTTGTCCTTAGCTACAATTAAGTACTCTAAAGTGTAATTAATGCAGAAATACTGTCAACAGCTGCTTTTTCACAACACTGAGCTGAGTTACATCCAAAGCTCTGAAACCACGAAGTGAGGAATTTATCACTGACCTCTGCAATGCCCTTTAGAGCTAGTACAAATTACTGAAAATAGCTCCAATAGGACCATCACTAGGAAAGTATTCCACAGCTTCAATGTTCCCTGAATTTGGCATAGCTGCTCTGAAGGGTGGAAGAATTAGTGGTGGTAGATTGTCTGAGTCTCTGTTATGTATTTGTGGAAATGAACTTCTAGTGACAAGTGAATGGAAAGTAATCAAATACTTAAAGTAATCTGGAGAAATAAACTAAAATAGGCAGTTCTATTTTTATTGAAGGTAGTACTTTTGTCACAATCAGCTAGTCAGCACTTTAGCTTTTTCCTATAAATTCAAAATGTGCCACAAATGTGTTCCTGACCTCCCCAGCCCATTCAAACCAGCAAACCTAATAAAGAGAAGTCCCATTAAACACCTGAACAACACTTTCAAGACAGCAAACATGGCAGCTCTGAAATATTGTGTAATTGGCAGGACCAACCTGTCACATCATTAGCAGCTGTGATTCAAGTTGATAAATCTGTCTCAGGTTTACTAAAACATGAATGTTCTGTAATTTCACAGGGTTTTTTTATGCTCCTATTATTGTTTGTATGTTTTAACGATGCTGCTCAAGTGCCGTGAATCTTTGTACATATAAGATGCTCACAGCTTAGTTATCTACACATCAAAGTAAAAACATTTTTGCAATATTTTTTTAAGAACTGCTTGTTGTCCCCCTCTGTTAGTCAAGCAAAACTTCCTAGCTTCTCAACACCATGAAGTTCTTGTGTCTGTACAACTACTCAGACATATTTTATCAGCAAGATCATCCCTATTAAAGACTAAATGCTTTGCTTCCCAGATGTTCAGCATATATTTATTTATCTTCGCTCTCATTTAAAACACTGTTAGATGTCGCCCTGATTTTCTAGAATTTTCTAAGCCTTCGGATGTTCACCTCCTTGTGGAGAACTTTATCACACACTGTCTGGAGATAATACATTGTTTTGCATTCCTTTATGGAGGAGGAGAGACTTGATAGACTGTTGGTTTGCCCAGTGGCATTGGAGAGGTGGCACGGTCACCCTCCAATCCACTGTCACTTTTGGAAAACTATACATGTTGGAGTCAGAAAATAAACTTCCTCTTTTGTTCTTCACCTTAGAGCAGCGGTGTGCGTCTGGTTCTTTCGTGTTCGATAGCGACAGTTAGTAACTTTCTGAAATTGTTTTTAAGAGGAAGTAGTCCTTTGAGAATACTCTAAATTTTTCTTAAATCAGTGTTTGGTATCCATAACAAAATTTGCAACTTCCTCTGTGCTTTTACGAGCAGCAATTACAGCCTACATGAGAATTTGTGCAGCATTTAATCTACTGTCTGATGAACTTTCCAATAATACACTTGCATGGCGCCTCTGTTCAATTTAGTTTCAGTATAAATCTTCTAACTGCTGGCAAGAGAGTTCCATCTCTTGTCAACAGAACAATATTAGATTCTGAATAATCAAACAATATTTGATCCTGAATAACTGCAGTTCCCTTTGGGACCTGCAAGATTAGAAAGCTTTGCTGGAAAAGCAAGAGTTTCTTAGAAAAAAAAACCACACCAAAACAAAAATTCTTTGCTAAAACTGCATTTTTACATGGAGATGGAAGATTTGAACACAACTTACATCTGAATCAGTAGCTTTAGGACTACTAAGGGACGACTTAAGAAATTCACTCTGTGAAAGCAGTATAGTGAATAGACAGGTAGGGCCAAATGGACACAGATAAAGTAAATATCAGGTAACATATCGAGTGTCCATAGTATTTTCAGGAAAATACTGATAATTAGGCTCATATTCCAGCCAAATCATGAAGAACTCTGAATGGACAAGGAAGCAGGATTCAATCATAGGATATCAAAGCCCCAAGTCAGTAGCTCTTTGTGAAGATGTTTTCCACCATGCTTGCCCAATTCACTCCTCCACTAAGTCTGACAGGCCAGAGCAACAGTGCTACTAGCTTTATACTGTCCTTCACAGGCTCTCTTTGAAGAGCCACTAAAGGTTCCAGAAGGACAGTGCCAGAGAGCCATGCACTACTGAAACACTCCATCAGAGCCAGCAAGCATCACTGGAACTCTGCTGTGCATGGCAGCCCTTCCCATCATGTGTGCACTCCGCCCCAAAAAGTCCAAACACAGAGGGCAGAAAGAAAGCACATAACCATTTGCACCTTCCTTCATTTGCACCTTCCTTCTCCTCCAAGAGGACAGAGCAAAGCAGCACTCGAATGCTTTTATCCTGTATGAATGAGTCTCATGGACACTCTTATTCTAAGCAGCTCCTGTTAAAGGGCTGCCCTTCATATATTATGTTAAATAAGCATAAAAAAGATGTAACTTATCTTTGCTGTATTGATTTTTTTAAAGTTACATGTGAAGCTGTAATTTGGGGGGAAATTAAAGGGATATAAGAGGAAGGAACTTCATATTTTAAACAAATTTTAATTTGATTTCTTGCCATTTTTTTATTACAGCCACAAAATATAGCTATCACTCGTCCCCTACAGTTCAGACTTCTCTACCTCAAGGACTTCAATTTCACTTTTCTGGATCCTCATGACAAGGTTTTTATTAAAGATTCCTCATGTAAGGAGATCTGTATATGAGAGAATAACTGGGATTTAGCTGGTGCATAACTGTCTTGTACAACAGAAAATTTAATTTCTGAATAAAACCAGCAAAATCAAACATGAGAGGGTATGGAGTATTCTTCAAGTTTGATTTGCCACTTGCAAGGAATTTTCAGATATGTGCATACAGGCAGTAAAGAATCTGTTTGTCCTTTCCCCCCCCCCAAAAAAAACCCAAGTTTGCTTGTGTTTTTGAGTTAGCACACAACACGAGACATTTTTTACAGAGAAACAGAATTCAGATATTTCCTCCTCTTCTTTTTTTTCTTTTCTTATTTTTTCCTTTAATAAATAAATGAGAAGCTATGTATGATTCAAACCCACTGGGAACTGGCACAGCAGAATCATTCTCATGGTTGGCTTGGTCAGTTATTTTGTAAAACATTGTTTCCATCATTTCAGCTCTTGCATGAGTAATTGAAGTTGGTTTTGCTTTTTCTTGTAAAATACCTTTTCCTCTCCAATACTGCAGTCTGCCTGCTATGAACACAGATTTTCATGATTCAAGTATGATTTTTTGCCTGGTTAGTTATAGAAAAGCTACACTGAATGGCGACGCTATTCCTCCAGTTTCATTAACACTTAATGGGTATGAACGATTCATCATATACTGGAAAGATAGTAAGTGCATTACTAATTCACAGCAGATTTGAACTGAAACAAAAGGAAAGAAGCGACAGCCTCCGCTCAGTTACCGCTGGCTACTGAACAGGGCAGGAGCGATGTGCAGTGCATAGTAGTGGATGATAACTGGTTTATTCCCAGCGCATATTATGGAGATCCGTACTCACAGGGCCCCTTGCTAATTAAGCAAGAACAGCACGAGTAGAAACACCACGGCTGCAGCAGGGCTGCTGAAGATCGACCCAGGTGAGCCAGCACTGCTCCCCCACCCGCCCTGCCCCTCCCGGCCTGGCCTTTGCTGCAGGCTCTGCCGCGAACGGCGGCTCCCACCTCGCCCCTGCTGCAGGCCGGCGCTGTCTGCCGGGACAGCCCCAGCCCGGTGCACGGTCCCCGCACCCCGCCTCATCTCGGAGCGTGAGCGGGGCGGCTGCTCACTCTCCGCCGGGCGGTTCCGCACCTCCGCTAGAGCCCAGAACAACGGAATGTGGGGGGGGGCGGTATTCAAACACGGCAACGATTTTGTATTTAAATAAGCACAGAACAACGGAAAGGGAGGCGAGTAAAGCGGAAAGTCTCGGATTTGCGGAGCAGACTCCCGGTACCACCACTGGCGGGGATATCGCCCCTGTCCGACTCCGGCCAACCAGCACGGCCTGGACCGAACACGGGCGGCTCCTGCCTGGCAGGGATTCCGTCCCCCCGAGCAAGGGCACCGCCGCCCCACTCCCTCACAGCCCGAGCCCCCTGCGTCCCACGTACCTCCCCCGGCCCGGCACGGCCCGGCCCGCTCCCGGGACAGCGGCCAAGATGGCGGCGAGGCCCGGCGGCGGCGGCGCGGGGCCGCCCCCCGGCGGAGGCGCGGGCGGCCGGTGCGCTGCCTGCGCCGAGCGTCCGAGCACGGCCCCCTCCCACCCCGGGCCCGCCGGCTCCGCTGCCACGGCCGCCCCTCACCGCCGGTCAGCACCGCTCGGCGTCGGTGGCCAGCAGGAGACGGGAGCGGCCCCCGGGCGCTAAACCCACCCGGGCCGGCGCCACGGCAGCGTGCGGCTGGGCACGGACGGCGAGCGGCGCGGGCTCCGCTCCCCGCCCCTTCAGGCACCCGGCGCGGCCGTACGTTCGTCCCGGCTCCCCCGCCCCCCGGTGGCGGTGCCGGCGCGGTCGGCGGGGCGGGCCGGGGCCGGCGGGCGGGCCGAGGGGAGCGGAGCGCGCCGCACGCCGCCTAGCACGAAGATGGCAGCAGGGGAGCCGCAAGCCAAGAAGCTCAAGCTTGAGCAGAAGCAGCTGAGGTAACGGGCTCCGGGACGGGCTCTGCTTCGCGATCAACCCCTGCGGGTGCCGGAGGGTGGCTGGTGCTGCCCCCGGCGGAGGGCGAGACACGTGCCGCCGCCGCGGTGCGGTCAGACTCCGCCGGCAGGGTCCCGCCGCGCCGGGCTGTGCTCGGCCGGGCAGCGCGCGGGGTGTGCAGGCGGCCCCGCCGCGGCACCGGGCGCACGTGGAGGCGGCGGCGGGGCCGTCCCGCCGCGCTGCCCCGGCTCCTGCCGCGGTACCGCTGCCCGGGCCCGGCGGGTGCCCGGGAACGCCGCCGCACTGAGCTCCCTGCTCGAGGCAGGGGCGGGTGCGCGGCGCGGGGGTCGCGCTGTGCCCTGGGGTCGAGTCGGTCAGTGCGAATGAGCTGCTGAGCATCTGGATGGGATGCGGTGAAACGGAACGCTGCCCGCAACGATGGCCCCGTACTCGAGCACAGCTGGGGTTGTCATTGCTTCTGCCTCCCCTTTGAAAACGGTCTCTGAAAAATGCCCCGATTAGTACTCGTGCGAGGGTCTCTGTCCCCGTTGGACAGGAAACTGAAAATCCGCGTTAACAGGATGTCTTCATTTTCTTGAAGACATACCGTATATTTTAAAATATTTTCATATTGAAATAATCTGTGCGATTTGCTGTACTTCCTCATTTCTGTGATTACAGTACAATAGCGCTGACTGAATCCCATCTGAATGATGGCCTCACAGACATAAGTAATTTATTTTTAAATGTCATAGCAGAAAAATGTAAGTTTTCTCAATGGAGGATGCACAGTCAAAATGAGAACTCTGAGTACTGAGAGCTGTGGAGCAGTTTTTTCTTTTTTTTTTTTTTTGGTACAGTTTCAAGTTTGTTTTCTCAGGATTATTCAGATATGAATATAATTGTAAGATAGCTGACTTCCTTCCAAGTGTTCAGTGTATGAAGAGAATTAATGGCATAAGCCTTGAAAGGTCCAAAATTATCTTGGCGATAACTAATAACTCACTCAAATATAGCATAAAGGGGATGTACTTTAGTACTGAGATGAGAACAGCCTTTTTTGGTACTGATGTCCTTATTGAAAGAGCTAATCCTATTAAATTTGTCAAAGTCAGGATACTTGCTTCTTTGGCAGCCAAGTGACTTTTCAAGTTTAATAATGGTTGACAAGCTCAGTTGCAGGTAGTAGAAGAGGAAAGATGTAGCTGAGCTCTGAAAGCAAATAAATGGCAGACAGCAAGATAAGGTTGTAGTTAAAAAGCAACAGTTATCTCCACGGCCCTTAAAGCAAGATGAGGCAAGAAACTGGCAGCTGCAATGTTTCTGCTTATAAAGTTTATTAGAGGAAACAGCATTTTAGGATGAAACATAAGAAAAAATTTAAATTTGAGAATATTATTGGTGTACTGAGTTAAAAATTTAAAGGTTGTTTGCAGTGGAATGAAAGGCAGTGGTGACATACCCTGGTAATGACTGACTAAACTGCAAATGCTGCTTCTGTAAGGTATGATAGATAAAACATGAGGAATGTTGTTAGAACTTGCATATGCTAATTCTGTTGCAAGTTATTTCAAGCCAAAGTATAAATAGGCTCCAACTCTGTTTCATAAGAGGAGAAATGCCATAATTAACTGGCGATCAAATAAAGTTGATGTGTGCTGTTTGCCACAGGTGGAACTCATGAAGCACTTGGACAAGATTTAGCAGACCTCAACTCTCATTAGCAAGAACGTGTTTGGCTGAGTGCTGTTGTGAGGCTTAAAAGCCACTAGAGAAAGTACCAGACTGGTTGAGGTTCCACGATTTGGCTGTATTTGTAACGAGATTCAGTTGTTAATGCGAAGCACTGCTAGATAGGCTTGGAAACAGTTCCTCTATAGATTAGAAAAGAAGTGAAAAATCACTTAAAAATTTTGGGGCTCAATAACATTTTACTTGGTATACCAAGAATTTAAGGAGATTATAGAGAATGATTCCTTCTTCTCAATATGTAGGTCTGAGGCTCTCCAGTCTCTTCAGAAGACCATGTCTGATGGATTCAACGAGGGCAGTTGTACCATGTTTATCCTCCCATGTGATATCAACCTCAGCCTTTCCAGTGATTACCATGAAAACTATTTTAGTATAAAAAATGACATAAAAAAATTAATTCTGCAATGCAATACAAACCAAAACTCATCAACAATAGCAAATGTTTCCTTTCCCTGGTTTTTTTTTTTTTTTGTAATCAGTTTCTCTGTCAAAGTGGCTTCATAGAGCTTTCATGGATACATTTTTAGACCCTTTTGATCTTTTCAGTTAAAGGAAAGCAGGTATCGCTCCTTCACGAGGTAGGCAAAGCTGACTGGCGTCAGAAAACTACACTTGTTTGAAAGCAGTATAGGATGGCTGGCTTTTGCCACCCTGTGAGCAGCACACAAAGCCCGAGACCCAAACTGGCATTCTCAGCTCAACAATGTGTTGTGCTGACATTCATCTGCGGGGCAACAGGTTTCGCATTGTCTTTATTGATGCTTGCAAATCCCTACTACAAACCAATGGGCTTTAGGGAAGGCCATTAATGTGTGCTGCCTTGTTTCAGGCTTCTGACTGCATCTCTGCTGTGTGAAGTAGAATATCATTGTACGTGTGTAAAGTGCACTGTTTGAACAGAAAATGGGCTTGCAAAACTGCAAATGGCTTGTCACGGAGTGGCAGCATCAACTTACTAGAAACATCATGAGCTGTTACTTTAGAGGAGAATTACTAAGGATTTGTGTCCTTTTGTATTTGGTTTTGTTAGGGAAGTCTGTGAAAACAGCAAGCAGATTCTGTTAACAGCCTGGTACAGTTATGAAAGAATTTGGACGTTGTCTGTAGAAATGTTTGAACTTATATGAACTTATACTTATGAACAGAAATAGGTATGTTCATTTTTTCCTTCTGTACACAAACTTGTCAAGTCCCTTGTGCTGCATTATGACCTTCTGGCTGTTCTGCAGCTGCTGTATTGATTGAATAGTCATGACGTGGCTAGTTGTTTGAACAAATCAGTTTATCTAGAAGACAATGTAAGCATTGAGTTTGGCAAATAATTCATACTAAGAGTAAAAAGTACAGTATTCCTCCTCTTCTGCTATTAGATATCTCTTTGTTTTAAGAATAAATTGTCAAATACTCTGTGAATAATTGTTATCAAAAGCAGTCCTTTGTCATTACCGCTCCACTAGATTTTAGAAAGCTTGATACGAGAGGCTGTAAAAAATATTGCTCATTTCACGCATTTTAAATTTTTTTTAATAAGCTGACTTTTAATTTAGCTTATTCCTTCATCAACTCTTTATAAATAAAAGAAGATTCTGAATATTTTAAGTTAGCTGTGACTAAATTTTCATTTAGAATTTAGTAAATAATTTTTCTTTCTCTTTTATCTCTTGGTTTGGGTTTGATTTTTTTTGTTTGTTTGTTTGTTTTTAATTTCACCTTGCTCCCCATTTGTATTAATTTTAGTTTTTGTCTTCATAGCTTATCGTTTTCTTACTTTCCTATTTCTTGTATCTGCAAATACAGGTAACATTTTCCATGTTGGCACACATAATGCCCTCAGGTCAAAGAAAGATCTGAAACTCAACTACTTTGCTGTGTTTGTTCCCAGAATTAAAGCAATAGACTTTTTCTTAAGATGAATATTTAGTCTGCTTTTGAAATCAGACAAATGCTCTTGAGGACACTAGCAGCTGACGTTGCTAATTTTGTTTTATTTAGGATGTAACAGCAGTTACCTTCCCTTCCAAGCTGTGTTGACAGAAATACATCCAAACCCGGAATAACTTGCAGCATGGATCTCCTGTGCTCTTACAGTTCGGGCACTGGTTTCCATTGTTCAGATGTGTAACTCTCAAATTACTGTTGTCAAGTGTCTTCACCTGGCCTTTCATGTAATCCTCTGGGCTTTTGCACAGCATGTGTCATGTTTCTACAATTTTGTGTTCTTGTTTTGGAGAAGCTTGCTGTGCTGTTTCATCCTTTTAATTGAAGTAATTCCTTGCTTTATTGTAGGGAGTGTGTAACCTGAGGAAAAGGAGGTTTGTGGGGAGGCTCTTAGTTCTCTGGACCACAGGCTCTCTTTCCTTACTGATGTTACCTGCAGCCCACCTGGCCAGCAGAGTCACGCCCACAGCAGTAGTTTAGACACAGCAGCCTCTGCCAATACCCTGCAGAAAGGTGCAGCTCTGCCTTGCTGGGATAATCCCTTGCCTCCTTAAGTCACTGGGACTAGTCCTGTCCCCGAGGCTGCTTGCAAGCTGGATTACCTGTGAGAGAAGAGCCAGTGTAAATAGGCCTATTTCATCTTGAAATTGTGTTTTCCTGAGATTTGAGTTCCTTCTTTTTCAACTAAAGGAACGGTTTGTGTAGGATTACTCACCTCATTGGATCTACTAATATTGCTTATGAAAAGACAAGGAAGATGCCCAGGAAAGAGACTTGAATGAACGTAGAATTAGATGACTCTGGTGTTAGTGTAGCAATGTGAAATTCTGTAGCACAAGACCCTGGCTTACTCTGCTGTTGCTAAGGTATATTTCATGTGGAAATCTTGGAAGCAAAATTCTGGCTTGTGATACAAGGTTGTGATATTGAATTTTAGTAGTTACTTACACAGGCATGGTACGCAAATATTTCACAAAACCAGTTTCAGAAGCAGGGAATGGGTTGCTATCTAAAGGTCATTAATTACTATTTGCTGACAGTGTATTGGAAAACCTTATCTTCTTGAAAAAAGTAAATTGAATTTGCAGATACAATGTGAACACAATGTTTTTTTCAAGGCTGTTCATTTTTTATTTACATGAATTGATTCTTAAAAATGTATTATTCATACAATGTATAACAGTAGTACAAAATAATATTATTTATATAATATCAACGCATTTTGTGTGAAGAAGAGAAGTCTTCGGGTATTACTCAGATTTCAGGGAAGGGAAAGGGATTTTTTCCATTTTGAACTGTAATAATTTCCATAATGATTATTTGACCACAGTCAAAGCTGTTCTGCACTTGAAGGATATGTTATGATAAAGCTACTTGCTGGCTTTATGCTACCATGGGATTTCATTTACAGTGAAAGATTGTTCTGGGGTTTTCTTCCTTGTACATTCAGTGGTATAAAGCAGTTGTAACTGTTTCAAGGGCTTTTTGATTAGAATAAGATAGAAGAAAGAATAGATGTCTGCAATATGCTGAAGAGTTAGCAGATTTATAGACTTTCCTCTGCTTTTACAGCTGAACACTCTGGGAAGCTACATGAAAAGAAATGGGATGATGTTACAGAATTTTAAAAATAATAAAAGATTTTTAACACTTAGCAAATAGAGGCCATACAAGCTAAAATGCATCTTATTTTATGTTGGAAGATATTAAATTCTCTCTGTAGAAAAGTTTCCAAACCAGCAGTTATAATAGAAGATATTTGCAAACTCTGCAAAATGCTGTTATTGAAAGAGAATTTGTGGACTTGCTGCTCACTAGTCCCCTTTTATAATGTCTGCTGTGGCTATTACATAAAAGATCACCCTTCTGTCTTGCAAACAGATGGGCAACTTATCTAAGATCAACCTTACTTTTGTACTTTGAAGAAATTGAGTGAAAATATGGGGGTTAATAGAGAGCTTTTTGTTTATACATTGCAAACTGTAAGATTTATACCAAATGTTTGTGGTGTAAAACAACACATTAGTCCAAGGCTAAGGCATAGATTGCCCATCTCTTGGACACACAAGTTACAAATATATAATGTGTAGAGTTTCATAGAATACTTCACTAAAGTACAATTTGAAATTTTCTTATATGTCTACCTGTTATTTTATCAGGTAGGGGTGAAATTCATTTTGAATTCATAGTGTAATTGAAAGGAAACATTTTAGTGAAATCACCCAAAGAAGTTGTTTATATACAGAGAAACTTACATGGTCATGTAGATTTCTCTGTTGTGTAGTACAAACAGCAGTCAAGAAGTTGTGGCTAGACTGTGTCAGACATTATATATTTTTAGGTACAAAAGCTGTAAATTCCATGTTTCTCTCAGGGACTTATGAGGCCAGACCACATGTGAAGGCAAGGTCAGCTGCCCCATGCAAGCAGAGGGAGTTTGGAAAGTCAGGGGTCAGGAAGCCTGAGCAAACTCAGACTGCCTGCCCAGCACATACATGGTGGGACTGCAAGTTGAACTTGGGGCACAAGCATTAGTCATAACTGACCATTTTTTCAGGAATACTCTGGTTGCTGTTTCTCCACATACTTAGGCTAGTGTTCGGTCTGGATGTCTAGCAGTTCCCTGGCAAATGACTAAAAGCCCAGTGATAAGTGGTAGTAGGGGTAGGTGGTGTCTCCAAGATGTCAGTAGCAGTAGAACCTGTGTGTATGTGATAGCACAGGCAAGATGATTGGGCACAGGGAAGAGCTGGAAACTTATAAAGTGCTATTGGCTGCTGTTGAGGTGTCATACATGCTATTCCACGAAATGATGTTAATATTTTTAGTGAAAATATGCTCAAGTGGTAAAATCTAGAGGCCTTTGATGGTACCTCATCTGACCTCTTACTCTGTAGCTTACTATTCGTAATATGCAGCTGTATGTTGCAAATTACTGTAAATATATTTAATGTATATATCTATTTTTATTTACATATCTTTATGTGCTTGTTAAAATCAGGCAATTATTTATGAGGGAATTTACAACTAGATTTAAAAAAAATGTTTTTAATATTTTGAATACAGTGATAGAACCAAGAAGACAGCTGCATTCTATAGTTATATACAATAACAGGTTATGTAGCTATTACTATATTTGCTGGTGACGGGATCCTCCTCCCCCACCTTCTAGGTTACAAAACAGAGGTTTGGCTATTAAGCACTGAAACTGTTAAACTGGGCATAATAAATTGTTCAACATGAATCAGAGGATGTAACTATTATGGATCTATGTATTTGCATTTCAATAGAGCTCAGAATCCTCCCTCAGGATTTGGGGACCTCTTAACACATTGTGTTGCAAGAACAGTAAGAGGATGGATGTGTTTCCTATTCTTATTTGACTTTTCAGGACCTCTGACAAACTTCAATAATGAGAATTTTGTGATGAGTTCAATAAGTGGTGATTATTTTTTGAGTGTCTGATTTAGAGAACCTAGGAGATTTGTTCTACATCAGGTATTGGGCATAATTTTTTCTGTTATTTTCATGTGACAATGCAGGTCCTTGACGTTCATCAATGCGTCATATTTTGGCATTATCTCCTCTGAGAGACCCGAAAATCAAAAATAGATGGAAAGTTTGGCTTTAATTTTTCTGAGTACAATATTCCCATTTTGTAGATGGAAAGGAAGGGAAACTTCAGACTAATAACCACAGGATTATGAAGTTGTGAAGTTCAAATATTTAGTTAGAGGTGACACAGCAGTACTTAACAACGTGGGATTCATTTTTGGCAAAAACAACCTATTGGCTTCACTTTCATGAATCAGTGCTTCTGGTGCTAGTAAGTTAACAAAGTAAGTGCCACATCTGCACAATGTGGCAGTAACTTTGACAGCCAAATGAGGAGTGACGATAGAAACCTGGCTTTAGCGAGGCTTTCCCTTTCTGACGCGGCAGTTCTGCCAGTGTCAGGCAAATAAGAAAAGTAATGCCGGGCTGCCCTTTTCTTCCCGTGTTTCCAGTGGTGTCCTCTGGCCGCCTGGGCAGCCGGAGCGCTGCGTTCCACAGGTGGCTGCCAGGGGCTCCGGCAGCCCGCAATGAGGCGGTGTGCTCCGGGGGCTCTCCGCGCCTGGCGGCCGCCGCCTGCGGGAGAAGACAGGCTCCGCAGGAGGTCACTCGGGGCGGCTTCGCGTCCGACTCAACGTATAGTTAAAGAAAAAGAATGAAAACGCGTACGTGTCGAGGGTGTAGCGATCGTGTGTCGGCGCGGGCGTCAGCCCGCGGCCAGGACAGAGCCGGGGCGGGGGGTCCCCTCGGTTCCCACGGCCCCGTGACAGCCAAGGGGCAGAGCTGCCCGGGGCTCCGCTGGCCATCTTTACTGTGGGCGGTGCGGCTCGAGCCCCGCACCTCGGCGGGGCTACCGCCGCTAAACTTTTTTTTTTTTTTCTTGGCCAGTTGTCACTGTCTTCCACACTGGCCGCCGGGGCTCGCAGAAGGGACGGCAGCAGCAGGAGCTATGAGGGAGGCGCGCGCTCTCCGCCCGTACCAAAGATGGCGGCCGAGGAGACCGGGGGTGCCGGGCCGGCGGCACCGCTCGGTACCGGGCGCTGCCGAACCGGGGCGCGGGGCCCGTCGGCAGCGCCCCGCGCCTCCTCACGCCTCGCGGCCGCCGCGCAGGGCCCGGGCCCGCCCCGCCGGCAGCCCGGCCAATGGCGGGACGCGCGAGCGGGCGGGGCGGGGCGCGCGGTGGGCCGGCCGAGCGCTGCCCGGCGCTCAGTCGCGGCTGAGGCGCGGGCGCCGGGCGGAGAGGTGACGGTGCCGCTGCTAGGGGACTCTGCCGCGGGCGGCCGGGCGGGCGTGGAGCCATGGCCACTCTCAGGTAATGTCGAGCCCGCGCGCAGCGCCCGCTGCACAGCCCCGCATCCCGGGGGAAGGGACGGCGGGAGCTGATGCACTCCCGCTGGCGGAGCGGAGGCGCCCGGCGCGATGCTCCGCCGCAGCCGGGCTCTTCTCCCCGCTGTGTAATCAGGGTGCGGGGCAGCGCGCCTTCGTCCCATCCCTCTCCCTCTGCCGCGAGTTGGTTTGGTGGCTGCACGCCCGCTCCCCTGAGGCGAGGAAGGAGGGAGAGCTGTGCCGGTGCCCCGCCGGCCCCTCAGCCCGGTGGGGACAGCGCTCTCGGGGGGCCGCGTTGGCTTCTCATGGGCAGGTGGGCGCGCCCGGCCGGGACTCCCGGCGGCGCTGGGCGATGCCGGTGCCCAGCGGCATCGGGAGCGAGAGCGCCGGGCCGGGCCCGCAGGTGATCCGCGGGGCGGTGGCCGGGGGCTGCGTGCGGCATCGCTCGGCGGCGGTGCCGCTGTCACAGGTAGCGCCTGGGCGTGGGCGGCCGCCGCCCGCCGCGGGGTGCCGCCCGTGGGCGTGGGAGGATGCGTGTCGGGGGCTCCGGCAGCCGCTTTGGAACCTTAAGCTCTCACTGTAGCTTGCCGTGACTGGAACTAGATTTTAAAAGAATCCCCCAAACGAGAAGCAGGGTCTTAATAGCGGGCCAGGCTCTTGGTAGGCTGTTGGAACTGCGGTGATATCAGCCTGTCAGCGAAACCCGGAGAATGACAAATCCCCGTAATTTAACATTCAGTGAAAGGAGTTACTGTGAATAGTTTTTCTCCTCCAAACACTTCATCTCCAGATGGGGTTGTATTGTGAGGTAAATCGGTAATCTTTGATCAGGCCTTTGGCTGCTAAAGAAATGCTTAATAATTATCAAATTGCCTTGATAATTCAAGGCAATTCTCCCATCTCCTCTCTCCACTCTCCAAACTCTGTGTATCAGGTTTCACTTACACCGTTTCCTACCGAGACGGTAACTTTGAAATTGCAATAGTATTTCACTTTTGGGGCTTGTGAAGTTAGCGCAGCTGTGTGAGGAGCAGGGTAGTGGTGGAACAGTTTTTTTTGCGGCAGCCTTGCTTACATAAGGCCAATGCTTTTAGGCTTGTTTTCAAAGTTGGAGCCTGTGCGTGTGTCACTTTAGAAGACTTCGAAAGTTTCATAATAAATGAAATCTTCACTGAAGATGTTCCTCTAAGTCAGTATGTAAATATGTAACTGCTTAGCCAAATATTGTCTTTGCTTAAGACCCACGTCAGGAAAGCATGTGAGTAGTCCTGCAGGCCGCCTTGTATGTTTAAGGTCTATATGCTGAAGTGAATTGCTGACCAGTGATGCAAGAAAATTGTCTGAACTCTGGAAGGATGGAATAATAGTTCTAAGGTACTTTTGTGTTAGATGAGTTACTTACTGTTGTAAGTATCATCCTACTTGTAATGATGTTACATGGGTATGTGGGATGAGAGAAGGATGCTCTTAGTTAGGAGCTTATAGCTAGTCAAGTGCTATGAATGTGGTACTATTGCTGTTTTGCTTTAACTACACATATAAGTGACCTTCGGTAAGTCCAAATCTTATGTGATATGGGGTTTTAAACTGAAATGGATATGCTGAGGACAGGTGTAAAACATACCTTGTTTTGCCTTACTTTAAAGGGCATAGTGAAACCCTTTAGAAATACTAATATTTTAGATCTTACAAGACCATATCTTAAATTTGTAAAAGGAAGACTAGGCACACAGCGTGCTGCCATGCAATTGCACTCCCAAATGTCTCAGCCATGTTTAAGGCTTTCTGAGTTGCCAGTATCCAAAGGCCCAAAATATTCCTCTGTCTCTGTGCCAGTAACTAATAATAAGCTTTCACTGATATTTTGATGTTGCTCTTCCACGGAAGTGCGCAGCAGCCTGGGATGATAACAATATTGTGTGATAGTTGGATATAGTGCAGCTAATGCTCAGCAGCCAACTTGAATCAGGACCATATTTTAAAAAATGCCTGCAGCAGTAGAGCATGAGATTGGGCACAGCTTTCCAGATCATTCAGTTGCAGTTAATTTTGTTGACTTCTTAAGAGGTTCAAGGGTAGCTCAGTACTGATGTTGTGGGTTCTTTTTTGTTTATTTGTTTGGGTTTGTTGTTTTGTTTTTATCTAGTTTGGTTTCATTTTATTACTTCTGCCACTTGTGATAAGAGTAAGGTGTGAAACACTGGCCATTTGTATAAAATCAGTCATATTAGTAACTTCTGAAAAAACCACCTAATTAACAGGTGAATATTTATTTATACTTAAAGAGTTGCATTGCTTGAATTCGTAATTGCAACTCACCCTTCATGTAGTCCTAAGTTAAAAGCCAGATTCATAAAATATGTTGCTGCTTGTCAATAGCTATGAATGTAATGTGATGTGCATCAAAGCTCTCTGTAGTTACTGTTCTGTAGTTTTGCCTGCTAGATGGATGGTGTATTTTTGTCCAAACAACTTTTAGATTTGTACGTCTTATTTGTAGTTTGGAGTTTAAAAAGTATATATCTTTTTCATATATATGTACTCTTTGTGTGTCTGTATGTGTATACACATTGATGCTGACTGTATAGTCAATGATATATGCCCTTAATTTGTGCAGGTGAAGGAGTTATCACCTGCTTCTTGTAGAACTGATCCAGGTATTCTTTAGCAATAGGTTAGTTGCGTTAAACAAGAACATCCTTTTTGAGTGATAGCAATACTCCAGTGGAGGAGAAGGGACTGGGGAGAGTCAGGGAAGGCTGGGGACTACAAAAGTGTGCTCTGTGTCTGTGGTAGAGATGCGTTCCCAAATAACCTATGTATTGTGGAATCTCAAATTTCAGGAAATTATTACTGCTTCCTCACTATGATATAACAGTTTAATATATGTCTCAGTTTTTCACACTGGAGACTCGTAAATTTAGCATTCTCCAGAATCATAAATATTTGGTTTATTTTTTGCTTTTACAGAGGCTTATGTGGCTTTACAGAGTATATGAGATTTAATTTTTTTTTTTTTTTTTTTTTTAACTGAGGATCAACCTGAAGCCAAGTAGTTGCTGTACCTCATGAAGTGCCACAAGCTGTGCAATAATATAACAGCATGGAAACTGCAGCTCCTCAAGAAGGGAAGGGTGGTTTGAGTTGTGCTAAATGTAACCAGTGTTGGGTTAGTCAAGTTGAACACGCTAACAATTTGCACAGTGAAGTCTTCCTCTTTAACAGTAGGACCTTCCAAATTGGTTCAGAAAGCATTTTGGAAAATGCTGATCACAGTGGGGGATCCCAAAATCAGTTACATTGGACAAGACCTCTGAGATGGAATCCAACCTCTTAAATACCTCCTTCTTGACTTTTAAATACTTGTGACTCAGACTTTTCTTTAGACTTTTCCCGTTTTGCCCATAAAGGTGTTTTTGTCAAATACAGTGACAGTTAAGGAAAAATACAACTCCAGTCCCCAGTACAAATTGAGTGTATGGATTTTTCTTCTTTTTTTTTTTTTTTTTCTCCAATGGAATGTTAATACATATTTTTAAGCAGAGAAGTTCTACTATCTTAGGACTTAGGTAATTTTAACTCCTAGAAAGAACCAAAAATGTAGAAATACATATTAATTGAAGACACAGAGCTAGAGATTAGTATATGTTATCTTATGTGCTTAGATTGATTGCAAAAATAGATAAACAGTTTATAACACTTGATTTCTTCAGCAAAATCAATGTTAAATCTACTCAAACTTTTATGTGTTTAAAATGTTTTTCAGTTCTGCTGTTCTACATTTAGTTGTGAGAAGCAACTGTACTGAATTCAAGGAGAGTTTGCCCAGAAGTTTCAGTGGAATGTTTCTGAACATACATTTATTAATCTAATGAGAGCTACCTTGGCTTTTCAAACTTGATTCCAAATGGTGCCCTACATACAGCCTCTGGAATACTTGAATGGGGATGATAATAAAATATTGTGGGCGAAGGAAGGCTTGGGAATGAGCAGGACTTACATGTGATGTAAAGAGCTGCCTGGATTAAATGGCACCGAAAGTTCTGGTTCCTACTGGTGCTGACATGTGAGGAGTTTGTACACATGTTATTGGCTTCATAGAGCTTCTGCACAAAGTTGCTCTTGTGCTGCTTTGAGCACATTGACCTGCAGGTTCTGTAGCACACAGCTTGTTGAATGTTTGGTTTTCCATTGAACATGGTAACTTCTTCATAGGCGGTGACCTCAGCATGTCAGCTGTATTACAGATCTTGTTTTGTAAGTACAGCTGCTGTTTTCTGGCATACTGACCATTAAAGTGCTGGCTCTTGTCTTATACAGAAGTTATCCTGTTGTGTTGTGCTGTTCTGTTTCCCCCTCAGTTTGTAATGGTTCAGGCTTGGTTCACTCCCCCCTCCTTAAGTGTAGTTATAAATCTGTTGATATGTAGGATTTCACAGCATGTGAGAATCAGGTAAACATTAAGTACAGGAACATATAGCTTGGGACAAATCTGCATTCAACACTTGAAAAGTTCTGACTTCATTCATTGTTCTACAGTACTACTTATGCAACACTTAGGTTTTACAACAGAGTGAATGTCTTGTGACTTCAACTTCTTGTTCTGTCTTGTGACTTCAACTGCAATCCCCTTTATCCTTATGTCTTCTGAGCTGTCATCTGTCTCTCACTCTTCTTGTCTTCTAGCCAGGTGTAACTTATGGTTATGCTATTTCAAACACTGTGCTATTGTCACGCTGACAAAAGTATTTAGCCAGTCTTACAGGTTTTTACTAAGCAGATGTTAACTATTCCAGTTAGTGAGCTGGATTTCTGGCTCCATCTTCTACAAGCAGCATCAAGCACACATCTCAAGCAGCATCTTCCACATTTTATTTACAGTGAAATGGGCTCTAAAGGATTGTTCTTAAAGCTACAAAAACTAGGATACTTAAAGCATGGTTTGCTGTGTCTCAGTATCAGGGTTATTAATCGTGTTTTCCACAGCGCAACATGTGTCACTGTTCCACCGAGTGCAGTCCTTCAAGGACAGGCTGCTTCAGCATGGCTCCTTCACAGGGTCACAAGTCCTACCAGGAAACCTGCTCCAGCATGGGCTCCTCTCTCCATGGGTCTGCAGGTCCCTGCCAGGTGGCTGCTCCAGCATGGGCATCTTCTGAGGTCCCAGCCTCCTCTCAGACATCCACCTTTCCCAGCGTGGGTCTCTTGCATGGCTGCAGGGGCATCTCTGCATCCCCATGGACCTCCATGGGCTGCCGGGGGACATCCTGCTTCTCCATGATCTTCACCGTGGGCTGCAGGGGACCCTCAGCTCAGGTGCCTAGAGTACCTCCTGCCCCTCCTTCTCCACTGGCCATGGTGTCTGCAGAGCTGTTCTTCTCACATGTTCTCACCCTGTTCTTCTCTGGCCTCATTATATCTGCACAATAACTTTTTTCTCCCCTTCTTCTGAAATCTGCTATCACCGAGGTGTAACGATCATTTCTAATTAGCCCTGCCGTGGCCAGCAGCATGCCCATCTTGGAGATACCGGGGACTGGCTCTGCTGGACATGGCAGAAGTTTCTGGTAGCTTCTCATAGAAGCCACACCTGTAGGCCCCTGGCTACGAAAACCTGGCCACACAAATCCTGTATAGGTGGTCATACTGAAGCTACCTTTGGTCGCTGGAGCATGAGTGTGCCTTGCTGGTTGGAGACAGTAGGTGTTAGTTTGGCAAGGAATGGGATGGGCTTGGGTGTAGTTTTAGAGAGCAGCAGCATTCACTCCTACTTGACTCTAGGCCACGTATCTAATCCTTTGGTATTACTGCATTATCACCCAAGAACATGCTATTCAGGAAAATGTAACACATGGTTTATGAATTAATCTAAAAAAAGAGGTTAAAGCTATCCATCTCAAGAATACTGTTTACAGTAATTTTGATATCTTTTTTCTATTTGAAAGAAGTCATGGTAATGAATGTCAAATTGCTTAAAACGTACATCCAACGTACCAATAGACAGCTGCACTGTTCAAAAAGGCTGACAATGCAGAATCTGTAGTCTCTTTGTTTCAATTTAGTAGAACAGACTTAAGTTGTTAATTATTTGTTGGTACCCAATATGTGAGTGGGTTCAATGAAATTCTTATTACTCTGGTGTGATGCTTCCCCTGTCTAAAATTTGGTATTACAACTTGAATGTCATCCTTTAAAACTCCAGAACGTGGCATGCAGCTTAAATTCTTTATCTGAGTAAGTGACAGTTTAACAGAATAATGTGTTTATTATTGCTGTGTGTGTATTGATGGAAGATCACTGCAGGATGGTACTTCACTCAAATTTCATTCTGTGTATATGCCAGGTCACAGTGTGTTTACTGTGCTGGGCAAAATGTGTATTCTTTTGTTTTTCTCTCTAATAAAAAATTGTCCTTACATATACTAGAAACAATAAGCCTAATGTGAAATAATTGGTTCTCTTACAGTGAAAATGTCCTGTTTGGAATGGGAAATCCTCTGCTTGATATCTGTGCAGTTGTGGACAAGGACTTCCTTGACAAGTAAGGCTTGTTTTTTTTTTTTAATTTTTATTTTTTAATGTCAGTTTTGTTTCCAGAATTATGCTTATCAATAAATGGTGGGCTACCTGCCTGTATAAAGATATGTTTAGGCTGATCTCTGGGATTCTGGCCTTGTGCTGGAAGTAGCCAGTATCTGTCATTTGATTGTTCTTGCTCTATGAAACTGTGTTGGTGGTATCTAAGAAAACCTTCAGTGTCTTCATATGTTTTTTTTTATCAATTTATTCTAGTGTCCTCATGCTGTCTTTGTTAGCCTTTAATTGGAAGGTGTCATCAATTTCAGTAAGATTTAGGTAGCTCTTGTATGAATCTCTGTGTGCTACTTTTGATTTACTATTATTGTACTCTTCTTCAGTGATGTCCGTGGGGTAAATAGGCCATTTCTGTAATGCACCAAGAAAAGTTGTGCAAAAACACCTTAAAAAAAAAATTCCGGTTTATCAGTCAGGAACAGGACTACTTCTTATCAGGTTGTCTATTAACTCAACAAGGCTTAAGCCTACTTGTTATGTTACCATCCATATAAACCATATTGCTGGATTGCTTAATTGGCATCAAGCTTACTTGTTCTTGAATCGGCTTAGAGATCTGTCTTTTCCAGAGGTGTAAAATATAGTTGCTCTTTTAAATCTTTCTGCTTGAGCTCCATTTTTTATTGCTGTTGCCATTTCTCTGCTTTGTAAGTTGATTTGATCTTTCAGAGTGCTTGCAATTTTTTCTTTAATTCTTAAAGTGGTAATAATTTTTTTTCTAATAGTTCTTTATTTTGTTAATGGGAATATTGCATCAAAACTAAATTTCATATCACCAAATAAGGAAGAGGTGCAGAGTTTTTATTTTTGAATTATTGTCAGCCACAAATATTTTGCTCTGCAGCTTTTAATAGCAATAATTTGTCATCAATATTTCATCACTCATATTTTATCATAAGGTTTGTTTAAGTAAAAGCCTCTATGTTGTAAGCTGGAAACAAAAGACAAGAATGTAATGGATTGTGTCAAATTCAAACACCTGGAACTTTAGAAATCCGGTCTATGTCTTGAATATATAAAAAAGTGAATTAATCTGGTGTAATTCTCTGCCTCATGTTTCCACTGAAATAACTTGAAAGCCAGTCTCTAAAAATAAGTAATACCATTCTCCCAACCCAACAATACTCCCTAACTAATCCTTATAAATTGCTGACATAAAAGAGATGATGGGATCTCTACTGTAGCACTGAAATCCTTCAGGAGTGCATTGTGCTTTTCACTGGATGTGATGTGCTGTGCAGAATTAATTTAATTTAAAAATTAGAAGTCTTATTTACTCAAATTTGAGTCCTGTCAGACAAATTAAATTATCTCCTGGAGCAGCATATGCTCTGTGAGCATTTCTTTACTGCCAGAATGCATTTGTGGGGTATTGCATTATTGAAAGCCATAAGCAGTCTTCCCCCAGCAGTTTCACAGGTGCCTGCTGGTAGTGTGCTAGCTCTGGTAATAACCTCAAAACTGAGGAGCTTGTTTACCTTCTCCTGCACCTGATTTGATATCCCTCTCCCTGTTTGTCAGGGTATGCAGAGAAGTCCGTTTAACAAACCGACAAGAGTGTTTCTACTCCAATTACTCTAGGTCCAATTACCTTTTGCAACACTTCCTGAAAGGGGGATCAGATCCCATGCTTCCTCAGCTTGTGAAGGGAGATAAAATAGAAAATGGAGCCGTACAACTGCTAGAATAAAGTTATCTGTTCAAATGCTGCAGGGAGGCGCAAGAGCATACACATTTCAGGACTGTGAAGCATTTGAAAGAGAATTTGTTGATCATTGTAGTTTCTTTTTTCTTGTCAAGCAAGACATGCACCCATCTCTTGCCATGTAGTGTCAGCTTTTGGTGTCTTGGCAACCTTGAGTCTGCTTCTCACCTCTTCTACTGGGTGGGAATGTTTAATGGGGTTGTCAGGCCAGCAGGGCTCTGACTTGAGAAGGTAGCTTAGGAAAACAAGAAAAGTTTAGGTAAACACACATAAGAATTTTATATATTTAACTTTTACAGTGTTTCTGTTACTTTATCCACGTCTCGTTCTGTCAGTTTTAAGAATAAATAACTTTGTTCAGAATAAAGGACTTGATGTTGCAAGTTTAATCAATATATATTGTCAATGAAATAAAGAGTATTAAAATGAGTCCTGTAAACACCTTATTTTTGTAACTTCTGTTAAGAATGTGCAAATTGAAGCAGCATAAGGAAGTATAGAAAGTGGCCTTTTAAGCAATATTTAATTGGCCTACAATCCATGTTAGAAATAAAACTGAAAATAAACATATAATGCAGTACCCTTGCAGATTCTAAACAGTTTGCTGCCCTGTAATACTGGTTTGAGGAACTGAGCAGTGTTGGAGGGCTGGGTGGGTATTTTTGGCTAGGGTTAGCACAACCCTGATGCTTGGCTTTCAAAGTGGATTTTGGTTTAATCTGATCTCCAAAGTCTTTTGCTCTTTCGACAACTTTAGGAGGGCTTTAAGCCTTTCCTAGGAGAGGCAGTTTTAATTTATATCACAACAGAATTTCATGATGCCCATCTGAACTTTTCAGACCTTATCAGCAGTCTGCCATTACCGAGCCAGAGAAGCTTTAGCCTCTGTTGTGATTTCTGGGTCCCATTTCTTGCCTCTCTTCAGGGAGACAATCTGGAAAAGTGTTAGCAGTGTTGATGGCACTGTTAAAAACTGGTGATACCACAAACCACTTCAGTTTCTGTTTACAGAACTGGAAAGGAGTCTTGAAATAAATATAGTCCACCATATGTCTTTGGATATTTTTAGTATCTGCATGAAAGAAAGATCAGAAATGTGGTTTTGTTTTGTTTTTTTGGTCTCCTTTTAGTTTGCATCAACTCCATTACCTAAGAGTATTTTTGTTTAATTTATCAAGATATGGATACTTACTCAAAGGGGAAGGAATAGAAGAAGAATTAATGCATTGTGGGTGAATTGCTAACTATAGCTACGCTAATCTATGAAAATAATTTTGCTAACAGGTATTAAAGCTTTTGGTGTACTCACTTCTACCTATGACATTTAACAGGAATGATTCTTCTACCTTCTAACTCTGAAAGGCATTTAAAAATAACTTAATCTACACTACTTATATTAAACTCTGCTGAAATGAGCAAAGAAATTCTGATTAACATGCCAATGACATTTTAAGACTAAACTCAGTATTGCTGACTCCTATAAATACTCCAATGTCCTGCTGTTAAAAGTTAGGAGATGGCGTCCTTGCTCTCCCTAGAGCACTCTGTTTTGCAAATATTCAGTTTTTGACACTGAATTTAGCTTACCTAGTTGTAGTTAATTTTTAGGTTGTAGAGATCTGGGTGTTACTTGTCACCTCAGGTGCACTTCAGTGGTTGAGAAATGTGTGTTCATGGTATGGATAAATCTTCTCTTGCTGGGTCTATGGCTGAATGGGCTGAGGAGGAGAAGAGAATCAATGCTGACAAATCGACATTCTGTGCTAGTCCTAAAACTTCTCAATATGTGAAACCTTGTATCTTCCCTGACTGATCAGAGGGAAGGCAAGGAAAATATCAGTAATTGCCAGCACCTGTATAAGCATGGAAATATCCTTCAGCTTATGCTCTTAAAAAGGAATGGAGATATAGGGGAAAATTAGGATATATGTTTTATTTATCACAGCAAGTTTCAAGAATCATATTGCTGTTTTTCACTCTAATTTCTGGGCTCTTCACCAGAGCCATGATCTTATAAGTTGAGGTATGTTTACTACTTGGGCTGCCAAATTCCATTACAGTTAAAACCTGCAAACTGACTATTTTGTTACCATCATGGTCCAGGATTACAAGTTTCTGTGTGATTACTTGTTGGTTGTCCAAGCGGACAACTATTTTTCCTCTTTAGGTCTTTTTTCCCTTAAAATTAGGGTCTGTGGCAATCTTTGCACAAGTTCGTTTAGGATGCTCAGTAGTGGAATTTTTATAACTTTCATGCCCTCTACCATCTGTTCCTTAGTTCTCTTCCCTGCCTTTTCTGGTGTAAATACAAATTATCTTTAAATCAAGAAATGGGTTTATATTCTTTTTCCTCTCCACTGGAAAGAGCAGGTTTGAAGAAACAGGGAAGGAAGAATGAATGGGATCGTTGGAGTGGTGGTAAGAATTGCTATATGAAAAGAGACTATCTCAGTGAAGAAAGAAGTGCTGTCATTGTGATCCATAATTTCACAAGTATGGAAATGGGTCTCCTGCTGTGTGCTACCAACTTAACTGTAGCACTGGGTCATTCCTGGAGATCCCAAGATGCATGAGCATCATTTACCTTTCCTCACTGCAAAGTATTGGCAGAAAGTGATGGGTTAGTTGAGCGTAAACTTTTGTGATAGCATTAACATCTAGTAAATTAAACATTCTCGTGTGAAGCTGTTTTAGTGTTTGCTGTGATGAAAGTGAAGAAGATGTACATATTTGATCCTTTTTCCAGCCTTGTGGAAATTTGGATTATAAACTAAGAAAAAGTTTGCGAAGCAGCTTCAGTTGACAATGATGAAAAACTTGTGCTTACTTGTGTTAAATTTAGGTTGGTCTGTATAAACTGTGGCTTGTGTTATGCTCAACATTTTCAGTTTGTTACCTTTGCTCCTGTTTTAACAGAAGCCTTTGTAGCTTCCCATAGCAAAAAAAATCAAAAGACCATTCATGCAGTTAAGTCTTATGAAGTGGCCAAGGGTGTAAATAGCTTTTAGACAACCAGAGGTGATTCTCTGTTCAGCAAACTCAGCTTCAATGCAAAACAAACCCTTCCCCAAAAACTCATTGAAAAATGAGAAGGACAAATGGTGATTCTGTACTTGGAAGTTGCAGTATCCAGGAATGCACAGCCAGCAAACATGGGCTTTGCTGCTTTTTTAAGTGGGGACCCCCTACCCCCTTCAGACTTGCAGCCTTTGCAGTTTCATTCATGTGTTAACTTAGATTCTGTGCTTCATCAGCCTTCAGGAGAGGTTAATGGGTTTTTGTATTGCTTTGAGCTGGGAATTGTGTTACCTGTTGTCCTGGTTTTGGCTGAGACAGGGTTAATTCTCCTTCTAGTAGGTGTTAGAGTGTTCTGTGTTTTGGATTTAGTGTGTACTGTCTGTACAGTGATGAAGGTATGTAAAGTACATGGTAAAAACTTTAAAATCTCCCTGAAAATTTGGCCCTGTATGTTTCCTCCCCCTGCAGAAGATTATTTGGTGTATGATGTTCCATTGTTTCAGTAATTCTAGGGAAAGATTAATGCTGAATGTATTTGTTGCATTGGGTCACCTGGCAGGGAAGCCGAAGAGCTGAGCGCAATATTATTACCTTGTGGGTTTAGTTGTATCTGTAGAAGTCCATTTAATTAGTCACAAGGTCTGAACATAGAGCATTGTTGAAACTGTTGAGCCCAATTGCATAATCTGACTGCTGATAAATGATAAAAACTCTAGTGTTTGCTTGCAAAAGCAGGTAATAACCGATGAAGATATCTCTCTTAAGAAGGTCCTCTTCATATTAGTATGTATAAATTTGGTAGTATTCCTGACAACATAATTAAAGCTTTCTACAGCCCTAATGCTTTCTCCTAGTGCATTTAGTTAAATATGTAGTTAAAATGTGTGAAAGATTTTAGTTTTGCTCCATTTAGAAAAGGCTATTTGTAGAATCTACTATGGAGTGACACTATTGCATAGAGAGCTGATGTTTTCAGGGTATATAGGGCTTCAGTGTTTACAGAGGAGCTTGTAATTATGTATTTACCTGTAAAATAGAATGTAAGATGTTCACAAATGGGAAATATTCCACTCTTCTCTTATTTTGTGTTTTCACTTTATTACTAAACAAGTATTTAAGAAACTGTAAATCATTAATTATTCTTTTATTTTTCCCATTCATCAGAAGACTTACAGATTTAATGCATGTCAGTAGAACATGTCTATTTAATGAACTAATTGTATTCTTTAGAATCACATTAAGCACATGACAGATATACACACACACACAGGGCTTATCTGTGTTTTCCCTTTGCTTACAAGTGAAAATTTGTTTAACAAAATTTTGTGACTTGCATTACAAGGCAAATGATGAAATAATGGGTTCCATTTGCATCTTTAATGCAAACAAGGAGCTTTAAGTGGAAGAGATCTATGAATTAACTAAGTGTCTCTGGTTTTAATTAGGCAATAATATTAAATGAAAATACCCTTGATGAAGATATCTTTGATGAAAAAAGCTGGGTCTTGTCAGTAGAGAACTGGAATCCATCTTAAATTCAGTGGTGAAACTTTCTCTTTGAAAGTGTTACTTGCTTTTTCTACTGAGAAACCTTGCATATTAGAGTTTCCAGATGGCACGATTACAAGATTGATTTTTATTTAGGATACAGTAAACAAACATTGTGATTCATGTTCTGGATATGGTTTCAGGCATTCTTTTTAATTACAGATTTCTAAGATGTGATTTTAAAATTGTTTTCCATTCCCATTCTGCTTGTCCAACCCAAAATTTTCAATAGCATAGTACAGATTAGAGGGTTTTTTTCTGCTACTATAATAAAGTGAAACTGGTTGATCACTTGTGACTTGAAGAATAAAAAAGCCCAGTCAAAAATTAGCAATTATTTTACATAGCCTCAGGTTTTTTACTCTAGATGAAATTGATCTGTCATCTTTTGGAAAAGATGGCTTTTTAGTGATATCATTTTGGTTGGAATACCTTCATCTTTCTAAAAACTTAAGTTTCAAAAAAATTAGATATTTAAGTAAATTATATTGCTCATTACTGCTTGATTAGTTTTGCTTCATTCAGGTCAGGCAATATGCAATCTCAACAGTTTTTCTTCCCATGTTACATTAATCAAGAAGAGAGAGACTTGTCCTTCCTTTTGAAATTAAATACTAACTATTAACATTTCTTTTTAGTAGCTTGCTATTCCATCAGGCTATTCCTGAACAAAGTGCAGGCGCCATGTCAGTGTTACAGGTAACTGTAACCTAAGGTATGAGGTGCTTATGCTGCTGAAGATCGCTGATCCTCTGTGCCTCTGTTCTTCGGCGCAGAACCCCGCCCAGGCCTGCTCTGTGTTTTGCTGCTTCTTGTCCTGTTCCTTATGGAGGAAAAAAAGGAACTGTTGGCCTTGTGGTCTCTGCTGTAGCCACAGGGAAAGGGTGGAGGCAGCCCATCTTCCTCTTAATTACCGGTGTTCATATTTTCCCTTAGCCAAGAGCTGGAGTAGGGTAAACAAGCTGTTTGAATGTTGTTTTATGTTATTTTTGTCAGGGCAGAATCATCAATATTCCAAGTTTCTGGAGATCTGTTTGTATCGCAGACTTGAGGATGTTACAAAGCCTGCAGTTCCCCTATAAGTTCAGATTAAATGCAGAGCTGGGGACAGATAATTTTCATTTTACCAACCCTTGATTCCTCTCCTCAGTGTGTTAGCATACAATTTATTTTAATTTTTCAGTTTTACTTGAAACTTGTGTGCTTATGGCACATGAATATATGGAGCAGTGGCTAAAAATTTTTGGTGATTATTTTAGCAGATTGTTCCGGAAATTTTTTTATTTTCCTTTTATTTCTTCCCTTGTTTTGTGACAGCAAAAGGGATTAAGTTTCAATGTAGAATCTGAGGTGCATGGGACAAAGTGAGAAGGAGAGCAAATGACTGTCTAACATGACAAGCTATAACATGAACGGTAGCATGAAGCCACGGAAATACAAACATTACCAGGAACATTTTTTCAGTTCTTGTATTATTGAAGCTATTTATTTCTTCAATCTTGAGGCTGGGTTTTATTCTTTTTAAATAACAGAAACTTCCCACTTGTAGGAAGGTAGGCAATAAAGATTACTGTAACATTAGGCTGTCACTGTGGTCTGGAAGTGTACAGTCAACTTCCTCCATTAGAAATGAAACTATACCCAAATTCACTTCCAGACCACTCCAAGGTGAGGCTGCATGCAGTCTCACCTGTGAATATTAAGTTAAGCCTGGTGTGCTATGTGGCTTCAGGCTAGCATACCTTATGTGGTCTGTGTCAACACGAGAACTACAGTTACAAATGTAAATCTTCTGATTTCTTCCATTCATATTTCCCAGCAAAAGCAACAAATTGTTTCAGAATCTCACATGTCTCCTGAGAGTTTACTTTGTATAGTTACTGTGTAGACAAGAGATCAAAGACCTTTCCCCAAATATGATTGCAGTAACTCCCATTTTTGCCAGATGAACTTCCGATGTGTTTCGCTGAAGCTGTTTTGAAATGTGCTTGTGATGTTATATGTGGCAGTATTAGTCAACAGTATTAGCCAAAGCTCTAAACAGAATCGTCAGGATGTGTCAAGTTCTGTATGTAATTCTACAACCAGTCCTGAGACAAAACACTCACCTAGGCCTAAAGTGACAGGAACTGTCCAAATACCTCAGTCAGTCTTTCCTCTGCCAGACCCTTGCATGTCTGGACTTGATGCTGCGGGTGAAGAATTAATATATACTGAGCAGTGGCCATGACTTGAGGCAAAAGGGAGGAAACAGTTCTTCCCAGAAAGAGCAGTTGCAGTTCTTGGAATGCCCCAGTGGCAGCAGAGCCACTGGCCTAATCTCTCAAGAACACTTCCCTAAATCTCCATCGTGATATTGCTCATTCATTTTTCAGAATAAAGTCAAAATTTTCAGTGCAGTAAAAAAGTTTTCTCTGCCATTTTCCCCATGCTACTTTTTCCTCGAAAGCTGATGACTATATTGGCTTGGATATGTTCTTTGAGCATGGCTGAAATGTCACAGTAGCTGTAACATTTGTCTGTAGCTTTCTGTTTGCTCTAAACAGTGTTAGAAATAATTTGTAGAGAAGGCAAATTAAGGTACATGAATTCCCTGACAATTATCTATTTAAGTTTCTGTAAGCTGGACTGCCCTGTATTAAGCCCTTGCGTGCAGAGACAGATGATGAGAGACATGTAGCTTTTAGACAGCACTGAGACTCATTTAGGTTGCAGCAATAATGTGGAATTAGTACTTCAGCCTAGTTTGTCTCAAGCAGAAGCACATTGATAAAGTTGTCTAACAGGAAAATTGAATACATTTTAAATTATATTTTTTAAAGAAATAAGAGAGGTTTTAACTGATATGTAAGACTTGCTGTTAGTTTCCTTATCATTTCTAAAGGGGAACAATGTGGATTTTATTAAATAGGATACACCAGTCTGTTTCTTTGTTTCCCTATGAATGATGACAAGGTCAATTCTTAGCATTTTGAAGACAGTTAAATATTTAATATCAATCAAGATTTAATACAGTCTCAGAACATTCAGTTCCTTCCTTTTGGAGGATTTTGTTGCTTGAAGGTAGTATTCTGGGGTGATACTGTGATTTGTGAGGTCTTCGCTGATGAATAAATGCCTTTTGCTCTGTCTTAATTTATGTTTATTGATGTGGCATTTATTTCTTTGTACTAGAGACACTAAAATAATTGTATTTTAGAGATTCTGTTTTCATTTGTTCTTTTTGGAGATAGAGATAGAACAGATCTAGTATGGGGACAGAGTTGTAATTCAGTTAGGAAATGTACTTCGTGTTAATGGAGCCCAGCATGGCTGTATGTTTGCAGTGTAATGTTATTGTGTTTGTGAGTGTGTCCAGAGTATTAACAGGTATTTTATTGTAGATGTAGAGCCTATTGAAGTTCATCCCGATGGCTTTTTATAAGTCTGCCTTCTCTGAGAAGGCAATGAAGAGTGTTTTCAAGTGTAAATTGAGTAGCTGGCAGTGCTATTCATATATGGCAAACAGGGAGTCTTTATTTAGAAGAAATCATCAATATTTAGAAGAAATAAATCAATCTGAGGGTCACATGAACGACCACACTACTGTGCCTTCTCTGAATTAGATCTATACGTGTGTGGATATATATAAAATTCTCAAAGCAAGGCTCCTCAGGGGCAGGGGAAGTATTTGGGGATTTTCAGTACTAATGGTGACAGGATCTGTTGTAGAACTGGTGCAAGTTGGTCCAAACAAAAAATTTTAAAGTGGTAATAGCAAATAATTGTGGGTAACTAGGAAAAGAAGAGGAGCCCTTCAGTTTAGATTATATACATATTACTTTAGTTGGGGTTTTTCAGTAAGTTTTATGCAAGTAAAACTTTAAGACAAGATTGTGGAAACTGGTTTGTCTTTATAATCAAAATGAATTTAACTGTAAATGAATGTTTATTTCTGGTTGAAGAAAATAGATATGTAAATGTTAGATGGTCATTTAAGAACAGGAACAATGCAAGAAGAGCTAGGAAAACTAAAGAAGTGACTTAAATATTTGAGGCTCAAAGGAATAATAGTAATGGAGTATGTTAAGAGTTCAGTCTGTAAGGAGAATACCTATAGTTCTGCACAAATTGAATTAATATTTTATCCCTTGATAAAGTTACTGAAGGTCAACAAAATGTATTTCCACTGGTGCAATGAGTCTAGAATTCAGAGTACCAATTAAAAAAAATATACAGAGTGTGTACAGCTTTTAAAAAGGTACTTGTGGTCAGAAAAATGGTTTTTGGTCATAATTTTTAAAACTTCTATATCTCCATACAGCAGGTGCTTAGCTGTCTTAAATTTTTAGCTCCCTAGTTTGTAGTTAAGGAAACTGTTTTGACAAGGCCACTTCTATATGCTTAAGTCCAGAGTGATAGGGCTGACCCTATTAAATGATCATAGTTTTTTGCAGTCTGGTGATTAACAGGCTTTGAACTTTCCTGGCTTTCTTAATCCCTTTTAATCATTTAAACCTATTATTGTTTTGACTTCAATTTCAAAAGCCCTTTAAATCTGTCTTACAATATTAATAGCTGATTAAAGTCCTGATTTCCAACCATATTATCAGTGGGGCGTCTTACCTTATGACACTGAATAATTCAGAAACAACTAGGAAAATATTGATCAAGGGTGAAAAAAAAAAACATCAGAAAAACTGGACCTAGTAATTTTTATATTCATAGTAGTGATCATATCCATGTGTTAAATGGGGGAAACAAAATTTATGCTTTAATTTATGACATGAATAACTGTATTTTTTTTCTTTTAGGTTTCAGTAGTGTCATTTTAAGGTAATTCTGTGTTGACATTTTAATCCATAATCCATCTTTCATAATAAGTAATGTGTTAAAAAAATTCTGCTAATATTTTTTGAATCTCTTTTGCTCAGAAATTCCAACTTTTTTTTTTCTGAAGAAGAGAGGTTTGTATGTGGAGTCATGCAGCTAAATAAGACTCCAGTCATAATAGTGGACAGGAACTGAGTATAAAAAGGAAAACACTAGAAATTTGCTCCATGTGTTCTCCAAGGTGGTCCTTCATTCTCTCAGCTCTGACATATCTATTCCCATAGCAAGGTTTGAAGTCTGAATTTTTTTTAAAAATGAAGTGCCCAGTACCTGTGGTTTGAGTTGCAGTTAATTTTTTCCCTAAGCAGATGCTTTTGTTTAGTTAAGCAGTGCAATTCTCTGCCAGTCAATGTACATGCCCTTTCCCAAACCAAACTTGATTCTTTGTCACTGATAACCATGAAGCAATTTATTTCCTAATAAATATGAAGTAATTTATTTTTTCTGAAGTAATTTGTTTTCTACATTCTATAGAATTTAGGATAGAAGTATCTTAACCTTCTGTTGCTATTTTTTTCAAGTCTCCTTCCCACTACCACTGGTGTGTGCTTTAATCCTACCTACATTTCTTCTTCTGAAGAAGGAACACTTTAGCTGCAAGGTTTTCTGTCTGAAAATTGAAGAAAATGAAATAATTAGTGAGGCTAACAGCTCATGCTGGGGAATTGTTGCCAATTTTTGTTTTGTTTGTTTGCTTGTTCCTGTTTCTGTATTGTAGTAGTTCATTGCTGTCTTAAATGCTTGGTGTGAGTTGGAAGCTCAGGCTGAATTAGTTACAGTTCATAACATCTCATTTCCCCTCTCCCCAAGTTACTACTCTGTGGGATGCCTTTAACCCCACCCATATTTTTATGCTTTTAATTTACCTATTTGGCTTCACATGTGTTAGTATTTTGAGCTCTTACTGTCTGCTAGCATGCTCTGTTGCCATGACGTACCCGTGCCAGTCTCCTGTCATCTGTGGATTTCGTCAGTAGCTTCTGTACTTAAGGCCAGATCACTCATGGATGTGTGGCATAGTGTTGGGTCTAGCACTGATCCATGTTGAAATCAGTCTGATTTATGCATTCTCTCACAGTTCTACTATTTTCCTAAAGAAATGTCTGGAAGGTGTTTTAAGCAGTTTCTTCTTTTGTTAGTATAAAGGACCCTTGCAAAACTTGGGATTTTTTTCTGGAAGCTGGCTTTCTTTGGGGTTGTATTGCTGTTGTACAGTCTGTCTTTAATCTTTCAGTTTTTCAGGGATGGCAATCTGGACTTTTATATTTGTCAACAAAGCAGTATCTATTCAGTAAGGAATTTTTCTAAAATGATATAACCTGTTACAAGATCATCCTTAAGTAACAGTGAATAATGATGAGCTGTCACTGAATCCAGAAATTAGTGTAAAAAAGGTCTCTGGTTTGCTGTCAACTTGAGGCCAAGAAGGAATGTGAAAAGATAGGGAGGACCAGCTGCCCTATTATAGAATAGGAGAGAAGCTAAAGGGGAATGGAGAGAGTGGTGCATTTCAGATGGTGAAACTGGGAGACTAAGCAACATGGAATCTACAGGGGGGAAAAAAAGTAAATGTATTAAACTGCTGGAGTAAAACCAGTGCAAGTCAGGCAAGACAGTGAGGCTTTCAGAATATGAATCAAAGGCTTTTACTGTTTGGGTCTGTCTTTTTTTTTAATGGAGGGAAAAAATATGTCTTAAATATTTGGACTAAGGTCCTTGTATCTGCCAGTTGCAGAAAACTTTAATTTGGTTTAGCTGGTTTCATCTGGTCCATGATGAATTGGGCTGCAAAACTTACATACAAGTCGTGGTCTGGGTTGTGGATTGTTTGTTTTTGTCTGGATTTAGAAAATTCACAGCCCTTGAATCTGGTTTAGCAAGCTCAAAGTAAAGATCCAAACACATACAAGTCATGATACACTGTATTTGTGTGTATGGGAAAGATTATTGGGCTTGTGGGAAGAGCAAGGCTACATTAGATTTAACTGAAATTTCTAAGCAGCTGTAGCCTTGTCAAAAATGCCAAAATACTTCAAGTGCTATTTTACTGCTGTAGGAAAAGCAGTTTCCTTACTGCTTTTTGATCTCTTTATAGATCAAGTCAGAAGAAAAGGAGTTAGCACTTATGGCAGCATTACTTATTCTGTCTGATAAATTGCAGATGGAACTTGAGAAACAGGCTGACCTTCTGTACCCATCCCCCATAAATCTAAGGCGTTAGAAATATTTTGTGAGCTGGGCTCGCTGTGCGCGTTGGCTTGTAAATGCTCATGAGGATGCCCTGTTGCAGCAGGTTCACACATGGCTGATGATCTCGTGGGATGTGAGAACTGCATAGAAATCAGTCAATATACTCTGAAAAAGGACACATGAATACAATGTCCCAAAGATGCTTTGTTCTAGTTTTGACAAGATTAATAATTATGAAAAAGAAGGGATTCCTTTTTTTTTTAGACTAGTAAAGGTAGCCTTAACATCACTTGGAACTTGAAGTAACACAATTGCTGAATCACTCTTATGCAACCTTCTTTAGATTAATCTAAAAAACAATAAGACTATAGGGAAATCTTTAAGGTGCCTTAATGACTTCTTTGAAAATTTATGAAGAAATGCTTCTGCTGAGCTCTGTCTTAACAGATATCTTCTTTTATTGATGAAGTATAGCCTAGCATAAATAAAATTGACTTGTCTTGTCCAGCTAATGCAACGAATGGGTGTTAGGTGTCTGATGGAGAAATCACATTCTGTTCCTTTTTTTGATGACTTTTCTGCAAAGTTCAAAGAACATGTTGGAAATCTGCCCTTTCATGTATTGAATTTTTAATCAATCTGGGGAATACTTAAAGCAGTAAGTGCAGCAAAGCATGTCAAATACAATAAGCTGATGGAATAGCAAAGCCCAAGTGCATTTAAAGGTGAGCAAGGTTACTCAGAGCCGTGTACTGAGGCAAGAAGTTTGTATTTATTTCTACATCAACCAAAGCAGAGGAATGTCTGTGCACATATATATATTTAGGGCTTCCTGGAATGCTTTACTGTCCCAGCTTTCTGTCTGGACATAGTTTAAATATAGGGGTTTTTTTGCTGACTACTCACATTGATGGTTAATGCTTAGAAAAATACTTTTATCTCTAGTGTCTTGTTCTTCACAAGTACTCTTGAAAATAGTGATCAGAATTACTGTCATATATATGCAGTTTTTCATACATCCTGGTCTGCATTTCATCTTGGCTTTTCTGGTCCAAGCAGCATATATACATGTGTGTGCTTATTTTCCTTTTGGTATCTGTGCAATTATTACTTACTTTTTGTTTAGGCTGGTGGATTCAAGTAAAAAACTTTGAAAACTGACATAATTTTAAAGCTATGAAGATCTATTGCCATTTTTTAAACCTGTTTGCTCATCACCAGTTTCATTTTGGGTTTTTGGACAGGTGAATTTTACCATCTTTTCAGGAAGTTTTTGATAGAGAAGACCTGAATTTGGTATATGCTTGGAGTTTATCAGCAGTGCATATTTCATGCAGGTTGTGTTTTCTTTTTAATTTGGTTAAGGCTTTGTGAAATTGGATGCTGCCTGAAAGAAACTGTGCCTTTTGGCTGTTTGTTACATTAAAAATAGTTTTGTAAAAATGCTCACTACTGTACAAGTACATAAATTTTCATTCTGTCTTGTATGAGAAGCTGGGAAATAAAAAATCCTGGAGTTGTAGGATTACTCTTGTAGAAGGCTCATTAAAATACATTACAGAAATTGAACTTGAAAGTTCTGGTATGCTTAAAAAGTGAAAAACAGGCATATAATAAAAATGATACATTTTGGCAAAAACTGAAATTGAGATGATAAACTTGCAGGTGAATGCTAGGCAAGTTCTTCAATATGCATGAAGTGAAGAATATACCACCTTTTTACCACTGTAACCAAATAGAATGTAATGTCAGAGTTGTACTTCTAGCTGTTGGAGCAGATCTCTTCCAAGTGGCCATGGCTTTTTTTTCATAGAGTATATTTAGGTGTACTTAGAGCAAATTTCCTCAACACCATCTGACTCCCCAATACCATGTCCTCAGAATGCCTGCAATAATGTTTTAGTCTGGGTCTGTTACTTCATTTCCAAGCTTGTGGAGAGGAAAAATATTTGAGATTTCTATAGCCGTGAATTTATAATTTGTTGTGCCTTTGTTTATTGATGAAATACAGGCACATGAGATTGCTCATTTGTCCTGGTAAGTTAAATGTGTAAACATGTCTTTTTGTAGTGTCAGAAAGAATACTGTCTAAAAGAATTCTCTTGACACTGGAAAAGTTATTGTATAGCACTGTGAAACTTAAAATTTAAACTGTCATTAGAGATGGATGATAGAATTGTAGTTTCTGTTAGCACCTATCTGTAGCTGGGACACTTAGCTTTGGTTAGAATAGGGTATGTTGGAGTGGCCACATTACATTGACATCTAGAGGTTAAACCAGGCTGCTGTGGCCTAAGAAAGTTCATAAGGAGCTGAGTCTGGGGAAGAAGCAGCTCTCAGACCTGGCAGTCTTGCCCAGAGTGCGGTGGTGCGTGGGGCTGTCAGAAGCCATCAGCTGTGATGCCGTATGGGCAGCAGCTGCGCAGCCCTATGCGCCGGGGCAGCCGTGCGCTGTGGGAATCGCTGCAGCCCAACCCTCTGCTGTCCAGCTTCATGGACAGCTGCCATTCTGAAGGGGTGTCCGGAACATTGGCTACTCTTCCAATAGATTAAATGTTTGTGAAGGACAAATCAAAGGGCTTAAATATATAATTTTTGAAAGGCACTGCAGTGTGTTCTGGCACTTACCTGCAGTCAGGCTGTAGACCCTTTTGCATGTTCTTACTCTTAAACCTCCTTTTTTTAAATAGGACCTCAAGCAGTGATGATGAGACTGTTAATGTTTTGAAACTATCACAGTTTGCTACTGGATAGTTGAAAAGAATAATAATTATTTTGTGTTCTAGGATGTGCTGAACTTTGAATTTCAGAGTAGAAAAGAAGGAAGTTGTGATCACTTCTTTGCTTACTTCCATAGCATATATGGCTCTCTTCTACTTGCTTGTTTAATATCCGGCAATTAAATCTATAATACATACACAATTGGTTGTTCTGGTTGCTTAGAGGATTTAGATGTCCTCATTTTAAATTTTTTGACTGCTTATCTTTGGCTTTAATTTTGCACTTAGTATTGTTAGCTCCTTAATGTTCTTTAGAGAAATTCTCACAAATCTAACCTTTATTAGTTAGGAAGACCCAACTGGTGCATATCAATCTTGCCTATGAAGCACATGTTGGGAAAATATTACATAAGCTGCTTGCTGTGCTAGTTGCACATTTAAATTTATATAATAGTTCAGCAGCTGTGTATGAAATATAATATACATCCTAATGCCATAAAGTACTTGTAAAAATTTGAACTCTACAAGCATGTCCCTTTGTGGGAAGTTTTCTTTGACAACTTGCTATCAAAGCAATGTCTTTAGGGATCAAGGAAGAATATTTTAAGAAAACTATTTTCACAGTAAAAAAAAGGTGGTGGTGGTGAAAAAGATTGTGTAAGCTGAAGTTCACCAAAGGAATCATTCTGCAAACTTTAGGGGTAGCAACTGCGTCCCTCCCAGCCCCTCTGTGGTATGTCAGTAACATAGCCCAAAATCACACATCTGTTGAACAGCATTCCCCTTATGTTACATGATTTCTGTAGTAGCTGACTTACTAGGCTGAGTAAGACAGGTTTTATTTGCTTGGGTTTTTTCCCCTCTAAATAACCGTGGGGGTAAAACTGTGGTTGAAAAAAAAGGTGTAGTAACAAATGTTCTGGAAGCTTTGGAAAGCTCAAAGATAGATTTTGTTTCTCAGCAGAGAACATTGTATACAATTGAAGCTGAAGTAGTCTGACTACTGGTACAGGAAAAGCACACAGCTTAATTTTTAATGAAGAATGTCTGTGACTTTCTGTGGGTATATTCGTTAATGGGCAAAATGATCTCCATTTGCAAAATGGATTGCATATTAGTATATCTATCTATGACAGATAAATCCTTTGGACAAAGACCTGATTTCATTTTAAGTCAGATTGCAAGTTTCGTAAGAGATAGTGTCCTTTCACTTCTGAAAGATGTTCCTTTTAGAATTTCCTGGTAACTCACTGTGTTTTCTCTGATACATGAATGTTTGCTATCAGTGAAATTCATATTAAGATATGACAAATGGAGATATCGGGGATGTGTAGCAGCATTAGGAAGAGACTGGTATTTGGCTAGACCCTTTTTCATGTAAGAAAAACCCTTCTGTAAGCAACAAAACTGTTGCTTACAGAATTAAGTTGGAAGTAAATGTAAGATTGTAACAGTAAAAATTGGTGTCATAAAGACTGACAGGATGGTAAAGTATGAAGAGGATTGGGCAATTTAAACAAGTGACCTGAATCTGTACAGGAAACCCTGCCTACCCTGTGTCAAATGTGAGCCCTGCACTTGGAAGGAGAACGTGGATGAACCACTGTATCCTGATTAGGAGCGTCTACACCAAGGATTTAGCAGCAAAGTGGATAAATGGATTCAAGTCAGCATGATACTGTAGCAAATAACCTCAGGGAAGTCTCTGTGTTTGTAAACAATAAAAATCAGTCTGTGTTTTGTATGTCTGAGTGCAGTGAGCACCAGTGAGCTTGAGAAGGTGTCCGGCATTGGTCCAGCATTGCCCATTCAATGGATGCTGAAAATATGAGTTTCAGAGAGTATCATCAGAAAATGCTGTATGGAATAGAGAAAGGATATTTTGCCTCTTTTTTAAAAACAAAAATAATTTTGCAAGATAGATTGAGTGTAGTTGTTGGTGACCAGAATCTTTCCTCAGGAGGAATAACTTAAGGTTCTGCAGTTGTCTAGAGCAAGGAACAAACACAGGAGGACAAAGGAACAGTGAGAACCTTCAGCAGTGTAAGCAGATAGCTGCTTGCAGAGTTGTCCAATGGACACTTGACTTCTAGCTGCTTACATTATGAATGATTGTCTTACCAACCACTCAACCAAAAAACCCACGAAATGCAAGAGAAAAAAAACAAACACCACAGAATACTATAGCATTTTATTTTGAGATGTCAGAAGAGTTTACTGCGATGCAGAACAAAAGTGAAGTCACTCTTTAAAGGTTTTGCACATTGAGTGACAGTGCAGGCTGCAGCCTGGCTGGCGGTAGGCTGTCCTGGCAGAGACTCCGTTCTCTTTTCTCTCTGATCAGGCAGTGTTGGCAACCTATTCTGTTAAATGAGCTATTAGGTTAAGCTAGCAAAGAAAGTTTCTTTCTCTCAAGCACTCACTTTTATCAGAAGTTTCTTGTATGGATGGACTGCAGAAGTTTCCCTAAATAGCCTGTTGTTAAAGTATATTTTCTCCTACAGAATTATTTTGGTATTTATTGTATGGGGAGAAATACTACAGCCACATTTAGTGTTTCTATTGTCTGTAATCCTCCCTTTCATGTTTTGGCAGATTCAAATTATAAGATGCATGTATGGTTCATGGTATGAAGTACAGTGATTTTTGGTAGATAGCATCAGCCAAGGTATCCAGTGGAGTTTGAAGCCAAGATATGAAGCAAAATTTTGTGTGATGTTTACTTTGATAAACACATTTTAAGTTTTTAGAAAGTTTTGTGACTGTCTTTGCAATACCTGTGGTATCTGAATCAACAAACACATAATTTAAGAATTTGAAACTGTAATGGTCATATTCTCACGTGAGTAACCGCTTTGTGTTTTTTCTTTTTTTTTTTTTTCCCCCAAGGTATGGGCTGAAGCCAAATGACCAAATTTTGGCTGAGGAGAAGCACAAAGAACTGTAAGCTTTTTTGTTATGTTATACATGCAAGTTACCTATATACTTTTTAATGTATATACATGTTTTACTGTTAAATACCTGAAGCAAAAATGTTAGCTTTTGCTCTTTAGCATTTAGTTTGCTGTAAATTGCAAAGTTTGTCTGAAGACTAATAGTTACAAAAAGAGATTTAAGAATCTTTTTGCATTAATTTCTTTTAAAAATTCTTTAATTAACTGCAGTTGGTACTAATGCAATTTAAATACCCCATTTAAATGTTCATCCTAAATGCCTAAGTTCATTTCTAAATTAGATACAGATTTCTAGGATTACTTTCACATTTCTTCTTTTCAGGGTAGAGATACTGGGGAATTTGGTCCATTTTGTGTTCATCTACATGTTTAGATATAAAAACAACACCCCTTTTTTTCCTTACTATTTTAAACTTTAGGCTCTTGCACATAACTGACTGTTTCCATTATTTCATTAGCATTGTTTTGCATTATTTCATGATACACCCAGAAGACTTATGGAGTGTAAGATGATGTACCTGTTTCAGATGAATTCACATCTATAGCTGTCAAGTTTTTCCATATTAAATTTTGGATGTTTTTAGAAAGGTCAAAGATTTCAAACAGTAAAAGTGTATTCTGGTAACAAGGATTTAATTCCTCTGGAAAAGATTTTTTCCCCAAAAGCCTTAGTGATTGAATTACTAACCAAATGTCCCATGCTCTTTCAGAGGATGGAAAAAGACATTTAACTTTAATTAGTACATCATGGTAATGTACCTGTGACGTTAAAACTGCTTGAGGTCCAGGCAAGAGACAGGCAACATCAGTTTCCTTTGATGAATGATAAGATTGGTTTTATGCAGAGCACGCTCTCTGGTGATAGAACACTTATAGACAGCATAGCTTTGATTAACCCATTAACCCATTTTGAGTGCTATGAGCTAGAAGTATTAAAAGTACTGCAGAAAAAATGCAAAGGGGTTAAACACAAGGTAAATCACATGCAGATCTGTATTTTGGACAGTACAAGTTGTACTGTGTACACAAGATTTATTTGTTCAATAGGTACTGATTAAACTGAGCCTTTTGATGTGAGATATTTCATTTGAAATATTTATCTTTTAGCTTTTTATTATAAGTATGTTGTGTATAACTTAGTTGCATGTTTTTTATTGATATGTTTACAGCATAGTCACTTCTTAAATGGAGGATTGAACTAATTTTATTAAATTAGTTCTTTATTAAATTTTGTTTAATACAGAAAGTTCAGTAGAACTCAAGATTTTCATGGATCAGCTGCAACAGAAGCCCTTCTTTGGTGTTTTGTTGTACACACTGCATTAGCTCCTGAGATGATTTATATGTTGTTGGGTATAATGAAAGAGGTTGAACATGCTTTTGCCGCTGATCTTGTCGTCTTGAATGTCACTGGATACTTGACCAGGGAAAAACTCCTGGAGGTCACTGTCACGTTGTTTCCAGGAGAGACCTTTGGAACATTTCTAATGCTGTGTACTCTTCTGCTTGGACCATGTGAACACAACCGATTGCACATTGTTGGGCTTCAAAGCACTTTCAGTCCTTCAAAGTAAATTCTCTGATTTAACTTATAGATGAGTTGTTAGATACTTAATTAACCTTTTCTGATGTTTAAGTAGACCTTCATATTTAAAAAAAATGCCAGTTCTAAGAAACATGAAAGACAACTTACCACTAGTAACTGTTGCTGATGTGATTATGAACTTATTCTTAGGTACAGTGCCCTTATAATTAAGGTATTCTCCTGACCTTGTTGTAAAGTTTTTAAGTCAAATAAAAAGTTAGCTTCTACATATTACTGTTCAGTTCCAAAATCCTCCTACTTAAAATAATTTATCTTTCAGTCTTTGAAATGTCAGAAGCTTTTATATTGTCTTCCCTAGTAGTAAAGAAGACTTCTTTTGGCATTCTTCATCTAAAATCCATCATGGTCATTTTTCTGACTATCAAATGTCCTTCAGTTTCTCAGAGATACTTCAATATAGCTGTTGTTCATAAAAATGTAAATTTTGTTCAGCAATGAATTCCTAACCCCCTAAAGGTAACTGAGCCTGCTACCCTGACTTGGCTTGATCCTTTAGTCCTTGAGTCTTAGTTATCTAGAGAGAGAAGTACAGCCCCTAGGAGTGGCATTGGTTTACAGGCATGGCATCGTGCTTAACTTCTATTTTAAGGGCTAAGGTATGAAAGATAACCTTTTTTCTCCCCTGCTTTCAATTCACTTCAACTGTAGCAGCCTTCTAAATTTGTCTTTTATTTTGTGTACACTTCTTTTGTTTAACAGGAATTTATTAACACTAAAGCTGTTAAGTTTGTGCATTCTTTTTAGAATTTAGCTGGAAATATCTACTCCTTCCCCACCCCAATCAATTTTTGAATGTACCTTATGAAGGGTGGAGGATATTGTCCCACAGCTCAAACTGTTTCCATTAAAATTAGCAGATTAGTTAGAGCCATCAGCACTGGTGATCAAGCCAAGCCATGCCCATGTTGTAGGGAATCAGATGAGCAACACGCTTGTTTTCAGTGATGAGTTCACTCTTCTGCAATGGGAATTACAAAGGTGGTATCTTCTGTTTGCATTGGTGTTTTACAAGGGAAGTATGCATTTGTGGCTCAGGGAATGTCCTGCAGATGTTTCCCACCTTCCCTAACCCAGCTAATCCTCCTCAACTCTGAGTTCTGCAGGACTGCTAGGGAAACTTGGACGTAATAAGGTCTGGGTGAGGTCTTAATGTTGCACATATTTTTTTTCTTCTTCTGAGAACAATAAAAAAATATGAACTCTGAGACAAAAATATTTTTCCTGACCCTTTGTATGGTCCTTTTACAGGAGTTGTTTCTATTTAATTCTCAGAATTGGCCTGATTGGCTTTAACTGAAGGTCATATTAGCAAGTATAGACTTGTGTATGCTGTTCCATAGGCTGAATTTTTTTTTTTTTTTTAACTATGGTTCCACATCAGAAGTTTTTTAGGAGAATAAATTTAGGCTAGTTGCAGTCAGCGATGGGGTGTGATGCAAGTTGTCTTGATATTTAAGTTGGAATATTTTAATACAGAGTTCATCTTCACTGTGTAGAGTAAGTGTTGACAGAGGAGTTGGGGTTTCTTACTAATATTTTCTTTTACTAAACTAGGGGCTGTTAGCCAGATTTTGGTAGCTCAACTAGCTTGTATGAATACAGGCAACTGAAATATAGTTACTGTGAGTTTTAAAAACATTGTTTGAAATTCAGTAGTGCCACTGAATCTGTAAGCAATGTTCAGAACATTGTTTAGTGCAACTTTGACTCCTCGTTGAACAGTTTTATAAATTTTTGTTTAAGCAGTTTTGGCTGTGATGGAGAGAGTTGAAGGAGAGAGTAAGAAATGTGGAATCCGCATTGTGTTTCTAATTTTTTAAGCTTTCTTTTTCAAAGATCAAGATCATGAAGTGAGGAAGAAGATAAATATCAGCTTTCTTTCTCTTCAGTCAGTTTTTGATGTGTTGGTCAGAAGGGAGAGGGCAGATGTGTTGCTCTGCTGCAAGTTGTCTGAGGGGGGTTCATTTAGCTGAGAGGGATTTCATTCTTACCTGCATATTTGCTATTTTTCATAGTGAATCTGAACAAGGGAGAGAGGGACTCTTAAATTTGAGCACAGCTGTTTGGGTGACTGATGGAGTTATGATTTACCTGTAACATCTGGCAGGAGGTGGTGTGAGCTTATTTTCTGCTTTGCCTTAGGCAATGTAGATATTTAGGTGGAAGGGTCAATCTTGGAGTCATAATAGGAATCTTGGGGGATTACAGGGGGCCTCTATTGCTTGGGAAAAAGTAGGGAAATCTACAGTGGGGGTTTAGAAGTAGTCTGGGTATGTCAGAGAGCTCAAGGATCTCAAAGAGATTAGAACCATGTCGCAGGAATGTTGAGAGCAGTTTCATTGTATTTGGGGGCGAGGGGGCTACCCCATGTTAGTCACTGTCTGTCACAGTACCTCAGTACAAGAACTAAGGGACTCGACCCCAAGCACAATTAGAGTGCAACCGTGTGTCATGGGTAGTTCAGCTTGCAGGGAGGGAGGCATGAATTCTGGGTCACGGGAGGGATGCAGCTGTCCATCTAACGCCTTTGGAAACAGCCCAGTGTTCTGTGCCACTAGAGGGGGCAGTTTATCTTCGGTAACACTCGCAGAAATCCTTCCCTATATGTGGGCTTTAGGATTTGTCCTGTTGCACTTAAGTCTCTCTAAAATACCTTTGCATTTTATCCATCCTCTTTCCCCCTTAAAGCTAAAAAAGAGGGTAGAAAATTGTTTGTGGAAGCAGGGGGAAGAGAGAGTAAAATATCAGAAATATGAAGCTTTGAGTCTTTTGTTGGCCTTCTCAACGTATGCTGACAATATATGTGATTTATATGGATGAGGTGATATATGAATCTGTCACAGCTGTTGAGTTACTTGATATAATATGTTTCATTTGTAATTACATTTGAGTGGATTAATATATATTATTAAATATGATTTGGCAATGAATTAATGTGGAAAACTGTTATGACAGTTATAACAAGGTGCTCAGATTCATGAAAAAACCTGCCAGCTCCCACCTTTGCACAACTTTATTTTAGATTTCTTCCTCATTTCTTTTTAAATGAAGTATCACATTGACCTGTTCCTGGTGTAGAATTTTGTCTGAAAACTTCAATAAAAATCTCTACTGTGCAACTGATACTTGCTTTTACAAGATCAAATATTTTTAGAGGAAAACTCTTAAACTTCTCTTTTTGACGAATAAATACTAATTTAGAATGACTAGTCTCTTAAGTTGCCACTTTTTCCCAAAGCAAATAAAATTCTGTATATATTGACTCCGATTGTTCCATGACATGTAATTCAGCACTTCTTTAATGAAACTTTCATTAAGCACTTGGGAATTCTGTAGACTAAGAATATGGATGATGTGCTGTTGGAGAAACTTGTAAGGAATGAGCTTGATGGTTGGGAAGAAATCTGTACTGATCTGGAATGTTTTCTTAGTCCAGTTCCTTGAGTTGTTGGCTCCCTCTGTAGAAACTACTTTAAATTGCAGTTTGATTTCTCTAGAATTGTTTTGTCACTTCTGTGTAATATATACACATATGCATAAAAGCTTGAGTCAGATGTTCAGAAATAATTTTATGGTTAGCTACAGAATTTCTATTACAGATTCCTCCCTCTGTATTTTTTCCTTCATTTTTCTGCATGTCCGCCCTTTATGCAATTATTATGAATTACAGCACCAGTGCAAATTAGCAGTATAGAAATCAGCTCATGAAATTCTTGATAACAGGCAGTCCTGCATAAAATTTCTGAAAGTTAGGATACCAAGTTATAGCAGAAATACTTTTAACTTCTTTCATGTAGCAGTCTTAACATATGCTTAAATTTAAAATAAAAAAATTCAAGTTAGTTTTAGTATATAATTTCATTTTGCATCCTGCTGTTGGAGATGTTAAATAAGTAATCTGCACAATACTTGTACAGGGTGGTAAGCAGATTGCATCAGTATTTTAAAACTGTGTGTATGTATCAGTACAGTGTTTTAATTGAGCCTCCTGCCTCCATTCGTGTTCCTTTGTGTGTATAGTATATTAAAGCCCAACTTTGCAATGTGGCTTTAAAGGCTCTGTTAGAATAGTCTCTATTGTTAAACAGCTCCTGGAAATCAGTGTCAATTCATTCTTGTATGGCACAGTGCTTATTTGATGTAAAATAGAAGAAAACTTCTGATAATAGCTATTGCAGGCAGTTAAGAGCAAGGCTTATGTTCCTCTGGGGACCTTAGTTTTGTAGCCTGAGATGCTTATCTGAGGCTGTTGTGCGATACAACATTTCCATGGTAGTGGGAAGGAGGAGTGCTGGAGGGGAAAGAGAAAGATGGTTATGAAAGCCAATGGAGAATCCAAAATATTTTATGTATGTGGCATACAAGGTGTAAAAACAGCTGCTAAAGGATTGAAACTTTATTTGCTTAAAAAATCCTAATGTCAGACTCACTGTTCTTCTGTAGTCTTGCTCTAAATCACATATATTAATTTTTCTTCTCTTACCTTCAGTAGAGGTTTTCTTGTGTGATCTGCTTTGATTACCACAGCCTTATCATAGGTGGTACAGAAGAGATATCAAAAGATCCTTCAACAGAAAGGTGTTTTCTAATATTCCAGCTCAAATTTCATTGCTCCCAGGAACTCTCACAGTACTGGTTATTGAGTGAAATTGATCTCTCATGTTGATTTCTTACTTTGACAATTTGTGCAGGAATAGGTGGACTGACATGGACTACCTTTTTGGTTCTTCTGTGTAGTGAGCTAATGAGGCCAGGTTACTCTGTTTTCCTTCTTGATAATACTCCTGACAGTGATTACTGTTCCTCTAGTGTGTACTAGACACACATGCAAGGAAAAAGCAAGGAAATAACGTTTTTCCTTTTGCTGCCTGTTCCTAAGATCACCGTCCTGCACAGACTGAGCAGAGAGCCCACAGCCCTGAACTGAACTCTCAGACTTGGAAGACTAAAGTGATCTGAACTCCAGTAAAGCGCTTGAGCTTGCCTCTCATCCAGTGTAGAGCAAAGGCTTCACAGACAGCACTGGATGGCTGCAGCCTCCTGGGGCTCATTTCCAATAAATGCAGGTTGGGCAGTCAGTAAGACATGATTATCCAGAAGACAACTTCCCTCATGACTTCTCTTGGCACTTATGTTATTTTTACAACTTGTTAAAAAATGGTGTTAATGTTTCAACAGCACTGACTCCTGGTATTGGTGAAGTGTGGTGCTAATGCAGTAGTGACGGGACTGTGTGCAGTGACAGATGTATTTGAAGGCTTGAGTTTTGAATATGCAGAATGATTTTTTTTTTCAATACTGCTGCATATTTCTGTCACTGTAGTGCTTTCTTTCCAATAGAGGATGGGGTGCACTCTTTTTAGAATAAGACGCAGTCTTGTGCTACAGAACATGCAAAATCTCCTGGGATTGCTGCTTTTTAGCTAAGGTAGCTAAGGTTTCCGCATCTTTATTGCACAGTTTAGAATTGGACAAGATCTGTCTTGAGAGTATTAATTTTTGTGTTATGCAATGTAGCACTAAACTCGAGATTTTCCTAAAATTTAGAAATTATTAATTGGACCTTTTAATAGCCTAGAAGATACATTGTCTTAGTAACTCTTAGGGAGAGAATGTTTTGAAGATGGCTGTGGGATGGCTGTCAGAGTAATTATTTAACTTCAAGCTGCAAGTTACACAGCAAGAACTGCATATTCTGAAACAAAGAGTGAGAATTTAACATGGGACTTTTATTCCATTCTCTTATTGTATTTCTTACATGTATTCTGCTTACAGTCCTCTAGACATAGCACCAGAATCAGAACAAAAGGTAATACCCACCCAACCACTTTGTGGAATTACATTAATTTTATTGCCTTAAGTATACTGTGTGTGAAGGAGAGCCTTCAGCTAATCTTCTGTTGGCAGATCCTGCTTTAATTTTGATTTTGTTCTGATTTTAATGACATAACATCAAAGCTGTTGAAGCAGCGGCGCTGTTCCAAAGCCCCGGCAAAGGGTGTGGTCGGTGCTGGGCGAGCAGCCGGCTGAGGGGGTGCTTAGAGCAGCAGCCAACTTGGTGGCAGCTCTTTGAAACCTGTTGTAAAAGGTGTAAAATGGCTAAAGCTTTTAACCACTTGAAAGGACTTGACAGTGCACTGTTATCTTTTTGCTTAAGCACTTCTAAGCTTGAGGTAAGGGGGCTTACTGCTTTCACTGAGGCTCTTTAAAACCAGTGGAGGTAAGAAATGGGTATTACATGTGCATGCAGTTGGAGCTTGAGATGAGCTACACCTGAGCGAGGTGGGGGCTTGTGAGGGTTTTTTGTGTGATTCAGACCACAAACATCTTTCACGTTCAGATTGCTGTGTTAACTGGTTAAGTGAAATTGCAAAACCCAGAATGAGTGTATAATCATCTCTTCTCTAAACTCAGTTTTGATTTAGTTTTGGTTTTTAACGTGTTGCTGGTATGTTTATCTAAAAGCTGGTCAATGCCAAAGAGAATAAAAATATTCATTATTTAATTTTTAGTAATTTTTTTTATAATCCTGAGAGTAGATGGAGAATTTAAATTTCCAATATTTTTGCATTTTAGTGACCAAAAAACCTTACTGTAACAGAAGATACACTATAACTGAATTTTCAAATGCAGGCACATTTCATTTGATTTTTGAGTAGCCTGAGGCTTTTGTGAACTCTTAGGATTTTAAGAATAGAACTTATTTATTGGTGGCACTTGTGTTTGCCTGCCCTGTTTACATCAATAAATTATGTGCATTTATTGTGAATTGGTTTTTCATAATTCCATAAGAGACATAGTTAGGATATAATGCCAGCATTTTTCCTAAATAATCAGGTAATGAGCTTTATTGTTGTGACATTTTTGTGCAATTAATAACATGGTATAACTTTTTCCTGAGCTGGGACTTAAATTTTCTCACTTGGAGTCTTTTTCTTAATGAAACTCTCAAGAATTGACTTGCCAGAGAATGCCCACTGATGTCCTGCTTGTTACCGTATCATAAATATGGCAGAATCACATCAGATATTCCATTTCCAGAGCAGCTAATGCAGTATTGTTCTCTTTGCTAATTTTGCTCTAAAAGTATCCTCATTTAGAGATGTAAGCACCACAAATAAAACATAAAATAAGCTGTAGGATTTGTTAGTAACTGAGAGAATAGCTAAGTCTCTGTTGCCCATTCAGTCTTTTCTGAGTTAAGCTTAGCCCCAAGAGTACCAATTAGTGCTCAGAATAGTGAATTCTGCTATTTTAAAGGTGGTCATCTATCAGAGCAGATTAAATGGCTTGTGTGAAAATAATTTAGTAGCTGCCCATTAATTGCCTTTCCTTTCACAGAACTGTAGAAAGAGACCTCAAGAGATCATTTAGTTTCAATCCCCCAATCCAACTAGAGATGCATCTTTGTCATTCCTGGCAGATATTTGTCTAGCTGTCCCTAAGGGTCTTTGGAAATAGTAAGATGTCATGCAGAGACAATGCAATCTTCCTACATAACTTGTAATGGTGTGCTCCTTCATTCCCCCTGAAAAGGTTGCTTGCAGGATGGAACAGAGAACTATTGCCCAAAACAGTGAAGAGGGAGTTTTTGGATTGCAGAATGCGCAGGAATTGTGATGGGGGTAAAAAGGCTATTGGTTCTAAGGAGGGGAGCCAGGACAGGGTAGGACAAGGCTGTGTGCAGAGAGAATGTGCACATGTATTTTTGCTAGAGTAAGGTTCTGTGCACCCATGCACCCCTACAGGCAAAAACATAGAGCAGAGAGAGTAGCCTGTAGTGAGAGAAAAATATTGAGATTCAAGCCATTTTAGTAGTGTGGTGGAGGAGGTTGCATAACACTGATCATCTGATTTAATCGGGACATCTGGAAGCCCCTGCTTAGCAGTGTTAAGGATATATGTTTGGTATGGATGTGCAGTTTTGCATTTGCAGAGAGATGTGTTTGTTTTGCTTTCCTCCTGCTCATGAATAGTATTGAAGACTTGCCAGGAAATATTGTCTGATCTACATACTTATATAGTTCAATAATCATTGTATCATGTAATTGTCTCTCAGACATCTAAATTGATTTGTTCTTCAAGCTTTGTACCAGATAAGAATGTAATTTTATGGATTTGTGGCGAAAGCCAACAGGCAATGAAGCTGGCTCTAAATTGCATGGGAAACTTGCTGCACATTCAGGAGCTGTGTGCCTGAACGATGGAGCCATCTGCTTATTCTGAAGGAGGTCTCCTGCCCTGATGCTGTTGTGGCTGTATGATCAGATGACCTTGTTTACAAGAAGTGGAAACATCAACTGACACACACTGCAGCTTCCGTCCCCAAACCAGCGATCACAGATGGAGTGCAGCTGCTGCAAGGGATTCAGTGGTACCTTCTGGTCACATGAGTCAGCTGGTGCAGTTGCAGCTGCAGATGCCAGTGTCTCTGCTGAGCAGCTGAAACACACAGACCTTATACAGGCGAGTGCAAGGGTGTGTGGGAGGTGATGGACATGAAGTGCCTGTGCCACTTGAGCATCTGAGCCACCCTGCACCCAGTATGTCAGTCCCGGCCTGATCTTGTGTCTTTAACTGATGTCACTCACTGGTTCTGGTTGTGAGGGGAGTGACAAGAGAGCTACAGACAGTGGCAATATAATGGCATTACTTATAATTCCAATTTCTTTTTTCTAAAATCTGTGTAAAACACCCTGAAGACACATAATGTTCTTCTATCTTGCTTGTCCTCAATGTAGTTCAGGTCCAATATTGGGCTATCAAAGATTGGAGGGCAGAATCACAGTCTTTTACTATGGGAAAAAAAATTTGGGGAAATTCAGTATTAGCACAAAAATGTGTTGGGTGCTTTAAGTTGAAATTGAGTTTTTAAACAGGCTATGCAGCTCCAGCAGCTAATGCTGTGATTTTAAGCTGTAGTGGCAAATTTTCTCACAGATTTGTTGGAAGCTTCTGAACTAACTTCAAGAACTTTTCTGAAAGTGGTTGATCTCTTGAGCTAATATTTCTAGCAGTCAACAACAGTGATATATCAGTCTATGCATCAGTGAATAAGCCTACCAATTTCCATCTGTTGACACAGTCCTGCATAATTTCTTGAATTCTAAGAAAAAATTTTGGGTTAGAATTCCAGCAGCAGCTATGAGAATGTTTGGAAACAAACAGCAGCTTTGTTAAAACTTCGCAGTGTGAATATCCCGCTTCACAATGAAGAGAAAGTCGTTCCATCATAGTTGTCCAAATACACATGTTGGTTGATACATTTTGTGGGAATCCCTCCTAAGCTGGAAGGATGTGCCTGTGTCAAGGGTTGGACACTGAACTATTAAACTTTATGACTGTTTTACTGTCTACTCTGAGAAAAACACTCTGAAAATATCTTTAAAACCAGTACTTTCTTTATTTTTGTTGCTCAGGTTATTACAGTTGGCAATTACTGTGCAACAGCCTTTTTTCCCCCTTTATTGTTTTATGGGGTTTCCTTTGGCTCTGCCACAGGTGCTTACCATGAGTAAAGGTTATCACTCTGATACTGAAAATATAAAATACTTGTTTTTCTGAGGAAATGGGACATCAAACAAGTGAATAGAAGGGAAAATCTTAAATTAATATGAATAAAAAAACTGGAGGGAGGAACAAGCAGGTGTAAGATACACAGGGTACCATTGTTCAAATATTTTTTTAGTGGAAATGGCCAAGTTTGTCTTTTTGTTTGGGTCTTTAATTTTAAAGTATGTACTGAGAAGACACTGAGTAATTTTCTGCCTAAAAAGCAATAAGAAGCAGCCTAGTTCAGGTAGAAGTATTGTCAACTCTCAGTGAATATATTAGAAGATTTCAGTATCACAATAAACTTGAATTACAGATGTTGCAATATTTACAACTTGCACAGTGGTTTTTTTTTTTTTTTTGTTTTTTCAGTATTTTTTTCAGTTATTTGCATGTGCAGTTGCTTTTTTCAAACTCTTTGCTAGTACTGCATTTCCTACCAAGACCCCTATATTCTCTGGATGCTGTCTGCTCAAAAAAACCCTGTGATTAGAAGTGGAAGTACCCTGCTTACATGTTTTAAAGTTGCTTCAGAAGTGGAAGTACCCTACCTTCTTGTTTTAAAGTTGCTTCATGCTAAGTGTTACAAGTGATGAATATCTCAAAGGGAAGATGCTGCCACTGGATGGTGCTATTGTTATGTTATTTAGCTTACTTTCTGTGATAATGTGGATGGCATGAAATCTCCACCCCTGTCCCCCTGAAAGATATTGTGAAGATCTGCTACAACAAAGTCCTGTGTATAGAGGTCACCAGTAGTAAAATAGTCATCCACCACCTGTACCTTCATGAAGGCTGGGTTAAGGCAATTCTGCCTGCTGTGATTCTGTCTGTTTGCAGATGAATGTTTAAAACAAATTTGGATGACAGCCTGCCTTTGCTAATACAATTGTTCATAGGGAAGGTGATGTTCTTGAGGAATGGGATACATTTAAGCCAATCAGCTATGTGAAATCTGCATATTCATAATACATCTAATTATCCAGAAAGAGATGCTGAGTTACTGAAATTGTCACTTTGAACGGTTTCCTAACGAGGGGACTGTCTTTTAAAACGGCAGGGGTTACATAGTTAGCTACCTATTACATTACAAAAAAAAAAGTTTTGACTGTTTTATGCAAATATACTGCATTACCTTGTATAAATGAGAAGGTAAATCAGCTTTTGAAAGCCCTTCATGTTTTTTTGAGGGTGGAGAAAATGAATTCTTCTTATAAATTTGCATTTCAAGAAGTAAATAACTACTTGAAAAGGTGCACTTTCTTTTAAAGATTGCAGTTTGATAAGCTAGAGATTTGAGTGTTAAAATGGCTTTATAAATTTTTTAAATTCATCTTTGAATATGCGATGAACAATTGAAAACATACTCCAATTTTCTTATAAGCTGGCTTAATTTTTTTTTTTTGTTCTGTTTTTTTTTTTTTTTTTTTTTTTGTTCTTGCTTTCTCTTTCCCTTCCATTTTCATTCACATGTTTTGAACTGTCTGGAGCGATTGGAGTAAATTTTTTAGAGGCCTAGGAGAGGAGAGGAAGGGAAAGATAGTCCCTAGAACCTAGGAAAACTATTGCTGCTGTCAGTCCTGTCTTCAGAAGAAATTATGAGATTTGGCAAGTCATCTTCTTGTGTATTTATAGCCTGTCTCTTTTACCAATTGAGCTATTCTGTGCCTGTCTCTAATAACTCTTAAGCTCAGTGGGCAATATGAGAACCATTTTTGACAGGGGAGAGAAAATGTGTAGGATAAGAAGTTACTGAAGGTTTCAAGCAAGTTAAGGGCTTGATAAAGAAGGGACTTGCATGTAGGGGAAGGGAGGTGGAACACAGACTTTTTTTCCTGCAGCAGGATCATTCCTGATGGACTGGAACAGCCAATGGGCACTACCCAGTAAACCTCAATGCAGGGAACCACAAATCAGTGGGTCCTCCCCTTCCACCAGCTAAGCAGCTGGGTGGGAGGAGGTGGGGAGAAGAATGAGAGTGGAAAGGTACTTTGAGGGGACTTCAAGAACATGGCAGAGAAGTAAGGCTGTTGATATAGCAAATATAGAATATGCATTATATAGAATATGAATATGCATTATATAGAATATAGAATATGCATTAAGAGAAGAAACCAGGTTAAGAAACTAGGTTAAGAGAAGAAGCCTGGTTGAAAAACCAGTCTTCTTTATTAGAAGCAGTTTTACCTTCAGCAGGTATATTAAGAGGCTGCTTTTTGGATATGTTCATTACTTGTTGAAATCAGAAGCTGTATGCTTGCTCAATCTGCAGCTGAAAGACCTTAGTTTGTTTCTGCTACATCTGTCCTGGAGTTTTCATTTTCCTTTTATTATTTGAATTCTCTAAATAGAGTAGCTAGCTTTTTTTTTCTTTGTAAAAACATTTTTGTTGTCAGACAACCTGTCCCAAAGTCTCTGTTTTAACAGGTATAGATTTCAGTCTTCTTTTTCAGATGCAATTTTTTCATGATTTATGTTAACTATTCTCCTTTCTGTTGCAACCCATCAGCTCTTTTGCTGTGTTTACTTTACTTGCTGCTGTAGATGTTGGCCCTATCTAGCACAGACATAGTCAATGGCAACTTAAACTTTTGAGGTAACAGTAAGTGTATAATCATATGAGGTAATGTGTCTTAAATCTCAAAGAGAAGGCAATTCTCTTCCTAGAGCTCTGATCAAGAACAGGGTTGGGATAAGGCAGGATGGAATTAGACTGTGAGGAGCTGGCTTGAAGTGTTGGCAGATTATTTCTGAGAGAAGTCTGGGAAGAAATTCAGAGGCTTAGGGACCTGCTGCAGTAGTGTTGCGTCTCAATGGAGACTCTTGGGGCCAGGAGAGGTTCAAGAGAAGATGCAGGGAATCCCTGCTGGAAGCTGAAGTGCAAGAGTTTACAAGGGGTTGACCAGCACACTTTGGAGCTTCATGTGAAAGTTTTTTGTGACAGTGATAAGGGGTATTGATCTCATACTTGGAGTGTCTGTTGGGCTGGAGGTTGTACTTCCTTGAAGCAGGTAGATGTTGTGGTGGTAGAAGTTGAAAAGAGATGCGAAGTATTAGAATAAGTATGTCTAGGACATTTACCTCAAAAGATTATGAATAATGGACCCATTCCTCTTGCATTGAGGGTTCAGAAGAGATATCATCTTAGTTGAAAATCCTCTTCACTTTGTTTAAATAGTTTAATAGAATATATAACTCTTCCTACTTGATACAAGAAAATAGGAAGTTAGATCTTGGTTGTTTTTTTTTTTTATTTCCACTTGGCTGAAGTTTTAAAAAATTGCTTAGCATTGAAAAGGACCTAAAATGCTTAAAAGTAAGTGACGATCTTGCTCAATGATAATCTTATTCTATGTACACGAACCTGTAAGCTGGATGGACTCCTTTCAGTGTGGTATATTTTTGTTTCTTCATCTCTTGAATACCTGAAGATTATACGTTTCAGAAAGAATAAATGGGAAAATTACCTTGCATTTATTTTTGTGTCCCTCTTCCTGGGACAAACTGAGATCATCTGCAAGATCAAATACGTGCAAGAATCTGTTCTTGTAATTGAAAATTAGAAGTCTTCTGTGCATGTTTATTGGACAATGTCATGTCTCTATGAGGTATTAAAAGAATTTGATTAATGTATTTTATGATTTTATTGATGATGCTTTATATCACATTTTTTTGTAGGTCACTATAAAATAATGTTACTTAACGGTGGAGGAAGAACCTGACATTATTCACCACTCTAGGTTTTCTCAAATTCCCCTTTTTTTTACTATAGGCTCAAAAATGACCAGACCATACAAAAAAGTGTCAGTAAACTGGGATGAAATTTCTGAATCACTATAGCTAGGTATGTGATTCCAGATACACCTCAGTTTTTCAGCGTTTTTTTTCCTTGAGTATTTGGTCTGCATGTGGAAGAGTCATTCATTATGTTCTATTATGAGACTGCTGCTGTGCTGTCCAGCTTCTGTATGAAATAGTGAAAAACAATGATCCCTTGTTTGAAGGAATATGAAATCCAAGGTACATTCCCACATGGGGTTCTCATGTTCAATGTGTCATAGGTCTGCCTCACTTAAATTCGTATTACTAGAGATTCATTTTCTGAGTGTAATGAAGTAACACATCACAAACTCATGTTTTAGTCAGTGTGACTGTGATTATAGATGGGGTGTTCAACATCAAGAAGTAGTAGTAACATGTCTTTTTTAAAATTTATAATGTACAGTAGTCGTGATAGATTTTGTAAAACAGATATTGTTTGAGATCACCCATCCAAATAAAGACAGTTCTTTAAAGATACCGTCCAGGCCTTATGTTTTTGGGTCCAGCATCTTTGTAGTGTAAATTCATGAATCTTCACTGATTATTGGAAATCCCTTCTCCAACTTTTTTCCAGTTACCCATTTATTTCAACTTTTCTTTCCCAACTATCATTTCCTTTTTTCCAACCTCTTAAATAAAAGAATTTAGATCTCAGGGTTACACCTTAGCACCCTGTGTCACCTTTTGCATCTTGGGATACTATTCAAATGCTCTGTTTTGCAAGAGTGAGAATCCTTAATAGATGCATTTTAAGGAAGGTGAAAACTGGCCTTTTATAATGCTCCTCTGTTTTTTTTTTTTTAAGTAATATATCCTGGTTTCTTTTTCATCAGTTATCCATATAGCAGTTGTGTTAAATCTGTAAGCTGGCTTTCATTTGTTACCTTGTTCCACTCTGTCTGAAAGATGGAATTGCTGGAGTTGGCCTGTTCCAGTTGTGCTGTAACTGGTCCTGTCTGGGGGAGCTCTGTCTTTCACTGTGTGCAGACACACGCACAAGTAAAAGAGGAGGGTGGAAATCTTGGCGTTCTCCCAGGAACAGCTTGCCTCTTCTGCCTTAAAAACTTCAGCGTTAGGGATGTTGTCCCAGACTTGACAACGGCCTTGAGAGGGAGAAAATGCAGACTGTTGGATAGTGGTTTTTAATATAAAAGAGAAGCTAACCAAGATCAAACCAGTCTGGAAGTTTAAGGCATGCAAACTGTCCTAAGATGAAGCGTGCTGAAATTGGTAAGCTGGTTGGATGAAGGAATGAAAATCATTCAAGCAGCATATTGACAATTAATGATATGAATTATTTTTCCTTGTTAAGTCCTTAATAAACTGAGGTAGGAGAGGACATATGCAGATGTTAAATTTTGCATTAAACACCCAAAGATGCAATGAGAGGGAACAGAGTAGGGAAATTTCTCATATTACGTCATGACTTGTCTCTGAGTACTTGGCGTTATTTAAAACAACTTTGTTGAAGTGGATGAACTTTGATCCTAATGAAGAACATTTGATTGAATTAAGTGCAGACTTCAACTGGTGTTTATCTTGAAGAATTGTTTGCAAGTGTTAAATGTGTATCTAAACAAATTAAAATTAGCATATTTAGCGTATTATACGTAATATGCACATTTGTGTTAGCCAGGATGTGTATATTTACTGCTTTCCAAATTGTGCTTGATGTTTCAATTTCTCCTAGCAGAAAGAAGAATTCATTTGGACTTGCTTTTTCTTCCTGCTCTTTCATCATGCAAATATGGGTTTGGAATGAGGTAGTATAGGCTTGATCTTCAAGGATGCAAATCAGTGTTAGCCTAATCCTTTCTGGTGCTGATAGAGTGGAAGAAATTTGCTCCAAGTACCCTACCTTGGGGGCAGACACTGCTATAACCTTACCTCCTCTGTCTACTTTGTAGTGCAAAGGTGAGATTATAGCTGGTTTTGGGAGATGAGGGGAAGTATCATGATTGTCTGATGTATAGTGCTACCTATAGGTTACCACAGCTCTGGAAATCAGACTTGGAATGCTGCTTTTGTTTGTTTTTTAAGTAGACTGTAGGTTATCTCAGTCAGTATTAATACATAACTGAAGGATGCTTAATTAAGCTGACTCACTGGAATTACATGCAGGAATACCAGTTGGGAAGATGGATGTTATGTGTAATCCTAAAAACACAGCAGGGAATTAGCATTTGAGGTAAGGACCTTTAGCTAATCTGGGTTCTGTCTGGGCAGACTGAACCAATGTGTTCTGTAGGTGCCTTGATATTAGTGTCTAGTTTGAATTTCCTCTTCTTCTGAATTGATTTTTTCATCTGTCCCCACCTATTTCACTTGACTTGCCATTGCAGAGTGATCTGGGAGCGCATAAACGGAATTCTTTTTGGACTAAACAAAATAGATAGAATGTTCCAGGAGCAGTCCTTATCTGCCTCAGCTGCTGCGAACTCAGGCTCTGGGAGCAGGCAAGCAGCAGTCTAACAGCTGCCCTGAAATACTTGTGCAATCAATGCATGGCTACTCCTAAAGCCAGCTAATTGTCTGGCTCCATCACGGCTCCACATATAGGAGCTTGAAATGAGTTCTAGATCTAGGACTTCTTGGGGCAATCCACAAGCTATCTACATGCTTTTGTTGGCGTTGTTAAACCTTTCAAATGTGGGGCTGCTGCTGCTGAGCTCATAGCTGTTAATGCATTTGAAGCTTTTATCTTATTTGAAGAATAAATAAGTGAAGATGTGGTGGAAGAGTTCACACTGTTCTGGGAAAAGAATAACCACCAGTGTTGGATTTAAAGAAAAGACAGAAGTCAGGACTGGACTGGAATGCATGTACTGGCTGTTAATAATGCTTGTTCGTTAGCTTAGGGGTGTTTTCATACAGTTAAGATTTTATAAAAAGTTTGCTCTTCAGGAACTGGATTTTGAGTAGTAATAGTTGGTTGTTCCTCTTTTTGCAGTTGAAGTTAAGTTCTACATTTAGGCTTAGCACAAACTGTTTTAATAGAGACTTTAACATCACTGCAGGATTTTTTGGTATAATTTCTATTTTTAATTTCAGTTGCAATACTAAGATGTCAGAGTAATTGCTGCTTGAAAAATCAATTAAGTAAAACAAAGTTCACAGATATTAAATAGCAATAGAACAGAGAAAAAATTGTTCACAGTAGCAAAAGAAAGACATGGAATAGTTGTGCTTTTGTACCACCCAGCTAGTGAGTGATATAAGCAGCATTGTTTGGGAGTTGCCACCTCTGACTCTTGACATAAATGAAAGTGGTTTGAGTTTTGACAGAAGGGAGGAGGAAGTTGATAGATGGTGCATCTACTGTCCTCTCTGAGTTTTACTTTTTATTTTCATTTTCTTGTTATTTGCTTTGAAGCCTGTTAAATCATCAGTTTTCTTCAACTGATAGACTGCTAAGCTGTTTCTTTGGGATTGGTTTTGTGACTTTGGTTTTGAGGTTAGACTTAAGCATCTAGACTGAGGCTTGATTCTCTAATGTATAGGATTTGAATTTTTTTGATGACTGTTCCTCAGCCTGTAATAGATTTGGGTTTTTCTGTGTCTACCAGATCCTGAGTTGTCAGCGAACTGGGATTTCTGGTGAGTATTGTTATTGTATCACTGGTGACTGAGAGAGAGAAATCAGTTCTATTCTTAAACTTCTGGGAAAAGTACCAATGTGTCTCAAATTGTCAATAGACTATGCATGAAAAAAATGACTGACTTCTGTGGATGAGAGACGCTGGATAGTCTTTGGGTTGCTGTGGTGAAGAGCAGCACTTTGACCTTTTATGTGCTGCCCATGTGCTAAGTTTCAAAGGTTTGTTTTCTTTTTGGGTTGTTTGGGTTTTTTTTTCTTAAACTTTATAGAGCATTCTTAACTTGTTTGAATTCCTATCATAGTCATGGTGTGGTTGTTGTAAAATTCATTTGTTAGCCTTTCAGAGGAAAGATGTGCATGCTTATTGTAAATTACATGCATCAAATTGATTTGAAATTGGACCATTAGTTACATTGATTTAAAGTGCCAGAAAATTGATCTAAATTTCATAATTTAAGAATGGAACTAGTTTCTCTTACTTACATGAGGATGATTTATTTAGAGACCAACTGGAGCATGAGTACTTGTATAATAAAGTAGATAATGGAGTGACAGCAGTGCTGGGAAAGAAATAAAAGGGCTATCACAGTTTGTTCAGGGAATAATTTCGTTGTAACCTATTAAAAATCAAACATACCTGATTATTTCTTGAGTTCTTGTTAAAATGTGTTTCCACATACCATCACATTTTTTTACCATTGCATTTCTTTATTTTATTTTTTTATTATGCTTTGAAGGTTTGGTTGGCAAGAGTTATGTCTGTTTAATAAAACCTTCAAAATAAAAGGCTTTTCCTGTGTAATAAGTGAGTATGATTTGCTAGCATATTAGATTCAGAAGATGCTGATTAGGAAAATTAGGAAGTTAAGTATACTGGAAAGTTTGAAAAGATGTCAGATACTGAAATCACCCTGAGAAGCAACAGTTGGGGGAGGTGTGTGAAAGTAAAATCTGAACTCTTTTTGTTTCTAAACTTTTGCAACTGGTGGTAATATTCTGGTTAAACTGTTAATCCTGTGGCTAGTTTGTAGAGCCAGTAAATACAGGTAGGCCATGTGGAAATGTACACTGTGTTTTATATCAAACAAAGGAAAATGGCACAAACATGGAGTATAACAGTCTTCAAGCAACTTAAATAGTGGATTACCAAGTGCAGGTGACGTTGACAAAAACTCTTATGTTATAGAAAATTTTTAACCACTTGAGGCAGTTAATTCTATTACCTTGGATTACTTAATTAATGGCAAGAAGTGCATTAATTAATTAATTAATTCATGTATGTTGTGACCTCTGATCCATAGGGTGCTCTTAAACTTTAAATGTTTTTTTTACACAACTGAATTTAAATGTCTGCATATTGAGCTTTTTCTTATTTGTCTTAGATTCTTAATGCTGCCAAGCATAGCCCCAGGTTTGGGAAGGTGCCCTTTGTTAGAGGGGGCTCACGTTGTCGTTAGTGCTGTGCCTTACTGAAGCCAGAAGTTTCCTAGCACTGGGCTACCTGGCATCCTTTGTTAATGGTCATGGAAATGTGCAAGGGGAGCCTGAGAACCAATTATTTCTGCTAAATATTTTCTTGGTGCTGAAGGGTACTGGTGATGCATATGCTTTGAATTAACTTCATATTAGTTTCATCATTTCGGTGTTTGATTTTGCCAAAGTCATGTTTTTGACATTGGCTAATTCATTCTTATGTTCAGCAGAAAACTGATTTTGTGTTTGTTTAGTGTGAATGGATTTTCTTTAGTGTGTAAAAACTAAATCGGAACATTATGATCATAATTGTGGTTATTCCTGTTGTGCTTCACTCTAGTCTTAATACCCTGTATATGCAGAGAGCAGCACTGGTGCTAAGCTGTGTGAATAAATAATGTGTGTAATTAGATTACCTGTTAGCCTATAACAATATTTTGGAGGGACTAGTAAAGAATTTGAGAACAGGGGTGGGAAAAAAAATGAAGAAGGGCATTTTGTACCTTACTGTGTTTGGATTATTAAACCTAAGTACATTGTCTCAGGGAATTCAGTTATATGTGTGGGTTGTAAGACAAGTTATGGCAGTTCTAAACTTGAAACAATTTTTGAAAAAGATCAAGGTGCACTAATTTTAACTTTTCCAAGCAAAGTTCAGCAGATACAATAAAAGAAATTTATAAATGCAAGTGGGAATGGGAGGCAAAATAGTAGGTATAGAGATTGCATTTAGTTTTAATAATGAACAAATGCTGTAATTATTGATTATAGTAGGCAAGTAGGTCAATTATGTTAATGTGTGTGCTTACATTTGATGTTTGTTTAGATTCTTTGAGAAAGATGGTAAGTATTTAGATAAAAATACTTTATTTAGATAAAAATAGTGGTAATATGTTTTAATTTTAGTAATGAATCAAGCGAGCATTGGGAGAGGGGATGGAGAGAACCAATGATTGTTCTTAAAGCTTTTTGAGTCTTCTTTTGGTGTTAACTTACAATAAAAAAATTTAAGGTCTTACTTAAAGCATTCTTTTAACTTTTATCTGTGAACTTCCCAACTGGCTGTTTCACTTTTCTTGCTTGATATTAATTTAAATATATTATAAAATTATTTTAAACCACCCATATTTCTACTGGTTGCTAAATTTGTTAATGGCCAAGAAGGTAGAAATGACTTCAAGATTTTGTTTATATAGTAAATGCATCTTCAAAAAAATTGTGTTCTAACTTTCATTGTGAGTAGTGCCATTAGTAATGAACATCATAGAGGGACTTGACAATGTATGAATTATTCACTGGTAGATTATTATATCTTTGTTGTTAGCATGCAAGATAATGAACATAATTACTGTGGCAGTGTACTCAGGGGAATGTGTGGTTCTTCCCTCTGTCTAGACTGGAGTTACCATCCAAAGGAGCTTTAAGCAAATATGGATGAGGTCTGGTAGCCGAGTTGCTGCTGCCTATTTCCCTATGCTGCTTTAATAAATGCATATGCTTTGTACACTTTAACCTTAAAGGTGGTTTGGGTTTTTTTGGGGTGGATTTTGGTTTGGTTTTAATTTTTAAGAGTAATAATCATCCTTTGGTTCTCAGTCTGACAATATTGTGTACTGACTGAAAGGATCTGACGTTTAATTGTAGCAGCTTTGGAGATGTACCCTCTTCTGTTAGAATGGTCTAATATAGTAAATTAGTATGAACAGTCTAATTGCTTAGGAAATCCAGGGTAAAAGGTTAATCAGCAATTTAACTTTCTTTAAAGAGACTTAGCTTGTTATGATTTACATGTCTTGAAGAACTCTGCAGGCGTTAGTTTGTGTCCTCTCTAATCTGTGGGGATGTCCACCTGATCTTAAGTTAAGCTTTCTTGATAAACCAAGTACTTCTATTTTCTGTTTTATATTATGATAACATAAATTATCTGTAATAAGCCATCCTAATTAATGTTGGTAAATCTAGAGCTCTGCTCCAATTACACACTAATCAATTATACACTAATTGAATTCTACTTAGCTTGATACAGTGCATCATTAATCAGGTTCAGATTTAATACAACAGATTTACTGTATTAACCAAAAAATTGGTGCATTCAAATAGGGGGAAATAAAGGAAGTCACTGGGCCAAACAGTGTCTATAAATACTTTCTTATCAATAATGTGTTACAGAAGATTTAATTTTTCCTGAGGGAAGTATAACCGAAACTAGTTCTTTGTGAACAGATTATTGTTACAAGCTGAAACCACTGATAATAGAATAGATTTAAGCAGATCATGGTGCTTGTTCTGAATGTTATACCTAATTTCCTAATACAGGCGGTCGCCTCACTTCTAATGTTATTTAAATGATTAGTTATAAATTACATGTGTAAATTCTGCTCAGACTTTTAAAGGCATCCATATATAACTCTTCATAGGAGTTTAACCCATCTGCTGCACTTACCAGTGAGACAGACACGTGTGCAAGGAGCTGTCTGCATGCTCTTTTCCTTCTCCTTGTGCAGGGCCTAGGAATGACTGAAATCTGCCACCTGGAGACTCTTTAAAAGTTTGAGTTGCAGGGTGCGCTTACGTTGAACAGTGAGAGGTCACACAGAGCTAATATGGTTTGCAAAAGGGCTACCAAATAAAGACATTAACCTGACAAATAGAAAAATCTTCCAAATAGAGGACACAGCCCAGCTAAGAAGACAAGGTCTGCAGATGAGATCACTTTAAAAACCTCTGTGCTTTTCAGAAATAGTTGAACGGGAATAAGGGAGTTGAACAGGTATATCATAAAATACTAGGTAGGAATGAAATTGAATAATAAACGAAGTTAAATTTTCTTGTTCAGAGGACAGTATGATAAGTTCTCATATATCTTTGCTGGAGAAAAAAGCAGGAAGACAATTAGGTTGGGAAAAGTATTTTGGAAACTGTTACTTGAAAACAGGAATAAGAGAACACATGGATAATGATTGCTATCTTCAGGCCTGCTCTTATGTTTAACATGCATGTTTGCAAAGAAAAGGATTTAAAAAATACGTTTTTGTGATTCTGCCTGTTCAGGAACAAAAAAAAAAAAACAAACAAAAAAAAACCACCATAACCAGGACTTTGCTATAAATAAGCTCTTGGTTTCTCTATGTTCAAGCAAGATTTCTGCTGATAACATGCAGGCATTAAATTCTTAAATCTGGATGGTTTGCAGTAAGGAAAATACAGTTATTTTTCTTATAAAAATCTTAATTTGAGGTTTGTATGTGGTGCCTTGATTGTCATTGACATTGCTGCTGCATTTTCCTGTCCTAAAAGTTTAAAGCATATTAAAATAATCCTGTATTTAGATGAACAGCAGATTTAGTCAATTTTGTCCAAATTTTCAGATCAGCCTTTTAGATCTCTTCAGTTTGCACAGACTAGATTTAGCTTAATAATCTTTGCCAGCCAAGTCTGATTTCTCTGTTGTAGGATCTAAACTGAAAAAGGAGGTAGGAAAAGGTCTTAGAAAATTCTTGGAGTATTAAATTCTTCAGATCTTCAGAATGTATCTTTGTCCTGCGATATCTTATATTTTCATTTTGTGGATGTACTTGTTCTTTCTACAAGTTAACAAGTGCATGGTTCATACCAGTTCCAGTAACAACGTGATGATTGTATATGTCACACAAGAGTTTGCTTTTGGGAGTATTTTCAGTGTGGATGTGCCTCTTCATTATCTCTGAAAGTGATTTGAAGTCATTTGCCTAGTTTTACACTAAAACTGACCATCCACATTTATACAAGCAGTTATTGCCTTCCTCACTAAGGTGACAGTAGCTGTCAGCAGTATGATTGTCTTCAGTTCTTTAGTCTTGATAACAAGTGGTATCTCCATGCCAGTGGTCTTTGATAGTATGATCATACACTATTTTTTATGTAGAACTGTTCAGAGCACAGTATGAAATAGAAAGTGATTTTGAAATTACAAGATGTCCTTGTGCATAGAGCATCATACACTGTGGATAATGGGACGTGTGCATAGGAATGAAAAGAGAGAGAGAGAGAAAACCATCCAGGTTCCTGTACAGCAGAATTGAAGAATCTCCTGGAAGACTGATTTCTGGTCTCCTGCATAACTTTTCACACATTCTTCCAAGTGTTTGACTTGTGATCTAAATACATCCACTCAGACATACAATGTGTTTTACATATATGCACATAAACATACTTCTTTCTGATAATTGGGGTTTTTACTTTTTAATACTACTTTTGCTTTTATTACTATTCTTGTATGATTTAAAAGTCAGAAAAGTGATTTTTGAAGACTGTATTGGGTTCTTCCATATCAACTTCTTAGATATTATTGAAGGATAGCATTTTTCATGATTTTTTAGTTACTAGAATGCAGGCTTTAAATACAACTTGCATTTGGCTCTGTTTTGACAATAGTTTTAATAATGTATGGTTTTTGTTAAAGCACTGTTGAAAAAATATCTTACTGAGCTATTTGTGGTGTTTTTTTAAAAGATGTTTAAGATTTCACATTCAGTTTAACTGATCACAGATGAAACTGTAAATTAATACCTCATGAGTTTTACTGACTGCAGGGCATTGTTTGTGATTCAAAGCTGCTTTGTTCCTACTCCCTAGGAAAAGCAAACAAATTAGAGTTCACCATGATATCAAACTACTTATTAAAACTGAAGATTCTGATTTTGTATTTTTTACTTGACTGTGACTTTTACTATAATGTTAAGAACATATTTTTTAAAGCCTAGATTTTTAAGAATTTAAATAAAAAATATAAAATTGGTTTAATTGTTGATCTTAATTCACCTTGGTTGAAATTTCGTACTTGAAGGATTACATGGCATACAAAGTGAGAAAATGTAAGTTAGATCAGTTGAACTTGTTTTTTTTATGTTTCCATTGCTACTGACTTGAATATGGTTTTGATACAAATAATGTCTCTGCAGAAAACCTTCAGTCACCTTACCTAGAGAGAGAATGTTTGTTTCTTCAACTTGCTTTTTTTGTATTCTCTAATGTCAGAAAGCATTTGTAGGGTAGCTTTTATATTTCTACTGTTTTTGCAGAATTTATGAATAAACGTTAGAGAGGGAAATAGTTTTGCACAACTTGAGATATTCTTCCTATGCTGCAACTAAGGAGTTTCTGCTAGAAGAAGATTGACTTTGCCTGTGAACAGAGAGGCATATTCAAGGTTACAGGGGGACTCACCCACCGTGTATAGGTAGTGACACTATCTATTTAAGCTCTCTACTCCATAATGCTCCCTTGTGGATCATCTCACACAGCCAGCAAAAACTACATTTCGAAATGTGTTTGCATTGGGTACTATTGGTGTAGTGTGGCAAACACAAGCCAGCTTTGGCCATAAGAGCAAATGTGGTTTTGCAAGCAGTTCAGCCATGCTAACATTAGTGTAGTGCACCAAGTATTCTCAATAATAAAGCAGTATGCAACTGTGACCAAGGCTGCCTAAAACAGCTGAAGTGGCTCATGTTCCTCTGTTTGATTTTATGTAACAATGTAGTTATGCTCACATCCAGTCAGTTCAAAGGCTTAATTACTAGTATTTGAGAGTAGAGAGAAGGGCTGTGAGATACAGCCAGCATTTCCAAGTATTTGTGATAAAGAGTCATTGTTAAGCTGTCCATATTGTTTCTAGACATTTATTTTCTCCATTAAACTCCATTTTTTTCAATCTTTTCTTAAGAATGTGTTTGTGAAGAAAATGTTATTATCAAATTAGTGGTAACTGTGAAACAGTTAATTACCAGGTATCTATGCACAGGTGTTTTGTTTCAGTGGTTTCTGGACAAAGAAATTAACTTTTGTGGGATTTGCTGTGTCAAGAAGTGGGCCCATGTGAGCCTGATGAGCTTCAACAAGGCCTGATGCAGGCAGGGTCCTGCACCTGGCTCAGGGCAGCCCCTGCTCTCAATCAGGCTGGGGTATGAAGGGGCTGAGAGCAGCCCTGCCCAGGATGACTTGGGGTCATGAGCAAATAGAAAGTTGCCCATGAGCCATGGTGGGCACATAGCCCAGACAGCCAACAGCATCCTGGGCTGCCTCAAAAGCAGCATGGCCAGCAGGTCAAGGGAAGGGATTCTGCCCTTGTGAGGCCTCACCTCGAGTGCTGCGTCCAGTTCTGGGGTCCTCAGCACAGGAAAGACACACCTGTTGGAAGGGGTCAGGAGAAGGACCCCATCCTTCAATACATTCATGGTGAGATTGAATGGGGCTCTGAGCAACCTGTTTCAGGTAAAGATACTTTACCTATTGCACTTGAACTAGCTGACCTTTAAAGGTTTTCTCTAATCTAAGCTAGTCTATGATTTCATGGTCCGCAATGTATTTCTGTAGTTCATAAAGAGAGATTAATTTTTTTTTGCAGGCTTAAAGGTAGAAAGGTAAGTTTCTTCCTCCTTCATTGCAGCCTTCTTGGGAGTGGAGAAAAATTTTTTAATGCTCGTCTCCTGTGACAAAATGCTGTCTTTTTAGAAATATTGTTCAGCAAAAGAGCTGGTGGAATTCTGTGCAACATGACAGCTGACCATAAGCTTCTTAACAAAAGCATGAAGGGTTACACAGGGTGCCGCCAAACATGTCTTGTTAGTGTTGTAGTGGCAGGGAACACATGGACAGGGGAAGTCAAAATTACTTTTTTCAGAGGAAAACACAGGGTTGTCTTATTTGTGTCAAATATTTCTGTATTTTTCTTTTCAGTCCATTAATTCTTGTTCTGCTGTGAAATTAGTCTTTTAAGTGCTCTTTGGAACACTGATTTTTGAAATGACTTATGCAGTACTATCCCCTTGTAGCTTTGCTGTAGCTTGTGATTTTCTCTTTGTTTGTTAGGTTGGTGCCCCTGTGCCTTGCCCTGCCCTCCCCAGTTCATTGCAGATGCTAATTACCCCCCCAAAAAGGTGACCCTCTGAGATGGTGCCTGTGGAGTGAAGAGACGGACTGAATTGTCATAGGCTGTGGGATGAGTTATTTTTAGCTGTTGGCATTTCAGCCTGGAACACTTCATTCTGTCGTGCTTGTTAATGAGTCATCTGGAGAAAATGGGCTTGCTTTCAGAGAGGGTCTGTAGCAAATAATAATAGGCTAATCTCTGCAGGAGATACTCTGTCAAGTAACTAAAACTTCGGCTAGAAAATGTGCTGAAATGGAGACTGATCTCCCTGTCGGAATAAGCATGCACTCACTATTATTGTATTATCATGTATATGAAAATCTCAAAACCTGGAAAACTTGGGAAGAGCCTGGTAATGGTATAATAGTGAAACATTTTTGAGGAAGAAGTTTAATTGAAAACAGTCACTTTTTAGAGATAGAGGGGAAAATATAGTTGCTTCCTAATTGAGAACATTATACACTTTCTAAAATTTGAATGTGTTCCCTAGTTCTAGAGGAATCTTGTGAAAAGATTCCTAAGTAGAGGAGCTACTAGCACAAGCTATAAAAAGCTTGTGCCTTTGAGAGAACTCCAAATTCATTAGCATTATGTATTATTTTCTAGGATTTACCAGCATCTTTTCTTTTTTTCTCTACTGAAGACTATATTTATTTTTTTTTTTTTTCTGTGTGCAATTTGTGGTCTCTTCTTCAACTTCTTCCCTCAAGGTTTGAAGGTTTTGTGTTGATAGAGCATAGGAGGCTTTGTTTTGGAGATGACAATATCAACACTCAAGTAAGAAACTTAAGAGTAACTAATCAAAGCTGTTGATCTGGTTGCTTTATTTTTGTGTTATTGAAATTACAGACTTGGGTAGTGCAGATGATTCATTGGTTTAAAAAAAAAGAAAAAAAGGCAAATATTTAGGGCAAACTGTTGAAAGACAGATAAAAAAGACTCCCAAACCCTATTCTGTAAGGGATTGTTTTAAAGAATAGCTTGAGTATCAAGTCTTTTGTCACCTTTGGTACTTCTAATGCCACTTACTGTCTGTACACGTGTCTTATTTTGTTTACATATCTTCCTTCTGTAAAGGAAATTACACATCTGAAGACTCCTTTCTTTTTTGGTGGCAAAAGGATATTTCCTTTAGCACTAATAGTTTCCCTTTGATTTATAAATGGAGGTCTAAGATAAAAAAGAATGCTTTCTCTTACCTTATTGAGATAAATATTTTTGCATTATCAGCAGGTGTTGACCCTTCAATGTATACTGTTTTAACTCAGCTTCTCATACTGCTGTGATCATTCTACAAAATGGTTTAAAACAATCCAGTGTAGTGATTTTGATATTACCAGTGTGTGCTGCTCCTAATTAACTCTCAATGCTTGGACTGGGTTAGCGAGGATAAATTATTAGACATTTTAGAAATTTGGCAAATATCTACACTGCGGACAGGAGTGTTGGGCTCAAAACAGTTGAGAAACCTATAAATAAGTTGTGTGAGTATCAGAGTCAGTTCAGCTGCAATAACAGGCAAGGTTTTTCCTACTATCAGTAGGTGACTGTCTTAATGTATATTGAAGACAGAGCTGTATTGAGAAACAGAGAGGATAAAGAGGACTAAACAAAAAATATCTCTTGGTATTTACTGATGGTTGTGTTCTAAGCAGCGTTTTCTGCACTCATCATTTGTTCATGAGGAAAAGCTAATACAGTTCACTGCATGTTAATAGGAGCTTAGAGTGAATGCATACTGTCTTCTTGGTCTACTTCTATCTCCTGATCTATTTTTAATGTTTTTCTGGTTTAAATGTGCCAACTGTCTACCAATTTAGAGAATTTAAAAAAGCACAAGGGTTGAAGAAAAATAGATGTTTTAGCAGTGTAGTTGCATTGACATGAACCATTTAAATTACTTCAATGCAAAAAACTTGGCTTAGGTTGGGGTTTACAACTATCACCATTATGTTGGATTTTGTGTTAATAGAGAATATTACATAGATTAAATGTTTCTTGATCTGAGTGATGCATGGGAACAATTAGTTTATAATTTGGTTTTGAAAGAGCTCTGCAAAACTTTCTAATATCTTTTTGGCTCTAAATCAGAATCCAAACTTTGCACCTAACACATTTTTTACAATTTTTATGTATTTACAGATTAAACTACAAACTGTAAAATTTCTATAGTAAAACATTTCTGTCTAGCATGTGTGAGTGTGCCTATGGATTTTTTGTGGGGGTTTTTTTGTCAGTTAATTACAGTTTAATATGATTTCCACTACAGCTTTAGATAATCCCAATTGTAGCAAAGATACAGTCTAAGATCTCTTGATGACTAAAAACTCTTAATATTAAAATATTCTTGGCAAATACTTTATTAAGATAAACAAATTTTCACTTTGATGTGAGCTGGAATAAGTTGATGCTAGTGAAACAGCAGTTTCAATTAGCATTCACTAAAGGTTTATTGACAGTTAACACCTGGTCTCTACTGTGCCAAGTGGGAAGCATCTATTGCAGTCTCTTATATTTGTTGCATAATTAGGATTATGATCTCTAATTTGCTTTTAATTTTGTAAATCTAATCTTACTTTCAAAACCTGTTAGTGTTACTTTTGTTCCAGCATTTTTATTGTAGATCAAAGATTCTGATGATAAAAGGATTAAGTTCACTACTTTGTAATGTGATAAATAATTTGCCCTTTCACTGTTTTTAGTTAGCAAGTAAATTTGGACTCGAAAAAATTACTGGTAGGTCTCCTAAAGCACATATTCTTCCCATGCTACTTCTGAGAAGCAAACAGAAAATGCCATGGTTTTTTTTTTTTTGAAGTAGTGTTCTTGCACACAAGCTGCCAGATGTATACTGGGAACATCAGGAGCAAGTGCAAATGTAATGGTGCTGAGAAATAACAAAGGAAATGGCCATGTTCCTTAGTGCTCCAGAACAGACTTGGTGCATTCAAGGATGAAGGAGGTCAATGCTATGTTCTTTTCCCTGCCTGCAATGCCTTTTGATCCTTCTTGGCTATGTAAAAGGCAGAGAGCTGTTTCTGCCTATGGTGGGTTACAACGGACACTATGGTGAAAATCCCTAGATGTGTCCACAAAATGGTTGAGTCTTGGCTGTTATTTTGGAAGATCTTCCTTTAAAAAGACAGTGGGAGAAAAGCATGCAGTTGTAGTGAATTACTGAACTGGCAGAATTTCTTTCTTAATAGTGTTCTTGACTATTGCCCTTATATGAAACTTCTTAAAATATTTTGAATAGAAATTTAATAGAGGATGGGATGTTGTAGTAATATATATTATACACAAATTTTAAGGCTTGAAAAGGTGCTCTGTGTATCTATAGTGTATGTATTTGTAGTGTTTAGAGACAGAATCAGAAATGTGCTCTTTAAATTATCTAGTGGTATAGGGTGGGGGGGTTGTGGGGTTTGTTTGTTTGTTTTCATTTTCCTACACCGTTGTTAGAATATCAACAGAAAAACTTGCCTTGTGGCTGATACTTCTGAGTGTAATCATATATATTTTTGAGATAATGTGGAGGAAGATACCCAGATAATCTGGAATAAGGGGGGGCTTTTCAAGAACACTTGAATAAATTTGCCTCTGCTGGAAAAACTTTGAGAAATTTCTTTAAATCATGATCTTAAGAGCTGATGTTTTAACCTTACATTTGAATGACTGTTACTTCTTCCATCTTGTTTCAATATGCCTAAATGCAAACACATGTGGAAAATGTTCTTTTGGCTTTTATCAAACTGACATTTAAGTGCATTTTTTTTCAACCTCACTAACATTTGTGGTAAAATATTTCAAAGCTATGAATCTTGCAATTTGCCTATGCATTTTTTTTCTTTTTTCATATAATAACATTTGGTACTCATAATCCTAACCTGGTTGGAATTACTGGCTTTTTTCATTTGGTGTTTGTTTGGATGAGGTGATTAGGAAAATACTTCATGTGAAATTCTAGTTTGCAGCAGTAAATGCTTCCATGAAGAGTCACCGTTCTATGAACTTCAGTAAATAAAGGAAAAAAATATGATGATCTGCTCTATTCAATTGTGGCAGTCCTATTCCTAACAAATTTAGCTTTCTGTTGTGTTATATGGCTGTGGTGCTAACCTGTCTGCAATACTTCCTTCTTAGCATGCTTCGTTCTTCCCCTTTGCTTCCCTACCCCTTCCCAAGCTCTTTAATTCTGTGCCAAACCAATAAGAAGAACTAGCTCTGCATAAAGTCAGTCATTGCCAAGCAGCTGTTATGAAGTTTCCTCATGTACCTCTGTGATTGTACCTCATTTCAAAAGGGGATTTTTGTTCTTTCAGGTTCAATTTTAAGTAAGAGCAACCAATTATATCTGTATCTCAATTCGTTCTATCTCAAAGAGTAGGGATGAAAGTGTTCATATATGTAACTATCCTTTCCAGGGTTTGAACTTTGAACACAGAATTGTACAATTTAGGTAGAGAAATTAGGTACACTATTTAGAGTTAAAAATATGAATTGCGCTTTTTTAAAACCCACAGATTTAGTTCTAAAATATTCTACCTTCTACTTCTGTTTAAAATAATACTCTCTGATTTAATTATCATGTTTGAATCTCAAGACTAGACCTTTTTCTTAAATGTAAATTAGATTTTTCTTAGGATGAGATTATGAGGGCTTCAGCTTGCCTGCTAACACTGACCAGGGAAGGTTGTCTTTCAACAACATGTGCCCCATCTGCCTGGCGGTGTGGCTGCCTGCATTGTTCTGGCACTGGCCCAGGCTGTGATGAAACTGAGAATGTGACAGATGACAGGCTTGTCCAGATGTACGCATAACTACTTCTGCCATGCCCTGCAAAACAATCAGGATGCAGGTTTGGCATTATTTCCTTGTTTGTGTTGGTTTATTCCTTGAGGGTTTCCATAAAGATTGAAATAATATTTGGTGTTGTTCTTGTAGTTTTACTGAATTTTTATTATTATTAAAACAGGTTGTAAAATATGATTCTTGCTCTCTTACATACTTTCTTCTTTAATTTATGGAGTGATTTCATAGGCAATTGGACACAGGTTACCTAATTTGAAGATTTAAGTAGATTTTTAAAAAAATGCAATTAAAAGGATCAAACATCTAACTGTCAGCGTATTAGTCTGGCTCTTCTCACAGCTGAACATTTAAAGCTTTGCCATGTCTTAATATGACTACTTCTTGCCAGTAAAAATAAATATCTGGCAAAGGTGTCAGAATCACCATTAATTATGATTTTTAATTAAAATCTAATTAAAATCTATCCAATACCATAAAAACATAGAAATCCTTGTCTACCTCCGTCTCTTAGAGGTATCAACAATGGCTGCATCCCCAGCCAGAACATAACCTTTAAAGAAAAGGAGTTATAGACTTACGTGCAGCTTGCAACCTTTTATTGATTATTTAAGAGGTTTTTGTCTTAGTGGTTTTGAAGATTTTTATAACACCAAACAAAATATACAATCCACTGAAAATACTTTATTATTGTTATATGGAATAGCCTGATTTTTGTCTTACATTCAGGCTGTTATTATCTGGTTATCTGGCATTCAAAAGGGCTAAAATTACTTTCCTCTCCTCTCTAGCTGCTTTTGGCAGGTGATTTTTTTATGTGTAGCTCCTGCTGATGTGTGCTATTGAGTACATCTTATGTAATAAGCAGATATATATCAAAAGACATCCAGGGCAACATACCCTGCTGAAAAACAAGAGATTACTTTTCTCTATTTCTTGCAGATAAGTCACTTCTGACATATGCATCAGGATTGTTTTTTTTTCTGGTGCACTCTCAATGTAAGACTGGTATTCTGTGGCTATTTTACTCTTCAAAAAGGGTTTATTTGTAGTTTAATATAAATTATGTCATAAAACTTAACAGCATTACTTGAATTGCTTTAATTTTCCATAGTGTAGCTCCACTGCCTTATGTTGCCTGTTTTTGGTTGTAGGGAATGTTTTATGTGCTTATTTTTCTTGTCAGTTTGATTTTGGAACCATGGTGAGCCACACATGAGTGTATCTGTTGCCGTGTAACAAGAAGACAGTCCCAGCTCCAAACCCCTCAGAATCTGTGTATAAAGCGAGTTATGAGAGACGGGTATCGATCCACGAGAGGATTGCCAGTTATTAGGCTGGAGAGTAGCCTCGGGAAATCACACAGCCTTGCTGATGACTTTTTTATGACATTATGGTGAAAGATAGTTTGAAGGAAGATTTAAAGTAGTTTTGCTAATAGTCATAGAAAATTCTGGTAACTGGACATTGGATGATATCATGGGTTAGTGGGAGAAAAGCTATTTTTGTTGACAGCTTTGTGCCCGGAGGCTGTTGTAAATGTGAATGTACCGAATGAATGATGGTATGTTCACTGCATAGCCCTGCAGGGCCTTGAAAATGTGGAGAAGCGACTTCTGCTTGCATTGACTGAGAAGGGGCTGTGAGAGAGCTGGGGCAAGAGGCAAGAGCTGGTCAGAGGGGGAGCTGACACAGATGATCTTTGCAGGTGTCTGACGGGATTAGATATTACAGCAAATGCATATTTCTCTACAGTACAGTAAATCATGTTTTGTAAAAGGTGCTACGAGAAGGAATAGTGTAAGGTTTGCACAGTTTAGTAAGAGCACACAGAGAAAGTGACTAGTGATGCTCGGCTTATGGATGGTCTGAGAGTCAAACAGGGTGGAGCAATTGTCAGCAATGATATTTACTGGGGGTAAATTCTAACAGCTGTCTCCAGTTTGAGGTAACAGTATGGCATATGTTAGAAGAGTCTGTGCCTTCTAAAAATCAGCCTCCACCTCCTGTACAGTAAGGAGGTATATTTTGTTTTAAAAAAAAAAAAAAGGCAGATTATATTCTCATTCTTGTTTGTGTTCTTTTGTGTAATAGCTTCTTCTACTACCACCCTATAATTTTTTTTTTGATAACCCTTAATTCTGTCAAAAGTGAGGCTAGTGAACAGCTTCACCTTCCAGTATTGAGTTCAATTAGGAATACATTCTCTTTTGAAGAAGGTAAAAAAAAGCAACTGACAGAAGTGTTATTGCCTTTACTGTAACTGAGCAAAACATTAACATATCCCCTTTGGTCAGTGCTAGATCATCAGTACCACAGCTGAAAACATATGCTGCTGCAAATGCAAACTTTTTTTGTTAAAATATGCTTTAATGTGGTGGACAAATTCATGGTACTAAAAATAGAGGCCCCTTTATATGGTGCTGATTGTGGGATTTATTATTCTGTTATTTAAGGTAATGATATGTTGCAAGGTCAGAAAAAGGGTCACGGTTCTCAGATACAGAACAACCTTAGAAATACCCAGAAAAACCAGCAACTGCAGAACATGAAGCAAAAATAATATTCTGTTGTGCTCATAAGGTTCTAATTATCTGGAATTCTTCTAAGTGTGATAACAGCTTAGTTCTGAAGGACACACAGCAGCTCTGTTCAGTATTCCCAAGTCATGGAGCAGTTTCTACAGTTGGACTTCCTTCCTTCAAGGGGAGGTTTTTGTAAAAGCAAGCACCATGTTTCTGAAGCATGTTGGAATGAGTTTTCTCTTTGCAGGTCAGGCAGGCAGCACACAGTGACAAAGTCTGTGTTCCCACCCTGCCTGTGCCATCTGCTGACATTCAGAAAAGTGTCCATCTGACTGTTCATCTGGAGATAAAATACTATGAGCATTCTGAATTTTGAGGTCATTTTTGATGCTATTCAGACTCTTGTGGATTAAACCAACAGAATTTATATTGTCCTTCTGATGTGTCATGGAAAATGACCAGCAAAATTTGCTTTAGTTGCAGCTGTATAAACTCATATTTTATGTAACAGATAGTTAGAGATGTTAAATTCACTATCTTAATTTGAAGAAAAGAACATAGATATTTTTATGTTCAATCTGAAGTAGTGTAATCATCATTTGTCTTACTGTATTAGGTAATTGTAAAGTAATTTGTCAGATTCTTAATTAGATTGCATAGCTGTCACCTTGAAATTTTTATAATACAGATGGTATTTTATTGGCAATTTCCAATTTTTTTTCCTCCAAATTCAGATAGTCTGTATTTTATTCTTCGTTTGAACTTCAAGTTAATTATTTGAACACATACTTACCTAGACATAGGTGCTAAACTAAATTGCAAGGTTCAACATGCCATTAAATAATGTGGACATGGCAACTACTTGTATTTCCTTTAGGTAAAAGAATTAAAATATCAACTTGCATGCTTATAGATATACAAGAGTACAAAAATAACCATGTGACTTGCATAGTACATACTCAAATCGAGTGAAAAGGCAAAATGTCAATTAAATTAAAGAAAAAATATTGCCAAAATACTTAATTGGTTCATAATGGTTTGTCTTGCTTGAAAAGCAATTGTTAAGAGACCTGTTGGGTTTTGTTATTTTTTCCCACTTTCAGCTACTTGCTATCGTTTGAGGTTTCAATTGCTTGACTTAGAACTGGTGGATAATTAGTAGTGTGGATAGCTGTGAAAAGCATATGTAGTAATTTAGTTCTTGATTCTTTCTAATTGTCTGCCCATTGGTAGTTCACTAGGGGTAAGTAGCTCATTATTCAAACACTTTAAATGGAAAGTACTGTAAAAAGAAAAATGCTCTTATTAATAAGATGGTATTGAAAGTAAAAACCTTTTAAACAAACAAGTCACTATTTGACAAATCTATCCCCAAAGCTGTTGTTCACATAATGTAAGAAGATTGGAGTTGTGAGGAGGAAAGGGTGGGGTTGGTAGATAGCATTCAGCTTGCACTGTGATTGAAATAAAGATGTGTCACTCCTTAAAGCGATGCTAAAGGTAAACACAAGGAAATAAATTGGAATACATCTGACTGGGCGAGCTTCAGTTGTTGAAGGCAAAGTTAATAGGCATTAAAGGCAAATACAAGCTATTAAAATTAGGGTAATGGAGGTAATTTTGAACCTCATATCTGCAAAGTTTACAGTAAACATTTTGACTGGCTTGCAGGAGTACTTCTGAGTCTGACATCTTGTGAAGTTGCTAATCCTGCTGTTTTATCCACTCATTTTGAAGTGTGCTTGGAATTTAAAGTCATAAGGCAGTATTTGTGCATAGCCTCCCTGCAGACTTCATTACTCCCTCATTCCTGTTCCCTTTTCTAGAGCCTGTGACCAGACAGGAGAGTGTTTTTTGAGTGGTTGTATCTTCTACTCAGAGCTGTAACACAGATACTACACAATGAACAGTGCCTTACAGTCACTGGGTCTTAACCAGAAATTTTGATCTGAAATATCAGGGTAGATACTTCTGTTAAAAGTTCAAATATTTGTTTTAGTATTCAAACCTACTGAATGTTGACAGAGAATTCTATATTTTCATAGTAGGATGGCTTGAAGGGTTTGAAAGTTCACCTGGAGACACCTTTTCTGTTATCAAATTTTCTCACATGCTGCTGGATTTGTTCATCAAAGTTCTTCACCTGTCAAAATGTACTATTTCATATGAAATCTTAAAATATAGCACTATTGTTTGGGTTAAGTTAATTTTGAACTAGGCACCAGATCTCCCCAGTCTTCTCTCTTAAGCTAGAAACAGAATATAAAATTTAATGAGGTGGAATAAGCATCTGGATATCTTCATTTATGTAATTTTTCTTCATTTTGCCAATCTAACAGTTCAGTTCTAACAGTTTGCAGTTGTGCTTATGCTCCAGATAATTTTTTTCCCCCGGTTGTTTAGTCCACTCGCAACTTTTAGGTGAAGAGTTCAGTTTGATGTCATACTTTTTATTGTGATTTGGACAAACTCTAAATGAATGTTTCCTGCTTGCATTATGTGTAACAGTTGATCTATGTGAATTTCTTGTTTTCAAGTAATGTGAAGTCATCTACTTCTAATCTTCATGACTTGTTTTGGAAAAAAAAAGTGCAGAGTTTAACTTTTTTCTCTATTTTTTCTTAACAGATTTGAGGAACTTGTGAAAAAGTTCAAAGTAGAATATCATGCTGGTGGTTCCACTCAAAATTCCGTTAAAGTGGCCCAGGTTTGTTCTTCCGTAGCAAAGATTTATTCATTATTTCAAGTGTTGTGTTTGAATCTGCTCTGTGTTGTCTGTTTCATCATGAGCACTGCAGAGTGGCTACTCGTGATTCTGTTGCTCAGCTGGTAGTGTTGTATGTGACTTGTTTTGTAGCTGTGCTCTTTAGTCTTTTCACAAGTGTTCTGCAAAGGTTATAGCTACACCTCCAGTGTACCAAGAGTGAAAAGCTTTCATCAAAGATGTATGCTAGGAGGAGAAGAGGTGAGGACCAAGTCACTAGCTGCAGGTTGCAATCTTATACTGGGAAAAGTCACAGTGACAGTGGTTAAACAGTGAAGTTGTTCAGTCTCTGTGTTAGGGGGTTTTCATAATGTACCAGGATGAGTCCTTTGGTCAGGCAAATCTGAATTTGAGGCTATCTCTGCTTTGTTTGGTGTGTTGGACAGGAGAACTGCAGAGGTCCTGTCTAGTCTGCACAGTTCTGTGATTCTAACCATATTTATCCCGTAAGAACTTCAAAGTTTGTCCATAAAAGACTGAAACATAAAACTTTCTTTTATAGAATGGGAATGTTTCTGGCTATGGGTGTGATGAACAATAGTATTGCTGAATTTAGTTTCAGGTGTGTTAGGTTTTCTATAACTAAAGTATGCTTTTCATCACAACACTTTCAAGCATATACCTGTGTGCATATTTTCATATTATAAGAGATCTTAAAATTCTATTAAAAAATATGCAAGTGGCACTTATTATCTTCTTGTTAATGATCCTGGCATATTAACTTTGAGGTTCCCTATATAGTTAAAACTGACTGCCAGATAGCATTAAATGCACATTTGGAAGAAATAAAATTATACTATAATAAAGGTTGCTCCCCCCTTTGCCACCTCCATAAAAAGGAAAAAATTATTGTCATAATTACTGCTTCTTTCTATAAAACAGTTGTTGCTTACTTACTAAAGTTTTCATTTTCAGAAACCCCAAATGTCTTGAAAATATTTTGGATTTTAAAAAAATGTTGCATATGTTTTAATGTATATAGCATTGTCTATATGAAGTGGTTATGTTTTTAAAATACAGTCTGTGTACTGAGCTTTTTTTTTTTTTAACCATGGGGTCAAGACAATTTTTTGCTTCTGTCATTTTTGAAAACATCTCTTGATCAATGGAGCTCAAGTTACTGGAATATTTTTCTGTTAGATATCTTTAGTGCTTAACCTATGAATCTGGTGTAGCGGTGGTACCTTTTCATGAGAGCTGATTAGAGGTGAATCTTTTGGAGAGAGTTCTGGAGCTGTTTATTAGTTGAGAGACATGAAATTATTCTTCTGTTCCTGCATTTAATTTGGGGAGGTTTAGAAGCAAATGTATGTGATAGACTCTGAGTTTCTAAACTTTGAAGTGTTCAAAGAGCCCAGGATTTTAATTCCATTTCTTCTTGAAGTGACCTCTGTGGCATTGGCTAACTTATTAGTAAACTATGTTTCATTCTTTAACTGTCATTATTCTATCAGACCAGGTATTGCTCAATAATTATACTATGAAGTACACAGAATCCATATAGAGTCAAGGAAATAGCTGAAATGAAAATCAGTGAAATGTAGGTATTTCTGTGTCAATGTGCCTTTCTTACACTGATCAGGTTTTGTCAGTGAACTTTTCCTTTATCTTGGCTCAGAGCTGGGAGCCTCATTCAGCTCCAGTTGCCATCTGGAATTGTATTTGTCTCCAGAAGGTTTGTCATCTCCTGGTTTCTGTTTTAAATACGATTGAAACTTAAACAGTTGTGCATGAATAACATAACATCACTTAAAGTCTTTAAAAAGAGAGATGGGAGAGTGAGAGAGAGGGAAAAAAGTGAATTCTGGAAATCTTGAAAGAAGCTGTTATTCTGTAAGCTTTAGCAGAAGAAAAAAAAAATTTGGAAGGATAGGAAAAAAGTAGTTGAAATGTAAACCAAAAATTAAATTAGAAATTCTGGAAGAGTTTTTGCAGCAATATTCTTCGGCTTATTGGAGAGAATGAGTGTGTAAGTAACCTTAGAGAGAGCCAACTTAAATATATATTAATTTGTTGAAAGTAATGGGAGAAAGAATAATGGGAGAGAGAAACACTATTTTAGGAGGCTTATCCTGATGGCTGAGAAGTAAAGGACCAATAAATAATTTCAGAGTGCTAAGGTAGCCTCACTTGGAGTGAATGTGGATTCTCTGTGAGAAGATGCAGGGAAGAAATCCTAAAAATACAGCTCTTACTAATTGCTCAACATTATGGGAAAAACTTGAACAAGTGTGCTATAAAATGAGAGCTAAAACCTAAAAGAGTTTGTTCCAACTATTTAAAAGTTGGTCAGAAATAATGAGATGTTAAAGAAAGGCATCCTTGGAAGCCTGACTACAATGAAATGCTACAGAGTCAAATGGTTGGAAATGAACAAATGGGCCCTGAAGTCTGACAAATTGCTTTTCTAAAAGTTGAGTTCTTAGTGGAAAGAAGAGTGTAATAGGAAAAGTGCAAAAAAAAAAAAATTAAATTTTTAAAAAAAGGAAGAACTTAGGAAGCAGCTCAAGGTTATGGAATTGTTTGTTTCAGATAGATAGACCCTCTTTAAAGGTCAGGAAAGCTACACTATGTTGAAACAAAAATAGCCAAAGGCAATGGGTGGAGAAACTCTAGAGTGTATAATGTGTTTAAAAAGAGAAAATGAACCTGTCAGACGCTTGCTTACATGGTGTATGGTGATCATCTGGTGATCATCTGCTCATGATGCATGAACACATCATCATCTGTTATATGTCCTCATATATTTTGGATATTTCCTTTGTACCTGCAAAGGTAGTATCATCTACTTGATAAATGTTCTCTCTCTCTGTTTCTGAGCAGGGTAAGCAAATTTCTTTAAGAAAAAAAAGGAAAAAGTCTTAGAAATATTGTATTTGTCATGTGTGAAAAATTTGAGATGGTAATCATAGAAAGAGCCAATAGGAAGAAGTTTGGAATTACGAAGAAAACTGGGAAGAAAATGAAGCTTAAATTGTGGGTTTTGGAACTAAAATTTAAATCAGCATAAACTATAAAGGAAGTGAAGATTTTAGAAGTTTACAAAGAATTAACCAGAATTGCAGTTAAGCTGTGAAGAACAGAGTTAGGTTTTATTTTTTTCCAGCATGTTAACAGAAAGGAAAGATGTGAAGTACAGCCGTGAAGGAGGAATTTGGCTGGTAAGGTACGAAAGGCAATCTCTGTATTTCTTCAGTGTTGTCTTGCAGCAGAGCAGGAGAGTGTGTGGCACTCTGCAGGACTGAACAATAGTTGGAGAGCATTGTGAAAATCAGAAAGCTGAAGGTTGGCCCTGTTGACTGCCCAAAGCAGACATTTTGTGGAGAGGGTATCTCAGCAGGGTCAGAAAGAGAAAGGTCTGGACATATGAGGGACAATAGCAAAGGTGGTTTTTTTTTTGTAGAAATGCTTCTAAGGTACAATGAAGAAGACGTATTTCCAGGAAATGAAATGTGGAAGCAGAATCATATCACACATTAGAGGGAAAGCTCTTTAAAAGGAAAGGAAAGAGCAAAGGAAAAATTCCTCTGTTGCAGAAGAAATACAGAAGACTATTGGAGTAAACATTGAGAGCATGGAAGATAAATGACAAAGGGGCAGAAACTCAGAAATATCACACCCTTCAAAAGTGTGTTATATAAGCATTTTTATAAGTACCATAATATTTCTTAAAAATACCTGTAAATGGTGAAAGGGAATACCAAGAATAATGTGAAAGTATTGAAGGGCACTGCTAAAGCTCATTATGATTAAGTTTGAACTGATCCTGGAAAGAGTTAGGGAATCATTATTATCATGGTTTGACTCATGATATGAAAGGGGGCAGGGGGGAAGTGATTGATATATTCCAGAAATGACAGTAGCAGGCATAAAAGTGGAAAAAAATAAAATAAATGAGACAACAGTTCAGTCATTCCTTAATGAGATTAAATTAACAGCAAATTATGCTTCAGAAATACTAATTCATATTAGGAGAGTAATGGTGACAAAAAGAAGTGAAGAAAGTGAAGACAGAATGTGAGAGAAATTACAAAACAGAGAAAATTTAATAAGTAATATGGAAAGAGAAAAACAGTATAAAAATCCCAATGTGGCTCTGATTCTGTATTCCCTCACTGTCCCGTTCTTGTTACTTCCTTACCAATCTGCTTTCCTTGTCAACTCTAATCCTTCTTGCATGTAAATTTGTTCACCTGCAAAATAAACATGGTTAACTATGACAGATTGAGTACTTAAAAGGCCTTAAACACAAGTCTTATTGAAGCATCTTTTTGTTTGAGACTTGAGTACTCAGAGGAAAAATAGGGACAGAATGTAAACAACTAAACAACTGGAAGAGGGTAAAAGAATAACAAAGGGCTTTCCTGACTGCAATACAATTCAGAAAATGGATGGAATCCAGATATTCAGTGAAATGCATTTAATGTGCTTCTAAAGGTGCTATATTACTATTAGACACAGTTGTTGGACTGGTGTTTTTTTCTTAACCCACCAATAAGACATGTTGATAACTTTGCTGGATCAAGTTTCAATTGATCAGGCATCAGTCACTAAAAATTGCTTGATAATACTTTGGAAAATGAGGACTAGAGAGGATGACAGAATTGCAATCCTTTCATTTCTGGAATAGAAACCAAAGTTTGACTTTCTTGTTTGCTTGGCATTAGAATGATCCCTTTATACGAACATTTAGTTTTGCTGTATGTTTGAAGTTGTGATGCATGCTTAAGAACAAGAAGCGTAGGGGTATCAAATTGAAACTGCAGTGTGCTTCTCTGACCTTTACTTGTCTCATTAAATTTTGGCTTTATATTTAATATGATATGTGACATCTTGCTTTAATCTGAGCTCTTGCAATCTCTCCAGATGATTGGATCCATTATATTAAATCTATAAAATATGCATACATGTAACTGCATGCAGTTCATAAATAATGTATTGTTCTAGGGTTCTGCCAACAAACTAAATTCAGATTCTTAGAGACAGTGTTTTACTACTACTCAGCTTCCTTCCGTAATTTTAGTTAAGCCTGTGCCCATCTAACAACAGACATTGATCTGGAAAGGAAAAAAAAATTCTGAGTCTTTTAATAGGGCTCATGACTTTAAAGTATGTAAAGCAAATAGCTTACACGTGCAGAGAGGGCAAGTATTGCTGACCAGGCTGTATTTGCATGATTTTTATCAGCATTTCTTTTGCTTTTGGAGTGCTGAGGTTAGAACTGCAAGAAATAGTCTTTGAAGTTTTATCTTTCTAACACGAGTGCTGGATTTCAAGTTCAACTTGATAGAATTTTAAAACTTAGATTTTAAACTACACGACCTTGGATACAAACAGCACATTTTCATTCTTGTTTTTCTGGAAGTACTTATAAAGAATGCCGCAATCTTCATTGTCAAAATGGGTGCTCCTGGTTTTTGTCCTATTTCTTAGTAGCTTATTTTTATTCTAGCAATTCTAGTGTTGCTGTGAATCTAACTTAGCAGCTAGAGAATCCTGTATTCTATTGTTTATTAATCCTTGGTAGAATTGTGAAATTCTCATTACGCAAGTTTTATTACTGCTGATGCAATGTGAGCTTGGAAGAATGTAGCTTGACACATTTCAACTTGAATTGGTAGGACTGGCAGGAAAAGGGAAAAATGTAAAATAGAATTTTTGGGAAGCTTTCATATAGATAACTCTTGGGAATTCGCAATAATGTTTGTGTAATGACACCTGACAAAAGCATCATAACTCCCCTTTTCTTTCCACATTACTTCTTGCCATCTAATTGTAACCTTTCAATTTTGGAGCTGTGCAACCTTTTTGGGAAAAGCCTACATTCTGTCATTAGATACTTTTAAGAAGTTTGGCTTTAAGCAGGAGTACATCTTTATTAAGAGTAAATAAAATGTTGATTGGAATGACTTTTTAATGAGGGATAACATTGAGAGAATAATATGCTAAATTATGTTGAACTTTTGAATTCACATCAGGGAAGTATGGCACTTTTCTGAATATCAGCCTCTATTTCAAGCACTTGTAAATTAATCCAAATTTTCATTCTTCCATTATGATTAACTTGTTCTGTTAATTTAAAGGGATTGTGCGTTTTAGCATTCTAATGAACTCATAAGTATGAGAATTTGGCTTTTAGAAAAATGAACAGATTCATGCTTGTTTATAAAAAGTGGTATGCTCTAAATGCTTAGAAGTATTTTAAATTTTTACTACTTATGTGCATAATTAGCCAAACCTTGGATTTATATTAAGCACATCTGTCTACTGGGTCACTTAATACTTAATCCAAAAATAATATGTAAAATTAAAAATTTATCTATGAAGAATACTTGCAGGTACAAAGCTGCATTTTATAAACAATATGAGCTGTAATCTTGTAAACATCTAAGCAGCTTCATTGCGACTGATTCCGTGCTTTTAAAATCAAGTTTATACCTATTTGCCAAGAAGTACCCTTGGTTAAACAGTACTTACTGAATCTACAAGATTCAGTACTTACTGAATGTAATCTACAAGACCCGTTACACAGGGATCCATCAGTCCTTTAGTGGTTTCCTCCTCACTCTGTTGTCATTCTGTATAAATGACCATATAAGTGATGGTGATAAGTGAATTTAATCTTTTCCTCACTTGTGAAAATTTCTGGATTACTTCTCTGCAGTAGATTAGACTGAGGCATAGCAGGAGACAAGATTTGGCTCAGGAGCAGGCTTCAAAATGTATTGAACATGATAACTGGCATGGAGATAATGGAAAGGCTATCAGAGGGGTCACCCCAAGCATACTCTGTTTTTTTCATGTTGACTCAACTTTGCAGGCGCTGTGATTTTTTAATGAAATCAATCATGCCATTGACTACAAGTGATCTGCTTAATTGTGTGCTTAAAATCACTTACACAATGAATAGCTTTCTCCAAATACTGTTTCTGGACTATCACTCCAAGAAAGTGTAAGCGAGTCCCCCAAACAACTTTTTCTTCCTATTTAGTGAAGCAAAGAACATTTAGCTCCTTATCTTTATGACCAAAAGGGAATAGGTAATTTTTTTTTTTTTTTGCTCAGAGAGGTGGGTTTTTTGCTTTCTGAACCATTTGGACCGGAATGTTAAATTCCTCAGAGTTAGTTTTGGCCATACGCTTGATATTCCTTCAGCAGCTTCATTTTCATTCCTTAGGCAGCTCTGCTCATATGGGCTTGGTGGCCCCATCAAACATGTGTTTCCAATATTTTCAGTGGTTTAATCCAGCTTTTAAGAAAAAGTACAAAAAAGGTCTCTAAACGATTTTCTGTTTGGTATGGTTTAATAATAGGGATAATAACCTTACCCTCTCTTCAGAAAAAAAATCCTGAGGTGTGTGTTTCTTTCTATGCCAGGTCTCACATGCTTCTGCCATGCTGGGGTAGCGTTCTCAGTGTGGTCTGCTGTCAGTGCCATGTGCTGTCCTGCAAGTGCACATACCTGCTTCTCAAACCTGGTACATGTAAAAGCACATAAACCAGACAAAGAGCTGGGACTTAGAGCTAATTTTTTCTTATTTATATCTTACTAAAATTTAAATGCTACTAGTCAGTTAAGTGGATTTCTTAAATGCTTGTCCTCAATGCTCTTTGTGATCAGTCCTAATCAGTGAGATGTGTATGTGCTGAAGGAGTAGCAAAACATGCCTCAGAGCTAACAAAAACAGTCATTTAAGTTTGTCTCTCTGGAAATACAGCAGTGGCTATTCCCACTATGGTAGAGATGATGTCCTGTTGATAGTGTCACAGCAGGCAGTACCACATGCCAGTGACATCAGTTTCCTGAGCTACTTATTCTCTCAAGCACATTGTGTCACTCATAAGTGTTTCCGAATCAGTCTGTGTCAAACACCACAGTGATGTGTCCCTGCTTGTTACAGAGCAGACAGCCTTTCCTCATCAGAATTAAAACATGCAGCTTGGGAAACTGGTGTAATGCTTAAACTGATCAGTACAGATGTCAGAGAAATTTTGTAACATTTGAGAGTTGCCTAGATTTTATTGGAACATCTTAGAGAGAAGACCTTGCCAGACCTTTTTACTCAGCTGTAGCTGAGATGATTTTCAGAGCCTTATTCAGAGCTACATGGACATTTCAAAAAAAGCAACAAAGCCTTTTCATCCTAATGACAAACTCTGCAAAAATGTAAGCAAATATCCCTCCAGATTACAAAACTGGGAACTTGTCAAGCATTTTTTGGGCTTGTGAAGGGAGCTCATCCATTGTTTATGTGGTTATGGATCAGATGATGCAAGATGCAGCAGTGGACTGGAGGACCTGACCTTTTGAGGCTGCTAATAGTGAGGCTTTTTTCTGTACACTGGAAAGTAGCTGTGTATGACAGTGCCTATTTGTAGACCTGGGAATATAATTTCATCCAATATCAGGATGGTCAGAAAGTAAAGGTCCAAAGAGCCTGTGGCTCTTTGTTTTTCAGATTCTGCAATGCCAGGTCCCTAAATCTGCCCTCTTGAAAATGAGAGAGTTCCAGTTACACCATTGTCACTTTGAGAACAGACTTTGTTAGATGGTAACTGTTAAGCAGTGAAAGACAAATGTCCTTATGTGCATCACTTTGGTGTGGAATTGAGTCATTCACTGCTCCTCCCATGGACTTGTCTATCTGATGTACCAGAATCATATTCACTTGTTTTTTCAGGTCTTGCTCCTGGCCAGCAACATCAATAGCATTGTAGGAAGATGATCTTCAAAGTGATTTTGGATGTGACATGTTTTAGAAAAACAGAAAGGCAGTTGTACCATGACATTCCTGCTAAATCCATTCAGATAGAACCTTGAAACTCTCTCTTCTTCAGTGTGTTTGAGTGAGCTTTGGCGTACATATGCAGCCTCTGTTCATCCATCCAAAATTGTAATTTATTTCAATGATTAGAAACTGTTTCCGTATTCTGGAGTAATCAAACATCAGTCACCCACATGGAATCAGAAGGCACTATATATCAGTGGTGGCAGTTGGTTCTTTCTGGGTATGCATTTCAGCTGCCTGCTGCTTGACTCAGTTTATATGTCTCTTTAGCTATGATCACATCTTGTTTTGAAGCCGTAAAAACTTCTTCGGATTTTTCAAAAGCAATGAAAGAATTTAGACTGTCTCTAAGCTATGTCCACCTGAATGCTAAATGAGGGAACTCAAACTTCATTGGTTTTTGCTTCTGTTTTTCCCTGAGTCAATGCCACCTTTAACTTGTAAGACATGCTATATATGAGTGATATTAATTAGCACATTCCCTAATTTATCTTATCCTGAAAATTAAGCTGTTTCTAGGCAATGCAGTAATTAGTGCAGGCTGGGATTTCTCTTTTTCAGCAAAAATCTGTAACCCACAGTAAGGGGACCTGGTTCCAAAGGTGCCATGATGTGAACCCCCCGATGTTTTTGTGTGCGGAATGACAATGCGGCTTTATCAGAACATTTGCCCCATAAAACTTTCATGCAGCAGTGGGCTGATGGCTTGACTGACATTTATTTGACTTGCTCCCACTGGTTGACACTGGAAGGAGAATGAGTGCTTGATTTGGCAATCTCAGAAGAGAGGGTAAATCCCTGTGCTTCACTGATATTAATTTGGCATGCCACTCAAGCCTTGGGAGCTCGGGAGCTGTTTTATCCTTAGCAGCTCAATAAGTTACATAACTACATCTTTAGCAATTAATTAATGTTAAGTGATGTGATACAGTGGGGAGTTAATTGCCCTGGAAATCTGAAATGCCAAGTTAGAGAGGTTTCTTGCACAGCTCTGGAATGCTTCCTGTTGGAAGTATACTTTTTCCCTCCCCTTAACACAAACATTGACAATCTTGCTGCTAGCTAAGAACTCCATGCAGGTATTATAATGTACTGTTCCTGGAAATCCTTCCCTCAGAAAGTTTAAATATATTGGTATAAATTCCTTATACATTTTTTTGTTGTATCCAAGTTTGTTGCCTGAAACCATTCTTTTCTCTCTTCCAATGATTTCTGCTCAGTCCAAGAGGATGTATGTCTGATTTTCTGCTTTTGATTACTGCTACCTTACATTGTAGGCCTGTAATATATTAGTGTACCTTTCTCTTTCTTATGGATATGGTGGAGGTAATAGTGGTTTATCAGAATAGAAATTTAATATAGGAATTTACTTAAGCTTATTAACAGTGCTCAGAGGGTAAGGACTGATTTGTCAGGAGGTACAGTAGTGCTTTTTTTAGGATCCTGAGCATGATTTCAAAGGGACAAATTGTCAATCACATGAAGAGACTGTGATTCAGTGGCTTTTACAGTGACTAGCATTATGTGCTGCTTTCTTCAAAGAAAGGATATGGGATAATGCAATGAATTCCCCATAGAGAAGTCTAATCCTTGGACTACTCCATTAGCAGTTCACTTACACCCTGACACATTAGAGTAGTCCTGTAGGTTATCTTGTTATTGGTACGTATGTCTAGTAAAACAAACAAACAAAACTTTTGTAAAATTTCATCTCATTGATATGCACTGAGTTTCACAGTTTTATTTTTCTTGCTGCAAAATAATATTTGGATGGATTAGGCCTGTTATCATCTCAACGGTAGTAGAAAATGTACCAGAGAATTTACCTCATGTTTCTGGAGTTCCATTCAAAATGGTCACAAGACCTATAGGGTAAAAATATGGCTCTTGTATAGTGTGAATTTGTTAAAGCACAAAAAAATATGCAGCAGCTCCACTTAGTTTTTTTGCTGTATTATACCCATAAAGTACTGAAAGCTGGCTGTTATTCACTTCAAGTGCTGTGCTTGTGTTCTGCTTTTAACTGAGGGGTTGTTTTCAATAGTGAGGAAGAAAACTTTATGTGTAATAGCTGCATTCTTCATCCTTTGCCTTGCTATGCAAGATCCTGTTCCTAAGGATCTATATTTCACTCTTTATCCTCACTGGACTAACTGAACAGTGTCTGAAGTATTCAGCTTGTTTGCTTCTACACAGTTTTATTTTTTCCATTTTTCTTATAAGACGACTACTCTGATTTACTAAGGCAGCTTTAGGAGTCAGATGCAGACTTTGTGGAATTGAATGGTATTTACATATGGAAGACATACTTTATATTACATACATATCAGTATAAGCAGAGTGAATTTTAGAGATCCTGCTGAAGTGAAATGACTACACCCAATTATACTGAGCTTCTACTTGACATTACAGTCTGACAAATAAACTAATTCAATAAAATTATTTATTCTTGTTCTGCCAATGGTTGCATTAATGTGTTGACACTTGTAAACCCTAAGAATTCATCTTTTTTTTATTGTCTTTGTAGTGGTATAAGTGAGCTGTAAGATCAATTAAGTTGGTTAGCTTGTCTTTTAAAAATACAGCCTGAAATCAGCAATCTCATATTCTTCATTTGTAAATAAAATAAATGGGTTTTGGTTTTTAAAAACAAGTTTTGAGAGCTCACTGGAAGTCATCTTAAGATTGGCTAAGATTTTCTGCCTTTTTCATGCATCTTTTGTGGAGTAAATTCTGCATGACTATAGGATGAATTCCATAGTTTACAGGAGATAATTATTAAATGAAAAAGGAGACTTGTTGATATTAATGTTTAACATTGTTAGTATTCATTTTTCAAGTTTTTAAAAAACATTGTGTACAAATAGAGACTATAGTGGGTGTGACGGATGAAGAGAGCTGACTTTTGTGTGGCCTCAGCAGTTCTCATCTATGATCTCAAAATGGGTCAGCTTATTCTGTAACAGCTGCTTAATTGCTGCAACCTGCAGGCTGGAATACTGAGAGAGCATAGGTGCTGGTTTATTTTAATTTACCAGGCTGTCACCTAGGGTAGCTCAGCAGCTGTGTCGTGAGCCAGTGAATTGTTGCTGCATGAGAGCAAGGGTTCCTGGGAAAGAGATTGGTAGGCTGCTACTTGAACACCCCTAAACTCTGCCATGGAAATCTGTTCCTTCTCATGAGTCAGAGCTGGTCACCTAGCTGAGAACCCAGGAAATCAGCTCCTCTTCCCTAGGGGATGCACATTACAGGAATTCATCTGCATCATTCACTGGGGTCCAGCTGGGTCTGCATGGGCCTTTGCACTGTTGTGGGAGGGAATTTGATCTCAGATTATTGTATCCTTTATTTAGGAATATTCCTAAAGATAATTGTGAGGTAGTCCAAGATTCAGCTTTAGTCTAATTATGATAACTGTTCCCCACATTATTTTTGGTAATGGTTATCATGTATGAAATGCAGGTACCTTGATAACATGGTGATATGCATTACCTTTTAAAATTGCTGTGAAAAGTTGCTAACTACTGCTGCTTCTAACAATCTGCCCTACTCCCATCTTATAAATGACATAAGATGGTAACACATGATTATAAGTCTTGAGGGATTGCCTATTTAAGTCACTGTGAAGTTTTTCCAACTATTACTTTCAAAACTTTTTTAAATGGAAATGTACGAAATGCAAAAAAATTAACACTGCAGAAATATACCTATGCCACTATTATATCTAATACTTAATTATTGTATCATTAATTGCATTTTTTAAACAATTACATGCTTTACAGTACAAGAAAAGTTTTGATTTTCTTCCAAATAAATTATTCTGAAATAATTAGTCTCAAATAAGCATTTGTCTGCCTATTTAGTTAGGTTCATAACCTTGTCATTTTTTTTATTACAAGCCTTGGCCCTCTAAACTGGGAACTTACTAAATTTTGCCATTGCTATTGATGAAGCTCTAGCTACTTTTTAAATTCTTTGCAGTAATTCGTTAAGAAACTGCATGCCTTGTTTTCCACTAAGCATGTTCTAGGATACAGAGATCTAGAATGAGCTGAGACTGATGGGTCACAAATAAAGCAAGTTGGCAGGAATCAAAGGAAAATTGTCTCTTTCTGCTACCCTGTTTCTGGTATAGTTGGATAATGGATTTAGGTATGACACATATAATTTTTTCAGAAGAACTAACACGATTTAAAAAACTGTAGCAATGACAGTTTTTATATTTACATACATAATGTAAATTTGAGCTTTATGCTGGGAATGCTGCTGTGAAGTAGACTAAGTGTGATTTTCTGTGACAATCTAACTGTGTTAGAATTGTAGACTAGATGACTCAAAGCTGCCCTGCTAAAAATAAAGCAGGTTTCTGTTTTAAAATCTGAGCTGTACACACAAATTCAGAATATATTTGCAAATAGAAAAAAAAAGCAGGTTTCTGTCCATGTGATATTTTTTGTGGTATTTTATTTAACTCATATATACAGTTCAAAGGTATGAAGATGCTGAGAATTAAGATACTTGTAAGAATAGGTAACTGTGTCCTGGTCATCAGAAGCTACATTTCCAAGAGACCCATGTGTCAATAGCCTAATACTTTTCTTGCAAATAAAAGAAGCTCAGTGCAGCAATTAGTGAGGCAGCACAAGCCTGACATCCAGGCTTGCTTTTGTGAAATATTGTGGCCAAGTTAAATTTTAGAATCATTTAAAGATTAATAATTAAATTCCAAAGCAGCTTCCCTCACAAAATGGAGAATGACATGGCATGCTTTATTACCCATGTTCAGGTATAGTAGTTGGGTATGTTCCAAGTCAAGCAAGCAATAACATGTGTGAGATGATTTTTTTTTTAATTGCAACATGATGGAGTTAATTGTCATTTTGAGTTCTCTGTTTTTCTTTTACTCTTGTAATGTTTTTAATCTTGTAATTTTTCCTATCCATTCTTTGAGACATATTGATAAACTGTTTTGTTAGTCATATCAAGATGAGTTTTAGTTATTGTTTCTTCTTTTCTAGAAGGTTTAGAAGGAGGGGAAGAATTTGACAGTCATCTGACCTGGGTTCTTGTCAGATTTTTCTTATTTAATTAGCATTATGAAAAGTGTCTAGTTTTTAAGATGCTTTTAGTCAGCTGAAAGCAGGCTTTTGCCTATTAAAATAAAAATCTGTTCCATCAAAGACACAAAAAAGACATAAAATTGTTTTTCTAACTCATGCTCTGAATTACTCTCTGACCACTGACATTGAAGTTCTCTTTTATAATGTGTCTGGCTTAATAAGAAGTGACCTCTTCCACTTTGCATGATCTCTTTCCATGCCTTTTTTTGTTGTGAGCATGCAAACAACACCAAATATTCCCAGTTCTGAAGCTATAATTTAAAATTATATGGGTGAGGCAGCCAAAATAAAAAAGTTTTAAAATAAATCCCACCCTGTTCTGTTCTTTTTAGGGCTTTTTTGATGGTTTTGCTTTGTAGTCTAGGGACTGAAATGGCTTCTGACACTGGACAAATTCTGTGCAATTTCCTCTTCACCCTGAGATCTCAGCAAGTGTTTGCTTTGGATTTGTCCTCTAGTACAAGCTCACTGTACCTCTTAGGAGTCTGTAATCTTCCCTTGTTCTCATCTGAAGGGAACTTCCCTTTTTCCAAGGGAACCACTCCAGGTTATTGTCAAGACAGTAGAAATCCCCCTCCTCTTAAAACAGTGGGACCCAGACTGCAGTGGCAAGATGTCATTACTAGAAAGTTTTCTTTTATGGAAAGTTTTTCTGCTTAGGGAGGAGTTGATGGCTCTTTCTTAGTACAGAATTTGTCAGGTGCTGCTTATTCTGTCAACAAGCAGCAGTCTCCACTGTCCTTATGGAAAGAGTACCTTATAAACAGTTCCAAACTGTTCCTTTTTTGCTTTGGTTTTGGAGTATGCTTGGGAGTGTCGTTGCCAGACGTAGGATCCAGCCTGTACTATAGAGTTATGTTTGAAGTGTAGATATTTGCATCTCTCTCACTCTTTCAAGGAGACTGCTTTTTTTTTTCCCCCCCCCAATAGTAATATATGTAGCATACAAGTATGAAGTATAATTTTGATGTAAGGGAAGATTAAAAAGAGAAACACTTGATGCTTCTGTATCTTTCTCATTGAATGATAGCTTTTCACTTCTGAAGAATCTGTTTTAGAAGTGTATTGAAGGACAATTCCAAAAAATGCCCATCTTGTGCCATTCTTGTGGAGCTATTCCACTTGGCTCTTTCATTAGTTTGGCTTTGGATGTGGGTAAACATGAATTTTAACAGAGCTTATATCAGGGTTATAATCTGAGGTGTAATAAAAGAAGAGGTGGAAACAACTTTTCCACAGTCATGTTCATTATTTGTTTGTTTCACAGCTCAGGGATCCAAATGCTGCTGCTACTGTCAGTAGCAGTAAGTCTGGTAATTTCATATTATGAGAAGTGACATCTTTGTTGCATGAGCTGTCTTGTATGGAGTCTTTCAGACTTCTGGTTTCTTCTCCATGGTAGTTTGATTTCACATGAAACCCCAGGAGGTTATCGAATATTGCCAGTATGCAGACATGAAATAATTGTATATTTCCTTTAAGTCAGTGCAGGGAGCGTCAAAGGCTTCTGAAGAATCTGAACATTAATGAAAATCAATATATTTGGACTGAACTTGGTGTAGAACTGATAGCAATGGAAAGATGAAGCCTTTGCTAGAAGTTAGTGCTTCAAATGTCACACTTTGTTAAAAATTATGTACAGCTTAAGATCTTCAGTCTAGGACAGAGCCTTTAAAATTTGCTTTTTATTGATTACAAGTCTGTGCTGTTACTGTGGCACATACAGATCTTACATTTGAGACTTGCATGCTTGTTATTCTAACTAACAATCATATACCTGGAAAAGACCTAAGGTTTAAGGTAATGCTTTCTGGTCCAGAACATGGCAGCTTAAGGTTCAACTGAAAGCTTCAGGTCCAAGCAACAGTTTTGCACACTATTACACAGTGAAACTGGCTACCAAGCATGGTGCTAAATATCAAAGCTCGCTGCTCTACCTCTCCCATGACAGCTGTCCTCCACAGGAACAGAGGAGCTGTTAAAAATAACAACTGGAAATAAATAATCAAGTTGAGAGACAGAAGGAGGTCATTTATAGGTATAAACTCTAATGTGTGCATCCTAACAGAGGCTAAAAAAGGCAAGTCAGTGTAATGGAATACATTTTATGAGAGTTTTATATCATTTTGGAACATCACCTAGACTTTTTTCTGATGATCAGCCTCCAGATATTTTCTTGCAAGGGAAATTTGTGACCTCAGATCTTCTGAACCACCTTTAAGCTTTCAGTGGTAACTGAAACCCATGGTAGCTATTCACTAGCTACTTACGATAACAACCGTTTTTATTTAATGCTTTCTATGGAGTAAAATAACTACAGATGCAAGAAAAAAGCAAGATAAACATAGTAAAGCGTCCAGACAGGACTGAAAGGCAGCTAAGGGGAAAATAAAGACTTTTGGGTTGGGGGTGTTCGGTTGTCTTTTGGTTTTTGTTGTTGAACCTTTAGAAACATTTAGCTCTGTGGTTGTGCTAGGAGGTAAAATATTTGTTCCTGGGGAAGTGGAGTATCTCTTGGTAGAATGCTGTCAGGCAGTTTTATTTCACCTACTTTTTCTTTGACCTTTTAGAGTCTCATTCTATACCTGTGTCTCAGTATATTAAGTAGCATGTGCACCCATCAATTTCTCATGGAGACGATTGCAAGGGGGGAAGTACTAGATGAGAAAAGTCAGCTTTGTCTGTAGAAATAACCTCTCTTTCAAACACTTCCAATAACAACGTAGAAATAAAAAGATTTACTATTGGGATTGATCCACAATACTGTAAAATTTCTCAAAAATGTGCTTGGGCTCAGCTTTCTCCTTACTGACGTTGTCTGTGGTGCTAGAGCAAAGTTATTTAATCATAGTAGCAGCTTAACTTGCATCTACTCATATGTTTAGGTTTTTTGGATAATGAAACAAAACAAATGGATGTTTTTGTTCAAATATGTTGCTTTCTTCACTTTCAAGACTGTTGATGTTTCTTTAATAGGAAATAAAATATCCTGCAATCACAAGTAACAGCTTTTCAGTGTGTACCAACTTGCTGTCTTCAGTGCAGTGTGTGTGTCTAGGTGTTGTAACAATTACATATCTCTGACTGATCTTTCATGGCATGTGGTGTGTTACCTAGACACCATGCAGTTAAGGTATCCTGCTAGGATACCTTTGCTTCTGTTGGTAAACTCAGGCTTTTAATGCCTGGTCCAACTTGAGTGTTGGGCTTTTTATGGTATAATATTTTCTTTGTGTAAGTTGAAAACCCTATCTTCTATATGACAAAATAATTTAGGTATCTATTAAACTTCTAATTTTAAAACAGTGATATATTGGTGATTATGTGAGTAAACTGGTTTTGAAGCAATGCTTTTGAATTACAGCAAGGCAGAATCTGTAGACACTTAAATTTCCACTGAGACAAATAAAAAAAGATTTTTTTTCAGGACACAAAAAAAGTATTATATCAATAATTTAAGTGCTTGTTTTTGTTAATAGAATAGAAAATGATTGGTTTACAAATCTGTTTTGTAAGAATCAAGTCTTCCCTTGTTCCTGTGAATTTCAGGAATTATCACCTCGTTCTTTTCAGAGGAATGTTTTTCTGAGATTGTACTTCAGATAAAAATGAATTAACTGTAAAAACCCCATGACAAAATATGAGCCACCTTGGTAAGATATGGATTTAGTTGCATTACTTGAGTCTTTCATGAGGGAAGTAATCCTAGTCTGCAGAAACTACACTTCTTCTAGTTCTGGGCCCCTCAGTTTGGGAAGGACATCAAGACACTTGAGCACATCCAGAGGAGGCAACGAGGCTGGTGAGGGGCTGGGAACACAAAGCCTGTGAGGAACAGCTGGGGGAGCTGGGGGTGTTTAGCCTGGAGAAAAGGAGGCTCAGAGGTGACCTTATCACACTCTGCAACTCCCTGAAAGGTGGCTGTAGTCAGGGGGGGGTTGGTCTCTTTCACCAGGCAGCAAGTGTCAGAACCAGAGGACACCAGAGTCTTAAGCTGTTCTTAAGAGAAATAGAGGTTGGATATTAGGAAAAAGTTTTTCACTGAAAGCATGATAAAGTTCTGGAATGGTCTGCCCAGGGAGGTGGTAGAGTCACCATCCCTCTATGTGTTGCATGATCTGCAGCAAAACTCTTGGATGTGCTCAGGTCTGTCTCTCTGATGAGAGAGACTTTTGTCTCTCATTTTCATTATGAGCAGTCTTGATAAAAGTCTTGTCAAATAAAGATACCCTTCTGCACAATTAAATGAAATTCCCAATCTACTGGATTCATGATCCACTTTCTTCTCTAATTTAAAACCAAGTGAGAAGAGAGGGCATTTAATAACAGGGAACAATACACAGTGCCTATTGGCATTGCACGGAGCTTGAGTTAACCTCTAACAGTAACTGAGTGCCAGAGCTGTCTGGACTCAGAGACTGAGGCTACATGGTGAAGTGTACCGTCGGTGGAAACAACGTCAGTTAGTACTGGAATTTAATATGAATCTAGCAGACAGGCTGGAAGCAAGGGCATTCAAAAATTTCACTTTCATTAGGTTGGTATTATTGTCTGAGAGGTAGAAAATTAAACACTTTGCTGCAATGTTTTCTTCTTTTTAGTACTTCTAAAAACATCTACTGAAATGAATCAAGGTCTAAAGTTTCCTGTTATCTTTAAATGTTAAAGTTACATTTAGGTTAAGTCAGATTAATTATACTTTATTCAGGTAAGTTCAAATTCTGTGAGCTGCATTACAGCAGACTTGCTAGAATTAGTGAAAGTTGTGTTACAATTGTTTTGCATTCTTTATTTTAAAAAAAAATTGCAGAAGCATCTGAATATATGCTGTTAACTGCTTTTGAAGCAATATGCACTGTTCAGAATATTTAAATAACTAATAAATCCATTTATAATAAATCTTCCATACTTTGAGAGAGTATTCAAGATGAAGCCTGATAAAAGGGAAAGGCTTCTGTGTTGTAATCTAATATTTCATCATGCTTTTTGGAACTTGCGTGCTACAAAAAGGATGTTTTAAATTAAAAGTAGTGTTTGTGGTTGCTTGAAAGTTCTTACAAAAAACCACTTGGATGTTAACAAAAATGGGATCCTGTTGGCATTTTCCATTTCATGCATGCTAAGTCAAAAGTGTAGTATCTAAATATGCTACAGGGAATTATTAAAATAGCGCAGTTATTTCCTAACCAAAACTTGAAATTATCTGCTAACTTTCTTGCTGTAATTTAGTGCTTAAAAATATGTACAATTTAAGAGAAGTTAAAATTGTAGATAGTTTCCAACCTTTAAAATAATTCCCATTTGGTTGCAAATTCCATTGCAATTAGAAAAGGCCATAACAGTTTTTAGCTTTATTTAAGACATAGAAGAATAGATTTAATTTCCAAAAGTGCTGTGTATCAGCAACTCTGAAGTATTTTAAATTCTAGCCAGAAGCATAACATAATTGATATTTATATTATTTGGTATGGCAGCATTCTCAGGGCTGTCATTTTGCTTGTAATTTCCTCCTTGCTTGTAAAATTGTCTTATTTATTATTTGCACTTTATTCCTAATCAGTTTTGCTAATGTAATAAAAACATTGAAATGTTATTATATGATTAGCAATTTTCCACTATATTAATCCAGCATTACATTATACTGTGTGGTGACAATAATGATTTCTAATGTGGTAATGAGAGAGAGTTATTAACATGTCCCAGTCTTTAATAGTTTCTTAATTGCAAGATGGAAAAATATTTTAAGTTACCATAATCAGCTATATTAATGGTGAGAATCGCAAAATGGTGAGATCTGGAACATAAAAATTAAGAGATATATATTGAGTGGAACACTTTTCTCCATCAATATAAAGCTATTTTAGTTTTATGCTTGTTTTCAGAATTCGTAGTTATTCATAGGATCTTTTCCCCTTGTATTAAACTCAACATTAATATTGACAAATAGAGGAAGACTTGCAGATTTAATTCACATTTACCCGTGTGCATTAAATGGGTGTGTAATAAACTTTTTTTAATGAGGAAGGTGAAAAGTCTTTGGTATCCAGCTGGGAAGATGATTTAAAGTGATTAAGCCTCTCCTAGCTGAGACACAGTGCACTAAAATAGCCACAGTACAAATGAAGAGCTGCACGTTGGCAGGAATAGAGATTCAGAAGCAGCACTAAACAAGTACATAAATGTTCTAAATTATTTCTCTAACTCACTACATTGAGTGGACTCTTATATTCAGTAAACAATTTAAAAAGTGTTGGAGGTTCTTCAAAATTAAGAAGTTTAAATGGAGCTTCTGGTTGTGTGTGTATGTGCATGCATGGAATAGACAGGTTTGCCTGTGTTTGTGTCTGGGTATTTGTGCAGAAGTCTTGCAAATACCATATTTTAAAGTGTTTTTTTAATTAGCCCATGCAAGCTATTGAGACTTTACTCTGGTTTTGTTAAAAACATTAAAAAATTTCATGAAAATATATCTCCCACTAAGTTGTAAGAGTTTATAGACAACTTGAAAAACTGTTGGAAAAGAGTAAAAAAGAGGAAAATAATTATACTTAGTGGGGGAAACAAGTGTATTTTCAAACCTAAAGGTATTATAAACCTGTATAAAGTAATGGTACAATGTGTGCTGGCAAGTATGCTTACATAAAATCTTATTACAACAGCATCATGTTAATCTTCAGATGGAAAACACAGTGTAGAAGTGGAAAATATGTAGTCCTGTGGAGTACTATCATCAGTAATACAGCTACTACAGGGAAATTCAGCACTTGGCCGATGCTGGGTGTTACATTACTTCTAGAAATTAAATTTCCTGAGAAATGCCTCCAATACAGTGTGTGTGGCATAAGAACAGGAGCAAAGTCACCTTATAAAAAGTAAAAGTACTATACTGCAGCATTCTTAGGTGTAAATTATCCACCAGGAAATGTGGGCTGTTTATCTCGTACCCTTTTCAAATCAACAATTTAGTTTATGAGGTAGTGTTAATGACATATTAAAAAATTACTTCTAATGGTTCCACTGGAGTGACTTGCATTTTATTACCCAATAAAAGCAGTGAGGCTTCTATCAGGATTCTTATAACTGAGGATTTTGTATAATACAGCTGTCACTTGAAGCCAGTATTTATGGACATGAGTGCAGTCCTGTAATAACTAAAGGATAAGCTTTCACTAATTTTGCATCTGCTACAATTAAGAGATAGATTTAGATTCACTTTATGTGGCATGCTGTAAAACAGATTCTGTGAATGAAGCTGAAATGTTTAGCCTGCTTTTATTACATGTTTAAATAGCATAAGGAATTGACATTTCAATACCCATCCCTCTAAATGTGTATATTGTTCTCAGTGGTTAATTTAAATGCACTTCTTTGTCTCAGTGATTTGCTTCTAGCAGAAGTATTGTGTTCTCTTCAATTTTTCTGTGTAAAACTCATTGAAAACTTGCTCATATTTCAAATTTTCTTTTCAAAAAGAAACAAATATAAACAAAAACATTGCAAATGCCAGCGTTGCTTTCGTCACTCTTGTGTATTAACTGGCTTTTAATCCACAAATTTCTACCAGCTTGTCAGTGCATTTTACTGAAAGAAGATATTGGTCATACCTGCTTCAAATCTTTTTTCATGGGGTACACTGCAGTTCTACATTGAAGGAAATAGTTCAGGTTATGGTTGAAATTCTGTGGTGAGATCAGGCAGTCTGCAATCACAGACCAAATGCAGTTTTCCTCTCTCAAATATATGAATAATAATATTGGTATAGTGGCACCTCTAAGCCCCTTCTTCTTAAACATCTACTTTCTGTTATGTATAATATGAGTTACTGAAAATCCTGTCAAAATAGCACTCCAACTTTTCCTCAAGTTTTATATTATTTCAGGATCTATGTTAGATGAAAAGGCTTAAAGCAACAGCACTAGTGAGATTTGATGTTTAGGTGCTGCACCGACTGTTATGGTGTTACAGAAGTTGGGAGCATTGCTTGTGCTGCTTGCAGTGTCATGTTTCAGTAATGCATTCTTGCTGCTGCTTTACAGCTTTCTTTTGCCCATCTGTACAGTTAAATGTGACTCTCATGGTGTTTAATTCCTAGTTACTAAACCAGAGGCTCTAACAGATGAGCTATCACTAACAGAAGAAATGCTTCTGAAGGTGCCCTGCGAAAGCATTAGCTGCCTAATCATATGGGGTTTCATTTGTTCCTTGCCACCCTTTTTGGATGGTATTTTGTTGGGCCAGATAAAATATGGAATGCTATTTGTAGCTTAATTTATCTTTATGATAACTATTGATGAGTTTTTGTTTATTTCATATGTATCTATTTTCCATTTCCAGATTAAAAAAAATTGCAATACCTTTTTTTTTTGGATATTAGGTAGAAAAGTTAGTGTGTGAAAATCTACACACAATTAAAGAAAGATATATTAACAAAGTTTTACAATAGTATACATAACTTTCACCTTATTTTTTTGCCTTTTGTCACAAGTGACAACTCTTCAGATTTTTGGATGATCCTACAGCAGTGCTCTTTTTCCTTTTCAGTGGTTGGATTGTTCTTCTGCACTGTGATATTGTTACATGTGGGTGGACACCTTTTCTCAGATATCATGGATAAGAAATGAGGATGTTTAAAAATAGGTGGTTTTCCCCTTGTGTCAAGGAATGATATTTGAAACTCAACATCTTAATGAATGGTTAAGAATATTTCCTTATATGGCTAAAAAATTTTCAGTTACTTGTATATCACCTTTTGTCTCTGTAGGTACCTAAACATTGTTGTAGAAACTGATTTTACTGGAAAAGGAGTATTTTCTCTTGCTGTATCTGTATTTCTCTTTTTGCCTGCTTATTTCAAGTTTTCTGCCTGTTTGTCAAAAAAGCCAAAACAAAGCAATGAGCCCCAAACAATCACCAAAACAGCCTTTATTCAAGTACTTCTTAAACAACTTGACTGCAGTGCTGAGGCCTGCTGTGTTGGTTTGATGGTGTTACATTCACCTGTGCTTTACCTTTTTCCTCTTCTTGAGGTATTTAGACCTTTCTCTTTAGTGGTCATCATGTGCATTAACAAGCAAGGACATCTGCTCCCTCAGAGTTTTCTTCCCAGTCTAGTATCTTAACTCTTGAAGAAAACTTTGAATTTATCACTTTTTATGCAATTTATTAGAGTCTCTGATTGTCCTTTCAGTTCTTTGTGTGCTGGTGCATTCGGAACGGATTCTGGAATAGGGAATAGCTTTTTACCAAAACTATAAAAAGTATCTGCTTGATTTTTCTCAACTGCAGTATTTGCATTAAAATGTTCTTAGCTTGTCTTTTAGAGTGCCTAAGACCTCACCTGGCACTTGATTTTTTTTTTTTTTTTTTCCTTTTTTTAACTTTACATGGTTGCCAGTGACAGGGGACTATCCTGAGCTGTCCTATTTACTTCTTAAGGTTCACAGATAGTTTCATTCTGTGAATTAATGTGTGAATTGCCTCAGAACCCTCAAAAGAACTGTTCTAAAATTGTCTTTTGACAGAGACCATTTCCTACTTCACGTCATTTATTTCTGATTGTTCTCTTCTGGGTTTTGTGTATTGCATCTGTGATGTACTCTACACAGCTGGTGGTCATTTGTCTTCTCATCTATATTGATCTCCTTGGCTGTGTCAAACAGCTTTCAGTCTGTTCCATCACAACCAGAAGGTGAACAAAATGCATGCTATAACTACATTCATTTGTTCTGGGATGAAAAATAATGCCTTACTTTAGGCAGTGAACTGCATCGATTACAGAATTTTTATATTTTCTGTTAGTGTTCTGTATTAATAAAAGAAATATCAAACCTGATCATTCTAATAGTCAGTTGTTACCCTTTAAATTAAAGGTATGTAGTCTTTCCTTTGGACAAATCCATGCAGCCATCAGAACAATAGCAGTGTGCAAATTATGGCTTTTGCAGGAAATCAAGCAGGGAGTATGCAAGTCTCTGTTGTTTCTTTCTATATCCATCTTTGCAATAACAATGTCTCTGCTCGTTCTCACAATCCTTAATTGTCATTCAGAGTATCCCATTTGAGTTCAATTATATGCTCTTAAGGGGTAGGAACCCTGTTAATGTTTATCTCTAAAGCCCTCTGTTCATTTATAGCACTCTGTACGTAGTGATCAATTTTCTTTTATACTATGCATTTTGGTTTGTACTAAATCCATTTTAGCAGGCAGTAATTTTTCAACACCAGTCTTTCTCTGTGTGTGTTATTGGTAGTTCAGTGAAAAACTACAACAGTGCCCTGCAGTTGTTACTTTCTTTTTATCAATTTTGTTTCTTAACTAACAGTTTCAAAAGTGGTAAAATTACATATTATTTAAGAACATTGCATACAGGTTAGGGTAAATCTTATTTGTTCTATTTTTCCAAGACCCACGATTTTCATGTGCCAATTAAGAAAAAAACCCAGTAGGGATATTTGTTTATGCATGCAGGAAAGCTGTCTTATTTTCTTCTAAAACAGCCATATTCCAGATCAAAGTGATTAAGTACATTATATTTAATGTCTTCATTTTGTTTTTTGGAGTACTTTTGTCTTGAACATTAGAAATGCAGAGGATGACTGATAAAAAGTGTCTTATTCATATAGTTACAGTAGAGAAGGAGGTGAAGTAAGCATGAGATCATGTATCTCTCTTAACTTTGTACTGAATAATATAACATAAAGAAAAGGAAGCCCATAGTGCTACTAAAAGAGAAACTGTGGTGTTTCCACTGTGCATTTGTCCTGAACAGGAGCTAGCTCTGATGATTATTATAACAGAAATGATTTTTACAGTATTAATTTGGCTTATGGTTACCCGATGTCACAGAAAATTATTGAAATCCAGTTTTATTGGACTTGCTGGTTTCAGTTCTTGAACTATGAAAAAGGAATTTAGATTCACCATAGATCAAAGCCAAATTGACTTGACCACTTTTTGAGTGGTTTTGACCTTTACAAATAATACGGACCACTTGTTTTGGAGTTTTTAATAATTTTTTATTATTTTTTATAATTTTAAAGAATAAGACTAGGTGGCATACCCCAGAAATCTTCATACTGCCCAGGGTTGCTAGATTGTACTTAAGATATGTGTATGGAAGAGGCCTGAGGAGTCAAGAAGCTGCACATTGCCAGGGAGCTGACCAACAGGCAGGGCCTGATGGCTGCCACTTCCTGTCTGCCCTTTGCTTTTTCTCTTGATCTTTGCAGACTGCCTGAAGTACCATTCTTACATATCTGGGGCTTGCTGTTTGGTGGGACTTTTAGCCTCCAAGTACAAGGGCATTTCTGCCATCTAGCTCTTCTTCCCATCTTCAGTTTTGGCTACTGTCTTCTGAACCATTTAGGTGTTTGTAGAACTGAGTAAATGTCTGAAGTTGTATTTGGAATTATAGATGTATTTTGAGTAGGAAATGATTCTTGCACGCCTTTATGTCCCCACTCACTAACAGTAAATCTGGAGGAACCATAGCTATTTAAATGAGAATTGAATTTTTTGATGCCAGTTCTTTAAATCTTCTATCCTGCTGGCAGATGGGAGACTGATACAGCCAGTTTCAGCTGTGTCAGAGATCATTGGTTACACTGTACAGGAGAATGGGAGATCACCATGAAAGATTTCATGTTCTCTTTTGGTTAAATGGTCATACAGAAACACTCTGTTTCTGAGAGTGAGCCACTGAGCAAGCCCCTTGCTTTCAGCGTTGGCATTCAGTGTTTTATCCCCAATCAATGTCAATAGATGGAGGAGTTAGCTAATACTGTTGAACATGGCAGCCACTATATTCAATACTGAACTTCAGTTATTTAGGCATGTACACTTGAAAATTTTTATGAGTGTGGATTCATGCTGAAGAAATCCTGATAGAAGCTATTTCTATTAAAATGAAACATTTTTAAAGGTTAAGTTGCTTCCTTCTTTTAGGATTGAAAATGTGGCTACAAAGACTTGTTACAGAGATGAAAGATTGCTAGTAACTGACAGTTTCTGCATGTTTGTTGTCAAAAAAAAAAAAAGTCTGGTGTTATCAGTTAAAGTGAAATATAGTTGTCCCATGGCTTCTTAACAGTTAAATATAACTCTTTTTTCCCCAGGGTAGTTGGTTGGGTTTTTTTCCCCTTGCCTTGTAGGGTGTTTTTGCTTATAGCTATTATATATTTGTTTTTCTGACATATTTTCATGCAGGATATTACCAAATGAAGTATTTGGCAGAATTACTCCTCTGATTTAGCAAAAATGAATAACACATAATCTGTAACTAGAATATCTATGTATTCTCCCTGGAAAAATATATTAGGGTAGATACCTCAGCATTTTTTGAAGTGTTTTATCAAAGTTTTAAATTCAGAAACAATATGTCATTGTCCCAACAGCCATTTCAGAAATTGCTTGGTTGCTTGTACTTTGTGGAAGTGTGATGAGAAGGGAAGGAGAATATTTTTATGTTGTTTTCATTTTGTAAGATCAGGGGCTAGTAAAAGCTTACTAAAAGGGTATTGTGGTGAAGTAGTACCTTCAGATTTTTACTTAACTTTACAGTAGTCCATTTACACTGTTTGAAGTAGGCTGACTTTTAAAAGCCAATAAAGAGCATATGCTGAATGCCAGCATAGGTCAAATGTGTAAGAAAATCCTGCCATTTCAAAGTAATTACAATTCAATTTTGTGTATTGTGGGGACAGCTGCTGTTGGCAAGAGAGGAAATTTAGTGATAACCGTTAAAAACTGCCAATGAAAAGGCAGGATAACCACAAACTGCTGTATTTGCATGTGCTTCAGTAGAAAACAGTTTTAAGATGACGTCTGCAGATATTTGTTTTCTTGTGCATGCAAAACATTTGATAATGACTAGTAGTTATTATTCCATGCCATATATTGTTTGATACTTCCTTATTACAGTCATACACTAAATGGATATCTTGCTAATCTGTTAAAAAAAACCAAAACAAAAACAAAAAAATCCTCAACTTTTCTAGATCTTGAATGTTTCTTCAAAAGTATGTTTAATTGCTTGCTGCCATGAAATCAATTGTTCATAAGGTATGATATGCCATAGTTGGTGAGGCACTGAAGATGCTTTGGAGTGAAATCAATTCAGGAAAAGATAGGCTTCTTCCATACAGTGGTCTTGAGACCCAGAAGTCAAGGAGAGGTGACTTAACTTGTTCTAAATATTTCCATTTTTGCATGTGGAAGGAGGTGTATGTTTGAAAATTAGCAGCTCTTAGCTGGTGCTTATTTGTTCAGGGTTTTATCTTTAATTGCAGAAATCATTCTCAATGTAGGCATTTAAAATAGTCTAATAGAAATTTTGCACTTTTGTGTTTGGGGGAAAGTTGATAATTGGGGCGGTGTGGGTTGGGAGTTGGAAGTCATTTGGTTTTTGTTTCTTCCATTATCTTTTTTTTTTTTTTCTCAAGGTGTTTTAATTAATTAGTTTCTAAGGTAAAAATTTAAAACCTATGTAACTTCAGCCCAGAAGCTCAGATGGTTTTCAGTTCACTTCATGGTCCATTTACAGAGGCCATACTTCCTCATTTGAGAATGTTATGAGAGAAGCTGTCAACAACCTTGCTGAAGTCAAGATAAACAACACCCTTTGCATTCCCTTCATTCACTGACCTAGTAATCTCACTGTAGAAAGATGTATCATCTAAAGTAAAAATCCTTGTCTTCCTTTTTTTATTAAGCTACACAAAGCTAGAGTGTTTTAGGATCCATTTATACCTTCTTTGTTTGTATCATCTTACTGTTCTATTCAATTTTTATTTTTCTGTTCTGTAAACAGTGACCAGACTGATTCTGGTTGTGTTCATGACAGGGATCCTTACAACAGACGTAATGCTTCACTCTCTACATTGGAAATGCCCCCTGGTTTTTTTGTTTATTTGCTTAATGTAATTTCAGAAGTAGCGTCTTTTACAGCATCTCAGGTTGTCTAAAGTTGTGGTCAATTATTATGTCCAGATCTTTCTCCAAAAAATAAACCTACATGCTTACTGCACATTTAGCATGTGAGCTTGCATTTAATGTGGAAACATTTCGTACCACTTTTATTTTCACAGTTCAATAGGTCTTAAAGTCACTTTATTCTTCTGAAAGGTTGTCTGATTTTCTTCTTTATTGAGCTCCTTTGTAAGCAAATCTCATTTGCACTGTTCTGGGGTGTCTTTCATTAGTGTTTTGTAAGATCTGTCCTAGGGCTGATCCTGGAGGAGCTACAGCATTAACTTGCTTGATAATGACTAGTATTTCAGTGTAACCCAGGCACCACTGCCTATTGCTTTCTGAGATTTGTGTACTACTAGTTGCTATTTCTGCAGCTTCATTAATACATCCCTCTACAGCATTAAATCACATACTTCAGTCAAGCCCAGATATGTTAAATATCAAAGACAAATGTCATATTTTCTGGTGTGATCTACCCTTAGGAAGTCCATGCAAGTTTTCTCACTTTTGCTTCCATATGTTTCACTCAGCTGTTTAAGAAGAGTGCCGGTAGTGTCTTGCATGATGTTGAAGTCACATTGAACTTCTTCACTTATCCATGTCATGTTTTGCTTTTTCTTAAGTGTGTGATCTATTTCTTTCTCCCCATATTGGCAGTGCATGATGTTTCAGTAGTCAGTCTCTTGTATCAGTAGTCAATCTGTTGTTTCCTATAATTTTTTTACATGCCAGTTAATACCTGTGGGCAAAAAGCTCTAAGTATAGCAGACGTCTGAAGCAGATGTTTTCTGTGAGAAATGATGCATGAGGTATTTGATCATGTTTCCAGTAGCTGTATTGAAAATTCGTTCTGCATTTTTCATATTCTTACTTCATGAACCAAATTTGTAGTAGTTTTAATTAAATGATAGATTGATAGTTTTCCTTAGTAGAACTCTGCTATTTTTCAGGTTTTTGATCTAGAACATAATTTTTATCCTGCCACGGATGTTTTTATCTGTTTTGGAATAATCATTTCCAAAGCTTTCCTAAGTGCACAGATAAAAACTTCATAGTGTGTGGTGTAAAATCTTTGCTGGTTTACTTTTGATAGTTTGCTTTTTTAAAAAATTATTGTTAAAAGTTAAATAAATTATCTCAGAAAATACTCCTCATTTTTCAGGGTTTGGGATAGTGGTCAAGAAGTTGGTGGGGGCACATGAATGTGGCTTTTATTTTAGAATGCTCATTGTAAAGCTGCCAGCTGAAATTTTGTGCCTCCCTGCTCAAAATGCTCAAATTGTGCTGCAGTGTTGGAACACAGAAAACAAGGCTTGTGAAGTGTAGGTGAAAACTAGCAGGAAAGCAAGTAGTAGGCAGCTGTTGGGCACAGTTAAATGAACAAATATTGTGTAAATGCATTCCCTGGGGTGGCTGCTGCTTTTCTGGGAGCAGCCCTGGAAGGCCTTGCTGGAGCTGACGTCAGAGCGGCACGCTGGAGAGTGCAGCGAAGGTGGGAGCAAGACAGGGTGAGTGGTGGGGAGCTGCTGCCAGTCCCTCCATGCAGTGCACACACCTGACATGGGATTCTACTGAGCCAGCTTCTGCTGTGGACAGCAGCCTTCGTGTGCCCTGCAGTGTCTCCCAGAGACATCAAACTCAGTCCTTTGTGACCTCACAATGAGGGCAGTTGGCCATTTCTTCTTACCCGAAGGATCTCATTTCATTAGGTGTGTTCAACAAGGGCTAAAGCTGTCTCCCATTTCCTGTGGTGCCTTGTGTTTGAATCTGAATTATCATTTTATCAATTTTTGCATTAGTAATCATGCATAGTACAAATGCTAAAGTAGAATAAATACATATAGCTCATTTTTAGTCTCCCATCTCGTCCCAATCAAGAGCTAATTAAGCACATGGGGATGATAGTGCTTTTGTGGATAAGAGATCCCTAGACTTTTGCTTGCTAACAGGAGGGTATTGAAAAATAAGTACATGAAACAAATATTTCCCCCCCCCTCCCCCCTGGGAACTGTTTTATTCATTTGCTTAAATATTTATGATATTGTGATTCTATTTATGTCTTAAGTCAGACAAAGACACTGAAGTGTCTTTGAATACTTGAGTATTTCTGAATACTCATTCACAATATAAATTCCACAAAGAAGGTTTTAAGGAAGCATTATTTTGTGAATTTTGTGACAGCATGTTTAACTAGTATTTTCAGACTTTAAAATTCAAAAATAAAAAAAAATTCAAAACTTTAATTTTTAAATTACTTTCATGCGAACAATAGTGTTTATGTTCACCTGCTGAAAACAAACTCCTTGTATTACTTTATATAAATTGTACTTATGTTGGCCTAATCTATTAAATTTATGGCTGATTAATTAGATTTTTTGGTGACCCCAAGGGATTTAATTTAAAGTCAATATTTGTCTCATTTTTTCTGATTTATGATGATACTTCCTGTCAACATCATAATAATGATTCTGTAATCTACAGGTTTACAACAATATATTCTGAAATCAGTATTTTTTTTAATATCACTTTATTATTTACAGTCAGTATTGAAATCTATTAAATGTTGAAGACATGCTAATCCTGATCAAATAATTTCATATATTAGGTAAAATTAACAAAAATTATGAATATTGATCATCACAGACAGGGTTCATTTTACACTGAATACTTACTAGACCAAGAATAAAAGTAAGGTATAAAGTCCAACTTGCTTTTTGTGCTACTTGGGATCTTTGGGGCATTTTGAAAGCTGTAAGTAGCTTTTATATATTAATTTTCACATTTTTTCAATAGATAGTCCACTGAAATTTAAATTTTTCCTATCGCTACTAACATAGAATGGATTATTTAAAATTGGAATCTCACAGTATCATAATATCCAAAAAAAGCCATTCTTCAGTAGCATGTTCCACACCAAGTCAGTTGGCCATTAATATATATGTAAGTGAATGCTTTCAATGAGATCAAAATCAGATGATAGTAAAATGTGTATCATTGTCAAAATAATACAGATTATATATTTTAGCAGACTGCTAATCTGGATGTGTTAATTTTCTAATTCTCTGCAGTACTACAGTTACAGTTAGTAGTGTATTTTATTTTGATCTTTCTAATGAATCATGCAACACCTTTTGGAAAAGTGAGTGCTGGAATACTTCCATCTAGAAGTCTTTGCCAAATGTAGTATTATTATTATAAAGTAGGTGTAACTTCCTTTGCCAATTATATGAGCTATGATAGCAGAATGAAATGCCAAGTGCTGGCAGCTGTTTGTTCTTTTATTCACTCTCTTTGATATTCCTTGCTTAGTCATTAGTACTTCCACAAACATTTAGCAGGTTAATGTGTCAGCTATATATCAGCTCTGGAAGTATTTCTGGCAGTCTTTCAAAGAAACTTTTCTTTTGTGGCTGAAACAATCCAGTCTTCTATTCAGTGTGTTAAAAATAACTTGAGTTTAGATTATACAAACTGTAGCTGTAAAACTGAACATGGGTATCACAGTTTTTATGAAGTACTTAAAAATCTATTAGGTACAATTTATTCTGAAAATTTAAATTTAGGAAATCTAAACACACAGTTTTCACCTGATATATAACTTTGTTTTACTCTCATCAGTATTTCAGATTAAAGAAATAAGAAATGGACAAAATGACAGCACAAATTGCAGTTAAAAAAAAAAAAAAGGTAGAGTTGCAGGTAAGCTTCCATTAGCCAAATTAAATTCAGTGTCAAACTCTTAAATCTAATTAATTTTGTGTCTAGAATATTATGACATCTAAATCTACTCTGACTTCTTTTCATATGTTAAACTACTCCAGCTTCTTCCCTGACAGTTAAACTTGTACTTCTTCCTCAAGATCTTATTCTGTTTTGCACTTGAGGTTTGTTTCTCAGAGCTGTAAATCCACCCTCCTGAATATATTGTCGTTTTTGTCCCATCATATGATTTTTTCCTCTTCTTCAAAGTTACATGTTATGTTTTCTTCATACGTTCAGAGTTCATAGAATACAGAATATCCTAAATCGAAAGGATCCACAAGGATCATCAAAGTCCAACTCCTGACCTTGCACAGGACACCCCTAAGAGTCCCACCATGTGCCTGAGAGCATTGTCCAAACACTTTCTGAACTCTGTCAGGCTGGTGCTGTGACCACTTCCCTGAGGACCCTGTTCCAGTACCTGACCACACTTCACGTGAAGCTTTTTCTCATATCCAACTTAAACCTCCCCTAACTCAACTTCAGGCCATTCTCTTGGGTCCTGTCACTGTCACCACAGAGCAGAGATCAGTGTCTGCCCATTCTCTTCCCCTCAGAGGAAGTTATGGCTGCAGTGAGGTCTGTCCTCAGTCTCCTCTTGTCCAGGATGAACAGACCGAGGGACCTCAGCCGCTTGGCATGTGGCTTCACCTCAAGGACCTTCGCTGTCTTCGTAGCCCTTCTTTGAACACTCTTTAATGCCTTAAACTTAAGCTATTATATCTAAATAGCTTGAAGTTAAGACAAAATTCTTGCTTTTCAGCATTTCTCTGTATGGCTCTCAAATGAAAGAGTTAAGCTGTTCAGAGTAAGGAAACAGAAGTAGTTCCCAGCAGCTACAAGGACTATCCCCACGTACAGCAGTTCTCTGCTGTGAATCAATAGCTTGGGATCTGAAGCATAGAGATTTTCTGTCTTAAAATTGGGAAGTGCAGTTTCTTATCAAAGCATCTGCCCGCTTGCCTGCAGACTGTACAGTGTATTGGAAAGAGTTTGTTGTCACTGTGATGAACATGCATAACTTCCATTAACATTAATGGGAGCTATGCTGGAATGTCAAGAGAAGAATCACTTCCCAATGCAATAAAGGAATTAATTAAGCTGTGTTTGGTTCATTGGTTACTGAAATGTGATCATTAGACTCAAAGGAAAAAAAAAACCTATTAGGGTGATAGACTAGTTTACTTTGTCCTGTGCTGAAACCTCTTGATTTGCCAAGGCAGAACTATTAGGAGATAGTTAAATTTGGGTATTTGGTGTACAAGTATGGTGGATGTATAGCGTGACAAAAGTACTGGTTGATGGTTCCATGAGATGTAAAAGAGGCATATTTTATTTCTTCAATTAAACAAGCTGAAATAAGACTTTTTTTGAAGGTTGCTTATAAAGAAAAATCTGACTTGTTTTTGCTAGCCATTTTGACATCTAATATCCTGATAGAAACTTAATGAAGAATTGATCACAGAAATAGTTAGGGAACTGTAATTAAGAGAACCACTGAGGTATGTATTCAAACCCCTTCTGCTGCTCCGTTTGGTGTTAATAGTGATGTGCTTGGTTTTTCCCTATTCTCTGTGTGTTGAGTCAGATTGTTACAGGTAGTTGGAGTTCTTGTTTTCTTGTTTGCCTCTATATTAAGCCCCACTATCAAACACAAACTAATCCAGTTATTTTGGCTGTTCTGGAAATTCTGTAACCAGTTCTCTCTGCCATGCATCTGTTACTTCAAATAATATCTCAAAATAAATATGAATGCTTTCTTGAGTGCAGCGTGATCTGAAACAAAAAACAGATTTGTAGATAGACTAGCTTGAATTTTTTTCTTTCCTCAATAGGTAGTAACACCCTGCAATTTGTGTAAAAGGTAAACCATAGCTTCTGTTAGTGTTCATGTAGAAGGTTCACTGAGTGATCCAGATCTCAGACTGCATATTTAGAATCATAAAGGTTGAAAAAGACCTCTAGACTGAGTCCAACCCTTGGTCAAACACCACCACGAGAACTAAACCATAGTTCTAATTGCCATGCTGTTTCTTGAATACTTCCAGGGATGGTGACTCTACTACTTCCCTGGTCAGCCCATTCCAATGCTTAATAAACCTTTCAGTGAAAAAAATTCTTCCGGAATGTTCAACTTGAAGTCATTTTGTTTTCCAAATACTAGATGCAATTCCATCTTTACTTGTGGTATAGACATTGTCTTCAGGACACAGTGAATAGCACATATAATACTATTTGTTTGTAGAGTATTTATTGCTTCATTTAGGTGAATATTTTAGTCAGTTTTGAATATGCAGAATCTCTTTTATTTTTGGTATGAAAAAGTATAATGAATGTTTAAGTACTTTATTACCTACCATATTTTCAGAACCAAATTTTAGGCTTTCACTGGAGTTTGGTACAAAACATAGGAATGGAAAATTGCTTTATAATGGCTTCCCAGTGCTTTCTAGGGGATGCTGAAGATTTTCTCTGTCTTAATGAAAGCAGAACAGTTTTATATGCATGCCTGGGAACAATTTATTGTGATTGACTGAACAAATTTTATCCATGTAATGGTAACAATAGCTTGGTTCTCTTCCAGGTACATTTGTTTCATTAGTACAGTTCAAGGAGACCTTGTCTTGGAATAATAGGTTGTTCAAGGTAGAACAATTTGCAATTGTTTTGCAAGTAGCTGTGATAGGAAGTTTTGAGGTGGTGTACTCTCCGAGACAGAAAACTAGAATTTTTACAGGGGAAATCAGTTAAGTCAGCATGATCTTCTGGTGATGCAATTGTGCGTAAGAAGTAGTCCCCTGCTATAAAGAGATGACTGTACAATAGCTATGAATTACAAGAAGAATATAAAGAAGGTACATCTTGAGATGGATTTATGCTGTTAAAGTGACAAAATATTGAATGACTGGATAATGGTCAGCCATATGTGCTGTAGTTATAACTGCTTCTTTATTTTAAGGTGATTTCCATCTTAGCAAAACTCAGGAGTTTTCTCTCAGAAGTTTCACGTGCAGTGTTAGAGTCTGAACACCGTAAATCAGCTGATTTCTCCATACCTGATAGAGGCTGCTCCTGCTCTCTCAGTGGGATCTGTCACTGCACACTGCCGGTTGTCGCAATTCATTGATATGCTGTAGAATTGTGCCTGAAATGTCTTTTTCTCAGTTTCAGTTGTTCCTCAGTGTACAGGAATGCAATTTGCTAATTCTAAATGTGCTATGTGCAAACTGGCTTGATGTGGACAGACAGATTAGTAACAATTTAGGAGGATTTCTGTGTTTGTTTTTGTTTTTAAGGAGTCCAAAGCACTTTTTCAGAAAGCTGAGACTCCTGTATTCGTGTTAAGGTTTGTTTTGGTTTTTGCATGGTTGGTTTGGTTTTGTTTTTTTGAGGAGGGGAAGTAGAAGATTAGCTTATTGTAACATAGGGAGTTGTCTAGATGTGTGTGATGTCTGGTAAGGTCAGGATAAAAAGGATTTTTGCAGCTCCCTACTTTGGTATCTTCTGCATGTGCAGCCTGCAGTACTATCAGAGTTGTTGTCTTTTTAAAGCCTCATTCTGAAACAGTCCAAGATTTGTCATATCTCTAGCTCTCATTTTTTAACATTGCTATCTTTTCTTCTGGCTTGAGCAATTTTTAAAATGGATAATGGATTAGCAAGGAAATTGGATACAATTTCTTGACATAAGAATTCTTTTGGCTTTTAGCAGAGGAAAGAAAGAAAGAGGAAAAAGTTGACATGATTAATAAGTCATTTAATTGCAGGAATGACTGCAACAGCATTGTTTTCCTACATTAGTCATCCTAACCTTTCCAAAATGTTAAAATACTGGGTTAGACTGGGATTTAAACAGAAAAAATTTGGAAAAATCAAGTGTTTATTTTGGCTCACATAAGAAGTTCTAGAAGATGGTGTGCTGGAGCTGGAGCTGAGTTTTTAAGAGACAAGTCATCAAAAATACTGCTCTGAAGGGTGATCTTTTAGTGTCACTAAATCAAGAAGGAGTCCTTACTTTGGCAGTTATTTCTGCTGTTTGAGAAAGCAACCTAAGAGTTAATAAATCTGGATTTGGACACAGCAGGCATGACACACAGTGTTTCAACAAAGATTAGCTGTAAGCTAATTGTTCCCTTTGTAACTCTGTTTGGGATTGGTGGTGGAGCAGCTATTGAAGATGTCAACTTGAACTTGCTGAATTTGGGTTCATTTCTAATTTACCCTCTGAAGGTGGATATGGTTTAGTATTTACCCTGTGTTTGTCCATGGTGTGATCAAGTGATCCTCTTAGATCAAGGCTTGTTAAGTGGTCCATAGAAATAAAAGGAGGAAATGCTTGTCTGCTCTCTGGATTCATTTGTATAGCAAAAATCTAGTGAATATGCACTTCCAGGAAACAACTGGAAAGGTCTGAAAATGAAGACTTTTCATTACCATGTTGCATTTCATCACTAGAAATATTCAACTTAGTCGGCTAAATTTAAATGTAAATAGTTGTCAGGCCCTCTGAGAAGCTTGTAATGGTGATCGTGCTCCTCTGAAATTTCATTTAATGTGAAAACCAGTACATAACAGATTTTAGTCTCATAAAAATCAGCCTGTCCTTTTGTGACAGCTGTGTTTGTTTTTCTGGAAAATAATAGTAAAATTAAAAAAGGCAAAAGGAAGTGTAAATAATTTTAGAAATAGAAGCCATGGTGGTGACACTAACTAGTCCCTGGTCAAATGATGTGATGAGGTGACAGTACACAATCCATACCTTCTCCCTGGAGAGTGAGGTGCTAGAGAGGGAACCCATCCTGGTCATCTCATACCATCTATCTATAGGGCACTGCTGTACACTCATGTGTTAAAATAACCTGTAAGTATAGGAATGCTCTTTATAAACCTGCATATCTGCTGTCACTGGCACTGCTGCTACTGGGCAGTCATGGGTGGCTTTTAGTTTTCAGTAGCACTTTGTCCAGTCCTTCTAGGCTGCCTCAAAATAAGAGTAATCACATTGTTGTATTATCCCCAATTGTTTTTACTAATATGGCATTTTTCAGAGTGTGGGTTGTGTCATGTTACTAAAGGGATGAATGTTGTTAAAATAACGGATCTGCAGAAATAATTTTTGTTAATATCTGGGTGGTCTAACTTAATTTTAACTCGTTCTTTTTTATATTAAATTGCTTTGATTCAGTAAAAGTAGCTTTTATACCTAAACTGGTAAAAAGAAATGTGTTTGTATTTTCTTAGAAATAAAAAGTGCTGTTGCCTTTGAAATCATATGTATAGGGAGAACTTTCATACCAGCATTTGTCATTGATCTGGTCTACTTGGTTTCAGATTGCTTTATGGTTACTACTTAATGTTCTCACAGCCAACTAATGCAGCAATGTCTTTCCATCCTGAGGACTTAATTTTGAGTGGTAGTACACAGTGTAGAACAATTAACAATTTACCAACAGAATTAAGATAATAGGACCAAATTCTCTTTTAACGCATACTGGTATAATCCCACTGGTATCAATCACATTCCATGCTAGTAAGTATGAGCAGAAAATAAATAGGCTTTTAGGTTAAAAGTGTCTGAAATGGATAGGGATTTGTTCTGGAAAATTAAAATAGGGACTAATGAGTTCACCTTCTGTATAATAACTTGTTAGCTTTTGCAGAAAGGAAACAGTTTTATGGTCATTATAGCTGGTATATATCAATATTGAAACTTGTCCTTATTTTACAGTTGATTTATTGACAGATTCTCCTCTTAACGAAGTTTAGGTAGATTTTTTTTGTTGTTACTGTTGAGTCATATCTTCTAATGCATTTGCATTTTTTTGTACAGAGGCTGCCTGAAGCTACTTTGGTGCTTCTGTTTTAAGAAGCATTTCTGAATCTTGCATGCTGTATTTAAAAAAAAAGCAAATTTGCATTTTACGTCAGGTTATCATTTTGACAGCTTTCTAATCTACTGTGTTCCTCAGAAGTGAATAAATAGACGGAATTACAAGTTGTTATTGATGGGAAATCATTTAATGATATAATTAATATAGCAGCTAAAAATAATGTTAAGATAAAAAAACTCCAGAATGAATGCTTTAAATGATGTTGCAGTTTTTGTCTTTCTGAGAAGGGAAGTATCTCAAGATACTTACAGTGCAAAATCCCTTGATTTTAGTTTTCTGTGGATGTTAAGTTAAATACAATTCTACTTATGAACTTCCAATATAATAGATTTTGTGCTGTACAGAAAATGATACAAAATACCAGAGTAATGAAAGTTAATTATAGATCCAAATTAATTAACACATGTACTGTTAGAGTTTCACATGAAGTACATGCTGTCTACTATGTTGGGTTAGCATGCCCTGCAGCCAGTGCTAGCAGGGTATGGGGATATGGGGCTGTTGGCTTACCTGGTGCTGCTGAAAACAGCAATGTCCCTGAACAGAAAACAACAGTTTGCTGAATGACATTATTGCTTAGACTATTCTTTATCTTCTCCTATAAAGCATACCTAAAAATATTGCTTTAAAAAGTAAATGGACTATTATATGTGTTCAGATGGAGATATTTTATGACAGATTTATTATGAAATCAGATTTACCTAATTTCTTGTATTACTGGTGCATCAGCTGAGGATTTCTGTCTCATTCAATAGCATTGACTGTCCTCTATGACATATACAGGCCCAGAGTATGTCACACCAAATTTTGGCCACAAGACTTTTTTTTTTTTTATAACAGTTATTGCCTGTGATACTAGTAGAAGCTACTCTAGTCCTAGAGTATGTTTTGGAAAATAGTACCTTCTGCAAATATTTCTGATTCTATCTTTTGGGGGAGGGGTGGTTTTGGTTTGGGTTTGTTTTTTTTCTTGTGTGTCAGCCCTTCCAACTCTTGCCTTTTAAAATTAAGTTGTGAATCCACATTTCACCCTTATAGTACAATCCTCATCAATAGCATGCATTCCAAAATACAGATAACCCCCTTAGTCCCCCCAAAAAATTCAAAGTCTGTGAATTTGAGGGATAGAAACAAACACATTTTCAGAGTTGCTGGTTTTGCCTATAGTTTAAGGATCAGTTGCCCGTAGTATTGTAAGACATCCATATAAAACTGGACTAATTGAGATCCCAAATGGGCCAGGTGTTTCCAGATTCTCAGAAGAAATTGGAAAAGGAATTTGTTGACTTCAAAACAGACCTGAAAGAATATTAACTGGATCAGGAATGTACAGTTGCTAGCAAAGCATCTTCTCAGTGTTTGGTGTATGTATTTCTTCTTTCATGTTGATTTTGATTTTACAAGTGGATAAAATATTTCCTGTTGTACAAAAGATAAGGTAAAATTCATCGGGTATGATCTTGTGGCTTTGTTTTTTTTTTTTTTTTAAGGCAGTGCCCAAAAAGTTGACTCTTTTTTTTAAATCAAAAGCAGCATTTTAGTAAATGTAAGCTTTCCATTGCCTTCCACACCTGCCAGATTAGGTCTTGGATTTCAGTGCTGAGGTGGAGCTGATCGTGGGAGTAAAGTGTCAAGTGCCTTAGCAGGGATTGAATTCAGGAAAAAAACAAATTTAAGAGCAATTTGCAGTTCTTTTTCAGAAGTACACAGGAGTTGGCAACTAAATTATCTGTTCTGTGAAAATTATTTCAACTTACTGGAGTGTTTGAGCTATGTGCCAAGAAATCCAGGTAATGTCAAGCGCTGCTTTCAACTGGAAATAATTATATGTGACTTTGGTAATACATTTAGTTAAAATAATTTTTTTTTAAAAAATTAGATTTGTTACAATGAAATATAAAAATTACCGTGAGGGAAGAAATACGTCTGTTTAAAAGAAATCTATTTTGCTATTTTTTAGTGTATCTTGGGAATCAGAATGGGATGTCGTTTAGTTTGTAGCAAATAGAAACCCTCCTAAATTAATTTGGTAAAAGTATTGGTTGTACCACCACAGCAAATCTAAAGACATTATGGACAAAACTTGCAAAAAGAGATTCTTGTGATTGGAACAGATGAAATAAGATGAAATGCAGTATTTATATGCTTAAGAAATAGTAAAAATAAGGGATTTTTTGCCATTCAGGTATTGGTGACTAGAATAAAGCCCCATCTATTTATGTGAATGGCTAACATTAACTGCAGTGGAGGAGCCACATGCCATGTCTCCCCTAAGTGATTGGCAGAAGCATCTGACAGAAGGGCTTAAAGAAGTTCTCTGCACTGGGCTACACAATTTTCATGTCATTTCTCCTGGAGACATTTGTGCAGAATTCCCAATGTAGCAGAGACAAGAAGAAAGGAGCTGTGCAGCTTATATCCTGTCTTGATTTTGTGTCTAGCTGGTACCAGAATAGAAAGCTGTTAGAAATGTGAAAGTGCATTCTTTATCCAAGGTTTCTTGTTCTTTTCTGAACTATTAAAGACACCTCTGTTTGTACATGCAGCAGTGAACTTAATGGATTTGCTTCAGTAACAAACCATTCTAATTTTGAGGGAGTACTTCCCATTGGGAATACTGTGGCAGTTTTATAATTTTTGAGAGCATGTATGAGTTCTCCTCCAAAGCATTGTTCACATGCACACTGTGGACCAGTATTCCCCTGGAATCCCAGCTTGGTCTCTGCCAGTCATAGATTTGGTGGACACAGAGCATTTCCAACTAAATGTGGTTGGAAATCACACATGAGGAATCCAAAGGCTTTTCTAGGATTTGCCTATCCTGAGGCAGTAATTTTTCAGTTGATTCACATTTTTCTTTCTTAGAATAAAGATTATTCCTTAAGAATGTTGAACTTTGGAGGGGGATTATTTCCATGTGGAACTGTGGATGAAGTATATGGTACAACAAATAGGAGAGGCCAATCCTGAAATTCTAATTCCTAAAGGGATCTACTCAAAACCTAATATCATCTTTCCAATGTTTTGGTCTTTCAGAGGGCTCATAATCCAGTAAAAGAAAGCCTTGAAATTAGAGGGAAGACACCCTGTTTTAATCTTTTTTTAAAACTTCTTTTCTCCTAATCTCTTTTGGAGAAGCTTGTTTATTAACTCTGGAAGAAATAAACTCCATATCAGCTTAGATGGAATGCTCCACCACAATGCTCTAAGCCTTACTGGATATATATAATAAAGTATTTGTACTCTTTGCTACTGGGTGTGACAATTTTCTGTTTCTTTGGAAAAATATTGCAATTCAGTTGTGCTAATCCCATCAGTTCTGAATTTGTTTGGAGCTCCTGACTCCTTTCCTGTTTTGAACTTGTATTAAAAAGCCCAGTTAAAATCTGGCTAGTTGCTTAATTTCTACACTGATGCTGTTGGTGCTAAGTGATGTAATTGGTTGCTTTCCTGACAGGATTGTCTGTCTTTGTGGCATGGGGTGACAGGCTCTGACATAGGCCCATGTTTGCAACCTGAAAAGATGCTCTGTTACCTATAAGCCATATTTTGACATTTACATGAAACCCATCAATTTCTAGTGGACTATCCTGGTTCTGTTTTGTTTGGCTTTGGTTTTGCTTGTTTGGTTGGTTTTTTGGCTGATTATTGTTGTTAGATCTAGGTTATATCCCATTCCTTTAGACTAGATCTCCTGAAGAGATGCCATCGGGCCAAAAGTCAACACACTCCTGAGGCATCTTCAGTGACATCTCTGAGGGATGTCTCTGTTCAAGCATTTTGTCCATTTTTCCCTCATGGAGATTATCTAAGGTTTTCCTTCCCAGCCCATGCCTCCATTGTGCCTTTGGGCACGATGCATCCTTACAGCAAAGAGTTTTAGAATCAGTGTATTCCTACAACTGCTAGGTAAACTTCTATGGTTCAGATAGTACTTGGAGTCAGTCACTGTGGGAACAAGATGTGGAAATCAAATATTAACTGAATAAAAGAGAAAGTTATTCAGTAATAATGGAAATTTCTTTGAAATGTAGTTTGTGTAGGCAAGTTTGCAACTAGCCCTCCTTCATTCTTTGTCCAAAAATATTGGGATTTAGAAATGGAAGGGTGAAGTGCGTTTTACATTATCCAGTACTTGTTGCTGTGGCAACATAGATGCATAATTTTAAAGGCAAGCATTTTTTAGCCTTTGGGGTAGATAGCATTTAGTGTCTTTTTCCTATTTCAGATTGAGAAACAGGATTTATGTTTTGTCAAATTTTTATAACTAGCATATATTTGCTTAAAATACAATGTATGTTATGTTTGTAAAATGTATAATAATTTATAAATTAGTAAAAAGGGTGATTTCCAGTCGCTCTGGCATGCCTTAAAAATGAAAGGTTTGCTATTGCAACAAAAATTATAATCTGTGTTACGAGAGCTTTGGTAAATAGTTTAATGCACTGGGAATTCTTGACAACAGATAGATGAAGACCTGCCACTTTAAAAACTCCCTTGCCTTTACTGCTTTCTAACTCCAGTAGTCAAAAGCTTTTAAGCTTTAAGTGCTCTGTCATATTTGTGGGCTTTTATAGCAAAGCGTAGAGCAGACAGCAATGATGATGGAAAACGATGGTAGGTAGACTTAAAATACTATAAAGCATAGAGACAATTGTATGTAATGCCTGGAATTGAAACCTTTTTGAATGAAATGATCAGCCATATGTGCCACCCTTATGGACCCTGTAAGAAGAAGAAAAGAAATGTACCCTATTGCTAACTGTGCATGAAATTGCAGTGTTAGAAGATATTGACCAGATGTTTCAATCTCAACAAATAGCTTGTTATGTGACTGAGTGAAAATCTCTCTGCTGCTTTGATCACATACACCTTAAAGGAAGAAGTAATTTAATAGAGGTTGTCCGAGTTCATCATTGTCAATAAACTTTGACTTGACCTTTGCCATCTGTTTTTGATGCTGTTACTGATAGAAGCTGATAGGCAGCTGTTTACAGTTTGTGCTATGTGAATTCTGTGCTGCCAGACAATGAAAGAAGTCTCACCACTTGTGGATTTTATGCTGTCCTTTTCTGAGTGTGGGTGTATTCATTGAGACTGCACATCATTTAGCAGGGGAGTGTGGCTGACATATGCATGGGTTTTGAAAAGGAAATTTTATTTTTCTGTTACAGATATGCAAAATCATACATAAAATATCCTAAAAATGTCACTTTGCAACAGCATCAGCTTCACTTAAAGAGTAGTACCTAAATACATATACAATGTTTTACATGGGAGAATTTTAAGGTATTTTTAAATTGCTTATCAGTTTTTAAAATTTATTTGAAGTGCTAATTCTTTATAAGTAGAGTAGGCTGAGGAATTGTTAAAAGTACCTTACAGTTGCCCAGTGAACCTGTCTTACTGTACCTGGGTATGATGTTCCACTTTCATGGCTTTTTATATCCTTCTATTCACATCTGAACACTTCTGCTTCTGACCAGAGAGGAACAAGACTTTATGTTGTACTTTATTTGCCACTTTTCATTATTTCACGCTCAGTCTTCAAGAAGGATGTTGGTATATTTTGATTTCTTTTACTGATAAAGATGCTCTTAATCCTTACTTCATGTACAGCTTTGCAATATTGGTGATTTTTAAATAAATAGTTGTATACACTGAAACAGCTGCAGAAGAGTCCCAAGTAAATCTGGAATTCTTTCTGTTTGATACCCTTCAAGTAGCTGTCATCTGTGACAGTGATGAAAAACTGGTGTGACCAGCCCTGTTCTGTAGGTCTGTCATCTTTTACCTGGTTTTGGGAAGGGAATGCGCAAAGTTTGGGGACAGGGGTGACTCATCAGATCAGGCAGTGGGACAGTGGTTGTTGACTCAGGTTCTGCCCTTCAAATGGGAGTAGGACACAAGACCAGCTGTGTCTCAGTTGTGTGCCTTGTGAGGCCTTGCAGGACACATTCTGCCTTTGGCCTCAGATAACATAAATTAACCTTCACAAGAGAGCATTCAGGTCTTTCAGGCAGAACTGTAACGTTATAAATGCAGTATAAGAGTGTGATGGAGTAAGGTATATTGGAATTAAGTGTTACTTAAAGGGAGTAGTAAAAAAGAGCACTTGCTTTTGGTCACATTGAAACTTTGGGATATGGCTACTACATGTTTAATTACAGAAAATATGCTTGTATTTCCTTGTACAGCAAGAAGCTTAAAGCTAGACTAAAAATAAAACAGTGAACAAGCAGATGAAGAGCAATGATGAATAGGAAATGGAATACAGAAGAATAGCAGCACTGGAAAGAGTTATTTGGGTTATAGAAATATTTTTTTAGAGGCAGTTTGTTAAATTTGTTTGTAAATGTAGAAGTGAATGAAGTTCTGCTCCTGAATGATTAATATTTTGATAGGCATCTTAATTTGAAAAGCTGTAGCAAAAGGCTCTTGTGGCACCATGTTAAAACTAATAGATGTTCCTGTGCAGGGATTTGTATTGCATGTGTTGAGCCAAATGCTGAAAAGATTTAGATATTGGTCTCAGTGCAAGGCTTTAAATAGTAATTTCCTTAAAAAAAATGTTATCGCTTTTATCTAATTTGACTGGAAGTTGCTTGAGGGTGTTGTCATGCATTTTAACAATATCACTTCCTCATGCAAGATTTGGCAGCTTCAGCTAATGGTGGAAGAATTACTGTACAGGACATGGGGCTCATTTTCACAAGCCTGTTTTTATAAAGATAAGCTTATTTTTTCCTTTTCCCATTTTTTTTCTCATATGGCCGCTACGTGATAATAGCTGTCACAATGTTTAAAAATCCATAAGTGAAAATAAGAGAAAGGAAGAAAATTGCAAAGGTATTGGAACAAACTGTAGTAACTCATCTGTCTTCCAGGGTCTTGCTGCTGTCATCTCATAACAGATTCTGGAGTGATTCTGGACTTAGGTGTACTGGGTCTGCTTGGGATGAAGTTAATTTTTCATAGCATCCCATATGGTTCTGTGGTTTAGGTTTGTCACCAAAACACTGTTATTTAACACAGCAATGTTTTAGCTATTGCTGAACAGTGCTTGCACAGCATCAAGGCCTTCAATGTTTTTTTCACTCTGCTGCCTGCAGCAAATAGACTGTGTAGAGGGAAAGAGGTTTTAAAGGGACACTGACCAAGGAGATAATCCAGGCCACGTAGAATATGGCCAGCATTAAAACTGGAAGGGAGGGGGTGTTTTTCCAAGTAGCTATGGGCTTGAACAGTGCCTGGGCATCAGTCTGCTGATGAAAGGTAGTGAATGAATGTCTTTGCATAATTTCTTTTGAGCCTTGTGTTTTTTTCTCACTGTTGCACTTCTCATTCTCTCCTTTATCCCTCACAGAGGGAGGATTGAGAGAGCTGCTGGGTGGAGGTTTAACTGCTGGCTGGGGTTACCCCACCACAGTAGGGATTTTAAATGAATGTGAAATTAAATGTGTAATGGTAACAAAGTATTGCATTAATTTTGAGCTCTGGGTGTGTCATATCATACGCAACAAATAAGTGAGCTCACTTGGAACAGTGACACTTTCTTTTTTTAGTATTGTTTTGCATATTATCAGGCTTCTGAGTTTTTAAGATATATGATTTGATTTTTGATCCCATGTGTTCTCATTTTATATGGCCATCTGAGTTGTGATTTAATTTCCTTTAAAATCTAAAATATTCCTAAAGTATTCCTTAAAGGGGTTTTAATGGACAGGCATTTAGTGGACTGTATATATATTGGTAGTTGGACATAACAGGGACAATATTGGTGAGGGGCACAACAGACAGGTAAAACCTTTTGAAAAATATATGGACTCATTCTAAAATCTAGAATATCAAAATAAGGGATACTCCATTCCTGTTTTGATTTACGCTTCATGAGTAGTTGCTCACATTGTTGAGTTTAGATTTTAGCAGGCATGTTAAATCTTAGCTAATTTTAGGTCCTTAGAGTCCTCTCCTCTGTGAACTGCAATTTAAAATAAGATCAGATTTGACAGGTCATGCAGAGAAGAGTCCAGCTTCAAATAATGTACTTCAGATGCACTTCAGATGTCTGTATTCTGTGTTAATGAGTTTTGAAGATCCTTCACTGTGAAGGGGCATAATGCTTCCTGTTGTGTTGTCAGTTCCTAGGCATTTGGGATTCAAGTCCACAGCTGAAAACTCCTATGTGCAGAGAAGGTATGTCAGTCTAAGCAAAGGTTTGGATGCTTTGGCGTTGTTAGTTTAAGATGACTGACAGATGTGGAAATGCACTTCCAGCTGCCACTTAAAAAATTAATTCAGGAACTCAGGCAGAGAACAATGTGGTTGTAAGTGTCTTCATCAGCCTCCTTGTTCCAGTTATCAGTGGTGTCCAGTTAATGGTGGCACTTAAAGCAAAGCAGAGAGTTGGAGTAAAATGAAATAATTTCTAAAGGATCTTTGTTATAGACAGAAGGCTATAGAGCTGCTCTAAAATTCATCTGTAGGATGTTTCTTTTTTAAGTTTTATGGTAATGAGTTTTCTTCTGCTGAGACCCAGCAGAAGAAAACTCTCCTTTTGCAAGGAAAGTGTCTTTGCAACTGAAGACAGTGAGGTGATTTAGCAGGGTCCTCCTCTACAAGAAGCTTTGCAGGAACAGCAAAGAAAAGCTTCAAATGCAGATCAAGTATTGAGATAGGGGATGCTGGACTCTGCTCCTGTGGCAGAAGCATGGCATTTTCAAGATAAATAGCATAAGCTTGGGAAATTCAAAGTTAAAGAACTTTCCCTAATTGTATAAGGCCACTGATTTTCTTTCACATAATATGAAGGGGCTTTTTCTTTTTTTTTGGGGGGGGGGGGTTCTGGAGGTGTATTGGTTCTCAAAAGACAGCACTGAGTATCCAATCAAAGTCAAGTCACTTCTAGTGTTAGAAGTGCTTCTAGGACTGCTTCTGTAACTCAGAAGAAAGGAGAAAGGTTGTTTCCAAAAGCCATTTTCTAATCAGACAAAAGTGGGAAATAGGTGTACTACATCTTCGAGTCTGAGGAAGTGAAAGAGTGGGACATAGTTCACTCCAGGCAGTCTCACAAAGTCACAACTCCTCAGAAGCTTTTCTTGTTACCAAGTTTTCTTGGCATCTTGGCATCTTGCTAGAAAAGATGGTGCTGTTCTCTGCAATTACCACCCACTCCCTGGAACACAAAGGTTCTTACGCTTCTCTGATAGCTAAAGCTTGCCAGAGAGTTCATCTTCTTCAACTCTGATCATCAAAAACCACATGAACAAATAGTCTTGCCACTGTGAACCCAAGTTAACCTCATGAAAATAGGGAGAGAAGTATTTTGTCACCCTCTAGTGTGTCTTGGAGCAGCCAGGGTGCTGGCTTGTTTTGCAAGTACTGGCCTCGGTATTTGATCATAAGAAATAATGTGTCTGTAGGGATATTAGATTAACCTAATATTAGATTATGCTTATTTTGAAATCAGCTGAATTTTAGGACAGGTTTGTGCTAAAGGCAAGGCATAAATATAAAAAAATAATTGAAATTAAAGTTTTCTTTGCATTCATCTGAATGCATATAACAAAAATGTGAGGAAAATGCTATCTGTTTAACTCAAGAGAACATCTGAAAGGTGTTCTATTTTCTGTGCTCCTTTCTCTGTCACACATGTTTATGCTAACTGAAAAGGTCAGGACCCATCCTTGTGTGTACCTGATGTCCAAGCTGTATTGACAGAAGAAAACTTTAGAGCAGAGAAATACATTAGATTTCATAAACCACTCCTTGAGTTTCCTTTGTGGTATCCCACTCCTGAGGCTGTCGTGTTCTTTCATAAGTTCCTACTTTTGACACTTCTGTCTTTGGTCCATTAGCAGCCTCAAATTCCCTTGGGTGCTGGTGAGGATTCATGGTGTGGCCAGGTGCCAACCTCTCCTGACCAGACTGTCAATACAGTTTGTTAGTAGCTGCCTCTCTGCCTAGCCAAACCCAGGATAATTAACTCATTATGCTGATTCCTGCTGAGCTGGGTCATTTTCTGTTTCTGTTGAGAGTCTTTTTCATTCAATTAAATCTTCTATTTCACATAAATCTATAAAACTAATTTTCAGTCTCTATAACCATATACCTGGCATTAATGTGTGCAGTTTATTATTGGCCCGCATATGATACTGGCTGTAATGCTGCATGGCTGCTTCACAATGATAAACACCTCAAAATGACTGACTCCCGTTCCCATTTAGAATGTTTTAGCCAAAGAGTCACTAATAACAAGTGTGTGAAATAGCCCAGAGAAGCTGTTTTTCATATCAGGTTGTTCAAACTTAGAATCAAGTTCTGGGTCAAATTAAAAAAGAAATCCCCAAGTGCCTGCCTTGAAGAGCCTCTCTTGGTTTTTTCGCCTGTATGCAAAAGATGCCTCTGTGGCTCATTCCATGAGGTGCAACTTTGGTGGTGTACCAGAGGAATGCTTCTATCATTCAGTTTCATCAAGTCTGTAATGTGATGTCTGCTTTTACTGTTACTAATATGTAGCCTTTTAGCTGAGGAGAGGAGGATCAGCTTGGGCGAGTTCTGCAGCGGACAGCCCCTCACCACCATTATTGTGGGAATAAGAGCAGATCATTTGAAGGACTCTTGGAACCGGGAGATCTGTGATGAGAGGGTCTCTGCAGAAACACTGCTGAACTGCTTTCCTATCTTCCTCAGTGTTGCTTAACTGATATACTCAAATGAAAATAGTACCTCTACAGTGGGAGTGTCCTCTCACCATATAATACCTGTATTTTAAATAATCATGAATATGAGCAGAGCTGCTGATGGAAGAAGTAGTTTGCACCACATGCAGAGATTCATCTCAGGAAAGTCTGGATCGTGACTTTTAATTCTCAAGTATAACTTGACTGAAATTTGAAATCAGGATTGTGACAGCTTATATATGGCATGTATCACATGTGAATTCAAACTGAGCTGGTGCCAATAGCCAAAACTTGTGATACTTGAATGGGAATTCTTTTTTCAGAGATCTGTGTGAAATATTAGTTACTACTGCTATAAATGTTGTCAGACTTATATATAAAGTAATACCATATGATAAAATGTTGTAAGCCTAAGGTGCAGTTTAAAGCCTTATGTTTTTTGAATATTTTTTGGGGTTTGATTCTTTGATAAATGTTGTTCATAGTGATCTCTATTAATTCTTGTTATTTGTGACAGTAAAGCGTGCTTGCATGGGGCACAAGGCTTTAGGTACTTCCGTTCTTACCCGTGTGGAAATTTGTTCCATATTTGCTTACAGTTGGTCACAGAAGTTTTCATCTTTTTAAATTATCTATTCCACTTAATCATACCTTCAAATATAAAGGATTATTGTTCCTGAGACATCCTAAATGAACACTGTGCAAATGCATATTATGTATGTGCAAAGGTGTGTCAAATACAAGGATATAATTGATATCCTTGTATAAAATGTATGAACTCTCTTATTAGGGGTTTTCTTAATTTATGTTAGAGTGCTGTGGAATGGATAAGCAGAGCATATGCATTTCATGAATGACAGATTTAATATTGCCACCATCGGATGGCAAAATCTTTTTTCTCCTTAAACTTTATTCAAAATTGCTGCAAGAAGGAGACCTTGCAACTTTTGTCCTCCATTGTCTTATTAATGAAGACTTTACATGACTAAAGGTTTATTTTTTTTCTCTCTTGTTCTTCCCTCTGGAGCTGGTAGTAATAAAGATGTGACTAAGTATGTATTTGCAACTTAGTTACTTGACCTTTCTACAACCCACAGCTACCACTAATGCTGCTTTGTAATGGAGACATTATCATTTATTTAAATCTTGATTAGGAAACAATTATAAGTAGGGTTTTAGTATAGCAGAAAATTGCTGTAGCCTTTAATTCATACTATAGATTGAGTGGATAAGCTTGCTGACTGTAATTAGAATGAATTATAATGACTTCAGTTGGCTGACTCACCACCAGCAGAGTAGGGCCTATGATTGTTTCTTCACATTTATATTTTTGAATCACTCTTGATTTCACATTGCTGATAAATGCTGGTTTTTAACTTAGCACAGAATGGAGTTACATTTACAGACGAATGATACATTTTTTTATTAATAAAAGGAAAACTTTATGAAATAACCTGGCACCTTAGCAACATTGTGCATCTATTTTCTTTCTTTACAATTCAAGTGACAGAGCTGTTCTTAGTAAAGTTGGAGATTAGATACTTTCACGTGTGGTTTAACAGTGTAAAGAGGGAGCATTTCCTTTTTGCATGCAATTAAATGGTAGGCAAAGTGATTATTTTCAGTACCACTTAGCTTTTATATATATTATTAATGTTGTTTATGTTTCTCAAATGTTTTGTTTTTCTTATGTGCTATCTCTTTTTATTTATTTATTTTGTTTGTTTGGAGGGGTTTTGTGGACTATTTTTTTCCTTTTTTCTTTTGTATTTTCTACAATTTTTCTTTGAAGATACCATATGTTGCTTGATTAAATGTAAGTGTAGAGGCACCTCCTTTGTGCAAGGGAACTTCTTTTTGTATACCTTGTAAAACATACTAATGTACTTTATTTATCATGAGCTACATTTATTTAGGTTTTACATTAGGTGTTACAGGCTCAGTGGGATCATAAAGGGTAGATTTTTTTTCTTTGCTGCCCTTTCCTCCTTTGTTTTACAAGATGTTTTTTACTTCAGGCATGCAAGTGTTCTTTAAGTCAAAATGTAGGCATGGAGGTAAATATGGTGAGTGGAGAGAAAAAATGGCAAAAATAATATCCCAGATATGTTAACTTTGTTTTGTGGTTTGTTTGTTTTCTTCTGCCAATCTGCAGTGGATGATTCAGAAACCTCACAAAGCTGCAACTTTCTTCGGGTGCATTGGCAAAGATAAATTTGGAGAGATCTTGAAGAAGAAGGCTGAGGAAGCTCATGTGGATGCCCATTACTATGAGCAGAGTGAGGAGCCAACAGGAACCTGTGCTGCCTGCATCACTAGTGATAACAGGTCAGGGGCCTTTGATGTCTTCTGAAGGTACAAATGCGGTTGGCATAGTGAATGTAGCCTAATTTGCTTGGAGTATCCAGCCTTGAAAAACTGTGATTTGAATGATAAAGTGTTAGCACTGGTTTGAGACAACACAGGACTGCCTAGGCCATAGTTTGAGGCTGGGCAGTATTAATATACTTTCAGAGAACAGCAGTTGTATTGTGGCCAGAAAGTGTGAGATAATAATACACTACTTCTTCCTGAACTTGATAGCTTCCACTTGGTCTGGAGAGAGAAAATATGTGGGAGACAGCAGTTGGTTAAGAAGTATGTTTATGCAGCCTATGTGCAAGCTGATTGGTACATAAGGCTTATAATTGATTTGCAAGTGAGAAATATCCCTCAGGTATATGATACTGAGTTCAGCGAGATACTGAGTTTAGCTATGTGCTGATAGCTGTCAGCATATAGCCAGATTGGAAGGGTTAATTTAACTACAAGAAAAAAGCTTTTTGTTTTGCTGTTGCACTTGTTGAGAAATTCTCCTAGTACCTGAAATTGTTTGTCTACGTTTTAAGAATTTCTTCTGAATTTCTTTCATGTTTTCATTTGTTACATTTTTGCTATTAACTTTTCTTGAGCATGGCCCTTTGCTTTATTCTTTCACCCTCTACTCAGAACTCTTGAACTTGTATTCTACTTGTGCTGATTATCTTCTGACAATTTGTTTAGAGATTTCAAAGCAGCCAATCGGGTTAGCCTTAATTTTGAGACGTTACTGGCACACATCAAACCTCCCTGATTTCTGACAATATTTAAATTTTCTGTTACTACATACTGAATCAATAATGAAAATTGCATCAGTTACCCTGAAGAATGTTTTCTTTTTGGCTTATCAGAATAAGATAAAAATATCTGTCATTATCCCTTTGGGTTTCTCTCTGTGGCCTTCAATGCCATTGGTCCTGAGGACCTACTCTTTTCCTTTCAAAGCAGTATCAGGAGTTAATAGAATTTATTAAGGTCAGATAGCAGTTCCCAATTAAAAGTCCACACCATAATTCCAGAGAAGTTGGTGAATGTTCTGGGTAGAGTTAGAAAAGGTGGTGGACAGCAACATGAATTGAAATGAGAGTCAGAGGAGGAAGTGTTTTCTATATAACATGTAGAACTCTAGAACAGTTTTTATTAGAGCAGGCATCTGAGACAAACCCCTGCAGAAGGCAGGACCAGCTTCAAAGGTAGATCAGGTTTTTCATGGCCATGTCCAGCTGGGTTTTGAATATCACAAAGGATAGAGGCTGCACAAGCTCTCTGCGCAAACTGTTCAAGTGTTTGATCGCTCTTCATGGGAGAAGTTATTTTGATGGTGCCCAGTTGCAGTATTCCTTCTTCCAGCTTGTGTGTGTTCTTTCTTGTGTTCAAGAATAATATAGCTCCATCTCCCCTGTAAACTTTCATTAAATATTTGAAGAAAGCAGGAAGGTCTCCCCTTAGGTACCCTTCTTAAGGTTCACCCAAAGCCTTTCTGCATTTAAGTGTTCCAGCCTCCTAATAATATTTATGGCTCACTCCTGGACTCACTGCTCTATGTTAGTGTCTTGTAATGGGAAAGTCAAAGCTGGACACAGAACTCCAAATAAGGTATGGAGACAAAGGTTCTCCTCCTTTCTGGATATATAACTTCCTTTGTCCTCCTGTCTGCAAGTTTGCTCATATACACCTGAATGTGATTTACCTTCTCTGTGTCATGCACTGCTGACTCATGTTCCAAGCCTGGTTCACCAGCATCTCCAGGTCCTTCTCTGAAAAGTTGTGTAGTACCCTGTCAACATTCAGCCTATATTGTTGTGTGTAATTGCATGACTTTGCATTTACCTTCAAGTTTTCTGCCAGCCCAATTCTTCAGGCTGTTGCAGATCAACTGAATGACAGACAGCCCTGTCCTCCAGCTTATCAACCTGTCCCTCCCAATTTAATGTTGTACATAATGTCTTACTCTCTGGAATGAATGTACATACTCTGTGGAGGAAGGAAGTTCATTCATCTTCATCTGAGTTTTGACACTAATTATGTCTACAGACTTCCCCCTTCATCTCCAAGATCCATATTCACTTTTTCAAAGAAGAAAAGCAATAAAGATGTTTTTGCTCTCTGATTCTCTCTGTCTTCAGTCATATAGTGCCTGTGTATACGTGCTGTAGCAATCACCATTTTCTAGAAAACATGATGGGAAACTGAAGTCAAGACTGTCAATAGGCACACAGTATGAATTAAAACAAAACACATCTCAATGGAATTTAAAAGTTTAGGTAAATTTGTTCATAAGAATGTCTGCAAATACTTCTTTGACTTAATAAGCAGTATTTTTGGTTTGCTAACATAAACCACTTTTTTCTTAATATCAAATATTTGCTCAAGTACTAGACAGTGGCTTCAGCTCAATCAATGCTTGAGAGTGGCAGGGAGTTCATGCTCCTTGGGAGAAGAAAGACTAGCTGATGGTTGCTGCTGAAGGCTTTATTGTGCAATTGTCCATCCTGTGAGAGCAAGTTTATTCTCAGTCTTTAATTACCCTCTGTTTGTTTTTTGGTTTTTAGCATTTTCTATATTGGTAAGAATCACTTCAACTTTGTCCCAGTTGATAACACTATTTATTGATGAATCTCTTGTCCTAGCTCAGATATGTGCTAACTTCGTTCTTCAGCTCTCTTGTCTCTTTTGGAGCACCTGACTAGTAGCACTCCTGGTTTTTCTAGGAAGTGACTGTATCCAGATGCCCTGATATAAATGTTTCTTGCTTCTGCTAACTCTGTCTAGCTTTTTGCAGGAAAGGGGTCTGATCTAATGTGTGATTACCATCCTGAATTCTCTAGTTTAGCAATACTAATATGCTTTGTTTTCTCAGAGCTTTTCAAGAAAATCCTAGCACATGGTTAAACTCTAAAGTAATACCTACACTTTGTCATAGTCTATGACTTTGATTTGTGTGTTCTGTTTAGGAATAACCACATGCACAGTGTCTCCATTAAGCTGTTTCCATTGAAGCACTCTGGCTGTCTCAAATTACTGTATTTCATTGAAAAATATCTACCTAGTCTGTGCCCCACATGTTGAACTGAGTGCTGTCAGACTTACAGTTTTAATTTGGAAAAGTTCAGTGCTTTGTCATCAGTGTAGCAATCTTTTATTACCCATATGTGCTGAGCATCTCTGCAGTTGGCTGTAGCCACACTGAGCTAGGTTTACAGTTTCAGGGGCATGTGGTAAGTGAAAGGAAACATATAGAAAGTCTTTGCTCAGTTTTCTGGAACATAATTGCTTTTCACTTAGTAACATAAGTAGACAGACAAGTTTTGGTTTTTTTTTTCAAACTATGTCCTTGATGGATATTAGGGTTTGCCAAAACTGAAAGATTTAACTTGCTTTAAAGTTTGATTTACAGAAAATTACCACAGTTATGCACGTCTTTCTTGGATTTACTTGGTTCTCCACTGGATTTCTTGTCATTGAAATGGTAATAGTTATGAAGAATGAAACTTGTTGCCCTGTTACTTATAATGCTGCAGAGGCTCAGTGTCTTTGTTCATAAATTTTTATCTTTTTTTTTTCTCTATTCCAAATGTACATTAGTTTTCATTGCATTTAGATTTTACAATTAAAGAGATAAGCCCCAAATCTGCTCTTGGGATGAAATGACACAGAACAGTAATTTTGATATACTCCGATAAAGTTGGTCTTTGTTGTCATTTTGTATATGTGATCTGTTTAACTGACAAGGATTGTCAGTGATGAGTACTTCAGGAAGTTTACTAGGAGAGTTGCTTGCACTGTTCATAGAAGTTTTCTTTTGGTCTTCTGGTTTATTTAAATTAAGTAAAGAATGTCTCGTTTACTTACCTCCTAACACATGGTAATGAGCCTGGAAGCAGAAGCATACCTTGGTGAAAGCAGATGAGCACTTTGCTCCCACCTGGAGATGTCTCTGGATTGTAGTAGCACTTGTACAGAGGAGGATGATGTATACAGCATCAGTTGCATGCACCTTGAGAAGGCCAAAGTTTTCAATAGCCAAATGTTGTTTCTGTAATACACATTCATTATCTGGCTAATGCACTTAAATATCACAAAATATTTAAAAGGACATCCATTGACTATTAAATTTTGAAAATTATATTTAAAGCTCTGTATGCCAGCATGGAAATAATCTGTTTCCCAATGCTCTTTCTCTAAATATTACACGTTATTAAACATTCTCGTAATACAACTGCATAGAAGAATTTGGTCATGTTAGCCAGAGTGGAGAGGTAGAGGTCTTGTTATGACCTCTTTTTAGGAGTACATGTGTAAGTTTTGTGTGTTTCATAAGGCTGAATGGAGTGGGTGAAGAAGATGATTTAAAATAGAATGAATCTTGCATGTAACAGAGGCAATGTGATACAAGTATTTTTGTTCTTGGTAATGGAAGTTGTGTCCCACAGCTTGTCTTATAACTTGTTGGGAAAGAAGGAAGTACAAATGAGTTTTTGGTAGTGTTCCAGTAATCCACAGCTAAGCCAAAGTTTTTTTTTAACAGTTCATCATCTAAAAGTAGGAACCGGACCCTTTTTTATTTGCAAAAGGAAAATGTGAACCTAGTCGGGGGGAAAACTCCCCAGACAAGCCCCTTTTTAAATACTATAACTATTCATTGGAAAATTAAAATGGCAAGACTTACATATCCATCAGCCTTTTGCTTCTAGTGAGGGAAAATAGTTTTCAGAAAGTAAACTGGAGTAACTACTTTTCTTTAGGTGTTAGTTGCTAGAGGAGTTTTAATGAAAATGTGCAGATGCTAAAGCATATGGAGGGAGTGGGTCACAGAATTAAACTAAGGTTGATTCAAAGCCAATGAAGGCACCTTCAGAAGAATGTAATAGTGATAGGTTACCTAAACTATGTAGTTGGATTTAAGATACATTATTTAATATAAGATTTAAATTATGTTTAATCTATTATTTAAATATATTATTTACTTTTCATTAAATGGTCAAATAAAGTATATGTGGCTTGTGGTGCTCCTTGTTAATTGCTTTTACGTTCTGTAGAATCATTGTGAAACTGTGTTCATTGTGAGAAATTGGCAGTACTGTTGTTTACAGAGGGTCTAATACTTGTTCTTTAATCACTTTCAGGTCTCTTGTAGCTAACCTTGCTGCTGCTAATTGCTATAAGAAGGAAAAGCATCTTGATTTGGAGAAGAACTGGAAGTTGGTAGAAAAGGCCAAAGTTTATTATATAGCAGTAAGTTCAGACCCTTTCAAATTGCTAAAGTTTGTGTTTCTGTATCCTGAAGTATCTGAGTACTCATCCAGTGAGTATGTCTCTTGTATGTGGTTTTAAATGATTTTATAGGAAGACAGGGAAAGGAAATAACTGCTTCAATTTCAGCATCGGTTGATTTCTTCAAAATCTGATGTACAAATACAGAAGTATGTTTTAGTTGTATGTTCACTTAAATTGATGGGAAAAATCATAAGAACTAAACATATTTTCAGGGCTTTTGTAGTAATGCATCAAATTTACATTTCGCATTTTCTAGTAAATTGTTGTGAAGGATGCACAAATTATGTAGAAAAACACTATTAGCATAATTATTCACTGCAAACAGTTTGAGCTTATTTGTGTGAACAATCTTAATTGCTATTTATTCCATAGTAATTACTGTGGCACCTTATAACTCAATATTTCAGAAACAATGATTTTGACAAATCTCTTAAATGTGGGTGGTGGGGCAAACTGATTTTAATGATTAAATCTTGCTTTTGGAATAAAGGGGGATTTGAGGATGGGGCATTAGTAGATTCACAATTAGTATTCTTTTTTTACCATCCAGAATGAATCAAGCCAGATACATGTATTTTTGCAGATTATGTCTTGCCTAAATAGCAGTGGTGAATTTGTTTTCACCTTGCTCTCAAGTGGATATGACTGGTCAAGATTAACAAACATAGAACATCTATGACAGATTAAAACCTCATAACATGCATGTAATATATGGATTCTGTATGGCAACTGTTTCCATTCTGCTACCTGAGCTATATGGGAACAGCTGGCAAGAAGTGTAAAAAATTGATTATCCAGGAGGAAAAAGTTCATTGAAAATACAGTTACTTCTTTTAGGCAGTGTTAATGTCTCCTACAGCCAGTTAGTGTGCACTGCTGTAGGCTTTACATGGTTGTTATTGATTCTTGTGTATGGCCAAGACTGCCCCTTTTTAAGTGTCAAAAAACACTTACAACCTTCTCAGTGTACCAAGAAAATACATCCCGCTGTTATGACCATATGTTTGTGCCGTGGTTAAAATATATGTGGGTGTATTGTCTACCAATTTTTTATTGTTGCTTTTTTTCATGTTCTGAGTTCTTTATTTTCCAAATGCCATGCTTGGGAATTACTGCTGTTGGCTTTGGAAAATTTTGGAAGGCTAAGAGTATAGTTTAAATAAAGAAGAACAACAAATATTCCCTGAAGTTTTACTGCACTAAGTTTGGGGTTGTTTTTTTTTTTTAAATTTTCCCATGCCTATATATCATTCCCAATGAAGCTTCCAATGTATAATTTAGAAACATTTAACATAGTGGAGATGCTTCAGGAAAACTGTGAAACGTTATATGAGGTGCTGAACAGATTTGTACTTTTTAAGATAAAACCTTCGTCTTATTTTAGTTCTGAAGTTGCTCTTGTGTGTTTGGTCAGTTTGATCACTTAAATTTTGACTAGGTGATTCACTGCACTGATTCTTGTATATATTAAAAGCTGTTTTTCTCAGATGCCACTTCTACAACATCCAAACTTTGTCTAGGAGACAGAGAATTACTGTACTAAACTGGAAATAAAACCCAAGATGAGCATGTGATAAGGGATAAAAAAATTAAATTGAACTGCTGATAAATGGTATTATATATTTACAATATGAAATTCAGATTAGGGAAGTATATGATTGCAGGAGATGTTTTGAGTGAAGAACCTTCTTCACATGTATAGCAAAAGTCCTCAAGGATGGGATCAATCAAATTTCTAGGACAGTATTATCACTTCAGATTACAGATTGCATATGTAACTTTACTGAAGGAGAGGAGACGCTGCAGAAGCATCCATGGTTCTTCATGCTACAGTGTGCTCATGCCCTTTTCTTTCATTTAGCTTTTTTTCTTGTGAGTTTGCAGTGATTACCAGATTAAACAAAACCATGTAGTGATCAATTACTGCTCCTGAGGTAGAGGGTAGCTCTGAGTCATTAATTTGTCTGCTCTTGTCTGTCTTCACTTTAGTCTTGTTACCTTCCTTGACTTTGCACTGTGCATATGTTGCTTTTCATTTCCTTCTTTCTATCCAACTGTCACCTATTTCTGGGATTGCATTAGAGTGTATGTCAGTGACAGATACTTATTCTGGAAATCCATGTCCTGAGATTATCAAACAATCTATTTTCTTGGCAGAAGTGGGCAGTTGTTGCTTTAGGACAGGTCTCTGATATCCTGTGGTCATCTGTATGTGCTTCCTAGAATAGATAATATTCTTTTCAAGGCAGCATTCAGCAGAATGACCCTCACGTGAAACTTAGCTCTGAAATCTAATCAATTCACAGAGGGAGGAGCAGGTAAAACGGAAAAGATAGTGAAGCTATGACAGAACCCTTAAAAAACAACTGCTGTTACCATGAATGAGCACAATGCATTTATTTTAGCCATCTGGTAATCAGATCCAGCAGACAAATTTGAGAAAGACTAGCAGACATAGGACCCAGTAAATCACAGATAGTAGCAAAATACAGAGGCTTCCCCAGCTTTCTCAAAGATGGTAAACTTTGAAGGTGTATTTTAATCCTTTAAAATTACTCTATTTTGAATCATTTAAGATAGACTACATGTTCTGTCTATGCAATTTCTTTCCCTTCTCCAGACATAATTCCTATACTTGTGGTAATTTATACCATTGACATAATATCTTCCAGTCTGTCATATTCATTTCACTGTGCATCAGCTCACTGTGCTGCTCGTGTCTGATTAGAATTCACTGTGAGGAATTTTATTTGGTTCCTACTGAGGCTAGAAGATGTCTCTTCCTCAGACATTTCCCTTATTTCAGAATAAGTTGAGAGTCATCATAGCACTAAACATTGTCATTCAGTCTCTGAAGCTGTGAGTGGGACACAACATGAAACTAATTGTAAATTCAGGTGAGGAACAGGCAAATTAAATTTTTGTTTTGTTTTCTTTTTGTTCTGTGAGTTTGTGCTTGCTGTCAGGACTTGCATTTTAGAAATCATAAGTGTCAGAGTTGCATCTTACAAACTTGGGTGATAAAATTCCATATTTGTGCACCTTGTCTTATTTTAAGAGACATCTGTGGGAGTTGCTGGTGTTCAGCTTCTTTAACATTGCACACAAACATTTTGACATTATTAATGCAACTTGCAGTATATAGCTGGTAATTTTCATTTTTTACGGAGGCCTGAAATGCAAAGATATTTTTATTGTCAGTGGTTTTGGTTTAAAAAAATAATCTGTTGATAAGAGTTACTTAAAAGAGCAGAAAAAAAATTTTAGTCAATTGACTTCAAAGTCAGTTTTAGTCAATTGACTCCAAAGGGTAACTCTGTGTTACTGTATGTAAGTAAGAAATTTTGCATTTGTTCTTCCATAATCAGAAGAAAATGGAAAAGGAGAAAATGCTTTCCTTCATTAAAAGCTGCACTTAACCTTGTGAAATCTTAACTGTATCAATTAATACATATGGCTTGCTCATAGAGACAGCTGAATTTTAACTTTCTCCTTGTACTTGAACATGATTGTTTACAAGTGTGGTGGCTTCCCAGATAGTTATTTTCTCCTGTTCCAGTTAGCCATCCTTATTTCAGCCAGTTATTTAGTTTTACTCAATTTGTCCTTTGGTCCAACACCTGCATTTGTTCAATGTTTGCAGTTGTTGATTATGAGGTGAATGAAACACTGGCATTTGATGCTTGTATTTTCTTGGTGCTGAAGTAATGTGTTTCTTCTTGAAAGTTCCTTCTGTGCTTCAGTTGAGTTTTTTTGTTTGGTTTCCTTTTCTTTCCCAAGAACTTTCCTTTACTAAGCATCTGAAATGGCAGTATTGACTGCACTTGTGTTCCCAATCTGTGGTAATGTGAGTCCTTAGTATGGATCTTTAAAAAAGCTCCCAAAACCCAAACAAATCTTCTTTGCTATTTTGCTGTTGTTATTTCATAATCTGTAAAAATTTAAACTATTTTCTTCTCCTACTTCTGCATAGCAAATACTTGAATTTTCTCAATGGTGATGCCCTTCAGTTGTACCACACTGAGTATTAAGTTTTCTAATGCTGCTTAGATTTGTTAGCCCACAGTTGAGTTACATTCACCACCTTCAGCATCTTCTGTGCTTTCAAAGTTAATATCAAGTGTAGTTTATTTTGATGATAATGGCAGTTCTGATAAAGACCAGGAATTCTGGGTTTAGGCCAAGTTTCTGGGACGAAATGTCATTTATTACAGCAAGTCATAATGAACTGAATGCACCACATCTAACTGCTGGAGAAATTTTTCAAGCTCCAAACTCCCTGGTCTGTTTCAACGAACATTGTGGTATTTTTATATTTATTTTCTTTTAATGCCTAAGTGCTTGTCTAAGCAGAGAGATACTATGGTAGTGTAGTGGGCTTGATGGAGGAATTACCTGGTTTCAACATGAGTCTGTCAAAACATAAGCTTGATGTCAGCAATGAGTAGCAAAGCTTAAATAACATTCTACAGTATTTTGCATGGGGTTTGGCTATTCTACTTGAGAAAAAATGCTGATTATTACAACAATGTTAGTATAAATGAAATTTCTTTTGTGCTGTCTCTTCCTTTTAGAGGTGTATTCAGTGAATGCATTTTTATTGTAATTTACTGCTATGATGAGTATGATAACTTACAATGGATTGTGATAGGCTTTTTCCTTTGTGATGTGCTAGGTCTGTGTGTGGGCATCACAGGAAACAAGATACTGGCAGGAAGCAAAGTATCACTTAAAAAGGACATTTGTTTGAATGACTTCACAATAGTTTTTTTCTCATTGATAACTTTTGCCGTACTGCTCTGGCACCAGTGTGTTATGCCATTTGACGTGCAAAACTGTTTCTCACAATGATGAATAGGTTTTATGGCCAGGAAAACACCATACTGAATATCTTAGCCACAGAGAAGAAAGTGCAGCTAGCAACAGTTAGTTGTGGCCTCTTTTGGTGGCTTGGGATAACATCCCCTTACTGAAACCCACCATCTTGAGGCATTGTGTTTTCTGGGAGTCATAGCTGAAGTGGGATGCATTTATTGTGGTGAGATGGTAGACTCTGTATCTAACCAGTAAGTAAATCTGCCATTTACTGGCTTCCAAAACAAATATGGGGAAAGAAGCCTTTCTCTATCATAAATACAGAAATCCACAGCTTTATTTCTTTGACTGAAATGCAAAAAAACTGTGTCTAAACCAGCCACATGTGTGTCATCCTGTGATATATTTAGGGAGTGCATTATGCTACCATTTCAGGTATAACTTGTCATGCATAAACTATTTTGTTAATGTATCAAGTAACTTATGTGAAAAAATGAATGAGAAACTTCTTTCTTGTTTTTTTGTTGTGAAATTTGGTCTTCAAGATGCCATTCTTCTAAGTGAGTGCTCTGTACTTTATGGAGAAAAATACGTCTTTAGCTTTTAACGAAGGTTGTACCTCCTGTTTCTATAGGATAAAATTAAGGACAATCTGTGTAACATTGTAAAAATATTTAGTTCTAAATGTTCACCTCGATGTTATTAATTGTATTTTTTAAGATGAAGAACATACATATTTCTTTTTCAGTCCTTCTCCTCCTACCCCAGTAGCCTTTAAATTGCAGATATGTTTTTTCAGCACAGTAATTAGTGAAGTTCAGTCATGGCTCCTTTTATCATGTGATTTTTGTGTGGTTTTTTTAGAAGAATGCCTTATTAGAACACTTACACAGCCAGTCTAGCTGCAACAGCCAGGCGGCAATAGCAGTGCCATTTTTCACAAAGAAAATGTTGAAAAGGAGCCAAATGTTTGGTGGCAGAGTCTGTTGCTAGGAAATCAAGTTCCTGAGGCGATTAATGACAAAGCAAGCAATAAAAAGAAGGCAGAATTACAGATTTAAAAGAGAGGGAGAAAAAAAAGTGGTTGGTGTTATAATTACCCAAAGAAATCCGTACTCATTAAATTGGCTGTTTTTATGATTGACTTTAATTGGAGGTTAGCTCAGATATTTAGCTCCTTTCCCACCCCTTTAAACACACACATGCACATAATCTGTAGAACTGCAGACTTGTTTTTCTAAGCATTGAGAGGAGCTTGCCCTGTAATTTGATCCCCACTGACAGATGCATTTTCTATGCTGCCATTTTGAATTAACCTATTGTGCAACAATTTTCCTCAGCTCTGTTGAATAAAACATCAAGTCTTATTACCTCAGATGGATTTGATAGAGTAAAAGAATGTACTTCTAGCTGAAGTAGACTATTTGCAATGAGTTCAGTGATTTGAACTCTGCCAACAAGCCCCAATAATTTGTGATGTATACTTAAAGAATGAAAGAGAGAGGAGCCACGTGGGGGGTCTTTTTGGCTGTATGAAGTTCAAACATAAACCTTGGAGTAATATTGTTGTATGTGCTAAGGTTATGTCCCAAGATCAAACCTTTTTAGATAAAACATGTTAACTGAGATTTTTTACTATTAAGCAGATTAGGTTTGAACTAGAATTCTCTTACCCCAGTAGTTACCCAAACTGTCAGGCTACTGTGGGATTAGAAAAATAAAAATCAATCCCCTCTCCCAGAAGCCCCAATAGTTGGATTTTACCTCTGAGACGTCTTTTGTGAAGAGAAATTTTCCCTTATAAAGTTAGGCTAGAATAAATGATGTTTTACAATTATATTAAATTCCAAATAATTCTGTGATAAGGGGAGAGCAGGCTTTCACCTTATTCACTTTTCTGCCCAATTAGAAAAACTTACACAGTTGGTTCAACAAAATTTTGGCACAGAAATGGGAAAGCAACTGACCCTGACATTTAAATCCTGTCATGTTTCATTGCTCGTTTCAAGACAATATTCCCTACTTGAGGCGAGTGATAAGTGAGAAAATAACCTTTTACAATACCTGCAAGTGAATACACAGAAGCTAACTGTAAAAACGAAATGATTCCGTAGCTCTCTGAATTCCGAACCAAACAGTGAGACAATGGAACTGTGCATATTCTGTCCAACAAAACCCACATTACTAATCAGATGCCAATGCCAAGCTGTCTGCTTTGTTAAATACCCAGGTTCCCTGAGGCAAGAAGACAGCTGCTATAACTACTATGAAATTTGGTAGCTCAATCTATTTTTGCTACCCTTGGGCTATCAAGCTACTGTTAATTCAGACCACCCCAATTGGTACACTTTAGGGATTTTTTTTCAAAGTGTTTGTAATTAAAATGATAAAACATCATTATTACTCCAAAGATGTTGTGCATGCTTTGTATTTGACAGATACCTACAGAGATAAACCCAGCGTGTAATTTTCATTGACATAATGGTTGTGATTGCATTACCCTTTTAAAAGTATATTGCTTTTTAAAGGGGGGGCGGGGAGAAGAAGGGAAAGGGCATGCTTTTATTTCATTAATAGAATATGTAAATCTGTTGAAATACTAAATCAGTCTCTTGGTTGTAAGCTACTTGTCTGCAAAGACTGAATCAGGCTTAGCAGCAGGCTGGGGAGTGCTGAGAATTGGTGTTCACAAGGGACAGGGACCTGCTGTGCCACCCACAGCTCACTGCAGAGACCTCTGCTCCCAGGTGCCTCTGCCTTTAGGGACACTGAGTCTCAAGTCATATATAAAGTCTGGGCAGACTTAACACACTTATTTAAATGTAAATTAAAAAGGGAAGACTTCATACTCTAAGGGATAAGGTGACTCAGTTGGAAGGGAAATTTTTACTGTAGCTTCTCTTGCATGTCAGGCTTTATTTGATGTTCTCCTTATGAGAGCATAAGAATTTTGTCTGTTACCATGTCAACTTTCTTAGAGCAAAATTTCAAAACTAGAGCACCATCAAAACAAGGCATTAGATGCTCTGAAACAATGTTGATTCTGTCTTGTATTAATTTTTGTTTCAGTACTTCTCTGATAACATTTTAAAAGAGCCATTAATTTAAGATTGTTCTAAAGACCAGAACTTGAAATTTGTGAATTTTTCTAGTTTAACTTGTTTGTTTTGTTTGCTACCTACCAAAATTTATCGTAAATTCGTAGTCACCACTCTGAGTACAGTTGGTTGAAATGTGAGGTTCCTTCTTTCTTATAAAGGACTTGATCTCATTAACATGAGGAAATGTCATAGTCTACATAACACTGAAATATGTATTGTATCTATGTCATCGACTTTTACATTAAAAAAACCCCAAATGCTGCAGCAACTATGCTCTGTTTTGCATGAAGAAAGTTTATTTCTTTAACAGCAAAGATTAGAGCTAAGCTATTTATGATAGCCCACTACTTGGTCTGAAGCGAAAATTACAATTTCATTTATTATTTCCTTTTATAATAAGGACAGTGCCATTGTTTAAATGCAAAACTTTTTTTTTTTTTTCCAAAGGGTTCTGCTGAATGATTTGCTTTGAAATGAGCATTGAAGTGGTAACATTTGGGCATGATATTTCAAAGCCAGTAACTTGCAGTAAAATTATAGAATGTTAAAATATGCATGCACATGATGCAAGGGGATTCAAATATGCTGCTTCTTATCCCAAAACTTAAACTGTGCTGAGGGGCATTGATCTTCACTGTAGGCTACAGGTGCTTTGAAATAACAGGATAGGAACCTACAGGCTACTTTTTGATTCTGAAAGAAACAAACCATTTTAGAAAGTAAAAATGTTTTTACAGCATAGCTAACCAATATCCTAATAGTCTATGTCAAGAAGATTTTTTGTGCTACATTGTGCTTAGTAATTGTGTACGTGGAGTAAAAAAAATAGTAAAAAAACTAATATTGCTAAAATCCTTCTGCATGGATTTTCAGTGACAGTACATCTAACACATAAATAGTATGCCTTGCAGATTGGGCTTTTCACAACTTTGTGATAAATTCTTTGGTCCTTTAGGAGGCTGAAGGGCTGAGTCCTGCCAGCTTTGTTTGTTATCAGGTTTATTTGAAACAGGAGTTGACTGATCCCAAAAGCAGGCTCTGGAAGTTCATTTGAAAGGAGCTGCTGAGGAGTTTTTGTGGTGTGGCTTTAATCCTTCTGGTCGTCAGGCTGCTGTTCAATCAGCAGTGCACCAGGTCACCTTGGTAAATGTGTTTCAGACTGTCTGGTTTGGTCAAAAGAAAGAAGATTCTCCTTTTTTCTTTCCTTTTTCATTTAATTAAGAGTAGAATGCTCAAGGAAACACTACATTCTTTGAATAAGGAATAAGAATTTGGTTTTGAAGAATTTTTTCATTTGGAAAAGTGGATGTGAGACACTGCTTCTTTCTAAGGAATATACAGATCATCATGGTAGCAGGTAGTGCTTTACAGATAAAACATCATTTTAGCAATATGAACATGATAAAAACATCAGTACTTATCCTTGCAAATGTTTGACTTAAAGAAAAGATAAAGGCCCTTAGAATTTTTCCATAATAGAAGGATTTTGCTGATGCAGCTGCTATGGAAAACTGTCCTGGGGATTTACATTTCTTTCTGGCATAAGCACCCTAATATGGAGGCACTTTGTAACAGCTGCTGCCCCAGCAGAAGAGCTCTCACCTTCCCAATCATACTTGCACCGTGTTTCTATCAGCAGGACTGTGTTGGTTAAGGATAATGTGGGTTTTTCATGTTTCTAAATAATTTAGCTGCTTGGACAAAATAATTTAATAAACACCTGGCCATAAACACCTGGTAAGTATTCACCATGAGTACTCAGACCTCATGGTCCATAAATATTGCAAAGCTCTTCCGAAGTCAGAAGATTTCCCATCGTTAGTACATGGCTAACAATTCTCACCCTTGAAGAGGTGTAGATGAGGATATGTCTTGTTATCACTTTTTATGGAGAAGTTTCAGAAGTTGTTTTGCAGAATGCCACTGCTCCTAATAGATTTTCCAACTATGGTATTGCCAGATGCAATATAACAATGCTTTCCTGCATATTTGAAAATGGTGGAAAACAGCAGTTAACAGTATTTATCATGAAATATGCCTCAGCATATGCCTCTGAACATGTCTTTTTAAGACCATATGGAGTATAATTGGTGCTGAACAACATGGAGGTGTTTTGTGAAAAGTAAAGGCTAAGCATTATAAAGAGTCATAAAATCTGAAAGAATGAGGCAAATGTAAGAAATGGGAGAAAGAGGGTGGTACTGAATACTCTGTCTTGCTCTCTGCATAACCTGACGTGAGAGACCCACAGTATTTTTCATAGATTTCTCTTCACAGTAGGGTTAAAATAAAGAAATTGAGCAAAACAGTGGCAGGTAGTGGATATGGAAGACTGTGTGAGTAATTGGAATGAAGCTGAGACAACCTTGTCATCTGCTGAGGGCACCCAGGACAATACTGGCATTTATAGCTGTGCATACTGTCATTGATCACAGCAAAGGAAGGTAAGAATGAACTTTGTTCCTTAAATATGAATTTCCCCTGTTCTTTGAGGACTGTAGTCAAAGGGAAATACCTTTTATTTGTTTAGTTATTAAGACAGCTTATTTCCAAGAGGAAAAATTCCATCTTAGAATTAATAGACCAACATACTATAATTTAAATTTCTCATTATTTTATTTATTTCAATCATGAACAACAACTGAATGTAGAAAAAAATTACAAACTGTAAGTGATGGAAAATTTTCAACAATAAGAAGGATCCAATTTTTGCTGAAGAAAGAGAGAAATTTTCAATGAGTGTGTATATAAAGGATAGCAAGTATTCATTCCCCAGAACTAGTGCTGTTCCTAAGTGCTTCTTTATACTGCTGAGAAGAGAGTTTCTGCTGAGGACTGTAGATTCTTATCTGCCTAATTGAGCCATCATTTGTTGACATGAGGGAAATCATGTGACCTGCCTTTAATGCATTTCACAGTAACAGCAGAAGTAGAAAATGTAGTTCATGTAGGAAGAGCAGAAATGTTAAAATATTTTAGACTATGGAATATTGTGAAACTTGTGTTGCAGCAGAGTCAAATGTTTGACATTAGCTTGGTAAATACATTAAATAAAATAATCAGATTCTAATTATCTTGAAAACATTAATTTTCTTTCTATTACAAAGCCTACAGACATTCAAAATATGAATATAATAAGTACTTAGTTTTATCAGTATGATGATAAAATTATGTCAGTAAAATTGAAAGCATGTGTCATCTTTCTTTTCTTTTGAGTAAAAATGTCATTACAGTAATCTGCCCAATTGCAGAGTTGGTACCAAGTGTTGTACAGTGGTAAAAGTAACAACAGAAAATCATCCAATATTATGATTTAGGAGATAGATATCAAAAAAGGGTATTAAACCCTCCTGTAATTGGAGGCATATTCTCTGCTTTATTCAGTCACTCTACCATACCAGTTTAATATAAAACTTCAGTCATGCTCCCCAACCAAATACCCTGTTTTATAGAAGGTAGAATTACAGGCTTAACAGTTGTCTTGTTGGGGTTTTTTACAGCTCTAGGTTGTATTGATCTCATCTGTAGGAAAGCTAATTTCAATTTTGTTTTAAAAACATGGGATTATTGTCTGCTCTGTTAATAAAGTGACATCATAGGTTGGAGGAGACGGGTACAGCAGCAAAAGCACTTTGGAATAATATCAAGATTTTAACAGAGTAACCTGAGATTGATAGCACTGTGGAAACTTGTTTACTAATTTAGAGATAATCTGATTGTGTCTGCTGATTTTCATATCACTAGCAGTCATGTCACCACTGACCTGACAGGAAGGAGTATCAGAAGAGTACTCCACTCCTTCTGCAACTGCAGATCTGTGTAGGAAATCTTCTCTGCTTAAAATAGTTGGCAGCTGCGAGGGTATTGTGTGTGCTTCTCTTGTTTTAGTCTTGTCTAGACATCCACGTGTGGCTGCTGTTGGGATGCAATACTGGACTAGGAAGGACTTTGAACTGATAATTTACTATTGCAGCTTTTAAGTTCAAAAGATTCATGGCTTGCACCTCTCATTCTTGCTTTTTGACCTAGTGTGAGAACTGAAATGGAAACAATAATGAAAAGTAAGACAAAAGCGTCAGAGGTTAAAAAGAAAAGTATGAATCCTTAGATGTTGGGGAAAAAATTCTCCTGGGCAAGTTATAATGTCGTGTCTTTGACTTTTGCATAAAAAGAATATATATGCTTTAATGTTATATTTTCAGAAATATTGTGATGATGTTACTGTAGTAGAATACAGCTTACATGTTGGTGAACCATGGTAGAGCATTTAATGTATTTTCCACACTGTTCAAGCTATTGGTTTTAGATTTGAAAACAGATTTTGGTTAAGCTATAATTGTTTTAAACTTGTGTTACCAATTAGAAAGCAACTCAACAATTAACATCTGCCCTGAAGGCAAATGTTTTAATTCTGATAGTACAATGTAATAACATCTAAGTAAGTAGAAAATTCCAGGATGAGTTTAGACTTTTATATGTAGAATACAACACCCAGCATGTTACCCAGGACGTGAATTCCATTTTCTTAGCTGTGGGCTATAAATGGTCCTAATACCTAAAAAGCTATAATTGAATCACAGTCAATGTATATTTGAGCTGCTTTCAGAGTCATCCTTACCTCCTTGTTTACTCATATAGAGGAATTGTTCAGACCTATGGACAGAATGCAGGATATTTTGGTGCTGAGTGATATTTGCCAGGAAGGAAGAGTATTTCTACATTTCTTCCCATTCTCCTCACATCCCAATTAGGTTAGAACGGAGCAAACCTTGGATGTTGCTCTTGCTTGCTCTTTTTTTACTCATAAATATATCTGTGCATATGCAACTGATGAATCAATTGCAGTTTGGAAAGTAATTTTTTTTCTTCTCCTAACAATAATTAGGCAGTATTGTTATAGTAAGAGGGGTTTTTTCCGAAAATCTAAGCTCGGTCATAATTTTGTCTTCTCAGTCTTATTACTACTGTATATATTATAATGGTAAAAGTAGTCACTGACAATTTATTGTAAATAGGCACTATTTAATATTGCATCAGTTTTACAACACTGTCTTGTCCTCTTGTTACAATTCAGGTAAGTTTTCAATTTAACAATAGGCTAGGTTTAAAAATAATAGAAAATACATATCTTCACATGGAATTCCTGGAAGCTGCTTCCACTGGTAGCTGGAAGACTTAAAACAAGAAAAACAAACCCCAAAAAACTTAATATTATTGTTTGGTTGTGGTTTTGGTTTTGCCAGTTCAAAATGTCTAGTGGAAATAAATTTCTGGTTTTAGTACAGCAAGAAAATGGGGATGAAGATAATAACAACTTTGGTTTGTTGATGTGGCCAATGGCAAAAAATTAGTGTTGCAGAGTGACTCATCTGTACCAGAAGGGCAGCAGTATCCCACAGCTAAATAAAAAGAAATATCACTTAGTTTGTGTGCACTCTTATGTTTTGCTTATGTGCATTAATTATTTCAGATGAAATAGGATTAAATACTTAATATGACCTCAATAAACTGAAATATTGCGTTATGAATTAGGCAAAATCTTACACAACAATCCAGTACAGATTTTGGGTCAAATCTAGGACTGTGTTTACAGTCCTTTGAAGCTGAAAAACTGTAGCTAAATATGGAATTTTGATGAAATGCGTAAAATATGTTACCTGTAAATTCTACAAGAGTATTATTTGCTTGGAGTTCTCTTTGCCTTCACTGATAAGTTTGCCTAGCAATACTCAGAAATTATGACTGTCCTGGAATGGATGAGGGTTCAAAAATAAGCCTTGTGTGAATCAATGGGAGTTAATATTTGCCTGGTATGACAAATGTGTAAGAAGTTTTAGAACAGGCATAAAAGAGGTTCCCAAATTAAAATCTCTTGTTTAAAAACAATAAAAAGCTTTTAGAAATCCTGTGAAACATTGTGAGTTCATCTTCTGTGTAATGTTTATTGCCACAAATGTTTGAGAATATATTATAATAAACTACCCAGTTCTTCCCAGATGTTAAGGATTATTATTAATGAGTCATTTGGCTTTGTAATTGCCATAAAATTTTTTCATTACCAAAACCTCTGATGAGGAAACAGCTTTCCCAAAATTTCTCAGTACACTGGTTTTTATATTGAACTTTATAGTTTGTTTGTTTTTCAAAAGCTCTTAGCTTATAATGTCTGATAAAAATTGAGGTTTTGTCTAAAATTCATTGTAAAAGGGTGCACATATGGTTGATCTGCCTTTGTCTTATTTTGTATAGCCTTGTTTGGCATAATGTTTCAAATAATGGAATACCACACATCCTTCAACCCCCTAATACACTCTGCTGTTTTGGTAATAATGGGCCAGAAAAATTGGATTTCATTCTTTTGTCATCTTTATTCCCTCTAACTTGCCACATTAAAAAGATTGCTGCTATTTTGCAACAAAATCCTGGATTTTAAGTGTATGAAAGCAAAGGGCTTACGCTGAAAGGATGGTTGGTTTAGTCTCCAGAGATTCTTTTTTTAAATGTCCCTCAAGATAATGTTTTCTGTACTTTGTCATTTATTTTATAGTTTAATTTGCTTGCGTCACATGGAAGATTTCTGTTGCTTGCTGTAGTTTGATGTAAAACGTGAAAATTCATCTTGTCATTCTTGGAATCCCTCCTGCTGATGAGCTGCAGGATTTGGTAGCCCACAGTCACGTGGGCCTTTAAAACTGAGTTGTGGACCTCATAAATCATCTACAGAGCTCTAATGGTACAGTCTGCAGCAGTTGTCATACATAGGAGGTGTGACTTTTTTTACAATATAGAAGGAAATCGAGTGAGAGGGGGGCAAAGAGCATGTTATAAGAGAGTTTGGAGTCTTACAGGTAATGCTACTCATATTTTTATTCAACATGTTGAATATTCTTTGTTCGGATGTGGGATACCTCATTCAGTTTACAATGTGGTTTTCCTGAGAGGGTAACATTGGTTAAGCACAATAAAGCAAACAAATCATTTTCTTCAGACGTGTGGTTAAAGTTCAGTGATTGTTGGCATTAAGAGCCCCAGACCAACAGTGGTTGATGTGCCTTTGCTAATGTGAGTGCCTGTGGCTGGTCGTTCAGATGTAGCTGTAAATCTAAGTGTAATTTTCCCCCAGTTTTGCCTATACTTTTGTTATATACATCTCATATCTCTTTTAGAAGAGATTATGTGCTGGTAAGATCACCAAAATATTTGATGCATTATGTTGACTATGCTGCATAATTGCTAATTAAAGTTTTATTAAAATTTTATTCAACACTGTCATATGTTCATAATGGGTATTTGAATTTTTAATATAAATGTTGGTGAGTTTAATAAAAATATAACTTGTCGTCTGACTCTGGCAAGCTAATCCTAAAAAAGAAAGGAAAAATAATTTCATTTCAGAAAATAAATTTTCAGATACTAACAAGTCAGATGCAAAATTAAGCACACTTTCAACTTACTGCTTTGTCAAAATGGATTTAGTTAGGGAAATTCCTGTGGATTTAAGTGAATTCTCCCAAGAAGTGGTGTACGTGACAGAAATAATGAAAACTACTTAACTTGCTATGAAATGCACAACATTTATTATCACTTTCAAAGCTGCTATTTCATGCAGTTGTAGCTGTTTATGACTGGCTTGAAAGCAGTTGGATAAGGCTGCTTTCAGAGGTGGCCATGCTGCTCCAGCTGGGATGTAGCAGGACCATTGGCAGTTGAGTTTAGCTAAATGGGAGTTGTGCTACTTCGAGCAATGCTTTGTTCAGGGCTACTTTGTGCTCTGATCTTGATAGCTTAAGGTGCTCTCCAAACTTACAGGGACATAGTTTAATACAAACGTTCAGGCTTGGTTTGGACAAAGTTACTGTCACTGATTTTCCTTGTAAGTTCAAAAAGAAGAATTAGCCCCTTTAGTTGCTTTAACTCAATGCTGTTTATTACATAAACTCTTCCTGTTATATCACTCTCATTTGATAATAAAAAATATTAAAAACTGGGGTTTAGATACTGTTTATTTTCTTTAAAATATTTTTTTCAACAGAATAAAATAGAGACATGAATGAGCAATGAAACCATGGAACAAAGCAAGAGCAACACTTACAGCTCTTGAATGAGCTAATGGAGTACAGGAAGTGCCAAGGGAAGAGTAGGAGATGATAGCCATGCTGTAGGGAAATATGCACAAAATACCCTCTCAGCTTTCAGGAATCTGTAGCTCAGGGTCTTCCTCAGCTAAAGGCAGTGGCATGTTGCTCAAGAGTTCTTGAGGTTTATCGGCTTTCTACAAGTAAATGTAAATAATAGGTTTTTTAACTTCTCCCTTTGTGGCCTCCTGGTGTAACAAGTCATACACTTAAGCAGTGTATGATTGAAGTAGAATTTTTTAATTTTAAACTTGCCACATGGTTGTTTTATTGGATGTCCTTTAGTCCCCACAGCATCAGAGACACTGAGCAATTGTTCTCTGTGTCCTTGCTGAAGCACAGAGCTGGCTGTGGCTTCTAGAAAGAATGATTTTATATCAGGTGGTTGACATGGAGTAAGCAGTCATATGAGAGTGACCCCATATGGATCTGGTTAGTGTGGGCAGGTTGTGAGGAAGGACTTCTAACTTCTGAGGTGGAATAGGCTGATGTGTGCAAAGGCTGGGAAGTGCTAAGGCTTGCTTGCAGAAGCCAGGCAAGAGCAGCCTGGCAGTCACTCTGCTGAGGTATCCCATTCGGTGGTGTTGGATGTACACCACATTGAGGGAGCAGCAAGATGTACTTTCATTCCAAAAACAGGGATAAGCTCCAAGTGTAGTCTTGCTATGAGTTACCACAAACTGTCTTGGAGATTAGGCTTGATGATCTTGCAAGTCTTTTTCAACCTTAATGACTATAAATTCTATTACAGTCTAGTTTACTTTATATATATTTTGCAATGTGGATAAGCCCTAATATAGCAAGTGTATGTAGATTTGGGTTTTTCTTTTTTAATTATCCTTCCAATTTTCCAATCTCATATAAAACATAGTATCTCTTAATTATATGATGCCTCATGATTGTGGCATCCTGGCTCTAAATTTCTTAGTTGTGGTTATCTTACTCTGTTTTCATACACCAGGTTTCCCTGCAATCACCGAATCCTGCTTCTGGCTCCCAAGAGCTGAACACTGTATTTCAGCTGAGAATGTATGACCGTAATTTATTCAGAATTATTTCCTGAATTTTGCTTTTTTTGCAGTTGCTGAGTAATGAATTTTTCTCAAAAGGGTAAACTTTGAGGGTGTATCTGGCTAGGAGCATGTGAGAATAGTCCTTGCCTTAAGGCCTGAGTCATTATGTCTGATTTGGTGCTGCTGGTAGAGAAGAGGGCAAACTGAAAGACTCTCTGATCAGAAATCAGTTTGCTTCTTTGTAAGTGGTTTCTGATAGTTTAGCATTCAGGAAGTTGAAAATCCCATATATAAAGAAAGAATATCAATCTTTCTTACATTGTTTTGAATTGGTATGCAAAGGGGTTTTCTTGAAGTTGTTTTGTGGTTTTGTTTTGTGTTGTTTAGACAACTCACAAAATGTTGCACATGTGGGTATCTCCCAAGAGTGTAGACTTCTGCTGCTTTAAAAGCCTAAGACTATTGGATATCCAGTAGCAGAAAGGTAAAACAAACAACAACAAAGAAAACACCAAACAATTGCCCCAAAACAACAAAGCAAACTTGGTAATTATAAAATGTGGGCTGCTACACATGGCTAAATGCCAGGACAGTCAGTCATTTGCAAAGAATCAGTTGTAGTCTGAAAAGAATTTTGTCACACTGCCACCCTTCTACACGTAACCCTAGCAATTGCCTGTAGCTTTGCTCAAAATGAGTAAAAAAAAAAAAATTTTATGTTTTCATAGCACCAAATATTCTTACTCATACAGGCTGTTTGTACAGAACACTTATGATTTGTAAGGTTAGACTTATAGATAAATCTAACAAAGTAATCAACAAACACTTTCAGAAGGAAATAGTGGGAAGACAAGGAGGATGTGGTAGCCATTCAGGCATGCTTTTTTTTGCAGGGTTGCTCGTTTCTTAAGTAGTCTGAGCATGGCTTCTGTGAAGTGTGAATGGGCTATATTTCTACCCATTAAATTTAGTTTCTTTTTGTTTGGATATGCTCTTAGTGGTCTCAGTAAAACCATGCCAGTGTTTTGCCCTGTCTGCCGTGAGAGCCTGTTCTAATTTTTTTTTTTTTTTGGTACAGATCTTCTAATCTGTTTTCCCCTCAAAATCACTTTCGCATCTTTTTATGTCTATTCTTGAATTACAAATATGCATTTGTCAGCATAACCTTTGCACACACAGCCTGGTGTGAAATGACTGTTCATGTCCAATGTTTGCACTCAGACTGAGTGCTGCCTGGAAAGAGCCCTCAGTCTGTGCTGTCCCTGTGTTTCTGTACAAGGACATTGGGTACGTTTACTCTGCTAGGTCAGGTTTGCTCGGCTCAAGTTGCCTCGCTGTAGGTTACTCCCCGTGAGTGAGGGTTGGCACACAGTGTGCAAATGGCACTTGAGCTGCTGTGCCCAGGCATTGTGGTGTCTGGTGTGGGACAGCACTGCCTGGGGCTCATCACAGGCTTAGCTGAAACACTACCCCATATGTCTCCTATGCAGTTGTGTTAAAGCTACTCAGTCCTCTTGGGGCGCATAATTACATGTGGCAAAGAATTCAAAGTCTTGTCATGGAGCTTGTCAGCATCCACATTCAGAGCAGTTACGTTAGCAGGAACTGAGTTGTTCTAGGTTGAATATTATTGTTTATTGTATTACAGACATTTCTGCTGTGGCAAAATGTATCCAGCTGACAGTCTTCTTCCCTTGCCACCCATAGCACTACACTCCAAAAGATAATGTTCACACTTAGAATTGAACTTTGAAATATAAAAAAAAAAAAAATCCATCCGTATAAAGAGCTAATGTTTAGCAGTAACATTGTTGCCATCTCAAGAATTATTTTTTTACTGTGAATCACTGTTTGTAGTACAAGCCTGCTCATAAATACCAAGTGTGTGTTCTGAGGGGAAAATCTGGAGAGTATTTTCTTAAATATACCAAACAAATAGAGTATTCCAGTTCTTTTCTTTTAAAACAGATATTTTCTGGAAGACTGGTCTTTTACAAAAGTGGATATTGATGTGGTATCTGTGTGGGACAGAAAAGGATTGTTTGAGCTCACTCAAGTGAAGTCTTCCACCCCTTTTGTAACAAATACAGACACCAGTAGATGAATGAACGTTACAGCTGGTGCCTGTCATGATCACATGTTCTGCTTACGGATCTTGTCTTACTCTAGACTTGATGTATTACAATAATTGAAGTAATAAAATTCACAGTGAAAGATTCAAGGAGTAAAAGATACAGCTTCTACTCAGGCTTGAAAAGCCTCCCTTTTATTAAATTGAGGGTTTGAGGTTTAGGACAGCAGTATTTCTGTGGCTTTTTTTAATGAAAAGACTGAAATGTTTGCTCTATTTCTAGTGAGTGTAGGTGTAAGGAGGCATCATTTTGTTAAACACATGCAAATATAACAACATTCTGACAGGAGTAATGTTAATTTATAAAAATTTCCTTCACCTGTGAATAATAGATAAGGCTAAAGTCTTACACTGAAGTTTCCACATGACATATCCATTTCGCAGAGGAGCTTAATCCTTTCATAATGATGCTTTTAACTCCAGAAAAACAAATGAATAGGTTACTGAAATGGATGTCCTTAATTCATACTTTTCCATAAAGTAGATCCAAATGGTTCTTCTTTCAAGTGACCTGTGCCCTGTATAGCCTCAGTATTTTCATGTGTGGTCTGCAGCCACAGTAAGAGGAATGTCAGTGCTGTGGAAGGAAAAAGAAAAGTAACTGATGTCTGTGAATGCAAAGAAGTGTTCTGGAAGTAGAGATGGGGTGCAGTGCTATCTCCAGCTTTGTAGAGATTTCTATGGAAACTTGACACTTCTGGAGTGCAGGCATCCTGTTCCACAGAGCAGGACACCTGCCTATTGTAGAAACGCTGCTTATCAGCAATCCTGCCATCAGACTCACAAGTTTATTCGCAGAAAATGCAAGGTCTCAGATTCAGCAAGTCTTCCATAAAACAAAACAAATCCATCTCTAAAAGAAAGCCAAACCCAACCCATGAAGGAAAAAAAAAACCTGGAATAAAATTAGTTTACCAATTAGTTTATATTTCTTATTATTGCTTTTTGTGTGTGTGTGTGTATTTCTGTTGTCACTGTAATATCCTAACTTTTCTTTCAATACTGTCTTTTTCATACACTTGCCACTCCACAATTGAAACCACTGTTAATTTAACTTTCTTGTGAAGTTGATGCTCTTATTATTCTTTAATAATGCATCAGCATAAAATATTTCTATAGAAATTAGTGGAAAAGATCATATTCTGCTCGAAGGCCACCTAAGATAAATATGCAGGTGTAATATTACGTTTTCCCTTTGAATCCCATGGTTTCCATATTCTTAGGGGTAAAACATTGATAGGAAAAACACAAACAAGACTAAGATCTAGTTCTGTCTCCCTAACAATCTTCATCAATCTGTACGCTTTCAAAGGAGTTCAATGCCAGTGATGTGTTGTTCAATAAGTTTGCTTTATCCTAGAAGCAGCTAGTCCTATTGTTGCATTAACTGGTGCAATGTACCCACAATTTTTTACAGGATAGCTTTGGTACTATTTAGATGTGTTTTATAAAAGTACTATTTTACTTGAGTAAGGCTGGTCTGAAATCCTGCATTTCTCTGGTGCTAAGCTTGTTTGTCCCTGAATTGCAGCATGTGTCTGCCATAGCATAAGGTGTTCAAGAGGAAGTACTTGATGTTGGGGACTTAAAACCAAAAAGAACACTCATAGCAGGGAAATCCTTACCCCCCCCCCTCCAAATCTCTGAGAATTGGCTATTATGAATGGATTTTGTATATGGGGATAATAATGGGTATTTAGGGTGCAATTCATAGTGGAAGATCTTAAAATAGATTTTTGAGGTTTTTTCTTTCTGTTTCCTGGACTTTTGAGCATACTGTAAGGTCCAAGATGAAATTTTTGTCTATATTTTAGGTCCTGCTGCAGTGCTGTTTTTTTCCCAGCATCTAGTCTTGTGTTGCAGAAAATAGTAGCAGAATAATGTTTCCAATTCTAATTTGTAAAAGGTTCAGTTATAATCTACAAAGAAAAACATCTGGTTTGCTAGTGTCTTTCTAAAAATTTGAACAGCTGTGTGTGTGTTTCAGTTTCAAGCTGAACTCTCAAAAATGTGTAAATGCATGCTTTACACAATTCTGTCATAAGATTCAGTTGGTTGCTTTACTTATGTGCCCTTTTCACAGACTTCTCTCACCTCCCACTCATCTTTAGCAAATCTCTGTAGTTTTTCCTACTGATTAAATTGATGCTTAGACAAGAGTAGAGAGTAGTGAGCTGCAGGCTATGCATCTTGTGGGTCTGATAGGACCTTTGAAGGCTGGTGGTGTTTTGTGGGTGGGCTCCTTATTTACCTGTTTGAACCCGGAGGTAAAGTTGGCATTCAGAAATAGCTTGCTGTTCTCAACATGTGGCATGGAAGCCTGAACATGAAACATTACAAGAAGGTAGCTGACTCTCCCTTTTGTGCTGGTTTTAGATTTGAGCTGGTCAACAAACTTCCTTTCCTGTTTACTTTTTCAAACTAATAATTTTGCTTCATGATCAAATGAAGGGTGCCTTAGCACAGGAATAAACATTTAAACTCATGCATCTTTGGACCAGTAATATTACAGAGGTGAACTGGGAGCAGGGAGCCAAGACAGTAAGTGGAGTTTTTTTCCAGCTGCTGGAAAAGATGTACTGAGTGCAACAAACATAAAAGGCAAAAAGGATTATATAATCCATAAAAATGTTGATCCAAGTAGGCACAACTGTTGATCTAGAATGGATGGAAATCATTTATATTATTTTCCTCTCATTTTCTGACTCAAAGTTCTGCGTATGTAAATGTTATTGTTATTCAGTACTTAACTGTGAAATTTGCTAAGATATTTGATCCTTAGTTTTTAATGATATGATATTACATACATTTAAATGCATACCACATCATACCACGCTCCTTAGTATATACTGTCCAATGGGAAAGGGAACTAAAGAAACCCTTCCCTGTCCTGGCAAAGTTAACACAGAATTCCCTAAAGACTGCCTTTATAGTAATATTTTGTATCAGACTTTGGGTTCTGTTCCTATAAATATTAAATTCCCCTTAAGAGTGCCTTACATCTTTTATTGTTAGGCTATTTGTGTATAAAGATGTTACTGAATTTGCTGCTTGTTGTCCATTTTCACCATTGAAATCCAATTTTAAGGCTTGGGGTCAGCATTTTTCAGTTTGCAAAACTGTTATCCTGGAAGAATATTGTTCCTAAAATAGCAAGCTGTTTTGTATTTGTGAGAAGCTGAGAAAGTTATTACTCCAGCTTTTGCCAAGTAAGATGACTAAAAAAGAAAAGTTTATCGCAGAGGATTACGAAAGGAACAGATTTATGGCAAGTGTCTGATATATACCCAGTATCCTCATGTTCAACTAAACCAGACTTGCCCTGGGCCTTCTGGGGCACAATGCCCTTAGCAAGTTGCTTTCGACAGCTTTTTCAGGAAGCAATATTTTTCTTCAGAAAGAGGGTCACTTCACTGTGTTTCTTTTTCCTTCTCTCCTGTCTTATCTTTTGAGTTCAGGAAGTATTTTAAATTTACAGCCAGCTTTGAAGGCATGAAGCAAGTTCAGCCCCAGAAGTATTTCCTGTTATGGCATTAATCTAATTCCATGAAAGTAGAACTGATTTTTCATCTGTAAAGTAAAGTGCCTGGAGCAGCAGACCATTACTCTAGGTTATCATGATAAAGAGGCTTAGTTTTGACACCAAAGTGTTTATCAGCATAACCAGGGGAAGATTTCATCCTTTTTGTTGAAAGAGATATTAATGGATTATAATATTTCTTTGCTTCATGGAGACAATGAGTTCATATTGAAAATGTTGACCCGAAATAACAGTGTTCCCATAACATATTAGAAGTTAATTTATCTGGAAAGCTACCAGTACCTGGGGGAACTAGTTGTAAAATAATAATGTAGTGAGCAAGTGTGTCCTTAGTACATGACAGTGATAATTTCAGAATTATAAAATAGTTTCAGAGCTCTGGCTGGAGCTGCTGCTTGCATAATGGTTTCAGTGATGCCTGTGAGTGCAATTAATCTCTAATCTGCCTCATTTTAAGAATGTTGCAAAATATACTGCATAACAGCACTCATATACTGTGGATGAGAACAACTTCCTCGCCTCTTTTAGTGGCTAAAATGATGTTGCCTTTATGTTTCTAACAATGCTTAAAGCATTCAGCATTTAACTAGAAATATGCAGCAACTTCTACTATATTCCTTATTTGTAAGACTACCTTTTCCAGTGTGTTTAAGATTTTTTTAGTATTTATGTTTTAAAGAACTCTTTTGAAGTTAATACTTAAACTCATTGGTGAACACCGACTGACAGCTTGAAACCATGACTGTATCCTGAGTGTGTAACTGTACAAACTACATTACAAATTGTTTCAGACTGTGGGAGCTCTAAGAAATCTCAGTGTGCAGTTCTTCCCCACTCCAGTTCCAGTGTCTGTGTCATCTTCCCAAATCAGCATTCATCTCTGTATTTTTTTGCTGTCACTTCAGAACTATGAATGAAGTGTACTCACTGGTCTTGTGAATGTTAGTATAATAGTAATTTTTACTTTATGTGTAATGAATAGGCTCTGATATGGGAGTGCCTGAGGACTAGGAGGTGATGCATTTTTTCCTCACTGACCACTTGGGAAGCATTGCCTTTGGTTTGCATGGGAAGGCAAGAACCTAAATTTGTGCAGCCAGCAGGGAGGAGCACGCCCCAGGCAGGGATGGCAGCTTAAACAGGTTCTGCAAGTATTAAAAAAATCCAGAGTTGCATGGGCCAATTAAGCTGTAAATACTCAAGGTTGCAGGATTCCCCAAGAGTGACTTCAGACTTGAAGGAAACAGACTTAAGAAGCAGAAGAAAACATGATTCTGAGTCTGAGTAATTTTCAGGGATGGCAAAGCATGAGCCTGTGGCTAGTGTGAAGGAGCAGAGTGGAGGGAGAGCAGCAGGATTGTCTTGAGGATCAGCAGGCCTTGAAAGCCTCCTAGCTGAGGTGGGATAGCAGTGCAGTCTGCTCTTGCTTCTCTTCTGTGCCTACCACCAAATGGCAGCCAGGTGGTTTGTTCACAGAAAAATGTCTGTGCCCACCAGCACGAATTGTCTTACACCTTCAGTCCTTAAGCTGTGAATTCTGTATTGATTCATTTGGTCATTTGGAAAAAAAAAAATTGTTATGTAGCATAGTATGGTGGTATAGCTATATACAAACTCATTATTTTTAAAAGTGCTTGCAGCATTTCCATGGCAGACAATATAGTCTTAGTCTTTAAGAACAACAGAAAAAGCTGTGTTTTCCCATATCTATATCTAAAAAAATTTAGGAAATTTCTGTACTTTGCTAACGGAGAATATAGTGTATCCCAAGCATGTTCTCCCTGGCCTTTATTTGTGTTTTCTCTAGTGAACTAAAACAATCTGTTGGGCTACACTCTGAAGTGAAGCAGGAAACTGAACTGAGTGAAAGAAAATAAATGTTGGGGTTATAGCCAAACACCAAGCAACCCCACAAACATTTCTCCCATAAAACTGGCCATGGTATAGGGATATTGAAAAACAGTTGGGGAAGGCAGAGATTAGGAGTTACTTCCCCTAACACAGCTGAGAGTAAAAGTGTGCAAGTAATTGTGGTCTGTCTATGTCACGTTTACATTTTTAAAAATGAAAAAATGTACATGTAAGGTATATTTATTGACCCCCATTTCTGATACCATTATGCTTGTAATTTATTATTTTGGACTTCCAAGACATCAATGTACAACTTAGTCTTAAAAATATATTTTTATTTAGGTGTGGGTAGATGGTGTTGTAGTAACTGCATAAAAATTGCTATATACACACAAAGTTAAATTTGAAAGGTTTCAAATAAATGGGCCTATTATAATTTTGCTATTTAGCATAATTATATATAATTAATATTACTTGGTTTTGCTTGTTTTGTTGGTTTTTTAAAATTCTATATAAAGTTGGAATTGCCTTTGTTTATGCATTATCTGTTAGGGCAGGTCTGTAGTGGTGCATTCATTCTGCAGTAGATCTCCAGCTTCAAAGGCAATGTAACAAGCCCCTTGAGCCACTTTTCCCCACGGCTTTCCCAAACTGCAGACTGGAAGTCTGCTGGGGGAGGGTTTGGGAGCATCTGGGCCTGAAAGGATGGAGCACTTTCAACTCTGTGTTCTGTGCTGGAGAACAGCTGTTGAAAGAAGGCAACCACCATGCGTCAGAGCAGCAATTAGCACTGCTCTGGCATATGTTGAAATGCTCTCGTCCACCCCCTGGGGAAGTCAAAAATTAAATGTGAGATGCAAAGGTAGATGTCCTTTCTCCACTGTGTCTCCTGTATGATGCCTTCCTGAGATGGCATTATGTTTTTAGTCTATTCATCAAATTTCTGTCTTTTGATATTTTGAGGAACAGAGAGGTGAAGGGTAAGAAAGTGATGATTCCTCAATTCATCAGTAGACTTAATGCATATTATCAATATTTAAAAGCTTTTTACTGAAAAGTGTTGTCTCTGAATTTCCCATGGTTCCACTAGAGGAAGGAAGGAAGGGGGAGTTGTGCATTATTACAGCAAAATTATATCTTGCTCTAAAGCTGCATCTATGGTTTCAATTAGTCAAGTCTCAATTATAATAATGTAATGAGGAGTAATGAGGAGGTGGGGGTAACCTGGGTAATTGCAAATGTGACTAACAAAAAACACATGTGAAATTAGATTGCAAGAGCCTCCATTGAGAGTTTAATGGAAGTAAAAGTCCTGTGATAACCCTTGGTATGCACAGAAGATCCCATCCAGTTAGGCACGTTGGAGCAGGTAGAGGAACTAATCCACCTGGGTCACTCCTGTGCACAGCCAGCTCCCCAGCCAAACCAGGCTTCACCAGGCTTATTCCAACCATGGGAGATCAGGAGCAGCATGAAACTGCCAGCAACAATGTTTTAGAAGCAAAAAATACCTTTTGTGGGTAAGGGAGTATTTTTATGAGAAGACCTTTGGTAACTACTGAATTGATTTGTCGGAGCTGTTGTTAAATAAGCCTTTAGGTGGTTGGTTTTTCCTTAGTTACTGATAACTGATAAATATTATCCTGGTCAGATACATTTATTTCTGACTTTCCCAGTATCTTTCTGTTTAATAAATACAGATGACTTTAAGCTGCAGCTTTGTGGCAATCAGAGATGATACAATTGTATTTCATCCTTCTACCAGAAAATGCAAGCTTCATAGGTAGTGTCATGGCTGAAACGTAGAGGCAAATTGTTCCCTTCCCATATGTTAATATAGAAGAAGCATGCATGACTCTGTTCACATCTGTAGCAAATATTTTTATCAGTCATATCCCTACCTTAAAAATATTTTTTAAAAAGTCCTTTTTGGGGGGTGGAAAGTTGAAACTGAAAATACGCTTAGGGGATAAAAATATTTTTAGTTGGTTTGGTTGACAACTGTATCTATTACCACCTTATCTGAGGTCAAGATAAAAGCATATCTAGTATTTCCTTTCCTTGAAAAAAAGGAGTATGTCTTTTAGAACACATTGTCTATGGATTCTAGTTGTACACAGAGGAACCTCTGTATTAATATTTTCCCAAGCAAGTAGTTCAACATTGTAGTTTAGATTATTAGAGATAATCCTGTTGTTCAAGGAATCCCTGAAGTTTCTAGGTATTTATGTGCATGTGAGATAGAAATTTTACCAGGAAAATTTTATTAGAGACTAATAGAACAGTATTAATGAATGCCTGGCTAAATATAGTTCACCTGGGAGAAATCAGTATGGCTTCTGCAAAGGGAAATCTGATTTGTGCTGTTAGAAGGGCTCAACAAACCTGTGGGTGAGGGATCTCCAACTAATACAGCTATGTCTACATTAGGAAGGAATGCACGGTTCTCAGCTGGCCAACAGGACTACAAAACAAAAGCAAACCAAACAAAATCCAACCCAAAAATTAGGAACCATAAAGCAAGGACTAGAGAAAAAGGTACAGAAGACAAAATATCATTAAGTCATCACAGAAATCCACGCCTTGGATAATGCTGATAGTTCTGTCAATTCTAAGAGGCTGTAACAGAACTGGAAAGAGTTACTTACCCTTTGTGTAAGCCCAGTTATTTCATCCAGCAGAGCTTGCTTTGGAGTGAAATATCTATTTTTGCAGATCTAATACAATTAATAACACTAATTCAAATACTCTATGTTGCCCATTTTTTGCTCATGCCAAAAAACAGTGATTGGAAAAATCCTTAGCACAAGAAAGCTAAAATCCAAAATTAATTTCAGATGTTGCACTGTAATGGCAACAGGTCGTTCTGCGAGTGAGATGTGCAAAACCTACAATAATAGAATATCCCGAGTTGGAAGGGACCCACAAGGATTGTCAAAGTCCGGCTCCTGGCCCTGCACAGGGCACCCCAAGAATCACACCATGTGCCTGAAAGCATTGTCCAAACAATGGACTTTGGCAGCCTTGGTGCTGACCACTTCCCTGGGGAGCTGGTCCAGTGCTTGAACACCCTCTGGGTGAAGAACCTTTTCCTGGTATCCAACCTAAACCTCCCCTGACAAGTTCGGGCCATTCCCTCAGCTCTTGTCACTGTTACAGGGAAAAGAGTTCAGTGCCTGTCCCTCTACCAGTATTATTGCTAACATTCTTCTTCTGTTGCACCTCAATTGTTACTGAAATAAAAATTATTTGGGCTACTCTGAATTCCTTTTGAAAGGTTCCCAGGTGAAGATCTGCCTGTGGCTTGCCTTTACACATGTGGTTTTGAAAGCTATCTGTAATAGTTTAAAGTGAAACAGCATCCCTGAAATTGTAAGGCGTGTTTTAAAGCATGTTTCACTGGTAGAATTTTCTGTATATGTGAAGCTATCACTGCTCACTGGACTTGCCATTTTTATCAGTGTCTTTGACCATCAACCATATAATTCTAACTCTATTTCATTTATTGTCCTGTCTCAGCTCAGGGATTTCAAATCATAAGGGCATGACAAAGAGGCTTGATGAGTGCCTGTTACTCATCTGATGCTGTCTGACGCTGGGGTTGGCCAGGGGCTCTGCAGCCGTTGTGAGAGATCAATGTGCCCATCCCACAGCATGCATTTCTTCCTGAAAAAAATAAAATCTATTATGTTTCACACATTTACTGGTTTCTGTTAGAAAGTTTTAGTAAGTTCTGTTTACAGTGCCTTTATTACTGTATGAGTGATTGTGTGGCACTGCTCACAATGCATTTATGTCCTTTTTTCTGCATGGGAGATAGGTGTATATGTGTTTATTTCTGCAAGGTCTCAGGTCAAGAAAAGCTTCTCTGGGCAATTTAAACATGATCATTTTAGTCATCTGTTAGCCTTTGCTCATGATGAGGTTGCTTTTTTGGGGGGGTTGTTTGTTTTTGAAACAAAATACCATTTAGAACACCAAGAAACCAAACACTGTAGAAATTAATGCTTGCTAGATATTCATGATGTCTGTTTTCTTTCATAGTGAGAAAGCAGCTTAATTGTTTTCAAGTAAAATTCAGATTGTTGGATTGAAATTTGAATCATTTCTTCAGAAGTAGAAACGGGGCATACTGTTTCTCTTAAGATAATGACATGCATGTGCTCTTGGCTGATTCAGTGTTTTGATCTCAGATTCTCTGGACATCTATCATGTAGCTACTGTCATATAAATTACACATTAATGCCACCAAGATTTATTCCAGTATTTTCAGTAGTTGAAGTTCCCTTCATGATAAAATATTTTTTAAAATATAGAATATGTATCCTATTATTGGAGACGTAATTAAAAAAACAAAAAAAAGCTACCTACCTAAACATACTAAGCAGCTGCGTGTCTTCCAGCTTTCTGCTAAAAACCTATCACTGATTTTATTGAAATATTTGAAAAGCTTACAGAATTATACATTTAGTAAATTAAAAAATCTTAATTTTTTAGGATCCAGTCTTCCGCATTTGATAAAGAATATGTGATCCATTGGTTATGAATTTTATATCTGTCTGATATTCTAAGATATTAGTGAAGATTTTACTAAGTGAGATTAGATCATGAGGACCTTTGTTACTTTGACTACCATTGCAGGAGAATTCATGTAAACCAAGCCCTGTCATGTCTGCAGGTTTCAGAACCAATGGAAATATTAATATATGTTTGGATACCTTTGTGCTCCCAATCCTTGAGCTTCATTTCCTGTTTCCAGACACTTGTACTGTTTTATAAATGCTGACAAGTTATTGACTAACAAAGGCAGAAAGAGGGTACTTGCAGACAGGGATGAAGAAGTGAGGTGATGGGAGAAGATGGGCAAGCAAGGAATACAGAGGGTATGTCTTCAGCTTAAAATATGAAATCACACCAAAAATATTCCCAGCGACGAAACTGACACTTGGAAAACATTCCAAAAAACCTGAGTATAAATGAAAGAAGTATAACCCCTAAACAACTTTTAGGCAGGGTGTGCCCCACAGGGGCAAGGCAGAGGAACGTCCTTGGAGTAGGACTATGTTCAGAAGGCACCAGGAACAACAGCTGGCCTAACTCCAGAGTTTGGGATGGCCAATCATGGCAATAGCCATCACTCCTCCTTGAAGAGGAGGAGGTACCAGGAGCTTCTAAATATCTGTGGGAGATTTGTATGATTATCCGTGGGAGGAATGCTTTACTAAGTAAATTGAGCAGTTCTCATTCAGTGCAGTATGTGTCTTTCTTTTTTTCTTGTAGCTAAAACATGAAATTGAGAAAAGAGACATAATTGTTATCTTATTTACATTGGCAGAGGAGGAAATGGAAAGGCAATAGGGAATTTATAGAGGTTATAAAAACAGTAGGTAACTACTGTTTCTCTGTGCTCTTAATTACTTTGCTTGTACCTTGTATCTTGTTCACTTGCAATTTTTCTGGAGTTAGAGTTTTAGGGTAGGAATTGAGTCAGCCTTTATGTATAGATCACCTGTACTATAATGAAGTTGCAATCCAGATCAGTAACTTTGAACATTACCACAACATGAATAAATAATAAAACATTATTAATAAGAAACAGCAGCCCATCTGCACACGATGCACAACTACCCTAAATTCTATATATGTCAATTGTAGATGAGTTGCAAGCTTTGGGTTTCATGAGTTAGTGCATATTTTTGGTGTAGAGAAAATTTCCTCAAACCATAAAAGGATTTGTCATTGCGAAAGAACTACTTTTGTATGGAAATATCCATAAAGAGAAAAAAACATGTATATTCTAACAAAAAATAGAAGTTATCTGGATCTAGCAGAACTTCCTGCTTTTGAGATTTTAAATTATTAGATTGTAAGTATTCCAAGACAGAAGCTGTTGGGTCATTTCTAATTGTAAAGCAGTAGCACAATGAAATCTGAAATAATATTCATCTTATAAAATAATTTGTTCAGAGGTCTTACCTTCCTTTATGTTCCTTGCTGTTTTGAAATGTGAAGATATCAGGCAGCTGACAAAGAAAAATATCAGATGTCCATAGATAGAAACACCCTAATAAGCACTTAGCGGGATACTTAATGATTAACTGTGTGTATTAATTAGTTACAAGTGTTATGTGTCATTAATAAGTCTATACTTAATTACAATATTATATACTGTATATTTGTTTTATGATTAATTGCATACTAAAGTACGTGTTTACATGTTTGTAAATACGTGATAATTACAGAGTAATTATTGTTAAATTTATTTATATGAATTGTTAACTATGTCATTGTAACCTGCTTCTTTCACTCAGTCTGAGACTGAATGAAACTTGGGATTGGAAAAGGGAGAAGGGAGAAGATTCCTCACCTTGTTTATGTATTTGTGTGAGAAAATTCTGGGCTGTAATTCTTCCTGTGTACTTTCAGGTTAAGAAACGTAATGCAAAACAAATTCAAAAACAGCAGCCCATTTTTAGCAAAGGTAGATAATACTGTTTGCTCCTAAGTCTGTGAGTACAAAGATTTTGTAATTTATGATGTTGGTAAATGAATGAGAAAAAGTGATCCTCTTGTGTATTTGGCTAAATGTTGTCCATCTATGCACAGTTCCTTAAGAGAGCAGATAAAAGCTATGTGCATTTTATCTTTCTGTTAAAAGTGATTATACAAAATGTGCCTTATGGTCTGTTTCTGTCTCATTGAAAGCTGGACTAAGTCTCATTTAACTTCAGCAAAATCAGGCAGTTACTCTTTATGTTCTACACATCAAGACCTGGTTTTATTGCTTAAACTACTTAAATACAGCTGAAAAACCTGCAGTTTTTTAGAACTAGAAATTAAATTCTTCATCCTTGAGAGTCAGATGACTTGAGTGCCCACTAGCTCTTTTTAAAGAAAAAAAAAAAAAAGAGAAAAATCAGGTAATTTCTGTATTTTTTGCCTATTCAGTTTTCTAAGAATGGCAATCAGTTTCATTCTTATTCAACAGGTTTTCTGCAATACACGGTCTTCAGTCATTTTCCGTTAATATCTCTGGGCTTATTTTGTGTAGCAGATAGCAGAAAATGGCATGTGACTGGAAAAGCAAGAGGAAGGTGTTTAGGTGTTTTTCACCCACGCTTCTTTGTGCTGTACCTCTTACCTCATTATGAAAAGCTTGCCTTATTAGAATATGCTTCGGGGTTTTTTAGTGAAAACAAAGCAGTGGGCTTTGCACAAGCTCTTTTGCACAAGGACATTTGAGAGCTCCAAAAAATTAAATTAGAGCTGTTTGCTCTTCAGATGTCCATCATTTTGTAATAGTAAATAATAAAGTTTGTGATTCATTTTTACCAAAAATGAGTTGTTTCACTGCATTTTTCAGTGCATATACAAAGTTCTCACAAAGCAGCCCTGGTGTGGTGTCTACCTTTTCAATATGACATGTGGAATGTTCATGTGGCAGATTGCAAGAAAGATGAGGAAGGTGACAAAGTTGGAAGCAAGTAATTAATGTGAGTCTTCTCTTAATTGCAAAATGTAAGTGTTCTCTCCAGAATTATTAGGAGGAGAAGAGGGGGAATGAGAGAAAGTTTGTCTGAGATTAAATACTGCGTCTGTAGCCATGAAAAACACCTTGCTTCCTGATTGTACAATTAGAATTTTTCACAGAATTTTGTCTGGGAAACCTGTTTGGTTTAATTTGTGAATTAAACCAACACTTGTGAAACCTTCTCAGCTTCTGTTATAATTGCAAAGTATTAGTATTATTTGCCTTGTTGTCAGCGAAGTTCTGCTTTGCTGTCCCAAGGCCAGTTCATTGGGCAATGCTTCAAAGAGGTGATGACTGTATGAGAGATGTCACCAGCAGGAGCTTTTGGCCATATGAGCAAGGGTACAGATCTCTTCCATGCATGTGCACAGGTACACACAGACATGTCTTTCTGTTCTAACTGGAATCCCTGGGAGTCTCAGGCTTTGTTTTTCCTAAAGATACCAGGATGGTATCTACTTTAGATATAGTTTGCAATTTCTTTTGAATGTAACTTCAGTTTTTTCTTTATTCTAATAGAAATCTGATTGTAATTTCTAAAACAATTTTTCAGATTTGAGAAATAACATTTAGTTTTTATCTCATGATTTGTTTATGCTAGTGAATGTTAGATTTGGTACCTTCAGCCTGCAAAGTGCTCATAGAGAAAGTTAAGGAAAACTTTGTTTCCTGATCACACATACACTAGACTTAACACATACTTTAGGTAAAGATAATTAAAAGCATTGTAATATATAATATACTATTAACAACAACAAAAAAAAGCATCTTCTGTCACTGGGGGGTTTTCAGCAGCCAGCAGAATTTGCAAGAAGCCAGCACATGCAGAATTGCTGCACGACACTATTGATTTTCCTTTCTCTCATCAATTGCTAATTAATTTTGCTGCAGTTAATGAAACACTTACATTGTTCTAGCTCTTGTTTTTTATAGTAAAAGAGAATCTCTAGTTCAACTGAATTAAACTATTACAGCACTGTGAGATGGAGCCAGAAATGAAATCTGGCTTGCATGCTCAAGTATTGCAAGTCACGCTTTTTGGAAAGCAGCCCATAATAACTTAAAGCTTATAGAATTTAACTCCTTGCTGTTCTTTAGGTGCTCCAAGTGCTCCATTGGATGTCATGGCCTAGATTCATTAACTGAGTTCTGCCAAAGACCTTCTGTCTAGTACTCCCAACTGACTGCCTCTGTTTCACAAGTGATTTATCCAGTAAAACACAGTGAATGCCAGGTTTTGCAGATTTTAAAAAGGATGAGTCCAGCCTCACTGTGCTACTTCTGAGAAAATAGTGAAAATAACTGAATGGATAATTTTTTTAAAGTACAAATAATTACTTTAAGTAATAATGTTTTTTAAGGCACATGTTTTAAAGGCTAATTTCTTATCTTGACTAATTGTCTTCTTACTGTACCTGCTGGTCGATAGCACGTTAATGCATGAAGAAGACTGCTTTACTTCTCACCCTACTGCTTCTACTAATTTTAGTTTTGAAGATGTTCAAAGAGAAAAAAGTACCAAACTTCAATTCCATCTTTGAACAAGGGTGTGCTGGTAAAAATCCATTCTGCGCAAAATCTGAAAGTTTTTCATGTACAGGAGAGAGCTGGAGAAATTCCAGGTTTTGTAAAAGTGTAAATTTTTCCCTTTTTAAACAGGAAATATATCCTCTTTCTTTGGGAAAATACTATAAAACTTCCTTTCATTTTGGTAACATATATTAGATACCTAAGAAAGAAAGGCAGTGGAACAATGTAAATTTAGAACATTAGTTTAACATAATGAAGTTAAAACATTTTCTAGTTTTCTAGTCACATGGGATACAAGACTGGTTTGAAGGCTTTCATATTACTTGGTCTTTTCCTGGCAGGACATGTAACTAAATGAACAGCTAGCAGAATTTTCAACTGCCACTGGATTCTCAGTGCATACCCTTTTTACCAAATCCATAATAATTACCATAGAAGGTAATCCTATACTCAAAACTGTAAAATAACCATGTAGTAACACTATGGGAAAACCTTTTGAAAAACCAAAAGAAATCAGGTGACAGTTGTCTATCAGGGACTATGGACTTGTGCCATGGTCTGCATGGTCACAGGGCAAGTATGTTTTTGCCAAGACTTTGAGTGCTGATCTGCTCCTATTTGAACAATAAGAAATAAAATTATTTTTTAGAAAAGTGGATATTTTTAATTGTATGCCATCCTAATAATATAATAAACAAATATTTACTGTGTAGTCATGACTTATAATCTGACACACACAGTCCTTCTCCATCCCTCTTTTTTCCCAAGCAAAAATTGCATGTGAAACACTTCTGTGTTTTCTTCACCCTTCTGTGTGGTATTCTGTGACTTGCTGAAAGGTTTTATGTTGATAAAGGCGGAAGAAATGTACTGAGACTTAAGTAATCATTAGTGAAATACAAGAATCATCAGGAAGATGCAGCAGTTTCATGTTCTGTATCTGCAACGTACTTCAGTTTTGGTATTTGCAGGGCCAACAGGTCATCTTCTGTAATTCTGAATGTGCACTTGGGATTTTCACAGTAAACATTATTTCACTGTAGCTTTGAGGAAAATATAGGATGGCATTCACTTGTTTATCATGTGCAAGGTTAAGGAAAGACTTCAGACAAAAATTCAGGAGTCTTTGAGTCTAATTCCTTGGATAGCTAACGTAAAAGCCTTCATTTTCAGAACTGAATATTTGCTATGCATGGTAATAAATATATCCCTTCTGTTAGAACATTTCAGTACACTTTTGAAATATTGTTCCCACATAGAAGATAAAACTTACATGACAGTCATGACTGGTCCACAGAAGACCTTAAAATTAAACTAAATTCATTTTCCACTTTTTTAGCCTAGGTGTGGTAGTGTTTCCCTCAAATGAGTTTTAAACTTCTATTAAACCTTTCAATGTCTCACAGTAACCAGAGGAAATTGTGACAACCATTGACCTGTAGACAGTCAGAGTAGATCAGGTCTTTCAGAGGTCATGCTGCTGTTTCCTGCAATCTTGTAACTGTGGGTGGTACAAAAAATAACTGTGCAAGAATACTGAAGCTTTACATATTCTGTTGAAGTCAAGTAGCAATTATCACTGGCCATCTAAAGGCATGAGTGGGAAGCAAATGTGAGGCTACCTAAATAAAAACATCAGAAGGTTGAAAGAGAAGTTTAAAGGTTCAGTACTCAAAGCTACTTGGTTGTCTTGTAATACTGATGGTCATCCAGAGTAGTTAATATCTTACATGCCAGTATGTTTTTTAAAAGCCCTTGAGAGTGTCCAGTGTTATAATGAACAACCAATAAATTTCTCCTTCCCTTTAATTTCAGCTCTTCTCTTTTCCTGTCTTCTCAAGCCTACTCATTTCTTATCCTGCTCTGCAATTGGATGAGTCAGAAACCGGCACATTTAGATATATCCCCTGAAATCCTTTCCTGTTAAGTATTTGTTACATTGAAAGGAGACTAGTGGTTTTCATGCTGTTGAGAAATGCAAGTTTGGGGAGCACATATTGGGATTTTTTTCAGAAAAGCACATTAAGGTGCTTAGCAATAACCTAACTGTTGTGTACTTTATGGGTGAGGATTTCTCCAACCACTAAAGGGCAGTGCATGCCACCTTATGATTTCTTTTCTGCAGCCATTGAACTGTCTGTCCTTGCTGTTAAGCAGATGGAGATAGGGCCCATTGCTGGGCTTTCCTTTTTGAGAGATTTGTGAGCCTGATGCAGTTTTCAGCACATAAGATTAAAGGTCTACTGTTGTGAGCAGGACATGAAGAGGAAAATTCTGCCCTTCCCTTGTTCCTATTCAGAGGCCAGCTGCCTTGTGCCTGTAGTAAATAAAAGAGCTGATTGTTTTTGAAGCAACATTTTTGTTGGCCAAAAAATTGACTTATGTTGTAAGAAGAATCCTAATTTCAGCACTGGTACTGAAACAGAAATACTGTGCAGATCTAAAGGTCTCATTATGCTAAACACAATGTGTGGTATTTACTGTGCTGTTGAAACTCTTAGCTTCAGTGATGAGTAAATATGATCAGGTTTTGGATGAAGCAAGTAAACAAACATAGTAAATGAAGGTATTTGAAATCACGTTTCTTGTTTATGTATTCTGACAAGTATACTTTAATTATTGATCAAGATAGTAAATATGCAGTTGGTTACATTAAACATTCAGCATTTTTCAACATTTAGCTGGCACTATCTATAAAACAGTCTTAGTGGCATGATTCTTTTGCCACTATATTGCTCCTGTTGCACAGTGTTGGTGTCTCTTAGAGAATAAGTATCACCTTACAGCATACAGTATGCATGAAAATGTTGTCTTAGAAGGACAAGACTACTCTGAATCATTGTGCTGTTATGTGTGACAAGTATTGACCAAGGGTGTGATATAAGAAACTGGACTATCAGAGTTATGTTCAGTGGTTATTGGGTTAGTGGTTTGTTTGGCCTTTTGAGTTGCTTTTCTTTTAGTTTTCATGGTATATCAAATCTGGGGCTCCATTAGGATGAACTAGGGAAGTTGTTACTCTAATGACAAATAAGAAATATATTTTCTTCTAAATGCAGTAAGAAAATAAAATCCTGTAACAATTTAAACGAGAACTTTTTCTTCTGGGCAATTTTTCACAATCTGAGGGTTAGCTTTTACTTAGGTATCATCATGTTTTCAACCAAATCCTAGTGGCAGAAAGAATGAAGACTCTTTTGTGAGTTTGGCAATGACAGGAATGCAAACGTGAAATAGGTACTGAAGTATTTATCAGGGAGGATGTTGTTAAAGAGCACATTGAGTGCTAGCTCGGGGTGCAGCTGCAGGTTGAGCTCTGGGTGGGAGCCCAGTCAAGAGTGGTGAGCTGCCAGTGCTTTGCAGAGGGAAGGGCTCAGGGAGCTGTGTCTGAGCCAGGGGACCGGTCACTCAGGGACACGGCAGGAGCCGAGGGCCCCAGACCTTCCCATGCTCGGACTGTGAGCAGGTAAAAGCCCAGTGGTTCTTTGTCCATGGTCCCTTCTTGGGACCAGCTCAAACTGTTATTGTGTTATTTAGTTATTGCTCCAAGATAAAACTATTTGAAGGATTTGGTCATCTGAGCCTCTGCTGTAGGAAGCCTGGGAATGCAGCTGGTGAGGAAACCTCCTCTGCCTCTGTGTGGGGATGAACAGGGGGTCCCACTGGAGCCTCCTGCCATGAAGGGCCTTCAGTGCCAACATGGGTGGTGCAGATGTGACTGCCAGAGGGCCTCCTGGATGGTCAGACAGGGAAGTTTCCTTAACAATGTGCAGTCCAATGGCTGCCAGTTTCTCAGACTCATGTCTGATTGCTTAGTAGGTCTTTATAAAGCATCACCATGTTATGGAACCCCATAGCATCCAGACTGGTGAAATATTGTACTTGGCTCAAGATTTTGTTTTAGTTTGTCTTTTATAAGGATAGCATTTTAACTAGGTGGTGATAATCCTTTTCCAGCAATTACGTATTCCAGGAATCTGATTCTATATAGGGAAGAGTAAATGACCAAAGGAAGTAAAAGTTTTGTGTATTCTGTACAGCTCTGCTTGAAAAGAGTAGAGGCTTGTGAAAAAGTATCAATTCCAGTACCTAGTCTGCTTCTGTTAAAGCTAGTTATTTTTATTGAATTACTTGGAATAAACTAAAGACATGGCAAAGCAGTAAAGACAGGCTATTTCATTTTGTAAATTAATATGCTGAGAGGTTGTTTTTTTATTGGTGGATTGAGCAGCTGTGTTTTGTTTTCTCTTTATGACAATTTTTTGAATTCTTGAAAACAGTGTGAAAATCTATCATTAGTGCTTGTTGAAGCTTTAAAATGGTGATAAGTATTTAAAAAATAAAAATCTGGGCTCATCATAGTAAGGAAACAAAGCTTTGAGGCTTAGTTCAGTATTCTACTGGAAGGTGGCTCTTTGCTGTACTCTCTATTCCCATGGTTTCCAGACCAGATTTTTTTGAGAGAAATGTCTGCAAGATAGAATCGTAGAGGTGACTTTGTCTTTGGAAAATAAATTGCTGGATTTGATCAAATTCATATCTTTCAGTCTTTACTATTTAAAAAATGTTTTAGCAGCACATTAAGACAAAACATAGTCCTCACACGTTTGTCATCCTATGGAGAATTGAATTCAAGTCAGAGTTACTTCATGCCTTCCTTTCAAGTCCTCTGCTTAACATTTCCTGGAAAGATTATTGTTTTAGCCTAAAGAAGACATCCAGTGCTCACAAATTTTGATCCAAGTGGGAAGTTTTACACAGCCATACACAACAGAGAACAGTCTTATAACTGGAAGTGCAAAATCACTTTAATAGTTGTATGACACTGAAGGGAAATCCCTGATTTAGCAAATTAAGTTCCCAGTTAGGTGTCAGGTGGGCTGTTTTTCCTGGGGGTATTTTAGGGTTGTGAATTGAGATCTTGTACATCTCACCTTTTGTCATTTGGGGATATTTTGGGGGGAATTGTGTTTGGGGGGTTTTGCCACTGATCTAGTAGGTGAAGATATATAGTAAATGACTACAAGAAACAACACTTCTTTGTCTGAAGAGATTACACCAGACACATGCAGTTGCCACAAAGGCTACGTGTCCTATCTGCAATGATCTTCCTTGCTGTTAGGTACAGATTGGATGACTGAAATGTATAAATCCAGTTTGCAGAGCTGGAGCTGTTGGTTTGGCCATGTCTTTGTGGGGAGTCTGGTAACCCTGCAGAGTGATGTGTTTCTAGAAGGTGCCACGTTCTGTTCTGACTTTTCTTAGCATGAGTGTCCCAGGGCCATGGCAGAAGGTGCTGCTGCCAGCCTGGGCCCTGCTGCTGGAGGAGAGGGGAGGCACACAGAGACCTGAGCACTGCGGGCCCACTGCTGAGGAAGGGGCACCATTGCACTGCTGAATGAGGGGCACCAGCTCCAGCAGATGGGTCTCTGTGGTGTCCTTAGTGGTGTGTGCTTCCAGTCCTCAGTGGACTGGCATTAATCTGCAAGGACTTGCTGCCTAGGGTGAAGTGGAAGGGTTCTAAAAAAGCAGCAGGCGCTTCAGTTCCACACCATGTGTCTTTCTCTCCATTTACAGTTGGAGGTTTTGCATGGGTAAAAGCATGGGAAGATGCATGTTTTACACATGCATTTGACAAAATAGCCGTAAAAGTCTAAGTAGAAAAACTTTCAGTATTTAGAAGAAGCTTTTAATGTGTATTTGTGTACGTTTATTTTTTAAAAATTTGGATTGCAGGAAGATGTTGCTACTGAATGGTGTATGGCCTTTTAAAGAAAGAAAAGAAAAAATCACTGCCAACTGCTGAACAGCTAATTCACTCAATATAAAACAAAGATGCATTTCTGTAGGGCTAACGACATGCATCACATCTCCTTGACAACTGCTCTAATTACCTCAGCTTGGACGATCAATATTTGATCTTTTTCCCACCATACAAACATGTCACTTTAACTGCATAGCTTTCTCTTAGCTTTTTGATAATTTGCAGCCAAGTGAAAATGGTCCTTTCTATTTGTTCTCCCTGGCTTGAGGCCAAGGGTTCTCTCAATAGTATAATGCAGTTCATTGATATGAATTTGTTGATCTCCTGGGTAGTTTTTCACAAATTTAGGGCAATTAAAAATCTTTGGAAAGCATTTCAGTTGAAGTCAATAATTTTGCTTTTAGAAATTACTTTGTTTTATGATCATTTTTCCTTCATCTGTTCATAAAACAACTTCAGGGGAAAAAAAAGACAAAGCACCGTTTTATTGAGTAGCTTATAAATACATAAAAACACAGCTTTCAAACATAGAATTAAGCAATAATTCAGAAATACTTTGATTGAAATGTTTAATTTGTAAGAGTAAGAATTGTTTAATTCTAGTTTGGACTCTGAAAAGTAGTTCTTTAAAGGAAGTCACAGCTGAAGTATAGCGTTATCTCCCAAATAATTTCTTTAAGAGACATGAACACCAGGCTTTGGAAGATGGACTGATCATGCTTCCACTCAGTGAACACTAGTAAGTTGCTGAAGTTTGTACAAAGTGTTAGTACAGAGGAAATGATACTGTATAGTCCAAAGAAAGCTTTGTGAATTGTTCAATGTGGCCAGTCAGAAGCAGAAGTAGGGAGCACCCAACATTTAGGCCATTTAATTAGTTATAAAGTGAATTAAAATGAAAGTGATTTTATCAGGACAAATAATTTTTTGTCACGTGGTGTATTTATTAATTTTGTTTCTTTTTTCCCTATGCTCTTATGAGAGGAAATCTATGTTGCTGCAAAATATTATGATTACCTCAGGTGGACAGTGTAAGATTTTTTGCTCTCTGGAGTTGTATAGCTGTATTGTTATTTATGCCATCTTTAGGAATTACCACTGAGCTCTTGGTGTTTTATGGAGGAGTTTAAATACTTTGTTTAGTGCATGCTGTGTTTATTAAATAGCTGTGCTGTGTTGAATTGTAATCTGTTCATAGAGTAAAAGGCTGCTATGCCCAAGGATACATTAAAATCTTTCCAGTTGCTCGTATCTGCAAAACAAATTCCATCAGAGTAGATCAGGGCAAAAATCCATCTAGCCAAATACCTGGTATCTGATAGTGGTCAGCTATTCCTTAATTGTTTAAGGAAATGGGGGGGAACTGTGTCTATCTTCTGGTACTCTGAAAGCCTGTGGCTGTCAGCAGTTATGGACTTCACTTATCTGAAGTTGAACCTCCTCAGTTAAGAGTGCCAAGTTCCCATCATAGTAAGGAACAATTAATTCAGTTATTTAAAGAAATGTTTCATTTGACATAATAGAATTCTTTACTGGTTTTTAAATATATATTCACACTGTCAAATTTTTACTTCTGCAAAGTATAGCATTTTAATAGAAATTCTGAGAACTTCAGTAGAGATTGCTAGTATTCAAGAACTACTGAATCTGTAATTTGGAACAGAGTACAGGAGTAAATCATTCAGGACCTATACCAGACAAACTGAGTGTTAATAAGATGACACAATTTCACTGAGTGTAGAATCATCTCCTTGAAGGCAAAACATAATTTCCCATGAAATACCTTCTTTACTTAGGCTAATTAGATTCACATTTGAAAAATCTTCACATTTAGCAATGGCCTAATTATTTAGCCAACTAAATATATTGCTTAACTAAAGAGACAGTCAAAAGAGGAATTACATCCTGTTATTTGTATGAAGTACATTTTTTAACTACTACAGGAATTTGGGTTCAGCTTTATTACCACAGTTATTCCTGTGAGAAAGTCCAATTGCAGAAGACGTGTAATCCTTGGGGAGGAGGAGGATGTTGAGAGAGGGAATATTAGAATGAAAAAGTAGATAGAGAAATGTGAAGGCTAAACCGTTAAATTCGGTGTATCCTTAGAGTGTGTTCCTATGTTGGCAAAGCTCCATTTTCCATTCCATTAGGATACATGACATTGAACTCTGGAGGTTGCTTTTCTTACTGCTTTTTAACATACCTTTGCTACTTCTTAACCAGGTGTGTCACTTTGTCCTATCTTTTTGTTGTAGTTACAGAAAATAAAAAGCATTGTTGTGGTATATGTTTGTCAACTTTATTTAGATAAACGATCAGTAATTTTCTCAAAATGAATCTACTTAATAACCCAATCTCTTCAGAAAGTAAAATATCTTCAGGAACCATTTCAGTATAAGAGTTGTATGCAAAATGGTGGAATAATTTTCATGCACCTTATAAGACTTTGTTAATTAAAAGTAAATAGGGCTCTTAAGTGGAAAATGAAATTATCCTATTGCTTGAAATACCTTGATGCAGTTTTTATTACAGGTTGCATATGGTATCTGTTAGGATTTGAGCATGGTTGGTTGTTGAATTATTGTGTGGATTAGCTGTAGTATTTGAAGGTTCTCGACTTTAAAAGCATGTGTCTGTTTTAAATCCTACATAAATTCCTCACAGTTTTTTAGAGCAGTCTGTAACTCTAACCAGGGCATTTTTAACACCACAGCTTCAAACAACAGCAGGAGCAAATCTAAAACATTGCTCTGAGTGGTTTCATAACATCATTAAAAGATTTCCATTTAATTAGATAAATTCCCCTTTTCTGTAACTTTTCAACCTTTCTCTCCTAAGTCCTACAAGGCAAAGGGTGAAAAGACTAAGTGAATTGAATTAAATATTAAAACATTAAAATTGGCAGTTTAGAGCTCATAAGGAAAAGACAGGGGGGAAAAAGGACTCATGAAAAACATATATTTCATGCATATTTTAAATTTTATTTTAAGACCTTCCCAAAACTATTATGGATATTCTTAGTAAAGAAATATTATAGGCTGTGTTGTCTCCCAGGGCAGCTAAAGTTTCCAAAAGGAAGTTCAATCTGTAATACATCTTTCACATGTTATTTTAATAAAAAAGCAAATATAATTTCTGTGTTTCTACTGCTAAATTGAGACTCATTGTTTGGTCATGTTTCCCTACATCAGCAAATATGTTTAGAAAGAATAAAGTAAATTTTATTATAAGTTATCCCGATGTGAAACATAATGTGTGTGTTGCAGTAAAATTGATTTGAAGTTGAATGTGAAAATAGCTTAGCTGATGTCTCCCAGGTTGTGTCTCTGTGTGTCCAGGATTTTTTTTACATTCACGGATTCATTGACATGTATTTCCATGTTTGCAACTTTACATGGTATTAAGTGCTTTCCTTTCTCCTCACTTGAGTGGAGAAACTTTATTGGTATTCTAGTGCTGTGATTTACAGAAGTGTAAACAAAGGAGAAATTACATTTACTTAGTGTGCTGTTACCATTTCTCCAGAGCAACTTGTAATTTGTATAGTGGAAGTCAAGAAAAGCTGTTCACTGCATATAAGCATTGATCTGCATTGTAAAACCAATAGGTCTTTCACTATTGTGGGTCATTAGTCTGAAATGTGCTGAAGGAATCATAGCAAGTCTTTGTCTTTCTAATGTGTCTTACTAATTAGTCTTACTAACATCTTACTTGTCACTGGTATTGGTAGGAAGTGGATTTTCCACCAGTATTGCTACCACATCCAAACCCTTGGATGCCTTGTGGTATCATAGGCAGCATATGTTGTTCTTTGTGTTTGTCTAGCTTTAGAGACACAGTGAGCACTGACTTATTTTAAGAACATTAATTTGTTTCAAACCATTTGAATGATGAAATCTGTTTGTTAGAATGTCATAGAAAAGTGATGTTATAATTAGGTTTCTTGAAAAAAGGGTGGTGATGTGTAGATAGACCTTATTTAAATATTATAGGCAGAATAAGTTCTATGCTCCTGTGTGCTGGTTACAAGGGGAAAAAGTTGCTACCAACTAGTCTTTCTTTATATAAAATGTTTGTGTAGAGTTCTTGCAGTGATGTCCAGGTGCCTGTCTTAACTAGTTCGTTCCTTTTAATAAACAATTAACATCAGGAAGTTGCATTCTGCTGAAGTTATATCCGTGCCCTTTTTACTTCCCCACACGAATCGTGCCCATCAGCAGGTTGTATGGTTAGAGCTGATGTCCTCTACACTGAGGACTTTATTGTAGAATCTCTGTCAGTCTTTAGGAAGGGAAATTCTGAAGTAATGGATTGATGTGGGTGTTGAATTCACTCGTCAGTGTGGTAGAGCCAAGAGAGGATTTTGTTTGCTGAAGTTGCATCACTGGGAATTGAGTTCTTGTGAGTCCATCTGAGGCTTGGGTAGTGAAGCTTCAGTGCAGAAATCGACATGACTTCCCAGCATGCCTGGCCCAAACTCCTGAAGGATGTTCCAAATGCAAAATCAGAAATTAGGTTTCGAAGGGATGGGAATTAGGGCCATCTTCAGGTAAATTGTCCTCTTTGTTATTCATGCTGTAACTGATGAAAGAGTTATGGGGCAGCTCCCATGTGGATGGATGAATGTTTTAATTCGTTCAGATGAATTGTTGCTTTGCTTATCCATACTGACATTATGTTCATGTCCTCCAAAAATGTTTTTCTTGTTCCATGCACAGACTTGGTGCCTGTGACTGAGCAAGTGCTGCAAGTTTGAGATACCTGTGGAGAATGCTTGGAATCACCAGTAATTCTGGCCATGGGCTTGAGTGCCCCCTGGTACCTGTTCATGGCTAGAGCACTGTTTCTTTTTCCTTCACGCACATAGAACCATGTAAGGTTTTAAAGGGTGGATTGTGCCGCTTTGCTTGTCAAAGGATCCTGGTTTCTGAGTTCAGTTCAGAGAGGACTTAGTTGTCCTGACTTGAGGAAGAAATAGAAGAATATTATGAACAAATGACACTGCATTATTTGACTGAATCCCAAATTAAAAACTGTAAATAGCAGCAACCTATTTGGTAAGCCCAAGTTTACGAAGTTTGTGGATGCTGGACAGTCAAGGACTGCTATTTCTACTTCTTACTACAACATAAAAGTGAACTGATTCCCTTTGGGGATTATATATGGTGCAGTTTTATACATTGATCAGTATTTTTAAATGCTTTTAAGGCTTTTAGACCAGGTGTTATCTGAGGACTCAACTTCTCTGGTCCTTTGTGAGCTGGTGAGAATGCTAGGGTGTTACGGAGTGATTGACAGGGCCTACTTGCATTATGTCAGCTACTTTTTATATAATGCAAAAAAGTGAAAGAGAGGAAATACAGAAGAATACAGTTATCAGTTTTTTAGTTTTGTATAATTACTTCTAAATCTCCTTGCTTTTTTTCCCCCCTCTAAAACTATTGTAGAAACTGCAGCATCTTTGTGATGAAATTGAGGTAATTTTTCTGAAAACTCAGTCTGGAATTAATTTTTATTTAGCTTTTATTTTTTGGTCACATATTAGATAATTTGCCATAATCTAAGAATTCCTACTTTACTTTTACTTAGGCTACCTTTTGAAAGTTGGAGTTTTTGAAAGTTTGCCCTACATGTTGTTTGCTAAGGATACAACCTGACATCTCTGGCGACTTCTCAGAGAGTCTCAAAGCACTTTCTAGATGATGTAATTGATACATCATATAAAGAATCAAAGAGAATGAAGCTGCTCAATAACTCACAATGGCACTGTGTGATAGTTTAGAACAGGAAGTGTGGAATAACTATGTGCAGCTGGATCTACAGGATGAAATTAAATAGACAGGAAATACTTAACCAAGCTGGAATTTAACCACATCCAAAGTGGAATTTGATGTGGAAACTAGCACCTTTAATTATATGATTTTTTTCCAAAGGAATGCTCATGACTGTATGTGATCACAATCTTAATTTTCTTCTGTTGACACTGAAATTCATTGATTGAACTTAGTTTTACTTCTCTTGTAATAGTGTCAGGATCCTAACTGTCCTTGGTATAATTCTCTCTGCTGTGCAGTATTTAATTATTGTATAGAAATGCTTTTAGGGTTTTCCAGGACTAAATCAATAATGAATGATTTTACTTTTGCTGTTGAACAAAGAATTGCAGCTATCCCCTCCCCCCTCCATTTCTTCTCTTGTTTTACTATGATTGCAGCATATGGACTGACAGTGGTCAGTATTGTGTGAGTTGCATGTGAGTAAAACACACTCAAAACTCTGCTTTTTCCTCTCTGTCTCAGGAACTTTCTCTATAAACCTTCACACAGATTTATTCTTTTGTCATCCTATTGTTGTAGTGCCTTGGAGCCCAATGACAGATCCAAGCCCTGCTGGGATGCTACTCAAAGACATATTTCCTGTTGCAGAGTGTGCAGTAGGGACAGCACATAAAAATAAGAACATAGCAATGATGTTGGTCTGAGTGTTCCAGAATTCCCAGAATCTCCAGTGCCAAAAGCTTTATAGTGTACCTGGAAAGGGAGAGCTTATAGGAAGTTGTCCACCTGCTTGTGGGACAGAATGGGATAAAAGAAGATAGCTAATTGTTTCAAAAGTGAAGTAGCAAGCAGCGTATGCTACTAAACAGATAATCTGGTTTAAGATGGGTATCAAAGCCTGGAAGAGAAGCCAAATCCCAAATACTCAATTCAGGAAGATGATGAATGGAAAATTATTTGTATTTCTTTTTCAAACACAGTTGGAATAAGATGATGTCTGCTCAATTTAAGCTGTGTGACTAATAAGTAAGGGAAATTTTCTGCAGAGACTATTAGAAGAATTCAAGTGGCAACATAAAAAAATACTTGAGAATGTGATTTGAAAATAGGGATCTCAGCTTGGACAGAGTAAGGCAGACTAAAACAGAGAAAGGAGAAGAACTAAAAGTCCTTCCTCTGTCAGCTGAAATGTGTTTGGTGATGATTACCTCAAAACAGGAGGGGGGCAGAGGATATGTTAAACCTACCTGTAGAACTGTGTTCAGTACTATAGAAGGGGATCTTGCAAAAGGGGTACTGAAAGAGTTGTTCGGTAAGAGCATCTAAAAGGGAAAGGTTAGCAAAGTTGAGAGAAGACGAACACTTCAGAAAGAAGAATTTACATCAAAATTTACTGTAGCATAAAAGGAGTGGAAAGTGAATTTGGGTTGGAAGTTGGTGGCTGAATTATGGAAAAAGTGCAATAGCCAAAAAGATGGGAGAAGGGAACTTGGAAGTCAGGGGCCGTTATTGGTGAATGAAAGGGCAGGATGATGTATTAACCTGTTATTTTCATCCTCTACCTCTAATCCCTGAAAATTATAGCATAAATTATAGAATGTGCTACTTGAAAATTAGATGTCTTTATTATAAATTCTTTTCTATTGTTTTGCCTTCTATACCTGTCCTTTCCTTTTCCTTGTTAAAACAGTTGGCCAATCTTTAGCTTGCAAAGTTGCACATTATGTCACTGGTATGTTGAGGCACATGTATCAGCACAGTTCATAAATAGAAGCAGCTGCTTTCCTCTGCACTTGTGAGAATGTACAAACACACAACCAAGATCTTCAAATCCTCTGTATGCTTTGGATACAAATCCTATCCTGAAAAGCCATGCTGTGATTTCAATTAGTGCAGATGTGCACCAAGCCACCTTATTGGCTCAGGAAAGAATTCTTTTGTTTCAACACTTGAACTGCTAGATCTGGTTAATGTTACCAAATGGGAAAAAAAAAAAAGCATCACACCTATGGTATTAATCTTGTTCTCCAGTATCTGAAAAAGCCCTGGCAGACAAAAAAAAATGTTGTCATCTCACAGGGAAAAGCTGAATTCATACACAGGAACTGCAGGATTACTTCGACATTTTACTAGTCCCCTGTAACACCAGCAAGTCCCATAAATGCCTAATGGAAAAACAGCAGAAAATGAGATCTGCAGCAGCCTTTAGAGATCAAATTTATGTTGCTGAACACTTTTTTCAGGTCAGGTTTAAAGGTCAGAAGAAAGTGGATAGATTAAATTTACTGATTTTGCCAACTTTAAAGGCCCCTTTCTGAGATTTTCTGTTTCTACAGGAAGCCCCAATATGCTTTTAGATAGTTTTCTGCAAGAACTGAAATGTATAGAATATTTGCTCTATTTTTCTCATGTGAGAAAGGCAGTCATGTAACAATACTTAGTTATTCCCAGTGTGCTCTTGAGCAGTATCTGATTTATACCCAAGGTATGCCATCATCTTGGAGTAATCAGTACTTCCATTAATAAAGGTTTTTGTGTATATTAATCTCATACACAGACTAAAGCTTATCTATCACAAGGCCAGATGTGGCCCCAAAATGACAAAAATGGTAACCCCAGTTCATTTTCATGCTTGTGTCAAAATTTATCTCCCTGTTTCTCACACAATATTACTCTCTTCTTTGTCCCAAACAGAAAAGTATCTTCCTGTGGGCATCACTAACTTTTACACTCCGTGCTCCTTTAAATGTGAATAGAATAGAATTTACTACCCTCGGTGGAGAAAAAAGAAAGTGGAATACAAAATCTTACCACAAGGGACTTTGTAGATCATCAGTCTCTGCAAACACTAGTTGCAAAATGAATGACTTTAAGTGGGAGGATGACTGTGGACAATATCTTCAGAATCCTAAGTAATGTGGGCATAATGCCGAAAATGTCATTTTTAGAAAGAAAACACGTGCTTTTCTAAGGGGTAGTAATACTAGAGAAAGACAAGTTGAATGAAAAGCTTAGTTTCTGTATATGAAGCAGTGCAGGACAAGCAGTGTATTTGTGTAGCTGTATTTTGGGGGGTAGAGGAAGGAGGGGAATTTATTTATGTGGAGTTATTTCATCAGTCTTTAAACGTGTGGGTAGTTCAGTGCAAGATGTTACAATATTAGCTCAATATCAAGTCTTAATACTTCCCAATTAAAAAAAATTTGACCTGGCCTCCTCAGTGTTCCCTCTTAGGAAAGTCTTGAATTTGTAGCAAATGCAGTTGTTCTCCAGTGTATGTAACTGCTTTTAAATTATCGTGCTTAAATGACAGTAAATATTCACTCAAAAAACCTTTTCAAAATTCCTTTGAATTGCCACTTCATTTAACTTTCTCATGGATACTTTTCTAATAGGTAGTGATTGTTCGGACATGAGGTTTTTAGAGTAGTTCACAATTTTATTAGTGTCAAATTGAGCAAAGCCCAAAGACAACTATTTTGGCTTTCAACTGTGTGAATTTCCTGTGTACTCATTAACATTAGGGATGTCTTTGGAACTGGAGAATTGAGTGATATCTGTAATTACACATTTACCAGTATCTCCATAGAGAACTACTTTATTAGCCACTCATTAAAGAAAAGCTTTCAATATTAATTTTTAAACACTGAAGACTGTTATTCTTCAGTTTAGTTCTTTAGTGCAGCTTCTGCTAGGATTTGAAGAGCTAGCTGTGGGGAGATCTTTGTGGCTTGCATGTACTCTCATGGGATGTATTGCAGCTTTAACTCCACTATTTATGAAGATTTTCAAATTTAGCCAAATTCAACATAATAATTCCAGTTTTAGGGCTAACTGAAAAATTTACTGATATGGGAGCTCAAATATCCAGTCTTAGAAAAATACAGTTGTTTTTCACACTCACAGACACAGAAGACTGCCTGACCAGATATGGACCTTGCTGAACTAAATGGAATAAAGCTTAACACTTGGGTTTCAGCTTAAAAACAACTTCTAACAAATGTGCACAAACTCAGGGTAAATCTGAAAATTCTCCTTTTGGAGTAGAGCTGATGGGACAAATTTTAATAAAATTGGATACATCTGCAGTGGTATCATATATCAACCAAGAGGCAGACAAAAAAAGTAGGAATTTATTGGAGGAATCCATCTGACTTTTCTTGTGGGCAGAATTACATCTGGCATTTGTGAGGGTGTGCCATTTCCCAGATCTTCACAGTATGTTGGCAGACTTTTTTAGCAGGCTTGGATGTTCATTTGGGAGAGCATGATCTCTGAATAGATGCATAATTCACTGTAGTAAAACCAAGGTACATGTCTCCACATAACAGACTCTTTTGCTGTGAGAAAAATATCCAAAGACAAGTACAAATTTGTAGCAGGCACTCAGAAGAGCAGACAAAGTATCACTGTGTCGAAATGCCAGATATTCAGAAGATGTTTTATGAAAGTTTCTAGCATCTCCTGGTCATCTGTGTGCTCTTCTCAGAATAGAATCCTCATAGAATGGCTATGGTGGTGATTGTGGAAAATTGGTAATCATCAGTGGTGTTAAATACCTGAATTCTAAAATGTGTCACAGTCTTGAAATTGTCGAATATTTTCCAAGGACTATTATTAACAGTGAATATTCTAAAGTTCCTTTGCTCCATGATTATAATGGTCAGGGAATATGGCAGGGTACGTGAGATGTAAAAAATTGTTGTGGAGAGCAAATTGCTAGAAAAGCAAGTTCACAGGAAGACTTCTGCAACTCCTGTGTGTATGAATGCAGTTTGTCAGGAATAAATAGGGTCAGAAGACACTTCAGAGATTGTTTATTACAAATATACAGAAGTACTGCTGTGCTGCAAACCATTCTCTGAAGTCTGCTGTTTCAGCAGCCTGAAGTATTATTACTCCAAGGTTATGGATGTACATTAGGCTTAGACTTGAGTCCTGTTGGATTTACCAGGTTAAGTGCATAAGCGTCACAGGCCTGAGGCTCTCGTTCAAGGGGAACTCATGTAATTTCTCTGCTTCTAGACAAGGCCAGGCCTGCAGTTTCCAACAGTAATTACCTCTGGCTAAACCTAGCAGTTAGGTGATATAAGCATATTCTATGATTTATGTCTATCAGTTGTAAGTTGGTAAGGTGTGGATGAATTCTTAACTCGTTCTGTTTCACAGTGGATAAAATCAGTTGGGTGCTAGCAGTAGAAGATTTGGACACTGCTTGTTGGGTATTAAGTGTCTAAAGTATTCATTTGGTGAAGCTAGAGCCTCAAACCTTAGCTAAGTCATTGTATCCAAAGAAGTCCTTTCTGTTGGAGCAGTTTGGTCTCTTTTGGTGCCTGGAAAGGAAGTGTATGAAGAAAGTCAGCTTCCAAACTCAAGTTTAGCAAACAAAATCCAGACCAGTGTCACTATTGGTGCAGTGGTGCTCATTTGTAAAAGCTGAAGTAAAGCCTATGCCAGCATGAAATTTATTCTCCTCTTTGCATTTCAGTTTGTGTCTCTGGTGACTGATTTAAAAAATTACCTTTTTTAAAAGTAGCATCCATGAAGAATAGGTAAATGGATCAGCACAGTAAGGATCAAGTTTACCTACCTAGGAGCCACTGTCCTATGATGAGCAATTTTTCAATAAGTGTCGTTTGCAACTCTTATGAAAATCTATCAGTGTCTGTTTCTGTTACAGAGCAACTGTGCTGACAGCTCAGGGGTGAGGGGGCTCTGCTGTAGAACTGCAGGAAGAGCTGACTGTGCCTGCATGGTTCTTTCACCTGAGTGACAGGTCAGAAAGAATAGCTCTCCAGCCTTCCTGGTGGCTCTTTGCATATGGAAACAATAAACAAGCAATCCATCTGTTTGTGGATCTTCTTTAAATCATTGATCCAGACATGTAATATTTCATAAACCATTTACTTCCAGTTAAAATTTTTTGCTTTGAGTTTCATGAAATAAGATCTCCGTACTACAGAGTTATAGAGCATAAAAGGAAAAGGAGTGAAAGGCAGTTTGGGCTTCAGATTAGTACAAATAAATTGAACAAAGCCATCCATTGTGTGGCATTTGTGTCACTGTTGTTAGATATTAATTTGATAAGGACACACTGTGTTAAAATGGAGACTGAAAAAAAATGTTGAAACTTTTTTTTTCCCTTGACTGCTCCATCATACATTATAATGTTTATTGTTGAGATTAAGTACTCTCTATTCAAGCAGTAACAAGTTTCATAGTGGAACAAAAGTAAGCAGCACTCATGAAATTCATTTTAACAAAAAGTATGAACAGAAAGATATGAAAACTATTGATTATGTTGTCTGTGGTGACATACAAACAAAATGATAACTGTTCACATCTATACAAGTGGAAGAATGGCAATGTCAGATTGTGCAGAGATTAACATAAGAATCTGACATCTTTGGTGAAAATTTATAATTACAATTGATGCTTTGGTAGAGGTTGGAATGAGGGTGGAATCTTGTCAAATAATTTTTTCTGTTGTTCATGTCATTGCCAACTACTTAACCCTTTGATTATCAGTGATTATTGCTATGGGTAAACGGGACTGTTGGAATAGGTTTTTCTGTGATTTATACCAGTTCTGAACATTTATTTCAGAAGGAAACTTCTTAAGCTTAATTCAGTTCTGCAGAAGATGTCTTAAATAGTGTCGTATAGATACTGCTCTCCAGGGCAAAGTTTTGTAAAAATGGCTGATTTGTGTCTCAACTGCCTTTACTAAAGAAAACTAGAGCTCTAAACATCAGAAAATTGAAGAAATGTAAAGAATTTATCTATGACTGCTGAGTGCTGGTTTCAAGGTACCATCATCACTTCTGTTTCTTATTATTTACAGAAGTGTTTGATACCACTCTGCTAGCTTTGGTTTCTTACTAGATTCATGACTGGGTTGGACCACAGATTTTGATGAGGAGGCATTGTAGGGACAGGACTAAAAAGGAAATCCTTCATTTCCATAGTTAGCTGTTCTGAAGACAGAGCAAGCTCCAGTAAGTACCAAATCATCTGACTTTTCTGTAAATTAAGGCATTCATTGATACAGATGCATGAAAGTCTGTCAAAAACTTGAGACGGACACTTTCCATGTTTGAAGAATGCATGCTGCATTTTACTTTGACATGGCCCAATAATTTTATTCCCTAAAATGAGTTTATTCTGTTACACAGTTTCAAAATGTTCTTGTTTGGCTGTTTAAAAAGTAGAAATTCTGTTTATCTAGCATAAGGAAGGGATTTAAACTCTCTGAACTAAGTAGGTGATTTTGAGAGATCCCATCTTCATTTTCTTATAAAAGCACTGGAACATGAGTTCAAATTTTAAAAGAAGTGCTTTTTCATTTGTCTTAGCTATATGCCTCAAATATGTCAAAGTTATTCAGTGATAGTCTAATCTAGAAATCCTGGTTATAGTGTATAAATTAGCACACAAGTTAACACTGTTAAATACATTATGATAGCTTTGGTGTCTATTTTTCTTATTCTCTCTGTTTTCAGGGACACAAATTGAATGGGCAAAGATTCAAGCAAAGGGTAAAAAAGATCAGGGAACATTTTTTCATAATTAATATTCTGATTAATATTCTGTAACAGAGCTCATTCCTGTTCAAAGGACTATCTACATATAGGGTTGTAGGCATTATTAAGATCACATTGACTTCATAATTTGGAATTCAGAGATGCTCCATATGAAGAGGAAGGGCTGCAGAAGGATCTCAAACTCTAAGGTGTTCTAATGCGTCTACGTGGTTTGTTTGCAAAGTGCATGCATTTTGTGGTGTTTGTTTCAGGGTAAAATAGCTAATTTCTGGTTGTTAGGGGACCACCTGGGATGCTCTGCTTTGAGATACTTTTTTAGAAGCTGATAGAACATTGGAGACTGTTTGTCCACATTTTTTTTTTTTTGTCCATGCTTTTCAAATATGCACAGATCTAGTATATCATAGATTTTTACAGTAATTTGTGTTGCAAGGGACCCCTAGAGATTTGCTAGAGCAAATCTGAAGTGTTCAGTTGCTTTGTGTTCAGTCATTTTGAATACTTCCAAGGATGTTCGAATGTTTGATCCCTGTCATGAAAATTCTTTTTCCGTGTGAAATTTCTTTGAATATTGTAAAACTCACATGAGTTTCCAAAGCAGTTTGATTTATATAATTTTAAATACCATTGTTAAGAACATGAACTCATATAAATCTCTTCTTTTCCCTATGCACTTCAACATTTCAAAGAGAAGCCAATTGAATTTAAACACACAAACTAATTTGGGCAAGAAGAGACATTGGTTCAGGAGGTTAGGTCTGATTTATAAAACTAGAATTGCCATGTTGGAAGTATCTCCTTGAATGTAACCTTGTTTCTATAATTAAAAGTTTTGGAGACTTAAATGAATCCAAAAAGGTAATTTAATTACTAGTTAGCAGTGATTTTCTTCATTGCTAGTTGTATTCTGCACTGTTGTAAATTGATTTGGATCTATAAATTCTCATTTACATGGCAGTTTACAAAATCCATTTTTTACCGTACATTAAAAATTAGTGCCCATATGTTTCTACTGTTTCAGAAGAAGTGTGTAACATTGCACAGTATTTTTAAAATCAGTAGCACAAAATCCTACTATGAAAAATCCCATTGTGCTGCATGTCTGAGCAGCCTCAGTCTGTGTTCCCCGAGCCCACCCTGCCAAGCACAGGAGGGCTGTTAATGGAGTGTCTGAGAAGGGCAGTGCTGTACACGTACAGTCAGGTGAGTGTTTGGTGCTAAACACAGCACAGCATCCACAGCAGGCACCTGGGTCCCAGTGAACTGGGGTACCTATTCCTGAAGGCTGAGAAGCTCCCTGGCTGCCTTACACTTCCAAGGGGGTGTTGTCACACATTTTTAGGAAACACAGGTATTTGCTCCCTAAGTCTCAGGGGCTTCCTGTTCTCAGAATCATTGGACTTGTAATCTCACTGATGTTCTGCATCAAGAAAGATTAGATGTCTGTCATAGGCTGACCATCTAACCTGATGTTTTAATGTTCTAAAACTTTCTTTTTTAAATTTCATTTTTAGTTACGTTGAAAAAAAAGTGTTTGCCCTGTCATATTTCATGTATCTGGAGTGTGATTTTCTCTGAAGATGGGCACATAATGTGATGGGAGTGGAGTCAGTTTCAGGTAGAGAGGCGTGGAAAATATTCAGTAGAAAAATAAACCCGTTTAGGGTATTCAAGCATCTTGAATAGCAGTGCAAAGTGGAGCCCCGACTAAAGTCTCTTACTCCCCCAATAATATGACATTACAAAAAATAATGTCTTTGCAGAAAATAATGTTCTTAGCAGGGAAGTTTCCCCTGAGGTTATAAGATCTGGAAGTAAAAGACATACTCTGTTATCCCTGGTTCCAGTAGTGGTCCTGCTATTAAAAGTAGGTTTCTGAGGTATGAACGCATAAGTTCAGTAGAAATAGAAACTTAATGTAAGTATTTCTTGGCTCCAAAAAGCGAATAATTACGGGTATTTCCCCCTCACCCTTGGAATTTGAAGGAAGTGCTTATTCAATCTATAATAATGCAAAACACTTACATAGCTCATCGTATTCAAAATATTCTACAGCCAGTTATTATTACCCAAATTAATTTAAGTGAAGATATCTCTGTTTAGAGCTTAGCATCTGTCCACATTTCAACTATATTAATAATTATTAGAATTAGCATAGATCCTGACCCTCATTTTACTTGTGTTCAGAAACAGCCATGTAAGAGTCTTTCTATAATGAAAATTAAAAGGCCAAGCAATAACATTAATGTTCTTTTAAATAATTAATTTTAATGTGTGGAAGTGTGAGCAATAAATGTTTTATTGTAAACCCTGATGTGGTAATTAATCCAAGTGATTAGGACCTAATTACATGTTCGTAGGAAATGTTATATTTGCTGTGAAAGACATTTTGTTGGAACTGTGGTTCAGACGATAGAGTTGTGAGAAGAGTGATAGTTGAAAGAAATATTTAACTCACTTTGTTGTGACTTGGTAAGCCAGAAATTGAAAAAATGTATCCTTTATTATTATTATTAATATGCCAATTATATTTTTACTTCTTCTGAGCTTTTTGTTGCACTTGCCCTTAATTCTATGCAATAGTGGTGCTTAAACATGAAAGTAATATGTAGGCCCTTTAAAATCAGCTAGGAAGTACCTTGGGGACTGGGAGAGGTATTTGTTTTATTAATCATTTACACCTTAATTTGCAAATAATGGAAGTCCTACTATTTCATAAGGCTGGTCATTTCCTTAATGCAAAGAATAAGTCATCCTGTGAGCAGTGTTGGTTACAGGTGCCCTGGTTGTGCTTTGGAAAGCCCCATTGCACATCAAATTAATTCAGATCTCCAATGAAGTTTTGGAGCTGCTCCAGAATTTCACTAATATATTGATGGAGTTTGGGTCCCTCTTTTAAAAAAAATTTATTTTATTAGCATAGGTGGGTTTTTTCCTTCAACAACGTTACTTCCATGGTTCTGTGTAGAGCTCAGTTTTGCCCATGGTGAGTCTGCCTTGTTTGAACAGACTCAGTTAAAGGATGAGTTAGCATTTGAATAGTGCTATAAGCTTCAGAAATCTTTTGACTTACCACTTGATCATTTCTTTTTTCCTCTTCATACCTACCATGCTACATATTTCTGATGATACGATCTTTATTAGTGAAATAATATGCTCTTTCTTTGGGGCTCTTGAAATATGTTCTAACGATGATGGTAATGACTTTGATTAATATTTAATCCCCATGCTGCTATGTTCTTATAAATTACAAGATCTCAGAGGTAGCTGGGGGAGGGAAGAAAGGTTTCTGCTGAAGTGTTTCAGTATTCGAGTGCTTAGGGAGAAAGATACCTGTATTTTATTACTTTGTATCTGCTTTCAAACCTGAATTTAAGTGAAACATATTGTACCATGACCACATTCTTAACAGGGAAATCTGTAAGATGGACTTACTGTCTAGGGCACTGGACTCATTCTTGTGTTTGTTCATGTTAGGGAACTGTTGCATTCCTCTGCATCACCTGGGGATCATGAGAGAGGCCGCAGGTATAGCAGTATATGCCAGTATAGAGCATATAGAGCCGGGTGAGACTTTGTTTTTCCTTTTGACACCCAGTCAGTCTGCAGTGATTATCTACCAATATCAGTCATTGTTTCACTCTGAGTGTTTAACCTGTATTCATGAAACAGACCATTGTGCTGATATAAGCAATTTAATTAAGCAAGTACTCCTATTTGTTCTCTTCTTGTTCAAGGCTATTTTAATAAGCAAGAAATGGGCTTATTTAAAGTATTTACTTAGAGAGCTTTCAAACTGAGGATTAACTGTCTAGAGAATTAGAAATTCTCTATGCATTTGTAGTTACATAGATTCTCTCAATTTACTAATATACTGTAAATATTATGTACACACCAAACTTGAATGAATTCAACATATGGTTGATGTTTACATAATTTATGAGATGCCACATTATATTAATGGAACTAACCATATACAAAAAAGCAAATGTTGCACTATCATCGAGGGCCTAAATTCACCATACCTTATTCTGTGCTTCCTGAAGTGTTCATTTGCTGGGATGAGGATCCTGGGATTGTGCTCAAAATTTTGGCAATTAAGATTGAAAACCAGTTATCTCATTTTTCCAAAGATCGTGAATAATACTGATGCAAATTTTTAGACTTCTGGACATTGTTTACAACAATAAAAACTATGTCGAAGTCTATTTTATCATCCAAACACAACATTATCCTCATATTAATAATCAAGTTAGACAAACCTAATAAAAGTTATTTTAAAAGGATGAAAGATGAAAGAAATGGTTTCTGTCTTTAATCAGCAATTTAACAATTTTTAAGATGCATGAATGAAAAAAAAATTGTGGTAAAGTGGTTCTGGGGTACTAGGGGAAATGAATTGTCTTGCTCTTTATCATAGCTTGCTTGATCTGCAGCTTATATTTTATTGATGGTAATACCCTATACTCTATAATACCTTTCAACACAAAATTTCAGTCATTTCAGTAATGTTAAGTAATTAAACCTCCCACTGGTTCTGCCAATGGAGGTGCATTTATCATTATAACTATTTTGCAAGTGGGTAAACAGAGGCAAAAGAGGTTGAATTATTAATCGAAGTAATAAAATCTCTGGGCTCCTATCTCCCAGATGATGTTTAGTACTTCCTCCAAAATTTTCTTAAAAATTCAGTATAATTAAATGTATACATCTCACTCCCTGAGTTTAATAAACTCAGGTAAAACTATATACTGAATTTGAGAGAGCATATTTGAGAAGTGTTTTTGCTTTTTCACAGAGGGGCCGACTTAAGGGAGCATTGTCAAACCAAATTCTTAAGCTCATTTTGGCAAGATTAATTTAAATCTTAATTAACTTTGTACTTTTTAAAGAAATAGAAGAATGTATTTATTTGGGATGACGTTTCTCTATGCCAAAAGAAGGTATATTAATGCTCTCTGGCACACGTATTCCACCTCATTGTTAAAGTTCACATCTACACTGTGAGTACACATCTCCTAAGTAAAGTCACACAATTATTTTGTCCTTAGCTTGGCTTAGAACAACTCCCAGAGAGTGCCAAATTTAAACAGTAGTAAACAGAATTGAAAAATGTTTCCAAACTGAAAAAAATTAAAAATAGATTGGTAATATCTGCATAAAATAATTGTTTTCTTTAGCATGCAATGCCAGATATTGAAGGTTTTCTGCTACTGATAGATACAAATATGGCAATAATGAGAGTTCACTTCAGCAACAAAGAAGCTGTTCAAGTCTGAAAGCAATCCTCTCCTTCTGACATGTTGGCATCATCATAGAGGAAAGTGTCATGGTCAATATAAGCACATTTACTGACAGTTAGGTTTTTTCCTATGTTCCTGAAAACTGTTTGAAACTTGGCTTTAATCAAAAACAGAAACACTGGCCACTCAGAATGATAAAACAATAGTTTATGGCTTAGTCATTTTCCAGTTATAAAGCAATACTTTCATAAAAATAAACAAGGCATACAGGAACAAGCCAAAACAATTACTCAGAGAAATTGTTGCATTCTTGCTGTCCTTGCTTCCTGATTTAAAACAACTGTCTCCAATAGAACTGGACAAAAGCAGCGGGTTTTGTTTCATTAAGTAACTGCTTGTTGGTCACTGAGATCACTGAGATAAGATTTATCACTGAGATAAAATATAATTCAAAAATGCAATTGATACTAGGCCTAGGTACTTTCTAAAATCCTGAATTACCTTTTACAGGAAGAACAGGTACATGGATTAAAATAACAATAATGTATTTCACATTTCCCAAGTGGAACATTTCCCAAGTGGATAGTTACAAAGAGCTTTTGTCCTTTCTAGAGAAAGTAAAATGCTACTTTAAAGTCACCAGAACGTTTATTAGTAAAGGTCATGTTGATTATTTAATTTGTAGGGGCTTGTTAATTATTTCTGAAGGGTTTTTTCCCATACTGAGTATTTTATTATCTGCATCATCATGACTATTCTGGCGTAGCTCAGTAAGGAAAATAATTTAACAATAATTTCTAGCAGGAACAAGATGCAAGTATAAATGCTCAAAAGTGAGAGATTGGAGTGGTAAGGGGTCAATAAATCTGCTAACTTGACCGTCTTGCACATTCCAAGTAATGTGCTCAGATGTTTCAATGTTAAAGGTAGTTTTTAAATTGCTCCCTGCTCTTTTAAGCTCACATAAGTACTAAGATGAAGAGTTTTTGCTCTGTCATTCCAAGAGGATTCCTTCTGACTCCTGTTCTGAGGGCAGATGATTTCATTGCCGTGTCTCACAGTGGGTGGTACATGGGCTGCACCCCATCTGTGCTCAGGCAGTTCAGGGGCTGGAATACAGAAGTCTTTCAGACTCCTCTGGTTATGAGAGCACCTGGAAGCCTTGTGCAAGTTCTTTGGTCTGGAGCAGTTACCTGGTGGTTCCTTCTCCAGCTCAGGGACTGACTGCCGTGTGTTCCGCCTCACCCTTTCCAAGCTCTGGTACTTTTGCTAGACTGCAGCAGATGAGAGTGATGGCACAGCAGAGCTGAGGCATGCCTCTTGTGCCCAAGTGTGTGGCTTCAAGTTCTCTTTGTGTGCAGAACATAGGAAACTTAAGCAGGTCCAAAAGCTCTGGCTTGGTTGTATGTCATGTAATGGAGCGAGTTTTTCTAGCACCTCAGCACTCTCACTCTCTCACTGGAACTGCCAACACACTTGAAGTTAGATGATTTCTGTAGGGCTTTACTGAATTGTGGTATTTATCAGGACTGTCACTACATAACTGTCAAGCTTTCTGTGTGTCTGAAAAATTCCACCCTTCAGATGGATGGCACTGTGATGTCATCATAATTGTATTTTTATGTAAATGCTTGCTATAAAATAATTTTGAATTAAATGATGTGTTCCTTTCCTGTTGGCAGAATATAATTTGTCTTAAATGGCAGCAGACTGTTGTATCTGTTTTCCTGAAAGTTAAATATTTTGGTTCACGCTTAGGATTTATTGATTTTACATTGTTACCAAATGGCATTCCCAAATCAGCTCAGAATACCATGGTTCAAAATCCCGTCATTCATATGATTAAGTTGTTTTCATGTAATCCACTCTGCAAAGGGGAGTGGCAAGGAAATTGGAAGAGCTAGAAAGAAAGAAATGCATTTTAACAGGTAGTGAGTTGAAAGAAATCCCAGTTTTTATCATCACTGTATGTTTTTGAGGCAATATTGCTTCTTTACTATTAAACAGTAACAGATCCCAAATTGCAAGGCAGTTTGTTATCATCTTGCCCTGTTTTTGTTTGGAGATACACTCTCAGAAAAAAAAAATCTTGATCCTGATTGTGCAAACATTCCATGTGCATAATCCAGATGAATTTGTGTGCACGAACGCAGTGTAAGGCAAGGCTGCTCAGCTTGGACAGAGCACCTTATACACAAATGCATTCACCACAGCCAGAGTTGTGCTGGTTTCATGAGGTCACCTCTTCAAAACTCTCTGTTTCTGTGCTGCTGACACTTTTGACATCCTTAATTTGCTGCCTTCACATCTGTTATAGCTGGTGCCGTAAGAGCTTAGTGTAGGTCTGAAGAAACCTTTTGGGTCTGTGTGTGTGATAAAAATGAGAGAGGTGGCTTACAAGACAAATTACTGGTGTGTAAACTCACCAAATCCTTCTGGTAATGCTAGTGTCTACAAAGAAAAAAGATGTGAATGTGAAAGACTATCCAATATTCACAGTACCCTGGCATATCTTATGAGCTGCATCAAAGAATTCCTGAATATTGTAGCAGTGAGATTAGTGTAACATCCTCTGTTGACTTTGTCCTCTGCTGTTGTATGCACCTTATTGAATTTTAAAAGCTCTTAAGTTACAAGCGACTGTATCTCCCATAGCCATGTGTCTGCAATACATGAATGCACTTTTCTCATTTCTTCCTTTTTGTTTCTTTTTATCCCACAAGGAAAATGGGGGGTTTTCCCCATCAAAGGACTGTACTTAAATAAAAGGACTGCTTACAGTGCCTGAGAATGGTATTGCTTTGTGCATGTGTACATATAAACATGCATATAAATAATTCAATCTACCATCCTATTTTCCTGGTCTGTATTTTGGTTCAGCCTTGCTCTCTGGCTTGTGGTACAATGGTACCTTCCTCCTGGCATAGAAAAGACACTCATTACATTTTGAGCAGCAGAAAATAGTAGCACATCATGAAGCAGTAGCATCTGGTATACTCTATCAGCAAATGCCAAAGGAATGCTGTGTTCTGCTAATATATCTGATAGCCTTTAATGTTTTCTAGGTTTTCTTAGTGTACAGTATTCCTGCCTTTCACTTCCTGTGACTGTACTGCCCAATTGTCACATGTCCTTCTATCATCAAATCATCAGGATTGGAAGAGACCTTTGAGAACATCAAATCCAACCCAGCACTACCACTGTAACCCCATATCCACTAAATCACATCACCCAGCACCAGATCCTGATGCCTCTTACACACCTCCAGGAATAGTGACTTCCCCACATCCCTGGGCAACCTATTCCAATGCCTGACCACCCTAACAATGAAAAAAACCCTTCTAATATCTAATCTGAGTCTCCTCTGTCTGAGCTTTAGGCCATTTCCTCTTGTCCTTTGTAGGCAGAGCAGAAGAGACCAGTCCCCACTTCACTGCAGTCTCATTTCAAGCAGCTGCAGAAAGAAATGAGGTTCCCCCTGGGCCTGCTCTTGAGACTAAACAATCCCAGGTCCCTCTCCCATTCCTGTAAGACAAGTTTTCTAGATCTTCCTTGAGCCTGGTTAGGCTGGACAGGCTCCAGCAGCTCAGTGAGTCAGGGGCCCAGAACTGAAAGCAGTACTCGAGGTGTGGCCTCACCAGTGCCCAGTACAGTGGGACAATCACTGCCACACTCTCCTCACTGGCTACACTATTCTTGCTGCAGGCCAGGATGCCATTGGCCTCCTTGGCCACCTGGGCATGTTGGTGGCTCATATTGAGCTGGTTGTCCAGCAGCATCCCCCTCCTTCACAAAGGTAGATACATACACAGCAATTTCATTTTTTTATGCAATGTACATTTTCCAGGTTGGAATTTCTGTTTATTAGCTGTCTCATCCTTTGATTAGAGGTATTTTCCTCATGGTTGTTTTAAGTACCTTTGGGTTTTGCAGGTAAGTAGGACTCCACAACTCTCTGTAGTAGTCTAAGGTATGTAGGTGGGTCTAGAATATCTTCTGAGGAGCCTCTTAACCTTCTTGTTGGTGGGAATAGATCTTCCTACTGGTGAAGTACAAAGTCTTTTATACCAGTGATACAGAATACACTTCTTCTCCTACTCAAAGCTAATGTTGGCTGACAGTTTATTGTTAGAGTAGGTAAGAGTAGTTGGCTTAGGCATTCCTTTGTATCCATCTGCCTGGACCAAAAGCAGTGGCAGCTGCAAGAGTCTGCAGGCTGAGTTTCTGTGCAAGTCACAGAGCAACTTTGCTCTGAATCCCAGCGGGATATAAGAAAACCTGGGGATTTTAGGGGAATCATTCCTGTGCACAATTGTAGCATGCCGCAGTAGGGTGGCCTGTGGCTTCTCTGGTTGTAATTTAAGCTTAGGAAGCTGGGTTACTGTAACTGCACTGGCCATAGCTGCATGGAATTCTACTAAAAGTAGTGAAAAATTCAATTTAAATACCTGAAGAGGGGGCTGAATTAGGTTTCTTTAAATCAATATCTGTTCAGATCAAATTTTATTTTCTCCCTACTTTCTTAATTCCATTGTGTGGATTGTACTGCTACAATTTTGTTTTGCAAAAAAATTTTATACTTGGAAAAGAGTTGTCATATACAGAACTCTTAATTTCTAGATGTTTTAATGTCAAACAGTTATTTAAAAAAATATAAACAAAACCATGGTAGAATTCAATTAAATGGCAGAAGTGATTTTTAAGAAACCCAGAAGACAGAGCAATAGCCTTTGAGATTTCCTGGCCTTTTCTTTGCAGGATCTGAAAAGCTAAGTCTCCTATCTGTATCTCAGCACTTTTATGATGCCTTTACAAGGAAAAGGGAGTTGGATGCAGGCCTGAGTTAGATCTCATGGGGATAGTGTTCTGTACCTTAAATTACAATCAGATGTATTTTACTTCAGATGAAGTTTTCAGCCTAAAATTGGTAAGAAGCCTAATTATTTGACCAGGTTACTATTTATGTAGACCACTGCAGAGCAATCTGTCATTTATCCAGAGCTGGCAACATATCACCCTTGAAAAAATTTTATTTTGTGTTTGCAACAGTTTTTTTTTTAAATCCATCTCTCTGTTCATTACATAAAATACTAAAAGATGGTAGAGATTGCTATGGAGATTAGAAATTATAGAAACTGTTCATTTTAATTCTTCTGAATGTAAAATTAGCAAAGAAGCTTGGATGTTTACAGGCTTCCAGTCCTTCAGGGTACTAACTAGCTCCACAGCATGCAGAGGATTCTTGTGCCCTTTGGACTTTGATTGTCAACTAGCAAATCGTGCCCAGATTTTGAAATCAGTCATGTATTTTTTAGACTGTGGAAAGTGTGCAGTAAGGAGAAATAAATAGATATACTCTCAAAGTAGTCTTTAATCTATAGACTCATATTTTCTAGTGATTAGAATTCCTAAAATGATCTGATAACTGAAGTATGCAGGATGAAAATATAGCTATTCTGTGATTCAAAGGCATAATCATCTGGATGAAAACTGGAAAATAAGACTGTGTCGCTATTACATCTTTTGGAGTGTCATGGTGGTAATGTTATAGATAGGACTGAGATGATGTTTGATTTGTCAGACCCTCCTTAAAGTTGTTTCTCACTGTGCCTTAGACATTATCTCTGGCTTTAAATTTAGCACTTGCTCTCATGCTTGGAAATTGCTATTATTTACTGAGTTAGGACAATGGTTAGTAAAATAAGTTTTAGAATTATAAAAACAAAACATACAGAATTTGTTTAATTAGTGCAAGTCTAAGCCTTTGTTTAATTAGTAGATTAATAAAATTTTAGGGGATCTTTACATGGCTCCTGGAACATGTGTGGTTCAGGTAACCATCTGCAATGCTAAATTCAAAATGGCAGCCTTGTTCTTCATAGGGTTGAAATCAGCAATCATAATTTAGTTGACAAGTAGTGATTTGTGGAAGTTGATACTTCAATGTGGATGTTCTGAGTAAAGGAAAGGACTTTTGGAAGAAGGAGGCAAATAAAATACCTATGTGGAAACATGAAAACCCCTAGGTTTTTTTGTGCAGAACAGTAACAAGTGCTACAAAGTCAGCATTTCCCAGGCCTTTATTGTAAACAAGGTACTAATGTTTAAGTTAGGGATTTCATTAGTCTCCTAGCTGTGTATAGAGCCATCAGACTGGATTTTGGAATTAAGCAGCACAGTCTGATTGACTCTAGTGCTATAAAGGGAAATTGTAATACATCATATTTTAAGATACGAGCATTAGTCTTAGCTGCCATGGGAAAGTGTAATCCGTGGAATGCAGAGGTAAGGAGTTACATTTCATTTTGAAGGGCTGTGATGGTAGGCATATGCAGATTCTTTGTCATCTCTTTCATACCCTAATGGAAAGGCAGTATTTCCCAGAAGTTTTTATCTGTGCACGTGTATGACAAACGTGGGTTGGGAGAGACTTTACAGGAATAGCATGCTTCATGTGGTACCTAATATAAAATTAGTAACATACATTGATTTGTTTTGATGCTTGCAGGGATTCTTCTTGACAGTGTCACCAGAAGCAGTATTAAAAGTGGCTGCTCAGGCTTCTGCCAACAACAAGATCTTCAGCTTGAATCTTTCTGCACCATTTATAAGCCAGTTCTACAAGGAGCCGATGATGAAAGTCATGCCTTACGTGGATGTTCTCTTTGGAAATGAAACGGTGAGTCTGCATCTCCTGCACTGAGGTGTTTGTGTCTCAGAGCCTGCTTCCCCAGGACATAGCCTCAAGCTGGGCCTCAAGGTTGGATATCAGGAAGAATTTCTTCACTGCAAGGGTTGTCAAGAACAAACTGCCCAGGGACGTGGTGGAGTCAGCATTTTCTTGAACACTGGAGGTGTTCAAGAAAAGCCTGGATGTGGCACTTAGTGCTGCAGATGCAGTGATGGGGTGATGGTCAGTCAGAGGTTATACTTGATGATGTTGAAAGTCTTTTCCAACCTTGAGGATTCTGTAATTCATGGTCCTTCTTTTTTGTGGAGGGAATCTGACCATGTGAGGTCTCACTAGAAAGTTAAATCTGTGGTCACTGGACTGGGATATTTCAGTAGATGCCAAAGATGTCACTTGACCTGTTAGAGGTTTACAGCTTGCTCATTCTAGCAGGAAACACCCAACACATTGGTGCTCTGTAATAACTGTCCACGTGCATAATGTCCTCACCCTGAATTTAACTCTTGCAAGAAAACATATGAAGGGCTGCTACTGAGCTCCTGTAACTTAATTCCTTACCCAGAGTGCTGCTATTAATAGCATTTTCTCTGATGAAGATGACTCTTTGGGGAGAAGTGGGAGGAGAAAACTAAGAAATAAAGAGTTGGTTTAAAAGGTTCTCATTGATTTTATGGTGGATGGACTGGCAGCCCATCAGAGGAAGGCTTATCTTTCCTGGGTAAGTTGGCAAACAGATTGCATGAAATTCTGCCTGGAAGTTAATAGACCAAATTAATTCAGATTTCCCTCATCATTTTTGATTTTTCTTCACTGTAGAAAGTGTTCTTAAATATTTATTAGTTTTCTCAGCAGGAAAAGTTTGAAAAAAGCCTTGAAACACATGACACACCTAAATGAAATGTGGGTTTGTCACTCAAGATAACTACAGGAGTACAGAAAAATGATGGAAAAGCAACTTACTCCTGTGAGTGTTTATTCCTGATTGTGACAAAGAGACTTGCACCAACACAAGTCAATCTTTAAACTATTGTCCTCATGTCCACTTAGGGGCTAGCATTGTTACAGATACTTAAATACCTTATAGATATAGCTAGGACTTTAAAAAAATTAAAATACTTCTTTTTCAAACAAAGAAAATTGCAATGTTTTTAAATGCAGTACGCTAAGGGAAACCCTTTTAACTAAAGTTAACTGTACAGAAAAAGTATTTTCCAGACATGTTCTTGCTATTTCCAACTGCTGCCTTTGTACATCTTTCTTGATACAGTCCTCACAAAGATGGTTTTGAGTATTTTTATTAAATAGCGATGTAATCTCAACACAAAATCCTGCCAGACTTCACAGATTATGTAATACCAAGTCTAGATAATTTTAGAGAAGAAGAGCTTCACAGAAATTTCTGGGATTAAAACTTAAGCATCTTTTATATAAATATTGCTGCACTGACCTATTAGGATAATTCAGTTCATAGTGGTTCATTAGGTGCTATTTTTCATAGGTTGTTACTTTTTGTGCATTTGTGTATTTTATAAGCAGTAGCCCATGATACAGGTGACACCCCCATTTCAGAAATTTTATTCAGACTATGTTATTTTCCTCTGTCATTTCAGTATGTTATGGTATTATTCACCTGCTATTAAAAATACTGTGCAGTACTTTTGTGTTTGTTAAAGTTGAAAGACTCCCTGCATTTTCTGTATATAATTTCTGAAGCATTTTGGTGTGTATCAGGATAAAAGATTATTTTTTAAACTTAAGTGATCATTCCTAAACTTGGCAGTACAATGTGTATAAATACTTCAGAGTACCAGCCTCTTTGTTACTTACACTAGTCATGAAACCCTGGTCACTTTTTACTCTCAGCTTCCTGCTAGCTATTGCTGCTTTGGAGTTGTTGAAATGCTGCTTGCAGTGGTTTACTGTCTTGCCTTTCTGTGTGACTTGAAGCCATGCTCTTGGCATGATGTACTTCTGGTTTTGAGTAGCTTCTGTGTCTTCTCATTGTCGGCATTTCTGCTCTCTGCGTATGGTTTTTGATAAAGAGTGCTTGCAAAACTCAAAGCTCAGCCTGGCATGTTCTGCCTTTGTGGCTTCCACCCTTGCTTTTGGTGCTTTTTCTTTCCTCCCATATGAATTTCAACTTCAAGCACATTCAGGATTTTTTTTCTGTCTGTGTGTATCTTGATGGGCCATGAACCATTTCAGCTAGCCAACACCAAGTGTTTGTCCATTTGGTGTGATTTCCTTTTGCTTTATGCTGCATCTTCCATCAGTGCAAGTGCATAAGTTAACAAATGAGCAAGGCATACTAAGTTGGGTGGTTGTTACTTCATTAGTACAAACAGTACTCTTAGACACAATTTTATTCTTCCCTATATTTATCTTCACTTTATAGTCCAATAAAATTCTATTGTTAAGCACTGAGCTGTTTATTTTTTGAATAATACGAAAACATCCAAGTGCAGCAAAATTCCAAATTGCTGCCATTCCTAAACTAAAAACAATTGGCAAAGTGATTTTAAATTACATCTTCTACTTAAAAATTTACATCTGAATGGAGATTGGTTATTTCAAGTTTCAGCCAGATGGTAATTAAAATGGGCAAGTTATAAACCTCTCAGAATAAATATTCTAGTTTTGAATGTAAATGCCAGCATACCCTTAACTGCAGTTTAGACACTGAATGCTGTGGTAATAGCTCATGTAACAGTATATGTATCAATTTCAGTGTATTAACTCAGTGACCACTGGTGGTGTGATAATTTATTTAAATCTCATTTATAACCCACCTAAACATCTTGTCTTAATTTTTTTTTTGTATTTATTAACAGTACTTCATATAACAAATTTAGCACAGAACATTCAGAATAGGAAGAATTATATGGTCATTGCAGTTAACCAAGTAGGGCCATTCTGCAGTCATTATCTAGCAATACATGACTGAAGAACTTGATTATTGTCATCGCTTTTAATTTTTATTAAATTAAGGTTTTTTTAATAGTGTCATTTTGCAAATGGTTCTTAGCAGTAATACCTTCCAAGCTACCATAATCACTGGATAATTAACCTGCCAGGATTAAGCACACTCTACTTTGCCTCAGGATGCTTAACTCTCAAATAAGGTCAATTATCTCCTGATGATAACTGCTTTGTCACAAGTTGCTGTTTAATTCGGCTGTAAAAGCTCACCTTAGAATACATATTTTACAACTCAGAGTAACTTCCAGTAACAGGATGGTCAAAAGAGGGAAAGCTTTGAAAGCAACACCTTTACACAGAGGCGTAGAAAGTTTTCTACACAGCAATTTTTCTAGGCAAGTAAAGGAGACTAAATTTGTATGTATCACTTTCCATTTTCCTGGTTAGGGCTAACTGGTGATGTATATTAAATACTTGACCTATCAAAGTCCATAATGGACGCAGGAATCTTAGTTAAATTTCCAGTCACCCCAAAAGATGTGAATTACAGTGGCATCTCCTCAGGGAAGAAACTACCCTGGGGGAACAGTCTGTGTATTTTTGCATGGGCACATAGCAGTTCCTTCAGGATTTAAGGGAGACTGCAAGGTTTTCACATGATTGATCTTCGCATCTGGCACCAGGTCATGACTCAAAGGAATATTTGTTGATATTGATGTGGTAAAGATCTTCCGGGGTTTCTTGCTATGTGTAGGCAGGGCATCACTGAAAAATTTTAGAATTTAGAAACTTTGGAGTTATAGACACATTGAACTTTTCTTCTGGTGCTTTACAACAGAAACAATAAACCAATGATAAACTTGTACTATTCAGTGTACAGCAATCCATAGAGGTTTAGGAGGTTATGTAGAAGAGAAATAGTGAAATTTTTTTGAAATACAAAATAATAAAGAAAACTAAGATAAGAATTATTCTTCAAAAATTGATTGTATTTGTCTCTAGTGTAAAGAGTTGTTACTTCTAAACACCCAGTCTCTGAACAAATTAATTACAGGATTATAAGCTGAAGTTTTGTGAAGACAGAGCATCTGTGAGCCCATTGGGAAATTGCTGCTCGTGTGACAGCAAATGTGCTGAAAAGAAAGCAGGTTGTGTACAAGACTTGTACATTTTCAGAAGAAATGACAATAACTTGAGTGGTGGTTCTAGGGTTAGAAATCCTGAGCTTTAAAGAGATGAATGCCTTTGGAATAAGATAGCTAATGGGTCTTGTCATCATTTCCTCTTTACAGTTATACTGGAATGGTACATTGTGCCTCCTTTGTTTAAAATATTTTCAACTGAGGTATCAAATACTAGCAGAAAGATCCCTACAAATAGAGGTAGTTTGGGCAGCAACCTTTAATACCCTTTTTAAGTCCTTATAAAGGTAAATCTCTTCAATTACATGGAAAATTCTCTTCAATGGTGATGAAAAACAGTTAATATAAAACAGAGGAGTTGGTGGGATTTTGGTGAGATTATGGTGAGATTAATTAACTCCTTATTTTGAACTTGCAGGCAGTCTGTAGTTTTGTGCTTGTTTTAGCTGAGGGAGGGAATGGAAATACTGGTAAATTTTCTGGCATAAACTGTGTTAAACACACTAGGATTTACACCTAAATGGCAGTTTCCAAACAAATTTGTCTATTTCCTTACTGTAAACTCTAACGCCACATAATTTGATATATTACATATTGCATACAAGATATGACACTGAGAACAACCTTCAGTTCCACCTGCAAATTTCCTCTGCTCCATTATGACCTGGGATCAGATGGATACCTGCAGGCTTGGGAATCTGCCCACAGCCCAGAAAAATCTTGAATGAGGCATAATCACTTTCTTAAGATAGATGAGCTGTATGGTGATTCTCTTAAACTTGTGTGCATTCATAGTGGCATAACTGAATTGATATGAATTTACACAGTGCAATTCCTACTGTTTCTAGACCTAGCACATAGCTTTCCACAACCATGAGAGTCCCTTTACACTGGTGAGTTGTCTGACTTTGAGGAAACATATAAGAAGTAGGAGTCAGGAGAAAATCAGATGGCAGATGTAATTTGGTGTGGGGAAGAAGGGAAATACAACTTGACTTTCAATAAATAATGAAAGAGAGACCAACATTTCAGTCTGTTCTTCAGCATCAGATGGGACTAAGAAGTGATGAACATAGCAAAGAATCACTGGTCATGCCATAAATATCACTAAGTTGATGTTTCTGTTTGAAGCATTTTCAAGTAAGCATTTATAATTATTATTGAAAGGCAAATAATAGGTGTTATTTGAAACAGAGTATCTTGAAGAGGCTCATTTTAGTACTGCTGACTTGCATGTATGTTATGTAAAGAGCCCTTAAGAAACATTTTCTTCTTGTCTTACTGGACCTGGTCTACATGGAGAGGTTATTTTCAGTCACTGGTTGTTGGCAAGTTATCATCCTTAAGAGTTCAGCCTTTCCCTTCTACATCTCTGTTCACTTGGAATTAAATTTTCAGAAACAGTAATCATGTTAAACTACATTAAGTTGGGTGTTGGTGTTTTGCATTTCAGTTTATATACTGATATTTTCTTTTTTGTTGTACTTCCAGTTCTCAGAAACTTGCCCCACAGGTGAGGATAATTATCTTCAGTTCCTAGGCTGGGTGAGAGACTGAGGTTTGCACAGTTCCCTACAGGGAATCTGTGGTTCAGTTAAAAATCATAGTCAGATATTCTGACCCAGTTTATTAAATACACATGGGAAAAAATTTTGTGAGGAGACATCTCATCTTCCCTTCTATTTTAACAGGTAGAGGTTTTTAAGGTCAGCTGCTGATGGTGTTTGCTTTTCCAAACTGCAGTAAACAGATAGTATTTATTTTTATAAATCTTACATTTAAGATTTCTGCAAAGCCTTTGGAGGGAGCCTGGGAATTAAAAATTGTAATTCTGAATGGAGGAAAAATAAATACTATTTTTATTTGATGCCTTTGTAGAATTTTGATGCCCTTTTCCTGTGATAGATGTTGTGTTTTCAATTATAGGACAGCTATGGTGTTGTAATATTGCTCCTTAATTCATAGAATTAACTTTCTCAGTAGTGGAATATCTAATAAATTGTGGCCATCTGAAAAATGAGAGGGTCTCTAGCACAAGGGAGGTTGATAATGTCAGTGGTGTGTTGTAAAGATGTGCTGTGGGAAGGATGCTGAAACAGCCCAAGGCTATTTCAGCTGCAGACACTGAATCTGCTGCTTCTTCTCTCCTCTTTTTTTTTCCTCCTCTCCCATGTGAACTGCAGTGGCTCTCTAAGATAAAATGCTTTTAAATCATTTCCCAACCTTGCAGCCGTTTTTGATAAAAGCCCTGTTATCTGAAATGATATGAATCACTGTGGAGTTAACCATACCTTTTACAGCAACATTTTTTGTTGTGATTCATTCTGTCTCAATTAATCATCTTATTTATCTATATTGTCTCAGCTGCTGCACTGAAATTCATGAGTAATAAGCAAGTAATTATTTTAGTGTAGTTTACCTAGTACATCATGAATGAAAGGAAAATTGAGAGCCAAGTATTTAAATTTATATTTAGTGCTGCTTTCAGCTAATATCTAGCTATTTAAGCAATTTAGGAAGCCTATCTCGAAAAATGTCTTTCTTGTTTCCTGTTATGGGAAACAAGCAGGTATTTAGAAGCAAAGCTTATACTTAACAACAGACTTCATTTCTTAAAACTAAAAATATTTTCTGGTAGTCTCTCAGAATGCTTAGGGATATTTATCCTTCCTTATGCTATGCAGTGTTGAGATACTTTTAAGACTGTGAATACTGGAGAACAGGCAGCACAAGACAGAATGTCCTTCGAGAGAGGAAAGCAGATTCCACGGTTTTTCGGCAGCTTGTGTTTTACTGACAATGATTGATAACCCTTTTCATTTTGTAGCACTTCCCAGAGCGTCTCATAACACTTCATAAACATTAAAGCTCAGAATAAACCAATAAGGTGGGTGTGTAGTCTTGACTGTTTTACAGGTGGACAATTGAAAGGTTATTTGCCCAAGGTCATACAGCAAGAGCAGAGCCAGGAACAAGCAAAATTGAATTCTAACTTTTTTCTTCAGTTAAGTGTCCTGAAATGTGTTCAGCTGCTGAATACATCTTGGACAAAACTCACCTGTCTGGAGGAAAGAACCTGCAGAATCTGGCTTTCAGGTTTCTCTATAATATTAATATGTCTCAGAAAGGCTTTCAAAGGTAAACAACATATGCCTTTTAATACTCAGATCACTAGGGCAAAAATGTATAATATATAATATCGAATATATAATTTAAGAACTGCAAAAATAAGAGTGTGAATAAAATTGAGTTACGCAGTTGATACGAACAAGAAGAACAGAAGCTGAAATGTTCACAAAAGCTTCATTAAATCAGTGTAAATTCAGAACTTTTCAATTTCACAGAGATATTTGCAGATAACAATGCAGGTGAAAAATACATTACAATAAGGCTTTGTTTTCCAGTCCAGCTAAGGTTAATTCCATGCCTCCACATTTCAAGCCCTGTTTAGGGCAGATACAGCCAGTTTCTTATTCAGAAGATTAGGTTATGCTAAAGCCTCTTATGGCAGCATATGGTGGAGATTGTCCCCCGGTTATAGATAGTCCTTGCAGATTGTAAGGCTGCAGTACCATGTTATCCCCGTGGACAGCATCTAAGTGTGAGCTGATGCAGACCTCTCTCACCTGCCCTTATCACATGATGTCATCTGCCCCCTTTACTCAGATTAACAATTTTACATCCAGAGCAAGAGTGAGTTCTGTGGGCCAGACTGCTGTTAATCACTGAGCTGGTCCAGCTTTCTCGAACAACACAATCACTAGATCTGATTAGATGAGAGGCTAATGCATGGTGCTACAAAGGACTTTGAAAGAGAAAGCATGATAACCTCTCTGTTTCATCAGATATAAGCAGCCAATAGCTGTTAGGGTCTCCCAGGCAGTACAGCAAAGAAACAATTATTGACTGACTTAAATGTTATTATGAATGGATAAGTTGTAAATTAGCTGTAAATGTTCTTGAACAGAGGTTTTTTATATAAAAGAGACAGTTTTTACCTAAAGAGTATGTATTGATGCTTCCTGTGCTTATGAATTTGAGTCTGAACAAAGGTTCTTGAAAGGGGAGAAAAAGGAAGGATAGTTGAGGAGACAGTAGTAGGTCCATGCTAATGTTCAGAATCTTGAAAACGTGGTTTGGGGGTTTTGGAATAGAATTGGCAATATCATTATTATGTTAACCTATTTTTCTGTACTATTGCGTAGCACTATTTTTTCAAAACTGCAGTTTCAGCCTTGTTCTTTCTCTCATGTTATCTTTCTCTGTCAACACCTTCCTTCTTTCTGTTTATATAGCTCATATAATATTTTTATTCCCTCAAGAGAGTTTCACATCTCATTATAAATCTATTAGCTAGTTTCATTTTTCTGGCTTGCTTCAGCAAAGAGCAAAATTAGGCATTTGAACCCTCTCTTCTTTCCAATTAGCTACATAATCTTCTGTTACCAGGATTCCTTCTGTAGATTTTATAAGAATAAATTTAATCCACGGATGTTTCCTTAAGACTATTGGAAAGTTGCTATGTATAAGTAAATTAATGAAGAGAGATTTTTCCTTCATGTGCTGACATAAACATTGAGGGTATTTAGAATGGGCTTATGCTGAACTATTACTGATTAAAATCTGTATTTTATTTTTTAATTATAATTCAGAGTTTAGGTAATGACATTAAATTGAAAGCTAATTGTGCATATATTATGGAGCATATGCAATGGGGCATAAATACATGTAAGGGTTGCAAAAATATTTTGCTAATTTTAATTTTTTTCAGAGTTTTTCTAAAAGCAGAAAATAAGCTTGTAAAAGAAATAGAAAAAATATATTGCAGCTATGGAAAGATAGATAAAAGCATCCATGGTTTTCCCAAAGGCATTAATTGATCTCTAAAACCTTGCCTTATTTATAAACTTAAGCCACACTGTTTATAATAGCCTTTGGGTGATAATTTTGCAGGCACATCAAAGTGTGTCCTTAAGCTGTATTTTTAGGTTTTATGGTCATATTCTGACCTAAAAATCCATTTGTTTAAATACTGACCTATCAGGGAAGAAATGAAGAAGTTGGAGAAGTTGCTTTGCTGTATAAGAATGTGGAGAAGTTGCTTTGCTGTATAAGTTTTTTGTTCTAAGCTAATAGAACTTATCCCTCCCTAGTCATTGCATTGGTTTGTTTTTTTTTTTTTTTTTTTGCTCTCCAGAGAAATGATCCATTAAACCTGTACTTTAGTAAAACTACTGCTAATCCACATGTGATAAGTAACATTGTCAAAATGTTGCTCTTTAAGTCCTCAAACCCTTCTTTGACTCCTCATATTCTGTGTCAGAACCAGCAGCAAATGCAATTACATCAGGGAAACAAGCAGCCACGAGTCAGTTTGCTTTCCCTGCTGCAGCGGTTTCCAGGTGCAGGAGCTTCCCTCTAAAGGACAGAATTGTAGCGGTTTCATGGCTGGGACAGTAGAACTTTTGAAATACATAAACCTGTCTGTTGGTTGGTTATGTTTCTAGGGGTGTAGAGGGGAACCCCCTACTCTGAACTTGAAATCCTAGGAACAGTTGTGTCCATCATCTTCAATTTATATTATCTGAAGTCTATAATTTTACAAGTAGAAAGTTTCTTTCTTCCTCCACAGCTCAGGAGAAGGACTTCTGGTCCACCCTTGCAAAGGAACTGGCCATCAGCATCTGCTTCTGGTCCCACCAAATGAGCTGGGCTGCAGCTCAGCCCCAGCTGGGCTGTGCTTTCAATAGGCAAAAACCTTTAACGTTGGAGAAACTCACCTGAAGGCAGTGGCAAGGTTCCACACATTCCAGTGGAACACCCTTAGGATCCCCAGCCAGCCTGTCCTTTGTGATACCTCTCAAGCTGTTTTGCTGTTGTCAAGGTATAGCCTTGCTAGTTGAAAAAGCTGTTTGAAGATGTCCCAAGTATTTCTGGAGTTAGGAATTCTAAAATTTTAAATTTTTCTGATGCTGGAAACTCATGGATCTCAAATCGAGAGAAATTCAATATCTTTATTGAGAACTTGAGAAATTCTGCTTCTTCATTTTGCTATTTGTTATTTTCTCATGAGTCTAAGCCAGTCTGCAGGCACCAATCAACAGCACAAGCATGTTCATTTCTCTTTGTCTGGGGCTGCCCTTCTGTAGGATTCTGTTTTTGAGAATCTGAGAGGCCAAGCTATAGACAGTATTTTTGATCCCTGGCAGGTAAGAGACCTGACAGAATTAGGTTCTCTTTAGGATCTCTTTTGATAAAGCGTATTTTTGCTCCAAGATTCCTCTGAGAAACCAGGGCATGTTTAACTTGCTTGTCAGAGAGTTGACCTCTCCAGGGTGTGCAACAGTCCTTTAAATTAAAAAAGAACTGGAATTTTCATGAGAAATTAAGTGGTAGCCATAAAATGTGTTGTTGTGGTAGTCCTGATTCCTCTGCAAGGAGGACCTCCCTGCAACTGGAAAAATATCTGAATATTCATGGAATCACAGGTATCTTTTACCATCAGTAAAAAAAATAACCCAAAACAGTTTACCTGGTTTTTCTTAACTTCTTTTGAAGCATGGATGGGCAGTCAGATGGTCTTAACACACAATATTTGCTGTATGTGTTATTTTGGAGCAGCTCTGATTAACATGTCTTTTTCGTCTTGTTGGAATTTCTACTAGAGCAGGAGAAATACATCTGTGAGTGGTCTTGGACACATACCAGTTTCAGATAAATGGATCAGTCAATTTAAATTCTGCATATGTAGTTGCCAAACACTATGCATTTGATTTGAACATCAAAGTAAATGCCAGATTTGGATGGAGCTGCATCTTGGTATATGTGAATTACGATAATGAGTCAAACTACTGAATCTCACTGCTCAAAAAAGAACACTCATCATCTGGAACCAAATTCCTTTCTTCTAGAATCTAAAGTCATGAAAAGAGCTGAAGAAGTACATAGCCTTATGCTGCCAGTTGTAACCCATCTCTGAGCAAGCATTACCTCAGAGGTGGGTGGACACAGGAGCATTCTCAAGTGTAGAATGGTGGGAGGTTGGACCCGTTATTTAGACCCCATGAAAACCCTATGTTTCAGGAGTCCATATTAGCTTTACTTGCAGATGAGTTTCTTTAATATTTCAAGCAAGAGCTCTGTGTCCCAGGATGAGTGGTGCATGTATATATTTCAGGTGGAAAAAGCTAAAATCAAGATCAAAGTGTTAAGGGTGTTAAGATCATCTTCAGCCATGTTCTGGGGATAATTTTTAAGTATGCAAGGAAGTGACAACATAACCTATCACAAAGTTATCTTTTCATTTATGGTAAATATATCAAGTATTTTATGGGAGGGTCTTCATTGTAACAAACCTTATTCAGGCCATAGGGATTCATTTTGTACCTCTTCCATTGGAGTTGGTTTTTTTTAGGAACTTAAATTTCAATTATCACTTTTTAACCATGCTTAACCTCTGCTACTCTTAAACAAGTTTCTCTTTATTGTTACTTGAATTTGAAAAATGCATTGTGTAAAATATTGCAACATAAATTTGCAGAAGTTACCTACTTTGGAGGACATTTGCATAGATTTAGTGGGAAGAGAGCAGGTAATAGATTATTGAACAATGCTATTAGACCAGAAAAATGCTTAATTCAGGAGTAAGTTATACAGATATTCTGTCTTGTGGATGCTGTTCAAGATAACAACTTTTAGAATTGTGTTTCATTACATGAAACACAAAGCAAACTCCCTAATTTTTCTATTTTACAATCTTGTACATTCAATGATAATGTAATGATTTTGAGAGTTAGGTGGATGCAGAGAATTGGGTAATTATATAATATGTAGAAATGTTTCAAATTAATTTTTTATTAGATTTGAAAAATATTTTCCATGCTACTGGTTTTTTATTTGTTAGTAAGATCTTCTTCAATAAATCCTTGCTCAGGGTTACAAGGACGAAAAATTATTCTTCATTTAAATAAAATTCACGAAAGGAGATTTGAAATATAACCAATTGATCCTGAAAACTATTTGAGATGTAACTAATTTTATCTATGCTAAGCTGCCCAAACGCTGTTACTAATTTAAATTGACATTGGAGTTGCAATATTTTACACAATGCTTACCATTTCATAACATTTCCTTAACGGCTTCTTTTTTCTTGTGTATTTCTTGCTTTTAATTTTTCTAGAATCAAGCACTTCATATCAAGCCACAGCCTGGAGTGCAAGTTTTGTATAACTCTGCAATGTTTTCCTATTTCAATTCCACATTTTCAAGCAGTTGTGTGGATCTTATGTTGCCCGTTTCAGCTATGAGGAAAGCATACCCAGGTCTTTGATAGCACTTATTACTGAGTCTGAGTTACTGCTGTCTCCCAGGAGCCACCTTCTGTGCTCCAAACCACCCCAACTTGCCCTCTTGCTGTTGTAAACGACCTGCAGAAACCCTTCCCATGTTCCCAGTAAGCTCTCTGCAAGTATGAAATGTCTCCTTCCTGTTACCCTGGCTGGAGCCACAGGCAGGCAGTGTTCAGGCCTGCCCCAGTGCCCCTGGTCCTTGGGTGACTGCTCATGGAGGATTGGCACTGGTGTCCAGGGGAGATCCCCACCTTGGGGCGGGGCACACACCCCTCGCTGCCTGCCCGTGGAGGCCTCCAGGGTATTAAGCCTTACACAGGAGTTTGCCATTTGTCAGTGAGCTATCATGAGATGACCTTAAAGATTTCTGAAACATTTTCCCTTGAGCCTCATACAACTTCCTGCTTTGCAGAGAAAGGCCTGTGAGAAACCGTATCAATAAAATTTTTAAAGTGTCTAAAATAGTTTTCATCTGAAACATATCTTATACACACTAGATGATGGGTTGGCATGTAAAAATGGGGGTTTGCAGATCCTTTTCTAAGGCATCTTGCATTACTATCTCGTGAACTGACTATTTGAATTATGTGTGCATCCCAAGACAGCTTTTCTAAGAGACCATCATGTGTTCTTTTTTTCTTGCCTATCTCCTATCCTTATTATTGCAGCAATTAACTTTATAGCTGATGTTTGCAGTTCTATACACTGCAAAACATATACTGTGCAGTGTATGTGTGCAAAATGTAGTAAGTGCGCAAAATATGTATCTATACTGTGCAAAACAGAGTAAGAGGCATGCCTTGTCCTGAGAAACTTACATTTTGAACAGAGATTAAAAAAATGAATAGAGAGAAGTAATGACCAGAGAGAGGTGGAATCTCGTAACACTGATGATACACTTGTTCAGTGCCATTACAAAAGGTTTTTGCTCCATAATCTCATATATAAATTTTTAAAATAAATGCAGTGACTGGAAAAGAAAAAAAGTAATGATGGTCTGTGTTAACATTGGATATACAAGTCCCTTTATATGTTTTTTTTAGGAATTCTCTTATTCTCTTCCATGGTGGTTTTTTTTTTTTTTTTGTTTGCTTTCAGTCTTAAATATCATGCAGAATTAAAGCAGTTCATGATCAGTTAAAATTTCAAATATTTAAGACAGCAGTTTTTAAGATTAACTGTTTTCCATTTACTGACTGTTACTTGGAACCAAAAGAATCTTGTATTTTTGTAAGCATAGTAAGCTACACTGTTTTTCTTTAAACTTTAGGGTATGAATTATATTCCTATAATGACAGCTGCAGGGTGGAATGTTTTAACACACTGGAGTGAGATATATCTTGGACACATTCTTGGTACCTTAAGTTCAACATGCTCCATATGGTGCCACTGAGCCAGTGATTTTGAAGAAAACAGTCAAAGACTGCTGAAACAGCGTAAAATACAAATTAGTCTTTGCTATATAAGTAAAAAAATTCACTGTCAATCTTTTCAGCTTCCTGCATGAATACTTCCAGCAACTTTCAGTAGTAGTCCCCATGTTTTAAAACAACTGTTGAATTCTAGCAGAACAGAGTGAAAGCTTGTGGGCTAAGAATACATTAACTGAATTATACCTAACTCTTACGCAGGGGAGCAAAGGGAAAGGAGGTTGGGCTTCCCTGCATTTCCACATTAGTTTTTAATGTGACAGCAGGGTTTGTGTGATGCAAGATCTGTAAGAAGTAGCTGGCTCTTTGTTAAGTTGGTCCTCTGTTAGCACAAGAGCACCCTGAAGGAGCTGACGTGTCTCAGTCCTGCTGTTGAGAGTACTAATGGTACAGTATCCTGCAGTAGTAAAACTGCAGAATAATTGTTGTTGTTACTAAATATTTTAGTGTTTGGAGAAGTAAATTAGCTGGGAATTACGTTTTCAGAACATTGGACTTTTTTATGTTTTCATTTGTAGTATCAAGACCAGCAGGAGTTAATGAGTAACTTGCTTGTCTATCTTTTACCTTAGTATAGTTGATTTTTTTTCAATATCAGCCTAACCCTCAGTTTTCTGAATTTATATTGAAGCTGTGGATTGCAAAATTCTTAAAGCATCCTTGCAGTTCTTAATACTGAAGTTATCAGTTCATACCCTGATTTTTACTGATATCGACTTGATGTAAATGTTCATTCTGGATTATTATTATTATTGTCCTTATTAATATTAATTATTAATAGTGTTTTGTTGTTATCACCATTATCATCATTATCATTATGGCTTTTTAAAAGCATCATACCTGAACTCCAAAGAAAAGACCAAGGATTACACAGCAATGCAAAAATTCTATTCTTCTCAAGTGGTATCAACCTTAATTTGTTTTGTATCGGTGTTGACTCATAAAAGCAGATTTCCAGATGTAACAGAGCATGAGACAAACAGCCACAGTGCACCAGCCTGTTAACCTGTACTTGTGTAATTTCTGCATCAGCAAAGCAGCACAATGAAGTGAGAGCACCACTGGTGAATGAAGCCTGTGAGGGGTGATTTGCAGTTATATTAGTGTGAAGTTGCACATTGCAGCCTGAGTTGATCTAAGAATTTACTGCTGGAGGAATATGGAGATCTTGCTCCCTGCTGTCCCTTTCTAGACCTGAAGTTTCTGTCTCAGGTTCCCTCTGTACAGTGTAGCTAGGGCAGCAGAGACATGGATTTGTTTTTTGTTAGGGATGTAGTTATTTAGTGACAGTCCATCTAAAAGTAAGAAAATAAAAAACAGTCCTTGAGCTTCTTTCCCAAAGATAAATTGTTACAGTCTATAAAATCATGAGGCAAGGACTGATAACTACCATTTCAGTGATCCCATGTTAAAGCTGCCTGCACTGTTTCAGTCCTTCTAGATATAATTAGATAAAGTCATTGTGAATAGTGTGTGTACCAATTTCCATCTTTGAATCTAGCCCAAATGTCGAATTTCAAATGATAATTACTTATGATATTTGGTAAACCCTTTGGGATACAGCCAGCGAGTATCTATGGTAAAGGACCTAGTTGTCAAAGGATTCATAAATAAAGTTCTTGTACACTCAGAAAATATATTGAAAGCATGTAAGGTTATGATACAGTATATGTCACAGAAAACAGAGGTCAAATATCTGCTTTAAGTGAAAAATAGGACTTAATATTGGCATTAGAGAGATGACCAGAACATCAATAATGCATTAAAATGGATGCTTTCTCATCATACATAAAATTAGCACCTTTTCTCTTTTTTTCCTGCAGCAGGATTCTCTAGTTTAAAAGGGTGTCTGTTGATATTTGTCCAGTCACTGGGCATATGTTGGTATATGTTCTGTAAAAGACTTACTCAGCTGTACTTCCCTCATCACTGATAGCTGGCTGGGCCTTCCAGTCTCCATGGCCATCCTAATCCATTGGATAGCATGATATAACGCAGCTGTCACAGAACACTGGTCGCTTTGTTTCTGAAGCGTTGGACTTCCAAGCCATACATGTAATGTAAGCCAAGGAAATGATCCCAGGGGATCCCCTTGACCTATCAGTGCCTGCCTTCATTCTGTGCCATGGGTAGACCAGCAGAGTTACAGCCCTGCTCTAAATTGGGAGGCAACTGTGCTTCCTTTCTCTGAGTATCAGTTCATTGTCACTATGTGTAAGAAGCTTGTGTTAAGCTCCGTGTTAAGCTTGTGCTTCTCTGTTCCAAAACAAGTTTGTGGATGAAAGACACAACAATGGTGTTATATTGCTCTGCTGGGACAAAAGGGGGACCAAAAGCTTTTTCTGCACATTACTGCTGTTTGCTGAAGGAGGTGGGGTCTAGCCTGTCTTTTGCATTCCACATCTCAGCCATTGGTGGATAATTTGAGGAGAGGAGGAGATAAAGAATAAGGGAAAGACTTGAGAAGATCCAGTGGAGCTCTCTGCCTGGAAATGGCTCTGTATTTCCCAGTGATGGAGAAATTGCCTTAGCATTTTATACTCACAGCAGCTCAGTCTTTCCTGAGTGCAAACCTGGAAGTGGTTTTCTTTATTCAGGCCAGAAGCCTGTTCATACTTTGCTACTTACAGGCCAATAAATTACTTCTTCAGAAAGTTCCTATTTTGATAAATTGATGTGCTTGTGCGTTTGCACTATATTTTGTACGAGGAGCCTTGTCATCTTATTGAAATTATAGGACATTGAGAGATACCAAGTATTTATGGCTAGATTTAACGATTTTAAAGGAAGGAAATTATTGCAGCCCCAGGGCAACAGTAACTTATATAGTGACAACTTATACATGTTTTATGTACCTACTTACTTCAGTGTTTACTACAAAAGTATAGTTACCATAGCAATGACCATGTCACCAGACTTCTTTGCCAGTTCTGAAATACAAAATACCCAAATGCCACCTGAACTGTGAATATTCTCTGCACTAGTATTGAAAGTAGAAGTTGAAAGTGTCACACACTTTTCTAAACAGCAACACACTGATTTACAGAACATTTTATGTTGCAAATGGATGTTGGGCTGTTAGCATCCCTAGTACTGCAAATTCTTTACCACTAAGCTGCGAGAAAAGCTTCACTGGCTCATATCAGAAGAGACCCCACTTGTATATACTTAACTTGTAGTCTTCTGTGGAATATTGGTACTTACTCGCAATGTTTCAAGAAAATAATGTGTACTATACAGAAAGAGACTTTATCTGATTTTAAGTTTTAACTAAATAAAAGTATCCTTTGGCTATTTACAAGGTGTTAGTATTATATAAAATAGCATTACAGAAAGTGATGTGATTTTTACCTGCTGCTTCTTTTACAATTTTACTTTAGAAATGGCAAATTTATAAAGAATTTAGGTGGCAACTTCTAAACCTTGGTGTGCAGCTCACTAACCAGTAGAATTGAGAAGCCAGGTTCTAGATTTCCCAAGTCAGCATTAACCACTGGACAGTAGTGCATTACCTCAATATGACTTGGGCAAGTAAAAGGTGAAAACTCTTACCACACATGCAGACCACTCCTTTTCATAGCTAGATTTTCCCATGTGTAGGCAGTGTGAGTTAGCCTGAATACATATAACAATTACAAGTATGGATACTTGAAGAAAAGCAGTTTGCAGGACTGCAGACTTAATCCACCATATCAGTTATTCTCCTTTAATAAAGACTGGCCTACAAGGAAACATTAATCTGAACTGAGAGAGCACATCATGTAAGCTCAACAGCTTTTTTTGTTTTCAGATTTGTATTGTGTAAACTTGTGGACAAGCTGGACGAGCTTCAACAGAAGTGGGGTTTTTTTCTTGTTTAACTAAGGAGAAGCATGGTGCATGAGTTACTGAGCAAACATGTCAACATGGAGCCAGCCTTTAGCAATTCCATGTGAAAATGTGGAAGTAAAATTGATTTACATCCATGTAATGCTTGATCTTGTTTTGCTTGCATTGTGTAGTGTCAAAATTCTCAGAAAGAAAGAATCTCACTTTGCTGGGGAGGGACGTGGACATGGTGCTGTTAGGTATTACATTTATCTGTAGGAGTTTTAGAGAAGAGTAAGGAAATCACTTTAGCTAGGAAGTTTGATCCAACCTCCCTAAGTCCTTGAAGTGAACATGTGGACCAGGTGGTTCAGATTCCAGCTTTATATAGCAGTGCTGTTGTTTAGACTCTAACCTGATCAGAGGACCCCAAAGGAAAATGAAGTCTTAAGTTAGAAAGAAGGAAGGAAGCTTTTTTACACAGCTTCATTGTTGACTGAGAATTGTTTAAAAAGATCAAAAAAAGCCTCTTTCATGGTGTTGTAATTCTTAACCATTATTAAGTAATTTCAGCTACTTCAGTTTTTGTTTGGATTCTTTCTGTTCTCCTATGTTTCTTTCTCTGAAAAAAAATCTTCAGTGTTTTTATATTTATCTAGGCAGCAAGTGGAATTTACAAGTAATCCTTGAAGTGCATTGGTGTGCTCTTCAACCAATGACATTTGAACTCACCCAGGACAGGCAACCTGCAAAACTAGATGATTCAATTTGCTGGTGCTTCAAAAGTACCTTCAGCTGTGTGACTGTGCATGAATTACCAGCTCAGCCTGGTAGCTCAGGTAGTTCTGAGACCTCTGTGATGCTCCACTGCCTGCTACAAAGATGCCCAGCGACTCAGATTGTGCCTGATCCTTGCAGAGACATACAGCCACTAGTTTCCCAGCTAGCCTTTGGCAGTGGCAAATCAATGGACTGTGACCACCCAGCTTTATGCTGATGGGCAGGTGTGGGGGAAACTTTGGCCAGAGCCCCTCATCCCGGCAGCTGATGGGCTGTGTGATGGATTAGGTCACTCTATCTATGTCACCTCTTTTACCACATTCTGCTTTCATAGTCAGAGGTGTGTTTGTTCCAGCTGTGATGTTAAGAAGTGTAACTGTTTACATCTACAGGGAGGGTCTGGCCAGAGCATTATTTATCATTACTGCCAAATGCACTCAGTACAGACTGAAGCACATGCATCTTGTGTATGGTTGAAGGTGTAGCATACACTCATCCTTGTTGACACTGCAACAGGCTTAGGAATAAATCTTCTTTTTTTTCTGGGGGAAGGCTGTCTTTCTCCTGCTAAAATCTGACATCCAGTCCTTGTTCTGTAGCTAGTCAAGTATTGTATTTCTTCTCTGTTCTCTTGCTGGTGCAGCCACCTGGTGTGGGGTGGATTCCATGTGTGTGATGCTCACACACATGCAGCTCTGCTGCCAGGAGCAGAGGATCTAATCTTTTGTGACATGAAAAGAAACTTGCTGGTACAGTACATTACTAAATGCTACAGACTGACTTCATGAAATGGGAACACCGCAGGGGAATCTGGCAAGGAAGATGTGTTTATGTAACTGAATTGAGTGTTGCAACTGCCATCACTTAGTTCCCTTGGCTGCAGTGAGCGAGTTGTGAGAGAAAAACAATCCAAACAGAGATCTTCAGATGCTGAGGGCAGCTCTAATTACATACAAATAATTAATAAAAATGAAGTGCAATATTGTTAGAAAATACAAATACCATTAATTTTCTTCCACGATCATGTGTACCGAGATCATTGGTAGGGACAGAAACACTTGGCTTTTGCACTTTTATTTGAAGTATATATTGTTTGAGTGTCTTCAGCACATTCTGATATCCCAGAGAGATTCATGACACAAGAGTAATTGCACATAACATAAACAAGATCTGCATTAGTTGGCTCTTTTACTCAGAATCCTTTTCCAAGTCCAGATGTGTGATGTGTAAATGTTAGGAGAACAGAGTCCTTATGAAGTAGCTTTATCAAACGCAGCTAGTCTTTCAGCAAAATGGAGAAAATATAAATTAGCACTCAAGACCTTGGTCAAATCTGGTGCATAAAATTTTACGGTTATATTTACGTTCCATATGTGCTTTGGACAAGTGCCATGTTTGTAAAGAACTGCTTCAATATTATTTTTTTTAAGTGACACTTTTAGCACAGTATCCTCTGCAAACTGTTCACTGCTTGCCATGTAAGCCATCCAGGCTCCAAATAAACTGTTCATTTTCATGGTCCAAACCTGAGCTCAAAATGCCTTTTTAGAGCAGGGTGATTTTCAAAACATGGCATGGTAGATATCATATGTGGCTTCTTTAAGCACAGTTCAGAAGAGTTGATTAACGTGATTGAAAGAGGAGCATGCATGATATAAAAATCTGGCAAGAGGTAAGGAATTAGGAAGTTGTAGTATACATGTTTGCTAGTGCTGAATATCTGTTCTGACTTGTTTATAACATAATTAGATTTAGCACATTATGTGAGCACTACATTCCTTGTAGCTCTTTAGAACAGAAAATAAACCTCAAACCAAGGAGATTCTACAAATTTGTGCCACTTTTCAGAGGCCCCAGCCTATTTTTTCTTCATTTCCCTAAATCTATAAATAACTGTCTTTAAAAGAAAAAAAAAACCTCCAATGCAGCATCTGGTGTGCTGTTATTGCCACTACTTCTGCTCTGAGAGTATAGCACTACTGCTTTAGAATGTTCTCATTCACTTGTTATCTGGTATTTGGGCCAAAAAATTTATTACCAATGTAAGAGAAAGAAGTAAATTTCTAGAGCCCAAATCAGAATGCAGTCTGAACAAAAGAACAGCACTGAGCTGACCCTACAGCTCTTTTCAAATTTTGCATAAAATGGAAGAGACACAGCATCTTGGAAAAAAATCACAGGAATCCTTTGTGTTGGAAAGTGTGAGTCAAACTAAATAGCTTGAAATAACTTCTGTTATATTTAAACACAAATGTAATGCTAGAGGCAGAGGAAAAAATAGATTATTTATACTTCGAAACACTCAGAGGTGTGAGAAATCTGCAGTGAAGGGCTTGAACAAGTACATAGCTAAAAATAACCTGTCCAAAACTGAATTACTACTACTATTACTATGACTGCTAATTTCAGCTTCAGAATAATTTGTAGTTTCCACTTGTCACGTGTAAAATAAGAAAGGCATCAAGTGCCATTGCAGATTCATTTGCTTACATATACTAAGCATATAGAACTGGTTAACAAATATATAAATGTATACTAAAATTTAATGTCAATCTGTTATCTCAGTAATTAAAAAATACTTGGAGACAAATCCTTAAATAAATGTAGCATTTTGAAGTCATAGAATTAGGGGTTAAATGGTAACTTTCTGAAGTATAGCTGAGGCTTAAAAAAATTTTTCCTTGAGTCTGGAAGTATGTGGAGAATGCACATATGGTGGAATCAGAAATGGTAATTTTTTGTATCATTCTGTACCAAGTTTATAAAACTTTATTGATTGAAAACTTTGATAGATTTTTATGATCCTGTAGAATATACAACTGGTGCCACTAGGATTGTGTCCTTGCTTAGCAGAGATTTAGAGAACTGTTCTTGTAAAAATAGCTCTGTTGAAACTCTGAATTTTCTTTTATTCAGATGTTGACCAAATCTTTCATTTCTCTTCTGTGTGGACTGAGTCCAAATTTTATTTTTCAGCTCGGCTTTAAAAGTTATCTATGTGAGTTTATGAACACAGCAAATTGTACAACAACTTCAGTCATTATGCTGAAAGAAAAATGTAATTATAATTTAATATTTTATAACTAGTGAATATATTAAATGATATCTTGAAGGGGGAACAGATAATAAGTCAATCCAACTATATTAACAAGATAAAATAACTTCATAGTAACAAAAACATCTATCAGTACTATTTAACATGAATGGTACTATAACGAGTGTATCTCAAGTTATAGCTGTAGATCTTCAAACCTTCAAGTGCTCAGAAAAGGTGAAGGTGCCAATAAATTGTTATATTTTAGTGGGTGAGATTCCATTGCAGACACCTTGTTTTTCCCTAGCTGCAAGTCTAGTGAATATAATTGCTTATGAAATCCACTGATTTAACTAGGAAGGGCTTGGAAAATGGGTGCATATGGAAAACTGAGACATAGGAAGTTTTAGGGAGGGGGATCGCCTTTGTTTTGTCATGATCTCTACATGCATTTGTAAAGGTCATGTGTGTGTATGTATATGTATGTGTGTGCATGAATTGGTTTAACAGGGAAGGCAAATACCCAGCAGGCAAAAGCACTGTGAATTCAGCATATCAGTATTACTGCTGCTTATCCAGTGCATCTTAGGGCAAATGATCACACTGAAAGAAAGGGATCTGCATACAATTATCCCTGCTAAACTATGCACTTTTGACAAGTAAGTTGTTGTCATAATGATGTTGTTATGTGTTAGGTGAAAGATTACTGATCTTCAATGCAGGAATGTAATATTCCATAATTACAATATCTAATTTCAAATTTTTTTCCTATAGGAATTAATGCATATTCGTACACGATTTTATTATTTTATTATTTTTGCCTCTTACTTTTTGTCATTTTCTTCTTTTTTCTTATTTCTTAGGTGTGGTGTCTTAAAAGTAAAATGGAATGCTCAGTATGCTTGTAGTTTCATTTCTCATAGGAATTCTGAACCCCTCTTTGTCAAGAAAAATCACAGTATAATATCAAATTTCAAAGACCCTGACAGAGGGAGAAAATGGCCTGATGGGAATCTCATGAAGTTCAGCAAATGGAAATGGAAGGTCCTCTTACCTAGGGAGGAATGTTAGTCCTAGGACAGGCTGGAACCACTTGGGTAGAAAGCAGCTCTGCAAAAGAGGACCTCAGAATACGAGGGGAAAAAAAAGATTTGAGGCAGCGATGTGCCTGCACAACAAGGAAGGAAGAGCTCAGCATCCCAGGCTGCTTTAGGAAGGGCACTGCCAGCAGGTGGAGGGGCAGAGATTGCCTCCCCTCTGCTCAGCCCTGATGAGGTGTGTCTGCAGTGATGGGTCCAGTTCTGGGCTCCCAGCGTGAGTAGGACAAGGATTTACTGGAGTGGTGCCACCAAAGGGCCGCAAAGATGAGTGAGGGTTGGAGCATCTGTTGTATGAGGAGGGGACAGTGAGAGCCTGAAGAAGAGGAGGACCAGGGAGATGTTGTCAAGGCACAATAACAAGAGGTAGTAAATAAAATGGAGGCAGGTTCTTTACAGTGGTGGGAGGTGACACGACAAGGGACAACAGGCACACATTCAGCTATGGGAGATTTCATTTAAGCATAAGATAAATGCTCTGCTGTGATGGTGTCAAGTGTTGAAACGGATTTTCCAGAAAGGCTGTGGAGACTCCATCCCTGGAAATATTCAAAACTGAGGGGTCCTGGGCAGCCTGCTTTAGCTGACCCTGCTCCAGGAGTGGGGTTGGACTCTGTAGATGATGTGCCGAGGCACCTCCCAAACTCAACCACTGCATGTCTTTTTAATACCATTTTAAAATATGTTGGAATCATATCCCTTTAATTTCATTATTTGGCTATTCTTTTGGTCTCAGATCTGTTTGAGCCTGTCTCAAGTTCAGGATGGCTTCTAATAGAAAAATATAAACTTTACCAAACTCCCTTATCCATAAATGCTTAATGGTGAAAAGCAGTTAAATTCTAACTTCTATGGATTTTTTAATAATTGATTTAAGAAATTAGCAACTTTTCCAAGATGATAAATAGTGCCCTAGTCACATCTGGAATTAGAATTTGTGTTCTTCACTCAGGACCACAGTGATCTAACTGTGGTCAGATTGAAATTTTGTTTTTCTGTGCAATGACCATGTTGTGAGAGAGCACTGCTGGTACAGACTTGAGAACTAGGTTTTTCCTTCCATAAAGTAGCTACAGTTAGCTAAAAGTGAAAATTTCAGAAAACAAAATTCATCTTGAGTATTTGTATCTTGAATACAGATTAATGCATCATTGAATTTGCATTAAGCAGCATGAGAAACTCCAGTAAGAATCCTAAGGTCAACTGGGTTTGAAATTCATTGAAAGGGTAAAATATGTAATTTGAAGATTAATTTCAAAGATATTGTTATTGCTGAAGATTTGCAGTGAGCAACTTTATTTTTTGCTGGAGTTAACAAGCAAAGCAAGCCCAGCACATGAAGAGTGCGACACAATGATTGCTTTTTAAAGAGTTCCCAATACCACAGCCTCAGTTATAATTCTAAATGGCTGTGCATGACATCACACTAAACAAAGTATATAAAACAACTCAATTTCACTGCTAAAAATATATTAACCTTTTACCAGGACTAGAGAGAATCCTGCTAGATCCTAGCACTTTTAGTAGAGTGTCTGATTATTCTCTTCATCTGAAATTGCTGGATGAGAATGTCTAGTCTGATTTCAGGCTAGTTTAAGTGGTTACAATCACAGAAGGCCTCATTGAAAATGATGCAAGCTTTTATTTTTGTTTGTCACCCTCCAGCCAGAAAGGTAGCACCAGGAGCATTCAATGAGCAGTTTTAAAGACTTCAAAAGACCCCACACATCTTCTATTTTTATATACAAATAAAACTCTTATCTTCTAGCTTTTTTTTTTTTTCATTTTTATTATGTTCTCCTGATTTAATGATATTTAAGGAAGGGGTGTCTTTTTTTCTTCTTTCTCGCTTCTCATGATCAAGCATTTATTTTTAAGGTAGAAACAGACATATTTGTATAGAGAAATGGTGTAAACAAGTATTATTCACTAATTTGGTGCTTGTAATATGTGAGGAGAGAGACACATACAGAGTCATAAGAAGTTCAGTTCTTTACGTAAGGATGTAAGATAGAGATGTAAGTAACAGCACTTTATCCATCGTAAAATTTCAAAATGGCTCAGAGGCACATCCCTGCTGCAGCCGTTGCAGACCCTGTAATGGCATTAAGCTCTGACTCAGGGTGATTCTTTCCACAGAAGATTCTGGCAGGAACTATAGTTCTGGTAGTAACCTGAATAGGAGAATAAATAGCTTAAATATTAATGAATTGTACGTGATACAAACACTCCAGGGTGAACCCAAGCAGGACAGGAAATATGTTTCTTTCTCAATTCTTTTCACACTAGGCTTTTTCAGACAAAACCTTATGGTACTCTACCAGAACCCCCTCTGAAAACTACAACTTTAACCCCATATGGTATTTATACTTATTCTGATTATTCACTTAAATTGATTCTCATTATTTTATATTTTCAGCCACCGGGTGAAGGCAGTGTGCATATATTTGCCAGTGCCTTTAGTATTTCTGGAGCAAGCTGAAATTTTTTTTTAGAATATGATTTGACTTCTCACTATCTATCCTTCATGGAAAAAAATAAAATTGGGGTCTAGTACTGCTCATAAGAAAAGGAAAGTGGGGTAAAAAAACCCTCAGTGTTCCTTTATGATAATCTGCCCATCCAATTGATGCCAGCTGTGTTTTTTCCAGTAATAGCCGGGGGGGGTGGATACTTGCTGGTTCTCAGTGTTGATTCTCAAACTGTGTGCAGGGTCTGTCCATTTTCTAACCCCTTTCACTGGCCTTCTCTGAAACATGAACAGATTTACACTACTGACTGAAGCAAGGATTAGGCCTCTGTGTTGTCAAACAAAACTAATATTGAAGCATTACATCCGTGTAGCACATCCCCACGCATATCACAAACTTTCTCAGCTGCAGCAGAATTTCACCACATGTTTCAGAAAATATACTGGGTGGTTCTTTTGTCTTCTGTTCTCAAACTCTTATTATTGACCCATATTAAAGCAACTATCTCTGAGGAAAAGAAAAAAAAGGAAAAAAGGAAAAGCATGAAATTACATTTACCTTTGAGCCCTTAATGCCTTTATATATGGCCATTTTTAAATAAAGGCATATGAGGTTGTATTGCCTTTACACGGTGAAATGTGACCTTAAAGTAATGCCTGTCTAAATCCAACTACAATGACATAACAAGCTGGATAGGACTATCTACAGCTTTTGAGTAACCACTGATAGCTCTTTAGCACTGATTGAAGATGAACACGTGTACCTTACCACTAACTACCATAAATGTACTGTTGACACTAAAGGTTAGTGGTCCTGCTGGAACTGTGTCCTGTACACTTTTCATCTGTTCATTTTAAGTAGCAGAATAATAGCAGCCGCTTGTTGAAATCATGTTTTCAACTGATCAGCAGAGTCTTTAGTGGAATCTACCTCTAATTCCTTAGGGAGGTCATGATTATCATTACCACAGCTTTGACATCACCCCTATTTGCATCGCATGAAAGTACTTGTAGTTCTTGTATGCTGTTAATTCACCATGTTAAGAACTGTGGATTTGCAGTGATAGCTCTCTGTATGTGTATATATATGAATCTATTACTTTCCTAGAATTGGGACAGGGAATAAAATCAGATTTACCTTAGTCTGGCTTTGTGAATGATATACAGGAAAAAGTGGTATAAAGACAGATGGTAGTGCTGCACATTCATGGGCTGCATTAAATACCTGATGGTTTGATAGAGCACCCCACCAACTCTGCCATGAAGATAGTGGATGTATTTATGACATCTTTGTTATAATTCAAAGGCAGCAATTGAAAATCTGTTGTCCTCTCTGGGCCTTCAGTCCCATTTCCAGGATCATATTTAGTATAAACTGGCCTGAAGCTAGAAGAGTGGAAAACATGGCATGGCACAGCTCTCTTTCTTAAAAACTAGTTGATCTTCTGCACTGTGACAAGTTTTTTAGGAAGGAAATACCAAAAAGAGGGCACATGGTAATTCATTCTTCATTACTTATCTTCCAAGGAAATAAGAAGGGAGATTTTAACAAAAGCGAGTATCTTTTTTTGGCTCATACTCAGATTTACAGGGCACAACAGACACCACTGAAATCAGAGGCTCTGAGTACCTATGATATATAAAACAAGGATATACCTCTAAAAACACAGAATTATACAAGAAACCTCTTTGTTAGGGACAGAAAAAGATGGTAGAAGGGACACACAGAAGGGCAAATGCGCCTACTTAAGGGAAGGTGAACTACTAGTCTTCGTAGTTACAATAAAGACTCATGTCTATAGTGCAGAGAGACAAATAATCCTTTTTATGTTGTTGTTTGGTTTTGGTTTTTTGTTTTACAAGTCTGCTGTCCTTTAGGAAAGCATGTATAAAAATTTTTGTTTCAGAAATATGAATCTTCAGCATCTACTTCCAAGAAAGGAGATTATCAGTCTAAGCCAACCTTGATTATTTGAATCTATTTTCTACAGAATGAAGTTGTAGATATCAGTGGGAATCAGTTCTACAAAAATAACCCCTATACCTTAATTTGTTTATTTCAATTGTCACCCATTGCTTTTGGATAACAGGGTTTTAATGTTACATTTGTGAAAGTAACTTTGTTGCCACAAGCAGTACAATCTGTAGGGAAGCAAGGGAGGATACAAAGAACACAACTTTGCACCAGGATTGGAGATGAACTCAGGAGTGGGATGAATGGTAGTAAATGATTATACTGAAGAAAAAGGGAATTACCTGAGCAAGAAAATCATAGCATTCAGTGTATTCAAGGAAACAATGTAAATAGAAGAAAACTAACAATCCATACTTCTGAAATGTAAGAAAGGAAGAAAATGTTTAAGAGTAATTTTTAGAAGATTTTAGTAGTCTGGGAAGACTTGTAAGGGGCAGTGTTGGAAGTGCTAGTCAAATTAAAATCAAACGTAGTTGTTACCAGTAGGAATTGTCCCATCAAATGCTGACACAAAGTATATGGTATTCATGGTCATTTATTATTTCTCATTGAGTGAGTTTGCTTTTTTATTTCTTTTTGTTGTTATGCATTCTGCTCTGCACTGGGTTGCAAGGACCTTCCTCTGCAGTTCCACATGCTCTGTGTGTGTGCAGGCTTGAGGTTGCATTGATTCACGGGCTGGGCTGAGCCCTCTGCGTCACAGACTTGCTGTGCAGAGAAAAGAGGATGGTATTCCTGGAAATGTGAATCAGTATATTTTAGGCAAGTCAGAAAGTTTACAGTTAATGAAGTAGGAACTCCCTCAAAACCTGTCAGTAATCTCCCAATTAAAAGCAGTAAATCCAGGGGGTAGTACTGTAATATGTGAGTTGAGGTTATTCTGTGAGATATTTTCCCTACCAAGAAGGATGGCAGGGGAGGGATTATCTTCAGCGTCCCCTGCATTTGCTTTTTTGTGCAATTATGGGAAATGCATTCAGTGTGCAAGGGTATCATTGCTGTCCTGCTGTTTTATCATTTCTTTATGAGATAATGTTGATTTCGGCAATGAAATGCAAATTTAGTTTTCAGTGCTCCTTTTTTTCCATACAAAGGTTAAAATGCATATTGTAGATAATAATGTTGCTGGTGTTTTTGAAACAGCCTTTGTCAGCTAATTTTGGCAATACATGGTTTCAAATGCCGTTCAGTGCAATTGTGTGAGTTTTATGTTGGCCTACATGATTTAATTTTAACCCACTATGCATATTGTTACCGTTTTGGCTGTAATTTGATCAAGTAATCATAACACCTTGCTACCAACAAAAAAAATTTGGATGTGTCAAGAATATTCAATATATGGTGGGCCTTCTGTGTCTCATGGCAAACTGAACATGCAATTATTGAAGTTGAGCCATTTTAACTCTATAATCATAAAAGTATTCTAGCACAGGGGGCTAGCTTAGGATTATATGTTACTCCTAAGATTGCAGAGGCTGATGGATCCTGTGTTTGGTGGGTATGTTTCTGTTTACTTATAAACAAATAGTTTGTACTGCCTCTGATAAAAGGCCTCAGGATTTTAACAAGTCCCGTTAAAATTAGCCTGTGTGTAGATTGTAAACAGTTCCTTTTACTGAGTGCTGGGGCTCAGACAGCAATAAAATACGTGCAAGAATGGAAATAGTTTTCAGCTGGGACTCCAACAGCAGTAAAATACATGCAAGAATGGAAATAGTTTTCAGCTAGCAAGCAAATTCTAACATAACAGCAAGGGCAGCACTGACGGAAATTGTCTTTTTTATTGTTATCTCCTTAATTAATCTCGCTTTCCTGTGTAAACTGCTCACTATTGTGTAAAGAGAGGGTGTGTGTTAACTTTGGTGACATTGTGTTACTCCCATTAAGTGGCATTGCACACAGGTTTCGTCAGCTTGAGTGTACTTAGGATTTCTTTTCCCCTAAACAGCATGAGCCAAGTGACGTTTCACAACTAAAAACAAATCTCATTTTTTCTTTAGGTGGTGCAACAATCAATTTGCTGTCACAGTTAGTAAAAAGGTTATATAGAAAAAGGAGTGTGAGTTTTTAATACATTTAGTATGAAACAGCAATAAGGTGGGGAGAGGGTTTTATGAAGTGTTCTATAGGCAGTAACAGAAAACAGCTCTGAAAATGTTGAGTTGGAGTAATGAATGAATAATGTGTAAAGTTTATCAAAACTGAAAGAAGTCCTGATGTGAAATGAAGCCTCCCAAGAAAATTCTGTTCTGTCGCTGTTTTGCTCTGCTGTTGTCGCATGTCACGCATGAATGAAAATGCTGCATTCTCTGGGGAGCGGTAAAGCTTCTGTGTGGGTTGTTTATTTCCTTAATCCCTCCTTCTTCGTGATTTTCAGTGTCAGATATAAAATGGAAAGCCTGTAAATACAGTGATTATCATACTGATTATCACCTGCACCAGGGAACGCCCCGGCTGGCCGCTGTAACCCAAGCAGTCTCCACATGTTACATCCACTTAGACTTTAACCTGACTACTTTATTAGAGACGTGAAGCTCAGTATGAGGTGCCCTAGGGCTGCACAGATGGGTTCTGCTTGTTTCCTGTTCTCACTGTTATTGTGAATAGATACTAAAAGGTTCTCATCGCTTTTATCTGGTTAATTTACTTTGAACTGTCCCTGGCAATCAGAGCCTGCCTCACATTTCTCAGCATTTCACAAACACTAAACTCTACAGTCCAAATGTGTGTTTTGAGCTTTATTAATTATTTTTACAGGAAAGGCCTTAATTCTTAAAGGGATCTCGTTCTGAGAGAGGCTAGTTTTTAGGGGAGTGTAGGCACAATCCTTACTGAAATTAGCTGCTCAGGAGTCATTCTGATGTTCAGTTGATAGGAGAGAAGAAAATTAAGATTGCTGTTGTTCTTTGGCATTCTCAGGCACCCTTAGATTAGAGGTCAACTGCAGGAAAATCTATGATTTTATGCTGGCTGCCATTTTTCATGTAGCTGGGCAGCAGACCAGGCTAAAAGATGACATTCTTACAGGAGAATCTGAAGGTGAGATACTTTTTAACAAATGTGCAATCATTTATCCTTTCTTGTGGAAGGGCCAGGTCTTCCAAAACACATGTGCTATGCATGGGTGCCCCAGTACAGAAAATTGAGATGAATTCTCTCAAAGTCTCCCACACAAGAAAGCACCACTTCACTGGAACAGTTTTTATTTCATGTACTGGTGTCCAATTTCCTGGCCAGACAATAGTTTAACACAGATGTTAATGTCCTGCTGGATTGGGATTTTAAAGAAATCCCTTAGGATAGATCAGTGTGGCTTCCGATTTCAATTGCATGACCAAAAACCTGAGGTTAAAGAAATTATTAGGCTACAAGACATAATTTTTAGTCAATTTTCTTATTCTCTTCCCCCTTATCGCTCCTTTATTTCTCTTGTTTTGTTTTTTCTTCTGTTTCACGGTCCCATTTGAGGCTTTCTTGATTGTGTTGCAGTTCATTGTGAGTGCATCACTACGGAGTGGAAGCTTGCAAGGCTCCTTTTTTCATACGAGCATAGGCTTTGTTAATCACATGCTGGTTTAGGAAAACACTGCATGATATCTTTGAACCCTACACTCCTCCTTGACAGCCAGGCTAGCAAATGTCATTGACTGTGTGATGTACAAGAAGGGATTCAATTGTAAGTAAATTGTCAAAGTGGCTAACCTTGCCCGCACCCAATTGTCAGGACCATGATTCAGTTTTTCTGTCAACATCAGCTAAGGGTAACCCGGTCAGCCTTATGTTTCTGCAGTGAAGCAGCCTGAGGAGTTGTGCTTTTCAGCTTATCACATTTTATTAACCTCAACTTACTGTTGTTGTAATCAATTGTGCCCACTTCAAATTCTTCTATTGCCCCCGAATTGACAGATCATGTGGGTCCACAACTATGTGTTTTCTGAAGCACTAAAACCTCTCGTGGGCACACTGGATTGGTTTGGCACAGTAGTTATTTCTGTTTAGTTAGATCGACTCACCATTTTGGCTCGAGATTATCCCTCTATTAATAGTACTTGGCAAAGATAATCTGGAAGAATGCAAGTTAAAACAAAGACTTCAAGAGTTTTCTGCAGTATTTCCAATGTTAAGATAGAAAGTAAGTAAAGAAAAAACATTGCTATTGTCTTCCATTCCCTTGCTTTTATTTCAAAACAGATTTTTAGTTGCACCAATTAATATAAATGAGGACATACTGATACCATGATGTTTCCTCTGTTCTTTCAGGAAAAGAACATAGTTAAATTGCTTAAAGCAGTGATTAAGACATCAGAATATTTTTAAATGTTCATCTGATTCTACCACAAGGGTCTGAACACATTTAGTGATCCTGATTTTTTAATGCACTGTAGATGACAAATGATTTTTTAAAGTGGCTTGATAGTATGTATCCCACGAAGTGCCATTCATAAATGGAGATATGATACGATTTCAATTAAAAATATGTCTGAGGGATGTTTCCTAGTTCAAGTCCTATCTGCAGAAGTAACTTTCCTCACTTGGAAAAAAACATATTGTACCTTCTTTATTTGAACTTGTGAAATGTGTTGACATTGTACTGTTGTTGGGCTTGAGGGAAGAGGGAGAAGCTTTTGGTGCGACTATCAGAACTGAACAACTGTATATGGCTATGTTGAGATAATCGTGTAAAAGGAAAACTGGCTGAATGAGTTTCAAAATGTGTTATTTCTTCATTATCTAGCACTTTATAATTAACTGTTCTTTTTTTATTATTTCAGGAAGCTGCCACTTTTGCTAGAGAGCAAGGCTTTGAGGTGAGTTAACCCACAATTGCACACTAAACAGATCCTAAAGGTTTTTTTCTTGCTGATAATGAAGTTCTTTTGGACAATGATTGATGTGCTATTATACTCTCCAAGCCTCGCAGCGGTTGCCATGGAAACTTGGCAGTCGTCATGGTTTCTTTGTTCTGCCAGCTCAGTGTTATGACGCACTCTGCTAGGTCTGCACCCAACATCGCCTACAGATGTTATTTATTGAATTTTGAAAAGCCTCTTGGGAAGCCGAGAGGTTGGGCACGGTTTCAAGCTGCCTCTGCAGATATGGGACCTGTCAGTTTGTTCAGTTAAAAAGCTACCTCATTAGCTGCATTACACTCCAGAAGGATTCACTGCTAAAGCAGTGGTGAAGCAACACTAAATAGTGAAATATAACACCGCTTAAATAACTTAAACCCTGCCATATGCGGATTATCATTATGCAAATGAATTTTAGAAAGGTTGTATATAAAATTGTTAGGTACTGATTAATGTAAACCATGCTTCTACAAACAGCTGCTTTTTAGAAAAGGTAGTGTGGAAATTGTTTCAAAACATATTCGAGTCAGTGTTTTCCATCTGAGCTCTAAAAATGTCTGATCCTATACTTTCTTGAAGTAAATGCTTGCTGTTGGTTTTACAGTGATTTTCAGAGCTTTTGATTTCTTCTTTTCAAGATATTTATTTGACTAGTACCTCCCATTGGCTACATTCAGATAGCTTAATCTGCAGAACCATCAGCTATTGGTCTCTAACCAATTCAAACAGGCAGATTTTAAATACTATAATTAATGTGACAAGGCTTGTGCTAATTTTGCAGATAGTAAGTGATCTTACTGAAATCTAAACAGCAGAACCGAACACACATAAATCCCTTTCCATGTTGCTTTTTCACTGGAATAAGACCCACCTTAATTGATTTGTTTGCAGTGTAAAAGAATAGAAAGGAGTTTGACTGCTCAACACCCATTTTGCATAAATAATAGAAGCCGCGCAATTCAAACCACACCGCTTACAGAGTGTGCCACTTCTGTGGGTGATTGGTTGCATAGAAAAAAAGAGGGAAAGACTGACAGCTTTTGTTCTACAATTTAGATTTCTTTAGAACCATACGCCAGCAGGTACATCAATGCCATCACTGTTTTAGCTATTAAAACTGTGGGCTGTCCCATTTCATTTTATGTTTCCCAAATTCACGTGGCTGCTTTGTAGAAATCAAGACTTTTTATCACTGTCAATTTTCATTTGTATAATCTGTATTGTTAGGCATAAAAATACACTTTGAGTTTATGCTAATGAATGAATTTCACAGATGCCTCCAAAATATGAAGCATAAGATATTATTGGTACCCTCTGGTAGCTAGACAATAAAAAGAAAGGAAGTAGTGTATTAAGTCTACCCATTCTATATTTTTATTGCCCCCTTGAGCTAAAGACTTTGAATGTGCCTGGTTTAAATTCAGCTCTAGTGACAAACTGCTTTTGCTGGTGTCTGCTAACTACCATCATATTAACCTTTCCATTAGTGCATGCTTAGAGATTTTAGCACAGTTCCTCCTGAACATCCTAAATCTGCCACATTTGATTACCGCATATCAGTAAAGTGCACAATGATTATGATCTTATCTCTTATTACTCCCTTGCTTGGCAACGATTCACATGTCAAGTTTGCTGACAGAGATGAGTAAAACTTGATAGTGTCCACAGTTTTGTTTTCCTATTGTGCTGTGGAGGCCAAAAAAAAAAAAAAAAATCATACTGATAAAGCTTCTTATGAAAAACTTGAAAAGCTTCAATTAGCCTTTCAATTAAAACTAAGAAAAATACCCAGCAACTCTCAAAAGCTTGATTTTTATATTGAGAATAGAAAACAGGTAAAGCATGGCAAATTAAAGGAAAAGACTTGATTGACCAGGGCAAAAATCAAGAGGATGTTTTTCATGGAAGTGATTAAAAGTTGCTGGTGGCTGCATTTGAATTGCCACCTGGAAAGACTATTATTTTTCCATCAGAAATCTTTTAGCATAGAAAATCAGTTGGCGACCAACTTCTTTTGTGTAGTTGCTTGTTTGTTTATGGCTTTTTTCGTTCTACCTCACAGTAATTCCAACAGTTTTGTATACTAACTTCATCTTTTACACATGAAATGAGTTTAATGTATCTGAAGCAGTTTTTGGGGGAAAAAAAGAAGTTACAATTAAAAGAACTTCAGCAAAATAGACACCTTTTCTGAAGAAATGAAATCTTGTTATAGGTGAGAGAAAACACCTCTATGACACAAATCTGTTTATTTCTTTGTAAGGGAAATTCCATTCAAAGGAATTTTAATTTATATGCTGCACCATTCCCACAGTTAGTTTTCCATTGTACTTTGCTGAAACACAAAGTATTTTTTGTAAAATCAGTCATGATATTTGAGGACCATTATTTCCTTCACTTTATCCCCTGACCAACACTTATCTGTAATAATCAAAAATAGGACATTACTTCTGATGTTGTCTCTTCCTGAGTATCACTGTGAGGCTGGGGTTTTTCTGTGAATTTCATGTTCTATGGCATTTTTAAACTATATACATATATATATATATATGTGTGTGTGTGTGTGTGTGTGTGTGTGTGTGTGTTTATAGTGTATATGTATACACATACTGTATATTTTGATGACATTTCTAATAATTTTCAAATATCAAAGGCTTATGAGGTTTTGCTTTTACATAAAAGTAACTTCCTGTTTCTTCTACATAGAAGTTAGGAAAACAAAATACTACTTTAAACATAAAATTTAGGGTTCAGTTATGTCTGTCCACCCAAGAAGTAAACTGAAATGAATGGGACAGTAAATATCTAAGGGATTAGTAGCAGCTGCCATGCAAAATAACTTTTGTTGTTAGAGGTCTCCTCTAAGTCCATATTCATTGGGGAGCCATATTAGAAAGAGTTTTGTTGCCCTGGACCAGCTTTAGGTCTTTAGGTTAATGCGGTACACTGCACAAGTGCACTGTTCTGGAAGGATTTATGCCTGTTTAGGTCAGGACTATGGCAGTCCCAGCTACTGGGGATCACTTCAGAGGCAGGACTCAGAAGACACGGTTTGGTGGTGGTTCTGGCTGGATGCAGTTTGGCACATGCCCTGGGATAGCTGGCATGCTTCCTTCACCTGCCTCTATCCCACTTACCTGCTGCCGCGAGTGCCACCTGTGAGGTTCTTCAGGTGCAGCACCAACAGGCAAATCATGCTTTAGTGACATTTGTATGTCAGCTTTGTTAAATCAGATCTAAGTATATAAGTGGGTATGTGGGAGTGTCCTGTGAATTTGGGGAGTGTATAGAGGCCTTAGGACCACAAGGCACTGCAGTCTTATCATTCAGCCGTGTCCAGAGGCACAGGACATGTAAGAAAGACTCAGTAAATGGGCAGGTAAAAATCACTGCAAAACAAATATTATACATTCTGGCTATTTATTCTGAACAGAAATCAGAGATGGCAACATTTGATGAAGTTTGCCTGACAACAAAATGAGAGGCATTAGTACCTCTGCAGTCTTCAGCTGTAAATAGTCACATATTGTAAAATGTCACAATTGTACCTTCAAAAAAACCTGTGCAAAAGTTAAAGCCTCCTCAACACTCACATGGAAGCTCTATTTTATTCTCTTCCTTTGAAAAAAATTAGTATGGGAAGTAATTTTGGCGAAAAATGGCGAAGTTACTTCTCACAGAAGACATTTTTCAGCTATTTCTAAAGTCTGCAAAATCAGAAGTGTCCAAACCTCTCTGTCTTGAAATTCCTGCTCTTTTAAAAAAATTACCTTTTTTGACCTAAATACTTTCCTTCTACTGTTACATGCTTATGATATATTTAATTTTTCTGAAAACATATGTGCTTTTTACTTTTTTTCCCTTTCTGCATTATTTCATCCTTACCATCACTCTTCACAATCTCTTTCCTTGGGGTCCTCTTTTCTTCATCTAAGTTAATCTTTATTCTTCCTTAAGCTGAAGAAATCATCTCTTGATCATGCCATTTTCTCCTATTATAACTTCATAATTTTCCTTTTAAAATTCATCATGCCCATAAATACACTGTACAAATATTTTCAAGCACTTTGATTTCTGTGCCTGCTTTACTCCACTGAAAATGTGCCTAATAAAGTCACTAGTAGCCACTTCCTACTTAGCAAAAACTAAACTCCTCTCCCCTGTTTCCTTTGATCTTCATGATGCTTTATTGCAATTTCAAGTTTGTGGATCTCTTAATTACCAAGGCCTGAAATATCTCAGAATTGAGGTTAACCTTCCTGTGGCAAGGCTTTGGCAAGCCTGTGTATTACCAGGCTGAGGGCTGCATTCTCCATCCATCCCATATTCAACAGCTTGTGCCACCAGCTGATACCTGCTGTTCATAAACCTCTTAAAAAAACATTTCAAAACAGAAGAGCAACAATTTAAATTTTTTTCTCTGGCACTTGAAGAGACTCCTTGCCTTCTGAGAATTAGTGGGAAGATGGCCCCTGTTACTGTCCTCAGTTCTTCTCTTCTCTGGTAGCAGACATTGCCTTCTAAAAGCTTTATTAGTTGTCTAAGCAGGAGGAAGGAGGAAATAACACAAGTGACAGTATCATATATGGAAATAAAAAGTAGGAGAGAATTTTAAAAAGAGATGAGGAGACCAATAAATAAAGGGAAACTATTTTCATGTTTGCCAAATGTGTATAAAGCAATGGGTTCACTGACTACCCAAAGTTAGGGAAGAAATTAGAGGGAGGCTGAAAGTGTTGCAGAAAAGGTATTTTCACATAAAGGGTTGCTGGTAAATGTATTAACCCAGGCATATTCTGTCTGTAATAGTAAGCGTGTCAAGAAGTGAGTTTGGATTCATAGCAAACAGTACACAAAGCAATGCACAAAGTATTATGTTTTCATATATTCAAGGCTAGGCCATTGCTATGTTTCACTGCAGTTCCTTGTACAAAGAAGAAACTGGGAAAAAATACAGCTTTATTTAACACAGATGTTAACAAAGTGGTACACAGTAAATAGCACAGTGAGTAGTTACCGTTATACATACTCCTTTCCTAATGTTAGAAAAATAAAAGAAAAAACTATATATATCAATTATGGCAAGAAATAGATTACACCAAAGTTAGTTTGTAGAACTTACTGACTTGAGTTAGAAATCTGAGAACAAAAGTTTCCCATATAGCATTATAAAAGGGTTTGATGCTTATACAAATAACAAAAATACCTATTATAGATTAGCTTGAAAGCCAGGTCAATTAGAAATTGAAACCTTTTTGTTTCAGACGGTAGGGCAGTGGGGAGAATAGAAACTATAATGTTCTAATGACAAGTGGTGTTGTTAGAGTTTACTGCATTAATTTAAACATTCCAAACTTGTTGATGTGTAAGACACTGGATGAATGAGAGATTTGGTTCAGTCTGCTAGGTTCTCTGCTCCTACCTACATGCAGAATGAAGTACAATACCCTTTTAAAACAAGGATTTCTGAAACTTTTGCAGGTGAGCCTTCCTTCAGAAAATGTATTATGTTCTGTGCCCTGCTGAATCTACCTTCTGCTCTTTGCTTCCCTGCGTCTCAGTTATGCAGCCAGCTAGTGGGAGCTGGGCTGCACACCCTCTCAGGGGTACAGTGTACAGTTTGCTTGGTGGGATCAGTTACTGTAGGGAAGTTAGAGAAAGTATTTGTAAGTGTGCTGAAGTCAGAGGTGTGACTGTAGTATAAAACCTGGCTAAATTGGATGAAAACCAGGCTTGGAGTCTATCCAAAGTACTCTCTTACCAATTTTATTTTTAATTTTATGATAGGTATGGTTAGAATCCAGTCAGCAGCAGAGAAACCCACTAATTGCTCATTAAGAAATGCTCTGTAATTCCTTTGTTAGCTTTGCAGTGGTTGGAATAGCTGAACTATCATTATCAAGATTAAAAACAATAGTCTCATAGTACTACATAAGCCCTTAGGAGAATGCCCTTTTTCCTTTTAAAAATCTTCCTCTACTGACAGTAAAGTCTATTTTATACCTAGCTGTAAGAAAATAAATCTTTGATCTGCTAATAAAGTTCCCACCACTCCAGTGTGCTATAACAAGAATTTTCTTTCTCTCTCTTAATAGACTGAAGACATTAAAGAGATAGCCCGGAAGACACAAGCCCTGCCGAAGGTGAACACTAAAAGGCAGCGAATTGTAGTCTTCACCCAAGGCAAAGATGACACTGTATTGGCTACAGGTATGTTTTTCAAATCTCCATTGTCACTCACAGTAAATATTCCAGCTAATCAATTACAAGTTGAGGTTTTACAATTTTCAAATGATAGTCAGAGCATTTGCCTTTTGATGTTACTCCATGTTTTTCATCTTTTATGCTTTTAATTGTTTCAAGAGTCTGAATTTAAGAAGCTACTATTTCACAAGAATGCCTGAGAATTTTGTTCTGAACATTTTTATAACACAGATTTAAAATATTGATGCAGTTGGTTTTACTCAGATTTTTATGACTTGAGATTTTATCTGTGTAGCCATCTTTGCTGCAAACAAGAATACACTGTGCCTGCTGAGAACAGCTGTGCAACAGTGTAGTATATTTAAACATTTGCAAAGAGGAGGAAGTGAAATCCAGTACTAAGTGAATTTCCAGGCTTTTTTTGCTTTGAGCAGAAAGTCTCACTTAAGCTTTTCTCAGCCGTCTGCTCTTCAATTCTCAGAAGAGTACGTGGGAAAAAGGTGTTCTAGCAGGATGCAAGCGGTTTCTGCTGTCTAAATTGATGATGTACGACACACAGATTTAAGCATTATAAACATGACTGCCTACCTTTTGACAGTCTCTTTAATTCTGTCCACCTATGCTTCTAGACTAAATAAAGCTATTAAAAACATGTGCTGTGGCGAGCCATTTTAGTAGCTTGTTCCTTCACAAGGTGAGTTATGAGGCTGGGCTGAATTCCTCCTTTGGAGATCAAGTGAAGTAGAGGAAGCTTTGCACCTGGGGGACTGGTGCTTACTCATACAATATTTGCCTCAAAATCAGAATTGGCTTCAGACTGTGGCTTCAGGGCTAGGCACTAAGCAGGTATGTCGCTGCTATAAAGATCATTCCTAGCAGCAGTTTGAATTATTTCTTCAACAGTTTGCTCCTTCCCCTGTTTTGTTAACTACAAACTGTTTTAAAGGGAATAGATACCAGTCACTGAGAGTTGGCTATGTGTATTGCACTGATGATGATGGAAGTTTTCCTTCCAGAAAGTTACTGCCTGTTGTGAATGGCCCACGTGGAGCCACTCCACTTGAGTATTGTACACTTGACTGAAAAATAGCAGCATAAAAATGTTTTTATACGTGAGCTAGTAATAATGTAGTAAACCTAAATCTTATGTGTAACCCTCCTGTGCTCTTATTTAATTTTCTCTGAGTACTTTTTTTATTCTTCAAACTGGAGTTGTTAACAAATCCATTAATCCCTACTTTGATATTTTTACAACCGGGAGCTTATTTGAGGACTGACACTTGCTAATCTTAGCTGTTTGTTCGCTATGAAATGAACTTAAATTAGAGAATGCACTTTATATGCATGATAAATGTGAGATGGATAGAGACTGTATGCAATGGTGTCAGCTACAAAAGCAAACATGATAAATGTTAAGGCAGTTTTGAGCCGTGGGATAAGCTATTCAGTGCACAAGCATAGCTGAATCTCTTTGCTATGTTGTTATTCATGGCAGCCAAATAAATGTCAATAATAAAAGAGAATTAAAGATTTTCATTTCCCAGAGGCAGTCCTCTAATACAGCTTGATCTTTCATTTCATTTGTAATTCGTTCTTGTGTCAGGATGCAATCATTTGCCAGGCTCTGTGTGTCATGTTAAGTCATTTAATAATGATTAAGAACATAAAAATGTTTGGCCTGTGGGGCAATTCTCGAAAGAGATACCAATTTGTTATTGTTTTCCCCCTTTTCCTTTGGTGTGGACCATCTTTTTCTCACCTCCTCACATTAAAATAATATTGAAAGAAGGAAAATGTGTCCCTTAGTTTAGCATATGATGATACCACAGAATGGCATAGAGTGTTGCTTACACACTTATTTCAGAACTAACTAGATCTACACTTACAACCTGCTGTGGAATGTATAAAAGTTTCTAAATGATCTTTAAAATAATTACTACATTTAGGAGTTACCAGTATAAAATTATTATCTTTTTCCTAATGCATGGGAGTACGGTTTTTGAAAAATCAGGCTGTGTGTACTTGTTTATCTTGCCTTTCTGAGGGAACAGTAAAGTCTCAAAGAGCTTGTGCCTAGATTAAAATAGTATTTGCAAAGTCAGCTATGGATTTGGGTATGCTTGTTCATACCTTCTGCTGTATATTTTGTCCAGGTTAACAATAATAAGAACAATGTGTTTGTTGTGTTGAACATATTTATGCAGAGACCTCGACAGATTGCAGAGAGACCTTGACAAATTAGAGAAATGGGCAATCACCAACTGTATGAAGTTTAACGAGTGCTGAATTCTGCACCTGGGATGGGGCAACCCTGGCTGTGTGTACAGACTGGGGAAGGAGAGGCTGGAGAGGATCCCTGTGGAAAGGGACCTGAAGGTCCTGGCCAGTGGCAAGGTGGATATGAATCTGCAGTGCCCTGGCAACCAGGAGGGCCAGCTGTGTCTGGCTTGGGTCAGGCTGTGCTCTGTGAAGAGTCACAGCCAGATGGCCACCCCCATTCTCTTTCCCTTTCCCCTTGCCCCATGCGTGGCAAAATGAGACAGGCAGCACAGAGGCTGTGAGGACATCTGGAACAGAGCTCTGCTTGCTCCGTCAAAGGCTCTGTTAAGGATGTTCCAAGCCAAGGCAGCTGTGGGGTTGGGTTGCAAGAGGAGGGTGCACCTCTTTGAAGAGTTATGTGTGGGTCAAATGAGGATCAGGTTATGGATATAATAAGGGGATATACTTGGATACAGTTCTAGCTGGAAGGAGAGGAAATGAGATGGATAAAAGGGGTTGTAGCAGATTGCCAGGCCATTCATGAAGGGGCACAGAATGATACGTGCTGAAAATTTGACCTGGACTTTCTAGGGCACGGTAGAGGTGTGTGTGATATGAAGTGCAGATACAGCTGGTCATTACATGTGGAGAGGACTGTGGCAACAGCTCTTCATTCCTGAGAATGGAAGTATCAACAGGTATTTTAGGAGCGGAGCGTAGGGCAGAAGGGCACAGCTTATTACCAAAAGAAAAGATTGACCAAACAGATTGGAAAATATTGTTCTTGCATATGAGAGAGAGACAGCTGAAAAAACACCTGCCTTCAAAAATCTGGCCTAGCCATACTGCAAAGGTTTTGTCGTCTTATGAATTGCTGCAATTTATACAACATTGTTTTAATGTCAACCAAAAATACTGGTGGCTTACCTCAAACAGACCACAAGCTCTGGGAAGTCAGGTATGGATTGACAGACAGCTTAGAGGTCCGTGCAGCTGGAGCAGATCAATGAAACAGTAAGAAGCAAAAACTACATCAGCAGTCTCAATCTAAGCCATTCCTATCTGTCAGTCCACTTTCTTTGGCTGTCGGAATTATTTGTGTTTTCAGAGGAAAAAATTCTCTGTCTTTATCCTGGAGTGCAATGGGTCTTTCTGCTGTCTGTTCATATCTGTTCCATCACAGTACTCCAGCCCCAAGGCCCCTTTTCTCTCCCCTTCCTTCCTGTTCTCTGTCATTGCAAGGAAGAGGCAAGCTCAAATTCAAGCTGAGTGTGATCAGTGTGTTTTAGAGGGAAGGGAAGGAGTGTTTAGGATTGGCATACAGGAGCTGTGACAGATGAAGTGTTGACTTAATTAACTGTCACCTTCTAATAAGACTGCACTGAGCACAAGGAAATTATTGTGGTGGGAGGTTTTCCTCTCCATGTCATAGAACTCTAGAATGGTTTGGGTTGGAAGGAACCTTTAAAGGTCATCTAGTCCTACCCACCACAATGGGAAAGGACATCTTCACCTGGAACAAATTGCTCAAAGCCCTGTCCAGCCTGACCTTGAATGTTTCCAGGGCTGGAAGTATCTGCAACACCTTTAGGCAGCCAGAGGTGCGTTTTTTGGTGATGTTGAATTTTATCTTTTCACTGAAAAACTTGGAGGTGCTGAACGTTCTCAGTGACCTTAAGAATGAGCACAGACAGAAAGATTATAATTTTCTCTATCATTGATCCCCAACATAACTGAATTTTGATAAAACTCTTTTGGAAAAGCCAGCCTGTGAGAGACACCTGAGACAAAAGCTTTCAGCACAGAGGATTATGCTTAGGGAAAGGGACTGGTAGCTGTAAATGGATCTATGGGCTGTCTCAAAAAAAGTTTATTTGAGGAACAGTATTGGGTTAATTTCTTATGCGGATGCTCCCCAGCTGTCCTGGGAATTGCTTCACTATCAAGACTCTGATCCCACTACCACAGCCTTGTTCCATGATATCCCTCTTAGCAGGCCTGAGATTACAGATTTGACTGAGTTTTGAGGTTTGACTAAGCTTATAGGATACATATCACATTTCAAGACTTTCTTCTGTAACCACAAGAAATACTTAAACAGAGAGAGCAGGGGAAGTTAATGAACATGTGCAGTCTCCTGATTTCAGCAGCTGAAGCTTTTAAGCAATGCACCAAAAATCACAAGCTCTGGTAGGAACATGTATGTCCTATCTGTATGTGTGCTCTAATGTTTGTCAGAGTTGCTCATAACAATTTTAAACAAATTACTTTTAGTCAGATGCATTTTATGACTGGTCTTGGCTCAAAGGGAAATCTTCAGAAAGTCTGAGCAAAATCAGTTCAGCAATGGAAAATGCTTTTATATTGAAATATTTGCATAATTCAAGACCAGCTGAAGCTACAAACTTTAAACTTGGCTTGCCTTATAGCTTTAATAGAAGAAAGAAAAACAATCCAAATTAAAAGAAAATCACATCAGCATTTTTCAAGTTATGAATGATGAAATCTGGCATGTTCAAGGGTGAACATAGAATTTTCCATTCTTTTTTCTCCCTGATGTTTGCAGGACCACCTCTATTTAAGGGCATGTTTGTAATAACCTCATTTGCTAAACTATGGCAGTGAAAATGGATTTTTCTAAGGATTCAAGCATTAAAACCAGCTCAGGTTGGGCTTACTAACCACTTAAATCTTCATTTTTTGGGACATATTACTTGAGATATTTCAGGAAATCTATTAGCAGTCTGGGCAAATGTGGTAAAAGAGAGAGGTTCATCTTAAAACTTCATTAGTGCACCTACCACATAGTGCATGCAGAAACAGTTCTGTAGATTTTTGTGTTATCATTGTTGTTTGATCTAGTCCATAAATTAAAATCAGGGCAGTGTGGTTGCAATGTTACCAAATTTTGGAGCCTGCCCACCAAGCTCTTGCTGTTGAAGAAATAGTAGGCATTTGGCTCTATGTGTTATCTGAAACAGAAGACTGAGCTCTGTGGGTGTTGGTGTCACCCAGTACAGCTGTTCTTGTGGTAATATATGCAGATATGCTCACAAATTTAAATTTTCTATGTTTGAATAGAACTAAAACCTGACCTTAATTAAAATAATGACAAATGATAGTATGTTTTGTGAATTATGAAACTCCTTTTACTTTGTAAGTACATGGTAGATCTTAAGTATTTGAGGAGATTTTTTAAAACCCTTCCTTTAACAAGGTTTATCACATTCTGGATATGGAATGAGAGATTTTAAAAGCCATTCTTAGATCCCAATAGCATGATGGTGTATGTTTTTTGAGGGGAATAAAGAGGGCTGATGTTCAAGCATGTAGCTCACTCTAAAGCGAGGTCAGTGGGTTTTCTTTGTCAGGTTGTGCTGCAATCACAGACCGACATGTTGCCCTGTAAGCCTATCTATGTAGCATAGAAGTATTTAATACTATTGACACTGCTGACATTTTATGGTGGGTCTGTTTGCAGCTCCTCTCTGTAAGTTCCTGACTATAATGTGTTCTTCTCTAAGAAGCAAGAAAAGATGTTATTTTTTTCCTTGCTTACGGCTTTTATGTTTGGTCTTCCAGACAGGAAAACCTTGACTAGCCCTTTTTTTATCAGCTAGGCTTCCTATGCATTTATACATACCAGAGTAGTACCTTGGACCCAGGGAAACAGCAGCTGAGTTTTATTACCATGTGCTCTCTTTTTCACACAATTACACACTTTCACTCTTCCCTATCCATTTATATTCACAAATAGAAATGATAATTTCAAAAACAAAAGTGGGTTTAGAAAAAAAAAGGCATTTTAGTCCCCTAATGGCTTAACAAGTGAGCTAGAAAGCCCAAAATAATCAGGTTTTTTGTATCTTATGAAACCACAGAATCTAAATTAATAATTAGCATTTGTTGGTAGGGATTAATGAATAGCAAAGCTGGTAATACCTTTTTGTAACTGAGACCATTCATGCTTTTATGCTGCGTGGGAGTGGAAGACTGAGAATTTTATTAGACAGGTGAAACACATTATTAAAACCTAAATTCCTGGATACAGGTATCCTGACTGGACTTAAAAGTGTACCAACTGTTGCACCTCAAAGAATGTGTATACACATATGTAAATAGGCACATGGGTGTGTTTCAGTAATTTCATATTGATTTAAGAAAAGGATGTCTTCTCTGCTCTACTGTGTCAATACACTAATTTAGCCCAGAAATTGAGAGTAAGATGGGAAATCTCTTATTCATGTATAATCACTGGTAGTAATGAATATCAAACCTAGCTCCAATTTCAGGTGCTACAATGAGTTTACATTCTACAATTCTGAGGAAAAATTACCCCTTTAGGCTGTGGAAAAATGCATGTTTGTTAAATGAGAATAAATAGTGAGCCCTACTCCATTCCTTAGAACTAGGCTGTATTTATTCTTCCAAGGAAGAATATCTGTACTTGTTTGTCAGATACTGATACGTAGATTTAGAAATTCAGTTTTTATACTGTAATTCTAAGAAGGATTCTTGGAGACATAACTATTAACAGCTAAATCCACTGCTTAGGTAGTAGAAATTATATGATATTGGAGTGGCACTACAGAGTGAAAGAGTAGAAGCAAGACTGAGGCAGATGAAAGATTTATCTCTCACGTGATATTTGCAAGTGTACAGCAGTGGGAACTTGGCAAAGAGGATAAAACCAGAGCAAATCTGGAGTAATAGTTCCATGTTACACTCCAGCAAAATGTTGCTTGGGGATTTGTGAGCTAGAGATGTTGTCTTTGTGCTGAATAGGCCAGAATAGGGTTTTATTATACATGTCTTGTGATAAGGAGTGTTACAGAGACTGTGTTATGTAAAGAAATACATCCCCTTATTTGTTTGGATTCAGACACTTACGAGTGTTCCTGTCTGCCTCCAACTGCTTGTATTGCTTGGCCAGTCCATAACCATTTCATGTACAATGTCTTTTTACTTTTGATTTTGGAGAGCTCTCGCTTACCTCCCCTGCACTAGTCTTTTTTCCAGACTCTTTTTGTATTCTGTTTACTTGTTCTGTGTTTGATCCATAATTCTGACACTCTGAGCCACCCTTCACTGCACCTTTTTGCAGGTCTGCTTAGTCTTTGTGAGTGGGGACCAGAATGCTCAACTTGCAAGTTCCTGAGGAATTTACCAAGTGGCTTTTGTTGTTTTCTTTGTTCTGGATTCCTCTCTTAATAGTTCCTAACAATTTACTTGCTTTTCTGGCTGCCACTTATGATGGATCTGACATTTTCATTGAATTATCTGTTATAACTTCAAATGTTCTTTATGGTGTGGTAATTTGTGGTTTAGAGCCCATCATTGTGTATTTAGAGCTAGGTAATTTTTTTAATGGGAACCTTTTTTACGTTGATTGACAAAGAATTCTTTAGCCCTTTAATCTTGGACACCTTAACCATTCTTCACATTTGATTTTTGTTTTTACTATCCCACATTAATTTAAATATCTCACATGAAGACAGTGCCTGCTGCACTGCTCCCTCTGAAATTATATATCTAGACAGGAGATGCTGCCCCAGAGCAGGTATACACAGTTAGGCAGGGGGATATGGGTAAGGCAACCCCTTAAATCACTTCAGGTCTTTCTTTCTTGACTCTGGAGAGCAAAATTGAAGGAATTTACAGTAACATACTGATTCAGGGGCCATTAAATCCCAAATAAGCATTCTCTTTCTGGAAAGAAAGTACCTCTAAACTGCAGTGGTTTTTGGGGGGCGGGGAGGCATTTAACAGGCTGCTTTGTTTTGAATTTCCATCTAGCAACAAAAACTCTAGTTCCAAAGCTGGAATAGAAGTAGCTTCAGCATTGGCTGATAATGCTGTAGAATGATGTCTGCAAAGCAGAGAGCGAAGAATACCGGGACAGAGCCACAGAAAGAAAACAAACTCTTTTATCTCCTATGCTGAAAACCACCAATTTTGTTATAGAACTCAACTGAAAGGATGGTGAAACAGCAGAATCAGTAATTGGGAAGCGCTGGAAGTGGAACAGCCTTCCAAGTTTAAATTGTGCTTTTCAGATAAACATGTAATTGATGCAACGTTGTGAAGGTTATCCCTGCTTTCTGAAAATGATGCCTACCTGCCTACCCACCCATCTGCATGTACACCAAACAGGGAATTCTGGTGACTCTCGGTGCTTCAGCGACTGTCCCTACATCTGCAATGTTATGTCAGTCTAAATATATCTTTCTGAGTTTTTGAAAAAACTGAAGAAAATCCAAATCTATAGTATTCTGTTTCATAGAAAATAATAATCCTAGACACTTTTAATTAACTTTATTCTTTAAGTTTTAAGTTCACCACTGTCCTTTTCTGTGCAGTCATTCAATGTTCCTGCAATATTCAGTAATGGACACTTGCCATTTCTCCTTAAGAGCATGTGCTTTAATGAGTTGAAATCTGAAACCTGTGCTTTAAAGGTTTACAGTGCTTACACTTCTCACCTCCCAACATTTTAGGGTTGAATCATACTAACAGGATGTCTGTTTTATGAAATTAATCCAATAGTATTTTTTTACCAATAATTTTTGAGGAAATAGATTTTCTCAGTATCCTAATTTGGTGTGATTATTTTTTTCATTGTAAGAAATTAAATGTATGGCTTGTTCAGCAGGTTTCATAATAGATCAATAATTTGTTGGCTTAAGTTGTTTTTTTCCTGTGGAGATGTGGGAAGATCAATGTCTGTAGTGCCCTAGGTCAGGATCAATAGTTTTAATAAAACTTCCTTTTTTTTTGTTTTGGGGTTGTTGGTTCTTTTTTTGTTTTGTTTTGCCTTTGTACCTTTGTATGGTTTTGCTTTTATTAATGAGCTTTTCCTTTAGTTTCAGACCATTAATGGTTTTCAGATAATGTCACACTGCCCAAGGTCAAGGCCAGTTTGAACTAAAAACTCTACTTATCAATCTTTAAATGCGTTGGATGGGCTTACATCTGTTAGAAGACATAAGAGTTAGAATCACTGCTTTCCAGGGACCAAGTTAAAGCAAAACAAAATCTCAACCTTTTGGGAGGATGACACATTCAGGCCTTTTTTGTGTTTCCTTAAATAAATACCAGATCTTATTTATGGATCTCATACTGGCATTAACAACATGGGTAACTACTGTGGCCTTGACTGCTCTTCAGTTAAAGATACTAAATGCTCCATATGGACCTTTATAATGGTATATTGCTCATTCCACAAAACCACTTTTAAATAAGATAGCATCTCTTGTTTATTCCTAAAATTCTGTGTGGGAAGAGGCAAATTATCAAAGTGTATGTTATCAGCTGGAGTGCTTGAGAGAATGTGATGTTGCTGTCTCTGAGGCTCAAGCCTGTGTCTTTTGAAATCAATGGAAAGATCTCATTAACTTCATTGGCTATTGATTTTGGTCATGGAGAACTTAAAACATTCATGAATATTAATGGTTATACTGATTCATATGTCTTTATGTGTGTTGTACCTTGTCTGGAATCTGTGATTCAATTTTTGTAGTTTACCTAGAGGTTATAGAGAAAGCAAACTTCATGTAAGAGAAAGATTTGATAACACATTTTACCTGGAGGTTTTTGTGTGGTAGAAGTGAGGGGCACAAAGAACTGCACCCTTTGTCCACTGGCACCTAGGCAGATTATCTTCTGTAGGAGATATTTTTTCCATTATTTTGGCAATGTTAGCCTGTTTTTTACTTGGCAGCAGTTCACTTCATAGCTAATCATCTCAGAGGAGTTTGAACAGCAGAACCTGCACTCAGAAGGTGCCCTACAGACTCTGGTAGCCCATCATCTTTAATTTAGAGATTTTATTTCCCATCTTGTGATTACAGTTGAATGAACATTGTAGACAAGTTTAAATTGTAGCTATCTGTGTCATGCTTTTGCCATAAATGATGGAACTTATGTTTTCAAGCCTCTAATCTTCACCTGCTCAAATGGTCTCTATAGAATAATTGCACAGAATGGAAGGACAGTAAAGTGTGGGTATGTATGGTGTCCCTGGTTGAAAATTAACTGCAGGAACTGACCCTTTGATTAGAAGTTTCTCTGCTGTAGCACCCAATTTCAGACAATGAAAGTTGAGTTGTGGGAAGTAGATGGCTGAATGGAAGACAAATCCTTAGCTCCAGGAGGGACAGAGCAGAGATCCTCGCTAGTGGAAAAAGCAGACAAAGAGGATTTGAACGGGTCCTGCTTTGCCTGACTTTGGGGACTTGGAATTTATTTTGTGCAAGATGACAAAATGTCTAGAATGAACTTTGAGGGCTGGGAGGCTAATTGGAGTGCTTTGAAATGGCTAATTGTCTAAAGGTGGAATTGTGAGATTTTATGATCAGTTTGGCTCAGTGACTTCCACAGTAGGTTTTAGAGATAATGCAAAGTGGAAATTATTTAAATGCCATATGTGAAACATAGGCTGTGCTTGTCAGTCTGATACCAATGACCTGGCCTTGACACACCTGAGCACATTATAGACTGTGAAGTGGCAGTTAGGATATGAACCTCTGGATGCCAAAAATAATGTTTATGTAGTTATGTAGTTGATCCCATATGAATGAAAGTAGGCTCTGTCTTATTTTCACCCTGTTTTCTTTGTTATGAATAATAAAGACCGTAAAGTAAGCAGACCTGGCATAGAGTATATACAGACAGCAGATTTCGTGAGTAGGGTAAACATGGACTGGTTTTATATTGTTATGTTTTGGCTGCACCTACTGAATGATATAACACTAATGTTTGTTCAAAAAGAATGCATGGAGTAGTCTGACAGCAGATTTAAAGTTTGGGAGGCTGCATGCACGGATTTTGTTTGCTGTAGTTCGGTACCCTGTGGCCCCCCGCTGCCTTCCTAATCCATCCTGATTCTTCTGCCTGCCCCAGGGATTAGCAGTCAAAACTAAATCAGAGAGGAGTCTATGGAACCAAATATTTATGTCCCTTGTAATGTGACACTGTGATACTGTACTGTGAACCTGAAAAGATGCCAGGCCATGCGTTGTGTCTAATAGCAATTGATCAAAAATGGAACTGCAGAACTGTACTCCAAATTGTTGGCTGTATAAATTTGATAATAAGCACATTTCTCAATAGAATAAAACAGTGCAGCAAAGTGTGCGTGCCCTCTCTTCCCTCCGCACCTGTCCAAGCGCAGAACGCTGTTTGTACAGTACATTGTCGTCGTTGACAACTGAATAAGAATTTTTAGGAGCAGTTGGCTATCAAGTGATGGCAAATTTAAAGGTTATGCAAATTGTGCCAGTACAGCCCAGCTTGTTTCAGAGCTCTTTTCTCTATTATCATATCAATTGAGTCAGCTCATAGTAGACAAAGCAAGGTTATGGGAACCACCTAGAGCATCATGCACCATTAAACATCAATGCAGCACACATGAACATCTGCAACAACGATCTTATTAGCAGAGGGTATAACGGAAGGCAATAAACAGCTTTCTTAGTCACCTAATTGTAAAAAATTTAATAACCTAATACTTGCATTATTTATCAACAGCAATTTGGTCAAAAATTACAATTGCAGTGGATTAGATTACAATACCTATTGTCTGCTGTAAATTGGTACAAAAATATGAAAATCCTTTTGTGAGCAATAAAACACTTTAGTTAGAAGAATGCTAACAATGCAATTTCTTTTAATTTCTGGCACATCATGAAATATAAGTATCTGCCTTTTGCACTGACATTTTTATACTTGGCTAAAACCAAATATTATAAAAGAACCTAAGAATTGGTTTTGATTTCCTGCTTGTCTAGATAGCTCGAACATTTCAAAAATCAGGGCACAGTTGTTTTGTTGTGAAAAGTAACATACAGAAAACATAAAATGGTCTTGCGTGTGTGCAGTCAAAAAGGATGTTTGGAAAGACAAAGTAAAGCATATTAGATGTCTGTACTGGATATGTGTTGTGTGTTGGCTTCTGGAGGAGACACTGCACTGCTTTAGAAGATGAGAGTATGTGAAGCTGTGCTCTCAAATAGCTGAGGGAAATGTATGCAAAAAATTGAGGTATGTTAAGTTGGTAAGAAAGAGAAAGGAGGTTTGGCTCACAGGCCAGGCCAAACCCTAGGGATAGGTTAGGCTTGAAGCTCACCCTTTGCTGGAGTCAGGTGCATTGGTGGGGAGGGACAGCCCCCCTCTCCATGGAGGGGGGCACTGCTGGACTCCCTGGGAACAAGAGGCCTGCTCAGAAAGCTCAGAGCTACAGGAGGAGAGCACCACTCTTCCTGTTTTATCCTGAATGTGCAAATGCACAGGTATTTAAGAATTAAACCAGAATGGAAGTAAGAGACTGGATGAATAAATCAATACAGGCTCAAAAGTTGAGTTTGACAAGTGCATTCAGCAGAGAATCCTGCTCCAAACTTTAGTCTGCTTCCAAGCAGCTTTGTTCCTTCCTGGCACTGTCTGCTCCTGACCGTTGCCACTGAGTAGCAGCAACCAGATCAGATTAGTATTTATGTGGAAGAAGAATGAAGCCTTCTCAGTTTGTGTTAGTGTAAAAATCCAAATTGTGCCAGGATCACTGGTTACAATTAGCCTCCTGGTCAGCAGCAGGCACCTCAGTCATTGCTTTAATCAACAAGAATCAACAGGTGATGGTGAAGGATGTGAGGAAAGAGGAAAAGTGATTACACAAAGATGAGCAGAAGCTTGGTAAATGGATGAATTTGGCAAGTTGTGAGTTTCAGGCATTAATTTTGTTACCACTGAAAAAGGAGAGTTTTTCTTTAAAAATGTTAACATCTTTCCTTTTTAAAGCTGGTTTTATTTCCTCTAGGAAAAGATGGCAAAAAAAAGCAGTGAAACTATCTAAATAGCCATTAAGTGTATGTTTTCTACTGAAATGCTTCTAAAAGTAACAAATAACAAATATTTTCCATTTTTTCTCACATTTTTGAGTTGCAGTTCAAATGACCTCACTCTGTAGGCTAACCAGAATTTTTTCCTGCATATCTATGTAATTTTTAAAGCAGTATCTGCTTCTTGCCTTTCTTCATAACTTTTTATAACTTAATTGTATCAGCAGACTGTCCATATTTGGCTCATACACATCTCTTGACTTGCTCACCAACCTTGCTTTTCAGATTGGAAAATCTTCAGAGCAGGATTTTTTTACTTCTAAAACATATCTTGGTGGTCATCTTGACAATACAAGAATAATACATGTCACAGAGATCATGAGTTGAACTCACCTGTAGGCACCAACCGACGTTTGATTAATCTTAAAATGTTTTATTGCTTCTAGAAAGATAAGTGTGTCATTTTGGGTATTATTTTGGAATCACTTAAATTTGAATTATTCAGCAAATTAATACTACAGAAATAATACTTTAAGGAAAAGTAGCCAGGAGTGATAGGAGTCTGACAACGTTCTGCAGAGAGAGAGGCTGGACAATTCTGTTTTTTCTTTTAGGTTACTTATTTTGCTTTTGTCAAGCAGCCTGACTTTAAAGCATTGGGGTTTACATTAAATGACAGTGCATGCCCTGTAAAGCCTGTTGGGTTACCTTTGTGGGTGCACACATGGGACTGCAATGCTTTAAAGACCTTCGTACACAAACATATGATCCAAGAGCTCTTGCCAGAAACTGTTTGTCAAAGCTGCTCTTACAGTAACTGTGTGGAAATGAATGTAATCCACTGTGTAGTCAATAATTGTAAAAATTCAGGGGTGCATAATTTACTTCACAATGTGCATGATGTTATTTTAAAAGGTGATAGATTTACCATCCTGCTTATGTCAATGGTTAAACTGATAACATGATACTACAGAGATCATAGGGTATTTAATTATCTAAGAAATTATCTGCAACTAATGTAGGGGAAAAATAAGCTCCTTTATTTTGGGCCAGATTTTTATCTTAGGCTGGTATAACCCTTAAAGAACTCCATTAAAAACAGCAGAATTTCTCTGTTTTAACTGGCATTTTAAGAGTAGGGTATTTTCTCATTGATGTTAGAACAAATTTTGGCCTCCATTGCAGTGACATCTTCTAAATAGACTTAAAACATGCTAAAGTCTGATAAAATTCATTTAGTAAGCATGTTTTATACCACAAAAGCAAACAAGTAGTCTTGGGAGATCTTAATTAAAGGAAGCATGGAGCTTACAAATACAGAATGAGAAGAAAAAAAATTGTAAAATTCTAGAGCTGAGCTCTGAGATAAAAGGGTGAAAAATTGAAATTCCTACATGTAATCTGAATTTTTAACAGCAGTGCTGTAGAATTTCTGTGGTATAGCTACCTCATCAATGTTCAGCTCCTAACAATTTTTTTTTCAAGGAGAAGCAGATATATACATTAACTTATTTTTAGTAATATATCTAGGGAAGGCTGTCTCTCTCATTCCAATGGACTGATTTTATTTATGAAACTAAATATAAATTCTCCCAGAAGAAAAATCTCCTTCGGAGCTGCCCTGTAGTGACCTAATGCTCACTCCTTCTCTTTTCAGTCTTACTGATGCTCAAGTGAAATGGAAGTGCCTTGGGCCCATTTCTGCCTCCACTGACAGCCCATGCTTCTCAGATTATCGTGTAGCATAAAAAATGCTGTCATGTAACATGGCATTTATTTAAATGATGTGATTTCTGTGTTCACCACTCTGAAACTGAGGTATAGCTAAGAAAGCTTGCAAGTTTTGACAGGTGTGTTTACCCCGCTAGGGCAATATGCTTAATGTATGAAAAATGTGAGGCAGAATACAGTTTTTGTCCTACTCAAAATCAAATTATAATGTGTTTTTCTCTCTCTTATTTTGGTTTGGTTTTGTTTTGTCTTTAGCCAATGCCTTGGTAAGCTTTTGAGTAGGAATTGCATTGACATGATTTATAGGTTGGTGCATGTCAGAAGCTTCTCCCATAGGACAGTGTTTTGGTGGCCTGGCTGTGCAGTGGTTTAAAATACATCTGTAGAATACCACGAAGTGAAGTAGAAGCATACATGTTTCCTGTTGCTGTGTTGGTCAGTGAATGCACACATGGTCTGGTTTCTGAGCTGAGAGATGTTTCATTTTTGCACAGTCCTCATAGCCACGCTTCAGAAGGCTGAAGAGGGTGTGTGTGAGCAAAACATGTCCCTGTAACCCAGACACACCTTTGTGATGTGTTCCTTACACTTACATTCCAGCTCTCATCATCTGTGTGTGTTCATGAGTCTTGGCTACCTTTTTACAAGTAGAAATAGATTTGTTTGTATTTCTAATTCCTATACACAGCTCAAAAAATAATGATGGAGGAGCATGGCTTGGTTTTTTTACATGTGAGGATCAACTAAGCTGTACAGTGCCCAAAGCAATGCATGTAGGATTTACATGCAGGGAGAGATACTTACATTTGTAAGTATCCTCATATCCAAGGCCAGATGTGGGTTTGTGCTCACTGGTGGGGCTCAGCTCGCTGTGGTAGAGCTTGCTCTTCATAAGAGACCAGGATCATACAATTTATGGGCTTTGTTTATTGTAACCCATCTCTCCTATCTTCAGGACTGATTTTGATCTGAGCTCTTCGTAGTACTTCCAGACAGTCATTGTGTTTAGCAGTGAAATAAATACCTGCAGAACCTTTTCTTGATTTTTGTGCCTGTGACTTCACACCCTTTGCCTTTCCTGAGTCCTCAAGCCCCGTGTGAGCCCAGACAGAAGTCAGAGGAGAGGCTGGAGCTCTGAGCACTACCTTATGTCTCCAGCAGCCATGCTGAGCTAGAGCAGTGCAGTCCTGGCAGTTCAGTGGGCGCAGTTTCAGCTGCCTCTGAAATCAGTGCCTGGCGGGCAAATGGCAATACCCCTGTGTGCTCGTAAGGCTTTTTCAACAGAGTTCATTGCCATTCTAAACCTTAAACATTGTGACACATGCCAGAAAAATTCAGTAGCTTGTTCTTTAGGGCAGTTTTTCCATATATATATATATACGCACATATATATATTTAAAAAAATGTTTTATTAGCAACAAACTGAAGCAGAACTAGTATTTTCTGTTGACCTCTTTCTTCTCCATCTTTTAAACAAAGTGTTCTGTTTACTTGTGCTAAAAACTATTTAATATGAAAAATAAAGTAGAGATTCACCTCTTGGCACTGGCAGTGATGATATAGAAAATAATGACATTTATTTCTCACCATACCTTTGATAAAGTAAACAAAACAAATTTTGCCTGTAGATGTTCATGAGCCCTTAGTCAATGCTGTTACATTTCTTACAGTTGTTGTAACTATATACAGAGTTCTGAGTCCAATCTTGTGCTGATATAAATCAAGGGTTATTTCAAAGGAGTGATGTTGAATTAACAGGATTGCAGACAGAATTGGATGTAGGTTCAGAGGATACACGCTGTGTGCAAAAATAGTGTTTAATTTTACATCATTGCTAATGCTTGATGTGTATGAGTGTACAAGTTGATTCAGATGAACCTTCTTTCCCCTATTAACTCTAATCCTATGAATCACACTTCAGTGAGAGGCTACAAATATGACTTCTGAATCAAAATGCTCTTGACCAGATAATGGTACAATTTGTATGTCTGAGGAGAGCTCTAAGGGGAAGACAAGTCTCATTTACCTCCTAGGACAGAGGAAAGTGGGGCCTGCACACTGTCATTTCCCTTGCGGGTATCTATGGGACTATGACTAGAGCCACAAGAGATTAGAAGTCTTTGGCATCATATTCTTTTTCTGTTTCTATTGAAAATGAACTAGCTGTCTCTGAGGGATGGCGCTTTGCATCCTGATCAACACTTTTGCTTAGCAAAATGCAAAGAGAATTTTAGCTCCATTGCTAAAGAGACCCATTAATTGGGGTTTTCAATTAATATTTGTATTACTTGTATCATACCACAAACATACTAAAGCATTATAAATGACAACTGCCCTGTAACTTGTTTAGGGTCATTTGTTTATTATAGCATTAAAGAATGAACAACTTCTGCATTACTAGTTATAAAGATTTCTTGGGTACATATAGGATTCATTAGAATACAGCATCATTTGCTGTGTACTGTTAAAATACTAGATAGAAGGATCCCAGAGCATGTGGCTGACTTGAATCTTGCTTGTCATGCTGTAACTCCACTGAATGGCACAAAGAGATTCCTTCTTTTCTGACAAGCACTACGTAGCTACAGCACCAGGCCCACAGTGCAGGGAGGAAGTGTTGATGTGCAAAGCAAAGCCAGCTCAACACACACCCACAAAGTGCCAGGAGCACCAGAGTGGCCATCCAGAGCTGGCTCCTGGAAGTCCCAGCCTGCAAATGCAGATCTCGTTCTGTTCGCTTGGAAGGGACAGGTTGCATCAGCTGTGCTGGCTTTGGAGCCCATCGTCACTGCACGTGTGAGGGATTCCTAGCTGGGGTTCAGTGCCCTGCCCCACGTTGCCTTGTAGCTTTGGCCAGGGCTGTGTTGATAGGGTGGGGGAGCTGCAGTGTCTCTGATGTACATCAGCGAGCGCGGTGTCGCTGTGTGAAGGACAGCAACAGCATTATTTTACTGTCGAACAAAACAGGAGCAAGTGTTGCTCTACTGAAGGTTTTTGAAGATGTATTGATGTGCTGAAGAAGATACAGAGGCTTAGAGCCTGTAGCCTTTTGGGGTTTACCTTCTGGAGACAGGTGAGAGCTAAAGATCGTCCTAAGCAATATGGTCTGGTTTCAAATACTTTTCTCATTACTTCTTACCTTACAGCTGCCCAGAGACATTTATAGGTTTTGAGTTCAGGTTTCTATGTTCTGTTAAGTTCTTCCTGTCTCTTTTTTTTCTTCTTTTCTTTTTATCTCTTTTTTTTTTTTTTTGGCCCCTGATCTAAAGAAAGTTAGAGAGGGTGGAGGTGGGGAAGAGACGGGACAGAATTCTGTTTCACAGTTGTTCCTTTATTTTACAAGTAAAAGCTCACGAAAGAAACATGAATGTGACTCCATCTTGTAAGCATCTGTACCACCACTACCAACCCATGGATCAAAAGATCACTTGAGGAAATAGCTAGACCTTTTTTGTACATATTTTAGGTCTACCTTCTTCCTTTCATTTTATTTTAAAACAAAATTAAGAACACTCCAACATGTTGCCCATAAGAGTTCTGTTACAGGTAATTAAATGTAAGTTTACACATTTAATCTACTTTTAAGAGCAAGAGAGACTGGTAAATGACCCAGTTAAGGAAAGTACTCAGCCTAATTGGATGTAACGATTGCTTGCTGGTGTTTATTACTGTACTAAGAGTAGACATGTAGTCTGTGATTGTAGTTTGGTTTAGAGACAGACCTGTAGCATTTGCACCTATCATCGGGGTTCGATTGTTCCTGCTAACGTTGTGAAATGGGCTTGTATTCATTTGGGAGCTTTAGAGTATTAGAATGGAAGGAGCACTGGGTTTTTTCAGTTACTCTTGCTGTCCAGTTTTTAATCTCTCCAGACTGTTTTACCTACAGTAATATGTTAAACTGGATGTGCTAGCATATATTTTTGCCTAGGAAATTAAATAGAGATTTCACCTCTTTATGTATGTAATGTGGGAGATGAACAAGAACTAAATCAACCAATGAGCTGTATCCTTCTGACTTACCTGTGAACTTACCTTGTCTTTGGCCTATGAAGTCACATTAATGTCTGGGTTTGATTATTTCTGTGTCATTTTCAAAGAGTTGAGTTCCTAACAAATGTAAAGTCACTGAAAGTTGTATCAAAGCCCCAAAATTTTAGATTTCATTAATGCTTTTTTCCTAAAATTTCCCTAATTGTAGACACCTTGTTGCAATTTGCACTCACAATTTTGGGCTTCCAGGAAATTATATCCAAGTGAAATATGTTGTATCATAGAAGATATTTGTTGCATAAAAATAGAACACTGGATTTTATGCCCAGAGCAGCAGCACTTGGACTTCAAAACACTTATGTAATTATTCTTTATTTCATAAGCTCTCAGAATGATGAATGAAATCCGAACTGACTTTGAAAAGCAAGGCCACTGACGACCGGTGCACTTAGCCAAGGTGTCTCAGTGTCTGCTATGATGGATTTGGGAGTTTTATAACACGATGGATCAAAATGAAGTTAAAGCAATATTAAATTGACCAAAAAAAAGGATACTCAGAATGGAGACTTTTGCTTCATCGTGATTCATCTTGTTGTGTTTAGTTGCTACAAAACACAGATCAGTAAGAGAAATTAGCTCTTTTGGTGCTATTACACAGACATAGCAATGTAATTTAGTGGCAGCTTTAATTCTAACTTTTCTCATTTATTGTAAAGAAAAGGGAAAAAAGCTCCAAACCTTGGTATTCTTTTGTTGATCTTGCAGTATATATTGTTGTCAGCTGTAGCTTAGTTGATTCTACTATGCTAGAAGTCCTCCTAAGGTTAAAGAAAGATAATTTGCCTATTGGATATGTGCAGATGGTAATATTTTGTAATTCAGTACGTGCTCCAAAGCCATGCTGGCTCCTTCTTAAACTTTGGTACTTCAAAATATGAGATTATTGCTCTGCTTGAAAATATAAAGGAAGTTGCAGAAACAAAATGTATTACCCAGGTAGACATGGAAAACTATGACCAGAAAAAAAAAAATCAAAAAAATTGTACACGAGAAGACTTTTTTAATATATTTGGGGTTTCAGACTAATTCAGTTAATTACAATTATATCTACTTCAGAAAGAATAAAGTAGGAACTCCTAGTGCAATACTTACCTGCACATACTAGAGGGAGCTGAGGGAGGGAGTCAAGACAGAGCAAAAGAAAGGAAAAAGATGATGATGAGAACTTTAATTTGTGCTAGTTTGCTTGAATAGAATCTTATTTGATTCCATACCCCGTTTACAGCTTTCAAAATACAGTGTGCATTATTCACTCTGTGTGCCCAAACACAGACATTTGTATGCGTATGCAATTGTCTGCTGTGCATTTAACATGGAACATCTGTGTGTGCCCATGCACACTTGGGAAGGAGCAGGTTAGTTTATTACAATGTGTCTTCAACAGACTTAGCACATTGTTCATTGTTTTAGTATTATCTAGAGCAAATCAATATACCTTCTTGTGAAATGGATGAATACACTCTGCTTGTCTGGCAGAGTTTAATGTAAGACCTCTCTTTCATGATTTCCAATTCAAATGAATGCTGTTAAAATTACTAAAAAACATTGCTCTTGAAGACTTATCTTAAGAGCACAACACAGCACTGAAGCACATTTCTAAATAGCTTTCTTAACAGAGTAGAGAGTAGGATGCCCTGAGAACTGACTGAAACCTGTTCTTTAATTGGAATATTCATCTTATGTTTTTCATTACCCTTTTTCCTTTGCCTCTCATGGATGGTTGTTGCTAATGCTCCCCTCCCCTCCTGGTGGGCCAGCCAACAGTTCCCTCTGGAGGCAGCATCATTATATCTGCCTGGTTCACTTAGTAGCAGATGGTGAAGAGCAGTAGAGCTGATACACTGCATTTCACAGAAACCAGGATCCTTCTGGTACCTCTGCAGCATACACAGACTTGCCTGATTTGAGACTGTGAATTCTTTATATGCCTTCCAAACTAGGTTTCCTTGTTTGTAACTGTGTATGTCAGTGTAAGAGTGATTTTTTTATGATCTGCTCTGTTGCTGGACAGTGAAGGAACTGCTCATCTCCAGGTTTCAGCTACTGGCACCTCTGTTTTCCATTTTATTTCTATTTTTACCAAAAATTATAAGAAAACAGCTCTGATGGTTTTTCTTTCACTGGTTGACAGGCTTTTCTTCCCCCTCCCCTTTTTGTAATTCCTGCTGTCTGCCAAAGGACAATCTGTTTGCTCTGAGACAGTTTAATGCATACTGACTACCAGAGGCAGAACTTCCATTGGCTCTGTTACAGGGGTAATTTACACTTTAACAAGGTATTGTGACAAGGTGGTAATTATATTTTTATCACGTCATTATGACATTACCACCTGGAAAGCCATAGCTGATTAATTAGTGGCATATATTAAATTTATAACCCTGGAACTCTAAAGTTATCATACCTAAGTGGTGTAATTATGCTGAACTGTGGTGTGGCAGTGAATTGGAGGTGAAAATGCTGAGTATCCACCTATTGCAATACATTTAATGAGTGCCAGTAGAGGGCAGGGAGCTGAAGGAAATAGTTGGGGTTTTTAAAATAAATACTAAGAAAGAGAGTGAAATCATTAAAATCTTGAAACCAAATCTAGTCAGATGGCAAGTTCCAAGGCTTCTTACATATATGGATTTTTTAAAGGTATAATTTGAAAGCATTTTGATTTACACTTGTTTTTGCTTTTTTTCCACAGCTTTATTTCAGTTAATTCACATCTATTTTGGTTTTAACAATGCAGCAGTTTTTGTAGACCTTTTGGAGGCTTGTACTGACCACTCTGGAGGCTACCTCACCGTCCTGCAACTAGTAGAAAGCACTGGTTTGGGCAGGATGGGTTTTTCTCAGTTTAATGCATGTGCCCAGGTGTTTTATGTTGTTTCTTCTGTTTTTTTTTTTTTCCTTTTACTCTTTTCCTTACTCTTTTTCTCTTGTCCTTAGTATTAGGAAGTAGAGGAAATAAATGAGGCTGGAAGTAAATAATGAAAATGCCCACAACTCATGGCTTTCTTGAATGTGTTCCCATATTCCTATGAAGTAAATACAGACAGAATTATGAACCAAATCTATTTTTACCCAAATTATCATGCTAAAGGTCATAGTTTTGGATTGTTTTGATTTTCTCTGTTGGTTGTGCATTTCAAAGTCAAATTGCCAAGTAACTCATGTTTTATTCTTCCCTTTCTCTACAGAAAATGAAGTGACTACTTTCCCTGTGTTGGTGAGTGATCAGAGTGAAATTGTGGATACCAATGGAGCTGGAGATGCATTTGTTGGAGGTATTTCTTACTTCTTTCTGTTGTTTGGAGATTATTTTATTATTGTCTCTATAGAAAATCTACTGTTTTTTCATTCAGCTGTCCTTCAGAACAAGCTTCATTCTTTTACAGCTTTTCTCTGCATCCTGAAGTTATATGATTTAATTAAGTTCTGTCTTCCAAAGGGAAAGTGTGTTCCATTACTTCAAAAATAATATGCCATTATGCTGTACTCTGGTCGTTTTCATGAGATTAATTGTATCTGTCAGACTGTTGCATAAACAAGCTGCATCAAGTACTATATAGTGTACAGAAATCCCTCCTGGCTTAAATGTTAACACATTGTTGTTCTTTAAAACAGGTTGTAGTGAATATTAAACAGTATGTTAATAAGTGAGCATAATGCCTCTGATCATGTACATTTTGGTAGAACATCTGCTTCCGATACAATTATTTGGACATCAGAAAAGAACGCAAAGGGTTAATTTGTTAAAACAAACCCTGAAAATATCTGGCATTGCTTAATATCCATTTGCAAACTTACTATTTTTTTTGGCGCAAGCTCTAAGGAAAAAAGAGGATGTTATGTCTGTGCCTGTTTAAAAAAATTATTCTATATAAGCCAAAACTCAATCTAATCCAAGATTTCTGTCATTCATTGTAACCTTCATCCATGTAGTTCTGTGATGCACTATTGCATCCTGAAGGCTCTAATATCTAATCTGTAGTAGCTGTAAGGAGCTCCTTTAGTCACTAATTTACTGGAAATATTACAAAAGAGACTTTATAAATAGAATTGCAGGGCTCAGTCTTGTAGCAAGCAGTGTGTTACCAAATTAAAGCTTCAGAATTGTGTCCCACTTCAAGAATATATTCAACATAAGCTTAATCTTAAGCACATGAGTAATTCCATCCATACGTAATACAGCATTTAAACCAAAGATAAATGTTCAGTAGGTACTTAAATCTGTCTGAGAATAGGAATGTTTTTACTCATTACTTCAGTGCTTTCATGAATCAAAAAGGACAGAAATAGAGGGAAACCTATTAGGTCATATTATTCATACACCTTTTAGGGTATGCTTGTCACTCTCTATTGTTCCTAAATCACAAACCAGACTAAATTTGAACCAGTAGGTAACAGTGACTATAACATAAATAAGATCATCTTCACGTGCTTGTCCTTGTATACATTTGCTCTGTTTATCATCTGTGCCAGATAGCTGCTGTTATTGGCGGGGGGTGGGGGGAAGAGAGAATAGCTCTTGCCTGTTTTGTTTTCATGCTTTTGCTATGTTTATCTCAGGTTGTATTTATTTTCCATTCTTCAGTTTTAGGCCTCTTGAAATCAGGACTTTTGTTTTAATAATGCTAATTTTTTTCTTTGCTATGTTAGCTGCAGGAACAATATTGCAACTAAAGCAGGGCTTTAAGAACCGTTTTGTAATATAATAGATCAAACTTTAAAATTGAACTCTCAAAAGCCTTCCTCTTTAAATTACATCTTTTTCCCTGGTACAGCCATAGCTACTGATTTTCTGTAGAAGGGCTAAAACATTTATTTTATCCAGAATATCCTGCATAAAGCTGATATAAACCAGATCAGTCACTATTTCAAACTGCTGCCTTCCACCAGCAGTGTAAGGAGTTGGGGCACATCCTGTCAGGCTGGTCTTGGACCAGTTGTAGATTCCTTTCTCAAAGGGGAAAAATGATGTGGACAGTGCTCAGCTGTGGAAGAGAGGGATGAAGGGCCATATTCCTAAAGATTAACTCTCCCTTATTAACTCTCCCTTATCATTCTAAGTGTTAAGATACAGCAAGATCCTGTATATTTGGGATAATCTTAGCAAAAGTCCTGTATCACAGCTTATGGATGTATATTATCTTCAGCTGCCCCAAAAACATCTGAGGCATCAGATGCTTTTCCATTGGGCACAAGAGCAGTGCAGTCCAGTCTGTTCAGTTCTCCCTCACTATCATGGAAAGGACCACAGCTGGTTTTCCCTCTATAATGGAAGCCAGCTCAGCCATGGCAAACCTGTCTGAGCTGTCCTTGCAGTTAGACACTTACCTGAGCATTGGTGTGTGAGCTCAGCCTCCTGTTGCTGCACCATGCTTCTCTCTTCTGTTACTCAAAGCAACATGAGTTTTAGGATATCTATCCAAAAATCTATTGGCTTCTGGGATATCTCAGTTCCCCTCTGGCACTCCATAAATAATAAATTGATATTTATTCTCCTCAGAAAATAGATTTTCCTGAGTTTAGTCCAGATGGGAGAATTGGGACTCATAACAGTCTAGGTACACAGCTGATTCTAGTCTTATGTGTACTGTGGTCTCCTTCTTCAAGGGGTCACTTAATTTTCCATCCCATATGTAGGAAATAGGATACTGGACTGGATAGGCTTCGATTTGGATTTGGTCTGTGTTTCATTTGGGGGAAATGTCTGTATTTTATCTGTGGCACACTTGTCTGTTTTCAAAGTGTGTATTTGGAACATATTTGGAGAAGTTCTTGAATGTCTCCTTAGCAGCCAGCCCTGTGCAGTAGTGTAGGTAATACTGCCCAACATACATATCTTCTGGCATTGGGTCTAGCACTGACCAGCTGCAGTGTTACTGTCCTGACTGAATTTTTACAACAGGAAATTATATTCTCTTCAGTGCTTTTCTGCTTCTTTCTTTGATTGAGGTTTTTTATCAGTTGTTACTACCTAGGCAACATGTAATGTTTTGATTTCAGTGTCCTTGTAGTAAAATGTTTCAAAATTATTCCCTTAACTAAAAAATTTGCTCAGTGTGACAATATCCCCTCCTGGAAACCTAATTATTTTATTCAAACAGCAGAGAATAAGACTCCCATGGCAAAGTTACCCATACTTCTCTGGAACAAGTATATTAACATGACTGAACAGTGGTTTTTCTGGAGCAGGTCTTGGCTGAGAGGGGAACGTGGGATATAATGAGAACTAACCCCATCACACAAGATTTATTTTGCATTAGGAGGTCAAGTTTGTTAGACTCTATCATATTTTGAAAGGTCTTTTACAGAGGCACTTTCTTCCAGAGGTATAACTCACAGATTGTAGGGAAATTCCTTCTCAATAATTATGCCAATGTGGCAAATCACCCCTTATATGCTTCTCCATGTAAAAGTTAAAAAAAAAAAAAAAAAAAAAAAAAAAAAAAAAAAAAAAAAAACCACCAAAAAAAAAACAACAACAACAAACAAACCTGCTTGTTTTTTTCTTACTAGAACCGGTCTAATTACCGAAGCTCTTGAGACCTTAAAGTCAAGACAAAGTTTAAGCACACAAAGTTTCTGAGCACTTGTAACTCTGTGAGTTGATTCATGAGTTCAGCATTTCTGAAGCTGCCAGCCTCCAAGGAGAACTAGCTCACCCCAACAGCTAGCAGCAAGAAATAAACCACATTCTTCAGTTGAAAAGTGGTTTTATTAAGTTGGCACCAGGAATATCTCTGAATTTCTTGCCTCTTACTACAGGCATCAAGTCATCTGCCACTCAGGCTGGCGCAGTGCATAAATAAGAGACTGGGTTTTAAAATTGCTGCAGGTATCTTTATGCTAAAAACACCTCTCTAAACAACGCTAACACAGTTCTGCCTTTATTGCTACCCAGCAACACTGCTACCTTTTACAAGTTTAAGCAATAATGGTTTACTTTGTAGCATCTCAGCACCTCTTGTGGTTTTCAGGAGTAGGGCAGATATTTGGTTATAAATCCCTGAAATATCCATCAATTAAAGTTGCGATTCCACCTCCAGATTCATGTGACATTGAAAAATCACTTGAGCTTTGCTGACATGGCTTATGCCACAAGAGTCCTCTTAATGGAATTACAGCCTTAGTTTGTAGAGTTTGGGGAGATCCTTAAATTAACATTTATTTATTACAAGTCAGCCGCAGTTTGAGCCATTGCAGTAATGATAATCAAAGTGTGCTTAATGGCAATAAATATGAGCAGTTTGACCATCGTATGCTTTCCTTTATGCCATCCTGCTCTCTTCAGCCAGAGCAGGCTTGCCTTCTGTTTGAACTCCCCTTTGTCATTGCCACCGTAACTAATGAAAACAATAAGCATCTGTTCTGATAGTTGCTGCCATTGTTCCCTGCAAAATCTCTCCCCTAGAATCTGTCTAGTCACTGGAACTGAGTACAGAGTTCATAACAAATGAATAGGAGAAGGTGTAAAATCAATGTTTCTTCAGGTTCCATCAATATAAATATATTGACTTAATAATCTGCTATGATTTAGTCATATATTCATGGAAAGTACTAGAGTATGAAATGGAACAACAAATCATTTTCAAGTAGCATGATAAGGCAGTGACAGAACGATTGCAGCAAGTGTGTATTACTTATCACCCTGCTATAAAGATGTTATACCATTCTCAAGGAAAAGGAATCCCAGGGTAGAAGGAGCTCTTCATTAAGCATTGTACAGTGCCAGATAGGAGCTGATAGCAATTTGCCTCTGTCAGTATCAAAGGGGAGGTCAATGGCTCAAACCACCTGTCAATTTAAAGATGGCATTGGTAGCTTTCATGTGCTGGGGAATCTCATAAAGCTGCTGGCTAGAGTTTGGAAGCTACAGTCACATTATTTTGGTGCATATTTTTCCAGAATAAGCAGTTCTCTCTCTTTCTCTTTCTTGTGAAGCCCAGCACGAGCCTTATGAGTTGGTCAACTCCTGTCTCAGCTATCAGACGACCACTCTGATAGCAACAGGGAGAGCAGCAAAAGAGGAGTCATCCTCTTTTACATGTCCTTTTGTGAGTGGGCCTCATGGCATCTTTATCTCCTCTTCAGCGACCACAGGGATTACTGAAGATACTTCTCTCTTTCTGATTCTGTTTGAGCCAAACTGTCTCAGTAAAGCCATTTCCTCATCTTTAATAGAGAGGTTAATTCCAAGCATTATTTTTCCATCTTAATCTAAATGTCTCTACAAATTAAATACAGACCTTGGACTTGTAGGAGTTTGCCTAAAGGTTCTCACACTGTTCAAATTTTAGCCTCTGTTCATGAGGTAAATGCAAATGATTTTCAATAGAGTGACATCCAGCTTTGATTTCAGAACTAAGTAATATTTGATATACTTCTAAATTATTGAAATACTGTATTTCGTGTGAAACATTCTTTGAATATATTATGCATATACATATATGTGTATCTATAAGACCACAGTACAAGAAATAAAAATACAGGTTCACAAAAATACAGAGTGCACAGAATAATTGGTCATCATTACTCCTCTACTATTAAGTGTTTGATTCAGAAACCTCTTTTAAGAACAGTCTGGTTCTGTTTTCTGAATACACTAGATTTGCTTTGGAATACCTTGGCTGAAGCCGGTGGATTTAAACAAGTGTAATATTGATAAAATAGAAACATAATTAAAACCAGTGTAATAATTCTTATGCTCTTGCTCTGTAGCATCCATCATTTATTGAAGGAATCCAGTGATTTTCAAAATAAAAAAATCATCTTGATGGGATTTGATATCATCTGAGTTGACTCTGCCTGAAGCCGGGGGCTGGAGCAAGTGACCTAAAGAGGTCCCTTCCCACCTAAATTGTGTTATGATCCTATGAATTTTAATCCTATTGGTATTAAGTTCCCATGTGCCAGTTCCTGCTCCTCTGAAAATCCAGACTCAATCATCTTCAGAGGGCAATGTTGGTGGCTCCAGAGTAGGAGCTGCCCAAATGAAAAAATGAAGCTCAAAGAGTGGGAATTCCACCTTTTTGCAATAAATCTCTTCTAGGGCAAAAGGGGGCTGTACTTAGGACTCTGTCTAATAAGTCCCTTGTGTATTTCTTGTGCAAGCATTGTGGGAATAGAAGCATGTGCCCATGTGAGAAATGAACTCTTATGAATAGTTCCTATATGGCTATTCCAGGAGTGCAAAACGTGCAAAAAGATCTGATAATGCCTTCAGCAGAGGCAGATTTGAATGGTTTTTTCAGTAATTTATCAGTAAGCTTGTAACTATATTAAAAAGAAAGTTACTTAATAGATTTTTAGGGCTCTTGAACACTGGGGAAGAATTTGTTTACACTAAAAAATGAATATTTCTCTTATTTGTTGTATTTTTCTCTCTGTATAAATCTCTGCTGTAAGGGCTGCTCTCCCTCCAGTATTCATCACCCCTAGAACATTCTAGATTCATTGAAATAGGAGTAGAAGGAGCTAGGAACAGTTCTTAACTGAGCAGCAGGAGCGTGATATCAGAAGCTACTTCATCTACTTATAGTGGTCTTTAATTTTTATAAGGTTTTTATACTTGTGTGAAATACCTTGGGAAATTGCCATCGTTTTTTAATCACATTTGATAGAGGGAAATACAGTGGACAAAAATTTACTGCTGTGAAGTACTCCCTTCTGATAACAGCAGAGCTCTGAGATGCAGAGCTACTTGCCAGCTGGGAGCAAGGGATAATTTTTTGGTGATATCAATTAAATATGTGTGTGCACGGAACTTGTAATGGCTGATATTTGCTACAAAATTTATCTTCACCAGCTAAGAGAGAGGGGATACTACTTTGAATCATTCTGGCTTTTTTTTGAAGTAAAGATAACTGTTATAACAGAAAGCAGCACTCTCTTAGTTTTCATTTGTACAGCACTGGTGGCTAATTGCCTCTGAGCAATCCTGTTGTTACTGAGATCATGGCGGGTGAGATAGGAAGCTTTGAAATAAAAATACTTACTTAGTGTCATCAGCACTTTGACTGACAGCCCATTTTGTCTGTCTTTACTGCTCCTGGTTTATAAACAGCATACAGGAGTATAATAGCTGAGCTGCAGAGAGGGCATCAATCTTTGCTTGCTAGGGGATAACCTGTCAACATGTCCATGACTTACCACCCCTGTGTTCTGATGGCATTCGGAACTCTGTCAGATAAACATCCCACATAAACCCAGGCTATTAGAGGACCACGTTATCTCTGTAACTGACCTTCTGCAAACTAGAAAATGACCAGATTATATGTTCCCAGTTGATTTTTCTCAGTCTCAGCTAGAGGCACATCATTATTCTGATCAATAGTGTAGCCAGTTGCTAGTAACTTCAACATTAGTATTGGCTCATTTTCAAAATTTGCCACAGTTTGAATTGCAGCTACTTAAACAAAACCATAAAAATAGATATCACTCAGAAAAATACATGGAATATTTCTGTTTTCTTTTTAGTTCCCCACTTCTTTGTTTACCAACTTCCATTCAAAATTATTTCTTTGCAAAGAATACCCTCTTCTGTGCTGATATTATACATAAACCTGTTTGCACGTGTTGTCCAAGTATAATTGTGATTATACTGCTTTCATTGTTTTAATTGCTATCCTTTTCTTGGTCTCTAACTGTTCCTCCTAATTTCATTACCTATATATTCTTATAACACAGTAATGTAAATATAGGAACTCACGTTTTCACCTGTTCCATTTAAAGGCAGTCTAGAAAAAGACATAGTAGAATAAAAGTAAGGCAAAACATAGTATACTTGCTGTCATTTCTTAAATAACATGTAGGAGCGAAAGATCCACTTAAAAGGATCAGTGTATGGAATTAAAAAACCCTCAGAAGTTTCTAATTAGACTGAAGCAGGACTTGATTCCTTTAGCCTCTGTCTCTCTTCCTGTCAGTGACACCGTCAGTGTTAAGGGAGCCTCAGTACATGGAGAGAGGATTAATATTTTGCAAAATTGGTTTTTAAAAGGCCTAATTTACCTCACCATGAATTCAGTGGCATTCTGGACAGGTTTTGTGAAAAATAAACGTCACATAGGTTGTGTACACTTTAAAAAACAAACCTACTCTGTTAAAAATAGATTTTGAAAACCAATTACAAAGTTCCAATTTTTGCTGTAATAGCTATGGGACAATTACAAATTGACTTAACGCCTCAAAGCAAGTCATCACCGTTTAAAATACTTTGTCATGCCTACTATGCCTACCCTCATAACATTTCATTTTATGTTAATGTGTCATGTGTTAGAAAATCATGTAATGATAAAGAAAATGTTCATGTGGAAGGTTAGAAATTACTTTAATGAGTTACTATTACCTTGCTTGCAGACTGTTGGCAATATTTTTGTGTTATTTTAATGTATTCTGAATAGAGACAGAGGCACTCGTCAGATTGGATCATCAAGAACATTCCCCTGGGAATCAGGGCAGGATATAGTCCCCTAAGAAATGATGTGTCAGATTAAGCTGCTGCTGTATTCGCAGGAGATAAAACACCATACAATGAAATACAAAACCACACTGAAATATATTGTCTGTTTGACATCTAACATGCCTCAGTGGGTGCTAAGGACATGGACACAATGACCATAAGGACACTTCTCAGGCTGTGATGTTCACAAGCTGGGTCCTCTCTCACTTACAGCTCCTCTGTTATATAACAGCATGGTAAAGTCTTGAATTTGTTCACTTCCCCCACACTGCAATGGGCTCATACTTGAAGTGGGAAGATGGCAAGATTGCAGTAAAAAGGAATTAGAAGGAAAAATGTGGTGGCAGTTAAAAGCAGTGGTAGTAGCAGTGCTTGTAGGATGATTTGACACTGATCTCTGACCCAGTGGAAAGGGACATTGCTGTCGTTGGTGATCAGTACATTTTTGCTATCACTCCAGAACTCTAACAGATATTTAAAGAGGCAAAAGATATTAAGTGTCACTGCATTAAAATAGGAGCATTATGAATATAATGCTAGGGTAGGCTCTTTCAGCCCACAAAAGTCAGGAAATTCACAGGCTGCCTAGCTCCCATATTCCCTCTGCACTGGGTGTTCCTTTCTGACTCTCCTTACATACTGCTGGCTTGGCTGTGTGGAAGCACACCTGCAAATAAAACTCTCCTGAGATTCATGCATATGAAACCTGGCTATGAAGTTACATTCATGCAACCTTTTTTGGACTTGAATATATGTTAAAAACCAAGTAGAGGATAGGACATATTATTCCATTTTATTATCTTTAGAACTTCATTGTATCTATAGTAAATTAGTGCAGTTCTCTTCCTTTTATTCCAAGCAGTAGATGTAATAATTGGCACCATTTAGTATCAATACTACAGGTTTGAGGCTCAGAAACTTTCCACAGGTACTAATAAAAGAAAGCTTATTTCACTCTTCTGTCTCAAAAATTTCTAAGAATTTTAGATTTTGCAGAACACTTCCAGGAAATGCTTTTAGGAAAAACAAAGATAAATATCAGCCTGGAAAGTATTTTTTTCAAATAGAGAAGATACTTGCAATGAAAATATCTGTTTCTGGTTTGGCACATGCAGTGCCTTGGATACTCCTTGTAAGCTTGGAGGGGGATTTTTTAATCAAATGTTTTCCCCTGGAGGCTGCCGGAGACAAGCCTAAGGCAACCAGATCCTGATCCTAAAGGAAATTTCCCAAAGCTCATCATGTGGACTTAAAAATGAAAAATGGGACCAAACCATGAGAAGTTATAACTTTGTTAGCATTTTCCTCTTTCACATTATTCTTGGAGCACATTATAGACTGAAATAGTTCTTTTCTTGGACAGTAAGATGCACTGGGGAATTTAATAGAAGTGATATGCAACAGGTTATAGAGTCCACTGAGGATGTTTAATGTGGAAGGATGTCAGACTATGAAATACTGCTTATATTTATAACAAAATATAACAAAGCTCCAGCTTTGAGCTGTTCCCTCTCAGAAGGTAGACAGTATGCAGTCAAGGCACAGGGCAGTGATAGAAAGTCTCACATCAATCTAAGTAGGCTTCACCTCGGGGTCTGTTTTCTCAATCTGTGGCACAGGCTTCAGGAACAAACCACAACAGAGCAGCGTACACCCTTCCTACTTGAACAAAAGCATCAGAGAAACAAGACTGCTGATTTTCCTTGGAGGGAGTCTCTGGTGGGCCTGAGCACATGCAGGCCCTGGGAACTATGATGACACCTTGTTCTCTGAGCTGCAGTGAGCTGGCCCAGTAGAGCCAAAGAGTGGCAATCATGTGCAATGCAATGAAATTATTCAGCCTTGAGTAACTGATTCCTAATGGAATAATAGGGATGTAATGAAGTTTTATTTCTTTTTTTTTTTTTATTCTCACCTTTCTGCAGAAATCTTTCATTAACATTTTCCACATGTAGTCCTTTAAAGCTTTAGACACTGTGTTCTTTTTTTGTTTTGTGTATTCAACACCTCCTCTCCATTCCAGGAAAAGGCTGCTAAACTGAAAACACTCCTTTCACTTATTCATAGTTGTCTAGTAAATGCAAAGTTGTATTATTTGCATGTGTCCATAAATGACTGTATAACCTCAGACTGAGAAATATGTACACCCATCTGAGTGATCCTTACAGACTTCAATGTGTTGAAAATGTATCCATAAATAAGAGGAAAACAAGAGGGATAGGCATAGCTATACCAATATCGCTGCATTTCTTAAAACGTGCTTGGTTTAGTATTCATGCTGCTGATAATAAAATAAGAAGTTTCTTGTACAAAGGCAGTGAAATGTTTTTAGCACGTGACCATTTTATAAATTAAGTAAATATAGACTTCTGAAACATTTTAGTCGTGATCTCATGGTTTTGTCATTCTCTGGAAGTAAAAATATTGACATTTACCAAGCTGTTTGTTCCAGCTTTCTGGTCTCCTGCAGTTTATTTATATAACAACCTTATCGATGAGCCTCTTACTCAGCTCTCTAGGTTTAACTGAGTTGAGTCGATTTGCTACCACAGCTTCAAGTCGCTGTTACAGAACAAGCAAGACATCCTAATAAAGCTGTAAACGTGTTTACTCAAACATGGTATTGATTTTACTTGGAGAGGGAGAAGCTAGTGCTTAGCATGGTGTCAGGGAGGATGAATTTAACTGCAGTTTTTCATTGTCATCTGTCATGGTTGTGAAACACTAAGTGAAGCCACAAGAGGATAATTAGAATTGCCAGAAATTTAGCCCCTAAAATCAGTTAACCACTTGAGATTTTTGTAGTTTAATTAGTTTTTATTAAAACTTTCCTCCTGTGGTATAGTCAGGGAGGATTTTCTAATGTTCTTTCCAGTGAGAGATTTCAAGGTTGCCACTTGTTAGATATACATCTTAAATGACCATTTTTACGGAAGGGCTGGTAACCTTTTTTCTCTCAATTGTAATTAGCCTGCCACTACAGTCCTGTAAAAGCACAGAGCCATTTCATTTTAAAGGAGAGAAACAGACACGTGTTTCTATGCATATACATTTGTAGTTAATAACATATATATGCATGTATGGCATCATTTTTACAATAAATTTTGTGAAAGTGCTAAAGTGCTTAAAGGTTGAAAGAAATATAGAGTGTTTGAAGATGCTTACATTTAATTTGTCTTATATACTGTAAGTCTGATGTGTCAGACCACAGTGCCAAAAGACATGAAAACAGAAGCCAAATCCCACCCTTAATCAAAAACGTTTCCATTTAGAATAGCCAACATTTGGTTTGATAGCAATGGGCAGGGCCTCTGGCTTACCACAGTTCTTGGCTGTAATATCCACCATCTGCCACAAAATTAAAAAAGGAGAAACCTCAGCATGTTGACGTACGGTCATTCAGTGACTATATTGCAGAATCCACTGATGCCAACATCTTTTACAAAATCTAGGGTGGCTGGTTGGCTCTTGGCAGCAGAATTGCCAGCCACCCGATTACTACTGACCAGGCTCATGCTGCATTAGCCTGCTCCAACAGTGCTAAAAGACCTCCAAAAAACCCCAACTGTATCAGCCACAAGGCATTGACTGGGTAATGTTTCTTGAAAACTGCATCTTCCCACACTCCTGGCCTGGAAATGTGGTGGGATCACATAAAAATAGATGAGCGTCCCAGCAACTGTGATAATTCTGTATATGAACAAGAGTGTGAAAAGGTGCTTGCAACTGTCCCCATGGTGGAATAACACCATTTTTTTAAAGTGCAGTTCGCAAATTAAGCTGTAGAAATTTTAAATACAAAAAAGAGGAATCAGCTAAGCTGGTCAGGATTCTTTTTGTGGCTGGGACAATTTTGATGGTGAATGGCCTGGCTAGCATAGGTTATATACCTCAGGGTTCATCTGGAAGCAGAATTGTCTGGGAACATCACATAGCAAAAAGGTTTTGAGGGACTCTGACTCAGAGTCAGCCTGTAGTTGTTTATAATTGATGCATTTGATAATTGGATTTTTTCAGCTTTTCTCTCTTGCATTAAAAAAAAAATTAATTTTGCCATGGGCATTTTATAAAGGTTGGAAGTGTGAGAGAAACTGCAGAAAGACAAGTAGTGGGGAGCTGGGTGTCGGAGGCTATAAATGGATTTTCAGCCAGCATTAGTAATTAACAGTCATTAAAATTAATTGTCAAGTGTACAATTTGAAATGAAACATTTGGCTTCAATATGAGCTGTTTTTAAGTGTTGTTAAACCATTACTGGAGCAGACCAGAACTGTTTTAAATCTCCACTATCAGACTCCCACATTCCTGCCCAACTGCACTAGTTCTAAGTGTTCATTAGGAATTACCACTAATAATCTGGAAATGAAACTTTCAAAGAAATTACTGATTTCAGTGAAATTGCCTCTGAAATATCTGTTTTCTGTAAAATCAACTTGGTTTTTCTTTAATGATGCTTAAGTTCTACTCAGCTCTAAGGAGTAACAAAGTGACTGCAACACCTTTCGTGTCAGTCAGTGGACTGTCTTGCTGTGTCTTTTCAAAGTTATACTGACATCCCCAAAGAGATTTGAGCTGGTCTCAGTGAGAGCCTTGGTTTGGGTCTGGCACCACTTCTGGCACTTGGCTTATAGGACTTTCATTTGCTGGGGTGCACAAAAAGGAGCAAAGCAACTTCACTTTTCCATCCCCTATTCTGTTTGTAGACCTAACAATTACAAACATTGTCTTTGAGAATATGTAATAAGGAAGCTGGAGGTAATAAAGATTAACTCTCAATTATTTCAGGCATACTTTTCAGAGCAAAGTGATTCCAGAGTCACTTTTTTTCTCCTGAGCAGAAAAGAAATAATTAAGGGCCAAAAATAGTTATTGGTGTGTTGTAATCACTTCTATCATCTGAGAATGCAAATACATTTTGTACTACTCTAAGATTTAAAACAATTTTTGAAGCAAAGTTGTCTTTTTTCTCGGAAGATAAATGGGATGAATGGGACCCAGTTCCAAAGGAGTTCTCACCATTAGTGGGTGCAAGGTTATTACTTGGCTATCCATGCCTGTGAAGGGCAAAAGGCATCCTGGTCTACTCTGAAAGCTTACCAAGATGGCTCATTACATCAAGGTGGCTTGCTAGACATCCTGCAACTGCATTTTCCCTTCCTCCACAAACAGTTGGCATGTCAGATAATGGGGCAGGAGGCAGACGGGAAAGCCTCGAGCTAGTGTGGCAAGAGTGGTGCACAATGCTTGCCACACCATCCAAGCTCCAGCAGTGCAGAAATGCTCCTGCACAACAGCTGCAGTTAGAACATGGCAGCTGTTGTGCCATGGCTTGAAGTTGTTTTGGTAAAATACTTGAAGTGAGGCTGTCTGGTGTAGCCAAAGTTTACTGCTGCTTTGTGGACTCCGTTCCTGTGATAGCCAGGGACCAGTTCAGACCACAAGGAAATGAAGTAGATGCTGAGCTACCTTAGTATGTGCTGGGATGATCAAGTGATCTGTGATACAGGATTGGAGTTCAATCCTGCCCTTTTGGTCTCTGAAGTTGTAGGAGTGTGAAGTGAGTCTGAAGCCATGTTCACTTATCTTCTTGCATTTCCAATCATGGCGCCTTAAGGGATTACAGCCTTCGACTGCTTCTCATCTTCCCCTCCATCACCCTGCTCACTGGTTGGGCAGTTTGAGTGCTCACTAACCCAATTCAGTTTCAATCAGCTGCGTTAGCAAAGATCCCCTGCTCAACAGCTACTGTTTAAACTGAGCTGGCTCGTTTTGACAGGGTATCAGGTTATACCAGCAGCAAAGCAGCATGGTGAAAAACAGATGGGGGAATAACTTCTTCAGCTGGAACTCAGATCTGAATTGATGCCTTGAGAGTATGACTCATGGGGTTTGCATCACCGTGCCTTATACACTGGGGGAGGCAAACTCTGAATTATATTCTGACCATGTTGCTTTTTACTGCATTAACTAAAAAGAACATTCTGCAGCTAAGGCAGCCAACCTGATAGAGCTCTTTGCTTCTCTGCTCAAACAGCACTGCTTTCTGGTGTTCCCTCGGGGTCTGCTTTGCCAACTGCCTAGTCTTACTGTGTGATGTAGTTCTGTTTGTGATATGTGTGTTTGTATTGTCATTCGATGCGGTATTGTGTCAGATACTGCTATTTCCATTTCATCTATGAAACACATACCTTTTAAGAGAAACTCAGCAGACAAGAGAATGGTTTGAGGGCAAACTCCCCTCTGCAGTTTCTACATATGTCATATATGACAGCTGTACTTAATGTCATTTCTGCAACACCCTTAAATCACAGAGATCTCTCATTTCTATCCCCAATTAGAACAAGATGTTTTTTCACCTGACTCCGCTTTCACTTAGATCAGAATAAATAAGAAGTAGCTTCACTGAAGAAAAAAGACTCATACTAACTTGAAACTACAATGAGCCTGGGAGGTGATGACAGTGTCAGTCTAGTTGGTATTGAAAAGTAATTCATGTTTTATGGTCCTTTACTCTGTGGATTTTCTCATCTTCATGTATGCTTGATGCCTTGATCATAAATGTAGAGGATAGTTGTTCTTTCTTGTATAAACCTCTTTCTGAATTCATGCTCTGCACAAAACCTAGCCCCATGTTTGCCTTTGGAGACCTGCCCAGTGCATCTTCATACTTACTGAGTCAGAAATGGACTGTCTTAACAGCCTCATTTTACATATGGTTACAACTTGCTCTCAAGTTTTAACCACCCAGAAGCACACTGGCAAGCTCCTGCCTCCCAGGCAGTTTAAATTTAATGATTGACACCCTCCACATATCCAAGAAAGTTTCTCCTAAGAATGCATGTTAATTTAATGGAGAGCAGACCATTTTCATCTTGTTATTCAGAAACGATCTGATTTCTGCCAGGCATGCTGTTTGAATTTCTCAACTGTTACCCAACTATTGCAGCTGGACCATCCTGCCACAGTTGTGTTGTCTGTCATCCCTGACTGCCATCAGTGATAGCACTCACAGCACAATTTCTTCCTGTTCCAGATTCTTATCTTTGTGTATTGATAACTCCTGTCATCTTCACTTGTGCTTATGGACTTACCTTTTGTTGATGAATAAGTAATTTTGTCCCAGCTAGTGTCAGGCAATATCTGTGAAATTCCAGCCAATACATAGTTCTCTAGAAAATACTGATGTCAGTAACATTTAAGTTTTATCCTTTTTTAACTAATCTGCTTACTCTCTATGGCCTGCCTATTCCAATGAAAAGTGTTTGATTTATAGATTTTGCAGTTTCAAACTCTTCTCCAATTTGGTGCAGTTTAGAGAAAACTGTATATCAATTAGGCTTCTTTTCCCTATCAGTCATGACCAAGAAGCCAAGATAGATATTGGTAATTGATGGAAACAGGTATTTTGCTCACCAGTATTATCCTTCATTAATCTAACCTTCTTTTTCTTGTTTTACATAATATTTAATCTCCAAAGAGCAGACATCATTGCATAGGATGAAATATTTTTATTATCTTCTGAAATTATGCTGTAGTGTATCACAAAAGGAAATATTTAGAAACAGAGCACAGGTTAAATGACAGCATCATGATATGATGTGGAACCTTTTCCCAATAGTAAACCAGATGAACAGAGAAAGTGAATATGAAAGCAAGCTAGCAAAACATATCAGCTTAGAATCAAAATTTGTAATATGTCAGAAGTTGGTACTTATGAGTTTTACACAGTACTTAGCAGAGACATGGTTTCAAGACTACATTTGTACTGTCAAGGCACAAAGCCTGAGCATGACAGAAACTTGAAATGGTGGATGAAATCTTTAAAAAGAACATCTTTCAGCTTGCTAGAATTCTGATTTTCTTGGGCAACTCTCACTTTCCTTCTGTGATTGAACAGGAAGAGAGATACATCTGAAACATATTAAAAACAGGATAAAAGTGAATAAAATATTACCTCTAGAATGAGAGTGGAGTTTCAAATTATAGGATACTAAGTTTACTTCTCACATCTTGAAAGCCTCTTCCAAATTTAAAATACATATTTCACCTCTGCCATAAGTTCTGTCATGCTTTTGATCACAATAGCTTCAGCCAAGACAAAATGCTTCAGAAATGAGGGACTCAATCCATAAATCCATTCTGGTGCTGCTTGTACTAAACTTCTCCAAGTAGCTTTTTAGGACTGCCTACTCTGTTCATTTAGGAGGTGCTCAGGTTTTCAAAGTGCTCAGCTCCAGGCGATTCCTGAGTTTCCAAGCTGTGCATGCCAGGCTGTGGCAGCTGAAGGCATGCCCCGATTCTGAGAGGGGCCTGGTTCTCTGCACAGTTTGCTGTTCAGGGGGGTATCTGCACATGCTATGGGGTACCTACTGTTGCTGAAGTTTTAGATTAAATGTCCCATTATCAAAGGCAGCAGATGTCATCTAACTTTCCTCATCAGGTAAAAATTTTTCACTTTCTTTGCACTGTGAGCACCTGTAACTCTGCATACAATGTTTCTCTATTACGTGTCTTTCTCCTTTTTGGAGAAAAGCTTGCACACAGTTGTGTTGGGGCTGGTGTTGGTAGCTGTAGCCAGTAAGAGCAGAAGGAACTCTCTCCAGCAGGGAAAGCTTCTTCTTTGTTTTTAAAATGTTCTTTGAGGAATCAGGGGTTATCTCTATAAAGAAGAGAGCAGGAATTCTGTTAAAATCATTTTGAGAACACTAATAATGATCAGTCTTGATAATCTTAAATTTACTGGAAGCTACCAAGTGGAGACTTCATGAAGAAATAGCAGCACCACCATTCCAGCCCTGCAGTTCACTCAGGAGCGATTCTCAATTTAAACTGGCTGGGCTGCAGGGGTACATACAGGCAGGCCAGTAGTTCAGTGCTTTGGCCTGTAACAAACTGATACACTCAAAAAACTAATCTGACCATGTTCTTCCTTCTCTTTCTCTCCCACTGTGTCCCACAGGCTTTCTGTCCCAGCTCGTCTATGACCGGCCGGTGACCGAGTGCATCCGGGCTGGGCATTACGCAGCCAGCGTCATTATCAAGCGTTCAGGTTGCACCTTCCCAGAGAAGCCTGACTTCCACTGATAGTGGTGAATTGGAGGGATCAAGAGTAACTTCTGTGTTGCCATGGGATTGCTGCCTAAATTTTTCCTCCTTCCCTTTCCTTACCTTCCCAGTACCTGCATCAACGCTTCTGTACTTCTGTTCATTGTATTCTAAACAAAATATATATTTCTATGGTGTTTTCCATTTCATACATCTACCATGTCTCAGTAGTCTTAACTTTTGGGAACAGTGCTAAGTGAAGCTTATTATCTCATCCATCAGGAAAAAGTGTACTATTTACACAGTTTCCAAGGAAGTCCCATTTAAATGACACTGCTGATTAACACCATTAAAATACTTCTCTTGAATTATCTAGTTTGTATCCAGCTGTGGCCAAACCCTATTCAACTTACGTGAAATCAACAGACCTGACTTTATTCATAACTTAACCTTATAAACAGGGAGTTGTTCTATCTATCTAGTAGAGTCAGACCTGTGTAAGGAGTAGTGTAAATGTCCCAGGCATTTCCATACATGTTGGAGTGTACAAGATCTGGCCATCAGATAGTCCAGCTTCCATGAAAGTACATCACTGTTTTGTCAGTAATTTAAAGGCCTGATCCACGGTTGTGTTATCTTGCATTCAGCCATCTTGCACTGATGGCAGTAGCTTTGGGTCTGGCCACTTTTATCTCTCAGTACATCTCTAGGTGTGTAGGTACAGTCACTTTTATAAGTCAGGTGAGCTAGCAGATAGGTACTTTCAGTGATTTCAGGGCAGATGCATGAGTTGGTGATGAAAATAAACATACAAATAGGTCCTATTTCCTCCATGTGTGTTTTCTAGAGGCTGCATTAAGGTACACATAATGAAAATGAGGTACAGAAATATTTATGCAGGATACATTGACAGGATATGCCAAATGGAATCTCTGAAACGCACATTTTTAAACTTTTAATTTACTTTGGATAATTAAGCAATATGGTGGATTTTGTTTGTATTTACAGTATTCAAAAAGGTAATCTGACACTGCATTCATTACTTTGCTATGTAATTTGATACTGATAAATAAAAAATTGTCATACAGTAACTCCTGGTTTTGTTTTGGTATGTGTCTGTCTTTTTCTGTGTATCCTACTGAAATGGGAACAAGATACGGGTGCTTAACCCACAGTGCATGCTAAATCTGAATGTTTTGTATGTGACTTTCAGTGTCCAAGTGGGTGTTGAAGGGTGATCTCAGCAGTAAGGAAGAGAAGGAACATCAAACTGGTGTTTGTACCACAGAAAAGATGAAAAATTAAAGGCTAGGGTTCACCAAAGAATGTTAAGTCAGTGCAGGGTTCACACTTTACTGCGTGTCCACGGAACAATGGACACACAGAGATTGAATGCTTCTTTGCAGTTTATTGCAAAGAGCATGGGGAGGAATCAAGGCTGAGATCCCAATTCCCTTGTTGGTCACTGTCCAGTCTGACACGTTGGACAACAGGCTCTATCATCTTGGAGATCACCTGGTGTGAGATTCCTGCAAGTGCATCAAGCAGTGACTTCTGCAAATGCTCCCGGGTCCGTGGAACTGCGGCGCCGCAAGCACAGGGCACAGCTCGGTGAGTGTCTCCCTTCTGCAGGGCCTCTGGCTCACAATGGCTACCTGAGAAAGGCTCCATGTACAGCCCTTGTCTCTCTGCCAATGCTACAGCTTTGTCCAAGTAAGACTGCTCTGGTTTCATCATAGTTCCACTCTCAAAAGTGCTTTAGGCTGTACATTTCTCATGTTCGAGCATAGGTGAGAGGAAGAGAAATTAATATGTTGGAGTGAAAATAGAATGGCAAACAAAACTAAAAGACTGCGATGTGCATGGTCTTCAGGCTTTATGGGTTGAGCAGAAGAATGAGATTTTTTTTTATATCTCATAGTTAATTTCTAATTTCTTAACTTGATGCATTCATGTGATATGCTTTAATCAAGAAAAACTGACAGGCTGAAGATGGATGTGTTGTAGTCCCTGCTTTTAATATATGGTCACATATGCCACACCACTCTTACTGCATTTGCCTGTCAGTAAGGAAAACCCCAGTGGTTTGGTGCTTAAATTTGCTGTTCCTCTTGCTCTACACCCATGACGCTTTCCATTCCTTTCGAAAAAACTTTACCAATGTCCCAGCCTGATAATTATGACTGATGTAAAATGAATATAGGTATGTAAACATTGTTTATCTTACCAGTGGAACTTCAAGACACTTGTATACTGTGAAGAAAAGGAGGATATGTAAAGGCAAGTAGTCATAACATTGTGGAGACTCCTTCTCTTTCTCCTTCCTGCCTTCCCTCCTTTCCTCCTTCCTTCTCTCCTTCCTCTATTCCTTGTTTTCAGTTCAGGATGCAAGAAAGTCAAGTCAGAGGTTCTGTTCTGAGCTTTTCCACTGATCTGTTCAATGAGCTTGGGCTCCTGACATTTGGCTTTGAGTGTCAGCTACAAAGCATAATTTGAAGCCAGTGGGAGCAGCTGAGGAATAAACTACCACCCAATTCATAGAAGGGCATCAGAGTCTGACCTGCTCTATTTATTCATTATTTCTCCAATATCTGTCAATGGATATTTTTGGATGCTATATAGGTACTTAGAAACATCTTGCTAAATCATGCTAAATAATTTCAGGTTGTGCTGTCAGATTGCCTGACGACTTCATTCTGGAATTTTTGCAGGATCTGTGGATCTGTACTCCTTTCATGCTTCTTACTGCTGAAGGGGGGGTTTATCTATATAATCGATAATGTTTTCACCCTTGATATTCTCTCTCACAAATAGTCTTCCTTTGCCTTCCAGCTTATTCCATACAGAGGTTAGAAAACTGGGCTTTCTGAAAACCATCATTGAAAGAGTTGTCTGCCAGTGATGTGTGCCACTTCTCAAATCCCAGATGGGATAACAGAAGTGACTCTGTCACTGAACTTGAGCCATTATTCAAACACAGCGTTTTACCTGGGTTACTGTCAGGAAAACAAATATTGGAAATCCACTTTCCACTAGCCAACAGCCAAAGCATCCCTCACTTATATAAAACTTTCCTTTTGCTGGAAATAGAACTGCATCTCCTGAGCCCAGCACTGGGCATTTTAGGCTTGTTTTAATATCAAGTGGGTAGCAATGCTGCTCAGATTAACAGGCAAGGAAACAGGCCCAGTATTCCAAAAGCCACATGCTAAATAGCTGAACAGAATGATGAGCTGGGAATCAGGAAATAAGGGCTGTGCTTCTGTTTCTGCAGGTGAGCCACTGTGTAACTTTGGGCAAATCATTTTCCTCTCTCAATCTCTTTCCATATGTAAAGATGATAAGCTCACTTAGATGGTAAACTTGAGAAGTGAAAGTGGTAAGAATAATTCAAGTAGGGCAGTATCAGCCACATCTCTGCCTGTGTTCATTGCTGTTTTTTTGAATATTTGAATGCTCTGTTTTGTGTGTGAACTAATGTGGGGCTATTTGTTTACCCTTGAAAAATAGTGCTAGCTGTTACTACTTGTGTGAGGGTTAAGATAGGAGACACAAAGGAGGGGAAAGGGGAGGTAAAAAGCTTTACTTATATGAAAGTGAAATAAAATATGCTACATGAAAATGACAATAGGAATGCACACTGTTTTAAGATGACAAGTCTGGGAACAATCTTTAATTTAAAGGGTCTTATCCACAGTTTTCATAGAGAAATGTTAATTAAAAGTGTGATGACATGTTTGGGATTTAAAGGAAATCATTCTGCAAAGGATTTATAGCAATCACAGCTCCAGAGCATTAGGATTACAGATCCTTGTGCTGTTCCTTTTCAGTGATCATGTGATTGGCCTGCTGTTAAATATAGCTCCCATTTAGCGAATTGAGACAGGCAGGGGAAAGGTAGGGAGAGTTTCCCTTTAACCAGCGGGATTTCAGAGGTGTTGGAGATTATACAATTCATTAGTTTTTACATAAGATCAAAGGGAAAGAGGAAGTCTTAATTTGGGCACCAACTGCTACTGTCTGAAAGTCTTGCAGATTAACTGAGAAGAGAACATGTGCAGTGCTAACTGCTTGTGTTAGAGCATGAGACTATTGTTTTATATCTCACTAACTCATTGTTCTCTTCCCAGAGATAATTCTCACACTTAAGTCCTTCAGAGATAGTTATGTCTATTGTGAATAGTTCAGCAACCAGCTGGCTCAGAGGTTATTGCCTAAGCATCTTTCCCTTGGTCTAATCCGCTGCAAGGTTTTTTTCTGGGCAGTGTTATTAATCTAAAATGACTGCTAACTGACTCCTGTGTCAAACATTATTCATTATGTGCTTTAAATGCTTCCTGCAGAGGCCAAAATAAATTTTGCTTTTTTAAAAGCGGACCACAAGGAGTGCCTATGTAGGATATTTCCTAAAATATTAGATTCAAAATGGCAGTTTAGACAAGGAGGGGAAAAAACTGTCTTCAAAACAAGGCTTCATAATTTACCAGGGACATACAAAATGGACAAACCTCAGTTACCAAAACCCACTTTTCATTCATATAGAATTATCTGTAAGTTGCTCCTGTGAAAAAAAAACATGCAGCCTTGCAGGGCAGGAGAAATACTTTTATGAAGACATGGAATAAGTGACCTTATTGGAAGATGAAGACCAAATAAGCAAAATTCTTAAAAACCAGTAATTCTTTTGTGTCTGGGTTTTTTTTTCAGGTGTCACTGGCGTTGGTATAAAGCATGAGGGGTTTTTTGTGTCAGTGACACTGACGAGCCTTGCATGTGTAATGGCAGTATGGGAAGAGAGACGGATAGATTTGAATAGCAATAAGGTGGGTTTTCTTCCAGTGTGAAAAGAGCACGGGATTCATGTGTGCTGAGATGAAGTATAGCCTTGCTGCACAGTGCAAATATTTAATGCTGTTCTAACTACCCCCTGGTTATTGGAGTGTGACAGTTAATAGCTGTCAGCTGCCAGATGCAAAAGTTAAAAAATGAAGCCAAGTCAAACTCAAAACCCTCAAATCATAAATGTGCTGTAGCTTTGCAGGCAGATCATCTCCAAAGTTTAGAGTCATGTTGACCTGAGCTGCCTCTCAAGTGAGAGAAGGATTGAGTGCATCTGTCTTCAGGTCCTCACTTTACCAGGTACTCACAAGCAAGTTTTGGCTGGGCTTTCTGCCTCCCAAGGCCCTGGCACTCCGAGTGACATTTGTAAAGGAGGTTGAGTAAGGGCTGTAATGAAGAAAAGCAAAGCATTATCATTTTTCTGGATCAAATATCTCAAGTCAGTGGTGCAGTGTAAATGCATAAAAAATGGAAAAAAAATGGAAAAATGGAAAACTGAGTGTGAGAGAAATTGTGTGCTTAGAAGGCCTCCCTGTCTGTGGTGCCATGGAGATGGTAACATTGGTGTAAAATATTGCCCGAAAAGAAGCATTACTGTGGAATACTAACAGCATATGAGAGAATATTTCAAGAAAAGTTCAGCTTGAAAATCACCTCTCATTCTACCTATTATTTTTCTTATCCATGCTACAAGACTTCCCTGTACATAAAAATTGCTCGGCTTGGAACATACCTAGTTTTTGGGTCCCTGGGAATAGTTACATTCCCTCATCCCATTTATATTTGCTTGCTGTTCCTCTGTGGTGATAATTACCAAATGTATGTGATTAGAAGGCTATGCTGCTCTGGCTACATAGTGTCCTTCCAGAGGACAAGGCAGAGTTCAAACACACCTTCTGCCCCAGTTTGCTTTATAAAAAGAGTAGGTTTTGGGTTTTTTAGGAGGCGAGGCAGTTACTAATCACAATAGCTTTTTTCAAAAAATTAGATTGTTGCCAATCTGTGGATCAGTGAATTATAAATTAAATCATTGATCTAACTTTGGGATTCATTTTCAGAGATATTACTTATTTTGGGGTCTATTAATGGCACTCAAATAACTTGCAGAATTTCCAGTGTTCTTCTGTCAGCCTCACACGGACAGACCTATTTTAGTCTGGCCTGTCCTAAAGCATAGCCAGCTGCTGTGGCTGTCTTGCAGGGTAAGGACAAAGCTTCCCTATTCGTCTCCCAAGGTCAGTACAATAACAAACACATTTTATGTCTGATAGTAAAAAGCATTTGTCAGTGCAACTTTTGCATTCTGTAAATGGTAACAGATTTCACAAGCTGAACACTCTGGATTTGGGGAAGGCTGTGCTCCAGATACAGAGTGTTTTGCATGTAACATGAATACGTATGTAATATATTTCATTGCCTGAAATTAGCAGTAAAACAGCCTTTTGAGACTTGATGTTTATTATGCACCACAACGTTTCAGGACAAAGCAAGAAACAAGATTTTAGCACATAACCCAGCAAATTTGGCTTCGGAAAGGAAGAAATTAATTTGGAATGACTTGTCATAGTGTGTTTACTATAGAAATTTATGTGAGCTCAGAAGTTAGCCCTTCTACCCTGCAGCAGCAGCAGCAGCAGCAGCTTAAATTGGGCCATGGGAGTCTCATGGAATAGAAAGTTATTTGGGTTTCCCTGAGGCTCAGAGTTCTGCCCTGAAGAAAGCTTTGCATATTGTTGTTTCAAAGAAAAAAAAATAATTGTGGTGTGCTTGGGTATTAACTTGCACACCATCAGCTGCAGCTTTGCAGTTTCTGTTGACATACAGAGGCACTGTGTCAGCCTGAGCATGACAGATCTGCTCATCTCTTCCTGACACAGTGTTTGCTTGTCCCTCTTCATCCTACCTACAAAGTCATAAGGAGTAAGTTTTATTGATTCTAGATGAGGAACTTTTTCCTAATGACCTCATTTTTCTAAAAGAGATCAAGATGGAGCAGTGGGGAGGACATCTCCTCTGTATCACAGGAGAGAACATCTGAGAAAATCAGCTTCCCTGAAGACTCATTCACTCTTTGATGAACTGAGGACAGAAGAACTAGCCTGTGCTAAAAAGGCCAGTGAGATTTCTAACAATCCATTGTTTCTTATGTCTGGTCCTATATTTCACACAGTTGTGAGAAATCAACTCTGTTACATCAGCAGGGAGCCCTAGGACTGGCCTCTGATTTAATTTGCTTTAATTCTTGTTCTTTAATTTTCCATTGCCCATCCCAATGCTGTGATATGGAGTGGGAGCAGAGCACAGGGCATTTGCCATTGCAGCCCCAATCACAGCAGAGTTGTGCAGCTGTTGGGTTGCACACAGGGCAGAAAGGATCACAAGGGGCTCCGTTTACTTCCCCTCCAAACATCACTGGCAAAAAGAAAACAGACACAAATGCCTGTTGCACAGACCTCTTGCCTCTCATTTCTGCTCATTTCACAATTCTGTTTGGCTGCCCCTTTCCTTCCAAATCCTAGCTGTGAATGCTCATCTTTGAAAGGAAAGTGCTGTGGAAGGGGCCTTCATGCAGGACTCCCACTGGCTGCCACTCCTGCTGAAATAAAAAGATTGCAAGAAGCAAGAATTTGAATGAAGGACAAACGTCACATATGCTGTGTGCTCTGGAGGACAAATGCTGCATACAAAATATGTTTAATTGCTGAGTTAATTATCCCACTAAAGTCTAAATGTTGGTTTTTGGCACTCCCCCCCCCTCCCCTCAGTTGTTTACTTTTATCAGTTAGAAAATAAAAAATCAATGTCATGAAAAACATAATTATATTCCTACTAATCTGGAGTGTTTTCTCATTTGAGTACTGCAGTCTGATGCATTTTATCACTTTCCATCAGATTATAGCAGTGGAAATTGCCAGCTGAAAGCTATGGCTTGAGAGCAAAAAGGTGGAATAAGCAAACCCGCCCCAAAGCCATGTGCCTTGCCAATCAAATCTTATTCCTAATGACAAAGCTTCTGTTATTTCCTTTTTGACAATACATGAATAGCTAGTGAGTAATTGGTTCAACAGGAGCTTCATTACAGTCCAAAAGAGAAAGCAGGATATTTCATGTGAATAATTTGGAATGATTGGTAAAGATGAGGCATTATTATAGGATTGCCTTCTGCTTCACAGTCAGAAACATGCAGCCTCTTCCTTGTTGAAGTATGAAAGCATTTTGTAAATAGTTCTGGGTGCTCCCAAGTGGTGGATGATCTTGCTACTCAATGAAATGACTTTTGGTTGCTGCTGTTTATGGATTAAACACACTCATTCTTTACACAAATGGAACGTAATTGAGCTTTGTCTGGAGAGCACAGCTGTGGACACATCCTCCCACTTCCAGAGCAGGTTTTGGTGTAAGCTTTGGGTGCTTCTCCTCCACTGCAGCACACAGGGTGGTGATGCTGACCTGCAGAAACCCAGGCCCTGTGCCTGTGTCTTGGCTCCCCCCACCACACTGCTTCACTCTGCTGTCCAGTCTGGGTTGGAGAGGACAAACAAGTGAAGAGCCTCAGGCTGTCCTCAAGGGCTCTGCCACTACACCTTCCAGCTGGGCAAAAGCAATATAGAAAGCTCAGCCTGGTCAGCAGAGTGAGCATTGCCCAGCAGAGTGACCTGAGGGCATTTAGCAGAGTGGATGAGCCTGTGTCAAACACCTGCCTCACCGACCTGCTCCCTCACCCCAGCTGCCCTGCCCTGACCCCCACAAAGCAGGGCAGTGCTGTCCAGCAGGGTTCTACCAAGTAAACCACGCAGATACGCACACCACACTCCTGTCAAGGTGGGGAAAGGCAAAAGGAGCAAAGATGAGCTTTCAGGAATTCAGCCCTGGGACTGGGAGCTGACACCCTGTAAACACAGGCCTTTGTTTTGAACTGCACCTCTGGGCTCCCTCCCTTGTGATGAGGGCCCAATCCTGCCAGCCCCAATATTTCTGACTAGAGCAAATAAACCTTATAGCCTTGCTTGGGGTTTTCATATGCTCCTAGATTTGCCCTGGGGCATCCTAAACTCTACATATACCTCAGATTTTAACAACCCCCCATTTTTTTAAAGAAAAGGCCTTTACCCTGCAATAAAAGATGCTTCACTTCAATGAAAAATCATTCAGTCATTCTGGAAGCCCTAAATTGAGTTGCCTGACTCCAGCCATCTTGGATGAATGTGAGCTCAACAAGGGAAACTCAGCAGTGGGCCAGCTGTCTCCTTGTCTGTACTCCTGAGGATAATGAAGCCTTCTCCAGTAGATAATCCTAAGACATCATCTGTGAAGCTTTTAAACAGCCAGTGAATGCATTAAAATACCACTTTAAAGATAACCTCATAAGGTCATTCAGTCTTGAGGCAGTGCTTTGTTAGTGATGCACAGTGTCAGGTGTAGGAGTTCTGAGTTTCTTGCTGTCTGTTGAGTCCTTTTTAGGTTGAGTCAAAGAGGCCCTTAAGAAGTACCAGTAAGGCTCTCAGTACCCCCAAGGAAACACACCCACATCCCAGCTGGACCCTTCCTCAGAGGTTGAGCAGTCTGTGCCACAGCAGGGCCATGGTATGAAGGCAGGTCTCGGGGAGAGCATATTGGGGGAGCATCTGGTGAGAGTGTCCATATGTGTGCCAGTGGACACACATGCCCTCCTGCTCTGGCCCCTGCCTGTTTTGACAGGAGCCAAAAACCAGGGAATTGATTTTTCACCCAGTGTACCCACTATAGTGCAGCACAGCTATGCTGATGTACAGAGACATACGCTACCTGCCAGAATCTGGCTAATTCCTGCCAAATTCATGACTGTAATAAATAACAACAGCAATGTTGAACATGATCCTACTCCTCTAGGCAGTGAATAAAACAGCCTTCCCAAATCAGAGGCTGTGGCCTGATGTCAAGTGGCTGCAACGCAGCCAACTCCGAGCAGCTGAGGAGGCTACGTAGACCAGAGGAGATTCACTGCAGGGTAACTTACAGAGGGGGAAGCAGCTTTCATTTGCTGGGAGTGCCCATTTGCATGGAAAACAGTTAATCTGAGCTGTCCTTTTACCATGCTAAGGCTCCTCACCCCATGTGTGTTTCAAATGTGGAGCACCACACTATCCCTGCAGGACTGAGAAGCTCCAGAGGGTCCAGAGCCTAGGCAGACCATTCTCTGCAGGTTCTGAGTTTACAGGCAATGCTCATGTTCATTTCCATATCCTTGCAGCCTGCTTTTTAAGACATTTACTCCATCTCTTTCTCTTTTTACAGGTCTTCAGGTAGCTGTTCAGCCAAGTGTGTATTGCTGACATTAAATAGCCCTGCCTGAGATGAGAACTCATAGCATCAGGATTGATATGTGAGAAACACCAACAAATTCAGGACATGCAGCAACAGTGAGCAGGATTTCTGCGAACAGTTTGGCCATTCATTAACAAAAAGAAAATATTTGTCATCACTTTTCCCCAGAATGTTTTTACAATGGCAGCTGCTACCTGAGCTGGTATTTGTGTTGCTGAGCAAGTGAGCAGCATCCTAAGGAAATAAACACACAGGCAGGTGTGCAACCATGCTCATTTGCTGCTTTTTGAGGGCAGGAGAAGGGTGATGTAATTAGCAGACACATGTTTAAATTTTTAATTAAGAGTTTTAATGGATTATTCACTGCCTACCAGAACACACATGCTCTTACTTTCTCACTTTTTCAGTCTGGGTTCCTAAGGAAACCAGGCTTAGTCAGTCATGCTGCCTGCCAGCCAGCCAGCCTTCCTTCCTAATCAGTGTTGAACTCTTTCGGGTTCATGGCAGGCAAACACCACTTCTCTGGCAAAATCATGACTGCATCACAACACAGTGGTAGGAAAAGGTCTGAGCAGCTGCTGCAGAGTTTAGCAGTAGGCACAAATAGATGTCTTCCAGGAATGGAGCTGAATCTCCACCAAAATCAACAGGAGCAGAGGAAGGAAGGCATGAGAGGAAAGAATGGAAAGAAGAAAATAAGATCCTGGTGGGTTGACCACAGCTTTTCCAGACCCCCTCTGTTTTACTTGCTGTTCAAAGAGCAATTTTTAAACATTTTTTTTAGTCTCATGCCACTTGCTGGGGCAGTGATACTCTTTATGGCACCTGTGTGATACGAGTTGCAATGTTGGGCTGAAGGGCACAAAACTGAAATACCCACTGGACTCCAAGAGCTCTAAGTGCCACTGCTCTCATAAGTTATTTTCTTCTGCTTGTGAATTCATGGCATTATTTCCAGGACACCTCTATACTTTGTGTACAGAAAGGCTGGAGGTCTAAGAAAAAGAATTCTCAAAGTGTCCAGACCAGCATTCTTATCCCTGGGACAGTGGCAACAATGTGACACTACTCATTTTCTCCTTCCGTGGTTCAGTATCATTAGTGGTAGGTTTAATTCCTGGATGAATCCATTTCTGCTCTTCTGTGAAGGAAAATGGGTTAACATTTTTGCTGAGATCATCAGTCTTTAAAAGCTGCGGAGATTTTGAGAGGAGCAGCCTGTCAGGAAGCAGCAAGAGCTGGCTCTCTGCAAGGAAAGGTGAGCTGGAAGCTGAGCACACCAACACAGCTGGCAGGGCAGGAGTCTCAGCAGCCCCCATGGCTCCCCAGTGATCCAAGCAAGGCAGATCCAGTGTGGGGAGCAAGGATCAGACACAGTCTGTGAGCACCAGGCAGGTTCCTGGTGAGAAGGCAGGTCTGAGACCAGGCTGGAAGTCGGCTCCAGGTCAGGGTCTAGGTCCAGAGCAATGGGTCCAAAGGCAGGGACAGGCATGGCTGCAACACAGCAGGAGCTTTAGCTCAGATGGGGCCTGATGGAAGGGGCTTAGCTTAAAAGCAAGTCCCACAGGAAGGGGGATCAGCCCTGGCTGTGTCCAAGGCCAGCAAAGGAGTGGGGCAGCTCTCAGCTCTGCAAGCTCCAGGCTGGCCCTGAGCCCAGACAGCCGAACAGCCAGGAGGGGACCTGCTCTCAGGGCCCTCATCTCTCTGTTTGCCCTTGCTGAAGCATGGAATAAGTCAGAAAGTTGCTTTGTGGTTTGGAATGGTCTCTGAAGGCTTTAAATCCCATAATTTTCCCTTTTGGATTTAGGTTTGCCAGATGTAATTGCTGCTTGTTGCCTGGTGGTCCAGCAAATGATTTTTCCAAACCTATGAGGTCTGACAAAATCATGAGACTACTCAGCACCTGCTGGTGAACCTTCTGGTGGATGTGGGATGGAGAGGACCCTGTGTTTGTGCTCGATGTGAGATGGATGACCACCTGGAGAGTCCAACTGCAGAGTCATCAATATTAAAGCACAGAAGCTGATCAGCCAGAAATGAAGCACATTGTTATAGCCAAACAAAAATAAAAGCTAAAAATAGGAAAACAAAAAAGACAACAAACCCAGACTAAACACCAAGCTCTTTCTGTACATGCACAGTTTAGGTGGGGAAAGTGATTCCACTTCACCCATGCAGCCCCTGTGCCCTCAAGGCTACACAAACACACCTGGCAGCTGGACTGAGGTCTTACTTGGGATCTGATCTCTCAGACAGTCCCAGCACAGTATAAAAAACCTGAATGTTGCAAATCAAACTGGCAGTGAGCTCCTAGCACCACAATGCAAGAAGATTCTTGTCCCATAATTGGGATCTGCATATTTGTCTTGATTGTTTTGCTGCAAAATACCTCAGTGAAACTACAAAGTATACATGTGACACCTATAGCTGACAGACCTTTTCTACACCATTTACCAGAGCAATGCTTTGTGTGCCTTCTGTTCTATCTGCTACAAGAATTACCCATGCATTCACACAGTGTACAATCACTCATTTTCGTTGCTGTTGCACTCTCAGCTCGTGGGTGAGGTTGTTTATTAATTCCTTGCCCCCGAGGTGCCTGGAGGTAACACCTTGTTCTGCACTGGCACTGTCCTGCAGCCTGCACTGAGCTGTGAGCAGGAGGGTCCCTTCTGTTTGCTCCATTCCTGGATGGCAGAGGGAGGGATGAGTGCTTGACCTGGGCTGTTGGTTTATATCAGAGGTTCTGCTTAAATTCCATAAATTCCAGGGCACCACAGATGCCTAAAGGCCTGTCCCACACTGGTGTCTCTCTGTCAGAGCTGCTGTTGGGAGGGATGCGGGAGTCTCTCATTCAGACTCGGTGGAAGGTGTGTTTACACTGCAGCCAAGCCAGACCCAGCCTGAATCTGGATGGAGAAACAATCTGGGAGCCTTAGGATCTCTCCCCATACCCCAAACCCCTTTTGTAGACAAAGCATTGAACACAAATGCTGTAGGAGCAGAGAGAAATTACTGATGTTACGACTCTTCTCAAGCTGCTCAGAGAATGCAACTGGGATCTTAAACTTGTTGCTGCACGTTTTGCTGGTAACTGCTTTGTTTAGATTGTTTACATTATTTTAATGGTCTATATATAAACCATATATCATTGCACCAAAAATATGTGTGCATATGCATGTATGAGCATGTCTCTACAATTTTATAGAGATATGAAGTCATTTGGTTTTTAATATAAAAGTCGTCTTAGATTTTATATGTAGTGCCAGCTTTTCAAGGTCCTGGCTTAAAATAATTGTATTAATATAGGAATAAAATTGCATTAGACTTATGGGAGAATTTTAAGACAAAAATGCAAAATACAACATAGAATTGAAAATATAAGATACATTTTGCCTTCTTCTTTCCATTTAAAAACCTATAAAATAGAAAAAATTGAAACTTAGAAAAAAGACAACAATAAAACCCACAAAAAACCAACAACCCAAATGAACAAACACCAAACTTGGAAATCAGCAGCTGATAGGGAAAAACTCACTTCTTCCAGGCTTCCTTTCTCCAGGAAAGTGTATATCAAGGGAGTGAAAGAGAATAGGAATATTTAGCTGGAGTTCAGGCTGGTGCTAATAATGGTTCTTTCAAAAGACAATTTGAATTCTTATAGCCAAAAATATTTGCCAGTCTTTTTCCATGTGAAATGTTATAAATCAAAAGGCAATGGATATTGTAAAAAGTCCTGAAAGTATATAGATGAGTTTTCCACTGAGCATCCCAAACCCCAGAAATGTCACATACCCTTTAATTCACCCTTGCTAGCACCTTCCATGGAATATTGCCTTCATGGGAGCTGTTCACATACTCAGATATTTGCAGTGGCATTTTTGTGCGTGGCAAACTCTTGCAAAATGTAAGGTTTTCTTTTCCCTGGCAGTGCAATATGCAAATACACTCCACTGATGCACAACTGAGCCCACTTAGTGCAGCTTATCATACTGAAATAGCCTCATCAGTGCAAACACCCAGCATCCTCTTACCCGGGCTGTAATAAGATCTCAATGACATATACACGGGTTTGTAGGATCAGATTATTATTTGTGTAACATTAAAGTCCTGCTCTATCTGGCAGGCCAATATATGGCACTCCTCATGACATTTAGTTACCAAGAGAACTTGGAGACACAAAGCTTCTCTCTGGGAGAGCATTAACAGCCCTGAGCAGGCTCAGCTGGAGCATCCCCATCACCCCAGCCCTGCCCCAGAGCCCCAGTCTGGCTCAGCCCTGGCTCTGGGGCAGGAGCTCAGGTGCAGCCAGACGTGTGCCTGGCCAGGGGATCTGTGTTCCCAGGCCTCAGCCCACAGCAGCTCTGCAGCTTGGCCTTGACTTTGGCCCTGCCCCATCAGCATGGCCCTGCCAAGGGTCACTGGACCCCATACAGATCCTGCCAGGCCTGACCTCGGACCTGCCTCATCACCACAGACTTGCCTGGTGAGTTTGAGTTTTGGGTAAAATATTGGGGTCTGCCCTTCCCCACTCCCTTGCTGCTAGTCCTGGGATACCCTTTAGCTCTTGGGGTGCAGGGAGCAAGTGACCCTTGCTGCTCCCAGACGTGGTACCAACCTCTCATTGTGTGTGCCCAGCAACAAGAGACGAGACTAAGGGATGAGTTACAAGCTTGTTAATAAGGGAATCTGTGTCTCAACACCCTTGCCACTATTAGGATGGACCACATGAAGGATTTTTTCTAGTGTGTCTCAGATTCTGCTTCAGCAGCATGAAATATAGATCATTAATTAATTAGAAACAATTCAGTTGCATGATCATAAGATTGTTTTTCTTTCCACGAATGGATGTAACTCTTCTGTCTCTGTCACAAGTGCTCATATTTTTCTCTTGGGAGGGCTAACTCTGTCTAGCCATAGGAAATAATAATCCTGCCTGCTAAAATACAGCCGTAGGGCTGTCCATGGAACAGAGAAGCCTTGTACCTAGAACAGTGACAGGCTGCTCTGCCCAGCAGTGCACCAGGGAACCAGGCTGGGCAGAAGCAGGAGGCCTGAGGAACCTGCCAGCTCCAGCCCTTGGTGAGTCCTTCCGATGCCCCTCAGTTGAGCTGCACATCACACACACCTCCCTGTTTGCCGAACTGGCAACGAGTGCTCTGCTCCTCTGTAATTCTTCATAAGAGAAGACAGACTTTGGTTGCTGGCAGACACCTGTCTGTCTTGAAGTATGTGCATAGCATGGAGTGCAAATTTTCTGGACTGATGCTGAAGAAACCTTTATCAGAGGATTCTGGTGCTTCTTGGTGTGTGCAGGGAACGATTTTATTTCTTCACTGCATATTTTGTGAACTGTCACATCTTTTGATCTTAAAAAAAAAGCTCTACTAAGCCTCAGCAATTCCTAAAGCAGTGTTGAAAAATATAAGATGCTCCTGAAATCAATTGTTGCTTAAATCCATGTGTATTTTGCAATGTCTAAAAGCTTCTTTCCCCTCAATCTGGAAAAGATGAATTTAAAAACCAAGCAAACACATACCCCTGCAGCTCCCCCAAGGTCAACATGTAGTCATTCAACCCAAGCAGTCAGTCCTGCCTGTAAAGAGCAACTCACTTTAATATTGCTAGACTCATAATGGAGATCACAGTGGTGTCAGTTCTCAAATCAAAGAGAAATAAAGGTTCATGTTTCTGTCCCAAGAGAAGGCAACTGGATTTGAAGTTGTCAGTCTAGAAGTTTCAAACACAAACATGTACATGTGCCTGCAAAGTCAGACTCCTGGATGTATGAATAACCTTTCTCTAGACAGGATAGTGTAGCACAGAATCCTCTAAATGGCATTCTATGGCACTACTGAATGTGGTGCAGTTTGTTCAGATCTTTCAGTTAAAAACTATTTGAAAACAGAAAGGAAAGTCACTACAGGTTGCTTAATAGGTTGCTAGTGAGGAATATGAAAGTTGCTTACCCAAGATACCATTTGCAGTAAACACTAAGAAGAACTGATTTAGGGCTACAATTAAGGTTGAAACACATTAGAGAAAGATTTAGATTGAGCATCAAGAAAAAATGCCAGAAAGCTGCAAGGTGTGTATTCCCTGAAATGCTGGGAATGTATTGAGGGAACTTCCACCCATGTCACTTTAAGGTAGCTCACTGAGAAAAGGACACAACATGTTTATTCTGGGCTTTCATTTGCACATCATCTTTAAATTTAAGCTCTGAAGAACACATTTTAAGGAGCGGTCCTGATGAAAGAAATTAAATTTACCAAGCTTTCCTAATTTGGGTCTATGTTCTCTGCTTCTTCTCTATGACCCTATACATGGAGCACTTACAGAACTAAATCATCAAACCAAAACAAGTCACTTCTTTCTTCTTACTTTCTCTCGAAAAGGAAGGAAAAAAATCAGAGAAGTTGTGAAGAGATTTTTAACTAGATAAAATAAAGGCAATTTCAAACTGAAGTAGGTCCTTCTGTTTAAACAGTAGTTAATGCTGTTACTGATTAGAATCACACCAGTGCCTAGATGTCTTAGCTGAGATTGGGGCGGGGAGAGGGATAATGCCACTTTCTTTATACTCTAGATCAAAAAGACAGCCAAAGGAGGTATTACTGTCTCTGTATGATAGAAGATGAAACTCAGGGAGGTTAAGTGACTGCCTTACTGATAGGCAGCCTGTAACAAAGACACAAAATGAAGCCAAAGCTTCTGAGTTTCAGTTTGGTGCTTCATTCCAAACTCTCCCTCTGCCTGGGAGCTTTGTTAGGTAGGACTCCAAAAAGGTTTGCTGTTGTTTCACCAGTGCATTTCTGTCTGTGTAAAGCAGGAACTACAGTGCTTGGAACAGGCAGGCTTTGTGGCATGAATTGGAGCCAGTTAACGTAGCTGGCTGTGGGTTAATTCTTTATGAAATGAGATTGTTGTTCATGTGTGTCATGCAACTGCACTCAAGAGACCTGATTTTGATTGCTTGCATTACCAGCTGGGAAGTCAGAAGTTTATAATTTTAGAAGCAAAAGGAGAAATGTAATTTCCTGGACTTATAGATGATTTTTTTAAAAGCAATTATCCAATGTCTATACAGTCAACATGTAAACTCAGTGGTAATTCTTTTCTAAGAGGTTAATTGTTATAAGAAGAAAGAAGCTTATATGCAGCAATTGAAATTGAGTGGGTTCATCACTATATTCAGAGCCCCACTCCCAAGCTGATCATCTCTCTAATAATCCTCAGCATTTATACAGACAGGAGCATTTCTGAGCTTCGCCAAGAGTCAGGCTAATATCTTTCCTAGCTTGCAAACAAGAAAACTGTAGCAAGGAGCTTTCAGCATGTCTAGATACAATGCCATGCCTTTAAAACTCAAAAGATCCTGCTGCCCACTATTTCATCTCTTCACCCATATTATTTTCCATTAGACTATTTGTCTCTGATAGTTTGGGATAGCTGTAGATTTACAGCCAAGGAAAGATTGAAAAAAATAAGACAAGTGAAACTCTTAAAGAAACAAAGGACTAGTAGGCTTATTTACTGTCCTTTCTGAAATATAGATATTCATTGTTCCTGGATCTAGTAAAGATGGAATTATTTTTCTTATATTCCTGAATATTCTCAATTTACATAACTGTTCAACTCTACTTATGTCTTAATTTTAACCAAATTACAGCACTGAATTAAAAAGTCAACTTTTGCTAATAAAAGCATAAAGTTTATCATGAGTGCTCATTCTTTAATCTGCTGCCTGAATTAATAAAGAGAATTTCTAGTTGACCATTTAAATGGAAATTTAAATTCTACTACACCCAATTCTCAGTATAAGGAGACCTCTAGTATAATCGATAATTTGATAATATCTTTTAAAAAATCCAAACAGGCCAGCAAGCCCCAAAGTAGAAAATGCATATGTCCAATGCAAATAATTTCCCACTTGCTTATTCACTTTTGCTACTAATTGAAAGGTCTCCTATGTGTCTTGGCATTTGCAATGATAGCATTTGTGAGAAAGTTAGTTTTATGATGTAATGTGGGAATTTATTACATACATTTGTAGATTCCTTTTCTGTTAGGTAATTCAGTATTTGCTTTCTTTTTGATTCTTTTATGTATCCCTTGCTTCCCAGAAAGAGCACTGGGGCCACAGATGAGCTCTTTATTTAACTTCAAATTATTTTAATTTAGTCCAGAGTTTCCAAAGATTAATTATTTGGTGTGCTCTACTTCAGATTGCTTCATTTGCAGGAAATTAATGTTCAGCATTACTTGGAAGTGAAGGAAAACGAACAGGTCATTTATAACAGCCTGTCATTAATACCATACACATATTTTTCTATTCCTAATGACTGGGGTTTTAAATCAGCCATACAAAATTAAGCCCAAACATGCAAATACTTAAAGTATGATAGTCTGCTCCTCATTTCTTTATAAGATTTGGGATTATTCCCTGAAGCAGGTGTGTAAATTCATAATTGCACACATGAGTATCTAAATATCCCCACTAAAACCTTCCAGATTGCTCAGTTGCAGTCACATGTCTTGTTCAGACCACAGCAAAGCTGAGAGTTGATTGAGGTTCCTGAGAAGATACCCACCTTCTCTCCCCAGAGTGTCTGTTCAGGCACCATTACATCTGTAATCACTCCCTAACCCCTTACAGTTTAGCTTGCACTCTTTTAATGGCCAGTCATTTCTAGCATGTCTGAAAAGTTCTCTGCACCCTCTGTGGGGCTGTTTGTGTGGGGGTGACAATCCAGGGGATGACTCACTGGATGCAAGTTAAGCATCCAGCTCCTGTCGAGAAACAATAAGAGTTGATTAACTCCCAGCTGAGCTTTTGAAAATATCCAACTTTGCTCTTAGGCCACCCTTCAGCTGAAGATAATGCATAGAGAATGCTACTAGTTGCAGTGGAGCAGAATATTCATCTTAGTTATTAGCTCAGGCAGCATGATATCTCACTTAGCAGCAATAAGCTGTGTTAAAAAAAAAAAAAAAAAAAAATCTGGCAGCCCAGAATTAACAGAGTGGGTGAAATACTGTGAGGAGAGAGGCAGTGGTGGATGTTACAGAAAGACACAGGGTCTGATTATCCAGGCGTTGAGAGGGATAGAGGAAAAAAAAAGAGGGGATGTTCTGCAGCTTAATTAATGGAAAGAGGCTTGTGCATCTGACAGCAGCCCCTCTGCAAGGTGAATTCTTTCATAAAGAGCCTCATTCATGAGTTGCCAAGACATCCACAACCTATTCTTGAATTCACACAAAAATTAAAAGAAAAACAACTGACTGGCTAATTTAGCGACTTGCAGGATGCAGCTGGTGCTACTGTTTTCACAAAAAAAAAAGGCCTTTTCCCTTCCACCTCCTAACCATGCCAGTCTTCCTCCCCACCCCCAGCTATTTTGTATCCTGCTGCACCAGTGAGGAGTGTGACAACTCCTGACTTAGCTGGCACTGTGGGATATCGAATAACAAAGGGGAATAATATCAGGAGAACAGAGGGGATCTGGCCAGTGCTAAGGAACAAGATCACAGCTTGCTCAGGTCCTGCCATCAGCTGAGAACTAGAACTTCCCTTTTTTTCTTCTTTTTTTCTTTTTTTAAAATTATTATTATTATTAAATAAACAAAGGCCTTAATTATGCTGGATAATGCAACTGGCACCTTGATAAATCATCAGCTGTGTACCTCTCCTGTGCACCCCTGAGGAGACAGTTTGTGTAGTTCCAGGCGTATGAAGAAGACACTTCACATTTCCAACATTGATATGTGATTACCTTGGCTCTTCCTAGCTTCTGCTTCGCATTTTCATATTACCTGACACAGAACAACAATTGTCTCCTGCCCTCCAAATCCCTTTTCACTCAGATTTTCCTTCCCAAAGGATATTTAATACAAAATCCTTCTGTGCATGATGATAATTTAACAACCAGAGTTAGTCAGGTTGGGAGCCTTAATGCAAGCAAGCCAGTGGTGATTTTTAAGGGAGCATTGAGCAGATCTAAAGGTTCCTGAAAGGGTCTTTGAAATGATGTGGTGTATTGCCACCTGACTCTGACAGGCCTCCTAGTCTAGCTAACAGAGCTTGAGTTGCTGCAGTACCGGCAGCTATGGGAAGTGACTGAAATAAATTGTTTGTGCAGCCAGAGCTTTATTTAGCAAAGGAACCTCACAGCTAATGCTGCCAACAAAGAAAGTAAAGAAAACATCATACAGACACCACTAAAAATCCAGCTGGAGATAGCAGTGTGGTCCCTGACGCCAGTCAAACTCTTCTTGGTTCAAGCTGGAAAAAGAAACTACTAGAGTGGATGTTGCTCAATTTCCAAACATTGCAGAGCAGACCAAAGGTTTTTCTAAGCCTGGGCTTGGCAATTTGGCTTAGCAATTTCAGAGCTGGCTTGCCACATGGATTATTTCCCAAACTCCCACCCTTGGTGAGAATGTTGGTGTGCCAGGAGATGCTGAGCAGAAGTTCAAAGGGTAAGTACTCCAACCAGCTTTGCAGTAGGTGAGGGTTTTCACTGTCCTCTGAGTTTGAAAAGTGGTCGTGGTGCCTATCAGTCACATTTCTTAGAACTCTGGTGCTGCCATACACCAAGAGTTGGGTATCATCAGAAGTGTCCAAATTATGTGGCTGGTAACAGCCTCTCTGATCATTACTATTTCTTCAGCTTATTAATAGGATTTTAAAAAATATATAGTGGAAAGTGGATGAGAATAGGATTAACAAAAATATGATCAAGCTTTCTCCTACCTTTTTCTCTCCATGTTTCTTGGCAGTCTTTAATCAATAAAAAATTGCAACAACTACAGATCTGGAATTTTTCCCCTGGCTAAAACTGAACTATAATATAGTACACCCATATCACAGCTGGAAGTTGTGAGGATTCTTTCAGTTACATTAAGGACTGTCAGAATCCTTTTGCAGCTCAAAGTAACTTTATTTAGCAAAACTGCCTCTGCAGTCTTTTTTATTGACTTCTAAGTACCGAGGATGGCCCTCTTTTCAACTGAAGGGCTTAGCAAGTGTGCTACCTGCCTTTTTGGAGAAGCTTCTCCTTCTCCCTCCCCCTGGCTTGTCCAGTTCGATCTGTAAAAAGTTATATACGTCATGTGCATTTAGACAGAGACCAAGAGAATATTCCAGCAGTATGGAGAACACAATGAGCTGTTGGGAAGCTGTGAAAGGGATTTGGTGTGAACCTTAAAATGAATCCCCCCTCTCATAAAGTGACAACCCAATATCCCCAAAGGGAACAGCAGGAGGGAAACCTAAACCTGTCGACAAAGTCAACCGGTAATGATTGGAGAGTTAATTACTTTAAAGCCCACAAAGACAAGCTGAGGTGTTAAAATGGCCCCTGCAAACATCAGCATCCTCCCCTTTCACCAGACTAACTAAACACAGCAGGACAGTAGGAAGAAGGACCTGAGCAGCCCCTGATTATGGCAGTTTTCACTACCTCTGAACAAAATGATCTTTATTCATTTTCAATTTCATCCTTTATCTTGTCAGCTGTCCTCACCAAGTATTACTGCAATGTGTATAAAAACACAAGGCTGCATCAAGTTCAGCGATGCTGGCTGGTACAGAGTCCAGCAATATCCCAGCCCTCCTCTTGGGATTAGCCTTGAAAACACCACTCTTGCACTCAGCAGCAAAATGCTTCCTGTCATATCAGTGCCTTTTACATGGCAAAAGGAGAAACTTAAATCCAGTACAGCTATAACTAACAATTTACTGTGGAGCCTAGGTGCTAATCCTTTTTTCTCCAGCAAATTTGTTTTGAGTCACACATTCTATAAAGATTCCATTTGTGAGGTTTAACACAAGATTAGCAGGTGTTTCAATGTAAAGCCTGTAGAGGTTAAATACATTGGTAGGGTGTTTCAGATGATGATGAGCTATTGTTGTAAGAAACCCTACTGACCCATTGGACCCATAACAATTGATTGCCATTTATTAAAACATCTATTAATCACTTACTAATCCTTTATCAGGCATAAATAGAACCTTCACATCAAGTACTCTGAGACACTGTATATATGAAAGACACCTTCTTATAGACATTGTCATGTATAAGAGCCACCTGTTTTTTTCCTTTGCTCTTAGTGTTTTCCTTTGCATTCCCAAATTCTCTTCATCCTGTTGCTTCTTTAACATGTAGCATAGTTAATGCAGCAAAAAGACATGTTCCTGCTAAGGTCTGAAATGTGTGTTAACAGGCCAGCAGTTTCTTCTCCACGACTAGCATGGGACCTCTGAAACTGGATCTCTTGTGCCCAAAGTAGAGCCCTTAATACTCAGGTGCCCAGATTTTTCCTGAGGCCAGCGTCCTCTTCTAACCACTTTGCTTTACACTTTGTCTGTCTCTGGTTGGGGAACAAGAAAAATGGTATTCACTCACCTAACAAAGCTCTTACAGGAACTAATTCATTAAGGATTGTAAAGAACTTTGATAAAGCAGTGTGGTATATTTGCCAGAGTAGAAAGGAACATGTGGGATTTATTATAAACAGTCACTGTCTCCATCCCTGTGGGATGACAGCTGATCTACCACAAACACTTATTTCCAAATTACAGTATTATGCCAATTACAACTCCTGAGTTGAAACTGCTATAGCTTTTACCTTATAATCTGCTAGTTTCAGGAATTAAAAAGCACCTGAATCAGTAAAATGGCAGCAGGAGACTATTTTACACTATTATTTAATTTGATTAAATGTAATAGATGAGACAGCAAATGATCAGAAAACACAGGTTACTCACTTTGTGTGTATATAAATACATGAGTGTATATATTAATATAATCTATAGTGCTTTAGTTGGGCAGTGATGCTCTGTTGTGTGCAGCAATGCATACCCTCATACATAAACCAAGAAGCATTCTGCTTGTGTTCAGAGGAGCAGACGTAGTTTCATGGATTAATCTTTCAGATTAAATTAAAATATAAAAGGCTTGGGGGGGGGGGGGGAATATCACAAATAAAAAAAAAAATTAAGAAAAGGCTGTTTTAGTTCCAAAGGAATATGAGGTTGAAGGTTGGAGTTGCAGGGAAGCTGCTGGCAGGTAAGCTAAGCCGAGGAGGTGGTGCAGGTAAAGAATTTATGCATTCAACTCCTAGGCAGGGACATGCTTGGGAGGACTAGAGGCTGGGACAAAACTCATTGCACTCTTAGGATGACTTTTCTCCCCACGGTCACTTCTTTCAACAGCATATGCCAGGGGATGAAATTTCCAGGTGACTGTGGTCAAATATGTGGCTGTGTGTGGTAATAATAGAAGGAACATCCTGGCTTGGTTGAAGTCATAGGACATTTTGCCAGACTTTGATGGGGGCCAAGATTTTACCCTCCAGCATCTCCAAAGATAAATAGGGATCTGTCACCATACCAACATGGACAACTACATAATTGTTTCTAAATATGTAACAGCCCCACTAGTTCTAATGGAACTGCATCAGTGATTAAAGCCCTCACAGGGAAATTCTTAATATGGCAGTAATTTCACGCACAAGAATTTTCTTACTGATTTCAAGCAAGTGTTCAAACTCTGATTTGATGTTCTTTTTTGTACACTGATGAATTTGTTCTGCACATATCTGGGCTTTATTTAAGCAGTAGTCTCCAGCATGTCTTACACCACAGCCATACAGCAATTTTCAGATTTTCATTTTTGAGAACTGAATTTAACTGAGACCATGCAGAGTCCTTAACTTCTTGCTTTCTCTCACTTGTGATCAAAAAATAGCAGCGTTAGTGCATTTTTAGAATAATTCTAAGGACTTTTGAGGAGAAGCATATGCTTACTACAGACTCTACAATGTAGATGTACAATAATATATATTTTTCCATGGAGGGTGTGTGTGGCATGAAAATCTCATAAATAAGATTATTTAAAATATAATAAAAGCAAAGAGACTAATAGAACAAAGTGAAATGGGCCAAAGTAGTTCTCTCTACAAGAATACATGGGAAAGTTATTTTGATTTTAGATACTCTTTTTTAACATTAAGGACATGATTTTAGCACACAAAGTGGGTGTATTCAATGTATAAGTGTTTAGACACCTGTTACTCCTTGGGGGAATTAGTGGTACTTCATCAGTTTGTAGGAGTTATGGGAGAGAAATCCTGCAAAGTCTGCCCATAAAAGACACACTAAAGTGTAAATTTTATTGTTTGCACTGACTTCCTTGATGGGCTTACTACTTTTCCATAGATACTTTTAATATAGGCTTGAGGGTGTTTTCATACAGTAAATCAAAAATATTTCTGATCTAGATGACCAACCAAAATGCTAATAGACAATCTCAGTTAGATCCAAAGCATTCCAGGTACATAGGTTTCTCTGTGTACCATGCACTATCTCAAACTGAACTGCACTAAATTGCCATGATGTAGCTCTTCTGAAGTTATAATTTTGGAAAATAGCATAATTTACAGTGACAGTGGATCTGAGTTTGCTGGACAATGATTCATGTATAAGAGGTTCATGTGCTCAGACTTCACAGTTTACATAATATCAGGCGCGTCTGTAAATGTCAAGATCCATGGGACTCTCCCTCTAAACAAAAGGTTCTTGAATATGTTAAAAACTGGAACACAACTCCCAATGACATATCATTCTATAAAATTTATTTTTAGGAAAAGAGTTAAATTGAGAAGAAAGAATGGAATTATTTAAACCAGAGACTTTCATGATTTTTCTCTGTGCTGTTACTTATGTTTTCACGGCACACTCATAATTCCAAAATGGCCAAACATATTATCGAGTTTTCTCCAGTGTTTTGTTTCCTGAACTGGGATGTGGCCATGCCAAGTTTCAGTTTCAAGAAATTATTTTTATGTTTTTACCACTAACCAAGTTGTAAATTTCCCGGAAAGAAAAAAAAAAGTTTCTGATGGAAATGTTGACACAACATTCAGAATAGTGTTGCAAATGTGACGCTGTGCTACAAATTGTGCTGAAATGATTTATAACATTTCCAATAATTTAAAAACTATTTTAAATCACTGCCAGGTCCTGCATAATACATGAACCTTGAAGGATTCTCCAACAAGCATTAGGTCACTACACATTTCAATTTCCCTCTTTATGTTTAAAAGGCTGCATCTGGCAGTTAAAAGGCTAAAACCTCAGTCAATGGTTAGGGTGTGATAGATGCATGCTGGAATATTATTTTCACCCAGTAGCTTTCTGTAAGTAGGTCATACAATTTTACAGTGCTCTGAAACATCACCAAAGAGCTTCCTTACACAGTGTCTCCAGAAACTGACTCTGAAAGAAGTTGCACTAAACCTTGATGGTTTTTTAAATATTATTACGGGAACTTTGTTTCCTTACTAGTCTACATGCAGTGCATCATCTAGGGACGACCTTCAGAATTTATTGTAGAAGATCATTTTCCACCCACTCTTAAGGAGGTTTTTTAGAATTTTATATTTTCTTATTCAGGACCAGATATTTTTAGAAAACTTTGCAGGCAGGCACCTAACACAACATGTCACCCACAAGATGTGGAAAAGAGGATGTTGAGGAGATGTCTGGAGCCATCATGTTTGGGAAGATGGGGAATGTCTAGCTGTGGCTGCTTGAGTAGATGCTCAGGCAGGTAGGCTGCCTTTCCTTCCCTTGTGTGGTACCCTGTGGATGTATCCCATGATATTTTGTCATGCCATGCTAGGGTAAAAAGTGATGTTTGGGTGAAAAGTGCTGTTTGTTGGTCTCAGGTGAGAAAATCATCACAAGGAGTATTAAAACCCGGGAGTAGGACTCGAAGGTTCTGATGGGTCCCTTCCAACTCGGCATATTCTGTGATTGCTGAACACTGACACGATGAGAGGCCTTTGGCAGCACCGGTCAAGACGGCGAGGAGAAAACCGAGCTTTAAGTGCGTACGTGTTATCACCTTGTTCTTTAATATAAATTCCTCCTAACATCTTGTTACATGTACAAACTCAACGGGAGGACAACATCTGTGATTTGTTCACGCTGCTTCCATCCCTCAGACTAATTATGGTAGCTCAAGCACAGCCCTCTTCCCCCGGCCCGGGGGAGTGCTCAAGCCCCAAAGGCTGCCCTGGGGGGGCTCCCACCGACTCAGGTCAGATCGCCCCACGCACGACCGAAAGCCCAGCGCGACCCCCCGAGGGCGGCCGAGGGCCCCCGGGAGGCGCCGGTGGCCGCTTCCCCGCAGCCGCCTTCCCGCCCAGGGGATGCGCCGCCCCCCAAACTTTATCGCCTTTCCCCCTTCTCTTCCCCCCCCCCCCCTTTTTTTTTCTTTTTTTTTTTTTTTTTTTTTTTTTTTTATAGGGAGAAAAGGTGGGGGGAGCTCAATTTCCCACTTGCCAACAGCAGATAAAAAAGTGGGGAGGGACCTCTTCTGTCACAGCCTATGTAGATTAACCTTTCAATTAGCTGTTATCAGGTCCTGTGTCTTAGCACCAGTCCTCGCAATCTGCGTCCGCCCGCACCGGGGAGGCTGGAGGTCTGGGGTGGGTTTCTGTTTTAATTTCTAAATTAATGATAATTGCTCGCGTGGCTCCCCTCCCCCGCCGAGAGCTGAACGCGTGTGTCTGATCTGCCCGTCCACCTTTTAGTGTTTTGGAGTGAGAAGAGGAGCCCCGCGGAGGAGGAGGAGGGGAAACAAGGTATTCTCTCTGTATTCATCTTCTTTTTTCCCCTCTCGCGGAGGGGCTTAGGGAAGGTAACTGGTGCAATCAATCCGCTGGCTGGGGATTCCCTCCACCCCCTCCCCGGCTCGTCTGGCTCTCCTGGCTGGGTCTCTTCAGTGTGTATGTGTTTGGGGAAGGGGGTGGGGGGAGGCTGTGTTGTTGTTGTGTTCCTGGCTCTGCTTGCAGCCAGGAGAGAGAGCGAGCGGGCGAGCGAGAGACAGAGCGGAGAGAGCGAGCGAGCGAGCGAGAGAGAGAGAGGAGCCGCGATCGCGTTTCAGGGGCAGCACATTCCGCAGGAACCGCTGCTGCAGAAACACACACGGGCAGAGAAAGGAGGTCATTGCAAGCAAAGGGGGGAACCTGCATCGGAGGTTAGAATCCCAGGAGTTTATGCGGGGGATAATAGGGAGCATGCGATGGGGTTTGTTTTGCATTGGGTGACAGGCTGCAATTTGCCATAATAACCCCCTTTCCCTCCCCTCTCCCAGCGCAGGGGGCTTGTCACTAGGCTGGGTACTTTTTTTCCTTTAGCATCGGAGGCTGATGCACGTGTTTGCAGATACTTGCGCTGGGTAAATGCATTGCAATGCTCTGCGTTTTGCAGGGGAGGGGGAGCAGCAGCAGGGGGTGATGGCTGGGCTGGATGGGGTGGGGAGAGGGGGAATGGAGTGGCGGAGGGAAGCAGGGGATGGCTGAGGTTTTTGTGTTGCATGTTCCCACCCTGTCTTTCTGAGGCGGCAATTGTTCCTTCGCAGACGGGGTGACAGAGAAGTCCCTGTGCTTCGCATGGCGAAACTTGCAGGGACCTGCATGTGGCTGCAGAGCTGGGAGTCATTGTCGTCGTCCCCGTTCCCACTCCCTCCTCCCTCCCTTGGCGGTGCGGGGTGTGTGTGTGCGCGATAAGCGGCTGCCAGTGCCAGGCACCTTGGGAGGGTTATGCTGGGAGCATGCCGCTCCATCTCGCCCGCCCGGGCGAGTGCCAGGCTCTGAGGCACGCGCGTGACGCTCAGTATTTAAGGCGGCTCATTAGTGTGTGTGGCGCGCCCGCCCGCCCTGCCGAGCTGGTTCGGGCGGCCGCCGCCGGTGTCTCGGCAGCTCTCGCGCTCCCGAACAAACTTCGGGAGCGAGCGGGTGGGGCGGCAGCGGGGGGGGGGGGGGGGTAGGTAGGCCGGGGGGTGGCGGACGGGCGGCAGCGGCAGCCAACGGGAGGGCGGGATTGCGAGAAGTCCCGCCTCCGCCCCGGCGCGTGACCAATCGCGAGCGCCCGAGGCCCAGCCGCGAGGCGGGTGGGTGGGCGGGGCGCGCGAGTGTGTGGCGGCGGCGGCGGCCAGTGTCAGCCGCCGGCCCCGCCCCCTCCCGCCGGTGGGCGGTGTTGAGCGAGCAGGGAAGGGGCGCGCCGTGTGATTGACTGGCACCGTCCGCCAATGGGCGCGCCGGGCCGGTTGCTGGGCGGGCCGGAGCCGATGTGGGCGGGTGACGGGCAGCCCCCCCCGGCCCGTGAGCGCGCAGCGGCGTGCGCGGCGCGGGCCAATGGCGGGCGGCGGTGGGCGGGGCGCGGGGTAGGTAAGGTTTTAATGAGCCTCCATTGGGCTGTAATCAGTGTCATGTCGGATTCACGTTAAGTACAACAGGGCGAGACAAAATGGCGGCGTAGGTGCGCCGAGCCGCGCGCGGCGGCAGCGGGGCGGTCGCGGCGGCCGCGGGCAGCGCGGAGCGGGGCAGGCGGCCCGGCGCGGCCCGGCGGCGGGAGCGGCGGAAGAGCCGGCAGCAGGGGGAGCCGCTGCGGCGCCCGGAGGAGGCTCCTCCCCCCGCGGAGGTGAGTGGTACCGGGGGGGTCTCACCTGCCTCCCGCGGGGGACGCGCGGCCGCCGCCCCCGGCCCCGCCCGGCGCCCCGCGGTGCAGGGGCGCGCGCGGCCCCGCGCCCCTGAGCTGCCCTGCCCACGGGTCGCCGTGCCCCGGGGCGCAGAGCCTGCGGGCTGGGGGCTTCTGCCTCGGCAATGGCAAATCCCGGAGCAGGGCGGGCAGGGCGCAGAGCCAGCCCCGGCTTGGCCCCTTCAAACGCAACAATGCCTTGGCCCGAGGCTCTAGGCGTTGCACGTCTCCGTGGCTGGGCTAATACTGCGAAAACCTTAAGTAAGTTGGGGAGGGGAATAGTCCAGCCTGGCAGTGCCACGTTTTGGAAGTGATGTTCACATTGTGTGTTCTTTGCCCGGACCTCACCTCTCGTACTCCGTCACTGGGCATTGGAAATAACCCCCTCTGGCAAGGGCAGACGGATACCCACACCTGCTGTTGAAAGCCACTCTCCCAAAAAGAAATGTTTTTAGTTCACCTTTTTCCAGGTGAACTCTTGGCAGTGACTATTACCTTCCCAAATTTCCTGCTGTTCTGTAGTTCTGTATTTTAAAGTGCTCAGAACTTCCAGAGGAGAAGGTGGGAAAGGTGAATTTGGGTGATTTTTCTGCTGTCATGTTGTGCTGGTGCTGTTTCCTCTGGTGGCGCTTGCTGCTGTCATGTTGTGAAATGATTTTAAGTGTATGATCTCAAAGAAGCTTGTGGGGTATCTCAGAGCACAAGCACTTCCATCAGTTCTTTTCACATGTGCCACTCTTCTCTCTACACCCCCGAGTCTTTGGTGCAGTTTTGAAGTTACTGTAGTGTCTACATACCTGTCTTTTTAAAGCATGTAAATGTGTCATTGCCCTTTCTTATTATTGGAAACTGTATGTTGTGTAAAGAATAATACAATAGCTGGCTTCATGACCTGAGTAATTTTAAGAGGGATATGCATAATGGGAGTCCTTACCAGGATTTGCTTTCTTCCCATCTCTTTGTAGGTCCATGTCTTTTGCGATAGCAAAACAACTATCTTGTCTGTTTTGCATCATTAATTGAGATGGGGGTGGAATACAGAGTTGATTAGCTGCAGAATTCTAAGTAGTGGCTTGGAGCAAGGAAAAATGGCAAAAATGGAATGCAATGGCAGTCTTCTCTTCCTCCTCCTCTGCTGCAATCCTTACCTGACCCTGATGCTGCAGCAGAGAGCTGGCCTGCTGCTGCTTCTCCTGAGTGTGTGCAGAGCAGGTAGGAGGGAGCAGAATGAGATTGAGCTTCACAGGTCACCGGCAGGTTGCACAAGTTGCTGTCATTTCCCCCAGCTGCATCTTCTCACCCCTTTCTTTTTGTTTTTGTTTTTTATAGCTGTGTTAACCTCAGTTTTTTAAAGTTTAACTGCGTTTACATTTATCAAAGCCGAAGCAGACTTTTCATTAAAAAAAACCCCAACCTTTAGATTGTATGTTGTGATCATTGTGTAGTAACTTTTGGGTTTGGTTATGGAGAGAAGTGTAGCTTTTTTTGTTGCTGTTTTTTTGACTACACCGCTTGTTTTCACAATCGGGATCACCTGGAAGCAATTCCAGGTACTAGTTCAGTCTAAAAACCACCTTATTAAAGGATTATAGGATTACTGATGACACCTGAGATTGAAGTGTTCAGTCACTGCCTTCTTTAATTATAATCATCTGTGCAATAGGTGTGTGCATTATAAAGGGCGCATTTGCATTCATTCTAAATCCCAAGCTGAAATTTTGCAACTTCTTTGTATATATCTGATAATTTATGACCTAGGCAAAGGGACAAGCCTTGACTAGAGATGGTTTTTTGTGTTTTAGAGCTAATGGCTTATACTTCACCCTCGAATGCTTCTGCTCTTCAGTGGCAGACTTGTTAATAGATTTGGTCAGTAATATAGTAGGGCCAAACTTTCTCAAATGCTTTTATTGTCAATAGAAGATACCATAGAGTGTAGAAGTTGAAATATGACGAATTACTTAGAAGGAACTTCTTGACTGTTGCCATAAAACTTGGAAGTTGTCCTGTGCATTTCACAGTATGGAAAATCTATTTTGTGATTGAATGAGTGCTGCTGATCGTGATTAAAAGTTAGTTAATTACAAGGGGAAGAAGATTAATAAATAGACATGAGTGCCTAAATAGACTAATTTATAATCACTTATTTAAAATGATATTTCCTCAAAATCTGTTTGGGTAATCATCACACTTTTTATATTAAATCATGTATGACCACCTATTTGTAGTTTTGGTAAAATTGCATTCTAAACTTAGAAACCTGAATGTAATTTGTATTTCTGAGTATCCTTTTATGTTGAATCTTGCAAGATTGTTTTTAATATATTTGTTTTGTTTTGTCTAGTCACTTTGCATGTAAATGTGTCTATTTCTGTATTGCCAATCTTGGATCAGTCTGTCTTGATTTCTGAAAGATCTCCTTAATTTCTAGCTGCAGGATATAAGTTGTTTTCCTGGGGAAGATGTTTGTTAGTGTTGAGTTATTCTGACTCTAGCGTGTGGCAGGCTTTGGCATGGCAGTCATGGGGGTCAGGGGGCTGCACTTCAAGTTCACGTGCGCTCAGAGTGCCAGAGTAAGAGAGGCTCTGAGTTGTGGCAGAACAATTTAAAACCTGGCTTGGATGCACTTTGCATGGTTCCTTAAGGCAGCATGAACTTGGATACTGTTGGAAGGTGTCTATTTAAGATGACTTGGTTTTTGCTTCTGAAAGATCCTGTCCAGCGCATTGGAAACTCTGTTCCTGCTGATCCACTCTACTGGAGTTGATTTAGTAGGTGCTAGCATGCAGGAGGTTGTGTTACACGTAAGGAGTTTTAAGTAAATAAGTAAAAATGTAGTTCTGAATGTATATGGCTGTGAAATTTCTGTACCAAGCAGTAGACTTTATATGAAGATAGAGGTTTATGCTAACCTTTTGCCACAGTCATTGGCCAATAAAAATTCCTGTAACCCACATGTTATAGCATTTATACTGAAATGTTCATCAGTGTCCAGCAGGTTGGAACAGACCCTGTACTGTGTGTTCTGGAATTTAATGGAAGTGATGTGGTTGCTTGTGTGAAATTTAATACAACAGTACTGCAGTAGATGTAAAACTCAGACAAGTATGTCTGACTCAGCAAATGCAGTGTTCAGCATTTAATTAAGTCGTGACTATCTTAATGAAGACTTACAGTGGAACAGACTAAATAACTTTAAAAGTAGCTTTCTAGGAATCTGGGGCTTTATATGTAGCTACAGAGAACTTTCAAATCTATAGAAAGAGTGTATGAAATAGTCTAAATGTGAGTGAGCCTCCACTATATTTAGGGTTCTGCTTTGCTGTGTTACTGAATTTTCAGTGTCAGATTTGTGGGAGAATTTGTAGGATTTATAATACCATGGAAACTCTTTCCTTCCCTATATTTGTCTGCATTTTGTAGCTATGGTGTTATTTTGGAGTGATCTGAAAACAGTGAGTATAAACAATTCTGTTAGGGAAAGAATGGCTTTTGCTAGCTGGCGTAAATAGAAAAGGTCTGTTTACAGAACAAGTTATTGTTTGCTTACAGATACTTGAAATGCACAAAACTGTTATCAAATTCAGCTTCCATGAGTACGGTCTGGAAGCAAGAAACGGGATTCAGTCCATGTAGATTAATAGGGTTCAGTATGTGAGCCAGCTAAGTGTTCAGGCCCTGCATTAGCATCAGGCTTGTGTCTCTTTCAGTCTGGCTGTCACTTGAATTTTCGTATTTATAAATATTGTTTAAGTTGTTTAAGCTTTGATCAGGTTTGAGAAGGACAGATTCATAAAATGAATTGATTAATATTGACTATTTGGGTGTAGAAAAACTTTATACTCACCAGTAACCAGCTGCACTTTGGTTAGTAATTCTGTTGTGTAGGTATAATAATGTGTGAAACATGAGCTGGAATTGATATTTAAAGACGTTTTTGAGGGGTAGAAGAAGAAAGAGGTTTAGGGCCAAAAGTATGTGCTGTTGTACTCCTTATCTTTGTAGTTGCAGAGAAATCTTTTTATGAAGTTGAAAATAATGTAGATTACTGTATCAGTTCAGGGGTTTTTTTCTAGTTGTAATTTACTGAAATTTTTGAACATGATTTAAATGCAGGGTGGCTAGAATAAACATATAAAAAATGAGGTCCAGGACTTGTGTAATCATAGGTGATTTTGTTATTTGTAGGCTGCTTGCCATAGCTTTATAAATATACTTGCATATTAACTAGTTTCAAATTTTTGCTGTGAAACTGGTGAATCTTCTACTTTACAAGATAACCTACGTATTGAGAATGAATTTTTTTCTCTTCTGTATTTTGTTTTCCTTTGATTTGAAGTAATTATGCAATTCTGTTAATGCCTTCAAAAGTTCTCATGCTACATGGCAGAAAAAACTAATACTTCAAATATATTTGTTTATTCATTATGCAACTCCTGTCTAAGTTTAATTTGTGAGACTTTAAAATGGTTTTATTTTTTTCACGTGTTCCCAGAATGAAGAAACTCCTCATCAAGATGTTCTTTCAGGTTTCTTTAATGAGTTTTTCTAGCCACTGAATTTTCTGTTGGAGTGATGTATTCCATAATAAGTAAAAAAAAAGAAAATTGTTAAGCTGTGAGTCAATAAAACGTTTTTCAATGTGATCTCTTTATGCATCTTTGTGCTGACAGCCTGTCTATGTGAAGATGCCTCCTGTTACTTTGTTTTCATTTCTGTTCCTAAGGATGTGTATCAAAAATGCTTCTGTGCTGTACGCCTTAAAATGAGAAGTGCTTTTGTGATGCCTTTTGGTTTTGTAGGGTACCTAAATATTAATGAAAGATGTAATACTTGTAACTTGGTTCTGATATTTTTCATTTCGATTTTTGAGTTGTGTAATCAACGTGGTGGGACACTTAGAGACAAGATACTGTAAGAATTGGTAGTGGTTGATAATTTATCTTTCATTGCTTGGGGTTTGGTTTTCTGTTCGATTGGGTTTTCTAGTGCATGTATAATCCCTGTAGAAATGATCTGGAGGCGGTTTGTTTTAGAGAATGTTTTCAGATCCCTGACTGAATGGAAATTGTCCGACAGGTCGGTAGTAGGTTAAGTGTTGGGGTGATGGAATTTAGAAAAACTAAATCCACTGACTGTTATGAGAAGCAGAAGGATTTTATGATGACTTGTTCGGTGTGGGGTGGGAGCTGACAAATGTGTCATATAATATCACAAAGATTTTTCTGTACTGCAGCATCTATAGTATGAATGCATGTCTGAATGCATTTTTAGTATTTAATACTTCAGCATTAATTGTTTTCTCTCCCTGCCTCTTGTTCTTTTCTTTTTAAAGGTTACAACAAACTTTCTCTTAAGGAGGTACAAGAGTCATCGCGGATGAGCCCCTTCTACATTTCAGTAACAGTAACATAGTTGGAAAGTTTGAGTCGGCAGGTATTTCTCTGCTTTTTCTGACTCCTCAGGGTGGATATTTTTGCCATGTGTCCAAGCAGTGTGTGGAATCCTTTCATTTGTGTTTGAGGTGTGAACAGCCTCTGAAAGATCTACTAAAAGGATAAGGAGGAACCTCTATGGGTAACTCTTGGCTGGAAACAATTACTGGTCAACCATGGTAAAACTTGCCAACCCTCTTTATACGGAGTGGATTCTGGAAGCTATACAAAAAGTTAAAAAGCAAAAGCAAAGGCCTTCTGAAGAGAGAATATGTCATGCTGTTTGTGCTTCCCATGGATTAGATAAGAAGACTGTTTCAGAACAGTTGGAACTTAGTGTTCAAGATGGTTCTATTCTTAAAGTCACTAACAAAGGTCTTGCATCCTACAAGGACCCAGATAATCCTGGACGGTTTTCATGTGTTAAACCTGGCACTATTCCTAAATCTGTTAAGGGATCTAGAGGAGCTTGTAATGAGCTTCGTAATGTGGATTGGAATAAACTCTTGAGAAGAGCAATTGAAGGGCTTCAAGAACCGAATGGCTCCTCACTGAAAAACATAGAAAAGTATTTGAGAAGTCAAAATGACCTAGCAAGTATTTTCAACAATCCTGCCTTTCAGCAGAGGTTGCGGCTGGGGGCCAAACGTGCTGTGAACAATGGGAGGTTACTGAAGGATGGTCCTCAGTATAGAGTGAATTATGGCAGTTTGGAAAGCAAAGGAGCTCCAAAATACTCCAGCACCTTCCCAGCTTCCCTTCCACCTGTCAGCCTATTACCCCATGAAAAAGACCAGGTAAGTCTGAAAATGTAGTAATGAAAACTATTCTTGTTATCCTTTCTTTATTTACCTAATACAAAAGTAATGATTCTTCTTGTGCTTTATTTACCCATTTAATTGTACATGAGTGGGGATGCATGTCCAAGATTTATGCAGAATCAGTTCTGGTAAATGAATTTTACTTGGCTCCCTGTGTCATGCCATTCTGCATTGGATAGTTTGCTTTGTGAATTTTCAGTAAATGAGCAGAGCAGCAGGGAAGAGTACAGCTGTACACTCTGTTGTAGGTGTGAGATTGTTCTGTCTTGCCTGACAGACTGGTGTAGCTGAAATCTGCAGTGTGATTTGATTGTGGCCTTTTACCTTCATTTTCTGCTGGGATATACAGATTTTCTTGTGATTTGATGGCTTGAGATGCCACTGGTAGGACTCGTGATGTTTAAGACAGTTAGAATTATTATTTTTTAATGATATTTGTATGTAGATAGTGAGCTTTAAAATGTCAGTGAATAGAAACTGGAATTAATGTTAATATTCTAGGAACAGAAGTGAAGGTGTTAAAGTGGCAATTTGAGCTGAACTGTAGTATCCTCCTTCTTTTACTTTGTTTTACTTTTGTTGCGCTCCCTCCTTGGATTTATTTTTGCTATTACTTGAGTCTTGTTTTGAAGTTAATTGTTCACAGAGTTTCAGCCTTGAGGGAGAAAGGGCTATCAATTAGTTTTTTGTTTATGAAAGGATAGTGTCAAAGACATGTCTGCAGGCATTCTTTGATCATTTCCCATTTAGTATGGTGAAGTGTGTTTGGAATTCTCAGTTTTCTTTGGGAGGAGGAAAGTTACCTGTTGTAGTCCAAGTGGTTTATTTAAAATATTTTAAGTTGATGGTTTGGGGTTCTTTTTCTTTTTTTGTTTTTGTTTTCCTCTTCTGGCTGGTCAAGTTTGCTGGCAGTTGTTTTAGACATGGAATAGTCCAGGCAGCTTTGCTATTGTAGAGGTGCCACCAGTGGCTCATGGAAGCAGCATGATGGTTTTCAGTGGTCTTTTTCCTTTGATGGTGAGATGCTGGAGGGAGCAGAGTAGAAAACTCTTGTGTTGGGATTATTTAGTGAGGTCTTCAGGAACAGTTGTTTGGGGAACCGTCAGAGGTGAGTAGTTGTAGCTTTATTTTTGTGAGCTTCTCTAAATGTATGTTAAATATGATTGCATTTGTGTATGGATATCTATTTCTGTCAAGTTTGACTTCTCGGGTATTTGAGGGATGCATGGAGCTTCACACTCTATATTCAGAATGGAAATTCAAAAGTGCTGCATACTGTGCAATTACTGCTGTAGCTGTACACTATAAACATTTAATTACTTGTAATGATAAAGCTGTCTGTTTAAGTACTTTGGGTTTCTACTGTGATTCTGATACTGTAATGACATGAAAAATTTGAGGGCTGGAGTACTGAGCAACCCAAGTAACATGAATTTTGTAGAAACAAAATTCTCCCATGTCAGGCTACCTACTGGGACTGGCAGCCTTTGTAAGGAATGTTAGTTGGGTCATGGTGCTGAAAAAGCCATTACTGCCGTACTAAAATACTGGTATAAGGATAAATCTGTCTTCTAGAAGTTAGCCAAACAAATCTGTTCTCTAGCAAGTGCTTTGGCAAGAAATAAGCTTTCATTTGGGTGCCTCAAAATTAGCAGTGTGACTTGCGTGTTTAAAAACTGGCATACGGTTTTTCCTGACAAAAATAGTTTTGATGTGAGGTTGGTGAATCAGTAGTTCCATGTTAGTGTAGTTTACCACTTAGTTGTGCTATGTTGTTGAGGTTACTGAACAAATATATAGAGACTTGTTTTAAATACGGGATTTTTACTGTTCTTCATTATGTATGGCTTTAAATACTTCAGGGGCAGTTCTGAAAGTAAGTGTACATGAGTTGTCCCTGTCACTGGGATGTGACTGCATCTTCGTTTGAAATTGATGTTAATTTGTATATAAGCAGGATGACATTGCAAGAAAACTGTTAGGCTATTATTATTGGAAGCATTTAAGTGACAGTATGGGGCATGTCAAGATTATTTATTGAAATTAATACAATAAATGTATCCAACTGGCATCTCTTGGGAATGGCTAATATTTGACGAGATTGGCATGTTTTAAAGTTTCTTTGGCTCTTTCTGTAGCTAGCACAAGTTAGAGATGATTTCTGTTGGGGTGGCTAATTTTCTATGTTTTGGTTTTTTTTTTATTTTCAAATACTAGAGGTGATGTTCTAGTATATCTTTTGTTGACTTCTCTGGAGGAGAAGAACTAATGTTAGGATGCACAGGGATATGTTTGGGTGATTGTGGAAGTTTGAGTAATTTTCATTGTTTTTCTTTCTTTAATGCATAATTAACAGCTCATCAGGATGAGACAGAAGACTTGGTCCATTAGAAGTGCATTAGAGCTGTCCCTTTGTAGTCTGAACATTGACACTCAGAGTACCAAATACAGACTCTGAACATTTCTTCCTGAATGAAAGGTGATCAAAAGAGATACAGTATGGCCTGTGTGGGACAAGGTAGTTGTGTTGTGTGTGGGTTCTTGTTGGCTTGTTTGTAGTGTTTTTGGTTGTTTGGTTTTTGGTTGTTTGGTTTTTGGTTGTTTGGTTTTGTTTGCCTGCTTCAATCACCCACCCAAAGCATCTGAGTATGTAGTGCACTGAGAAGATAAATACTGTTGAAATGCAGTGTCACTGAATTCAGTTTTGCAGACCTGGAGCCTTGACTATGTGAGAGGAGTGCTGAGTGGTTTGCATTCTATGAATACTTGGAACAGGGAGCTGGAAGTGCTAAACATTTGTCTTAGTGTTGATGCTGTGGAGCTGCTTTTCTCATCCCTATTAACTGGGTGATCCAATTCAACTAGATATAGTTCTCTTGTTTCATTAGATTTAGAAATAGCTGCAGATAGTTACAGAAATACAGCAGTCATGTTTCCTCCTGTTATCCATAGGCCTGGAAGAAAGGATTTGTATAAAAATGGTGTTTTGAGTGTTATCCTGGCTTTTCTGGATTTGGGTGAAGTTGTATCAACTTTTGAATTGCAGCAAGAGAAAGGATGCAGTGCAGCTGTTTGAATTTTCCCCTGCTCAATCCCTTTCCATTCCCCTGTGTGTGGAGGGTTGCTTTTCCACATCTGAATGAAGAGATGCAAGTACAAGGTTCATGAAAGATAGATCTTGTTGGAAGGTCGGGAGCTTTTGGCTGCTATATGGTGTCTAGGTGGTATATTTTAAGTGTCATGAGTAGTATATATTATATAGAGGACTTTTCAGTTATCTGAAGTATTCTGGTGACTTTGAGGTAAATGCTCACTTGGTGTCAGGACAGGTAACTTGAATCAATGCAATCAAAAGGTGCCTGATTCAGTGTTAACTGGGTGTGTGAAGGACAGCATCCAGCCAGAGGTGGAGCTGCCTTAAACTGAGAACAGTGGCGTCCTTCAGGATGAACACTTGCAGTGTCTTTTTTTTTGTCCTGGAAAAAAACCCAGAAAAAATCCTCCTCAAATAAAAAACCAAAAAAAACCTACACACACAAGGAAGCAGCAAAAGAATTCATTCTGTTATGCAGCCGTTTGATCTCGTGCACTTCACTGTGTTGCAGTGCATATTTAAACAATTTAACTGCTCTTATGTGCTCTTCCTTATGCTCAAGAGTATGGTGCATAGATACCCTCCCTTTTGCTTCACACCTTTTCTCACCAAGCATTTCCTGAAAAGGGCTGTATGAATATGTTAGCCAGAAAATGCAGTGTAAAAACTGGTTACATAGTAGGGAAGGGTGTGAAGAGAGAGGAAAATTGAGTGATACTTAGCTTTTCAATAAGCCTTTGAAGCATTAAAATGCACTTCTGGAAATGCAGCAAAGTGGTATTTAAAACTTATGGTTAGTTTTAAGAACTTTATTGGTGTCAGTTGTAGAATGGCAATATTGCTGATATTTTCTCTTGTTTTCATTGTCACTTGGACAAGCACTAGGAAGGTTCTGCAGTTTGGGAGCTGCATGAAACCTAGTAAGTCTTGGGAGTTAGCCATCTGCCGAGCACAAGTGCTGTGTGACTATAAACTCAAAGAAACAGATATTTGTAGCTGTAGGCAGCTCTTTATTTGCTTATTTTTAGACATAATTTAAAAGGATAAATTGAGCTTTTAAAGATGAAGAGGGAGTAGCCATTGTAACATTATCAGAGGGCTGTGGGAATGCATAGTCTGTCTCAGCAGTTTCATCTTTGCTATGTTCAGAATAATTAGTACTTAAACTTCAAAGATATTGTTCAAATGGAGATGGTTTGATGTTGGTTCTCCTCAATGCTCTCCTGAACATCTCAGTAACTGTGATTTCCATCTGATTCTTGGCATGAAAAAATTTACTAATCTCTTTTACTTTCAGTTTGTCTTTCTAAACTGACTTTCATGCAAAACTGAACTTGTTTTATTAATTTTTCTTACCCTGAACTCCCATCTAATTTTGTTTTCACTGGCCTATGTACATTTAGCTTTTCAAATGTAACTTGGCATGGGTTGAATTTCAGTTTTCTGGTATGTATCTTGTGCCAGTGCAGACACTGGGTGTTCCTCCTTCTGTCTTTCAGGCAAAGGGCCAATCTATAGCGAATTGCTTTTTTGGCATTCAGGCTCCTCCTTGCTCAGTTTTTAAGCTTCCTGCCTTCCTGTGGGTAGGCAGCAAGACAGCATTGGTTGAGATTTCTTGTTGCTTCTGTCCTCTAGATTTCTATTGTGCAGAAACAGAAAAGGGAGGCAGAAATGAATGCACAATGTGTCTTGCAGATATACACATAAGGGGATATTCGTAATGCTGAACTTTGGGAGCTGCCTTTATGTGGTGTCTGGGCTTCTGAGGGTGAGTCTGAGCACCAAAATACTGTGAAGGGAAAGTTTCTAGAGAGTCTGCAGTGCTGCAATTGAAGTGACTGTACACAGGGAAATAAAAGAGAAATCTAGGTTTGAACTTTGTCAGTCCATTAAATACTGTTTTCTTAAGATGCAACCTTTGTTTCTCTCCTCATAACATCCTCATGGTGACAAAATACTGAGGAATGTTGGCATTACTTGGCAAACATGAAGTCTCATGTTTATATTTCTCATTATTTCAATTCACAAGTTACCTTTATTTTTTGTAAGGGTGGCCTGCGCCTTAACTGTGTGTAGGTCTGGTCCAGGAAGTTCTGGGATGAGTGCTAGGTTCTGCTGCTCTTGCATTTTGGGGTGTTTAGGTTTTGGATTTTGAATCTTTTTTTGGTGGGTTTTGTTGTTGTTTGGTTTTTTTTGGGGGGGGGGGTTTGTTTTGTGTGTGTGTGGTGGATTTTGTTTTGGTTTTCTTCTGTTTATGTAGCTTCTGAAATGCTAAAAGTGCCAACTCTGTACATAAGTCAAGGGAACACTTAGGTCCTTTAATACCTAAGATACTGGAGCTTACCAGAAATGGAAGTGGAAAATTCTCATCATCCCATATTGTGGAGAAGCAACTCATACCACTGTATAGATGGATATATATGGCTTTGGGGGCTTATTTCGATGTATTTTACAATTCAGCACATTTGGACCAACACGAGAAGCATATTTGTAGAAGTTTTCTTGAATTCTGGGAAGTAAGTTAAATACTGCTATTTCCTGAATTACATTGGTCTGTTCCTTTGTAAGGCTGGGTAGAGGTTTGTTTGCAATTTCTGATGAGAATTATTTTCTGCAAATAGGGTTATATTTGCAGTAGCCTATAGATTTGTGAGGGAAGACCCTACTCATTGTTTTTTTCTCCCCCAAGCTAGATATTCTGAACATAGTTCTGCATGATGTGCACGTGGTTCTTGTTTATTGCAGGGAGTGATTCCAAACCTTATACTGCAAGCTGTTTATTCCTAAGGCATGGTAAAATTAGATTATTTTTGTTGTTTCCCTTCGAAATTAATTGGTGTGGGGTTCTGCGATGAGTCCTGTATTAAAACTGACAGCAGTGAGTTAAAGAAATCCTGTGTAGTTCCAGCAGTTCTATTGGTGTTTATTCATCTATGCTATTTTCTGTGAACTCCTCTGGCTTAACTGGGAGTGACATTGAATTCCTAAACTATGGTTCGAGGTTTTACTCTTTGCGTTTTTCGTCCCAGACTAATTTTTCTTCAACTAGTTAATGCACAGATATCTCCTTCATCAAAATTCCTCCTCAAACAGAAATACCAGAAGGCTGCTTTAGAAATAAGGAGAGCTACACAGCATCATTTCTCAGTGCTGTTTTCTTTTCTGTTCAGTGTCTTTGCTCTTCAGTGTTCAATGATAGTGATGGTCCTGACTCTTGGGTGTTTTTTCTGTCAGTTGAAATGTGATAGCAATTCCATGTTGTTTCTTATTGCTGCAGGAGCTTTATTGTAAAATGTGATGAAAAATCTTGATAACTTGCAGTTGAAGTTGTCTGCTATTTTTGACATGTTATTTTTTTGTCAAGAAAGATACCAGGTATAGATTGACTGCTAATTAAGTGCAGTTTTCCAATTTGGTAGTTGGAAATGGCATAAGAGACTCACTTTTGAAAGAATTTCAAGCTAGCATTAAGAAAAGACTCAACTGGTAAAAACTCCAAAGTTTTCTTTACAACTTTGAATCCATTTATGGTCCTATTAGCAGCTTGGTTCTCTGTGTTCAGGACTATATTTGCCTGGGTGTAAGAACAGACTCATGATTTGAGTCAGTTTCAAGCCAGGACTGTATGGAACCAAGCTGCTGTGTACTGGAACAGTGTTAGGCTCAGATGATGGCTGTAGAATTTTGAACATGATGGCATATCAGATCAGGCATCACTTAGCTGGCAGATCCACTCCTGTCCTTTGTGGTTGCCTGGTAAGTGACAAACCAACTTTTAAACTAGTGTGATTTCCTTCAGTTGCAAAATTACTTGCATTTATTGTTTTTTTTCCCAATCTGCTTGTATCTCTCATTAAGGAATATTATTACTGGTATCACATGGATTTTCCTGTGGGTTTTTTTTCCTCTCCAGGTTCTTTGTGAAGAGCTTAAAGTTTCGAATTTGCAGGCACAGCCAGCCTTCTTGAAATGAATGGGTGTGACATGTTACAGGGATGCCTGTGCAGGCAACTCCAGGGCTGCTGGGCTTAGTTCCAGGTCTGTGTGGATTATTTTGACTTCAGGTTGTGCTGTAGATAAGATGTTACATAAGGAAAAATCCCGTGTGGTGGGGGAAACTGCAGACTTGTGAACTGTCTACTCTTATGTCTCATCACTGCAGTACTAGCTGCAAATATGCATGAATTTCTGCTTTGTCAAGTTTTTTGGGTCTAGAGGGGCAGTCTCCCATTTTTCTCCCCTTGTGGTTGTGGTGGTACAGTCCAGCAGTTACCAATTAAAGCAGTTCTAGGTGGCATAGGCTTGAGACTTCTGGTTTTAATTACAAGCAGGACTCTGGCACAGGAAAAAAGCTGTCTATGATCTCAGCAGAGGTAGGCATGGCTGATGTTTCCTCATCTCAGAATAGGAGCAGAGCTAGCTTAAGCTGTGGTGAATTTGCCACACGTTTTCCACATGCTCTCCAGGAGTTAATTTCATCACTGGTGGTATTTTGAAGTTGGCTTCAATTTCACATCTGTTTTTTCCAAAATGGTGCTGATGAGTGACTGTAGTTTTAAGAACTGATTTTTATGTAATGTCCATGTATCCATGGCAACACTAAATAGCAGTGTTTGCATTTGGCTCAGTAATAGACAAATGTCAGTGGCACCTGTGTTTCAGACATAGAGTACAGGCAGTTCTTAAGTAATGAATAAGTAGAATCATAGAATTATTTAGGGTGGAAAAGACCTCGAAGATCAGTGAGTCCAACTGTTAACCTAGCTCTGCCATGTTCACCATTAAACCATGTTCCTAAGGGCTGCTTCTGCATGTTTTGTGAATGCTTCCAGAGATAGTGATTGCAACACTTCCCTAGGTAGCAGGAAGTATTTACATGTAACAGTTGAAAGCAGTACAGTCAAGATTAAATTGCCATAGAGGTGTGGGACTGTTGTGTTCAAGCACCTCTTTCAGAACTATCTGTTGAGTGATTATTGTGAAGATGGAGAAAAACTGCTGTTTTTCAGATGGCAAAATAATGAGAGGTAACTGGTGTAAGTTGCATCAAGGGAAGTTGCAGATAGATGGAGAAAATCCTTTAAAATGAGGATGGAGAGACTCAGAGTAGCTACAGAATCTCCATCCTCAGAGGTGACCAGAGCTGGATAGGCAATGTCCTGAGTAACCTGATAGGTATTATCACATTTTTACCAAACTTGCGAGTAGTGTGGAATTCTTTAAAATGCTTAGCATTAGTGGATAATGAGCAGTAGTTAGAAAAGACATTATACAAAAATACAGTTAAATGGCTGATGAAAAAGTCAATGTTTGAGCCTGAAGAGATTGTTAAAACCAAAGTAAGCTCTGTTATGATCACTGAGCTTAATAGTAGCTAGTTAACAAGTTCTATGCTTATGAAGGTTGCTGTATCACTCCCTTCTATTCCAAATTTAAAGATACTCAGCTTTCATGTCCTACTTTGATTTTTCTCTCTTGACCTCTGAATTCTGGTATGCCTGCTGTAGGATTTGGTTTAACAAAAATCTGTTAATGGTAGAGGAAGAGGACAGTGCATTGACTCTTGCAAGTAAGTATTTGGTTATCAGTCAGTTTATAAATATAAACACAGAGATTAATGTAATAAACAATGGGGTTATACATAAACATGGTATTTTCTGATCTAATATTTTTGCTCTGCCTTGAACTATCTCTCTTCTCTTTCCTTTTTATCCAGTTGGAAAGACTGAATGTCACAAAAAAAATTATTAATGCTGTTTTGCAAATATTCATCTGCTTTAATATTGAAAAATTGTATAGTAAACCAAATGTATTTATTTTTATGTTTGGCATGCATTATGCTGATTTAGCAAAGCAGGCTTTTGGATGTTAGAAATGTTTTCTGAAGGTCTGAAATTTATAGCTAAATCAGTCAAGAAATGACTCAAACCACATGCACGTTGGGTTCTCAAGGTAGCAGCATGGGCTAAGTGCCTGTGGGATGGTCTGTTACTGTGCTCGTACATTTAGCTACGTGCAAACTGGAGCTCATGTTCTCTTGGAAGCCAGTGACTTGCTCTGTGGCTCAGTCTAAGAATTGCTCCTGTTGGCTCACTTGACTTGCTTGTCTGCCTTGCACTTAAGGAAGGAAATTACTGGTACTGGTGTTCAGTAAGTTCTGTGCTTTGGCATTTGGAGTTTTTGTGACACTGGGCAGTTTTTGCTCTATGAATTTGTACACTGTGTTTAAAAACCAGTGACTAGCTGCTCTTCTTGCAGCATGTTTTCAGTCTTTCAGTGGAGAGTTGCAGGAGTCTTTTCTGATCTGAACACAAGATGGGTGGTAGGAGTCTTTTTATTTGGATTAATAAACCGCCGCAGGAATATTTCCTCTGTGTTCCCGACTTCCTCTACTGCTGTGAATTCAGGATGATAGCTCAATTCTGACTGTGAATTCAAGTAAATAAATGTGGCTTTATTCAGCCTAGGATTGACAGATTTTGTTTTATGTCTCTGAAAAATACTAGTGATGGAAGAAAGCAAAACTACTCATTTTCTGCTAACATGAACCAGAATCTGAATGATTTATGTTGTTTCTTTCTCATTATTGTCTTTGGATGTATTTTGAAGAGGCCTCTGCATTACTTGTTTTCTAGAGAAGAGCTTGTAATATAGCTGAGAACAAGCTCTTTCCATTTCCTGATATCTGTCTAGTGCTAAAATTCTAATTTGCTTGATGTTTTGCTAATGCAAATGAGTTTTGCTAAAACAAGTGTATTTCTAATTTTATCAGAGGTTTAGTATGAAATTTACTTGTAAAGATTAATGCTTTAAAATTTTGTATTTGCTCCCATGTAGCAGGGAAGGGAATCATAAAGTAGTTTTAGTAACTAAGTGGTATTAGCATTGAATCTCTTATTTTGCTTTCCTGTCAGAAATATTTATCCTTGTTTTAGTGGATTGCTGTCTTAGCTTTCAGTTTCTGACAACAACCTTAATAGCAAATTTCTTCCTTTCCCGACAACACATGCATGTTTACTTCACTGTTACAGATACTGTGAGACCAGCAGCTTCAAATAAGTTTAGCTTTTGTCTTTTATGTGCAGAGCTAGAATGATTCCCATTGTTATTGCTTTCTTAGGACATGACAACTTGACTTTTTCTTATTTAAGATATGTATTTAATAAATTTTACCAATTAGAGTAGACATCTGTTTGGAGATCAGCAGCAATCAAAATCACTTGTGAAGAAATTGTTGGCTCGTGATGCATCTAAAATATTTCTGGAAGTTCAGCTTCTTTTAGCTGTTGCTAAGAGATAAATTTTCATTGACATGAGTGATGTGAGGACATGTCAGCATGCTACCAGTTGTTTTATAGGCAGTCAGCTCTGCCGCCTTGCAGATGGTTGGAAAGCTCTTGGTAGAGGATAAATGTGTGCTGATTATCTCATTGAATTAAGGTAACCTTTTGTCATTGAATTCATTGAATTCTGCAGAGCAGGCACTGAGCAGCTGCTCTGCTGTTCAGTTCTGGATTTAGTGAATACAAAGATTGTGATAAAAGGTGTTTAGTCCTGTTCTAGGTACTGAGCATTGGACTTCTGTAAGAATTTCTAATTTCACACTACCTTTAAAGTGTTGGTATCTTACTGGATTGGTAACTGTGTTCAACATTTTAACTAAACTGAGTTTTTCAGACTTTGTTGTCGCCACATGCTTATTGATCTTTTCAAACTTGGAAAGTTCTGCCTTCTTCAAGTGCTGCCAAGGGGATAAGCTCTTATTTCTGTCTGATTAGACTTCCCTCAAATATAGTTTAAGCAATCTGATGATTAGCAAGTTCATAAATAGATTTACTTTGGATTACATTTATGAGTGTACACCTAAACTATGGGAATATATTTAAAGGTCATAGTTCACTGTCATGTTAAAGCTTCCATGTAGACTTGTTTTCCCCATCCTTTAGAAAATAAATTAATATCCAGAATTTTATTAAGGACTGTTTTCAAGATTTGAAGTATTTCATTTCTAGAGTGATTTTGGAAAGGGACTAGGAAAGGAATTGTAGCATTCTCCAGATCAAGCTTCAAGTACTTGGATTGCAGAAAACATTCTGGATTGTTAGTGTCTACACACTTTTTCATAAAACAGTCAAGGTCTTCACAGCGGCTTCATAAATTCAGTGGGTAATATATAATTCAAATAAGGTACTGTCAGCTATATATAAAGGAGTGTGCTTATGTACCTTGCTAAATAGAAGGGGGTAATAGACACTTCTTCATATAGACCATGTGTCTAAGGGTTGGTGTCTAAGGCATGTTATAGAAAAATGTTTCTCAGATCCAGTTTAGGTTCATCTTCCCTGCCCTAGTTAGATGTAATTTTGACTTCATTCCTGAAAGCTTTGGAGGTTCATTTATTTTATCAAGTGTATAATGTTCTAGAGAGTTCTTAGGTTTCCTTTCAGCCCACATCATACACGGATTAGACTTTGACCAATAAACAGTTGACCATCTTCCATGCAGTTTCAGGAAGTGTTGTTGGGCTGTTTCTGTAAAAACTATATTGTTCAAAAATAGAAATTCTTTTTTAATGCTAGGATTAAAATGAAAATAATCTATGTTAAATGAATTTTCTTACATAAAGCTGTAACACAATGGGATAGTATATTCTCAAACCCAGGAACTGAAGTGTTTTTTTTTCTGCTGTAGAAATACCACAGTCAAATGATACGTCTTTGAAATTACGTGAAAACTAAGCAACTTCATATTTGTTTCATTACCCCCAATATATTTTTGCCCTAATAAGCAAATTGGTTTCCATTTCTGAAGGCAGTGCTAAAACACTTAGTGAAATACATTCCATCATAAATGTTCAAAATAGCTTCTCTGACTGAAGAAATTGCTCTCTTGTACCTAGTGGAGTTTTTAGGGATTTTTTTTTTTTCCTTTGCCTTTTAGTTTACTGAAATGCTGACATCTAACTCCAGTACATTTCCAATAGTTCCTTTCCATCTCTGCTTTGTATCAAACAGATTTCTTTTGTCACCTGGTTTTTATTTTGAAAGTTAATTATAAAAATCTGAGATACTGTCATAGCTTTAAAGAATGGTCTGCTTAGCATCTCTAAGACTGCCTCAGTGTTAAAACTAACTATTGCATAATATTATATATGAAAATTAAGTCTTTAATCTCTTAGCAACCTTCCCTATAATATATTGCATGACTTAAGGTAAACTGATATTCTTTCTTCAGGCAAAGCAGACTAAAAATATAAGAGCTCCTACAGTGGTATCCTTCACTTGTGAGGGACTGTGGCCTTGTTGGAGCTAAGGATGATTATAAGGCAGGTTGCATGATGACCTCAAAAGTACAGCTTCCAGTATCAGAGTTGGAAATGGCGGCTTCTGACATAGCCTGGGTTACAGCATTGCTCTTCCTTGCTGCTGTTACAGTCTAGCCCAAAATGGCTCAGATAAGCTTTGTGCATACTTGGAACTCAGTTATGTGATCTAGCAGTCACCTTCACCTCTGATCTTTTTAAGGCATGTAATAAAGGGTGCTTGCTTTTGGATAGCTTTTCAGTAAAATATTGCAAAATGCTACAGTTAGAGAAAAAGCCCTTGAGTTTGTAATTTTAAATTTAAACTGCTTTCTTGGAACGAGTTTCACTGGGAGGAGGTACCACAGGGAATATTGAATATTACTATATCACTCTTCATTGAAAATGAGCTGACTATAAGGCCAGTAAGGGAGTAATTATATTGTTAATTGGGGCTGATATTAGCAGAGGTACAATGACAAGTGTTTTGATACAACTAAGACAGCAATGGGGAAGCATGACTTAGAACTGCCTTTCAAACTAAGGCAGCAGCTCTTGCTTGTTAAGAGCTCTGTGAAGTTGCATTTGTTCTGCTATACTCTGTTCATATGCTGACTTGTATATACAAGTACAAATACCACTTTTCCTAAGAGCTTTTAATGTAGTGCTGTGAGAAAGTAATGTTTATATTTTATTTGCAGTTTTAATGCATTTGTATTCACAAACCTGTAAATAATTAGTCTACAGAAGTTCTTTTCTTAGTAGATCTATTGAATTCCATCATAGCTCTGTTTGATCCAGCTTATGCCATCAGCACTTAGTCCTGCTGTGGTTAGTACCACAGAAGAGAGGTTTGGTATTTATGCTCTATGCTTGTTTTTTGTTTCTCAGATGTGCTTTTTCAGGCTTGTCCAAGAGTAGCATAATCTAGAAGAGAGAACCCACTTAGTGAAAACAGTAGCAAAACACAGAGGGGTTTTGTTTTGATTTTAAAAAAGTATTTTTTAAATATATATTTTAGGCCAGTTTAGCAGAAGTAAATTGAAGGTATTTTTTTGTGAATAGTGTTGGTTGTTTCGCTTCATCATGTACAGCTTGAGTGAAAAGCTATAGTCAATACTTCCTTAGCAGCTTCCATTGAGGGTACGGACAAGTGTCCTGTTATGGAAGTAAGGGACAGTAATGTATCATCTGTATAGAACCTGTTCACATGACATACAATTTAGCTACATTCTCTGGGTTAGTTTGCCCAAATTACCAGTTTGTATTCAGACTCTGTACTTCCTAGGTGATACCAATATCAGTAAAAACAGTATACTAGGGGTTTTTTTTGTTTCTTTTGTTTTGCTTTGAATGCTTCTCAAGAGTGTTAATTAGGAAGTCACTAATACAAATATCTCAATTGATGGAAGAAGCCCAAATATTATGTCAAAATGGACAGATTTCATTCTTCTAAACTTGTGAATACTTCAGAGACTTGAAGCTGAGCAGTGATTCTGTGTACAGCTGTTTCTGAACTTTTCCCATGAGGGAACCTTAACTGGTAAGATCTTAACATAGGTTTTGAGGTTTGACTACTCATAATTAGGGGAAAGAAAAAGCCAGCTGGGAGTTGAGTTTGCCATTGTGGTGTAAGACACAGTAGAGTTCTTGCTGTTTCCTGTCATGCAGTAATCTCTATTAGGTTCTTTTCCAGAGTTTACTATTTTTATATTTAGCCTACAGTAATTTGGGGAAAGGAGACACATATATGGGCAATGTTGGACTGTTCATCTGCTGAAGGAGTAAAAAAATGCCATTTTTTTTCACCTGTTTCATTGGCCTTTCCTTTTTCTGTGCACCTACCTGCCTTCCACCATCAGTTCACACAGCTCAAAAACATAGCTGGTTTGAGGCCCTGACTCCTTGTGTGTATTTTTTGACTGATGTAAAATTGGGTAGAAAATGCAGGCTTAATGTGCTGTTTATGTTTCCAAAGTCTAACGTCAGGACTCATCAATCCCTTCCCGTGGTTTTTTTGTGCTTCAGGATCTGCAGTGCTAGTATAGTAGCACAGGTGGAGCTTGAGAATAGTCTATCTAGTGTGTTGGCTCAAGAGCTCAAGCTTTTATAGCTGGATTAAAATAATCTTTCTTTGGTCGTGACTTGTAACACTGGATTAAATTCTGACTAAGTTAAATAGATAATCCATTAGAGTAGAATCAAAAGACCAAGTGAATGCAGTGAAGACAGTTTGTAAGAGCTTAATTTAATGCTTAATTATTCTGACTTGGGAGAAGATTCTGTCTTGAGAGGTATGATGCAGTGCTGTGTTTGAAGATGGAAGGGTTCTTACCTAGATTACAGGCAAGCGCTGTTCTGCAGACAAATAAAGAATGATGGAATTTTGTTAATAGCACATTATTTGGAATTGAGTAGCCTCATTTATGGTGCAAAAGCACTTCTGTAGTACTGCAGTTTTCTTCTGTTTAATGTCTGAAATGTACCTGATTAAAGAAGATCCTGACTTTCCTCCATGATGCAACAAGTTGAAAAGTAACCTTTCTGTACAGAGGACCATACTGTTATCTTTAGCTTTATTAATATGTGAACGTAGCTAATGGATGTTCGTAATTAACTTGAAATTCATTTAGTGGTCACTGATTACGGGACTCCAAATACTAGCCTCCCTAGCTGCCCAATCCGTGTCTAAGGAATGCATTTCTCTTGAAGTTGGTTTTTTTGAATTTTTGTCTTGAACAGAAATATTCAAATATTTTTAATGGAGCACTACAGACTTCCTATTTTTTGCCCAACATTTCACCACATTCCACCACAAAGGTCACTTTCTTCCTCATTAGTTAGTGCCTATTGGAACTGTAATTCCATATGATTATTGTTCTTTTGCTGTAAGGCTTTGCTGCAGGTTTGCTTTTGTATTTGTAGCAGATTAATAAAATATGTCATCATTGGTACACTGATAAATGATAAAATAGTTTAAGTGATAAAATACTGGGCTTGAAGGAAAAGATGATGTGCTGTGCCACTCTGTTGTACTGCTATGCTGTTGTATCTTGCAGCCATCCTGTAGAAAGGAGGGAGGTATTTGCCTTGATTTTGTTTTCCTAAATTTGGTCAGTACAGATTTTCACGTGCGAGATCCATAGTGACCTAAATTATTTGCATTATTTTGTGTGTTGAAAACCTGATGTATCTTTAATGGTGTAAAACAGGAATGCCGAACTCAAAACTTAAATTGTGTAAAGGTTTTGAAATGGAATCTTCCCTATTTCTCTCTTTTCCTTTTCCCCATGGATCATATGGATGCATTGGAAAAAACGCTTCAGACAGTGCAACCACAGCAGCAGATGCCCAAAACAGCCTTCCAAATGTCATCAGTACTTGTGGCAATCACCTGTGAGAGCTTTTGGAGTCATTTGGCTAGTGTGTTCTCCTTGATAAAATACATTCGCTCTGGAGGAAAATGGCCTGAGTGCTAACAGGTTTTTCTGTCCTGGCTGTCAGGGTTTACAAGTGACATGTTAGAAGTGCAACAACTAAAGGGCAGGATTCTAACAGGGAGCTGCTTTGTTGCTTTTTCTTGTGTTTTGGGATTGGATTTTTTTGTTGCTCCTAGTTAATGCAAAGAAAAATCCTTGAAATTGTCTGAAATTCCAAGCCACTGTGAATATACCTGATGTGGAAATGGTATTAACAAAACCCTAAATCCACAATAAAAGGCCATATAATGCAATTGATGCAGTACAACATGTTATATTTTCAAAACTTTGCCTTGTCCCTTTGCCCTTTGATTTGTAGTGCTGAACACTCCTGCACAGTACAGTTGCATATTGTTGAGTCCTGTCTTTTCTAATACTGTGTTCTCCTTTAATTTATGAATCATTACACTCATTAATGGTCATTAAGACCATTCTTGATATGTTTGAGGGCCAATTAGAAAGCACTTCTTGGCTTTCAGATTTGGAGAAGTTTTTATGCTAGATAAGGTATTTTCTCAGACGTTCTTGTTCTTGGATATAATGATTTTGCAGAAATAGGAGAAAACATCTCTGGGTTTCTCATGACCATGTGAAATTAGGTACTTTACTGAGTTGTCCATTATCTTACATGTCTGCACTACAAATAGCAACAGGGGGTTGCTATTTCAAACTGTTTGGGTAGAAGAAATTCTAAGGGCATGCATCCTAGGTTTTGCCAGAAGGATTTAGGAAAATCTACCATGTTGGTCACTAGGTGAGATTTGAGTCAGCTAGGACACTTCCTGCCCTCCATTGGTCCAGGCTGTGCCTGAATCTGCAGAACTGCTATCTGTATGTCTCATTTGCAGCTGTAATCAAAAGTAAGTGTATTAATTTCTAGTACCAGAGGTAAATGATCTTCAACTGCTTTTCAGACTTTTAAGTAATGAGTCTAATCTATTGCAATAAAAGCTCTACCAGTCAATGAGTAGTACTTTTAAGTAATTCTGTGGCTTAAATTTAATTACTGTACAGTGCTTTTTAAATCAAACTTTTGCTGGCTGCAGGGCAAAGCATCTTAAGCTTTGTCAAATTTAAACTGTATGTTATGTGGAATTTTTTTAAGAGTGATAACTATGATCCTGTCAACTACAATATGTTCTGTATTTACAAGAGAAGAATTGCAGCTGTTGAAGTTGGTCAATTATATAGGAAGTAATGGGATCAACTGTACTGGGATGCCAGAAAATAATTGAGTGTGTAAATGAGAGCCAGACTCAGTAGTCTGTGACATCATACACTGAATGCAAGGTTTTAATGATAAACTAGGTACTAATTATGGAGCTTTTCTGTGCTACAAATGAGCTAATTTATAGACTGCCAGCACCTGAAGAAGGAAGTCTCTTAGGGCCAGAGGCTTGTATATTATAACATATTTATTGGTTTGATAAAAGCTGTATTGCATTATCTGTCCAATTTAACCAGGAAGTATTTTTCTTATCATTGAGCTGTAAATCTCAAGAGGAGAAAACTGTAGAGTGTGATTTTATATTCTAATGCCACTTAGCAGTAGCAATTCAGGAATTGATGGAAATAACAGTTTTAAACAGCTTTCAGGGAAGAGAGTTTTTTCTTCTTGGAAGTGATTTTTATTTGCCTTGAGGTATTCTACTTTTAAACATATTCATTCACAAATGTATATATACAATGTTTTATTTGTGCCACCCTCATTTATACAATGATTTACGAACCTCATTGTTTTGTGAAGACTGAAAGATTTTGATTTTAAAAATAGAAAAAATGAGGTGCAAGGTTGAGTGAGGATGGAAGAGAAACCCAGAAGACTACAGGGAATGAAAGAAAGGTGAAAGAAGAAAATACTCTGTCTGCTGTAAACTTTGTAATGGTAATGTGTGTTCCTGAGAGCAGCTTCCTTTCTGCAGGTACTGTCAGCCACTTAGCAGTGTTGAGGTTTTGACTTGTCAGGTTAATTGAGTAACTTGGTACTAGCTACAGCCAGCTTCAGATACTTGGGCCAAAAGATGTGGGGTGCTGTATCAAATGTTGTGGCAACCTGTCCAGCTGTAGTAAGCCAGAACTTTGTTACTGATTAGTTTGATGCCTTCTGAAATCACTAGCAAAGTGTAGTGTTAGTGGGTTCCTCACCTGTGAGGTAATTTTACGACCAATTTATATGAGGGGTGGGAGAAACTTGGCAGTAGAGCCATTCTGCTCATTGTGGGTTCTCCTTTTAGTTGTAGGAGCTTAAGGAATTGTCTTTGCACTACTGTGCTTGTTTACTGCTTGTTCATGGAATAAGTGGTAGTCACCTGAACATCACTTGAACAACCCTGTGATGTTTGTTTTTGGAGGAGGGCAAGGATTTCTAGGTTCTTAAATCCCTATTCAGATCCTGGAACCACAGAAGTATATCAGACTAAGTCTTATGGAAAGTTAATGGTTATGAGGAGTGCAAACTATTTATGTCCTCTCTTTCTTTTGGCCTAGTACTGTAGTAATAACGGATTGATAAGAAAGTAGTGTAACTAAATAGACTTGGAAGGTGGTACTTTTTTGAAGAATGGGAAAACTTTCATAAGGGCTCAGGTTGAGTGGGGGTTTTTGTGCCTTTTTTTTTTTTCTAATTGCTAAGAATACTTTTTTTATTTCATGGTAGGTTATCTCCTTCTTCATTCCCACCCCAGTTTAACATGTGACTGCTACTTACAACTCAGTTGTAGCACAGGTATTGTACTGTATGGCATAGTAAGGCTGAAATTCCACAGGTTCCTGTTTCTGTTTCTGAAGGAGTGGACATGGAGGCATGAGCTAGATGTGATGAAAGCAGGTGGATGAGACAGGGCCCAGTGTTGTCCTGGAAAGATCAAAACTTAATTTGAAAAGTTCTTCACCTCTTGAAATCACAAAAATATTCTATTTTATCTGGAATATGTGTGTACTTGGAAAAAATAAAAATCTCTAGAGAGATCAGCTTATTCATATCATCTAGGATTTTGCTATGTGTCTACCTGAGAGCAAGCAGTCCCTTGGCATAGAATGTGCTGTCTGCCATGTCATTTGAACAGAATAGAGAGGTAAATATGTGTGGAAGTGATTAACATTATGCTCCTGAGTTACTGCACATGTCTTTATGTGCATTTTTAGTGTAACTGTCTCTGTTTTACCAGATGTTCCTATAGTGTGTTATGCTGACATTAGGGCTCCTGTGGTAATATGCAGTGACACCGTGCCCTGTCCTGAGAGAGACTGGGGTGAAGACTTCAAGCTGGAGACATGCTCAAGCCGCTGAGCTGCTCAGAGTGTCCTGGCAGTTACATATGGAGCTGTGATTGCTGCTACTTTTTGCAGACTGCTGCTGGTTTGAATTCATGCAGAGAGGAGTGTTGGTGTAGTTCTCTTAGCTGGATCTGTCACTTTTGAGCAGTCAGGTAACTTGGCACAGGTTTCCCCAGCACATGGATGTGGTGTCTCCCAAGGTGTCTTTGCACCAGCCACCTGTTGCTGCTTGCCAAACTAACTAAATCTGGGAGCCACAGTGCTAAAGTATGTCTGTGTTGAAATTAAACATAACTCTTAAAGCAGGAAGTTGTGAGGTTGTCATAATAGCCTGAGCTTCTAGATGCTTTATTTTGGTGGTCTCCCAACTACTGGTCCATGTGAGGTTCTGTGGGCAGTAAGAAAAGAGTGTGTCTGTGCCTCAAGAAAAAGTATTGAAATCGAACAGAAAATTAATGTTGGCTTTTTCTCAGATCAAATGTAAATGTCTTTATTATGTATTAATGGTCTTGGTTTGTTTGGGTTGCTTTATAATGCACAATTGTTTTAAAGGAAATGAATCTTTTCTGACTTCATTCAAATACACTAAGCTTAACGAAAAGCAGTTTGAACTAGATCAGTTTAATGAGGCCTGCTTCTATCAAATTTGCTGCTTTAAACCCAACTACAAATAAAGTAAATTAAATACCAAATTATTTCAGTACACATGTGCATTGAACCAGTGTGTTATAATGATTAATTTCCTCAAGTGTTTAATTCCCTGTAGATTTTTGTGTCAACTGCCAAAAAAGAATTTATTGACTTTACATTAAGCATAGTTTGGTCTAGTTGATTATATTGTTCAAGTGTAAATTAGTGGGTGGTAGAAGACTGCGTTGTATTGGAATTTTATTTTGTCTTTAGCAAATTATCTCATGCCTTATTAGCAGTGCTTAAAATATATAGTTCTGACTGCCCAAAGAGATGCTGGGGCTTTCAGAGGTTTTAGGGTTTCTCCTGTTCATTATGTAAGAACTTATATATTCAAGCAGTTTTCCTCCTGCCTTGCCGTAAGAGCGTGCTGCTAAGACTGTAGTAGATTTGAATGCTTTGTGGCAAATTAGCTAGGGTTTTTTTCAATTTTATTTTACAAGTGATGTTAAAGTTCAGTTTCAGCATATACAAATAGAGAGACCATTTTCTGTCTGGGATGAGCATGGTCTAGATGCAAAACACTTCCCATAGCTTCCCTTCGAAGTCCTGTCTTGTACATCTGTTGCTCTAAATAGATGACTTTCATTTGTCTCTGCTTTTTATGGATTGCAGTCAGGAAACATGATTTGACTAATATCTCCTGTCTCATACAAAGATAATGCTAGGGGAGTATCTATTTTTTTGGTTGTGTTTTAAAGGGCTGCAGATGCCATGTGGAGTAGTTAATACTGTGTGTTTATCATTGTCAAAGAACTTGTATCCTCAAATGCATTCTCTTCCCCTGTACCCAAACATGCCATCAAAGGATCGTTAGAAATGATAGGTCTTGAAATACATCATCCTGATAGGTGTTGAAATAGATGATCCTGATAGATCTTTTTGTATTTCAATTAAAAATTGTGCTGTACATTCTTTTTTTTTTTAAAGCAGATTTCTAGTTGGGTATAACAGTTCTCCAGCTTGAAACATAATTACTGTTGGATCAAACTTTCTGGTTTGTGTCTGTTATCAAGTTATCTATCAAATAAAGTAAGATGAACATTTAAAAGGTTCAGATCAAAGGCAACTGATTTAGCTTCACTGGAGGCTCCCATCTTTTAATATAAAATGTATCTATGACTAACTGATTGCCTCTCACATTTTTAAAATAATATTGACATCCTGCTAAAGTATGCAGTGACCTCACTTTTAGCTGAGTTGTGTAGGTTTCACTGCAGGCACACTGAAAGCATTGATATTCCTGTAACCTTTTGAGGAAAGATATGTGTTTAGTGTATTAATGAGCTGCTTGAAGTGATGTACAGTAATTTCATCCTTGGGTAAAAACAGATGTGAAAGATTCTGTTTTAATATTTAATCAAGCTCAAAGCCTCTGTTGGCTTGTTTAAGTTGACCTGACAGCATTATACCTGGAAACACTTTGAATTAAACCCTGAGTGCTTGACCTTGTTCAAACAGTTGTAATTTAATAAGGCTGCTGTCTTTGTGGAGATAGTGCAGCTAATGGGCAAATCTTTTCTTGGCCAGGGTTGCTTTTAATTGCAGTGGAAAAACTTGGTATCTGCTCTTAAAAAGATGCTAATCAGATGAAGTAATAAAAATGAAATAAAGAGCAGAAGTAGTTTTGTATGACAGTTGCTAGTCCTAGATTATAGTTTAAAAAGGAGTTCTAGAAGATACCAGCTTTCTCTGAATATCTTCAGCATTCTTACATTACATGTTTCTGGTAATTGTTGTACTGTAGTTCATCTCTTGTCAGAACTTTTCTTAAGGTTAGGAAGCTCTGTTTCTAGAGTGTTGTATATTGGTTTGGACTCAGTAAAGTCAGAGCTTGCATAAGTTTAAGGCAAATTGAATGCTTCTGCAAGTTTTTGTTTGGTTGGTGGTGGTGGTTGTTTGGTGTTTTTTGTTTTGCCTCTTCCCTGCTTGTGCCTGCAACAGTATTTCTTTAGCATGTTTTTAAAGAGAACGAGCCATGGAGAGGTGGGGGGAAACAAAGGCTTCAATGTTTGTGAACAAGCGTCACTGTATCAGCTGAAATTTTTGTGAAAAGGGGTGGCAATGAAGTAGAAGAAAGATTAAGCTGTAAGTATCAAAGTAGGTTTCAGCATAGTATCTGGTGTCTAAATGAAGTAGGCTGTGCAGTACCAAGACAGGGCGGCAGTTCTTATTAATTAAATCTAGTCACAAAGCTGGGAATGAAATGAGAGAAAAACATCAGGATCCGTATCTCCCTAATTCCATGTGTATGTTCCAAGACTTAATAAAATTGTTAGATTTCCTAAAGATTGGCTGGACAGAAGTGCGCTGCTGTTAAAATTTGCCATCAGATTTACCAAGATTTGGTAAATCTGGTTTACCAAGATTAAGCTTGTGTTTTAGTAATCCCAAAAACTCTGTATTTTAAATAACAATACTAAAATCAGAATTTTACTCTGAAATATAGCTACCCTTAAAACACAGTGTTGTAAAATATTGTCTGTTTGTTGCTAAAGAGTATTAATATAGCTTGAAAGTACATGTTAAACAAAGACTGCATCTGCTTACAAGAAAGCTTCCACATGCTGTAACAAATGTGCCTCACTATGCCAAACAAAACAATAATTCATTAAAATCCCTTTTTCTCGCTCTATCAAAACAAAACTTTTATTCTCAAGTTCAGTAAGGTAATTACAGTTTAAATGTAATAGATTTTCTATTGGTGTAGGTTATTTTATTACAGCTTTCTTCATATTCCTAGGATGCAGTTGATAAACATGATACGTATGGATGCATGCATTCAACACTTCTGTTCTAGAATCAAGCAGCGGATCAGGGTAAGCTTGAAAGCATTATAAAGAATTGCAGTAATGCTGACTGACGCCCCAGAGTGGATCCAGCACACGGTCATTTCTTCAGTCATCTTTTTTTTTGCAAAGGCATTAAAAGGAAATAACTGCTCAACCCTTGCTGAAGGTGGTCGTTGCTGGTCTTTGACTTATGTGTGTGAAGAAAGGGAAGCAAATTCTAAAGTGTTTTTCGCCTCCTAGTTACTCATTTTATGGCCATTTTATCTTTGGGGATTTTAATTGTTTCTATATTTTGAGAGCTTGATCGTGATTTGTCAAGCTCAAGAAATGCTGAGATTGTTTCTCTGATCTGTCATCACTGTTTGGTGCAGTAGCTTGTTCTGAAGCTTGTGTTTCTACTAAAACTGTTGCTCAAGTACAGACATCAGTGACAGAAAGTGGCTGTCAGCAGTACGTTAGTATTAGAAACCTCTGGCAAGACTTCAGCTGCATTCTGTGCTTTTGTGGATCTTCTTCAGATTCTGCTTTGACTGTAGAAATGTTAGCTAGCAGTATTTTGGCACTTTATTTTTGCATGGTTTTACCCTGGAAGGCCGATGCTGTGGTGCCTTTCACCTCCGGAGGACTATTGGAAATATAGTTCAGGCCCTTTACTGTGGGAAGTTACCTTGGCTGCTCGCAGGCTTATGTAAATGACAAGGAGTCTAAGTCCAGTTCTTTAAGAACCGGTGACCACTTTAGTCTTAATCAGGGTAATTTCATGGTCTTGCAAGTCTCAACAGTCTGGCCTGTTGATTCCCTGTGGCAAAGGACATATGTGAAGGTAATGCCCTTTAACAGAGCAATTCCTGATTTGATTTCTCAGAATGTATTTGTAGCCGCCTGATAAACACACTTGAGGAAACTCCATGTGCTGTACTTGCTGTATGTGCTAAATACACATTTCCCAGGCCTATTGCAGTGATACCATAGCAAGCTGGCAGGTTTCTTCTGTTTTCTCATTCTCTTGGTAGGACCTGGGACCTTGCAGGTAACTGTCTGTTAATTGCTACTTGAGTCATGGGGACAGCTGTGGCTGCTTCTAAGACCCAAGAGGTAGCAGCTAATTTTGCTGATAGTACAGAGACTTCAACTCAGGCTTACTTGAGTTGGATGTGATTGAGTCACCATCCCATTTTTCCCATAAGCAGGAGGGAAAAAACCCTCAGTGTTGTGGTAGATTGACAGGTTTTTTTATGGATGGAAAGTATCTAGTTTCTATGCTTCTTTCAGCAGTGCTAGTTTATTCTGAAATACATCCATCTTGGATACACACTGCTGGCATGGGTGGAGGTGCTTAAGCTGAGTCTGGTCCAATATACAGAAGCAGTAGAGTTATTGGAGCAACAATTCCTCTGAGGGGGAAAGTGCTACATTTGGTACCCTTGTTAAGGATATCTGCTTGCTGATTTACTTTCTGCTTTCCTACATTAAAAAAAAAAAAAAAAGAAAGCAAAAACTGCAGTTGCAGTTACTTTGTGATGCTGCAGTTAGTTTACAGTGTCCGTCAGATGTGCTTTGCCCATCTTCCCTCAGTCAAGTTGAGCTTAATAGCCAGATCACACTGTTAACTTCTACTCAAGCAAAAATGGCAAGTAGGTTTTATGACAATTTAGAGTAGCAAGTAGATGTCTTTTGAAGCATTACTGCTGAAAGAGGAGGGAGGACAGCTCTCTATTTTGATCTTTGTGTTTGGTATTTCACATAATGGTAGAAGTAGTAGCCAGATATAGAATTAATATATGATACTGGATTAAATGTGGCACATGTTCCTTCTTGGTAAGGTCGAGATCCAGGGTAGGTAAATAGCAAGGAAGAAGAATATTGGGGTTCTAAGTGTGAGCATAAGAGATGTATTTTGAGAATTTGGAGCTGAGGAGGTAGTGAAGATAGGTAATCCAGGCAGAAGCCAATTTCACTAGATGTGTTGTGCTGAGGAATGAACTATTCATGAATGTCCAAGATTCTAGGTTAAGTTAATGTTTCTTAGTGTGAAACTAAGTACTTTCAAAATCTCATGGGTTTAAGGGCTGTTTCATAACTAGAATAAGGAGAGAAATCTTGAGTGTTATTTTTCTGCTTTTATAGCAAAGAAATAGATTCCACCATCTTGTTTAAAAGCGGGATCTACATGCTCTGTGCAGTTAGCTCTCCAAGATAGCCAGACATAATGAGGAACAATGCCTTAATTTCTTTGGTGTGATGTTTCTGGTCTTTCTGACCTTTTCTCTCCCATCTTGTTCCCATTACACAAAACTGGTTTCAAACCACACATTTTTTTCTGTTTGTGTACCCTAATGAAAGAGGCAATACAGCTAGGAATTGCTTAATTTTATTTAATAAGATGATCGTGTAGTCAAATTTAAGCCCTTTTACCCTTGTATTTTTGTGCGGGGTTTGTTGTTGTTGTTGCTACAGACAGGCTGAATACAAAATAGCCCAGTGAGTGAGTTTTGCTTTGGTTGTGCTGTTTGGCAAGTATTTGTAAGAGATTAAGCTGGAATCTCTTCTGTATACAACTGCCCACATCCTCTTAGATCTCATGTAATGTAAGTACAAAACATTATTCTTGCCTGAGAAGTGTACAGTGAGATTTTTTTCATTTGCAGGCTCTCCAAAAGTTGTAGACTTGTAAGAGTGATATGTTTTCCAGTGGTTGGGAGGACAATGTTTAAACTTTACATATGTAGTGCATATGTAGTACTTATATATGTAGATTTACACGTGTAGGAAAATGCCTTTGAATTATTTTGTTGCAAGCTTCTCCATTTAATTTGCCTTCCTAAAAAAATCAATGCATACATAGGTAATTAAACCAGAAATCAGACTAGGTTAGTTTCCTCAGTAGGGGGTGCAAATAATTTTACAACCTGTTTGTCATGACTGCAGCTTTATTTCCTAAAGGTGCCAGCAATTAGCTGTGTTGATTTAGCTGTGTATTTGGTACCAATAGCTCACTCAGTGCCTGCAGAGAGATCAGTGTCACATTGAGTGCTGCGTGCTCGGATCTATCTAACATAGTTCTGTAACACCAAGCCCAGGGGGGACTAGCAGCACGAGCAGCAGCTTGCTTTTGACAGCAGAATGTCCTTGTTGCTATTGATTAGATTGTTCAGTGAAGTGAAAAAACATTGATCCAGCTTTAAACTGGTAGTTATATGATAATCCTGGAGATGAATGAGTATCAAGTGGAGTATTGCTGGTGGGAGGTGGCATGGGGGAATCCAATGCTGGTTTTCTTGTGTAACTAATAATAGGCTAATAAAGCTAAAAATAAAAATAGATGTTTTATTATTTAGATCTACAGTAAATTAAGTGCAGCTAATAAATACGAACCACATCTCTCTGCACAAGAGATGTAAACAGCTGTAAAATGACATGGGTCTCGTCTCTCTAATTTCCCAAATCCCTGTTCACTACTGCTCTCTAGTCTGGGCACTGGAAGTAATGCTGATATTTTCACTGGTGGAGGGTTCGGGTGTTGCTCTTGCAGATTTTTAGTGTTTGATTGGTGGTTATGTTTGGCATTGAGCTGCTCTGAAATGACATGTTTTGGAGCGAAAGTCAGTTCGTGTTTAGGTCCCATCTCATCATCCTGTTACATCCAAAGCTATCTGTTTCATGTTACTTTTGCTTTGGAAACCTAACTTATTTACTTATTTTTTCTTTCTCTTCCTGAAATGAAGACTCTTGGGTGATTATGGGGTGGAATATTAGTTTTGAGCTGGATCTCCTAACACTTGGTCTCCTAATTCTCAGATATTACCAGGCTAACATGGATGAATGAGATGGCAGTGCTGGTGTTAATGTTTTCTGGGATTTGAGTCTGCTTTGACTTTTGCACTCAAATATTTTACTTTCATATGGGTTCTTCTTATGCCGCTCCCTTAAGGAATCAGAAAGGCATCTTGAATATAGGGTGGAAGGGTCTTCTTCCCCAGTCATTATTATAAATGCCACTGTGTATTGCTTAGCCAGTGATTTGGGATCAGTAGTGGAGAATGGCAGCACCTCTGTGTTCCTGGCTACGTGGTCTGGTGCCTGCTCAGCCTGGGATCCAATATGACTTAGGCTTGAGGGGTGACAGCATCTCAGAAGGTTGTGTTTGCAGCAGTGAACTCTTGAATCCTTGTTACCACTATGTCTCACCAGTTTTTAGGTTGTGGTACTAGGGTTAAGGGGCTTTTTTTCTTGTACTATGTACTTATTTTCTACCATGTTAAGATCCAGTGGCACACGCTTCGAGGAAGGCATCACGCAAAGATGCTGTTTGGAGATTGCAGTTTTGTTTGGTGTGGTCTGCAGAGCCTTCTTCAGATATATACAGCAACTATAACTGAATTTGAGAAATTATATTGGCAGAGCAGTCTGCAGGTCAGACTTTAGGAGATGCCAATATTCATCTTCCTTCTCTGTACATTGTTGATATGGGAATAGGGGTTGCTTCAGTATATGACAAGTCCAAACTCTGCCCTACAAGAACATTGTAGTCTTGGATTTTCATCATTATAACTTACTTTGGGCAGGTCATGTTAGAGATAATGATACTAAGTTTATGGAGGCAAAAGTGGTTTCAGTAATATTCCTGTTCTACAAAACATTATTAATTTCCCTTTTTCCTCTTGGTGTATTTCTCTACTGCTCTTTCATCTTAGCTATGAGATGTAATAGTCTTTCAGGAAGGTTAAACTTGAAAGAGAAACTTCTCCTGCCACCTTGCCATTACCCTTAAATTTACTATGAAAGCATGAATGATCTTGTCTTATGTTTACCTTCAGTCTTGCTTTATACATCTTCTGATCAGATGATTATGTACTTACTCGAGAAACTAGAAGTGGCAAATCAATTTAAGTGCTTGGCTGTAGCTGTCCTCAGCATCAAAATTGTGATGACATATACTAATGTGATATCTAGGGCAATTAGTAAAGTTCTTTCAGAGAAATTATACTTGGTGTAATCTCTGAGCAGATTGAGAATAGATGAGTGCATGTTGCTTAACTCTACTAAGTCAGAGCATGGAATGAAGACTGACAATCACTTCTAAATTGCTTTATATTGCATGTGTCCCAGAAACGTCACTTCAATAGTTGCTGCACAGGCCTCTAGCTTTTGTCTGCAGTGTACTTGGGAGTTTGGGGTGGGAAGTAGGTTCCATGTCTCTGTAAACTTAGTCTTTAATCTGAAAAGTTCTTTATGGAACCACCGTTGAGAATGAATTAGTGTTAATTTATCATATTACTTTCTCTGAGCTGACACCTTTAGATGGCAAGTGTGCTGTAGGCTTCTCTCCTTTTTCCCCTCATGTCATTTGGGGGATGCATGTCTATGCTGACTTTGACACAGTGACTGTGCAGAACTGAAGACCAGCTGCATGTTCAGCCTCAGTCCCAAGGGATAGGGCCAGAGCTCCCAAGTGCTGGGTTCTCTTCAGTGGTATTTAGATGTTGTTGGAAGAGCAAAGAACTGTCCTTAAGGTTTGAGTTTTTTTCTAAATGGTGTTGCTTTAATCAGCTATCCAGAGACAGTGTGAAAGGAGGAAAATTACAGATCCGAAACAGAAACTGAAGCTCTTCATTGAATTATTATTCTAGCAGCTGTTTGTATCTTTATGCAGATGCTTTTAGTTAAATGTGACTTAGGAAAGCTGTAAAAATGTCCCAGTACGTTGTTCAGAATTGTAGTGGAAATAAATTTCAAGTGGGGAAATGTGGGATTAACTAATGCAGTAATAGATTTATGCCCCTGTATAAACAAAAGTTGCAACATGGCTCTGACATCTTATGCAACTCTGTCAGGTGGTACCATTGTGATTTGTCTGCTAGTAGGTTGTGACTTTTACTTCTGTTTTGCTTCAGAGATTTTAGGCTTTTAGAAAATGTGCTTGTGACAGTTGATACAAGGGTTTATGCTTGAGAAAATCAAGAGGCTGCCCAGAGATTATTGAACCTCCTTGTTCAGTGTTCAGGACTCTGATATTGATTTGCTGTGTTTCCCTGTTGTCTGACTTGACATCAATTTGTGTTTTTACACTGAATTTATCTCCTTTTATGGTGTATCCAGAGAAGATTCAGCAGAAGTGTTCTGGGGAGAAGTCATTTGTCTTAAGGTTTCCAGGAGTGTGTATAGGTTTGTATGGAGAATACCTTTTCCCTCAGCTGATGACTTCAGTATTCCATTATATTTTCATTCCACCTTTCCCCTCCAAGCAGTGCAGGTCCTCTAGAGGATGCTGGTCAGCAGACTGTGAAGATGCTCAGCAGGCTGGAGCCTCTTTCCTTTGAAGACAGGATGAGAGAGTTGGGCTTGTTACACCTGCAGAAGAGAAGGCTCTGGAGAGAATGTGTAGCACCTTCCAGTACCTAAAAGGGCCTACGGGGAGGGCTTTTTGCAAGGATGTGTGGTGGTAGGACAAGGGGAAATGACTTTGAATGGAAAAGGTTTAAGAGCAGGTTCAACTGAAATGGTTAGAGTAAGGTTTACATTAGATACTAGGAAGAAAATTCTTTACTGTGAGGGTGGTGAAGAACTGGAGCTGGCTGCCCAGTGAAGCTGGGGATGTCCTATCCCTGTGAGTTTTCAAGATCAGGTTGAATGTGGCTTTGAGCAAGGTGGTCTAGTGAAACACACACACACACCCTGCAGTGGCAGGAGGCTGGAACTAGATGATCTTTAAAGTCCCTACTAACCCAAACCATTCTATGGCTCTGCAAATTGACATGAGTAGGGCAGATGTCTTAGTGAAAGTGTTGATTTTTCCTAGAAAGCAGTGCTGGAGTAGTGACTGTACTGCACAATTAACTATGATTATGGGCAGGGGCATCCTTTCTCCCAGGAAACAGAAGTCTTAAATTGTAGAATACTCTTGTAATGTCCTTCCTCCTGAAGAAGATAAAATGCAAAAAAAAGTAAAAAATACTTGACTTCCTTGTGTACCTGTGGGTAGTTACTGTGAAGGAGAATGTTGTCAGTGCATGAAAGATCTTATAAGTAAAGTTGATGTTTTGGGGATGTTACAGTGCTACTTCTTTCTCCTGAGCTTCTGGAAAAGAGATGATGTTAGGAGACCCAGAATCACAATGATAACAGCAGTTTTTGCTTACAGCTGCTGTTTTTTCTTCTGGTGGTTTATAATACAGAGATGTTCTTCACCTTGTTTTTAGTGTGGCAAGGGGCATGATATGTAATCAAGTCATTAGTTCTCATCAGTCTTTTCCAGCACTCTTTGAACAATGATCTTCAGTAAATAACTGTCAAACTTATAATTGTTCTCGTATGAATACTCAATCATTGAGTTGCAATACTACAATTAAAAGGAATATAAATCTACAGATTGTGTGGGCTGTCACTGATACAAGATTTGGAGGGACTTTTTAAGAGACTTTTTCATAACACTAGAAATTGCTGATTTCCTGAATCAACACTTCTGTCTGCCTGTCTAGTCTTACTGTATCAGTTAGAGTGCCTTGGCTATTTGGGGTTTGAATTTGTTATGAGAGGGGCCTTTAAGGGGGAATTAAAAGTTCTGAAGAAAAATTGATATTTACCTTTCTTTTTACCGGACTTTCCTTAATATGTAGTTTGAGTTAATCGAGTATTAATTTATTGGCAGGTTGGAAATACAGATTTGAGACTGTTTTGAAATATAAAAGTGGTCTGAATGCTTCTAGATGTGTCCCGAACAAGAAGTGAACCCAGGGCTATTACAGTGAGGTTCCTGATCCCAGATAAGTTGTGTGATTTAGGTTTGTTTCTCAAGTTCTTTCAAACAAAATTTCCAGAAATAGTCTGTAACTTTAAAGTAAGAAAGATTAGAGTGAGAAGTTAGTTTCAGTTGCTTGATTAATGTATTTTGGCTTTTAAGCTTTGCTCTGTTTAGGGTAATAAAGTTATAGAGGGGGGTTGTGCGATATTAATACTTTCCCCTTCCTTTCCCCCCTCTTTTTCCTACTGTCGTCATGTTTTGTCACTGTCAAGCATAGATTTATTCAAGTGTAGATTTATTTCTCATTCAAACTGTTGTTTTTGTTGGCAGGAGCTACAGGCAAGTCTATGAAATTATGTAATGTCTGAAAAGTTATGTTCATGATTAATTAGCCTATCACAAAACTATTTTAGTGTGTGTGGAATAACTAGATCATATTTTTTATTTATTTGGCAGGGGTAGAAGGCACTCTGGTCAGATCAAGGAACTTCACAGTTCTTTGTATTAACTATTCTATACATTACCTGTTTACATTTGGAACATGAAATGTATGTCTTTTTTATTGGTCATTTAATGTGAACCTCATTTTTTTTTTTTTAAGGAAACGAGTTTGGGCTGCAGGTATTCCTTTTTTCCCAAATTGTAAAATTTATAGTTGTTTGCCTAAAACTGAACACCTTTTAAATGGCATGCTCAAAGAAAACTTGCTGGAAGTTAAAAAATGGAGTAATGATATGTTAGTTCTGAACTGTATGGACTTGAATGGCACAGCTCTCATGGCAGTGGAGTCAAGATCTCAAGCAGAATTTGAAGTCACGAGGGAACTTTCTCTATTATTTATGCTGCAGGGCTTTGTCTTGCTTCCCCTCCACAAAAAAAAAAAAACAAACAAACAAAAAAAAAAAACCAACAAAAAAAACCCCAAAAAGGTATCCTAGTGGAGTAGTGGAGTTAGGTTATAATCTGAAAATTCAAAGGTACAGATATTGAATCTTTCAGATGTTGATTTATTTTTTAAGATTACTTGCTAGGAATGAACACATCTAGGTTTTATTGTAAGCATGAAAATAGAGAGAAAAGGTGTCTTCTGTGGTTTGGGCTATAGAGAGGTCTTACCAACCTCTTACTGAAGTGATCATATTTTAGACAGGTAGTTTTCAAAACTTTCTCTGTCCTCTGTGAAACTTCTGATTTGCATTGCACAAGTGCAATTTCACAAATCCTTGCTTTTTGGAAATTTGAACAAGATACTGTGCCCATCCTAAATGCAATTACTCATTTAAACCGGCTTTGCAGTTTTTAATACTGCATGTAACTTTTTATTTTCACAAAGTTGACAACATTCTTTCTTACGGTGTAAGTGTAAATGCCTAGTTGTAAATACTGGAAAGTTAAGGCACGAACAGACAAGAGCTGTAAATAATAATTTTATTTAGACTATTAAGAAACACTGGTATAGTCAATTTTCTGGTTGTGTCTTGGGATCCACTATCTACTTGGTGCTTCTGAGTGGTTAAGGGAGGTGCTTTGCTCATATGAGCCTATATGGGAGCCTGAAATATGTACAGTGTAGGGATAGGAATTGCAGCCTTCATTGCAGTGATCAGGTTTTTGTTGTACTTACCTGTTGGTGCTAAAACAGCTGAATAGTGCATGCACAAACTGAAAAAGTGAAATATAAAACTGAGTTTACTTGTCTCTTGGTCTTGCAGGCTAATCCAGTCCTAAAGACGTTTCAGTGAGTTATACAGGGTAGCTCTTGTCATGCTGCTTGTCCATTTCCATTGTGATACTGTATTTTCTCCTGTGTGTGAAGGAAGAGTCGAGGGAAACATCTTTGCACAGAAAATTTTGTCATGAAGTGGATTCCTGCAGTGTGTTTTAATGAGTATTTCATTGTGTCTTGTCCCATCCATGCTCTGCACTCATTTGGAATTAAATGAAAAGTGTTTTTGCAGTTCCACTGTACAAGAAAATTTGCAGTAGAAGTAGTTTGAGTATTACTGGTGAGAGTTTTACTTTAATGGCCAGGGCCCTTAAGTGTCGATGATGCTGCAGGTACAGGTTATTTCATTGGTTAGTTCTTTTACTGGATGGAAGCAAGCAGGAGCTGCTTCCTGTCAGAGATGAAAGGAGGTTGATTCTAGAAGACTTCAGTTTCATACTTGGGTATGGTCCAAGAGTGCTCTTAGATGGATTTGCTAAGTGACAGTTTCTTAATTCATTCTGTGCTTTGGTTTTGCCTTTTTGTTGAAGTTGCTTATCACCTTCTGTAGGCCATTAGTGGTTTTGAAGCAGAGTGTAGCTGCCTTTGAAGCACTGTTTAAAAATCCCTCATGAAATTACAGTCAACAAGCTGCTGAGTTAATGAACTTTGTTATTACCTTGCTCCTGTCCTTTTTTGTGTCCTTTTGCACAAATGCTGATGCTCAAATTCCTATGTTTTCCCTGAGTAACATGGCAATTTAATATTATTGGTAGGACAGAGAATGGCCCCATGGGCTTCATAGACTTTAAGACTTGGAAATAGTGTAGAAGATAAATTGGAACCAGTGCTTGAGAGCCTCATTGGATTTGTTTCTAAAAGCCACGCAATACAAGTTGTTGCAATAATTTTTTTTTAATTTCCCTTCCTCCCCTCTAGTCCCCCAGCATAAATATAATCCTTAAGGCAAATTTTAAGCCTCTTTCCTTCAAGAGACTTTCATTTAATTTTATATAATAGGCCTACTTGAAAGCCTTTCTAAGAAAAACTGGTCTTCTGTGAAATGTTTACTGGCTTTGTTCTGAGCTGTTCAAGGCTCTGGTTGACATCACATGGCTACTTATTGGTTTATTATATTCTAAGGGAGATTATTTTACTCTGTTTGTAAAATCATCTCCAGTGATCTGAGTTTTTAATTATGAAATTAAAATTATCTTTTTGATTTGGGGGGGTTATGATTTCTTGATAGTATGTCACTATTGAACATGATCTATACACAGGAAGAAGCAGAGACTGACAAAGCAATCTGTGTCATTCACTGGAAGTGCCAGCCTCTTAAGTAACTCCTTGGGGTACAGGGCTACCATGCCTATTCATCTTTCTTATCCTCTGCCATGGATTTCAGCACACGAGGAAGCAAAAAAATGCTGCTCTTCCAAGTCTTGTGTAAAATGCATTGTGTATGTACTTCACAGAGCTGGCAGATTTTCAATGGCTTTGTGTCTTGGGCAATGGCTTGTAAAGGTAAATTCCTGCAAGTGATTTCAGTGTCTTGGTTGTTGAATAAACTGCTTTTCTTCTCTCAAGAATAAAGTTCAGTTCCTGTCAGGGGAAAAAGAAAATGAAGCTGTTAGCATTTAATCAGCTGTTTGTCCACATCCTCTTGCTTCAGAAAGCAGACCGTGAATTGCTTCATTTTCAAAAGAATAAATAGATAAATAAATAGATTTTCATGACCTGTATTACTTTGCAGCTCACGTGGTAGAAAAGTATCTTAGTGCTGGTGTTTTTTACTAGATAGAAACCAGTGGTGAAAAACCAAATGGTCAATGGCCAAGCTGCTGCTGCTTGTTCCCTGTAAGAATGTGAACTTAGCTGTGTCATTTTTCTACTACTTGGACCTAAGTATGAGATGTGGCTGTGTTATTTAGAGTGATGTAACTCATACTGCATTCCCTCTAAACATCCTTTCAGCTCAATTATTTCAAGTTGTATGCATGAGTTAAAACTAAATGCTTTTTTGTTTAAAAAACCCAAAATGTATACAACAAAACCAAAATGTATGTGCTCTCTATTTAAAGCTTCTATTTCTTAATCATATCAGTGGAGAAAATCTAAAAAATAGTTCTCTTGTAATCCCATATCAGGTTCTGGAGTTTGTGGCCATAATAATTTTGCTTTGGTCCTAATATTTTTCCTTTATATGAGGCAACTAGGCAGGATATGTCTTGACTTTGTGCAGAAATTCACCTATTTAATCTTGGAGTAGAACAGGGCTCTGCTTGTTTTATTTATAATTGCTTTTCAAACGCTAGCCCAGTTTCAAAAAGCCCTGCTTCTGTATTTAGTATACTGCTATTCAAATCTAGATTGTGCTGACAGTAGATTTGCCCCAAAGAGTAAACTAGATAAAATATGCATATGATCAATTTAATATGCAATTAAACATTTTCCCTGAGCAATTAGCATCAAGACAACTAATAATTATCCTGTGCCACGCTGCAAACATTATCTGCATTTATGTAAGATGACTTTGGTAATAAGTTATGGATAAAAATATGCATATATACAAACATCTGAGTAAACATAATATCGTAGCAATGAAGCATGTGCTTTTCATACTGGAGTTTGTTTAATCTGTGTAAAAACAATTTGTTTCCCCAAAGAATATAGATGTTGGCATGGCCATGGGATCATGGTCTGTGAATTGCACCACAGCTTACCTTGTGGTTATGTGCATTACCTGCTTCATTCTAGTTGTGTTGCAGTAAAAGATAAAATTTGGAGTTGGAAAATGCAATCCCATTTGAACAACTGTATATACATTTGACAAAAACCAGAGGAATACCATGTCTGGAAGTCTCCTAAGCATATGAAGAAACTGAGATAAAGAAGACATTGTGGAAGTTAGCTATGTGATGAGCAGGGTAGTTGAAAGCTAGATACATATAATGCACTTTACCTTTGAGTTAGACTTTGCATAAAGATAACTCAGTTCCGTTTTCTTGACATCTAAGATGTAGGTACACTCAAGAACCCTGGAGGTTATCTAGGCAGGGCATCTGATCCCAGCTGACCAAAGAGATGTTCCATGCCATAAAATGTTATGGTAAGTGTATAAAGTGGGAGCAAGAAGAAGGCAGTGGGGTGCACCAACACAGGGTGATGGTGTTTGTCTTGCCAAGTAACCGTTACATGTGAAGGGCCCTGCTCTCCTGCAATGGCTGAACAGCTGCCTGCTAATGGGCACTGGTGCATCAATTCCTTGGTGTGCTTTGCTTGTGTATGTGGCTCTTGCTTTGGCTATTAAACTGTCTTTATCTCAGCCCACGAGTTTTCCACTTTTCCTCTTCTGATTCTCTCCCTATCCCTATGTGGGGGTAGTGAGTGAGCAGCTGTGTGGATCTTAGTTGCCAGCTGGGGTTAAACCGTGACACATAGAAATTAATGCAAGATCACAGAAGGGATGCAATTTAAATAAGTAAAGTATCAGAGATTGTTGACAGAAACAGTAGCACGGCCTGCACATATCCAAGGGTTGTTTTTAGAGTGACTTCAGTAATTCTGTGTGTCTGTTGAATCTGGACTATAGTTGGAAATCCTCCCTTCTGTAAGTGTAGAGGCTTTATATTCATTCTGTTGAAAATGAAAGCTAAGGACCAGGACACTTAGCTGTATTTTTGAGCTGCTGCTTTGCACCTTTCTCTAGATGTTTTCTCTGCTTGCTCTGGGTGGTGTTTTTTCAACAGAAATAGAAATTTTAATATTTTCTGTGGATATAAACTACAAATGAAACATGAATGCAGGTTATTTTATGTGCAGCTAATTAAGTCTAAGCTAATCTAGTGTTACTCTTGCAGTTAGATGGCTTTGGGGCATGTGAATCCAGGAGGATAGGAAGGTTTTAAATTTACTCTTTTTGCATAGTTCTAGGTATCTCTGATGGTTACCTTGTATATATATCACAATGCTTTTAGAGAGATATCCTTTCAAAGTACTGGAGGGAGGTGAGCAGATAAAGCCGCAAAGCCACTGTGTAGTAAGAAAGTGACATTTTTACAAAAACAAGGCACACAAACCTGCATTCTAGCAGTGATGATAATCTTTGGGGAGAAGAGGAGAAGTTTGTCTGTAGCTTTTCCTCAATACACACCACTTATGCAGTTAGTTGATTTAAAAGTGTAATAAAGAAAGTTCACAGCCTGGTCAGTCCTCTCTTTTTGGAACTGCCCTTGTACTGGCCTTTGCTTTGTGCTCTTTGAATGCGTAACTGCTACATTAAGGTTCATAGCAGGTGTAATTTTTCCACACTTCTGCCTGTCAGGATGTGTTTACCATGATTTGGGGTAGTGTGTATTATTTGCCATGCTTTGTAGGCCTGTAGGACTAGTATGGGAACTACTGGATAGTTAGCAAGTTGTTTTAAAAATTCGGAGTTTAGTTTAACTTACAGCTCCTGAAGCATGATTTTCTTTTTCAGATGTGGAAAGGAAACTGTTTTGTACACACACACACAGAATGGATGCAGGAAAGGGATTGCAGCTGAAAGTGCTCACAGAACTTTGTCTTGTGTGGGACCAAGAGCAGCTGCTTCAGTAGATGAGACAGAAATCAGTACCTGTTCCTGATAAAGCTTTTGCTTTTCAATATTAATATTTCAAAAAACAGTATTTAGGGATGCTTCTGGCAGTATTTCATGTTCAGAGACTTCTTTTTTTCAAACAATGGTAAAAATAAAAAAGGAAAAAAAAAATAGTACAGATAGCCCTCGAAGGTACTTTGTGAAAATGTAGGTATTCTGAGAGAGCTTATTTCCAGCCTTAGGAGGGACAGAAGCAGCAAGCTGGCTGAGACCAGGACAGTGGATCTGTATTGAGGGTCATGGCAGCTTCACTTTTCAGTACAATTTGCCCCTCTATCCTGGTAACCCTGTAATTACTTACATGCTGTTTCTGTTCATAGGATAACAGAGATCTAATGTTTGGGTATCATGCATAAGGATGTGTTTTCCAGCAGGTAGTCAGATGATGTTGAGGTGGTTCTGAAAAGGCATGGAGAGGCAGTTGCAAATGAGAACAGTTGAGGTTTTTGGTTTGCTAGTAAAATTTCTTGGGAGTGTGTGTGAAACTTTTAATTTCTTTTAATGTGTGCATAACACTTAATGAGATAGCACTTAAGACTGTAATTGTGTGTACACAGCTAATGCCTAACAGTTTTCAGACAATCTGTTTAAAACCTCAGAGTGCTATAGCAATGCAAATAAGAATCTGCTTGCTTTGAGTGGGATTTATAGTTTTGGGTAACTTTGCATACTCAAAAATAAAGTAAAATAAAACTTTACAGGACTGAATGTGACTTCTGTGAGGGTGGGATGTTAGAACATACTAAATGCTTTAAGAATTTCATGGTAACTATAAATATAATCAAATAAGCATATAAATTCCACAAGCACAAAAAGTACATAGGAAAAAAATTGGTTTGGGCCTTAGTTCTGGGACAAGTTCTGGCAGAAGGTAACAGAAGTCCAGCTGAATTTTACAGAGGATTAATTTTGTGCCGGGGCAAAGCCTGTTAGTTTCTTAGAATAGATAGCTGTGAGTCGTTAAAATAAACAAAATAATTTACTGGTTGCATAAATGACTTCTAAGTCTTTGCTTAAACATGGACACTGCACTAGTTTGACTAAATGCTAGGACTATATTGTTATTTCAGAATTAGTGATGATATGAAAGGTGTTCTTCCTCATGGCAGGGCATTTGGAATTAGATTTTTGTTCTCTTTAACCTAAACCATTCTATGGTTCTTTATTTTTTGTGGACCAGTTAGAATGCAGAATATGTAAAGACTGTGAGCAGTAAGGATAATGGGTCCTTAATGTTTCAGAATGTGTAAACTATGTCAAATAGTTAAAATGCTTTGGGGTTTTCTGGGGGCTCTGGGGTGGCTTTTTTCAGTTGGATCAATTACAGAGCACTAATTGAAGGCACTAAACAATTTATCTTTTTTTAAGTCTTTATCTGTAGCACAAACGTGGTTATATTAAACATAGTTTTAATTCTTGTGTTCTTTAGTGACTGAAATAATGAAACTTAAACAGAATTTAGTGTACGCACATTCATGTGTTGTTAGTGAAAACTGTTTCAAGTGTTAGAATAAGCACAATCAATTACTGTTTGGAATAATTTACAAATTATAGATGTTGTAAAATTGGATGTTGGTGGTGTTTTTTGGTGATACAATATTGTCATACAGTACATGGTTTTAACACTATTTAGAGGATTGATGGACTGCAGTTGTTGTATGTATGATGTTTTGAGGGATTGATTGATTATGGCAGTTGAATGTGTGATGCTTAAATAAGTACAGTTCAATTTCTACTTGGGAAGTAAAATAAAAACCCAGCCTGTTTACAGGTGCTGAGTTGATGGTCTGTTATTGCTCCATGGTGTGTCTGTTTTAATGTTTTAAAAATCCAGTTTCCTGACTGTTTTATGTGGAACTTCAATTTCTGAATGCATGTTGGCATAAGGGATGAATTTTCTGTAAATTTGCTCTTACTGCAATTGGGAATACAGCTATTAGAACAAGACAGTCTAAATTTGAATGTTCAGTTTCTAGTAACCTAGCAAACTATATTGTTTTGCAAGTTGTCATTTACCTTATTTGCAGAACTAAAGGGAAGAAAAATTCTTCTCAGCTTATTAGTTCTGTTGAAGCAGTAGTATGTTACTGGGTAAGAGTTATTCAGACCTCCCTTGTGAGACAGAGCAGACACCATACTCCTAAAGCTTTTGTAACACAAATATTAATATTGAATATTAACACCGACAGTATTACTGGCTCATCTGGTACAAAATTCTGCAGTGTTGAATAACTGACTTGAATAGAACTCGTTTTGTAAGAGATGAAATGGAATTAACCTTCCTGAAGACAAATTGTTTTTCAAAAGATATGTGATGGCTATATTTTAGAAGATAAACTACTGATTAGAAAAATAGATTAATTTCTCTTAGAGTTCCCTTTGATTAAGGTATGATTAAGGTAGGAGGTGCATTGCTGTTTGGATGACATTCTGCTGCTGATAATCAACAGCTAAAAAATTGGACCACCACCCCCCCCCCAACCAAATTAACCCCAAACACCCTTCGCTGATGCTAACTGAGGCAGTGGTGAGCCAGAACTAATACTAGCAGTATGAATTCAGGCTTGCTTCGACTGTGCAAGCTACAGCAAAGCGAAATGATGTCTTGTTTACTGTGCTGACAGGAGTGTGTGTGTGTATTTGTAACTTTCAGTAGTTGAGAGAACAGACCCTGTAATACAGTTATGAATGTAAATGGCTTCAAAGAATATACTGGAGCCTGTAAGCTTCTTGGAAACTTGTATGTGAAGTGATAGGATTTGCAAGCTCTTTGTGATTAGTTTTGGTACGGGAACATCAGTCTTTGTAGCCCTGAACTGCCAACAACCTTTGTCCTTTATTTTACCTTCAGAAAAAAAAAGGGGGGATGGGGTGGGGTCATGTTTGAAATAGGGAAGTAAATGAATGTTGGCTAATGGCCATGTCTTTTCCTAGAGCAAAAAAAAAAAAAAAATCTTGGAAAGATAGATGAGATTGTGGACCTGGATTTGAATGATATGTGAAGCTTTGTAAATTATTTATCAGCACTAGCCTTTTTGAAATGGCTAAAGCACTGTTACATTGAAGGGAAGGAAAATGGTATGGTTGCCAAGAGGAGATTTTTACTGGATTCTGCTAAAAGAATAATCTGTCTTTTAAAATTATCTGTATTAAGCTTTAAGTAGCAGTTAAGAAATGTCCACACAATGCTGCAAAATCTGTTTGAATAGCTCTGGACCCTTTTTCTGCTGCTGATTATTAGCATAGTTGATGTATTTTGGTTTTTTTGCTAGTATCATTTTGCTCCAGTGACATATCTGATGAAAGCAAAATTATGGGAAAGATTTGTTGAATTATATCTGACTGGCAAGAATAGTAACTAATAATTTCTTTCTTATTTTATTTATACATGCATTGGTTTTATCAAGTGAAAAGTCCTTCAAGTAGCTGGTACAACCCTTTCCACCTCTAGAACTACGGATCTCGTTCAGTGTCATCCTTTTAAAACTAACAATACCAATAGTGCTTTTTTTTTTGAAGCATGACCATTTTTGAAAGCTGTTTTATCCAAGTTGCCATTTCATATTTCAGCTAACCATATAATCCATAATGGAGACCTCAGTAAGACAAAAGACTGCAGATGACGTTTTTTCCTATTGGTTAAAAGAAGGTTACAGCAGTTCCCATTTGTAGACGATGGGAGAGAACACACATCTCCTTACTTGAGAAAAGTTCAGCTCTCTTTATCTTTTATGTGTATTCTTTGGGGTATACAAGTATGTCAATATTTCAGTAATTGTATTGTGAAGAGTTGAACAGTGAGCAGACCTGCTGAGGACTAAGTTTTCAGAAAAAGTATGGTGCCTTGGGGTATGTTGATATGGAAGTATGTTTATGTGTGTTCTTCTTCTATGGCTAGGACAGACTTATTTTTCTGGTGTCAGCATTTTTCATGCTGCTTGACTTAAAATGATCATAAAGCTTAATAACACAAAAGTAGTTTCAATGTTTCTGTGTTACATTGTGTTGAGGTATAAGGGCGTATCACCATGAAACTAATTCTTTCACAAGAATACCCCTAAAAACAAGCTTTCCCCACTTCCCGGATCTGTAATGGAATACAGATTTATAGGTCAAGTGAAGATAGCCTGCCAGCTTTCAAAGTATTGTAGCATAAAGAGGAAATGGAAAATGAAGGTAAAGCCAGTAAATGATTGCTTTAGTATGTTAAACTAACAGCATTGCCTACCTGAATCTGGAAGCTGTGAATTCACGAAAGAAATCATTTTAATCTGAGTTATTGTGATACTTTCTGCTAGAAGGTTCTCTGTTATTTGACTATCCCATTTGGGAGAAATAGTTGCATATAATTTTATTTGTTACAGACATGTTTACAAATACTTCCATGTAGTCATTAATACATTCATATTTTGGATGTTGCAGGTTAGTGTTTTCTTTAAAGCGCTAAAATATAATGCAGAAACTATATAACTAATATTCTGTGATTGTTATGTAATTGATAAGGAAGATGGGAAGTAAATTTATATCAATTCTGAAGTAATTATCTGGAGCATTCTGTGTATTGCTTCTAGACATTAAAAGATTTGCATGTTTTTTATTATGAATGTCTGTCAAAGCTGATGGGACTCAGACTGGCATGGATAACCCCTGATCTGTTAAATCCAGTGCTTTTACCCTAAAATGGTAATTTCAGAGGAGAGGGTATGAGTTGTATTGAACTTCCAAGTAGTAAAGCATGTCTTGAATTTGAGTTTTTGTCTTGTGTAAAGGAACTGTATTTGTCTGTAATAAAGACTAGTTTACATCTTTATCTTTGAGCTCTGTTGCCATTTGAAGAACAAGTAGTTGTGTTCTGGAGTTGCAATTGTGTGCAAGAATAGTGTCCCAAGTTCTAATTTTTCCCTTTTTTTGTTGGCACTACTCTTGTATTGCAGACCTGTGCAGGGTGGCTTATTGTGAGCCAATTTGAAGTTTAGGAAGTATGTTAAGATGAAAACTTTGTAACAAAGTTAGTAAAGTGGACATTTGCCTTGCCAATTAGTATGTACTACAGCAAAATACCAAGTAAAAGCCTTGGAGACTGGTGGGTTTTGGTTTGGAGTTTTTTTGTTAGCTAACTGTCTGTTTATTTTTAAATCTAGCCACGAGCTGATCCCATCCCAATATGTAGCTTTTGCTTGGGAACGAAAGAATCAAATCGTGAAAAAAAACCAGAAGAGCTCTTGTCTTGTGCAGATTGTGGCAGCAGTGGTAAGTTGGCTGAATTTACAAATACTAGGAATGTTTATGTTTTAGTATTTTAAAAAATATTTTAGTATTTTAAAAAATGTTTTAGTATTTTAGTATTTTAAAAAATATTTTAAACTTGTGAACCTTATCCTTTCTTTGAACAAACATAGATCAAGAACTGAAACTGGGGGGGATAGAAGAATTTGTTGTTTTTCTTGGATTGCTTGTTTTGGTTTTGTTTGGTTTTTTTAAACTAGAATTTTGTCATCTTTAGGATAATTACAAGTGAGAGGTATGAATTCATCTTTATGTCGAAGTATGGATCTGCTGAGTAAATTAAGAGGGGGAAACAGCACTTTTACAATACAAGAATTCAGTTGTTTGGGATCTATGTTGGCTCCGAAAACTCAGTTTTGCATTGTGACATCAAATGATGATCAAGAATTTTGCTTGCACAGATTTGGAACATTTCAGAAGCTGGTGAATAATCATAGTAATAAAGACTGTAGCAGTCTTTGCTGCTGCACATCTTGTGTATCCAGTTGATTTTTTTAATACAGTTTTTGTATTACTCAAGAGGGAATTTGAATAATATTTTAGGTAACATAGCACATGAGGTGGGCTGCTGGTTGGTTACTTGTCAGGCACAATATAATGACACTGCTGATTGCATGTACCTTACTCCTGTGTGCTGCAGCAGCTCTTGCAGACTGTGGCTGTTCCTAATGCAGGTGCTTCTCTTCTCTGTGGTGACCAGTGCTGGGGCATGAGGCAGCAGCCTGAACTTGTTTCAGGGCAGGTTTGGAAAAAACTTTTCCCAGAAGGTGGTTCTGCACTAGAATAGGCTCCCCAGGGCATCAAGGCTGACAAAGCTCAAGAAGCATTTGGACAATGCTCTCAAGGCATATGGTGTGACTCTTGGGGATGCCCTGTGAAGGGCCAGGAGTTGGTCTTGATGGTCCTTGCAGCTCCCTTCCAGCTCGATATTCTTTGATTCTGTGAATCTGGAGTCCATGAATATCATCATTTTGCTGTGCTGACAGTAGCTATGGCAGTTCTCAGGTACTACATCAGTACTTGAGTAAAAATAAAAATACTGTGGATAAAAACATGTTTTCAGTTAATCAGGATATGTTATTGATTTTCTGCTTCTCAGTTGTCACCCTGATAGTAGCTTTGTATTTTAGCCAGTGTATTTTTTAGTATATTTTAGCCAGTTATTATACTCTGAAATAAGAAAATTACTTTTTTAACCCAGTATGCAACAGCAAACCTTATAAATTTAAATTGTCTTCCTTTTAGTGGTTTATAGGTTACGGGTTTCCTCTGTTTTCAAATCTGTTTTGTGATGTTTACAAAATTAATACTTGGTTAGACTTTGGTGCACAGAGTTTACGTTTATCAGGTGAGCTTAGGTATCAGCAACTCTTCTATTGTGTAATAATTCCCTGGTGGGTCTTAAGACACTTTAGAACTGGAAGTCCTGACTTTCATGGATCAGCTTCTATTTGAATTAACACCGATACATTCTCTCTGCCTCATTAAGACTAAATTATCTTTAATTAGTTCTTCAGATGTATTGGATATAAGGCATGAAATGGTGAGACTGCCAATCAGTTTGCTGGATGGTTAAACTTTAGCTACTGATGCCTAACTAAAATAAAAACCAATTTCAGTACAATTTATAAATAACAAAACTTCACTCAAGTGGAGTTTTATTGTAATTGGATTTGTAATTTTGCACATTGCAGTGTATCTCAAAGCTGGTCTTGCTGTCTAACAAATGGAAAAGAAATTGCATGTTGTGCACAGCAAGCAAATTGTTCAGTTGATCAGAGATTAAATTGCAGTGCCCACTACTGGCATGCCTGTTTTCCCTTTTTGTTTTTGTGTCAAGTCACTTTTGTCTTTTCAGGTAGTGCTTCTGCATTCTGAAAGCAGAAACTTAGCTGGATAGCTAGGTGCACATTTTTGTGGTATTTGGGAAGAGAGATATTTGGGTATTAGAAATGAAGTGCGCTGCCATGTCAAGTTGGCACAGAGGGTTTTCTCAAGAACTAAGATGAGGGATGTCAGATGTGAGAAAACAAATCCCATTACAGAAGCAGACATAGTTCCTCTTGGTTTTGGTTGGGTTTTGTAGTTTGTTTTTTTTTCTCTCCTTTTTCCCTATCTCTTGATTTTGAAAAATCAATACACTTGAGAGTTGGAATCGAACTCTTCTATTTTTTCCAAACCCAAACAAGATGTGCAGAAGCAATTAAAGATTAATGCTGCTGACAGATTTTTATAAGGGTTTGAAGTTGTAGAATGAGGAAGGGAAAAATTGAGTGACTGGAGAATTATAATAAATGTTTTTTAAAGGGAGCAAAAATAGCATTTTTTGAAAGGGTGTTCTCCTTTCAAATTGGATGTTATCTTGAGGAGGCAAGAGGGTTATTGATCAAAGATGGGTAGAGAAGGCTGGAGAGCAGAGCAACAGAGACACTGGACTCAGGTCAGAAGGAATAGGGAAAGAAAATATTTGGAAAGAACTGGGTAGAGATCGCTTTCTAAATGAGATTTAGGGTATGCTTTAGTAATAATGGCATATAGAAATTATCTTAATTATTGCTGTCTGTATAAGGATATTGGGTTAGTTGGATAAAATGAACTGCTAAGAAACCTGCAGGTAGAAAAAACTGGTACATCCCCAAGACAGGTGCACTGACCATCTCTGCTCATAGCTAAAGTCTCCCTAAATAATAATAACACTTTCTACCTAAAAGATTATCGGACACGAGGGGTTTGGGGTTTTTTGTGAATTATCTACACAGTAGTTCCCAGCATTTGCGTTTAAGTTAAAAATAACTAGAGGTATTGGCAGAACTAATTTTGCACTTTAAGTGTAGTCAGTGATCTAATGCTTGTTCTTTTAAAATACTAGCTTTTTCATCAAATCCTTTAATGAATAGAAAAGGCTCTGCTTTGTGAGGAAGACACAAAAGTGGACAGGTTTAAAAAATTGCCTTCAATCACAAAGGAATGAGATGCTCACTTTTGACTTTCTAGTCTCACCTATTTCTGCCATGTCACTGTATCACACTTAATTTGTTCAAGCAGTGGTTACCAACCAGTGAAAATGGATGTTCCATATGTTTATACATCACAGTTATTTACGTAAAACAAAACTAAAATCAACAGTTTGAACTGCAACTTACTTGCTCCTTGAAATAAATCACTTCTGTGCAGGGAAGATAACTGGAGTTAAATACATTTACATGGAGGTGATTGATTTATGACTACGCTTTAATGTGTTAATAGGGTTGTTAAGTCATAGTTGATAAAATAAATCTTTATGTGATATTGATTACTAATATCAGCCTCTCTAGGGGGTTTCATTGAATGAACAGTATCTCATTGAACTCATCTCTGCTGTTGTAGTATATTTGTCACATTCTTAAAAGTGCATACTCAATTTTCACCCCAAAAATATTGGTATATCTTAAACTGAATGCAAAGAATCAAATGGTTATGCTTTTTCAATATTTTTCTGAAACTACTCTTTGAATTTATTATTGCTTGCTCCTTCCTAATAGGTTATATCTCTGCATTTTATTTTGAGGAAAATGCACAATTCAAGTTGTCTTTTAAAGTTTAACAATAAAGTGGTTTAACCCTTGGATAATAGAATAAAAGGAAGTAAAAGCTGAAATTATCGCTTATTCAGGTGGTTTTTGCATTCCATCAGTCTTTGCCATTCGTGCCTCAGTCCATGAGACAAAAATAGCAAATGCTCATAGATTAGATTGTATTTTTATTTGTGGTGTTTTAGGTCAGTCCTGGACTGATGGAGAAAGTCTGAATCACTGTAACTACAGCGTTACCTAGAAGAAAGCACTCATTCCAACTCTGACAGTGAGAAGAAAGCACCTTTGATGCATGCCATGTCGCTGCAGCCATCTATAAGTGCAGCATGGCATTGGGGATTCTTCTCTCTCTGACAACTTCTGTGTTCATGTTCATGATAGATAATCTCTGAATATAATACTATCATGAAGTGTTTCCCTGGGAAGGCTTATCCCTTCCTATATAGCAGTGCTTTTATCTTTTCTGGATTAGGGCTACACTCCGAGGTTGTTGAAGACATGAAAAAATCTCTGCCAGTATTGCCTCAGGTTGGATGTGTTCAGTTGCCTGGTATCTGCTGTTAATTGAGACAAGACTACTGTGAAAAGAGGGTGGTCCTGTTGAGGAATTTTTGTGTTTTGTGGGAGGTGGTAGTTCAGTACTCCACACCCATCCCCTCAATTTTAAACCTTGTATTGCAATATGTTTCCTTATGCCAATTGCCTGATTAATTTTTTTTTCTCTTTTTATTAGTCTGAAATTGTTCTTTGTGTATAATTAAGTAATTAGTTGAAATAAAAAATGCATATAGTTTGGCTCTTCAGTTTCTCTGGTAGATACTTAGTATAGTTTAAAAAATAGCTAATGCAATTTTATCTGAAGATTTCCTCTCTTTATTTTGCAGTGCTATGAAAGGGAAATATGGTTAAGTTTATAAATACACTTTTTTCAGAACCAGTGACAGTTTAATATGCTATGGAAATGACCTAGTGAAAATAAAAAGTTCAGTTTTAGGTGCTTATGTAGACCATTCACTTTTGTCAGTTACAGTAAGAGTCAGTTTTCTACCTGTCTTCATGAATGGGTTTAATGACAGTTATTCTGTATATTTGTATGAAGTAGATGAGCTAAATTATTTGTTGAAGAATTCTGAAAGCAGATGGTACTTGCAGCGTTCTGGTGGTGCTGGCTACATCCTGCTGAACTTCAGAATCAATCTAACCAATCTTAAATCTCAGCCTCTCAATAACATTTTGGTGTTTTTTAGGACATCCATCATGTTTGAAATTCTGTCCTGAGTTAACAACAAATGTGAAGGCGTTGAGGTGGCAGTGTATTGAATGCAAGACATGCAGTGCATGTAGGATCCAAGGCAAAAATGCAGTAAGTTAGACTTGCTCAGTGTTACTTGGCTTCTCTTTGTTTATAGTTGCTTTATAATTAGCACATGTCCAAATGCAAGTAAGTGGTGTACAACTTCAAGCAATGCTGTATTAAGTCTTTTTTTTTCCTTTTCTCCACCCCCTCATCCTTGCCCCCCAGGATAACATGCTTTTTTGTGACTCCTGTGATAGAGGGTTCCACATGGAGTGCTGTGACCCGCCGCTATCCCGAATGCCAAAAGGTGATCGAAAAAATCCTTTCCATGAAAGTACTTCCATTTGCAGTCTTGTATTAAGTGACCAAAACCTGTTGAGCATGCTGTTTTCATTTTTCTTTTCAATGATAAATAGTACAATTTCATTAATATCCAAGGAAAATTTACTTGTCATTATATGAGGGTTTTTTTTCCCTCAGGAAAATAATAAAGGTCTACATCAAGTTCACCAGATGTATTCACTGTGTAATGAGTTGTTGCCCCATTTATTGAAGGTGAAATTTTAAAAAGGCCATTTAAATGTTTGGAGCATATACACTGATAAAATTCTTGGAACATGTAGAAGATACTCTGCCTTTTGTAGGAGTAATTGGAAAAACAGGCAAACAAAACAAAATGCATGTGCCTTCAGGTTCTCTAATCTGTAGGTTTCTTACCTACGGCACCTCTCACTTTTGCTCTTACATCTTTATGGCTTTCCCTATTTTATCTTAAAGTTACATTAAAGACTTTATTCAGTTCCTCCCCTCCTAGTCCCCAGCCTTATCTACAATAAATGTTTGGCTATCTAATGTTAAAAGGATGCTAAATTCAAGTTGTGTATTAAACACATATACCATGGGTGTGAAGTAGTATTTTTAGCATGCTCTACCCTTGTGGCTTTGTAACACACGTGTAAATTTTTTACCCTGTCTTAATTCTGTCTGGAAAAAGATCTAGGTAATATAAGGAGGGACAAGCTAGAACAGAAATTCTTTTAGGAATCTAATTGCTCATAATCTTTTCTGTGATTCTTGTTGCCTCTTGTATCCCCCTTTCCATGAGCACTTTGCTTTTCAAAATTTCAGAGTACAGATAGAGGTGGATCATGTTTTTTATCCACTTTCCTTTGCCTATGTCCTGTTCAAGAGATGATTTGCTGACTTTGTATATACTTGGTATGTATCTTGGTACGCACCTGTGTACAGCTAAACTCTTTTTCCTTTATACAGGGATGTGGATTTGCCAGGTCTGTAGACCAAAGAAGAAAGGGAGAAAGCTGCTTCATGAGAAGGCTGCGCAAATAAGGAGACGATATGCAAAACCTATTGGACGACCGAAAAATAAATTAAAGCAACGAATGTTGTAAGTTTCTCTTGGTTTTTCTTTCTTTAGATGAGAATGTAGTCAGATAAGAGTTTGATGTAGGTTTCAGCACTGTTTTTAACTCTGTTTCAGATTGGGGAAAACGTAATGAGTGATTTTGTATGTGCCTTTCAGCCCAATGTTCAATAACTCCTAAATTATCGTAGGTGCTTTTGGTGTCATGTCAGGCAGTGATAAAAAAATTACTGTAACTTAATTTTTCAGATCCCACACATTTTTTATCAAAGATTGTACCTCTAACAGATGCAAATAAACTTCTATATAATAACATGTGTCACAGCTATCTTTTAAGTATAGCTTCAAATAATTATAGTACCTACAGAATACAAAGTGAATAATATCAAGCTAGTTATATACAACTACAGGGGACCGTTCTGCTCAAAGAGCTGTTTGAAAACTATATAAAAATTACTTTATTAGTTAATACCAGTCCACAAAACCTGTTCCAAGAAGCAAACTATACAAGTAACATAGAAGTTCTGGTTTCAGTGGTACTCTGGAAAAGATTATTACTTGAATTCTGCTGTTAACCTGCTACCATTTACTAGGAAAAGAGATTGCAATTCCTCTTGCTTTTCAGGACTGTGTTTATCTAAAACAAGAGTGTGCTGTTATTTTCTTTTAGCATCTGTCTTCCCAGGAAACACTGTAGTTGGACATTCTAAGTCTTGGTTAGAGGATTGTTTAAGTAGCATTGAAATAATGAGTTGTCATTACATTGAGTGTTAAATAGGAACAAATTCTGTGTCAGCTACAGTAGCATGTTGTCCTCCATCACATGTTCCTATCCACGTACACTTTTTTGCCCCCATTTAAGTATTATTTAATTGTTTGGCTATGTTAACTGAGCAGCTGAAAATCTTTCTGACTACCAACTACTCATTCTGTAATTATTTTCCACAGTCTAAAAACCTGTCTTGTATTATTCAGAGCTGCTGTAAAAGTTTGCATTTTGCAAAACAAGGATTTTTGAAGCCAATGAAGCCCGCATGTGAAAATAGAAGGAAAAGTACTTGCAGTATAATGCACTAGTCAACTTGATTTACTTGATCCTGTGCATCTTGCTGTGTTCTCTTTTGCCTTTCTCTCTGCCAGGATCTTTCATCTTGTCTTTTTGTTTCTTGTCCTAAAGTTCAGTGTATGTTGTTCTAGTAAAGTAGTTCAGGACAGGAATAAAGTACGACGCTGCATGAAAGTAAAAAATGTAGTTGTATTAGCTGGTGACAGACCATGCTGTTAGACTGGGTGAAACACTGTACTTCTCCATTCTCCTCCTGAATAAATAGCTTAGGAATCTGAAGGTCATTGAGATTTCTGTATATCATTGTGTGTGCATAATAAAAATATTCCCTATATCTCTAGCTATGCCTTGGGCTTTAGTTGTACCTCTGGTTTTATTATTTACCCTTTGAAAACACATAAACCTTCAGTTGGAGGTTAGGGCTCTCTTGTGGTTCAGGAGTGATACTCCCCAGCTTAGTCTACTGCTGAGACTCCCTGCTCTCTTGCTTCTCCCTCCTCCTGCCAGTGTCTGGAGAGGAGAATTGAAGGCACAAAAAGTAAAGATCCAGGCTGAGATAAGAACAATTTACTGGAAACAGGAGTGAGAAAAGAAAGCAAACAGTAACAGCTACAGTACCAATAACAAAGTGTACAAGACAGGCAAAACGATTCACATGTGATTATTTGACATGGTGTTACCCAGCTGCTCCCTGCTTACCCCACTACAAAGAACCCCTTCTCCCTGGAAGAGAGTCCCTTTCCCTGCCCTTGAGATGGTACAGAATAACCACTGGTCCTGGAAATGTTCCCCTTGGCTACTGCAAAAATAACCCTGCCCTGAGCAGAGCCAGGACCGGTTCTAATCAGTCCTGCCATCTTTGTTCTCTGCAGACCTGGATGTTTGGGTTCCCAGCGGGTGGATTTAGCAGCAGTGTACCCCCGGACACTAATTCTGCTTCTCCTCCTTCCTCATACATGTAATAGAAAGGTTGGGAATGTTGTGAGGGTTTTCCTGTTATCTTTTGCTGTTGAGATGTTGAGCTGCAACTTTTATAGTGAACATCATGCTAAAGGCTGCAGAAGTTCTTTTAGTATCATATGAAGATTATTACCAAGGCTGCAGAAGTTCTTTTAGTATCATATGAAGATTATTACCAAGGCTGCAGAAGTTCTTTTAGTATCATATGAAGATTATTAACATTTTCAGAAAGGTTTTCTTTGTAACATGTGAGCTGAAAGCATGTTAAAGGAGTGCTTGGGAAGCACTTTGTAAAATAAATATTTGCAAAGCTGCCAACACATTTCTATTACTTCAGTGTCTCAAATATAAAACCAAAGTAATCTTGTTGGAAAATTAGTGGTTAGAAGAAAAGAGACTCTTCAGCATGAAATTCTATTCAAAAGTGATTGTGGAGTATGGAAGACAATAATGTCAAACATAAAAAGTGTGTAGTCACATGAAATACAGAAGGTTAGCCAATGCCATTTAGTCCTTGTAGAGTACAAACAAAATCTTTCGAGTGGTACTGGAATAATTTTTTGCCTGTTGACCATCTGTAGGAAGCCCTTCACAGGCAAATTACTGTGTAAGATTAACTTAACCCAGGTGTGTGCTGGCCTCTAGCACTGCTGGTGGTTACCACATCTGGCACTGAGAACAGGTCTTGGGATAGACTTATGCACGTGACGCCAAAGGATTCAAAAGATTTAGAAGTTCTTGGGTTTGCTGCCTCCTCTTAGGAACTAACCAAATTTAAGGATGTGTGGGTGGAAGAGGGGCTGGTTCTTAAGCTGGTGGTCCCTTGGAGGTCAGTAACCAGATGGTAGCCCTCGGCTGTGGAATCCCTAATTAGAAGTAACCTGTTGCAATTAATTACTTCAGTATCTCAATTAAGAGGGTAGAAATCTGTGGAAGAAAACTTTCTGCTGCAAAGTAAATAGGCTGACTTCAAAGAACAGGATGGAAAAGGGAATGAAAGAAAGCATGTGATACAACTGTGTAGCTTTGTTTGGCTTTGTAATTTGATTGTATGTCCTGGTAACTATTTCTTTTACTGCAGATATTTTCAAAAGTTCTATTTCTGTATGCTAGAATATACTACTCTGCAGTGTAGTTCCTCTCTTCAGTTCTTAGCGACTCGTTAAACCTGTAATTCTGTTCTCACAAATGTTGACTTTTAGTATGTTCTTTTTCTTCCTAGCATTTAAATAAGATTCACCACTCTGTTTTTTCCTAACACCTTCTGTGTTAGGCCTAATTAGTTCATGGCTTTTCTGCAAATGCACCTTGGTTAGTCTTACTCTTTCCTTTCCTTTGCTGTTTTTTGTTTTTTGCTATTTTTAGAATTTCTAAAGAGTCAGTTTCTTTGGTTTTCTTGTAATGCTTTTAATAAACTACCTTGTTTGGCTTTTAGGTCTTTGGTGGTAACTTTTATTGCCATGGTTTACATAATCCAACTAGAGTGTGGTGAAAAAAGCAGTTTCTTGAGGATTGACTATTTGCTTTGAAGGATTAATAGACTTCCTCTACAGTTTAAACAAATGTAGTCTGAAGTTAACTTTTTTAATATCATATTAACACTGAAAACATTCATCTTCTATGTGTACAGTAAACTCTGTGGTGATGGGGCAGTTGTTGTACAAACACAATGTAATGATCTTTTTTCCAAAGAGGCACACTTTGGCTATGCCTGAAAGTATATGAGAAGGCTGTATACTTGGGAGATCTTGCTATGCCAGCACTTTTTATATATCTTTGGACTGTCTTTTAGAGATAAGAGGGGAGGGGGAACAAAAAGGAGAAGGGGAAAGAAAAGGTAAATGTCGTAGTGTGAAATGTATTTCCAAAGTGTATGTGTCTTTAAATTTCTTTAAAGGTTTTTAAGTACAGTGGCCCAGGTAACTTGTATAAACTGTAGTGCTATTTGACAGTAAAAATTTAGAATGCTGATTTTTATTTTTTCAAATTTTTGCATAGGTCTGTAACCAGTGATGAAGGATCCGTGAATGCATTCACAGGAAGGGGGTCACCTGGTAGGGGTCAAAAGACTAAAGTCTGTACCACACCTTCATCTGGTCATGCTGCATCTGTGAAGGATTCAAGCAGCAGATTGCCTGTTACAGACCCCACTCGGCCTGGTGCCACCACCAAAATCACCACCACCTCCACCTACATATCTGCCTCTACACTTAAAGTTAACAAGAAAACCAAAGGTCTCATTGATGGCCTTACTAAGTTCTTTACACCATCACCTGATGGTCGCAGATCACGAGGTGAAATAATAGACTTTTCAAAGCACTATCGTCCAAGGAAAAAGGTCTCTCAGAAACAGTCATGCACTTCTCTTGTGTTGGCTACAGGTACCACACAAAAGCTAAAACCTCCACCTTCTTCACTTCTACCCCCAATCCCCATCTCGGGTCAGAGCCCCAGTTCTCAAAAATCCAGCACTTTGACTTCTTTTAACTCTCCCCAAAGTTCTTCCAGTCAGTCAAGCATACCCTCCTTTAGTAGCCTTCCTAGCAGCAGTCAGCTAAAGGGACTCTTTGATGGACTCTCTCATATCTATACCACTCATGAACAGTCTCGAAAAAAGAGTCACCCAAGCTATGCACCCCTCAAGCACTTGTGTAGTAAACCAGAATTACCTTCCACATCAACGTCTAATAGTCATTTCTATGGAAAGAAAGAGCTTAGGAGTAGGTTTGTGTCTCATGCCTGTGCCTCTGGATGGGGTGTGTCTAGAGGACATGCTTTTAAAGCAATTGCTCACCTCAAGAGAACAGCTTTCTTTAAAAAGCACAGGATTCTAGGCAGAATAAAGTATAAAATGACCCCTCAGATGGGGACCCCCTCACCAGGGAAGGGGAGCTTGACAGACGGAAGGATTAAACCTGATCAGGATGATGGTAAGCAAAGGTCGAAGCGCCAACCAAACCTGCGTCCCGTCCAAAACCAAAATTCTTATCACATAGGTCTTAGCTATTTCTCTTGTTCTTACTTCACTTTCATACAAAAACAACAAAACTTTGACCTTTTATCTAATGCTGACTAAATCTCCAAAACATTTTTGTTTTTTTTTTTAATTTTCTGACTAATACCACACCACTTTCTTATTATTTTTTGCATCTGTAGTGACACTAGGAGCCCCAAATGCCTTCATAATGTTGCTTATGGCTGTGTAGTAGCGCATGAGTAGCCACTTGTCATGCCACCTCCTTGTTCTTCCCCTGCCCTTCCTGTGGCAGTAGTGCTGTCATCATGATTGTGTGCTGTCAGTGCTTATAATGGTGGGCATTTCATTTCCCTCTGCTCCATTGCTTTTTCATGAACAGTTCCATCGTGCTACAGTCTCCACAACACTTGATCTCTACTGCTGTGAACTACCTTTTTATTACTTTTATTTAAGAAAAAATTACTTTTAATTTATAATATTGGAATGCAGACATAGTTTAGCATTAATCTTCAAGTTTAAGGGCAGCTTTTTTTCTCTTGTGTTTATTTTTTACCTTCCAGAGTTTACCAGAATTTATCAGGTGGCATAGTTCTAGCAATCAAATATGCTCCATTTCATGAGGTTCAAAACTAGTTTAGTAGAACTGGACTATAAAGGCTTATACAGACAGACAAGCAAGTACCAAAAAATAGGTTGTGCAGCAGCAAGCTACAAAAGAAGAAGCGGGGGTGAAGGGTTCACTTCTGTTACTTAGTAATCCCAAATTTGGTTAAAATGGGGAGTTGTTAACAGCCATAGTTGCAATCCTGTTTAGTAGTATCACTTTGCTAATGCACATATAACCTTCATGTCTGTGAATAAACTTTTTGCTGGTTTTAAATAACAGATACTGAAATCAAACTAAGCATCAAACAAGAAAATACGGATGTATTTCTGTTGGGAAGCAAGGACACTGTTACACAGGAGGATTTGGAAGTGTTTAAGCAGGCCCGAGAACTTTCCCTGGAGGTAAGAATCATGTTGCCAAAATATAGTTATTTCTGTAAATAAAAACTGTAAAAAGTCTCTTCATCTTTATTTCTAATATATTCCTTTTAATCTAATGCATCATGCTTGCTGTGAATTCTGTTTGGGAGACACTGTATATGCAGATAGGAGACAAGGCATTGTGCTGGAATGGATCAGATCATAAGTGACACTTAAGATAGATTTTGAAAGATATACTTGAGCATTTTGGAAAGAAGGACTACAGGATCAAACATAGAGTTTAAAAGTAGCTGATGTCCTGGTCAGAACTGAGAGAGTATTGGTCAGTAATAATTTTCCTCTGCAAATAAAGCAGATATTCTAAAAAGCTAAGTCCACAAAACACTGCTTGGTAGAAAACCAGGTTTAGTGAGTCCATAAATTCATTTTACTTGATTAGTCACCACACTTTGAGTTTAAATACTGTAGACTTTATCTAGCAGTGATAATATTTGAGCTAAATCAGACTAGTGAACCAGACTTTTACTTTTCTGTGTCTGTGAAATGAACAACCAGTGTCTGTAAGAACCCGGGTCAGAAGGTGGGTGAATGTAATGTTTCAATTGCTGCTTTCTTAAAATGACATCATAAATGGCTGTGTGTTGTACTTTTTTCAGTAATGGAAGTCAGGTTTTTTTTCAGGTTTAGTGTACAAGAACTGACATTACACAGTGACTTTTTTACCGTCTTCTTTCACAGCATGTTAACTAACAAATTCAAATTGAGTTTAAAGATTCAGTTTCATTATTAGCTTTTACTTCTGCTTCCTCATGGAAATAGTTCCCACTACTTGCTTTCTTTATCTTCATATGCAGTCTCTAAAAATGTTAGGTGGTAAAGTTTTTAAAAGTTGATGTAGAAATTGCGTGTTTTCCCCCACCTTTCTTACTATTTTATATTTTGCCATCTCTTTAGAGCCTAGCAGTCATTTTCTGATCAGCTTAAATGCAGTATTGTAGCTGAAATCAAAGTGTTAGCATATTCTTGACTCTTTGAGGTAAATTCCTGTTACTCTTGAAGGCTTGTGCTGATACCTTTTCTCTCATTCTTTTGACGAAAGGACAGCTTTGAGTTTTCACCAGAATTATAGGGATGTCATCACAGTAGGTGCTGTGGGAGAATAGAATTTGAGGCTGTTGTGCCCCTTCTTTGGCTGGGCTTTTGCTGTTTGTATTTTCTGTTTAAAAACTCTGTCCACTATCAGGGTTAAAGAGCTTTAAGCAACTGATTTGGGTACTTCAGGTTTCTCATGCTTTCAGTGGGTGAAATTGCTTATATAAAGCTCAAGTTTCTTCTACTTTTCTATAACTAATACTTTTTTTTTTTTAAATTGCACCTGACAGAAAATTGGGTGTAAAAACACTGGTGAAACAAGTGGGCGATACCCTTCAGTGATTGAGTTTGGAAAATATGAGATCCAGACCTGGTACTCTTCACCTTACCCACAGGAATATGCAAGGTAGCAAGTTGTCAAGATTGCCATACATGGTTGGAATTTTTTCTGATGTGCACTTACAATTTATTTTTATTCTTTTGTAACTGTTGATAATGTAAAGCCTTTAAAAGTAAATATGCTTTTGTAATTATAACTGAAAACAGGGATTTGTCATTCTTTTTTGCTAGTTCTAAATCAAGGATGCAATAAAAAGTCATTTTCCTGGTCTTGTATAAATGTCAAAGTGTATCGTGTATCTGTGTGGTTTCATTCGAAGTTTATTTTTGTTGGTTTTGTTTTGTTGGTTTTGTTTTCACTTATTTGTTGGGGTTTTGTCTGGGTTTTTTTGTTTGTTTGTTTGTTTTTTCTTACACCATTGCAATGAGGTATGTCTGACTTCTGGCCCTTTAGACAAATTGCTTTTGGTTGTGGTCCAGTGTTTGTTAACCTCCTTTTTTCTAAGGACTTGGGCAGATGTCATGCCAAATAAATGAAGTAAAAGCGGGCAAGTTCTGGCAACAGCATCTCATTTCTGACTATCTTTGCAAGGGTGTACCTTGGAGTCAGGCAGAGAGCCTGGACTAGTACATGTGCTCAGCAGATCTTGGCAGAATTTTGTGTGTGCTGAAAATCAATGTTTTATTAATCTGTTGTCTCTGTGGCACACTGGAAGATATTCAGAACTGTATGTTGATCAAGCTCTACTACTATAGCATGCAGCGTGATCTGTTCCAAAGTGCTGTTGCATAGCGTTACTCTAAACTGCCTTTTGTTTGTGTGGTGGGAATAAGGGATATGTCATGTATCCATCATATATAAATCAAGGGCTAAAAAAGTGTGGAGAGTGTTTCCATTTCCCATTATAACCACAGTTTTTGTAGTGTTAATTTTTTATTTCAGTTTTGCTTTTTATTCCTTCTATTCATTGTGAAAGGGTGAGTTACCTATCCCATCAAGTAAATTAATCCCAGATAGAAGCATAACGATGGCTAATTGTTAGTATGAGGCTAGAGTGGGATGACACTGTAGGAGGCACTGTGGCTCTCAGTTAAGTGCAGTGGGATTACACCATTGAACAAATAGTTCAAACTACTTTTTATGTTGTTGATGAACTTCCTTAGGATACTGGAATGGTGTAAACCATGGCTGTAATCCCAGGATGTGCTAGTAACTTCAGAGCAGATAAAGATTGTCCCCTGCCCTAAAGCTTTGCAGACTAATTAATTTCTAGAGCAGTCTTCCACTGATTCAGTAATTTAAAAATGAAGGTAAGTAGCCATAAAAATTACCAAAGGGAGTGGTTTCTGATGGTATGTAGAGCACAGGGCATGTGGGTTACTTGTGTGTAGTCTGAACTGGATCCTCCCCAGAGAAGTGCACTTCTCTGTGTTGCCTGTGCTGTGGAGATTGTGGAGGGGAGATGTTTTGCCTTTATATGAACTCTTTGAGTTGGCTTCTGTAGTAAAGTGATGGTTTAGGTGAAGGTGAGGGGGTAAGATCCCAGAGTTTGCTGTCTTGCCCGAGAATTTGGAAGACATTGGGAAGAAAAGTCATCTCCAAGCCTTCCCCAGAAGCAAAATAAGGAAAATAAAAGGGAAGGAGATCCCCTGTATCCTGCTTTGTGTTTCCTTTATATTTATTAGGAACAGGAAAGATGAAATATGAAGTATTACTCCAGTGTGATTACTTTGATGGAGACCACAGGAAAAGCTAGGGTGGAGGGTGGGAAGGGGGAAGTAACTGAGATCTGCCAGAGGCTAAACCACAAACTGACCACAGCAAAACTTTATTGAATTAGGTTCACTGTGGTTGATTGATTGATTGAAGCTGATTGTTTCTGATGAGTAGTGTGTGTAATGTTCTATTTACTTATCTAGTTATGCTTTAGCAGCATTTATGTATGACACCTTATATTTAAATGGAAAGGGTTTTCATTTGTGGTAACTTTGTTTATGGAATGTAACAAACTTTTTGTAAAAAATATCTTCTTAATTTTCCTACAGATTACCAAAGCTTTACCTGTGTGAATTCTGTCTTAAATACATGAAAAGTAAAAACATTTTGTTAAGACACTCAGAGAAATGTGGCTGGTTTCATCCTCCAGCCAATGAAATCTACAGAAGAAATGACCTTTCAGTATTTGAGGTAGGTGTATCAAAAGTATAAGCTTTTGGAAAATAACCAAAAAATTGTTTGCTATTTTGCAAAATTTTTTTTCAGTTTGTAGATGGTACAGACTAGCTGTAGAACTAGTGAAAACTTTAACATCTTTAAGTACTTCCTTGGAGATTCTTCTTATGCAGCAAAACCAAGTTGAGATTCTGCCTATACTGCAAAAACAAATCCATCTTCTCAAGTCTGTTCTACCCTGCCATGTTCTTTTACGATTCATTCTTTACTTGTACTTCATGCCTTAGCCAAGCTCTTTAGGACACTTGCCTGGCATGAATCTTAGGACTTCCTTTGCACCTCTCATCTTGGATTGGTTTGCCTTTCCCTTGTCAGCCAAAGTACCCCCTGACACCCATTCATTTCTGGCTGCTTGAGTGTCTTGGGTGTAGGGAGAAGTCTAATCATAACGCAGGTGCTCCCAAAGTATAAAAGCAAGTAAAGCAGCTTCTTCTGTGTTCTAAAATGACAAATGTAGCTCCTCAGTGCTTCTGCCTTCATTTTGGATGTTTGAGAAACTTGCCCTGAGATATAAAAAAAATCCTACACCTTCAACTTTGGATGTATTAATCTATGTTTTTCTTTTGGGAGATGACTTATTTGAAGCATGAGGTTTTATGTAGATCCTGGACAAGAGAATTCTGTGTTTCTAGTAGCATACCTGCAGTTAAAACTGCCTTAACTTTCACGTTCCAGTTTCTCAAGCATTATTACAGGCAGTAATAGCAGAAAAGACTGGTGGGGTTACTAGGACTATTTTTCTCAACAGTGTTACTGAGATGCATGTATGGATAACTTCTCTTTAATTGCAGATGTCATATTCTTCTTCAAACTTGTATTTTCAAATTGTATACATGTCCTTTGTTCTTTATAATTGCCGTTATCTGTTCAAATGATGGTAGATGCAGTCTGGAATTTTTTAAAGTTAGAACAAGATCTATGTATTTGGTTCATTTGGTTATGCTTATGCTATTAAAAAAATAACTATTTGCATCACGATTGTGTCCTTCCTGACTTGAGCAGTTTTAATAAATATTGAAGAACTGCCAGCAAAAGACTTATGTTGTAAATAGACTTACTTCATTTTCTATCAAGAATGAAATTGCTCTAGACTGTTTAAATTAACTTGATTTTCTCTGTTAGCAGGTGTTAAGAACTGTGGAGCATACAACAGGCAAATTGTGCTTTCTCATTTAGTTTTATTAACTACTGCAAACATGTAAATGAAAAATTCTTAAGAAAATTAAGTACAGAGAAAAACTGAGGGAATGGGGAGGTGGGGGATTGCTTCAAGAAGCACATGGAAAAAAAGTGTTGTGAAAGCAATGTCCCAACTGTCTCCACTGCTTTTGTTCCCTTTGTCTGTTTTGGGTGCTTCAGTAAGCACTTGTGTTAACCCTTCTGAAATAAATGTAGTTGGTTTGGGTCTTTTTATTTCAAAGGTTAATGTCAGTTGTCACTGGCTGCTGTAGAAACTTCGTCATTAGTTGATGTCCTTCTTCCTAGATCCTTTCAAGAATTCTGTGCAACCATTTTCTTTTAGGCAGAGTGAAGCGTTTGTGGTTTCCTTCATGCTTTGTGTTTTTGAGAGAAATGGAAATAAGTTTGGCATTTTGTGATTTATGTACCTCTGCCCAGAGGATGACTTTGACAGATTTGAGAGCAGACTTTGACATAGCTTACTATTATGCTGTAGCCAAGCAACTTTTGACAGATGCTTCCTTTTGAGCTTGCTGTCCCTCTTTTTTTCCCTGCTTCTCACATTGAAAACTGACGAACAAGCTGTGTTTGCCTGAAATTTAAGAAGTTTTTTTACATTTCTGTACAAATGTTCTTACTAAAAAAGACAGCTCACATAATTTGCCTTTTCAGGCTTAGCCAGTAGTGATTTCTGCTTACTTAATGTTCACATTTAATTTGCACACTTGCTAATAAGTGTGAAAAGTAATAAAAAGCACCTGGACAATGGAGTGTGCTGTAAGAGAGTTTGATGTATTTGATAGGCTCTTAAGAGGTGTGTACAAGTTTATCCTGATGCCTTAAGGAGCAGTAGATATTCATTGAATGTTTTTTCCTCAATCCACTTAATGCAGCTATACTACTGATGTTCCCTTAAAATCCCAAAATATATCCAAAAGGATGGGTTTTGCTTAGATTTGTAACTAGGATTCTTACTGAAAACAAATTAGAATAGAAGATGGCTTCTTTTTCTGCACAGTTCTTGTCATTTGTTTCTCTCTGAATGAAATACAGCTACTGTCATTATCAAAAACATTAGAACAAGCAAACCTTTCTATTAAGATTATTTCAAAAATGTGTTGCCTTTGACTGAGCCTTTCAGGAAGTACCTAATTGGTCTAGGAAATCTGCATTTGTGTCTGGCTTTTCTGTAGCTGTCTGAATCACAGCTTGACTCTTTTCACTCATAATATACCTAGACTAATTGTACTATTTAGCCAGGAAATTTACCTCTCTCGCTCAATAGCATTTTAGCCTGGCATGGAAATTTTGTCTTGTCTAATTTATCCAAAACATTGATGTGACTGATATGTAATTTGCTACTCATTTATTGGCCTTACATCTTAAGGATTCACCAGAATACCCTTCTTTGTTTGGGATTTTTTTAAAAGTTGCTGTACTCCACTGCCTTCTAGCAAATCGCAATTTAAAGCAGTTTAAACTAGTGCATTTTTGTTATCTGCCAGTCGTGCTCATTTTCATTCCAGGAATAAAATGAAAGAGGTAAGTCTGTCTTGAACAGCTAAAAGGTGAAGTTACTTTGTTTAATAAATCCAGATACTCAGAGGTTACTTAAAAATGCAGAGTAATTAGCACCTACTGGAGGATTCTTATTTAAGAAGTGGGTGTTTCTCTTTTGAACCTTGATGTGTTTTGTTTGTTTCTTGTAATACTGTTCATGTTTCCTTCTAGGATATGATTGGTTCAATAAGTTGTTTTGTCCTAACTTGTTGGTGCCATGGAAATAACTGCATCTGTCTTGTTTTTCTAGGTTGATGGAAATGTGAGCAAAATTTATTGTCAGAATCTTTGTTTGTTAGCTAAGCTCTTTCTGGACCACAAAACATTGTATTATGATGTTGAACCATTCCTCTTCTATGTCCTTACAAAAAATGATGAGAAAGGCTGCCATTTAGTTGGATATTTCTCTAAGGTAAAACTTTTAAAAGTGGGTTGGTTTAATATTTGTAATGTCCTGCTCTCCTTAATGCTTCTCCCAAATGCAAAGAAAAATCAGAAGTTGGAAAAAAACCCATAAGCTTGAAAGCCTCTCTGTAAATCTTGACTATTATGTGCATTGTCTCAAATACATGGTACTTTCTTGTCTCTTACTGATGCAAATTCAGAATTTGTTCAGCCACATGGATGGGAGTAGTTTTTTTCATGTTTAGGGATTTTGTTTCCAGAATTTGTTGTGGTTTCAGTTGAATATTTACATATTTTTTTCTTCCTCAGCATTTTTGCATTAGTATGCCAAATCTAACTTGTAAGAGTTGCAGGTATTTGGAATGTCGATGTGTTTTCATGGCTTGACTGCTGGCAGTTCCAGCTGGCTATTTAGATGTAAATGGGCATTGCTGTTGCTCTCTTGTGTGCAGTCTGATCTAATGCAATTACTTGCTGCTCCCATGTAAGAGTGCATTGCCTGACTTCATGGTGCCTGCCTTGTTTAGAGTGGATGTCTCAGCTGTAGTACTGATTTTCAAGTAATAGATGGTTGCTATTGACAAAAATAATACTTAAGTGAACTGTCTTGACAAAGATGACCGAGAAGAATGGTGAACTATAGTTAGATGTGTCTGCAATGGGAAAAGCTTCCATTATTGTCAATAGTTTGCCCCTAAAGGATGTGTTGAATAGGTACAGTTACTCAGAAATTCACTACTTCCTGATCCTAGTATTGCTACTTCCTATTGACTGTATATTTTCTTTCTTGAATAAGTGATTTGTGGGGAAATGGTAGTTAGGAGAAGTCTTGTCAGAATATCTGGATATTATACAGTAATCTTTTGCATGTCTGGCTGCATCCTTCTGATGAGTGAGCCTTGCTGGAATTAAAGTGAGACATGTAGGCACAATTTACACTATCTTTAATGTCAGTCAGAACTTCTTGTGACAGACATGTCAACTTTTATTTAGTCAAGTATTTTTTCCATGTGCTTAAGGTGGTGCAGCTTAAGGTGAGTCTCTTGATTTTTGTTCCTTATCATAGAATGGTTCATACCTTTGAGATCATTGAGTCCAACTGTTACCCCAGCACTACCATGATTGCTACTAAACAGTGTTCCCAGGTGCCACATTTACAAGTATTTTGAACATTTCCAGAGATGGCAATTATACCACTCCCATGAGCAGCCTGCTCCAATGCTAATAAACCCTCTCAGTGAAGCAAGTTTTCCCAACATGCAGTCTGAACCTTCCGTGGCCTGATGCAACTTGAGGCCATTTCCTCTCAACCTGTTGCTACTGACTGGGGATAAGAGAAAAGCCCAAGTAGAACATACCCCCAGCCTTTCCCTCCTCCTCCAAGTGGGTCACCCTGTCACGGAAGGAGATCAGGTTAGTCAGGCAGCACCTGCCTTTCATAAACCCAAACTGGCTGGACCTGATTCCCTGGTTGTCCTGCATGGCCATGTGATGGCAGTCAGAATGATCTCCTCTGTGACCTTCCCCTGGCACAAGAGGTCAGGCTGACAGATCTGCAGTTCCACAAATCCTCCTGCCACTTTTTATTTGTTTTACAGTTGCTAACCTCCAGTCAACTGGGACCTTTATGGTTAACCAGAACTGCTGGTAAATGGTGGAGAGTGGCTCAGTGAGCTCTTTCAACCGTTCCCTTGGGCTCTGTGCACTTGTAGATGTTTTAAGTGACATGACAGGTCACTAAGCATTTTCTTGTGGATCACAGGGGGGATCATCCTGCTCCCTGTTTCTGCTCTGGTGGCTGGGTACCCTGAGTACAGCTGGTCTTGATGTTATGGACTGAGGCAAAGAAGGCGTGAAGTACCTCAGCCTTTTCCTTATTGTTGTGGTTTAACCCCAACTGGAGATTAAACCCCATGCAGCCACTCCTCACTCCCTCCAGTGATAGAGAGAGGCAAAATGTAGAGGTTATGGGTTGGGATAACAATTTCCTGGAAATAGCAATGAGATAAGAAATTGAACAGTAACAGCAACAATACTAAGAAAACAGTGTATAAAAGAGGGCCATTACAGCAAAATGCTCAATGCATCAGAGGTGACCTACTGCTCCCCCCAAATTTCCCCCCCCAAGACAGAGGCAGTGAAAGGAAGTAGTGGACAGCCCTCCAGTCAGGACCAGCAGCATTGCACTGCACTACAATGCACCCACTCATCTGGAAAAGGACAGAAATGTCTGTGGACCCTCTGAACACACTTTTACCTCCACCTGAAACCCTGCCCCTTTCTTGGAAGTGGAGAATTCCTTACTTTCACCCCCAGTGATTATGTAGGTGGTATAGAATAAAAATTTTTTCTTGTCTTATGTGCCACTGACCAGTTTGCATTCTAGGTGTGCTTTGGCCTTTCTAATACTGTCCCTTTAAAAACTCACAAGACCCTTGAAGTCCTCCTGTTGCCTGCCCTCTTCTTCCAAAGGTGATAGACTCTCATTTTCCCTGAGCTTGAGACAAAGCTCTCAGCTCAACCAGTCAGGTTGTCTCTGCGTGCACATCTGGAAGCACGTGGGATGGCCTGCTCCTGTATCTTCAAAATTTTCCTTCTTTCATCATGTCTACCTTGGACTCCTTTGCTTTTGCATCTTAAGGGACTTTCTCAACCAGCATCCTAAAAAGGCTAAAGTCTGCCCTGTGGGAGTCCAAGGTAGCAGTTCTGCTTACCCCCCTCATTATTTCTTCAAGAAAGACAAGCTGTCATTTCATGATCACTGTGTGCAAGATGACCTCTAGTCATCACATCACCCTCCAGTCCTCTGTTCACAAGCAGCAGGTCCAGCTGTGTACCTTCCCCTTTTGACTCACTCACCAGCTGTATCAGGAAGTTATATTCCACACATTCCAGGAACCTCCTAGTCTGCTTCCTTTCTGATGTGCTGTATTTCCAGCAGACATATAGTAAATTAAAGTCCCCCTCAAGAACAAGGGCTCATGAGACTAACCCCAGGCTGCTTGCAGAACAATTCATCTCCCTCTTCATTGTGGTTGAGTGGTCTATAGCAGATTCCCACCAGGATAGCTGCCCTGTCACCCTTCCTTCTGATTCTTGCTCAAGTCTTTCATCACTGTAATTAAGCTTAAGGCAGTCCTTAACATACAAGGCTACCCCACTGCCTCCTCTTCCTCACCTTTCCCTTCTGAAGGGTTTATAGCCATCCATTGCAGCACTCCAGTTATGTGAGTGATCCCACCATGGCTCTGTGATGGCAGCTGTGTCACAGTTTTCCTGCTGCACAGTGGCTGCCTTTTCCTCCTGTTTGTTGACCATGCTGTGTGCGTTGGTGTAGGTGCACTTGAGTTGGGCAGTTCTGTCCTGCTGCCTTCTTGGGGGAAGCAGCTCTAATTCCTGTGTGACCATTCTCAGGCACTTCATGGTTTCTAGCACATCAGTAACCCATGTACCCTTGCTGCCACAGGGATCTCCATGTCCTGCCTTTATTGAGGTGGCTGAGGTGAGTTGTTAGCACACCTTCCCTCAAACAACAGATACATTTTCTACTTCCACTTCACCCCTGTTGCTTTTGGCCAGTCCGTGTTGATCACAATGTGATCTGATGATCACAAATATTATCACCACCAAAACTAAGGGAAAAATCTTCATCTCAAATTATTGCATGTCATCCATGTCTTCTCCCCTCCTTTTTTTTTTAAAGAACATGTGTGTGTACTCCTGCTGGGAAAAATGCTCTGGCTTTTCTTACCTAATTATAGATGTTTTGCCAGGATGTGGTCTTCCTACTAGCAGTAGTCTTGAGAGTTTGGGAGCATGTACAGAGAAAATATTTAACTATATTGTAGAATCTAAGCAACCTTGTGAAATCTGGCTTGGGTATCTGATGGAGTGTTTGGGAATGGATGTACTGGCATGTGATCCTGTCATTTCATCACTGCTCTAGTGTCATCCTGTGTGGAGGCTGAAATGATACAGCTATAATGTCTTAAACTATATGCGTGCTTACCACACCTCCTTGTCATTTATTCTGACCTGGATATTTCTCATTGCTTTGGTCTCCCTCAAAACTGCCTGGTGTTGATTCTGGGGTAACAAAACTCTTCCTTCTTATCAATAAACTGGAAAGAACCTATAAACTTCTGTAGCTTCCTAATCTTAGCTTCTTCTGTCTTAAACAATCAGTGTACTGTTTGTCTCCATTGCCTGTATATGACTTCATTCTGTCTGAAAGTTTTGTTTCTGAGCATTCTGCCTTGATTTGTGTTCTGATGATAAGCATCTAGCTTTGCAAAACTTAATGTGCTTCAAATATGACTTCTTAGTTCTGCACATATAGGGTTCCTCCCCTGAACCCTGGCCACATATTCAGAGAGAAGACCAAAAAACAAAAAAAAGTGAAAACCTGCAGGCACTTAGTGTAGCAGTTATAGAAAATACAATTTCACCATGTGTAGGGATATTATATTCCACTTCCATATCCTTGAGAGAATGGTCAGTGAAGCAAGAAAATATTTCCCTCTTCTTACTGTCTTTCTCCTTTACAGCATTTAAACTTTATTATGCTGTTCAGACAATGTGTTTAATTTTTAAGATGCCAAGTGGTTAACTAATTAAAAAAGTATTCTGAAGGGTATGTTTGATACTTCTTTCTTAAAATTAGACATTAACATGGAATTATTTGACTTTGGTACTGAACCCATGCATCTGTTCACCTTATTGGGATATTTTACAAGGACAGTAGCAGGTGCAGGCAATTGCCCACTTCAGCAGTGCTTTGACATACTTGATCTGTTTCTCCTTCCCACAGGAAAAGCTTTGCCAGCAGAAGTACAATGTCTCCTGCATAATGATCATGCCCCAATACCAAAGGCAAGGATTTGGAAGGTTTCTCATTGATTTCAGTAAGTGAAGTGTTTTATTTACACTTGTGATCCAAGGAGCTGATGGCTGTTATATAAAAGTGTAACATATGAAACTTTATTTAATTCACTCTGTTGTTTTTATCAATAGATAATGGGATTTGTGTTTATATTTACATAGGATAGAAAAGCTCCCTGAAGTGAAAAACTTAGTGCTGCTCTGTTATTGTACTCGAGGAAATTGAGAATGGATCTCTCGGCAGTAATATTAGCTCACAAAGCTATTACCCTGAATGAATTGTCTAAATTACTTTCCATTTTGCTTTGCTCATTAGTATGAGAAGAGGCAATTATTTGTGATTATAGCTAAGAAGGTGTTAGTCTGAGGCATTCTCTCCATTTTAATATTTCTAGCTTGTATCTTTTTTTAGCCAAAAAAAAAAAAAGCTTTAATTGAAGAATTTCCCCATGGAAGAAAAGTATTTTGGCTTTTGTGTTCATCACTTTCTTAGTGAAAATTGTTAGCAGAAAGGGTGTAGGTGTTAGTGTCTGTACCCATACTTGCTGCCTTATTTTGCTGAGCTGTCTGACCTGTTAGAAAGCTTCAGGCACACTGGTTTAAATTTAGATTTGTTACTCCCCAAACCTTTTTGTACAAGGGAACTCCGAACAAAATTATCTAAGAAAACTTCTCAGTTGAGTGTCCTCATTACTCCTGAATCCATCTTTCTACTGTAATTTAGAGGGAGGATGATAAGGACTTAGTGTATATTGTACGTGATTTCTTTTCACTATTATGTTTTATAAGGCACTGTAGAATTACATGGGGGTAGAGATAGTTCAGATAATAGGATTCCTGCCCTGAAGGTGTATGCAAGAACATTAAAATGCAAATAATAATACATTGCAGTGTAACAGCAGGACAAAGACAATCATTTGTAGCTGCAGAGTTTTCAAGTTCTGTTCTTAGTGTTGTACCCAGCATGACTGTGCTAGAGTGTATAAAGATACTTAATATGTCCCGTCATTGCATGGCTTTATAAACAGCCTTCACTGTACCCCTGTGAGTTAGGTAAAAATGGTTCTGGACCACTTAATCCACCGCTGAAATGTAGCTGTCACTGGAGTGGAACACAGCAGCTGTTCCATTGTGCGCCTTCTGCAACCTCTTAGCAAAGGCTGTGAGAAGTACCACGGATTGCTGGATCTGTAGAGACAGCTTTAAGCTTACTTAGGTAGAAATTGGCCCTGTTTTAGGATCGGAACCCTTTCTTTTTTGCAAAAGGAGATGAGGAGCTCTTAAGTGGGCACTGGTGAGTGCTTCCAGGCTTTTCCTTTGTTTCTTACTCTGTGGTGTCTCTCTCCCCCTCTCAAAAAAAAAACTGATGGCACAGCCATGAAACCCATGGATTCCACAGAAGGTCAGGGTATGAGTATGCAGTGTCTCTCTGGATGTGTGCTCTACCACTGTGCCTTGTGCTGCTCAGTCTGGGAAAATCAATAGGGTGTTCTGGCCTTCTTGTCCTTCTGGAAAGATCTGGAAGTACATGAGGTTGTTTGAATCATTAGGTTTTATGTGATAACTTGCTTGGAGCTTACCTGGTGCTATTCTTAGACCCCCTTCTTTGCAGACACATTCAGATCACAGGTGTGGGCCGCAGCTGTACCGACTGGGCACAGCCCAGAGACACCTTTAGTTTCTGCTGTGGCTACCAGACTGCCCACTTCAGTAGCACACAGGCAGTCCTTCAGTACTTCACCTTTGTTTTCTGGACACAGGTTCCCTTAACTACCTGGGAATCAAGCTAGTTCATTTGCCAGCAGAATGAGGAACCAAGACATGACTGAGAAAGTCTGTCTCTGTACTGTAAGTGCAAACTACCTAAAAGGTAGTGAGGGAGCTCCTTGTGGCTGTTTTTCCTTAGGTGTAGAAGGGAAGGGAAAACTTTCAAGGCTAGTTTTCCTTCGATGTATTTGTATCTTTTTTCAGGAGGGAGGCTGTATGCCGTGGAATGGGGCATAGCTTCATCTGAATTAGTGACCCCAAAACCTTTTTTACAGGAAAACCCTTCAGAATGAATTATTTACTGTGTTTCTTGTAATTTGTTGTGTTTCTGCCTTTGGACTAACTCCCCTCTTCTTTGTGCTTTACTCTTTCTGTTCACTTGTGGTCTCCTGAGTATAAGTTGCTCTAATTGGTGTGAGAAGATCCAGTATAAACCCCTCCAGTTATTATTCTAAACTTGAACAGACCAAGTTTATCATAAAGCATTCTTTGCCAGTGACATTATCTAGACTGTCATGTTCTCATAAAGTCATAGCAAGATAAATTTTATGCTCTGAATGTTAAGTCTTCATTTGTTATATGGGTAATGCTTGCAAACTGCTCAGATTTTGAAATCTGTGAAGCAGTCACTGGTAGTTGTCTTTTTTTATAACAGTAACCAGAACAGTGTTTAGACTATAATAATAAAAACGTAACTGAGCAAGTAATTTTCAGAAAATGATAGTTACAAACCACAGAAGGGAAGATTTTAAAATTGTGTGCAAGCAGTTGACTGCTCACATTATTTTGTATGTATCTAGACACTTGATAGGCTGGAAAGAACACAGCCTTTAAGCCACTACACAACTTGTGCTTTGTCAGCAGTCTGCTGAAAATGTAGTTTGTGGTAAAAATTTGCTTCTTTTTTTTTTGGTAAGTGAAATGCATTTGTTTGTTCAGATTGTGATGCGTTCTTTTGTCTCAAACTAATTTAATTTTCACAGATGAGTCTTTTATGGTCATTCTGTAACTAGCAAGGGAAAATAAATTCTTTCATTTTGCTAAAGGAAAAATAGGTATTTGTCTTCTGACCACTGATTTTTAGTTTTTTTCACCTTAACATTTTCCTAACTACATTTAAACTTACCTGTATTTCAAATTCAAACTGGTAATAGCAGTATTTCTTACTGTGTAGACACCAATATAAAGGTCTATCAGCCTGTCTCTTCAGGAATCTATAATCTCACCTATGGGAGAGAAGAGTTTTTAAAAGAGGAAATTAACTCTTGTCAGAAGCAGGTGTGCTGTAAAATGCCTGAGTTTGCTACTCTGATTGCCTTCAGTAGTAATGTAATTTCTAGTTTTCTGTATGTCATTCCTCATTTAAATAGAAGTGTTGTTAAAATGAAAAAATATGCTCTGTAACTGTGGTTTTTAAAGCCTGGTAAGATTTTTATTATTATTATTATTAATTGTGGAGAAGTTAGAGATTTTGACTGTGATAGAAACTTGTTGGGCTGTTTAGAAATTGAGAAGAGTTTAGTTATAAATATTTTATTAAATGGTTAAACTATTGATTTGTAAAATTGAAGACTTGATACTGCTTCATTTTGTTTAATTCACTCTAAGACAATCAGCTTTACCTGTTCTATTTTCTTGAAGCATGTTATACTGAAGACAAAATGGTTTACATGAAGTCTGCACTTTGTTTACACTAATTATGCTTTATTAAATACTATTTTGTAAGAGTTGGTTGAATTTTCACATAGGGATAGGGAATCTGATTTTCACTTGGAGTGTAGCTAACATAAAAAGCATTTCCTGAAAATGAATAAGGGTCTTAATTTGCTTGTTACATTTATACCTTCCTGCCTTTTACAGGACTGAAAGCTCCTGCCAAACTTCTTGGGTTTGGGCTGTTTGTCTTGTTTCCATTTCTTTGTTGTTCTTGTATTCTGTGGGATTTACAGGATTGTGATTACAGGGTTTTTTCTGAGGGAGAATAATTGACTTCTGCATCCATCTTCTATATTTGCTGTAAATAAAGATTTTGGGCAAGTAGACTCCAGCTGAAGTTGCTCTAGAAACCAAGCAGAAAGCAGGCTTTAGTGCCTAAGAGCCTGTGGTGGGTTTGTTGCAGCTCAGGTCCCTTGCAGTGCTGCACAGCTATGGTTCCTGTCCCAAGGATTGCTCCCGTGTGCTTGCATTTGGGTGAGCCTTTGGCTGGCCCTGCCAGCTCAGCCTGTATTGCTGCTCTGGTAGGGACAGTGCAAGCCCTGAAGCCACAGTGTTGGAGCTTCTCTCTGTGCAGATCCAGTTCTTTTATAAACTTTAGCAGCTTTTCTATGTAAGACATTTTTCTTTGCTTTCCTGATTTGAGCTCTTGCAAAGCCTGGAATCTTCATATGCTTTCTATTTCTATTCATTAAACTGCAGTGCCAGAACATATTAGTATTTCTTTATTTGGCATATCTAATACAGAGTTCATTATTACTAGAATGCAATACAGCAGTATTTCGTATTTGTTTTCTGTAAGTTTAAAGTTGTCTTTTGATTCATACTTCTTCACAAAGCTCATCTTGTCACAGTCTCACATTTCTGCATACTGGATTGCAAATTCCATGCTGGAGGCCTAGCCAGCAGCTGGAAGAAAAGAAATGCATGTGACTGTTAGGATAAACCTTTCCAACTGTGCTGGCTAGGATGTTGACAGTTCATTTGCATTATAGTAACAACTGGGCTTAATGCTGAGGAGCAAAGTCCTTGGTAGCCTTTTGTTACTTATCTTGAGGCTGTTTCTGGTCTAACTGATTGTAGCAGTTTCTTCTTCCCCTTCAGAATTCCCTGTTTTTATTTGGTTTATCTGTTCTGTGTGAAATTATTATTCTTGCTCAAGAGATGAAACATGTTTAGGGATGCTGGGATTCTGTTTGGGCTAAATACATTCTTTGTTTTGTGGGGTTTTGGGGTCTCTTTTGGTTCCTTTGTCCGTGTGGGGAAGTCAGTGCTAACTTTTTAAACTTTCCTATCACTTATTGCATGCAACTTGAAAAGGCTGGAATTTTTTTTTTCCCCTTAGCTTGACTTAACCCCTGATTCATCTTTAGGATTTAGGATGTGTAGCTCAGATTTTTTTTGTAAGAAAACCATAATCTTAAAGGGAAAGGCAATTCAAGTCTGACAGTGGAAGAAACAAATAGAATTTATATTACCTGAGAACTTTTATTGTGGTGTAGGAAAATCGGCTCTGTTAAGTGTTTTTTTGCTCACTTCCCCAAATCTGGTACGTTTCTTGGTCAAGTGTTGGTGTTTGTTTATTGTTCTTTCCAAACAGGTGAGTAAATCTTCAAGTCCTGATGTGCAGAAGCAGCAGGGCAGCAGCAGTAATAGCACTGCAACAGGCTAAGGTATAGCACAGGGAGGGCAAGTTTCCAAAGGATGAGAGGAACAAAAAAATTTGCTCTACGAGTAAGGGAAAACTGTTAATGAAAAATTATTTCTTTCCTCCTAAGTGAGTAAGTTTTTCATGAGTAAGTATCAGAGCCAGTGATAAAGGAGGTCAGTACCATAAGTGATGTTTTATAATTGGTAACCACTCTTTTGCTTGGTTAGTGGCAGCAATCATAAGGCTACATTGCTTCTTAATAGTGTTTATTTGTGGTTCACAGCTTTGAAGAACTTGACTGAAGATCTGGAACTAAAGCTTGTTTCTTTGCTCTCAGTTCTAATCCTGTCCTCTTGACTACAAATACCTACGATCTCATGTTCACATTTAGGGGCTTATGAGCACAAAAGCCCAGAAATATTTTGGGCTGAAAGTGTGTGGGGAGTTAGTACAGATGTCTTCAAAAGTGTTTGTTATACATGATCCTGTATGCACTTTCCTTGAGAAGTGAGGGATGGTGATGAGGCACTGAATAGGCAAAAAAAAAAAAAAAAAAAAAGATGCATAGCTTTGTAAAGTGCATTCTTGAATTCCTTCCAGTCTGCACTTGTTTCAGAAGATCTGCACCTCTCTGTGGAAGTGTGGAAGATGTTCACTGCTCAGTGCCCAGTCATGCAGAAGTGGTAAGCATTGTGTATTGAGCCCAGAGAACTGCTGTAGGCAGAGAAGCTTTCTGTCCCACAAGTGTCTACAGGTAACATAAACCTCTAGTGATGAGAATGGGGGCAGTGAGTTTATTTCTTCTGGCCAGCAGTTTTGAGATACTTTTGAAACCAGCTGAAAAAACTGCATTCCCTGAAACCTAGGTTAGTCTTCAGGCACAGCTTAAGAAGACTGAAAAGGATAAGATTTTCTTTTGGTGGTTAATGCAGTTTTGTTCTTCCATCAAGTTTGTCAAAGAGCTGGTGTAACCTTTAAAATCAATGTTTCTGTCAAAGGAAAAGATTTGGCTTTCTGCTAAGCTTGGAGATGAGCATACGGCTCAAAAATAAACCCCTTATTTTTTAATATGCTCAATTCAAACAGCATTTACACCTCTAGGATCAACCAACTTCCTTGTGGCTCCTGTAATTGAAAAGCTCTTTCTTCTGATACAGACAAAAGGTTATTTTTGATTAAAAGCAACAATTCCTTTTAGACAATTTTGGGCCTAGTTTTCTCACTCGTACACATTCCTGTGTCTTGGCTTTTTGCAGTATTTTCAGAAGGAATCAGTCTAGATTTCCATGGCTAGTTGGACAATAATCTCTTCTTCTAGTTTCATCTTCCAGAGTGGCTTTGTGATGTTATCATGTGTCAAGAAGGTTTGAAAATGTTGTCTGTGCCAAAAGATCTATTTTATAACTCACTTATCTGTGGTTCTCACTGTAGTGTTTCCAGGCTTTCTGCTTTAACAGCAAATTAGGCTGCTACTTTGTGGAAACCTGAAAAGCAGTGATTTTTTTGTGAAGCACCATGTTTGTGCAGCCATCCAAAAAAAATCTAATTGAGCAAAACTTTAAACTATTAATGGACTAACATGTGGCCTCTCATTTAGGGCAACATATTGCTGGTAAGATACTAGCATTTGGGAAAATGTCAACCCTGTTTGGAAGATGAATAACTTTTATTATTATAAGTGGTGGAACAGAGTAAAAATGCTGTCTCAGGTTTTTACAGGGCCTCTGAAAAACTAGTATATCAGTAAAGGAAGAGCCTCAGAAGAGGTGAAAGGCTTTCTTGATTGAAGTGTTTTCATTTATTGGGAGGAAGCTGGAACGAGGTAAATAAGCAAAAGCCATTACTGTACAGAAATGGTGTGATTTCTTCTTTAAAGTATACTTGAAAATGGAAACAATGGCACACTATGAACAGAAAAGTGCTGTGAGGGCAAAAGAGGGTAGAAGTCATGCAAATGTGTTCTTAATTATGATGAATTCACACCATTTTTGTGTTGTGTAGCCTTACTTGGTGGTAAGTACATGTGTAGACTTCTCTTAAAGTACGATGTTAAAGAGGCTTTTGAACTATTCAGATGGAAAGAGGACATAGATCCTGAACTGAGAAAATTTAAGTTCTTCTAATAATTAATGAATTGACTTCTGGAAAACAAAACAATTTTTTAAAAAAATATAAAGGTGGATGATATAATGAAACAAATGTGTTAGGAGAGATCAGAGGAAGTGTGTTCATGTGTGGTATTTAGGTTCTGGTATGCTTCTGGAAGTGCTGAGAGCCACTGTCTGATACCTGTCTGCAGTTTAGAGCTAGGCTTGAGCTGCAGGAGGCTGTAAGTGGTTGGATCCACTTGTGTGGGGTGTGTTTATATAACAGTGATAGTCTTAATCTCTTTGTGAGAAATAATTTGTTGGCCAGAAAGTAATATTTTAGTAAATGTGCTTTAAGACAATCATGGAATTTTTTTTAATGTCTAACTACTTTAATCAAAAATGAAGCAGAAAGAGCATTTGCAAAGTTAGATTGTCTGTGAAATTATGAGCACATTCAGTAAACACCTCTTGCACTGTTATTTTCCAGAATCTGATGTTAAGATGTTCTACAGTTTGCCCTAACAAATATTGAAATATGACAGAAATACAGTCTAGGAATAAACACACTTTTTTAAAGGGTTGTTCACAGCCATACTTTGCTGTGGTCTGTAAACAGATTTTAGGTGGGGATGAAGTGGGACCATGGGGTTTTTTTTAAGATAAAATTTACTTTAAGAGCATTTCCTTTTTCACATTGCAATTCTGAAAGTACTCTTTTGTTGCTGCTGGGGCTGTGGCAAACAGTGGAAGGTGAAAATGCAAGACCAAGGGTGGAGAGGAGCAGTTTGGTTTTTTAATGGGCTTTTTGGAAAGGTGTATTCTCAAACTAAACTTTTGAAGAGTTAAGGAGCTGTGTAAAACAGGCCTCTTTATTTTGTTAAATGTGGTGGCCCAGCTGAATCATTCTGTGCTGTGGGGTTTTCTGTGCTTGACTGACTGACTTGTGTACCCCAGTACAGAACACTGCATCAGTCTCCTCATTGTTTTGTGGTGATGTTTACAGATGCACTGTGTCCAGATGAAAGGTTGAATTACTTTTATTCTTCTTTTTTTTTTTTTTTTCCCCTCTCTCTTTAGGAATGAATTTCAAGTGTCTGTGGTAGCTGTAAATCTATGAGGGAGCCTGACTGCTGCTGCTTATTTTCTGTACTTTTCTTGGTGATTGATTATGTTGCTGACCCCAAGGCTTGAGTTTGGCCTCTCCTAAATAACTAATAAGGAGCATTCTGTCAAGCTGAGATTTAGATGAGGGGGGAATGAAGATGGATTTTGAATCAAGCTTAGTTGACTTAAGATTATTCCAAGAAAATCAGCCTCTAGGGATTTCTTGGCATCACTTTTATATAGCTTTAAGACACTGTACATTTATCAGAATTGCAAAAGAAAGCAGACATGTCACTTCAGATACAGAAGCTAAGGCTGTTTTAACTGAAGAGCATCTTTATTCCAGATAACATTGAAAACAGTGAAAAGGCAAGGCTAAACATGGTAAGAATGATAGTAAGTATTTTTTGGACAAAGCTGTATTTATAGGGCATTAGTGAACATGGAAAGCCATCTGCTGAGTACTGGTGGCTGAAAACAGATTTTAACTAAGTAATGCATCTTTAATTATTAAAATTTTTACAGAGGGTAAGGGAGCCTGGGGGGGAAAACACATAATGTCTGAATTGGTAGGGTTCAGGTTAGAAAAGCCAGAGCCCTGATAAAGTTAAATCTGCCTAGGGACATTGAGGGAAACAAGAAAAATCTATAGATACATTGGTGATAGGAGGAAGAATAGGGAAACTGTGAGCCCTGTCTGAAAGGAAAGGGGGACCTGGTTACTGAGTATATGAAGGAGGCTTAGGTGCTCCATGACTTGTTCTTCAGCAGTGATTGCTCCAGGCCCATGGCCCAGGCAGTAGAAGGCAAAGGCCTGTCACAGCCGTTGTTAAGGCACAGAGAGAGACTTGTGGCTTCCTTAATGTTGGTCTTGTTTCCAGTGCCAGCATTTCTATCAGTCAGCTCTACCTCCTTTTAAAGACATTTTGGTTTTCCCTTGTTTACTGCTGTTTTGTGTGACAGTAGATACTTAGCAGATTACTGTATCTTGGGCTTAGCTTTTTGAAGTGTGCTGTAATAGGTACATTTGTGTTCAATGCTTGGTAGGTAATGTGCCCTTTCTTATGCAATTTCTGTATATGTTGACTAACCAGATATTACCATCAAATTCAATAATAATCTTCTTCACCTGTTAGGGGTTTTTTTCTTCCAAGTCTTATTTGGTTAATTCCCTGTTACACAGCATGCTTTAGCAGAGCAAATGAACAGCAGTGACATTGTGCTGCTTGTGTCAGACAAATACAGCTTGCATCTTTTGTATCTTATGTGTGTCATGACCACTGACCTGAGCAAACTCTGTACTTGCAGTGATTTCTTAGATGTGTCTTTTGACTTCTCAGTGTTCAGCTCCCTGTTTCACTTTTGTTCATGTTGTTTAGTGCTGCTAGGCTGTCATTTGTAGGTATGAATAAAATAATGATAGGAAAAGCTCTTGGGCTCTGGAACTTTATCTACTCTAAAACTGCTAAAACCGTCCCTGATACAGTTTTTGTCCAGGGCATCTGTCACTTTCCAAGTGTGATAACAATCTTCCTGAGCCGTGAGTCTGGGAGGATTATGTTAACAGCCAGGTTAACACCCCAGCTGAGAGTCAGAGCTTAATGGTATGGATGCCATCTGTCTGTTCTGCTTGGCCTCAGTGCCATATAAAGATTCTGAGAATATTCAGTGTACTTGTTATAATAGGCAAAACCTCCTGGTCCATCTTCCTGTCCTGTCAGTTTGGTCTTGTAGAGTACATAGAGCCTGTAAGAAGGCAAGCAGGTGATGTCTAATGTGCACAGGAGATATATTTACAACCCAGTATTCATGTGCTGTCAGCATTAAACAGCAGAAGGTAAAGGCAGTTCCTGAAGGGAGTTCATTCAACAGTTACAGTTGTATAAACAATCTCCCTCTCGGTGTCATTTATTGAATAGTTTTTAAAATGTAGATTTAAATAACTTAAGATATTGCTTATAAAACCAGGAACAATATGGAGTTGTTAATGATCTTCTAAGCCACTTAACCTACTGACAGATTTATTCATTCAATTGGTATTCAAGACGGATGCCCTCTGCACATACAAGTCTTGCTTTTAAGGGTACTTCAGTTCTCTTTCTCTTATGCTTTCACTCTGCTTGTAAGTAGTCCACTTCATACACAGAACCTCCACTCAAGGGGGTTACTGGCAACTGGCACAGGTAAAATAAGTGTTAGCAAATTAATTTACTCAAAGGATGCCTTTTGTAGGTCTGACTGTAATGCAGTCATCTTTACCTTTCCTTTTATTCATGAAGGGCATTTGTTTAGCCCTAACCTCTTCTGTGAAGCTTTCTATAAAGGAGCTAAAGGTTTTTGGGCCTCCTGTGTTGGGTTTACTTGAGGATGTGGAGAGGAATGAGAGCTGGCATTATTTCTTGTAACAATAATGAGAGAATCTTTGGCTTACTCTGTTCATCATGAAGAAAGCTTTACTCTGACAAAGAAAAGAGAATGTAGCAGGTTGTTCAGTGATCTGAGCATCTCAAGTTACGGCTAGTCTTTTTTTTTTAATAGTGTTTGTGTGGATCTTGGGATTGGGGTCGTTTGAAGCTGTTTCAGAAGTGCTTTCAAAGAGGGTACTAACACCTATTTAAGGTCCTCTATCTTTGACCTCCTTCCCACTGACATAGATAAGAACAGTTCAGAGGCACACAGAATAGTTGTGGAAAAAATAGTAACATGAATTACAGTTTTAGGAATTCTAAGTCTTAATAAGCTCACACTTTCACCTCACTTATTTCTGCCTTCCACTCATGGTCATACCTCTGAACTTGCAGCATTGAGCTGACCTATCTGTACTGAACTGTCCTGTCTGAATACTCAGCTGTTTTGATATTTCTGACTACCCTTTTGAACCTGTGTCTTCTCAACTTGTTCATATACTATCAAAACAAAGGATGTGATGTTTTGTATGACAAAAAACATTAGCTCTTAGGATAGCTTGAAATGTTGGTTTGAGGTAAATCCTCACTTTAGATACTGGTGTGTTATTAAAACAGTTGCTAGTACTTGCTGTTCTTTCAGATCTTTGGCTTGATACAGAACATTACATGAAAACTGACAAGTTCTTCCCTATCATACTAAAGGATTTATTTTGCTTGGTTTTGTTTCAAACAAAACAAACTTTAATGGAAAACTGCTTGATTCCATCTGTCTGAGTCTGGTAATTAATTTGTGGGGGATGGCCTTTAAAGAGACGGAGAAGAACTCCAAACATACAAGGGTAACAGCTCACAGGTTGCTTCTTTTGTTCTGGATGGATTCTCTTGAGTATGCTTTCTTCTGACACCAATATTAACAAAACATAAATAGGAGTTGAATAGTGCTGATTATGTAAGGATTAGATTCTGAGCACAAGCTGTTGCATAGGACCTTCCACAAAGCATTGATTTGGGAGTAGGGGTCTCTGAGAAGCAGATTTTAAGCTGTTCTCAGCTCCCAGCAGTAGTTGAATTTTGCTGTGACACTCCTGTCTGCTCATGGTTTTCAGCTGTGTATTGGCATCTTTCAAGTGTGTGCCTGGAAGCCTTTCAGAAGTTACCTTGGTTATGTTTTCTGTAAAAGAGTTGCTTCAGTGGTGTTGAGTTCCCTTTGCTGTGTGTGGAATTGTATGTAGATGTCGGTACGTGTGATCCTGATGTGCATACATAAATATGAACCTGAGATTGACAGGTTTAAGTTAGGCAGTGCATGGCAAAAAGTTGTTATCCTTATAAATCAGACTGAAGTCCAGAATGTTAGTGTTACTTAGCTACATGGTGTTACTTTATTTTGCAGATTTAGTGTGGTGGATGTAGTTCTTAAAAGATTTCTGCTGTGAAGGCTACATTCAGTCTAAAATTGTGAAAAGATCAGTAGACTAAAATCTGTCCTTGTGTTCAAAAAACCTGCTCTTATTTGACTCCATTTGCATGACATTAGTGCATGGTTCCTATCCCTTTGCCCTCCAGCAGCTCTTGACAAGTGCTGATGTTTTTGGTCTAACTTCACTGGCAGTGAGACCACATCAGTAGACTTGATTGCTGACTGCTTAACAACATGATGACATTAATAACCCAAACGATCCAAATTCTTAATTACAGGTATTGTTGCTCTAATTCGTTTATAGGGCATATTCATGCTAGATATAATACTATTTGATAGAAAAATAGTGTTTGAAATGGGCAGAAATAGATCTAGAATATTAACATAAAAGCACAGATGTCTTAAACCCTTCCCAGCCTTTGTCTGGACAGAAGTACATAGGAAGTGCTCTCCAGGATGAATTCTTCCTAACAGCAGTATATGCTGACTTCTTGGTGAAGTTTCTTATAATTTTTTATCTTAACACTATATAGATCCAAACTTAAGTGCTTTTTTTACTTTTTGTAACAACAGAAAAAAGATGCAAATGCAATGACCCTTGCTGTAATCTCAGTACACTGTAAAATACAATAAAATATTGGTATTAGTTCCTTGTACTGAGCAATATTTGGGCTAAATAGCAGAGAATAGAACAAGATAACTGCATTTTAGAGCTGTCTGATAGTGGGTAAATTTCTATCCTAATGCATTTTGGAGCATAGCATAGAAAGAGGGAGCATATTGATGGATCCTGAGTTGTAACAAACAAGTGGATGACACCAATGACAAACACATGCAAACCTTACAATTAATGGAACAGTTGGCCCAGAATCAGTTGTCCTGAAGGTCAGAGAGGTGTTAGGAGTTGACACGAGTGAAAAGGGTGATGTGTCACAGGCATCAGTTGGAATGACCACACTAGCACATCAGAGATCAATTTGGACAGCTCTTCTAGAGAAATAAATAGCCATCCTGGTCTTGGGCTTGTTGGAGAATGGGATTTTTAGGAGATAATGTGCTTGGAGTGGGCAGGGGAAGGGGGCCCTCTTGTGTTGCATCTGAGATCCCATTATTCCAGTTTCTCATGGCCTGTAGACAAAAAGGTGGACTTAGTAGACTGTACTTTGTCCTTGAGCTGGAACTCACTGGGTTACAGAGATGCAGTGAGTAGCTCCTAAGACTGAACTGCTGCAATAGAAGTGTCACAGTCTCTTCAGGGACAGGCAGGGAAGCCAGGCAGAGGGGGTTGTGCTCTACACAAAGGAATTACTTGGAAGCATGGTTCTCTGCTGTGGAATGAGCAGGTCATAGGCCTGTCAAGCCTTCAGTATGCTTCAGATCAGAGGGCAAGGCAGCAGCCATTGATGCTGTGCTGGGCATTTGTTATACATAGCCTGATCAAAAAAAGGGAAGAGGATGAACCTTCCAAGCAGCTGGGTGATACCTGCTAGTGAAAGACCTTTTTTCCCAATGACCATTTGAAACTATCCTGCAAGGACAGCAAGATGCTTGGGTCACTCTTTAGACACAGATTTTGGAAGGACCTGCTAGGGCGAATGCTTTGTATTTGGCAGCCCAGGCTGTAGTGGCTGGGAGATTAGCAGGGTGTCAGATCCTGAGAGAAATTAGGAGGGTAACTATCAGACTAAGGTCCATAATTTTATCTTGTTTAAAGACCTGCTAAGTGGTGTCCTCCAAGAGGCTTGCTGTGAAGAGCAAGGGAGCACAGGACATGTTGATCTCTGGAGACAGTTTCCTTAGACTACAAAAATGACTTACTGTCATGCCTGCTGTTGTCATGAACATTAGAATAAGCCTGCTGCGCTGCAGGGAGAGTTCCTGACTTTAGCAAAGCCAAATTCTACAAAAGGCACTGGTATTGCTTAAATGTACAGCAGCGTTAAGCCAAAGCTTGGTTGGAGTTGAAACTGAGGGAGGTAGAAACAAATGTGGAGAGCTCTTAATATGTGGGCAGCCAAATGAAGAGTAAACAGAACATGGCCCTGCTGATGAATGGGATAAGCATGGTGTGACAACAGAGGGGCTTGATGTGGCTCTCACAAGGGATCTGAGGTATTCTGTACTTCGTTGGCAGTACCTGTTCTCAGGTGTGACACAATGTAAGCAGCAGAGTGAGATGCCATCTTTGCTAGAAGAATATCAAGTTACAGAGCACTTAAGTAAAATCGTGAGGTTCTCCCTGGGAAACTCCCTGACATGACTCCAGCCCCTCTCCCCATTGTCTTTGAGAAGTCAGGGCAATTGGGAACATTCTCAGTAACTGAAGGATAATGAGTGTTACATGCATCTTCAAGAAACTCAAGGAAGATGAATGAGTGAAATAAGTGGTTGTGCATCACAAGCGTTTTAGAGCATATGACTTGGTGTAAGTCACATAACACAGGTCTGTAGAAATTCTGTCTACAGGTATTTCCCTCTGTGCTATCTTCTGAAACTTGGTTGTTAGCATTACAATGCCTCATGATAGGAGAACTTTGAAGTAAGCTTCAGGAAGTTTGGAAGTGCTGCCAGTCGGCTGTCGTTTAGGCAGTGTCTTGCATAGGTGCATTTTGAAGTGGCCTTGATAATGTGATGCTTAACACTGGCAGCTTTCCTCCAGCCTATTTCTAGGATCAGTGGTGTTTTCCTCTTGTTAGTATAGCTGAACAGGTGGAGAAAGATGAAATGGAGTTTTGCATTGACTGCAATTCTGTGTAGCTGTTCAGATGAATTTGATTGCAGTGGCCTTAGTGCATGGCTGCAGAGCAAGGCTGTCCTTTAGACTGGCACACTGTGTCTCTGCTGTCTGTGTTGTCCTTGGTTCAGTTCAGCCATTGGCAGCTCTCTGCTGTATCCCAGCACACAGCGATGACAGGCAAAGGGAAGCTACTGCCACTTCACCTTATTATGGCTTGCTGTATGTCGTAGCAGCTCAGTAGCTGTTCCATGACTGACAGCCTGACACTTGTTCTAAGCTATGTCATTCCTGCTTGTGAGTTGAAACCTGATTTTAAAATGGCTCTTCTGTGCAGGCTAGGCTTGAGGAAGTTTGGAATCATTTAAGTTTGCTTTTTTGTTTTGCTGTGAGGCCAATTACAGTGGCAAAAGAGACTCCGTGTTGGAAGCCAGATTAACAGATTTGAATTTGCTTCTTCATAAGGTCTATTCCTCACTCTGATTCTCTGTCATTACATATTAAAAGCACACAGTCTGATTTTCTGGGTTTAAAAATGATTGGAAGATTATTCAGAAATGATAATATATCACATACATATGACACACATGACATACACATTGTTTTGTGAGTATTTTAATACATAAGCAATAAATTAAGGGTTTTGCAATGATGCTTCTCTTAAATTTTGATCCTTTGTACTTTTAAGAGGTGGAGCCTAAATTGCCTTTATATAAATGAAGTAAAGATTCCCAATAAAGGAAAATAGAAATTTTTCTCTTTGAAGGTGCCATGACGATGCTCACCTAGTTTTACCAGGGCACATGGAAGATGACTGCAAAAAGCAGATGTTTATTATGTTCAGCAGGGTTTCATCAAGACAGCTTCTTGTGCTTTTAAGACTGAGTCTTCTCTTGTTCAAAAGCTAATAGGTAGGTTAATAACCACTGGCAGGGTTACTCCTGTAAGACTCAGGAATTATTCTTGTCCAGGGACCTTTGCTGTATTGCATTTTCTGTATGGTTCTTCTCCTGTAAGAGTTGCTCCTATTGAAGAGCTACATGTGTAAAGTTTATTGATAATTTTGTGAATGTGCAGCTATGAAACAAGATGCAAACATTTCTCTGTAATGAGTTTTTGCAGTGAAGCAAAGCTCTCCTTTTCTGCATTAAAATACCATTGGTGTAGTTCTGTTTTTGAAAGAAAGACTATTTGGTTGCAGCTTTTCTTTAAGGTAAAAGCCTATCTAATGTGTAGATATTTTGAGAAAAGTGAAGATATAAGTTTGAATTACAAAATTTGAGTAGAAATTCTGTTCTTTAGAACAACTGGGCTAATCCAAGATAAGGGCTGGAATTCTCTGGTAGGACGCATAGTTTCAAGATATCTGTCTTTTTGCTGTTTCTTTTGCAAGGTGAGCTCTGTCTCAGTTACAAGAATATAACAGACTTCCTTTACTAGTATTTGTAACTTTCTTGTTCATGGAGATTGATATGATTGGTTTCCTAGAAAGTGATATTGAACATGACTTGTTAAATAAGATCAGAACTATGTTTGTCTCCAGTGCATGATGTGATTGATACATAAGACACATAAAACTCTTTCTTTGATCACAGGCTCTCAGATAAAATACTTTTCAGTTTTTCAGTGTAAACTGTTATTTCCAGACTTTTTGTAGCAGACAGAAAAAAATCTGTTCTAGCTAAAAAGTAGGACTCATTAATCCTTACCCTTGGGGTCCACTTTGAAGACTGTGTTAGTTTTGGTTTGTAGCCTCCCTAAGTGAAAAGCAAATGCGTTGATTTGTTGCTAGTAGCTTAGGAGAAAGGAACTGCAATTTCTAAGTGCTTGTGCAGAGATTCAGTACTCTGTTTTCCATTCAGGTATGGTTTTGCTGATTCTGTTTCTGCTGAAGACAATGCAATGCACTGATATTTCAAAACAATAGTTGAACATCATGCGTGGTGCCCTCAAGAGTGAAGTACCTCTCTTTGTGGCACTGTTCTCAAAGAACCTGCCTGTCTGTAAGCAGTGAAGTTCAAGGAATGGAGGAATTTTGTTAGATCAGCGCAGTGTCCATGGCATATGTCACTGTTCTTTGTGGAGAGGTTGCTGTGTCAGATACTCCCTTAGGGGAGCACACGGTTAATAGAACACAGGAAATTGTGCTAAAGTTTCAGCCAGTGGCATCTTCTGGAGAATATTGTGTTGAAGCTGCCTCAGGGTGCTCTGGATGGATTATATTCTGGCTATGTGGAATTTTTAGTAATATGTACGACCGTATTGCCCATTGGAGAAGGCGAGAAGTGTTGTGATCCTTTCATAAAATGAGTGATAGACTTACAAGCCAACTATAACCCTCCATTTCACCTTCTTAGAAGCTACTCAGCTATGATTATTTATTTTCCAGTGTGGAAAGCTAACAGACTGACTATTCTTTGCTCTTAAGCTAAACAAAGTAATCTTTGTATTTAATAATAAAATACAGCATTTCTAGGACTGTTCTAGGTAGTTTTAAAGCAGAAATAATAAATATAATTTTATCAAAAATGCTTGTTCAAACCTTCATATTAGCTGAGGTCCTTAGCTTCTCAGGTGAATAGGAAGCCACAAAGTCTTCATTCAGTCCTGTGCAATATGCATACCATGGTTTGGCTGTTGCTGTGTGTCACTGAGCAACAGTGTGACCACGCAGTCTTGTGTGAACACAAACAAGTGTAATTCAAACACCTACAACCAATTCATAACTTGGGTTTTCTGGTTTGATTGCGTTAGGATTAATTCCTTAACTTACTGAAAGCCTAATGGCTTTATAATTATTATGGTCAGTATTAATTGCGCTCAAGGAAACTGAACATTTCAGTCTAAATGTCTTTTCTTTGGCTGTTCAGCAGAGATTGTGGATATGAGGGGAGCTGAGCACTTTAACAGGTTGTCTGGAGAGGTTGTGGAGTCTGCTGTCCTGGAGATGTTTAGAAGCTGTCAGGACACAATACTGAGCAATGTGCTTGAGCAGGGAGATTGGCCAAGATGACCTCCAGTGGTCCCTTCCAACCTTAACTGTTCTGTGAAATGAAATGATAAATTGTTTTGTTCATTGCTATAGAACATAAAACACGTATTGAGAGCACTCAGATTGCAGGAATGTCTTTAAAAAAATCTTCAACCTTCATTTGACTTTGTTCTGTCAGTTTTATTTTGTTCATTTGGTCTTTCCCAGTGTACCAGTTGTTTAATGTCTTTGTTTGCTGCTGCTTTGTATTTCACTGGCCTCTGTGCAGTCTGCATTTCTGTTGTCTTACACCTTTGAAGGGTAGCCTGCATTTGCTACCATGTTAAAAGCAAAAGAACCAATGTGTTCCTTCAATAGATTAAAAAATGCAATTCAGTTGTCACAAGCTAAATTTAAAACCGTGTTGTGATTTTTGCTTAATATTATGAAGCTGAGGTAGTGATGTTTAGAGGTGTGTGGTAGGGAAAGAAGGATGTGTCGTGGGCATTTGGAGATATGAGGCTTAATGAAATAGCTGCTCTTGGCAGTTTGTAACTTGAAGTGTGCATGAAACTACTTTCATGCCATAGGAGTGAAAGGGGGCTGATCTGATCCTGATTTTTAGAAGATTTTCAGGAGAGAGCTCATGAGATATAAGTCTGTTTACTTCACAGCAGACGTGACGATACATTTCTCCTAGTGAACACACAAGTAAATGCAGTGAATGGAGGAGGAAGGTGGACTCTGCACTGCTTGCAAAAGGGAGTGATACTTAATAAATCTTACCAAGCTCTTTAAAAATGCCAAAAAGTGTGGACATTAAACTCTTCTGGTTGGTTCCAATTGTTTGGATGAAGCCAGACTAATTCTGTTTGCCTGTGTTTCCGGTGGTGGTTGCCAGTTTCAGATTGTCCCTTGGTTTTCTCTCTTGACCACTGTCCTACTATTAAACCTGGACCTCTGATCTCATGCTATTTAACTTGTTTGAAAATACAGAACCAAGTATCAAAAAAATCAGTAGTTTACTAACTGAAAGTTTCTGGAGACTGGCACAGATTCATTAAAGTTACTGTTTTTACATAAGTGTGTTGTGGATTCTGTAGCTATTTGAGGGGTGTTACTAGGAATCCTGTAGATTGAAATTACTGGATAATCACAAGTCACTTTGTTTATACATATGTTTTAATGCCTAATTATCTCCTTAATTTGTGTTGAAGGCATAAAATTTATATATGTATATGAACTTTCCCTTCCTCAAATTGCATTTCTTCTAGTTGTTTCAAATCTTGGATGAAACCTCAGTGATTCTGGGGAGGTTTGTGTGACAGAAATCAAAGGCTGTAAGTCGCATTTGGTGCATTGCTTTGCTGTGGAGGATAGAGATAAGGCAAGAAATAAAAATCATTAATGATATTTTGGCTGTTGAATTTTGTGATACTTTCACTCATATGGCCAGAAGATAAGATAGACAACTCTTTGTTCTTGATTAGGTCTTACATTTTGTTGTGGTTTTAGTTTTTTCTGTAGTATACAGTCTGGCTTGTTTGCTCTTGGGGGTGGGTGGTAAAGTGCTCTGTTTTGTCCTGTGAGTGTTGCTACTGTTCATAAGCTGATATCAAGGATTATACTTTAAGAAGGTTCTTTCAGGTTGCCACTTGGAGACTGCCCATTATTAAGATTAGGTAGACAGTGAGGCTGCAGGTATCTGTTTAACAGAGGCATATTGTGCTCATTTCAGATGCTTCAGAATAGATACATGAGCTACCAAGATCAGTGTTGGTAAGTTTATTTAATAGGTGTTATTCAAATAACAGAATCCGTTAAGAGAGCCTTTCCATTCAGTGCTTGCTACATGTAACCAAGATTGTTACCTCTGATTTATATGTTTGATCCTCGTGAGCATCTTGGAAAAGCATAGGTTATATTTTAGAAAGGTAGGGGAAGAATACTGGCAGGTGTTACTGCCATGCAGGTAATGTTTCACTGCTTTAATGTAGAGTGAAAATGACCACTAAAAACTAGTCTGTATATCCCCAGACACAGGAAAGATGCAGTGAGCCAGTTTAGTAAAACTCTAAAGGAGCTTGTGGTTGCCTAAGTAATGATTCCAGACTCTTGTTTGGATCATGGTTTTTTATTCAGCTTCATAATATGTTTACCAAGAAATTATAGGTGCAGCCCTATTATCTATGAGGAAAATGAAAGTAGGGTCCAAGTAACTTTAGACTGTAGTGAAATGCAAGAATGAAACCTAGGTCTTGCAAATACCCTTCAAACACTTTATATTAGTGCCCAAGACTTCTTTAATGTGAAGCTGGTAGGATAAACTGTAAAGTTACTTGAAGCATTAAGTTCTCCTCATGGATTTCTTTTTAAAATCTAGGTTATTCTTCCTCTCTTTTCCTATGTTAAGGCTTCTATCACTACTTTTCTTACCTACCTCAGTTTTGCATGTTTTTTTATGGGCAGTGACATCTTAGCATAAAACTTGGGTTTGTATGTTGTACACAAGGTGATCCAGAATTCTTTCTTGATACAAGTGAAGCTTTGTTTAAAATTAGGCAGAATAGGCTATACACTATAGGTCTGCTTTTGAGCAATTGGAATTAAAGCAACAATTCTTTACCTTGAACCTTCAGGATGCGCTGTGGTGTTGAATGTGGAGTTTGATGTTTCCTGTCAACAATGGGTGCATGTAGTGCCAAGATGTAGTAAAATGTATCATCGAGCTATAGAAAAGTTTAATATGTGGCAACTTTAAATGCTAAAATACCTTAATTTCCTTAATTTTGATGGTAGTGTTTCTTCTGTAAAACAAATTACCTTGCTGAGTTTCTGGTGGTACCATGCAGATGTAAGCAGGCTTCATGTAGCTCTGTAGGAGTAGGCAGATGTGGGATGGTATTCCTGAAGCTCCTCCATTTTATCACAAATCATGCAAATAGATATGAAAGGCACACTACTATCTTGTGATCACTTGAGATGTAGTAGGATGTCTGCTTTTCTATGTAAATTTCTTTAGGCAAACTGGAGATAAGACTACGATGCATATCTGTGTGTGTTTTTTCTAAATTCTGTTGTGGACCTTTGATATTGTGTCCAAAAAAGAGAAGACCAATGTTTCAGGCAGAGTAATCGGACAAATATTTGTATGCATATTTCATGGTTTTATCTAAGAAAAATACCTCTTTGTGTGGTTTGTGTATGGTAGACCATACAGCAAAATAAGGAAACAGCCACTGCTTCTCTTCAACCTGGATATCATATGCAAACTTTTAATAATATGCTTTTAATGTATAGCTGATTGGATTGGGAGAAACTTTGTGAAGAGGTTAGTAGGATTTGTTTAATAAACATGACATGACTGTACTAGATATGTTTTACATCAGTCTTGGAAAAATAAAAGTGAAAAATGTGTTTTAAGAATATTGGAAAGCACAAGAACTGTGTATTTTGGTGGATTCCAAATGACTTTAAGTAATGTAATTCCATAAACATAATGTCTGTGCTTATGGTGGAGGAAGCTTTTTGTAACCTGGGTTGTTTAAGGCCTGTGTGTTGGCAGTTTTTGGAAATGCACAATGCAGAATATGTATCACAGAGGGATGAATTACTATGAAAGGATACCTGTTATTAATGGTGTTATTTTTTTCTCTATACTGAATTGGTTTTACAGGTGGCATCTTCTGGTATCTCCAAGCAGGTGTGTTCTACTCTAAACTGTAAAATGCTTTTAGAGCTGCAGAGTTAAAAGGGACTTAAAATATACATAGACTATAAAATGAAGGTGCTATATTGTGTAATAGTGGATCAGTTACTGTCTTGAAGACTGCAAGCAGGAATTATGTGAATGTTGTTAAATGTGAATTAAGGGAGATTATTTTTTAATTATTTCTCTTAACTAATTCTCTGAGTAATTCATCTTGTGAATTATGTTACCTCCAAAATACAACTTCTCGCTGTTTAATCAAAAACTTGTGTCACCTGGGGCTTCTTGAAGAAAAATGACTTAACTGATATTACCCATGATACTTCCTCTTGAGATTCTTCTGCAAGTTCTTGTCTGCAGTGATGTAACTCGTTTAACAGTAACACTGTTACTGTAACTGTGATGTAAATGTTTCTCAAAGGACCAGAGAGTTGTAGTTTTAAAGGAGAACATGTATGATGGGACCTGTTCCAAAACATGTTGGCTTTTCCTTCTCATCCTTGCCTTAATATTAGAAAAGGGTTTTTGGTTAATATTTGATTCTCATAACATAAGATCTGAGTCACTCAAAACAATTTGATCTTTCCTATGTCACTTTAATGATGAAAACTCATCTCTTTTATAGAGAGGATTTATTTAATTGCAAGACATTCCAGTAGTTCAATCAGTCATGCTGATGATCTTTTGTATTAATTCCAACTTTCTTATGGGCTAATTAAATTCCTTGCTTTTATTATCTCCCTAAGGTATCCTGTTTATTTTTATTCTAGGTTATTTACTTTCTAGAAGAGAGGGTCAAGCAGGATCCCCTGAAAAGCCATTGTCTGATCTGGGTCGTCTCTCCTACTTGGCTTATTGGAAAAGTGTCATATTGGAATACCTGAACTGCCACCATGAAAAGCAAATCAGCATCAAAGGGATGAGCCGCGCTACTGGAATGTGTCCACACGATATTGCCACAACCCTGCAGCAACATAGCATGATAGATAAAAGAGAAGATAGGTCAGTGAATCTTGTAAAAAAATTTTGAAAACTGAGAAAAAACATTCTCTACTTACAAAACAGTTGACGTGAAAAATGTCTGTGTAAAAGTTTGACTTTAAATGAGTGATAAGCATCTTACCATAGAAGTCAGTGCAGATGGGTCTTTCGTACAGAGCTTTTCTTCCCGGGGATTTTTTGGATGCTCTTTTATGTTAATGGTTACTAGAAGTATGTGGCCAGCTCAAAACATTTTCAGTTAAGCGGTTTTTTTCATTCAGTATAATCTTCCCTAAGTGTTCCCAGCTCTTGCTGTGCAAATATTTTGCTTTGAATACCAGTAAGAGGAAAAAATGGTGTTTGAGGGTAGCAGTCTCTCTTTCCACACCTCCTCTTGCAATCATTGCTGAATTCATGTAAACCATGGAATCAGATCAGCTCTTCATGAAGTGCTCCTGCTCAAGGTACTGGTAATACAAGTTTCTGTTTAATGTTATGATCAATGTTCAGAGTCAGTGCACTGAGAAGGTGAGTTCCTGCTTTGTGAATATCTTCTTTCTTCACGCTCTTGATGGGTATTTTAGACCTTTTCTGGGTTGTTGTTCTTGTTTGTTCTGTTTCTTTCCATAAAATGTCTTAAATGGCTTTCAATGGTATTTGTGTTTCTGAAGGTGATCTTAATTCTTTCTGGATATTCCAATCATAGAAACTTTATAATTAAGCAAAGCTGCCTTACAAACACTGGCCTACCAAAACAATAAAATTAAAATCAGAAAAAGTTCGGCCTCAGTATCTTTTGTGTCTCAGCACTAGTATTCGAAACTAGTAATTTTTGAACCAGTAAGAATGCAAGTCTTCAGAAAGGAGTTTGGTTTACAAGATGGTGTGTGAGAGTAGTAACAGGAGTGCTGGCATTGCCTTAAACCTATTCTGGAGTACTTTATTATGGACAACCTAAGGACAAATGTATTTCAAGGGAAATTTTTCATACATGTAGTGAAGTAGAAGTTTGTCACAATTCTGGAAAAAGGTTCTGGATCTGATTTCTTTTTTTAAACTTAGTTTTTCACTGAGATAATGTTGTTACTTCACCAACCTGATTTTTAAAGTGCTTGAAATACTTGCTAATCTTTGTTGTTTAGAATTGTGTAGTTCTTTGTAATAGAGGAGTTTGATGGGTGCATACTGTGCACATATATTAATATTAGCATACTGTGCTATTTTATGAGTCTTTACCTACATTTGATATGCCACTTCATAGTAATTGGAATGTTGTGTTGTACTTCATTAGCACAGGACTAAAGTATATTTGTATTCTTTGTTAGAAAACCTGTGCTTCTGACTTGCTTTCTTGTCCCGTTAACTTATTTCTTCAGCTGTAACATTATAACTTTCTCACTCTTGACTTGCTGATCCACAGAGTTTTCTATCTATGTTTGTATATAATATTAAAATTAGAATTGCTCTGGCAGTGATTGAAGTGCCAACACTGTGCCTCTTCAATTAGGTTTAGGGTAGTCAACCATAAAACCTTTAACTTTGCTCTCTGTTGCCCTAGTGATGGTTAATATTGAGGTTGCATTTCATAAACTGTTGTTCCTTCACTTCCTCTCAGTAAACAGTCAGTAGTGTAAGGAAGTTATCACTGTGCATAAGCTGGGTTATTAGAAGTATTTTTAGTTGGATTCTTTCATTTACCCATATTTTTTCACAGGTTGTTTTGCAAAAGGATGTCAACTATAGAAAGGCCACTCCAGGTGAACCCTTTCTAAATTAAATTGCTGTTTATTTGATTGTAGATTTGTAATTATTAGAAGGGAAAAGCTGATTTCAAGTCATATGGAGAAACTGAAAGCGAATCCACGGATCAATGAAGTAGATCCCGAAAGCTTGAGATGGACTCCTTTGTTAGTTTCTAATGCTGCAGTTTCTGAAGAAGAGAGGGAAGCAGAAAAGGAGGTAATATCAGAAATATCTTCTGAATTTCTCTTCCTTTGGCTTTCATAACTTTGAACATTCAACATTAGACTGTCTTAAATAGAGCAGATTTAGCTTTGACCACTATGTATTGCTGTTGTGATACAGAATTTTTGGAAGCTGCGCTGCAGCACATGGTAACTTTGTGGGGATGCATATGAAAACTTAAAATGGGAATCACTTGTCATGGAGCTGTATTTATCACTCTTGAGGTAGTCAAAGAGCATGTAATCAGATCAAATTTGGTGCAGAGCTCAGGGGCTGCACTTTGAATCGATTCTTTGTGTTCTCAACTTGCTCAAAGTGATCCAGTCAGTGGGCATGTAATGTAGTGCTAAAGGACTTAAATCAATTCGCTGCATCATTAATAGTGCTAAATATCCCATGAAATGCAATCTTCTTTGGTTTGTTATCTGTTAACTGTTGTAAAGGAGCAACTAGATGATTCAGCTGAAATGTTGTTGCTAGGTTAGCCAGCAGTGCTAATCAGGGTTGACTTATTTTAACTATTTAGCTGAATGTAAAGGATATGGCTAAGTAAATGCTGTTTCAGTGACCTGTTATTTTAACCTCAACCCTTCAGGCTGAGCGTCTTATGGAACAAGCTAGCTGCTGGGAAAAGGAAGAGCAAGAAATATTCTCCACAAGAACTAATAGTAGGCAATCACCTGCAAAAGTACAATCTAAAAATAAATATTTGCGATCTCCAGAAAGTGTGGCCGTGGTGGGGGAGCGAGGGCAGTGCACAGAACAATCTAAGGAAAGCAGTGAGGAGGATGGCGGGGATGAGAATCAGCAGAGTTCACCTCCGCGGCTGACCAAGCCCCAGTCGCTGGCCATGAAGAGAAAGGTGTGTTACCTTAGTGCTTCGGTTCGAAGCCATTTGTCTCTGATTTCAATCAAATCCTTACCATCTGAATAACAACCTGGTTTTTTGCAAACATTTATTAGACTGTTTTAATCCTTTATGTGTTATTTGGACACTTAACTACTCCTCTCTTCTCCTTTCTGTGCTCCATCCAGTTTCTGTCTTTTGGATTTTTCACAGATCTATAAAATACTAGTGACATAAAAAAATGAGAATTTTCTGTTAATTTTTAAACTAGAGATTGCCCTCTGGTGTTTGGCATTGGTATTGGTTCAATATCTTAATGGTTCTTTCTTTTTTTGTATTAAGATGGAGTCCAGCTTGTGGGGTTTGTCTTTTTATGTTTTTTTTTTAATATAGGAGCTCCTAAAAGTGAAATACTGTTTTTCAAAAGAAATGTTGTTAAAACAGAAGGGGTTTTTTTACCCATATTCTTCTAATTTAAACATTAAATTTTGGTTACTGCCATGTTTGCGTTAATTTCTTAATTTCCTTAGAGAATCAACTCTTTGAGTTGCTTAAATGAGTAAACTTAAGAATCCCAAAATTTTGAAGCACTCAACCTTAGCCTTTGTGTTTCGGCGTCTCTGGTGAGAATTAGGAAATTGGATTGTGCCTTTGGTTATACTTTGTGAGCCTAATTTAAAGTAACCATAAATCTCTGAGAATGTAGAATAATAGGAAAACAATATCTTGAACAATTTTTCTTTTATAGCAGCCAACTGTAGGATGCTTGAGGTGAACTTCTTCAGTGCTATCTATTTTTCTGTGTACATACTTATTTCTAAAACGAGCAGAAACCCAAAATGTAGAAGAATTAGCTTTGCTACTTGTGAAGGTTGTTGTGGAATTATAAATCTACAGGGGAAAAATGTGTGAGTACAATTTATGTAACAGTGCTATGAATATTATTTGACAGAAGAAGATAAGATAAAAGATACTACAATATAAAGAAAATTCTATTCTTCATTTTCACTTACAGAAAGGTTTGTATACATAGCTATTTTAACTGTTCAGACATTTTACTTTTGGATTGTGTCTATATTTGAATTTGATGCCACGTAAGGTGTTGTTTTTGAATGAGTAAATGGATTATTATAAACTCCCTCTACAAAAATTTATGTCCAGAATCAGTTAATGAACAGGAATGCAGGAAGAGTTTGATTTGTGGAATTCTTTTTCAGAGACCTTTCATACTGAAAAAGAAAAGGGGCCGTAAACGCAGAAGGATAAACAGCAGTGTTACAACAGAGACAATTTCTGAAACAACCGAGGTGTTGAATGAGCCCTTTGATAACTCGGATGAAGAGCGTCCCATGCCACAGCTGGAACCCACCTGCGAGATGGATGGAGAAGATGATGACTTGAAGCCTGTGATTAGAAAAGCTTTTGAGTATCAACCTGGGCAGCAGAAACAGGAGGAAGAAGAGCAGAACAAGGAGGAGAAGGATATTCACTGTTACAGGCGTGATGAAAATTGTACAGGTAAACTTAAAATGTTCTCATATCTTCACAAAAATAATTTTGTTGGATTGCCTTCAAAAGAAGTGTTTATTGTGGTCATGCATCTGGAAATGTTTAATGAGAGGTATTTAGCTGTTGTTATTATTATAATAATTTGCTTTTTGTGTTCAGGAAACAAATCTTATCCAGTCTGAGCCATTGAAGTTCTTGTCATATTGTCAAAAACAACTTCTTTGTCCCTACAGCAGGGCATTTAATACTCAACAGTGCAAAGGGTATCACTGGAATATTGTCCAATACAGTTTTTGTGTCAGTGGTAAAGAATACAAGCAAAAAGTAACATTTGATTTACACAAATATCTTTCTATTCAGTGTTGTTGGTAATTCAGTGAGATGTTAGGTGCTTCTGTGGCATAATATATCCTCAGCACCAGGATCCTGTTTTATTTCCCCATGAAAGAGACAAATTTAACTGTCCTTTCAAAGCTGCTTTTCTAGTTGGATTTCAAGGATATTTCCTGTCAGAAAAGTTAATGGATGGATAGTGAAACTACTAATGAGCTATTCTGACTGTACACTCTTCCCTTGACCTCCTGGCCCTCAAATTATGCTTATGAGTTTTAATTCCAGAATGAATGACTACACTCTCAGGTCTCTGTATTTTCTCTAAGAAGCCAGTAGCTACTATTTCAGTATTTTTGTAATTGCATGGGAAGTTCCATCCTTGCTATCCTCAATTAGGGATCATGGGCTGATTTCTATTTCAAACAGCTCTTGTGTGATGTGATGCATTAGAATATTACCACTTTTTCCACCTTCTCAAAAGAAACTATTTCTTTTGAGTTTGAGAAACTATTTCTTTGAGTTCCAGCTCTGTCCCAGTGGTTAGGTTTGCACTGTTTTAATTAGACTGGTGTTTTTTATTTGCCCATGGGCCATGTCATCACAATATAGAAGTATCACTGAAGCCATTACACTCCCAAGTGCTACATGTTATATCTTGATAATTTTCCTTTTTTCTGGAGGATGTGTAAGTGGTATGTGGGGAGAAAGCAAAGAGGTGAATGTGTTTGGGTTCTTTTTTTCTTTAGTCAATGGATTAGTTTAGTGTTTTGATGCACTCTGTGTGTCATTTTAATTATCTTTTGCCTTCTATCATCTCTTGTGAACCATGTCATGAGATGTTGCCCATGAGAAAGTACTAGAATGAACCACCTTTTTTCAGTATTGGAATTAAAGCATGATTATATATATTTGTATGGCTTGTCCTCCAGAATGGTCAAAGAGGAAACTCAAGACTTTCATGTCATTACTGTCAAAAAAGATGAATGTGTGTTACATCAATGTCTATATAAAGTGAAGGCATCTTCACTTCTACTTCTATTCTAAAACCAAAGGTGGAAAATCAAATATTTGGACAGTATTTGCTTTAGTTTACATGTCTTGTCATTTAAATCTCTGGGATTTTTCTAATGTATAAATGGTGGTTCTGATAGTGTCTGTTTAAAGGCCACCAATCCATAACATATCTGTGTAGTGTGTTTGAGCTGTAGATACTGCATTGTCCTACTGTGTTTTGAGACCTGTTTATAACTCTTGTTTCATACTTTCTTAATACACCTTGAGTTTATAAATTGTTTTCAGGTTTATATTGGAAAATATTGATTAGTCTGCAAGCTAAGATTTTTTTTTTTTTTTGTCTCTGTTACCTCCCAAAGATAATACAGAGGATGTAGCTGTGTTGGAAGAAAGCACTAAAGACAATCTTGAACCTTTAAAGAGTAAGCAGGGTTGGCCCAAAGGAGTTAAACGTGGTCCATCTAAATGGAGGCAAAGCAAAGAAAGAAAACCTGGCTTTAAACTTAATTTGTACACTCCACCTGAGACTCCCATGGAGCCTGACTATCAGGTGCAGGTGGAAGAACAAAAAGAAGTGGCTGAAGACAAGCCCTGTACAGTTCCTGCTGTTACAGAGGAAGCTATTAAAGAACCTGCTGAAGCACTGCCACCACCAGATGATGAGGCAAAAGAGGTGGAACCTGAACCTCTGCATCCACCCAGTGAACCCTTTGAAAAACAAGAAAATGATACTATGAAAGCTGGGGAAGAAGAAAGGAGCATAGAGGAAGATGGAATCAATTCAAAAGATCAAGAAAAAGACAAAGCAGAAGAAGTTTTTGTGCAGAAAGAGGAGTCTGTGCATTTGGATGATCAGGAGGAAGAGGAGGAGGAGGATGAAGAACCTTCTCACAATGAAGATCATGATGCAGATGATGAAGATGATAGTCACATGGGTTCAACAGAAGTGGAGAAAGAGGAATTGCCTGGTGAAGCTTTCAAAGAAATGCTGGAAACTCAGCAATCTTTTTTAGACGTAAATGTTCAAACTGGTAATTCAAATCAGGAGGAGTTAATGGATTGTGGTGTTGACCTTGCAGCTGATGAGTGTGCAAGTGACCAGAAAGAACTTGCTACAGATTCAGACCCAGTGCCTGAATCTGATGATGATCATGCAGACAACAACCAGGACCAAAAAGCTGGTGAAGAATTACATTCCGATTTCAAGGGAGAAAGTACTGAGACCATGGAGATTGACTCAGAGACCGTTCAGGCAGTGCAGTCCCTAACCCAAGAAACAAGTGAACATGAAGATACATTTCAGGACTGTACAGAGACTCAAGAGGCCTGTAGAAGTTTGCAGAACTATGCCCACAACGACCAAAGTCCCCAGATGACCGCCCTGGATGACTGTCAGCAGTCTGACCACAGCAGCCCAGTTTCATCTGTGCACTCTCATCCCAGCCAGTCAGTTCGTTCTGTTAATAGTCCAAATGTTGCTCCTTTAGAGAACAGCTATGCTCAGATCAGCCCAGATCAAAGTGCCATTTCTGTGCCGTCTCTGCAGAACATGGAGACCAGCCCAATGATGGATGTTCCTTCAGTTTCTGATCATTCGCAGCAAGTTGTGGATAGTGGGTTTAGTGACTTGGGAAGTATTGAGAGCACAACAGAAAACTATGAAAACCCAAGCAGTTACGATTCTACAATGGGTAGTAGTATCTGTGGAAACAGCTCTTCTCAAAACAGTTGCTCGTACAGCAGCCTTACGTCTAGTAACCTAACACAGAGTAGCTGTGCAGTGACCCAGCAGATATCTAACATTAATGGAAGCTGCAGTATGATGCAACAAGCAAACATCAATTCTCCTCCCACTTGTAATGTAAAATCTCCCCAAGGCTGTGTTGTTGAAAGGCCTCCAAGCAGCAACCAACAGTTATCCCAGTGCAGCATGGCTGCTAATTTCACTCCACCTATGCAGTTGACTGAAATCCCCGAGACTAGCAATGCCAACATTGGATTATATGAAAGAATGGGGCAGAGTGAATTTGGAGCAGGGCATTACTCACAGCCATCTGCCACCTTCAGCCTTGCTAAACTGCAACAATTAACTAATACGCTTATGGATCATTCTTTGCCTTACAGCCATTCAGCTGCTGTAACTTCCTATGCAAACAGTGCCTCTTTGTCTGCCCCCTTAAGTAACACGGGGCTTGTTCAGCTTTCTCAGTCTCCACATGCCGTTCCGGGAGGACCCCAAGCACAGGCTACCATGACCCCTCCCCCCAACCTTACTCCTCCTCCCATGAATTTGCCACCTCCCCTTTTGCAGCGTAACATGACTTCATCGAATATTGGAATATCCCACACCCAAAGACTGCAGACTCAGATGGCCAGCAAAGGACATGTCTCTGTAAGAACCAAATCCACACCTCTGCCGCCTGCTGCTGCAGCCCATCAGCCCCAAATTTATGGGCGAGCTTCACAGACTGTGGCCATGCAAGGGCCCGCACGGACCTTGACGATGCAGCGTGGCATGAACATGAGTGTAAATTTGATGCCAGCCCCTGCTTACAATGTCAATTCAGTGAACATGAATATGAACACCCTTAACGCTATGAATGGTTACAGTATGTCCCAGCCAATGATGAATAGTGGGTATCACAGTAATCATGGGTATATGAATCAAACCCCTCAGTACCCTATGCAGATGCAGATGGGAATGATGGGAACTCAGCCATATGCACAGCAGCCAATGCAGACTGCACCCCACAGTAACATGATGTACACTCCCCCAGGCCACCACGGCTACATGAACACAGGCATGTCCAAACAGTCTCTCAATGGATCCTACATGAGAAGGTAGGCCCTGGGAGAGACACGCTACCAAACTGGCGTATGGCATTGATCTGCACAAATACCTTTGGAGAGTACGATTTCAAAACCAGCAATTGGTGTGAATGCAAAAACATTTGTTGGCACCATTTAAAAGCTGTATGCAGCAGAAAGCCTTATACAAGTTTTTCTTTATTTCATGCTTTGTTGGTTTTTTCTTTTTTTTCCTTTTGTTTTGTTTTGTTCTGTTTAGGGGTTTTATGTTTATTTTTTTAACATTGTGAGATTTAACTTTTCTTTGGGGGGAATTAGGTGGTTTTTCATTTTTTGTTTATTTCATTGAGCTTGAAGTTCTCTGGAAAGGAAGAACTCTTTCTATGAACTGCAATTACACAGCAGCTGATGGTTCAGAGCCATTTTATGTGCCTGCTCCCATTAAAAATGTGGATAAACAGACTCCAAAACTATCAGACAGTACTGGATCATGAGCTTTTTTCTCTCTCCTTTCCCCACATGTAAATGCCTTTTAGCAGTTCTTTTATTGTATTATTTTGTTTCTGAAGGTGACACTTCTGCATGCCGCTAATGTCTTTGTTAGTGACAGTGCATTTTGTAGTACTGTACAAGTGTTGTGCTTAACAGTAAGCCATTTCTTAATTTTTTTGCCTTGATTAGGTTACCCTAGTTTGAGGGGTAAAAAAACCAGAACTATATTTTTGTTAATTATAAAACTTGTAAAAATAATAAAAAAAAGGCTGCAAAAGCTATTCACATTTTGGTTAGTTCAAAGGGTTTTATTGCTGTATGTTTAGTGTAAAGTTGAGACTCTTTTCCATTTTTGTGACCAGTTTCTTTGGGGCTGGGTAGGAAAAAAGGCAGCTTTCTGTTTTATAAAAACTTAAGTTTTTTTGTTGATTGAAACATCTCAGTGTTTATTTGTCAAGTTTTGAAACATTTTCGTATATGTCCAAATACTTGGCAGGATTTAAAAAAAAAAAGTAGTGAATTTGGTGTAAAGTTGCTATTTTATGGAAATGCCTCTAACTTTACATTTTCATTCCATCTGTAGATTTTTCTATCTTTATAAAATATTGGAGTTATTTTTTAAGGGAAAAAATAGAGCAGTAGCGTGTGAATAGCTCAAACTAAGCTTACAGATCGCATGTAAAAAGGCAAAAGTTATTTGTGTCTGTTTATATTGCTTCCTTTTTTGTAGCCTTTGTACCTGTACAGAGTGACTGTAAGGGCCGAACAGAAGAGGCTTGATACATGTAAAAATAGGACCCAGTGACACTCTTGTATTTATCTGTTATCTTTTTAGTCAGTCACTTAAAAAAATACCCACAAAAGACCCACCCAAGCAACAAAAATAAAAACTGCAAAAACTACACCCCCCCCCCCCAAGCTGTACATTTTAACATAAAATAAATTATGATGAGCCATTTTTAGCCTCTTGTGTCTTGTCATAGTTTGATGTTGCATGGGAATTACCTCCTGAAACAGTGTTTGTTGCAGTGCTCTCACGTGCTTGATCTAAAGCCCATTACAGTTGGTGGGGTTTGGATTAGGCTGTTTAGAGCTTAAGTGTAGGTTACTCATCATAATTGCATACACCCTGTGAAAATAAAGAATACCTAAGATTATTTTTTTAAATAATCTTAATAAAATATTGAATAAATATGTATTTAATACCTTACAAGGTTGTCAATATTTAATGTATGAAACTTCTTTCCTACAGAAGGTGTGAATATATATATATATCTATATAAAAGGATATATGATAGTAACAGACATGGTGTTCGAACTGTATTTTAATGTGATAGAATTGTAATCTCTTCCTTTGTCATTGTTGCTGGGTGACAAGATGAAGCAAATTCTGCATTAAATGTATGGGTTCTGTGTATATGCATGTATGTGGGCACACACAAACATACACATAGATGAGCACTTCTCATGTAGCAATAGAAGGTCTGTTAAAGACAAGAAGACTGTCTCTATGTTGATCTCGTGAGTGGACAAATTCAAATGTGGGATGTGTGAACCTACACCAGAAAAAGTCCCTGTAATAATTTTTCAGAATGCTTCTGATGTGAATGTTGCCACTGTCACTGCAGTAAGGTTAGTAGTTAAGGTGAAAGGAGGGGCCATCTTGACTGAAAACTGTCCTCATTCCAGTATATAAAACAGCTTTAAAGGTAATATTTCATATGTGATGGTGCCAAATCAAGAAATTGATACTACAGATTCATGTGCGTGCCCTGTTGAGTTTTAATACAATGGAGCAGCAGTCTAAAATAGTGAATCTGAGTGAGAGCTAAAATTGCTGGTCAAATGGTAATCTGGAGTAACTTGTGTTTTAGGAGTTCAGAACACCTGATAAGGAAAGCACCATACAAAAAAGATCTGGGTTCATGCGCTTACATTGTCAGATTTGTTGATTGAAGGCAGAGAGTATCCATAGTAGTTACACTTTGTTTTCATCTTTACAAAGTAACTCACTTTTTTTATGCTTAAGAAAAGGAAAGTGGACCTCGATGCAGTTATGTGCAGCCTTCAGGTGTGTTTAGCTTTATGTCTTGTGATTTGTCATTTGTGTGTTTTTATAGTGAGTGAAAAAGGCACCTGGGTCTTTATCTGCTGCTGTTCAGTTTCAAGTTTTGAAGCCAGTAACATAGAAGCAGATCAAACTTTCTTAACGTTTCAGATATTTGCTAACATGAAACAGCATCCTGACTCCAGCATATTGCTAAAATTCTGTGTTTACAATATATGGGTTAAGAGTTGATTGGGAAACGATGCATAGTGTATGCACAACAGGCAAGTTTCCAATATAATCTTGTTATTTCAGAATTTAATTCCTTTCAGGAGGACAAGGAACTATCCTACATCTTTTCCCATAACAAGTGTTTAGCTGTGAATTGCATTATGGCACTAAAATTTCTGATAAATAAGAAGGTTGTTTTTTCCTTGACAGATGTACTTGTTCTCTGTCTTGTATGCACCTTGCAGTGTCAGTTTTGACTGTGTGCTCTAGCACTATCCCAGAGGGGAATGAGCTCTTGCTTTTATGTCTTCAAAAAATTCTTCAAGAATTGCAATAGATGATTGCAATTCTTGTGAAAGGCAAGAGGCTTCTTTGGCCATGCACTCTTACAGAATGCTCCATGCCACTGGTGGTTGGCAAGAAAGAAATCAACTTGCCTTGTTCAGTGTGTGTTTCCTGCAGTCCTGGCTTGTAGCTGGAGTCAGTGCTGCTGGTACTTGTGAATCAGCTGATCAGCAGCTTGCAAGAGCTGCCTCACTTTTAGGAAGTCATGTGTTCCAGAAGTTCTGCTTTTCTGATTTAGTCTCTATAATTCTGGGAGAACAGTAGGCAAAAAAAAAAAAAAAAAAAAGCTGGGAAGTAAATGAGAGTATGTTCACTTCAGACCTCTTTGATTGGCACAGCTGTGCCAGCAGAGTCTGTCAGGAAAGACCTGGTTCTAGGAAAGAAGTTGTCTTTGGAGCAGGACATACATACTTCATCTGGAAGCTGCCAAATGCCAGATCTCCTGGAAGCTGCACTCAGCCCCTTGGCAAAGACAGGAATGGTAAGTGTTGTTACACTCAGGCTGCCTGATCCCCTAGCATGGGCAAAATGCAGCCAGGTTTTTACTCACAGTGTAAGAATCTCTGATATAAGCAGAAACGAAGGACTGCTAAAGGTACTAATCTTCGATGTTAGATCACTGTCTGTGTCTCAGTTTTATAAGCTGTTTAATTTGTCCATCTGGCAGAGGGTGGTTGATGGAAATAAACTCAATTTATATCAGCATGGTAAATAGAAAGAATGGCCCTGGCAATTTTCTGTAGTGCTGAGGGTGATCAATTATGCATGTGAATCAATGACAAATCCTCTTTCAGTTACAGCAGTCATCAAGATCTCATAGAGGATACAAGAAAGAAGACAAATGTAGCTTGACAATGGGAAATCCTTACAGATATTTGTTATCTTTTAGTTTATCATTTGATATAGAATTCCTGTCTGTAAAGCTCATGGTGTAGTTGATCCTCATGTAGAGGGTCTCTAACTGCTGTGCAGCCCTGGATTATCATTGTGAAAAAAGAAATAAAATTGCCAGGAAACAGCACAAAAAGGCAAACTCTTGTGAAACCCTTCAGGACTCTGGACTAAACAATTCAGTGTTTTTCCTGCAGGAAAAACACTTTACTCCTGAAGATTTCTTTCCTCCTCAAGATTTTTTCAGGAGTGCCTATCTGCACTTCTTTAAAGGCTGTGGGCTTGAGTTAGGATCACGATTTTGGGAGTACTTAGCTAGAAGAGAGTTTTAAGTTGTTTGCTTTTGTGTTGTAAATGTTTGGGGTTTCTTTGCAGAGAGAAACTTATTTGTTGATGTAACAAAGGATTCTTCTAAGGCTTGAACTTTCTAAGATGATGAGCTTTAAATTTGGTTTCCCTTCTTTCTGATCTTGACATTGTATTTGAAATTACTTTGTTTGTTTTTTTTATCTAGCAAATAACAAATGATCCTTGTGACTCTGTGACTCTCCCCTCCCCTCCTTTTATGGAGTTTCTTTTCCAGTAGCACAGCCGTGCCAGGTCGGTGCTAGATGGTGGTGCTGTTCTGCTGCTCAGCAGGTGCTAGGCTGTTCTTGCTGTTCCTCCTCTGCAGTGCCAGCGCTATGTCCAGCTCTCTCAGCTGTTTCAGGAAGCCCCGGTTTGGCATGATGCAGCGGTGCCTTGCCACTTGCTCAATGGCATCGACCACTGTCATGTTCTTGTAAATCATCAGGTAAGCCAAGACCAGTGTGGCGGAGCGGCTGCGGCCCATGGCACAGTGAACCAGCACCTTGCCTGTGGAAACAGAGGGACACCATCAGAGGTGACACTGGGTGATCCTTTCCTCTTGACAGTGAAGGTTTCTGTAGTGCCCCTGCTCTGTTTGGTGTCTGACTACCCTTACCAGCACTCAATACGCCTCTCTTACAGCCTCGGTTTTCCTTCGTGTGAAAAATCTTACAGCTGAACACCATCTACAGTAGGGATGATCCATTTAATCCTACACCAAATATCTTTTTATTTGTGGACAAAGCTTGCAGAGAAGGCCTGGGGGCTGCATTAAGTATCATAGCAAGCCCTGCTGCAGCCTTGACTTGCATGCCTCACAAGCAGTGTGTTTGCAATCCTGTGTTTGGAATAATAACCAAAGCACAAGGGTGTGGGAGGGTTTGGTGTGCTCTCAGACCATCCTTCCATGAGAATAAATGGAATTCATGGGGGGTGCCTTTCTCAGTTCTACTAACTAGACACAAAAAGTAACCAAATTTGATCTTGGTTTTTTGTTGAGGCGATAATGTGCTTTGAGATCTAGATCACATCACTTTATGCCAGTGTTGGAGGGCAGAGGATAAAAAAGGCCATAGGCATATAAGAAAAGAAGCCACCTTTTAGACTATAGAAAAGCTTCTGTAGAAGTTTCTGGCTAGCACCCTGTTGTGTTGAATGCAAGTAATGTTTCACCACCACCATCATCTGAGTGTTCTAATATGATCATCTCCTTGCAGTAGGAGCCTGTCATACCCTGTGAGTGCAGAGTTTTTGCCAAGAGTTTTCACCTCCAAATAAACATGCTACAGTTTAACTCTGGGATGCTGCTTGGCTTAGCTTGGAACTTCCAGAGGCAGAAAGTCATTGGCTTTGGATAGTAACAAGGTTGTAAGCCTTGTGGAGCCTTCCCTGTTAGCAGTATCTGGGGGAGGTGGGGGAAGAGAACAGTAAGTGGGTTCAGGCCTGATTGACAGGTTTTGAAACACTTCAAAAGATTTCCAAAAATGATTCAAAGCCCTCAAGGGGGTCTCGCAAAAGGTTGAACTGCTGAAGGAAGTAGATTTGGAGCACACTCTCTAACACCCTGCTAAGCAGAATTGCCACAGGAGAAAAAAATAAAAACTGTGCTATCAGAGCCAATAATAGTTTATCTCTGTCAGCTATGCCTGGTGAGAAGTGCTGGGTGCAAAGCCATGACTCCTGCAGATTAACTCCTTTGCTTCCAGGCACAAGAGAATGCCTTGGCACAAGTAGCATTGCTGTGTAATGGATGCATCAAGAACTGCCAACACTAAAGGATTAATGGTTACAGTCTGCAGCCTAATCCCAGCAGATAGTCTTTGAGGCATCTTGGCAAAATTCCAGTCCTTCTGATAACTAAAAGTGCCTTTTCCTCTCCTGGAAAATTATCATCTATTATTACTGCAAATATTTGAAGTGGGTGAAAAGACGCATTTGTTTAGCCCTTCAGTGCTTCTCTTTAGGGCTTCCCACCTTGTAAATCTGTTGCTGTTGAGGTGATAAAATACGTGATGGGACGAGGAACACTTTGCTTTTTGTGGGTGGCAGAGGGCGGAGATCTAAGAGAAAATACAGTTTTTTATTTTGTTATCAAAGGCAAAAAATAGCTGTACCATCTTCTGAAATGTCCACTGGTTTGCAGAAAAGGAGCTCTGTCCTTAGTTGTGTGTGAATAGTCAAGTGCCAACTGCCTGTTACAGCAGAACACTGACACTCCTCTGCAGTGCCATGTCCCTTCTGTACTATTTTGTAGTCTCTTCCCTTCTAGTATAAGGACCACTGTGGACCCTCATTCCCCAAAAGGGAGTCAGCTCTTGAAGTCTTGGATTCTAACCACTTATATCTTCAAGGTGTGCCAGAATATGCAGCATCAGTGCACAGAGACAGGTTTCTGCTGAGTGGTGACAGATCTCTGAAATACTTTGTTCATTTAACTTTGGTTTGTGTTTCTTGAAAATTTGTCTAGATACAGCTCTATTTTCCAGAATCATTTGGAGCTAGGAATGTTGAGGTCTTCATTCAAAAGCCTCAGGTCTTTGTCATTTTCTCATATGTTTCTTCCCACTTTGTTTTCTTTTAAAATCTCTGTCTTAGGTGTATTTTCCGCAGAAATTTTAACATGAAGCGTAAATGCTGTTCCCCTTTAATTCTACATTTTGAGGATCTAAAATTTCAAGGGAATGAGTATTAAATCTGTAGCTTAGTAGGAAACCTAAAAAATTCTTAAAATAATGTCTTCCTTTCATGTTATACAGGCCTCACCAATAAAAATTTTAAGCTGTTCTGTGGTCTGGATTGCGTGTTTTGGGAAAGCTTTCTGCCCAGCTGAATGACAGCATGTATAATTGTGACTCATTAGAGTTTGCCTCTCAATCTTACTCTTATAAGTGTTCTTATGTCCATCAGCCCGTGCTTAAACCCTACAAATACTGTTCTGATCAGGGAGTTTCTTCATCATCACAAAGATTTTAAATGTTAAGTCAGAATTAGGACTGTTTTGACAGCATCCAAATTGCCAAGCTTTCTGCTCTGTTTCAGAGAGGGCCTTCTTCATTAGAATGACAACTTGTTTCAACAGCATTGACTATTGAGCATCTTCCCAGCAAAAATCATTATCTGAAGATATCTATTCAATGAGTCTGATCATTTGGCTGAAGGTCATACCCCAGATACAGCCAGAATGTGATACAGCCAGAGTAAATTCATTAACACACAGATTCTGGTCACACAAGCTGAGGGTTTTTCCTTTCTCCCCCTTTCCCTCTCTGCCTTTGCTCAGTTCTAGTACAAAGCAGCAAAGCAATGCAAAGCTGTTACTGATCAGAAGTATTTAGCACCACACTCTGAAGTCCCATGTCATTACCACTGGAGACAGGTGCTTGGTTACTTCATGCAAAATCCTGTTTAGGAATCTGGATGCTCTTTGTCCATCAGGAAGGTGCACACAAGTGCACCTTCATGTGCCTGTTCTTTTGGCACTTGAAATGCAGAACAGCTTTCTGCACTAGATGTGCAATCACAAATAATACATTTAGATTGTTGGAGGGAGAGCACAAGGTGTCTCTCGTCTTTTCTTCCATAGGAGGCATCAGCCCACACTTGAGTCTAGCTTCTGGAGTCATTCTATTCTGTAAATGTGTATTGAAAAGTTATTGTCATGCTTTAAACCTCAGTGTCCTCCTGGGCCACGCATAGTGTCTTTACACATCTCTGGCTGTGATTAGAGGTGTGCATACATACATTTTAGTTTTCCCTCATAAGAAAGCTAAGAACTTGCTCTTTTTCTTCATGGGTGTTGCAGTAGGTCTTCATCAGAAAAGATTCTAGCTAACTTGTTTAAAAGCCATTTGAATGTGGCAGAAATTACTACAGCTACAGAAATCACTGTCATTTGTAGTATCTACTTGAGTGCAGATTTTTTTGTTTGATTTGTTTTGTTTGTTCACCCAGTCATTCTTCAATTTGTTTTTGTGTTCCAGTGCTCTTCAATTTGTTTGTGTTCCAGTGCTGGACTGATGCTTGCTACTTTCTCAGGACTTCCTGGACTTTGATGTGGTTTTGAAACAAAAAGGTTAATATCCCTCCCATCTCATCCTTTCCTCCTACAATATTTTTTGGGAAGCAAGCCTTTTTTTCTTGCCCTTGCTGCTTCCCTTGTGCTTGCTTCTTTACCTCAGTGCAGCAGAATAAAATCTTATGGGAACAGGAGGGTGGTGGGAATGAGGAAGTCTGCATTTCTTATTCCAGCTACTCCAGTCTGACACTGACCTCTGGCCTCCAGCCAGAGCTAGACACCGGTGTGTGCTAGTTATCCTTTCCAAAGGCAGTGCTTCAGACACTTTTTAAGAATGCTGGATATCTTTCTTCATAAGCAAGTAAGCTGCTGAAGCAGTTTCTCCTGCTATTAGGACTTTGATTTTTTAAAACTGATCTGCTTTCAAGGTTTTCTCCTGAGCAAGGGAAGGGACTGTTGTGTGGACTGTACTTGTTGCAAGAGTAGAAGTGTAAAGAGCTGGCTGGCTATTGGAAGCAAGTCAGGTAGTAACTGCCTGCAGCTGAGCTAGACAGCCAAGAACAGAAGCTGACAAGGCCAGAAACTTGATATCTGACCCTCTGATATTAAGGTCTCTATAGGTCAGCAGGAAAGTTTTAAGTTTCTCAACTGGTTTCTGGTAAAATATCTTGCTGAGATTTTTTTTTTTAAAGTATGTGGGGGGAAGGAGTAGGAGTAATATTGAAATTCAGTGTGAGGCCTAGGCTGTAGCACTTCACATCAGTGTAAAGCTTTCTGATAGAACACTGCTGGAGATCAGCAAATAATGAATTGTAGTAATCAAGCTGAGAAATTGCAAACACTTTAATGAAATGTTTCTAGTTTACTGCTGTCAGAGCTGTATCAGTTCCCTACTGCTTGGAAGATGGCAGAGAAATAAATGTTACAGGTTGGGGTAGATCTGATGGTCAGGTAGGAGGGGTGGTTTCTATATTTATAGAGAGAATCTCATGGTGCAGAGCATGAAGCTGTGGAATGACGGTATGGAATGTCTGAGACCACTTGTGTTCCACCACTGTGCAACTAATATTCATTAAACCTGTCTTGATAGGGGCTAATTAGGAAAAGGAGGAAAAGACAGCATATTCATGGCACCTAGGCAATTTCCAGTTGTCTCACTTGTTCTTAAAGGAGTCAAACAGCAACAAAAAAATCTCTGTCAGACAGGACCCCTTGATACAAGCTGTGATGAGAACTTTGACAAAAGTTCTTGGTAAGAGGCTCTTGGGGTGGTGTTAGTGGGAAGGGTCCTAAATACATCACCGCCTTCTCTTAAACTCATTCCCTGCTATTAGTTGTATTGTCTCTGTTAAACTATAGTGGACTTGTTTCATTCCTGCAAGGTTAAATGCCATGGAACTATGCTTTTAATTAGTCGTGGTAAATTTTATATTGGTTTGAACCATTTTCAGCACTCTCCTTACTTCTTTCATCCTGAAGTGCATTATCAATGAATTTGGAAGCCGAATAAAAGAACTGGCTGAGGTTGAAAGTGGGGAGATCATCTGCTTCCACGCCGTGGTACTGCACAGCCATGCTGCTGTAGTACTGTGCTCCCGTGTCCACGTTGCGCTGCCCGTGGGCCGCGTTGAGGATGTGGGTGAATCCCGCCTTCTCCAGGCTGTAGCGATCCAGCGCCGTTTTTCTGGTAAAACAAGAGCTGTCATGTAACTCAAGAAGCTTCTTCAAGACTAGAAAAAAAATTAAGAAAGCCTCTGATTTGGTATCTTCTAAATGTTAGTGAAACCGATAATGCTTTAACAATGCATAATTTACCATTTCAAGGATCTTAAGATATTGTCATTCTGTTTGAAGCTGTCATTCTTTTTGGAGTTCTTAATTATCTCCCCCAGGTCCTTAGAGCATGTTTAATATGGATTAATTTTCCCGTTACCTTTGCACATAGGCAATACTGGCTTCCATCCATCTCGTACAAGAAGAAACTTGGGATACAGAAAGAAATAGAAGGAATTATCTAAAGTCAGAAAAGGAAATCAGTGGCAGAACTTGAAATGGGACCCATGAATGCTGTTTTCCCCTTCTGTCCTATCAAATGATATTGCAGATGTAATAAGAGTCAGTAATATGGGAGTAGTAAAATCATCTGGGATTCAAAAAGAAATCCTTCTTCTCCAAAAGAAGTTACTGAGTTTTTCTCAATTTCTATAAATGATAAATACAATTTTAAAATCACATCCCTGTGTGAATATAACTTCCTATCACAACTCCATTTTACTGTCTTGTTTGGTCAAGCCAGAGGTCTAAAGCAAAAAGAACTATATAACAAAATTGGATATTAGCCTTCAGAGGAAGCTGGAATTCATGTATTTAGCCAAAGGTTCTCATTTGTTTTTGTCTTCTCTTCCTCGGACAAGGGAAGTCAGAGAAGAGAGGAAAGCTTAGATTTGTATGTTTAATACCCACTGTAGGTGCTTGCTTTAGGATAAAATTCCGAACAAAATGTAGAGTTTGTGGCCAGGCATGTAAAAACTTTTTTTCTTCCATTACAGAAAGCTTTTCATTTGGGAAAATTTTGTTCTGAAAAAGCTGTCAAGTTTCATTAGTGCCTAGGAAAACTACAAAGCTTTTTACAAAAAGAAAGAATGGCATAGCCTTTATTCTGTTAATATATTTTCACATAACTACTGCATGATGTAAAAAAGCTTTTTCCAAACAAAAGTACCTCTCTCCATGAATGTTTCCTGAACACTTCCATGTGTAAATGTAGCTGCTGTCACGCAGGACACTGTGGTGAGCTACCTGCTGTGTTTCATAATTCTAGTGGTGACAGCCCACAATAGCTTGAAGTTGACTGCCTTTCCAAGCTCTAAGTCAAAACCCCCTTCTGAGCAGTCAAGGACCTAATGATTAGAGCACTTAATCTTAATGGGATATGGATACTGAAGGTTTTACCTGTGCTTGCTCTTACTTAAATTAAGCCCATGATCATTGGCTGTTCTGAGTAAATATTGCCCGGCAGAAATTCCTTTCTGGTCAGGAATGATAATGTCTTGACAGTACTGGTATTTTTGCTATGAAATAATGCCACACATCCCCTATACAATCATGTAAAAGTTAAATAAAAGCTTCTCTTAGTGTGGTGATGCCTACCTAATAAGTTTAGTAGACCCTGGAGCAATACTAATGTTGTAAGTTGCCGCCTTCACCTCATGTTAAATAATGCTCACTCCTTCCCTTTGTATTCCTATAGCAGTGATTGACTGAGGAAGACTTCCTTTCTTCTCCCCTCTTTTAGGAGGTTTTGTGCCTTATGATTCCCTGTATGTAGACATTGCCAGCAAAGACACTTCAGTTCCATACTGAAAGGATGGAGAGTACTTAAAATAAAACAGGTTAAATGTCCTGGCTGAAGTGGTGCAGTGAGTAACTACTGCTCTTCATTTTGATGTCCTTGAGGTGAGATACAGTTCCTGCTTTCAAATTAAGCCTGCCTTTGTTTTACCTCCCTGATGCTGGAATGGAGAAAAGGTGTTTTTCATCCATCAGACTTGGCTCAAAGCATGTATCCCACAAGCCATATAAGACTGAGGGCTTCAGGTCAGAGACCCATGCATAAGGAGAACCCTTGCAAGTGGAGACCTACATGCTGAGTAGCAAGTAGGACTGCAGAGTAGTTAGGGTCAGTAGGAAACCAAATTTTTTGATGGACTGTACATACTATCACACTTTGGCTTCTGCAAGCGCTGCTCAGGCTAATAAATAGCATTAGAATTAAATTATGAAGTTTTCTGAGCAAGGACAATGTCAAACAATAGGTTACAGTCATTAGCATTTGACACTTGTTTTTATATGAAATCAAATTTTCCTCTTTCCTTGATTGGAGATTGCCTTTTGACACAGTGGGTGCAACTAATGCATTTTTCTGACAGTCACACAGTCTTGGTCTGTTTCCTACGACCTGATTTTGCAGTGTTGGGTGGCCTCAGTTTTCCAGTAGGTATTCAGAAAGAAGGGATACTGTCTTTCAGTAACTTGCATAAGCAGTCAGCTCAGCCTGACCAAGCTCCTCTGAACTTCCCCTTCCATCTCCCAGTCTTGCCTGTAGCTGCATTCTGTGAATTTGAGGCTCAGGATGGAATTCACCCTCCTCCTTTTATTTAATCCATTTAATCATTTTGCATCACAAATGCATTAGCAGTCGTTTTGCCCTTGACCTGTGGGAGGTTGGGATTGCACATTGCTTGCTCCGTTTGTTTCCCAACTTAGGCTGGAAATGGACTGAGATGCAGCAATATATCAGCCTGGAATGGTGTTGCAAAAATTCCTTATAAATGCTCAGATGTAACTGTATCATCTTCTGTGAAATAACTTTTTTTTTTTTAACAGTAAATTACACGTGCACCAAAGATTTCATGCTCTGTTTTCTTCAATACTTGGGCTAGGCTGACTGTAAAATGTTACCTGCTTTCTAAATATGCTTGATATGCAGACTGATTTGGCAATACCCTTTGGACTAATAGAACCTTACCCAATGGAATTGTTTTCTTTAATATATGGATGCAGATTTTCTTTTTTCTACTGACATTGTTAATCTGAAAAACTTCCAGAAATTGAATGCTCAGTGCTGAGCATTCAAATCTGTTAAATTCTCCACATTTTCACTGGAATAGCTATCACCCAAACTGTGTGTAGGTGTTGTAGAACCTGTTAGTGGAAGCAGGACCTAAAATACCTGCCCTAAGTGGAGCAGGATCAGTACAGGTCCTGTGGCCACGTGGCTTTTGCATCTGCAGGCCAAGCTAGTGCACACAGTCTGTAAACAGGGTAGGTGCCAGGCACCCTTCTTACAGCAGATAGCCCAGACACTTATCTATGGAAAGCTTTTCCTAAGGTTTCTAGTCTTGTTGTGTGGTGATATGAAGAAACAGTTGTTGTGTAATAGAAAATAGGGTTCACTGGACTGCAAGAGGATTCTAAAGCCTTGGGCTTTAGCATCTGCATCTTGTGAAGAAAGCTGAAGTGGCACTTAGTCCTCTTCAAGAGCGAGAGTGCTTGGTTTCAAACCTAATATGGAGATTATAAAGTACTTTAGCTCCTTTGTCTTTCTATCCCCCCAGTCTTATACTTGATAATTATATGTTCATAAGAGATTTCACTACTGTTCTTTGAAATTTTTTCCTCTTTTTTTTTCCCTTGTAAAATCTTTCCCCAAAATCTAGGCCAAGAGCCCAGCTGGACCACCACGTGTCATACTGGCTCAGGTTTATCTGCTTTTTAGCTGCTGTCAGCCAGTACTTTGTACTTTGATCATGAACATGACGAGGCAGAGAAGGCCTGTGCTGAGACTGGCACTGCCATGGTGCAGCAGGCAAACTTGGGGTCACGCCGGGTTTGCAGCAGCTTGGTGGCCAGTTAGCAGAGCAAGCAGCAGCCTGGTAAGGCCCCATGTGTGGGACCTGTGTGCCTGTAAGTGGAAATGTTACTGTGCCCCTCAACACGTTTGCTAGGACTGCCCATAGCCAGCAGTGAGCTCTGGCTTTGTGGGAAGGACTGGGCTGCTCTCCACCCTCAGCTGAGTCTGCAGTGTCAAGGCTGTTGTGAAAGCATCCCTCTGTACCCTGTAAGCAGCGCCTGAGGGGTTTGCTGTGTTTCATCATGCATGATACTTTTGATTACACCCCAAGGAGAAGGGAATGCTCTTGGCCTTCCTTGCAGTTTTTACCATGCCTGAGGTATCAATATTGTAACAGAGAGAAATAAATCAGGCATAAATAACTGTGAATATCTGATTGGTTGAGGTTACTAATAGCACAGGATTGTTCAGGGCTATATGAATCATTACCTTATTGGAGGATTTATGACTCCATTTCTAATTCAATTTTGACTAGAAAAAGCATCAGGTTTTTTTCTTTGCAGTTTGCTCACTATCAGAGTGTAATAGTCAAGATAACAACATTCTTCTTTTTCCCTCTTTTGGATGCTGCTGTTTCCTATTGTGATTAATTCTTCAATCTTTGTGATTATGGTTGAATTTTAAGTAGCCATTGTAAAGAGGAGTTTGCTACGAATGTCAGTGCAGGTGAAGCTGTAAGCACTTGGCTACTCTAGCAATTGTTTTTGTTTAGTATATCTCCACCATCTGTGCTATTAGCACTTGATTTCCTTTACATGGTGCAGCTGTGGTCTCCAGTGTCTGCCTTGAATGTGTTCCCATGCAAGGAAGGTAAAGTGTGGCACTGGGAGCTAACAATGAAAATTTCAATGTAAATCAGTTTAGTAAGAGATGACCTGTGCCGATTAGTCCCATGTAAATGTTCATCAGCTCTTCAGTTCAGAGCACATAAACTTATGGTAAAAGTTAAGTATACCCAGAAGTCCTTTTCTCTATGTTAAACAAAAGCTCAGTGCTTTGCTGAATCTGACCCTGCATTTACTGTAGGGCAGATGGACTCATAAACATGTTTTTAAAGTTCTGAGGCAAGGGGGAGTACTTTGATGTGGGAATCCCACCTCAATGGTGAAAACTGGAGATAAATCACTTTCACATATATTGATACTAACAGACTCACCAAAAGGGGAAACTGACCCAGACAAAAGTGACATCCATTTTCAGATGGTTCCCAAAAGACTGTTTACCTCTCTTGGGTTGTGCAAGGGCAAGTAGAGGGCTTGTCTGAGATGTTACCTGTGCCTGCTGTCAGTTTTAAGGCTAAGTTTCATAGGATTTATAGCAAGTGCTGCAGCAAATTCTGTGTCCTTCTGGAAGAAACAATGTGTAAGTAGTTAGAACATGAAAAAGAATGCTTTCTTTCAGGTTGCTGTCTCCACTGTACCAAATCCCCCCTCTCTTTTCAAAAATACTGTCATAACAAGTTTTAGTCCCAGCTGCTTTTGTTAGAAAGTTGCCCAAATCAATGGAATTGGAAGGGAGGGGAAAAGAACTTGCAGACCCTGCAGCCTGCACCTTCACACGCAGTATTAAGTATACTGAAAGCAGCTAACAAAGGGAAGCTACGTGGCTCATGAGGAAAACATAAGTACACCTAAAGGAAGGAAGCAGTCCTCCAAAATAGCTCAGGAGGGTGTGGGCAGAGCAACTCCCTCCCCAGGTAAGTTAGCACTTTACAGCTGGTACTGCTCCACCAGATGACTGGGGTGCTTATCAACTCTAAGTAGAGTCAAGTCTTTTAAACTTCATGCAAAGGTTGTGCAATGCAAACATGTTTCAGTATAGACTGTTAAAGCCACAGATTGATGTGACCCAGATTGACGAAACACCAGGAAATCTGAGGCAACATGTTACTAGGAGAGGAATCGCCTCTCTCGAACTTTTCCGTTTTCTTAAGCGCTAAAGGAAAGCTCGATGCAGGATGATAATTTACCAGATGGTCAGTGTCAGAAAGAAGCTTGCTGAATATAGGCAATATTGACACTTTCTTAAGAAAATCTGGCAGTTCTCCCTCCTGAGGGGAGATGTTGAGAATTTCCAATAATACTGACCCAATTTTCCTTGGTAACTCTAGCACTGAGGGAGTCTGGAGATAGTGTAGCATTGTATCTATCCCCTTTTCCTTCTGAGGTGTTGCTCCATTTCTCTGGGTACCTCCTGCTCGGTGTGAATTGAAAGAATTTTTAGGTACCACTGAAAACACTGAGCGGGATCATCAGAATATGGGATAGAAAAGATTTAGTATTTCATTTTCCTCTAGCCCAAAATGGTAGATGTAGTTTTTGTAAGTGATACAACCTAGATAGAGGAAATAGCTCTCTGCTTTCTATACAGGAAAGGCACCAAGCACTCATGCTGTGGTCAGGCAGTTCCTGATCTTGACTTCAGTCACTCATCAAATGTTAGAAATCCCTGATAGGCAGAGATCTTATATGGAGAAGTGTTACTTGTCTTGGAAACCATTGAAGCACTGAGGTTTACTGTCCAGTGTTAAAGATCTGATTTTCTGGATTGTTAAACTGCTGTTACAATTGGCAGGTTCTCATTCTACCCAAGTTAAAACTATGTCCTCAAGAGTGCTGTTATAATCTAAATCTGTATTTGCTTCTATTTTTATATGATTAATACTGATGAAGATGCTAGGAGTTGGTAATGCTAAATGGTGGGAGGTAGCTGTTTTCTAGTCTGAGTGAGTCCCATCTGTTTTCTTCTAGGCTAGTGTAAATTCTTTTCACTTAGTCACTTGGAAAAAGCCATGCTGTATTGCTTCTCTGCAGAAAGGTAAGAGGAGAGAAAGAGTTTTAGTTATGCACACATTTCATGTTTAGTTATTTATCTTAATTATCATGCACTCCAACTTGTGGGTTTGGGTTACTCATCTTCCTTACCTGCATCACTTCTGAACACCATGAGTCATGGCAAGGCACAGGCACAGACCATAGCTTTTGTCAGTTGCAAGCTCAGTTCAGCTGCATACCCAGAAAATTATTTTTCATACTTAGCTTGTAAAGAATTACATTTCAGAAGACTTCTTTTTTTCTGGGAATAGTTTGAGAACATGGCAAGACCTGAAATTATGATCAGGCTTTAAATTCTAAGGAGATCTAGTGCATGTTTAAGAGGAAAACAAATTGGGAGGCCTTTGTCTTCAGCTGAAATATTCTTTGAACTTCAGAAATGTGGAAGCCTAAGCATCATCTCAGGTAATAAGACCATCACTGAAGAGCTGCAAGAAGAAACTACAAGATGAGTAACTGGCAGAGACTTTCCAGGCGATCCCAGTGAACTAAGCAGGTTTGGGATTTGCCAGTAAAACTGCCTGTGCAAGCAACCAGGGGGCCAGTGGAACAAAGGAGAAAAAGAAGGCTGTGTTCTATCCCTCTAGAAGACTTCTAAATATGAGGAGGATACATGCAAACACTAATCCTGGTGGCAATTGAATCAAAATCTTGGCCAAGAGTGTTTTATTCCTGTTGCTGAGCTGTGTCATACAAATTCCAGTATCTGCTCTTTAAAAGCCCTTGGAACTTGCTGGGGGAAAATTTCAATTGGAGCTGAACACAGCATGTTATATTTTGAGGCTTTGATTATTCTGGGTCTGACAGGCTCATAGAGATTTCATTGCCTCTGGGCAACATCTGCAGTGAGGCCTTGTAACAAAAGGATGGAGTGGCCTCACAGGGCTCCCTGATAGCCTGGACTGCATTAGGAGGAAGATGTGGTTACGTAGTCAGGGTAATTAATTAGCATTTCCATAAGCAGTCACAAGTCCTGTTAACCTTGTAAATGCAGGAGGCAGGAATGAAGCACAGATGTGGAGACTCTGAAGATAAACTCTGCATGTGTGCATTCATTTGATTTTGTTGATGAGTTCCACCAAATTCTTTCAACATCAACCTTAATTTAGCTTGGCTAAAGATGCAAATGCACCCAACATGTGTTCATGGCTTGTGGCATCTCTAAAAACCCTGCCACACTGAGGGGGTAAGCTGTTGGTCAGGAGTAAAATATGGAGTTGGCTCCAGGAAAGATATAAAGGTCCGTGGACTTCGCAAATTTCAAAGCAAATTTTAGTTAGGGTAGTGAAAGCCTGCATCTTGCATGCAGACCAGCTCTCCTCTCAGATTTTCTGCCATGTCAAGTTTGCCCTTGCCTGGCTGACAATAATAGTTCTCTTTTGGGGAGTCCCGTTTTCTGGTGAAATTTTATTTCTGTTCCCCCCTACCTGCTCCACTTGTTTTTCCTTCTCCATTGGTTTTCTCTTGTCTTGTCATGGTGGGGGATTTGTTTTCCCTTGAAGCACCACTGGTTTTTCTCTTCACTTAAGACCAGTCCTCAGCAGAAACACACTGCCCAGCATGATGGGTTGTAGCTCTGTGCCTCTCAAGAAGTTTGTATCTTTGTTCCTCTGGTTAGCTTGTATGAAGTGCCAGGTGCGTGGTGTATTCAGGGTCATGCCTGCTACCTTTTACTAAATTACAAGGTGTAAGAAGCCACTGCTACAGGAAGATTACAGAAAAGAGTCAGTGACTGCTGTCCCAGGCTGAGAGACTGACTGGTCTGGTCACATCCCTTTGCTCAGCAGGCACAGCTATAGTTTCATCACAAAGATTAGAGGAAAACTATTCTAACAGCTTCATTCAGAATAATTCTGATGGTGATTCTAAACAAGGAAGTAGAGGCTCTTCTTTATGGTAAATCTTCAGTTAGAGATACCTAACAGGAGGGGCAGGGCAGGATGTGGAGGGAAAAACTCAAAAACTCAATCCCCTTTTCTTCCTGAATCATTTGGACAGGCTGTTCCCATGGTTTAATTTTTTTATCCCACACACACCCCCTCCCATCCCTGTCTCTAAAAGTGGGAGCCTTGGCTTGGTACAAGACCAGAATTCTTGTGTCTTTCTGTTGCCTCTGGCGCCACAGAAGTAACTGGTGGATGATATTAGGAGTGTTGTAACTTTCAAAGCTGTATATCTTTCCTCTTTTATAAGCTTGCAACAGATGAATTTTAGGACCTTTTAAAAAATTATTGAGAACTTTGGAGCCACTGGGGCTCCTACTTGTGTCTTTCAGTGATGATGTAAAAATATATGTCATGTTAGTGCAGGGTATAGAGGAAAATTGGAATTGGACCAATAATGCCAAAGGGGTAAGAAAAGCTCTCTTGCTCTGCTCAGGGCTTGGGCTGGGGGATTTCCTGATGGCATGTCTCCTGCTGCAGCAGTCTTCTCTGCTTCTTGGAATAGACTGCTTCTAGTTAATCCTGTGCTCAGCAGGACTAAGTCTGTTTTGTGGGTTTGTTTTTTTTCCAAATCACATTTGGTCTGATCAGTGAGACACATCTCTGCAGCTTTGCCTTCCTCAGGGTTCTGTTTGCTTTAATCTCTTGAGCAATTTGGAAATGCAGAGTGTTCTATGTCCACAAGCACAGGCTTGGAAATGCAGAAATACTACTTCAGGGCCAGCTGTCTCTTCAGTCACTTTTCAAGAATTACATTTTAGGCCTAAACCAACCTAAGGTGTGGCAAACACACCCAGGCCATGCTCTGTAACTGTGGAACAACTTTCACTCAGAGATAAATAACAAATTGCTCCTTGAACTAACCATTTAAAAATAGATCATGATGAGCTTCAACCTCTGCAGTCTATACTGGTGCCACAACCAGTGCTGTCACTCTGTCTTTAATAGCAGACCCGGCTGCACTTCCTCTGCTCTTTCCCAAAGCAGCAGTAACAGTCAGGGCCATGCCCGGCTCTGACATGTGTCAGTGGTTTCAAACACTTTGCCCTGTCAGTGAGCTGTGTTTAGAAGAGCTTGGTCATCCCCTGTGTAGAGGAGATGCACCAGGTACACTCAGTTGCTGCACAGGGGGTACTGTGTACACTTACTCGTCTCCTATGTAGAGGTTGGGCCAGACTTCATTGACGTGAGTGTACTTTGGGCAGCCCTTCCACAAGAGCCTCTCCAGTTCAAATGCCCCTGGGGTACAATAGTCCTCATCAGGATCTACTTTGACTGCTGTATATGCATTTTTCTTCCCAGCATTCCAGCTTCCTGATGACATCTTGTCCATGAAGTAGCGGTCTCAGGATGTGCGAGAAACTGGAATGCAACCAAAACAGAACATTAACCCAAGGGAGCACAAAGCAAGTGACTCCTGCTCCAGCTGTGGGACCCTGGGAGCAGCCCTGACCAGGTGTGATGGAGCATTGCTCCAGACAGGTGTACCTGTTCTGTGGCAAACACAGACTCGCACCCGGATTTCTGCCTCCCCAGAGTGAGGTGAGGAATATGTTATTGGATGAGCTCATCAGAAAAGGAAACAAAACTCAAAGGTTTGTGATTATTGAAGTTCAGTCTCTGTCTGGATTTTGTTGCCTGAAAAATCCACTGGCAAGAATTTGGTAGGTCTAACAGCCTAGGGATCTAAAGCACCTAGGGGAACTGAGTGCAAATTGGAGTAGTTGGGGTTTTTTATCATTAACTAAGACCCTCCTAAAAGCTCCTCTTTTGTGATTATCAGCAACATAGGGAGAGGAAATGTGTCTGTTCAGGTGATTGTTGCTTGTACTGTTGTACTCTCTTCTAGTCTTCTTTTTCCAATGTTGCCAGCTGCAGATTCCCTGTTTGCTGCATCTCCCTGTGGGCTCTGTTTTTATTTCTTCTTCTGGACTGTCTGTTGTCTCAGAGTAGCAGTTGCTCATGTCTCATTCCCTTGAAGGGAGAAACTGAACCTTGTGGTTCTGTAGGAGACTTGTAACAAGATGTGGAGCTGGGCTTGATCTTATGAAGTGTGCAAGTAGAGGCTGCCAAAAATCCACCTTTCTTGCAGGCAATGAATCCTGTAGTTGCTCCCGATTTTTTTTTTTTCTTGTGTTGGCTGCTGAATGTTTGTGTCCTTTTAATTAAAAAAATCTGGTTAATGCTTTTATGTGGCTATTGTAGAGCTGAAAGCAGGATGTCCATTTTTCACTGTCATCCCATGTACCCATGGGGTTTGTTTGCTCAGTTTGGGCTCTTTTGTGCCTGTCATATTCTGTTTCTCTACAAAGCTTGAAAAAGCCAAATGATTGCTGTTTTCCTACTCAAAGCTGTGTAAGATTGTGGAGTCTGTTTTTGATTGGCCAGTGTACACCTTTGTTCAAAAATTGGCTTGCTTTTACTGGCAAGGGGATCTGTCTTTCAGCCAAGCTTCTTAAAACATGATGACGTTTAGCTAAGTGGTCCTCTCTTGAGATTTTTAAAGGGCTCTGAGAATTCCAGCTTGTAGTAAATTTACCTCAGGCTTGTCTTGCATGTGTAGTACCAAGTCCCATCTATCTGCCCCAGTAGCCATGCCCTGGGAGAGCCTTTTTCCTTCCTGTGCCAGAATTATGCTAATTATACAGGCAGACTCATCAGGGTAGATTGTCTGTCAGAGATACAAATCTAAGTCAGTCTGACTTTGGGAGTGATTAGGCTGTTATCTAGAAATTGATAAGAAGTTCTATTTGTCTAGTAAGGAATCATAACTGAGAGCCTGTTGCCTTGATGCTGAAGGACTGACTACTTTTATTCATGGCTCCGTAACATGGGATGGAGGAAAGGAAGAAGAGAAAGCAAAGTAATCAGTAATCACAGTTGGTGGCCACAGTGCATTGATTTGTTACACCTCAGAACAGGGCAATTACATCTGCAAATGATCGTTTGTGGCACTGGAACACTGGCGCAGTTTGAAGCTTGGTTAACACTCTGAAAGCTCGACCACTGCTGAGAAATCCTTGTTTCTGTCTGTCCTGGGAAGCCACATGCTCCCTGAACTTTCAAGTGCACTATGTTCTTTTATGCTTTGCCAATATTATCTGCTGCAGGGATTTTAAAATTGAATTAGAGCACAGGAAAGCATCAGTTGAAATTCCTCTAATAAAACGTGTATTTCAGATTTGACTCTAAACTATGTCAGAAGTAACAGAGTTTAACTAGGAGGAGGGAAAAGGGGGCAAAAGGGCTGGTTTGCTATTTCAACTCAGGAAATAATTGCCATGAAGCATTTGGTTGGGGGCAGAAGGGCTTGCATCTTCCCAGGAATCAAAGATGTCTAACCCCATCTTGTATTAGTTGTTCTACATACACCAAACAGAGCTCTAGGAAGACTATTCCCTAGGCCAGGCCTCTTGGAAAAAAAAGTGAAAAGTAGATTAGATTGGATTTTTTTGGGTGGTTGTTCTTGATGCTTTTGTGGGTATAAGGGATGAATGTTTAGCACAAACCCAGGCAGGGAAACCTCAGATTCTCTGGCAGACTTGTGTGGAGAGGAGACCATCCTCTTGCAGAGCGTTCACCCAGTGCAGTCAGATGGCAGCCAGATTGCAGGGTTACCTCTGCACAGGCTTGTTGGAGCAGGCTCCCACCCCTCGTGGTGCTTCATGTGGGCTATAGATGAGTCAGTACAGGCTGATTGATGTTCCAGTGCTGTGCTAGCTTGGCAGTCACTGCATGGCACTGCCCTGTGTTGGGGACACACAACCTTTGATCACGGAATAGCCTGGCTTGGAAGGGACCCACAAGAATCATTGTAAGTGAGTGGCCCACATGCAGACTGTGAGCCTGGCATTATTAGCACCCGACTCTGACCAACTGAGCTAATCCCAGGGTCATGTGGGTGCTCTCAGGTGTAGGCACTGTCCTTATGTCCTTTGCATAAAGAACTCTGCACCCTGCCTGCTCCTGGAAATGCTGCTTCAGGACAGCCTTTTTATTTCATGGGGGAGGGATGCAAAGTCAGCTGGCTGTGGAACTGCCCTTGTCCCAGAGGGTTCTCCCCAGCAGGAAGGTCTGAGCCCAGCTTCAGGGCATACTGAGGAACAGAGCCCTGTATCTGGGGCCAGGAGTTTCCTCCCAGTGAGGAAGGGCAGTCTGTAGCTCATCTCACCCTTCCCCTGTGCCCAGAGCACAGCTTCCCTCTGATTCTGCTGGCCTGTGCCCAGGGCAGGCTGTGTGAGCTGGTGAGACCTTCCTGTTCCCTCTCTGTGCCACCTGTGGTGGCTGGTGAGAGCTGGGTGTGGGGCCCCAGAGGTGCTGCAGCCTGTGAGATTGTGCCTGCTGGGCCTGGCATCCCCTGGGTTCTGCCCTCACTGCAGTGTGCACACAGCACTGAACCGCCCGTGCTCCCCACTTCTGCTGTCATGGACTTAAGGGTATTATCAGAACAAGGGTGATAAAAATCCAGCCATCTGCATTTTTATATCCTAATCTTTCTCTTCATAAATAAGACCAAAGTGCATGTTATCTAATACATTTTATTTGTTAATCGCTTGGATGGCTGGAATATTTGTCCCCCTTGGGTTATATGTATATAAATGAAAATATTGTTAGTGATTTTGCAAAATGGTAATTCAGAATAATGGAGAGTTAATCCTCTTTTCATTAGTGAGCCACTTCAGGACATACACTGTGGCAAATTACACTGCATTTTAAGTCATTCTCAAGTGCTGTGCACTAGGAAAAAAACATTAAACTAGTTTTGCATTGATAGGAGTAATTGTGTGGCTAATTTGGATAAGCAGCATGCATTAGGCACAGCAAAGGAATCTCTTCTTTATATTCACTATCTCCTCTTCAGCTGCCAGATGGAATTTCTTATACAGCTCTTTAGCTTTTTTTATTTTATTTTTAACAAAGCAGGGCGGGAGGAAATAAAGTGCAAGGAAAAAAAGAAAAAAAAAAAGAAAAATCTGCCAGTCTATCTGCTGTTTAATTAAGACCATGACAGAGCACACAGTCTAGGGCTGGAGCATTAATATGGCAGTGAAAGATTTGCCTTCTGCACCATGTTTGGAGTCCCTTGAACTACTCAAATTAACCCAAAATTTCCAGTAAGGCCCTGTGAAGTCATAGAATGTAGTGGCCCATTTTCAAATCTGTTCAATTGAAGGGATGTCCAGTCCCACAACAAAATTTGCAGGGGTGAGTTAATGTTTTTGGAAATGTCAGTCATGAGCTCTGCAGTTTGGTATTCCCATAGATGGGGGAGGAAAACTGAGCTTTTTATCTAGAGATGAACATCAGAGCCTTGGTGGTGCTGTGTACATTTCTAATGCTGGTTTTCCACTTGTAGTGGAAGTTTCTGAGTACTTTGAGACTGAAAGCTCTAAGTCATTAGCTACCTAACAAAATTCTATGTTTCTTAATATTAATATTTTCTGCTCAACATGCTGTGCAAGCCGTAGTGCTGTGTATAAAGTTGCCAAACAATTTGGCAAGATATTTGCCTGGGAGTTAAGATCCAAGTCAGCTGTAGAGACTTAAAAAAAAAAAATCAGGCATGCACAGCCAAGGACTGCATTTGCCTTGTTCCTGCACAAAGGCCTATATATCCTTTCCTTTTCTGCACCCCTTCCTGGCACAGGGGGTTCCTCCATCACTGCTATTGTCCCCACCATAGCTACTCTGACTGCCAACTTGTAACTTTATTTGTGTGCCTGACCCTTCAGATCTTCCATAAAGTCAGAGCCCAATGGCATTGGCATAAATATGCAATGAGAGGGGCTAAACAAGTAAAAACTGGGAAGAAAAATGGAGAGAAGACAATTTTCCTTACTCTTTCCTTTAGAAGTATTGGCTTTCTGTCATACAGGGCACAGGGTTTCCTTGCCTTAATGCCCACTTAATGCCAACTATTCTGTTGTATATTTATACAGCAGAATGGTTTATATTCTTTGCCACCCATGTGTCCTGCTCTTGGAAGTTCTCCCAGCTCTCATGATATTGATCACTTGTGCTAGTGGTGATTTTGATGCTGGCTTTATTAAATTTAATTTGATGTGCACATGTGTACAAGCCTTGGTTTTGTGCTCAGAGTTGTCTAAAAGCAACTTCTCCCTGAAAATACCAGGCAATCACCAATTCACCTGGTTTAGCTGGGAAGTGAAAGTTTTTAGCATTTAGCAAACACCTAAATATACAACCTGTTTGTAAATGTGGAGGAAGATTTTAATCTTATTCCTCTTCTGATGCTTTCAGATTTTGCTTCCTACCTGTTGTTGTCTCTGAAAAAGGAGTGGAACTGTGATATTATCAGAAGTTTTTCTCCAAGATGCCAAGAGAAGGAAAGAGAACTACCTATCATGGCTGAGCCTTTCATGAGGATTCTACAAAAATGATGACATATCTACTGGCCTTTATACCCACCTCAGTGCAATAGGAGATAAACACAGTGCCCTTGAAATTAATTGGTAGTTTGACCCTCAAAACTGGGAACTAAAGTAGTTAATCTACTGGCATGAACACTAAATCCAGCAGAAGAACAAAAAAGAAGAAAAAAAAACCCTGTAATTTTGATTGAGAAATCATTTCTGTGCATGAAGAGCTTGTTACTAAGAAATTACTCAATTTTCTTTTCTGATCTTGGATACAGGGCAGACTTATTTAAATGTTTTTATTTATCAGGCAGAATTCAACACCATTGAATTTGCTGGACGTCTACTCACCTGGGAGTAAAAACTGAGACTTTGCCTTACAGACAACTGCAAAACTAGTGGTTTTATTTTTATTTACTTCCTTCTTTCAGTTTAATAACCACCTTAGGTAAGAACTCATGGAGGAACAATGTTTGTAACAAGTGTGTACAAGAGGGAAGGACCCAAGAGAAGGTAAGGATGGACAATATCAGTTCTAAACTTTCAAAAAATGTGCAGAAGACTTGAATCTAGTTCAGTAACCAGTCTTCAAGTAAACACTTGCTCAGTGCTGAAAGCAGAAAAAAAGTCAGATCTAATGACGGAGAATCTACAGAAACAGTGAAGGAGGATCTATTCAGCAAGTTCTTGAATTTTTAAGAAATGTTCTGTTCTTCCATTTCCAGCCCACATGCCAGATGCATATCTCCCTTCAGGGTGAAAAAGTGCTTGCCCTTTTTGAGTATGACTAAGCAGAGGGCTGTTTTATAAACTGGAAAGTTCCTGCAGAAGCCAATGCACACGTCTGGAGCACAGTGTTTGCACTTGGGAGGAGGGTAAACAGAGCTTTGGTTTCTAAGCTTTTTGTAACTCAAAGTACATCAGTTGAGCTGAGAGCTGGTCAGCTGCAGTGACAAAATCTTGCTCTGTCAGATGATTTAATGAAATGCATTGAGAATGGTGCTCCCTGACACACCACCCCGTGCTGTTTTGCTCAGACTGGGAAGGCTGGCAGCAGCCCTGAAGAGCTGTGTGCTTCCCCTGTAACCTCACACTTGTTGCACCCCAGGGTACTGCAAAGGCTCCTTGGATGGGGTTATGTTTTGTTATGTTTTGTTGGTGCTTTTTTCCCTAACACTAGGCCAAAAAGGTTACTTTTTTACAAATACTTCTTGTGATGGAGAAGTCTTTCAAAAACATTTTTCTAAAAGACCCCAAAAAGAATTTATCAAATTCCAAAACTGGATTTGCGGGATACTTAAGCAAAAAAAGTACAATCCCGTGTTTCCTATTCCTGTCCAAGTCTTCACCAAAATTCATTCACTTCAGTTCCTTTATTTTAGCCCTGCATTCTTATGCTTAAAGCATTCATGGACTATAAAACAGTTCATCTATTGCAGTCATCTTTAAACAGCTTAAAACCAGAATAATTGTAGCCTCTGTGCAATTATTTCCCAGAACCTCCTGCTGTGAATATTCAAAACTAACCAGTTATTTCAATGAATTTCTAAGCCACATATGACTTTTAAAAAACTTTCTTTTGCACTCATTCTTTATTGTTGAGTGGACTGGTTAATTGAAAACAGATTAAGCTGAGATTTTATTAAATATTATTAGAATGTCCAAGGAAACTTAAAACACAGCATCATCTGAGAGATTTTTAATTCAATTGGAAAAGCTGGATTTGACTGGAGGGTGGAACAACTATTGAAGAATATGTAAAATATTCTGGGACAGATGTTAAAGTCTTTAAAAATTGCATTTTCATTCCCTAACTTTTACATTGAAATTATCTTCAAGGTAATTATACTTTCTGCATCTAATTTCCTAATTTATAAAGTGATTTCTGTAACACAGCAAGTTTAGTTTTCTAAAATTTCTAAAATTAGGCATTATACTTTTAAAACCTTTTTGAGTCTGTAATAATTATTTTTTTTTCTCTGCAACAAGCCAATGAAATTTATAGTTACCTCAGCAAGTTTTCCAGTTCTCAGCCCTCTCTCTCCTTTACTAAACCAGGTTACAAAAGGAAGGAAAAAGGAGCAGAAGTACAGCAAGAAATGCATATTGCTTAGCCTTACCTGTAAGCTTAGGTGGGTGCAGTAAGTAACTGGGTCCTGTGAAGTGCAGCAGAACGACAAAAGAAACCTCACTAACTGTGCAAGTAGAGTCTATTTTTAGAGGAGGATTTGCTGACTCTGACCTTGAGTGCTGCCCACTCCAAATGATGATCTTTACATCTGCTGGTAAAACTATTCCCTGATGTGACCTGAAACATTAAACCTGGCAGTTTAGTTACCTAGTCTTGGTGTGACTAAGATAACACGATGCCTGCATGTTGACTATAATACAACAAATATCATCTTTGATGTTGTCCCCTTGTCAAGGCCGATGCTATGTTTACTGCTGCTTATGGGTAAGGAGCATTGCACTGCTGTTTCCTGTCATGCTGTGCACAAGTGACTTGGCACTGGCACAACAATGGGCAATGGAGAGGTGGCATCCTGACAAGGTCCTTGTCTCTCGTGTGAGCTCCACCAGAAAACCATCTTCCCCTCCTTCTTGTTTTGGTTTTCTCCAGTGCCAACACTTTCAGTACCCATCTAACTTATGAAATGCCTTTCTTTGCTGAGAGCAACAAGGCGCTCGGCATGGACCAGTTCTGGTGACAGCTTGCCAAAAAAAGGCAGAGGTGCATCCTCCAGCCTTTGAAAAATTCTCTACTTCCTTAAAAAGCTCCATGACTACCTGCTGAAGAAAGCCTAAAACTTTCCCTGCTAAATCACAGCCAGGTTCATCAATGATCAAAGCTGGGTCCCCTGGTGTCAGAGCCACACCTCTTCCACTCCAGTACTTCATCTGCTGTGACCTTCATGGCCACAGGGCTGAAGGCCTTGGGGATCACACATAACATCCTCTGCCTGGGCATTCGTTCTGCAGCAAACCAGAGCTGCAACCTGCATCACAGCATTAGGAAGAGATTTTGGTGCTATTGGAGCTAGGCTTGCATCTAACATCCAGCTGTCATGTGAGTATTGATATTTCTTAAAATAAATTCTTCAGATCTTTGCCTTCTGTCTGAGAGTGGGAAAAAGAGGCAAAGAGACCAGTCAGGGCAAACGTGTGATACTGGAAGCAGCCCTTTGGTCTCTGGACCTTTTTTCTTCTGTTGAATTGACCATCCTGGGAATGATATCTCTGAGCACACCTGCATGCACTACTTGCCTATCTTTCTGCCTCACAGTGCTCTCTACTGTCACACCAGTGCCTGCAAAAACCAGCCAGCTATTGATAGAAACCTCTTGTGGAAGTTTTTTATTTCTTGCAAGAAAAGAAACAGTCTTCTGTGACTGCAAATGCCTGTGCCCTACCAAAGATCCAGGTTGCCGGACCATTTTTTTCCAAAGTACCCTAGCCCTCTGATAGTTGCCATTCATTTTCAGTGGGACAAAAATTCCTGACTCTGTCAGTTATTTTTAATGTTGCATTAAATCCTTTCAATCACCTTTGTCATCCCCTGTCTGTTTAAAATATAGAAGTTCATCCCAGAAGGACCAGGGCCAGACTCAGTCATGGCCTGTGGCTAATGCTGCAGTACAGATGTGAAGTAATAACAAACAGTTTCAGTTCAAGTTCTGGGCATTGGATCTGCTGCTGTTTCATGCTAACAGCATCGCTCTAGCCAAGTTTCTGCAGTACAGAGCAGCCAAGCTCCTCCCTGCCAATTATTCAGATAGTCACTCCTAAAATGAGAGAGAGCTTGGATGCTAGAAACCTGCTGTGCCTTCTAAGATAACTTGTAAGGTTGTTGTGCAAATTATTTCTATACTGATAACAGAGAAACTTTGTGGAGGAGATACAGACCCCATAGAAAAGAAACTAGCAGCAGTTGCTTTATCTTTATCCTTGCAGGTGACCCAGTATGGGTAACATGGGTAAGATGATCCAGCAGACTGGCAGCGCTGGTGGGAGGAGGCTGCTCTGTGAGGTCTGTGTGCCCCTAGGATGGGCAGTGGTCTGTTGCTTGTCTCTGACCAAGGTTGTCTTTCTGATGAGATCAATAGCATCACAGCATTTTGTGGTATTTATTTTCAGGCAGGCATCTGAAAAATAAGTGTTATTCTGTCTGAATGGCTGTCAAAACAATATGAGCCATTGTTCCCTTCTCTCTGTAGGGTCCTGAGAACATGTGCAGAAGGTCACTCACCTCCTGGAAAAGTCACACAATAGGTAAGATTGGAAGAACCACAGTGGGTCATCTGGTCCAACCTCCCTGCTTAGGCAGGGTCATCCCAGAGCACATTGCACAGGATTGTGTCCAATTTTTGGGACTAGTTGTTTGTGTTTCCATTAGTTTTATTTTTGTTAACTAAAAAATCTGAGCTGCTGAGATGTTTTGAGAGTGGCCAGTGACTTGGAGTGCTTTGGGCCTGGACACAGAAAACACAGCAGGAAGGTTCTTATTTTGGAAGAGGGAAGCACCTGCCTTCTGGAAAGTTGAATTGTTACCTTAGACTCCTAAAAACTGACCTGTGCCGTGTTATTGGTAATTTCTGAAAATCGTGGCCAAACTGATGCTGGTGCTTTGAACCCACAGATCACCCCCCATTCCTGGAGCCTTGCCTGCATCCAGCCTGCTCATGTTCTGTGTGCAGATCTGTGTGCTGTCAGGGATCAGCTCCCAAGGGCAGTAGCCCAGTGGCACCAGGTGCCACTGACACTTTCTGTTGAACAAGAGTATGGAACTGTGGGAAGGATGAGAACTGAAGTCCCATGCAGAGGAAAGAGCTGGAAAAAGCGGGAGGGAGGGAGGGAAAAGCTGGTTGGTTTTTTTTTTTTTTTCTTTGGGAAAAAAACTCTTAGAAGGAATGAGCTTCTTCCACAAAGAAAAGGAAAAGGGAAAGAAATAGTAGATTTCTGGCTGGAGCACACTAGAGGTACATTTGGAAAAATCTGACACACTAAGACTTGTAATTTTTATGTTAGCTTAGCTTTGAATAAAGTTCTGCTTTAGAAGACTTCCCTCCCCCATTCCAACCTGGTGAACTGGAAGATTTCCTCTTTGCTACAAAATATGTTCTTATTTGGAAAAGCTGGATTTTTAACAATTTCATGGGAAGAATAAGTATATAATTATATAAGATTGTCCTAATGGACATTTGCAGCTGTAGTGAGATGCTAACAGCATGCAGAAACCATTATGTTTCCAGTTGTTTGGCAAAAGTTAAGAAATCCGATATATATATTTTAAAGTTAACTGTAAAGTAAATCCAGATGGTTCTGTCTCACACAGACAAGCAGTCTTCAAACTAGACATATAGTTGTAGCCTGGCTATAACTTGTTTTGATTACTGCAGATAGAGAGAAATGCTTTAAATGACTGCACCCTCCTCACAAAATGCTGCATGCCCTTGATTCTTGCTGAAGTCAACTGGCGTTTATAAAGCACTACATAAAACTTGTCTGACAATACCTTGTGTGCAGGAGTATCTTGCTGGGCGTTACTCATTTAATTTCTCTTTATACTGAGGTATTGCTTAATGGCCCCCATCAGGGTTGGGGCTCTGCTGAGACAGGCATTGCAGACCCATAAAACAAAAATGACAATTGCTGCCCTAAGTAACCTACTGCTTGAGCCTGGGTTTGTGCTTTCCCTCTTCATCTCCCAGCTTTGGATTGCCAGAAAATACTGGTTGTATGCTTATTTTTGATTGATGTATTCAGAGTTTTATTTGATTCTTTAATAAGCACTGTCTGTTGTGTTCATTACTTCATTTCAGCCAGACGTCAGCTGTGTTGCTGCTGTCAGCAGGGGAATCAGAATTATGTTGACTTGTGAGGCCATTCTGCAAATCAAATCAAAGGGGCAGCTTTGCTTCACAGAGTAAGGATTTCAGTGGCTGAATGTTTTAAGTTGACACATTAAGGAGCATTTCTAAAAGTCTGAAAATAGAAGGAACCTAAAGGTCCATCAGAAATTAAAGACTTGTGGTACGTTACTTTGTTTTGCGGTTTTCTTTTTTTACTTAGTAAGCAAACGTTCTTGTAGATAAAGGTTGATGCTGTTTGTCCAAGTCATATAACAAGCAAGCACATTGTTTTATGAGCTTCTTAGGCATATTGTCACGAGGGTAATTTGGATTTGACCTGATAGGAGTCAAATTTACTGAGCGGTGTTTCTCTTGCTATGTTTGTGGCAGGGCTAATAGCCCAGTGTAGTGCCTGTGTTTGTAAGAGACTATGTGAGACAGGGACAAAGCAAGTTCCCTGCAGGTTAGGAAGGACCCCAATCCCAAACAAGGCTCCCTGAGTTTGTGGGGTGAGGCTGGGGCCAAGGCTCTGAAAGGCATTTTGTTCACTGTTCTGCTTTTTCTCTCACTGTCAGCAGAAAAAATGTTCTGGGAGATTTGTGTTGAAATGGAGTAGAGATCCCAAGGCATAGTAATGCGGAAAATAAGGATGAGGTCTTCCATGTAACCTCCCCTTACTGAAGAATGCTGGGAACAGGGAGAGCCTGGGGCCCCAAACTGCTGACTCCCTTGTTGCTCAGTCACTGCTAAGAGAAAGCCCTGCAAGGAGAGCACCTACCAGAGGAACCCTAGGCAGAGAGAGCACCTGATTCTGTGCTGTGCAGGGCATCCTGATGTGCTCCTCAGACCCAAAAACAGGGCATCTGCAATTGGTCGGTGTTTAAACTGACCTCTAAAGAAAACAGCATTGAAACAGCATTGCCAAAAATCAAGTGGGTTTTGTCCCTAATTTACCACAGTTACACACAGAGAATTGCACCTAATTCTCTTGACAAGAGAATTGGGAAACTGCCATAGTCTGTTTCTACTCTTGCTATTCATGGGGGATAAGAAACTCTTTTTCTTCTACTTCTCTGTATCATTAATAACATATTGCTGCAGATGTTCCAGAAATGTGGGGTCCAATCTATTTCCTAAGCATAGCACACTTTAAAAAACAAACAAAAATAGTAGATACTTGGTATGTTACTCTGATCAGAAAAATTGTCCAGACATGCTGAGAGCAGGTTTCAGGTCAGAGTAATCTCATAGTATATGGAGTGCCAAATCTAGACTTAAATAGAGCTGGGAGACAGAAATTGGATTGATGTTTGCAGTCCTCTTGGTACAGGCTTCTGGCTTGCTGGCAGGGCAAATGGGGAAACACCAGAGTTGCTGTGCTGGTGTGCCATTGGTCTGGTGTCTGTTCCACTGACTGTGGTCAGTAACAAACCTGTTAAAGGAAATTACATGAAATCTGTGCTCCCCACTTAGGGGATAAATTTTCTGCCCTAGAGAAAAACTGTTTACTCTTCCCACTCCACCTCCTTAGATAAAGCTTGGCTGAAAGCCTGAAGTTTTACATCTTTTCCAAAACTATTTATTTTCTTCCAATGTAAATAGTCTCTGATGGTGGTTTTTCTTATTTATTGACTACATTGTATTCCCTTTAACTCTTCTATTGTCTTTGCCTCCAAGTGTTCTGATAATGAGTTGGACAAACTAAATAATGATGACAACTATAGCACTAACTGGTTTGAAATATGTCCCCTTTCCATTCTTCCTTAGCAAGCTTGGAGAAGTTTACCCAGCCACTGCTCAGGTGCAGCTGTTCTGCTGTACTTGGAACATCTGGTCCTGTGGTACCATATGGCTATGACCTACCGTCCTTCTAGAAGTAATCAGCTGCACTTCATGTCATAAAACCCCACAACAGCAAAGCAATGACTCCTAATCCACCAGGAATGCTCCAAACCACCTCAGGGCAAGTTCCTTTTAATGACTTTTTGCTCTGAGTTTGATCAGGTTCCAGACTATTTTAAGCTGAGAACACCATAAATGCTGGAAATTAGGTACTTCATTTCAGGAAAAATGCAAAATCCAGACTGAGTAGATCTGCAAAGCAGAAATAGGGTTGTTACATTATGAGAGAGATAGGAAGGCTGCCTTAATAGATGGCATTCAAGTACAGCTGCATATGGTTCTTAACTGGTGTTGGCCCACGAAATGCATACTTATAAAGGAAACTGGGGAGAGCTAACACATGCCTGGGGGCTTTGAAGTTGTTATTATCATCCACATGCATAAGAACGGGAGATCCTCTCTAGTCCAGCAAGTACTGGGAAATGAATGAGTTTGGCACATACATCAAAGGTCTTCACTTGTAATTTGCTTAAGAGATTAAAAATGAAATATGAGGGAATTATTGAGGAAGAGCAAGCTGCTGTTTTTCCCCCTTGCAGCAGGAAAGAACAATTGAGCATCTATTCTGACTGAAAGTGATTACTGAGAAGCTTTCTGACAACCTGAAGCAAAACAGCAGTTGCATCTTAGTTTCACTGACATCAAATAAGCTTTTGATTTACTGAGACCCAACAGGACCTGTCCAGTGCCAAGGATTGTCTTTGAGAAGCAAACAAACTTCATAAAGCTCTTTTTTTTTTACAGAGCCACAATCTCTAAAGCAATGCATTGCCAGACCATGAAATGTGCTCTGCATTTCAGCTACCAGAAATATTCTATTTCAGAAATAAACTAACAAAACCTAATGACAAACACCTGAACCTTGCTACTTTTCCCATGTCTGTCAAATGTGATTTTTACTGAGGTTCTTGAGTCTGAGTAGCCATTAGGAAGGAGAGAGCATGGATAAGTTACTAAGTCATGGCCAGATTAGGAGATACAGAAGCTTGATAACAAACATGGTCTTTTGGGAAAAAACTATGAAAGCTTTGGAGGTGGAAGGAGGAGACAAGTGGCTTCCTGGAATAGCTTCCAGTAGGACTGTAGAGCGTGGGAAACCCTTATTTTTGGAATTTGAGGAAAGACTGTGATGAATTTTTGGAAAGAATCCAGAGATATTGGCAGAGGTCTAGATCATGTAAGTGTTTCCATAGCACATCCTTTTATGTGACAAGTCAGAGATGTTGTGGAAAGACTTGTTGCCTCTGCATCAAGATCACATACCTTTCACCAGAGCCTGGCCTTCCTTGAACTGATACAGAAAGTGATGGGTATTAGTCTATAACATGACCCAAAATGCAAGATGCTGACTAAAGGTCACTTCCATGCTTACTTTGATAATTTCCTTGAAAGCATAAAATTTGTATCTATATCATATATCTATGATATCATTATATCTATCGTGCTTTAACAACTTTTCTCCCCTTCACCACACAAATTGTTATTGAGTGTTCTTGGTCCACATCTTCTTCTTTAGCTTGGAATTTTACCTGCTCTTCTATGTTCTGAAGTGGGTGGTCCTTAAAAAAATCTTGTCTGTTACTTTGTTGTTCCTTGAGCAGAATATCACCAGTCCAACTCATTTATTGTTTTTATATCATGGAGGCACAAGGCAGTAGCAATAAAAATGAGAGTAGTTTTCCCAGTCAGAATTAATCAACTACATTATGAGCAGTGCTGCTCTTAGTTTTTCTGCAGTGTTAAAATAGTCTCTTGTTAAAACAGCCAGTCTCTCCCACATTTTTCAACCCATAGAGATAAACAAATGCTGAAAATTTAGAGACAAGTTATTAGCTTGACCTGCTGCTTTTCCAGTAAGACAGCAAAGCACCTGCAGTTGTGCAACTATCCATTCAACACAACTTATTCTGTCTGTTACAAATGCTGATTTCACTGTCAGTTATGGATTCTGTCCTTTGTATTTTTCTGACTTACAGACAGTAAAGTTATTATTTTAGAATTTTAAATTATTATAAAAGAGGATTAATGTAGAGGATTTTCACTTGAATGAAAATGACCTCGAAGCCACAACAGACCTGAGAATGCAACCCAGTGGCAAAAAGGAGCATGGAAAAGGGTGTCAGGAGATGCTTTGCTGCCAAAAAGGGGGTGCCAGGGGACAGGACTGGCCATCAGGAACACCTACTTGAGGAGTAAAACTGTGGGAAAACTGGCTGGATGGTCAGTGAGATGATTTTAAAAAATCTTTGCAGGAAAAGAGGATTTGGGACTGAGATGCAGATCCTAAATTTTTGAAAAATTTGAACTATCAACAGGAGTTGCTGCCTAATGCAATTACATATCTTTTGCTACCAGAAAAGTAATATGTATAAACAGTGCATAAAATTATTGCTAAGCATATTTTTGAAATGTCTTGAATTGTTTAGTGCTATAAATAAGTCTGGTTTTAGAGAAAAAAACCTACATGGCATGCCAGAGATAAATACAGGTTTTACCTATTGACTTGTCTCTTTAAAGAGAGAGGAAGAGAGCAGGTGGAGAGGGGAAAACCTAAAAGAAGAAAAACTTGAAAGTAGAATACATGAAATATTGTTTCCTTGGAAACAAAAAGGAAGATTACATCACAGAGTTCAAGCCTATAAATAGAAACCTAGCAGTGCAGATACAGAAGAAGCTCTTGTTCCTAGAGAGAAAACGTAGAAATGAAGATGACCTCCCTTTAGACGCTGCTGTCACAATGCAGTCAGCACAGCCCAGTCGTGAGGACCAGCAGTAAATTTAGCTGATGGTACATGACAGTCTTCTTTCAATTAGCTGCAGCAGTCAGCTCAGGGAACTGGTTCAGCTGGTGAGAAGAGGTACAATTTCTAGGCTGCTATAAATACCATCAGTGTCTCCAGAGCCCTGCTATGCTGCCGTGGCAGAAATTACTAAAAGCCTTCAGCCTGAACTCTAAATCCTTTGGGCAGCCATGACAGGACAGTGAAAACATCAAGTCTGAATTAACGTTTGTAAGAAACAACCTGGGCAAACCATCTCCATGCCCTGGTGGGAGTTCAGGCCTTTGGAGGAGATGAGCTGTGATTCACAGGAGTGACTCAGGGGTTCTGTCCTCCTCTGGTCCCCACTATGCCCTGGCCCCTTCTCCTGTCTCTCTCTTGCTCCTGCTGCATTTGTGTGTCTGATGTTTCTGTGCTGGGGGCAGTGGGGATGAGCAGGAGCGCCTGAGGAGGCTCTCCTGTGAGGCAGGCACAGAGGGGTGTCTCAGCACACACCGGGTGCCTGCCCCTGCTGCAAGCTCGTCGTCTCAGTGGTGTTGGGGGCCAAGCTCTTGCATCTGCTAGGCTGGAGTGTGATTGCAAGTGCTTTCTGTTTCTGAGTTGTTTCCTGATGATATGGAATATTTGTCCCATTAGTTACTAAACCAAATTACAATGTTTTCGTTGTTACCAATGAGTTCCTTTGGACTATGCAGTGGTTCATCTTACAATCTTTACTTTTTAGTGACACGAAAGTTTTGCTCTGCTTTTGCAGCTGAACACTCATGCAAGTGTGTATAAACAACACTGCTAAAAGGATAGCTCCAAAATTGGGCAATTCATGCATCTTATGGGCTAATGTAGCTAAATCTGCCTTCGGAAGACTAAAGCTTTGAATAAATCACATTATTCTACAGTCTTTCCATATGTTTAAAAAAAAATTGATTGGTTATGGCTCTGTTAGGAAACAATCCCCTTCAAACTGAAACAGGGATTTGTTCCATCAGTTTGTATATGATAACACAGGGCTTGGTCAAATTTCCAGTTTCTGGTGGGAATCATCTCGGTTTGAGTAGGGAACTTAGTGTGACCAACAGCTCACAGAGGATTGCTCCTTCCCAGGGCTAACAAAGCAGGGACTGGAGGCACTGGTAAATGAAAAGATTTCTTAAGTGTCCCAATGTCACGGGTGTTGATGATGCTGTAATATATATGTGTGTATACATCCTTCCCTGGCACTGCTCATTAAAAGACATGGCCAAATCAATGAAACAGCATATGCTCCCAGCTGCTTTAGCCCTAGGACATGGTGTGCCAGGTGGCAGGACTCTACTCTTGTAGCTTTTTTTCCATGTCTTGTAACATGGTACATACTCCTAAATCTACCAAAGGATCACAGCTTTTCTTGACAGGGAAGTGGAGGTAGAATCTAAGTTTATTGCCCTTGTCAAGAAAATAATGAAAACAATGAACTTCAAGACAAATAATAAAATCCCATGCTTTATAAAGACATCCTCACAATGGGAAGGGGTGTATATGTGTGTGATACAAGAGTTCTAAACATCTGGGGCTGGCAGAAATACAGTTCTTGCTTAGGTAGATACAGGAGTCATTTGCATGTGTCTGAGTCTAGCTATGATTCTGGATCCAAGACTGCTATTACCATAATAATTTTTTAAGAACCCAGAGCTGTAAATGTCTAGTGCTAAAGGAAATCTGGATAGAATTTGAAACTTGTAGTTTGTGTCAATCTTCAGTTTAATCTTGTTGTTTTAATTGGAAAGAATTGTGAAGGATTTGGCATACTTCTTTTCATGAGAAGAGTGGTTTGAGTGGGGAGGGGATGCTGACATGATGGCGCTTTCTTTGACATTCTTGGGTCTGGTGTTGTAATCTCTCATCACTGAATCATTGTGCCTGCACAATTTCTTTTCAAAATATAAGTTCTACACTGTAAGTTGATATTCTGTGGTGCAATGTTCTGCCAGTATAATCACAGAGTTCTTGAAGTGCTCTTCCAATACATTGCATGGGAAAACTACTGGAATATGTAGATTGTTTTTAGGATTTTTTCCCACGTAGCCCAAAATTATTTTCTTTATTTTTTATTTTTTGCTCAAATAGTTCTGAGCATTGGGATGACAGGGTGACCAGCCTGAGAAAGATATATTAGTATTTGTCTGTTAAAATGCTTTTGGATGGCTGTCTAGTCATTCTGCTATGGCACTGCTACGTGACATCTGACCAAAAGGAAGTGGCATAGCAGAGATGCTGTGAAGTTGACATATGTCTGGTGTGAAGCAGGCTGGATTAGAAACTGGAGGACTTGCTGGAGGTTAACAGTGATGGTAAAACCAGCATGTAACACCATGGAGGTATAACAGAGTATAAACTAATTATTTTTTTTCTTCCAAAAAATTGACAGTAGGAAAAGACATCAGGCAAATTGAAGAATGGTGTGAATCAACAGAAAACAATTTTGGTTGTAAACATCTAAATACTCCTTTGTGTTACTGACTTCTCCCATGCACTCCCTACCTCCCTGAAGAGCCACATCCTGCTATTCTGCCTAATCAGATGAGCTGTTTAAATTAAAAGCACTCTGAGACTAACATGCATGCCAGAACTGTTTTCCTTGGTACAGTTTTCATTTCTTGTTATATCATGTCTCCTTTGATTAAGTCAAGTACGTAGGAAATGAAAAAGATGGTCACTGATTTTTAATCAGTTGTGTGTTCTAGTCAGGTATCAGACTAATTACACGTGGACAATTAGCAGTTGCATCTGAGAAATGTGTTCCTTAGCTTTCACCTGTGCAGGGAGTGCAAAGCTGGGACTTCTCTAGGACAACTGAGGAGGAAGAGAGCAGTCTCCCCTGGCCTGTGACAGTATTTGGTCCCAGGATCCAGGAGCTGGGATGCAGCCTCTCCCTGCAGCCAAGTGCTGCCTGGCTGAAGTGAGGGAGTCTTCACTAGTGTAGGTTTTCTTTCTGCAAAACCCTTGGCTAGGGAACATCTTCTGGTTATTATTTCTTTAAATTACCTTCTTGTTGGCCATTATAGAAACGTTCTCTGCATGGGTGACCTAGCCAAGTCACGTGTACTGGTACCTCCAAGCATGGCCATAGCTACGAAAATTGTGCAGCTTTTTGATAGCTACACATACACAAAGGATTGGAAATGCAAGTCAATGAATAGAACAAAAAGTAAATTTAATTCTCCAAATATTCTTAGTTTGAATAGTCTCTGATAAAATGTTTTTCCCTATAGTGAGAATAGCAAAGCAAATTGTCTTTGAGTCCAGGCCTGGGATCCTGCTGCGTCTCTCTTGTGAATGAGCAATGAAAAGTGGCCATTCATTGCTGAATGATTATTTTTCCCCTTCAATGGAGTGTGGGGGGAGAAACCTCCAAAATCCAAGTCTTCTATGAGTCCAGCAGACTAAAAGCATCAGAAAACCTCTGGAGGGAAGTAAAAAGTTATGAATGGAGAATAAAATACTGATGCAGAGCAAAAGGGCTGTTGTGTATAAAAAGCAGATGGGAAAATGTTGAGTTTCAAGTTTAAAAGACAAGGATCTGAATCTCATTCAGCTGAGCAGGGGAAGTGGTTTGGGTTTCCTTTCCTTGGAGGTTGGCTCCATTTGATGAATTGTCGAGATGTGCTATAAATGTTTAAGATTTATAGGAGAGACTCCAAGTAATACTAATGAATAGCTAAAAATAGATATGATAGGAAAATGTAAACTGACAAACAGATCACCCAGCACAACAATAACTTTATAATCATGCAACTGTTGCCAACTGAAGATGGGAGACATGGCTTGAAAATGAGCTTTTGTTTTTCACATCTGAAAGTTAAAGGAGTCGGAGTAGAAACAGATGTTCTTGAAAACAATGTGTCAGGATAACTCTAGTAACAGCCAATTGTCACCAGAGCTGAGCAAATAATTCCTTGCTTACTCTTAACTGGCTGATGGTTTTCCAGTGGTGGGTGGGGTTTTTGTAAAGAACTGATTTATTATTTATTCATTGTAAGCAACCTAAATCATGTTGATGCAAAAATTTTCAGTGTCTCACTTCTTACAGTTCTGTGCTTCTTGGGAATTTTTGTTGAAGAGCTGTTGATCTTCCAAAAGCAATCTTAAGGGCTTTGATGGATCATTTTGGTTGTAAATGTTTGGGAATATTTCATTTTTGATATTTAATATTAGATTAATTGATGAGTTAAAATTGTTATTTGTATTAGAAGGAATTAGATGCTTTGTTTTCATAGAAAATGGTTTGTAGAACAGCAATTGTCAGAAGTGTTTTACACTGGAAATAACTACACTAGATCTTATCCACTACAATAGCAGAATTATTGAGCTTTCATTTTCAGTGTCTGCCTGCTGAACACCTACAGAAGTGAAACATTCAACTCAACAGCTGATGTGTGGATAGACAGAAGCTTCAAAGATCCTCTGTGCTGCTATGAACTTGGTCTGTGCTGGATGTCTGCATAATGTGCTGGAAGATCTTTGTGGTCATGAGGATGACTAGCAACAAGCAGGACCGATCTGCAGCAACTGGGGACCCTATTCCTTGACAAGTAACATTTTGTGTGAGGGGAGGCTCTGCCCACATCTTAAGCAACAGACAGATCAGAAGTGTGAGCTGAATCCCAGTCTTGCTTTTGAATTTAATGTTTAAGAACTGATGTTTTTATCAGCTGACTGTACTTGTTTGTGCAGATTTTCTATTTGCACTATTGTGAAAATATTTTTATTTGAAATGGTATTTCCATTGGGATATGCCTTTGTCTTCAGAGTAGCTTCCCTGAGAGTGGTTTCAAAAGTTAATCTGTGGAGAATCCTGCATCTTGTTTTGCAGTATTCAGATGCCCCTTTACAAAGTAAAGTAAAAGATGTGATTCTTTTTCAGGTACTATTATTGCCCTCAGTTGCTGCTGCCTTATTGTCTGAAATGTGGGCAGAGCTCAAAGGTTTGGAGAAATTGTCATGGACTTCACTTTAATTTAGTAATCAAATGAGAAAACTCTAGATAAGACATGATATGGCAGCATCACAGAAGCTGCTCTGTGGCAGGGTGGAGAATAGCTGCTGGCAGAGGAGGAAGAAGGACAATTTTTTGGAGAATGAGACAGGGAAAAGTTTGCTTGAACAGCTGGGGCTGTTGAGCATCAAGATGACGGAAGGATGTCAAGGAGGCAGAAGCAGGCGGAGGAGAGACAAAGCCAAATCCTCAGCTAACATTGCTGGGTATTTTTAGGAGTGCTTCCTGAGAGTGCTTTCTGTGTATAAACAGTTGAGGTTCCAGGAGGCAGTGGTGAGGGGGAGCAGTGTAACTCAATGATACTTGTACTGCAAATAGTACATTGCAAAGAGCAAACTGTTTGACTTTATTAAACTGCAGCCTCCTGCAACAGATCAAGGGTCTAGTTTCTAAGCAAAATAATTGTAGCCTAAAGAAAACTTAAATGTTGACAGTCCCATAGGCCCTAGATTCCTGTTTGACTTGGCTTCAGGAACTGTTTGAACCTTAGACTACGAAGTAAATTTGCAAAGCACAAGCTGTTTTGAAGCCCCTTTTCACAGTAACACATAGCATTGTTATCAGAAAAATACAGGACAAAAGACAATGGGAGGAGGATCAAGTCTGACGAGTGGGCTTGACAGTGCTTTGCAATTCTGGTGGGGCTGGCAGGAGCTGGGCAGATCTGGTCTAGACATCAGAGCAATGCAGGAGAATATTGCCTGGGCTTGGTGGGCAGTGCCAAGGTTAAAGTGGAATCGGAGCCATGGGCTAACTTGGAACAGGGCAGTGTAATGCAGAGCTGGGTTCTGCCTGACACTGTTTCTCTCCACCCTTGTTTACAGCCATGGGGGGTTATTTAGGGTGCTGTACCCAAAGAGCAGTCCTGTGTGTGCTGAAAGCAAAAGCTGGATGAAGATGCTCCCATAGGAGAGCCATCCTTGCTGCAGCAACTCCAAAGCTACCTGTGCAAGGAGGAATGAATCAATGCACCTGCGAGAAAAAGGCTGACACTCTTAGCTGTTGCCACTACACATGGTGAGTACCTGGACAATATCTTGGCCAGCATTTCTTTCAATGGGAAACCTGTCCTTGGCACCACCTCTTTGCATGAAACTTGTTGAAAATTTCTGTCCTCTCTTCCCTTGGCTCCTTGCACAGCAGATTTATGGTCTCATTTCCCTTTTACAAATAAAACCCTAAGCACAAATCCAAAGGATAAATAACACAGTGCAGACATGCCCATGGCAATATTCTCTGTATCACTGCTGAAAGTCTGAGAGGAAACACTAGTGAAGGCATGATACCTCAAGTGAGAAAACTCCTTTCATGCTTTTGTGCCAGTTCTGGAGGTTGGAGAGCAATCCTCTTGTGCTTTTTCTCAAACTTCCTGCTGCAGCTCAGGCAAATTTCAGGTGTCTTGTCTGCACAAGGGGAAGGCACCCATCCTTCCTGGCAGAGTTTTTGTGAGGGAGGTATACCAGCTCACCACAGTGCTTTCTCCTTCATAAGGACAGAATGCACAAGTGTTCATAAATAAACCTGAGCATTTGCTCTGCACCAGCTAAGGGTCTTCATGGGGTAGAGTGTCACTGCCACTCTGCCCATTAACATCTCTGCTGTTCCAATTGTGTCCACCCTGCCTGTGGCCTCAACTGATGTGGCTTGGGCAGGAAATGTTTAACCAGGGCACTGGGTAAGTGCCACAGAGGCACCAAACCTGCAGGGCTACGTGGGGCTCCTTTCAGCTGACTCAGCAGCACTGAAATGGACAGCTGCAGCCAGGACTAAACACCTCATGCTAGCACGGGTGGCTGTTGGGGGAGGAAGTTATTCCTCATTTCTCAGGCTGAGCTGGTTGTTTACAACTCCGGATCTTGAAATTATACCACAAGATATATCTGGAACCACCCTCAATATTGTTTTCATTCTGCCTTGATTTCAGCTGCAATTTTAAGAGGCTTTTGTTTAACTAAGCACAGGGGCAATAAGCCTCAGTGTGCAGGACATATGGGTCAGAGCTTAGGACTCAATTGTCATCAATACAGATCTTGCCCCTGTGCCCCTGCCAGGCCACTCCATGGTGCTGCAGCCCTCACAGAGAGGGGAGCTAATGGTGGGCTCAGGAACATTGTCTCCTGAAGGGTGAAGAACCTGGAAGGAGATGGGGGACCTGCCTCTCACTGTCTATACTTCACAGCAATGCAAAGCACTCAGAATAGCTCAGGCACAACTATAAAAGGATTTTTTTTGTTCTGGGATTGCATTGTTCTCTTGGGGTCTTTTTGAGTTTTTTAGACCTCTTGTTTTTATTGTTTAGTTGGGTTTTTTCCCACGTTGAAGAGGAAGCTTCTAATGTGCACCTGGAATGGTGACAAGAGCCAGAAGCCCTGCTCTACCAGCGCCCTTACCTGGCACGCTGTAGTTCCAGACAGATGTACTGATCCCAGCTGCAAGTCATGGGTGGCAGGGAAATCTACAGCCCGCCCTGGCTGGCTAAAATAGTCATACAATGGCCAGCAAGCCTCATCTGGGGTAACTTTAGGCTCAGTCAGTCTCACAAGTTGTTCACTCTGAGTTCTGCCCTGCAGACACATATGTTTCCAGACATGCAATGCACTGGAAACTATGACCTGGTCCTGATGGGCTCAGTGCATGGAGATTTTGGACTGTTGTGTTGCATACACCCCTTGTGCTTTAATACAGGGATTGGCATGGGTCAAGTTACAGAGACTTGAAGGGAGTGGTTAGTAAGGCAACTTAAAACACCACTCACAAAACAGCTTCAGCACAGTCTGCAATAAAAAAGAATCGCCAGACAGACCAAGGTGCAAGAGACCTAAGTGCCAGGAGTGGTTCAGTCACCATGCTTACTGAAATCTAATCTCCTTGCTGTGGCAGGCAATAAGAGGCCTGTGAAAACTATAACCTGATTTTTTCCATCATTAGCTGTGACCTCGCTTCTGACTGCTTACTCCAGTCTCAAAGGATGGGACCCTTTCTGGAGGGAAGACCTGTGCCTCTGTTCCCTGAGAGGAAATTAGTCTGTAGCACTGCTATGCTTTGCTTAATATGTTTATGAAAGTGGAAATACCACCTGAATTCCTCTATAGACTCTGCAGGGAAATCATGTTTCCATACTGCATTATGAGAAAAGCAGCAAAGGTGTGCTATGCTCCGTTAATATTTTTAATGTATGGAGGTAAAAGAAACTTCAGTTCAGAAGAAGTATATGCTTCCCTCTTTCTATTCAACATCCATGGTGCTATAAATACAAACTGCAGGGTACTTTCAGAACTGAGAGCCTTTAAGACTTCTCGAGGGAAAACATCACACCAAATTAATCTGCCGTCAAGTGGAAATTCTATATTGTTTGCATTTGCCAATGTTCTGTATGTGGCTGTAATTGCACTGAAGCAAATATCTGCTTCGAGTTCTTCACAAGATTAAATGTGGCCAATTGGGCGTAAAAGAGTAATTGAAATGCAGAGCTGCTGCTTTGGATTTGTTAGAGGCATTGCTCATTTTTGCTCTGACATGACGACACTAGGTTCTGACTTTCCATTAAAACAGGGAAATCTGGGGAATGTGATTTCAAGCGTCGGGTTGCAAGCTAGGAGGAGGATATTTGTCTGGCACTGTGCTGCCCTGCAGTGTGCCAGTGGGCAGTGTGCCCTGGGCGTGTTCCTTGCTCCATGAGGGCAAGGGCACACCTTCCTCTCTCTGACCAGCAGAGAGGCTGTCGCCAGCTGGGCCCCAGAGTGCAGCGTCTGCTTCAGAGCTCGAGTTGGCTCCTGAGGATTTCATGGTCCTTAAGTTCTGGGTATTTGCCATAGATTTGAAGCAAAATGGACTTGTGAAGATCCAGCAAGAGCCTCTGTGGCTTGTAGTAGAGGGAGCCCATGGTCTGAACTGGATCCTGACTAGTGTTACCACATCAGACCAAAGGACCTTGTCAGCTTGCAAAGCTTGCCCTCTCACCCTAAGCCAGCTGGATGTGAAATGTTAAAGATTTGCTTAAAAGCCTTATGCTTTCCTTTTATTTTACTACTTTAGTCATTTTCCCTCTTGCCAAATAAATGCAATTATAAGCAAGTAAAAAGTATTTTTTCAAGTTGACTGTGCTGAATTTAATTCTACATGAAAACCCAGCTGCTCCCTGTGCCCTGCCCAACAGGTAGTTAAATAAACAGGCCCAGGTGAGCGAAACTGCCAGCTTGAATCCTTCTTTATTCCATTTTTTTTCCAATTAGTGTGCTTATGCAAAAAATACATGCCTGACAGTTCCTGAGAGTTTGCTTATGCTCAGCCTTTCCCCAGAGTTTCTCCATGCGGCTACGGAGCAGTCCTGACAGCATCCTTGCACACCTCAGCGAGGGCAGCATCTCTTGGGCTGGTGCCAGGAGACAAAGCTTCTTCCTGGCACTAGCAGGCCTCTGCTCCTCTGCCTGTGCCCCTTCCTAACTGGAGGTCCAAGTCCCAAAGCTGCTGGAGGAAGCCAGAGCTGGGGCAGATGCCTCTGTGGGGGCGCACAGTCTGAATGGCGGTGGTGAGGGACATACCTTCACAGATCATTGAGAAAGCGAGGACAAGAGTTGCAGACTGACAGATTCCCATGGCACAGTGAATCAGTACTTTGCCTAGAAAAAGGAGAGAGATTTGTAATTATGCCAGCAAGCCTCAGGGTGGGCATTATTGTGCTGGAGCAGAGATGGAAGCTGGAATTGGGGATGGGCAAGCAGGAGTGTAGAGCCCTGCAGAGCAGCCCTGGTGCAGTTCCCCTGGTTGGGGAACATGGGGTTCTTACTGGCTGGGGACAGAAAATTTGTAATTTTGTTCCAGGATCCATGGTCGTTTGTTTGATCTTAGCTGCCAGCCTGACAGCACACCCTTATCCCTCGTGCCCAGCCTGCCATCCGTTGTGTCCCTGCTTGCTTATGTGTGGTTTTGGGAGTGATGTACTTGCTGGCAAAGTTTCAAGAGTTCACGCTTGATGGCCATGCCGTGGGAAGTAGCCTTGGCAGGTTACTTACTGCTAGAGGGCTTGGAAACTTGGGATTTCAGAAGTGCAATGCTCAGAATTGCTCACTGCTGTTACAGCAACACTCCTGGTTTTCCACCAATTCTTCTTTCTGCTTCATGCTTTCTGAGGGTGCTGACTGCTGCCCAGGCTTTTTTGGAAGTGTGTGAAGAAAATGGGCATTATCATTAAGAACACCTGTTTGTATATGGCATTTGCACCAGCTCACTTATGGATTTTTATTTCCATAGCCTACCCCATACTAATGACTGTCCTTCCCTAATGCCTCTATTTTCCTCTGTTTATTAAGTGACCAGTAGGAAGACAATTTATGAATTGTTTTTAGTTTTCCAGAGATTTCAAGGTGTGCATCTTCATTAGGAGTTATTAAGAGTAATGTGATGAGTCCTTCTGCTGTTGCTGTAAGTGAGCCTCAGGGAACACCTTCCAGGGATCCAGCAGGGTAACTCTCTCCTTCCCTCTGCTCTGCTTTTTGTTTTCCTGCTGTGCTCGTGAATGGAAGCAGCCTAAGAAGCTCAATTCTGTATTGCAACTGCCTCCTAATGTGTGACTTTGACCCATTGAAGGAGATGAATATTTTTTTAAATGGTCTTATTTGAAATTAAAGAAAGTTTTTTAATTAGAGGAAAATTTTACTCTCAGATGGAAGAATTCCAGTTTGTGGTTCTTCCCCTCCAGATATAAACATAGAGCTCATTCTGAAACCTGAAAATTTGCATCCTGTAAATATTGTAAAATGCTTCAACTTTCACAAAAATGGTAAGATAAGTGAGAAATTTTTAACTGAGAATGAAACTCACTTGTTGTATATTTGTTCTACTCAATTATAACCATGCCTGAACATTTTCAAGCTCACTTGTCCTTTGCTACAATCAGATCTATTTTTCTCACAGAGACTGTGGCCCAGAAACTCAGCATTAGTAGAGTAACAAGTGATTAGAAGTAGATATGAACTTTCTGACTACCAAATGGACAACCTCCCATTAAGGCAGCTGAAGAAAATGTCTTTTTAGCATGGAAATTTCTGAACAGTTCTTCACTGGAAATCTTCACAAGTTTGAAACAAAGTATTTCCTACTTTTTAAAATATTTTTTTTAACTGTCACATATGTGGTCTCTTCTTGGTTCATTGCATAGCTGTACAAAATGCAATTTAGTGGCAGTACAGTTTATATCCAGAAAAGATGAAAAATCAGCAACGACAATCCCAGGTTACTTTTTTCCTCTGAATATGAAATCGACTATCTCAGATGCTGCTTCTCTGCAAAATGTAAGGAGGGGTAGAAAGAACAGACAGCTTTTCAGGGCGAGCTCCTCGTTTTGTTTGTGCTTACAGCATGTTAATCTCTCTATTACTAGGGAGCAAGACAAAAATATCCTTGTTGGATGATGAGCCTAGATCCAGACAAAACCCTCAGACTGACTGCCCCATCCCCCTAGGTGTTAATTCTGGGTACTTTGTGCACAGCTTTTAATCTTAAATCCCATTTTGTTTATGACAGAGTATTTATTTAGCAACTATTCTAGTTCTGACTAATGATGATGGCACAGCCACATGCTCAGAGAGGGTGAGCATGTGTTGTGAAAACCTGCTCCAGCCAGCAGGTTGAGAGAAGTGTTGAATTCCACAATGTATGTGACACAGCCACCTCTCATTATCCTGGCATGAGAAATCCGAGCACTGGTCTAAAGATAGACATGTCTTTAGTACAAATAAAGGGACAAATATAGTCTCCAAGGAAGTGGCAAAAACAGCTCTGGTGACAGCAGACTTAGACCAGGCATCAAAACCTTTGGGGAAAGGAAGAGGTTTTCCAATGTAAGGCCAGTTTTGCAGAATTTCTATTGCTGTTTTCTCATCCAGATACAGTTTCATAGAATTTACTGAGATATTGATGCCCTTATTCAAGTTAAATTGCATCTATCTGTCAATTCATTAACTTCATATAAATTCTTGGAAGTAAAGTCCTGCTTTTTATGGGCATATGGAGAAATGTTTTGCACCCCAGCTAAAAGATAATGCTAATTTGAATTTCCATCAGACTTCTTATTCAATGTGCTGCACTTCCATTAGCCTTCCCACCACCCTTGTAGAGTATGTATGTCATATTATCTTCCCCAGAGGAGGTACTTGGGATCCAAATAACCCTGGTCTGAGATTTTCAGAGGAGCATAAAGGAATCAGGAGCACAATTTCACTTTGAAAAATACTGCAAATAGGGCTAGGCCAAAAGATTTTTGAAAAGTCTTTGCTTCAGTAGTTTGCAGGAGGCCTAACTGCAATGTGTTGGCAGGAATGGGAAATCCAGACATTCACCCAAAATGTGCACCCCGAATAACAGAAGCCAAGAAACAAAATGCTCTTAAAATTTTTCTTGGAATCAGAACCACTCTCTTTTTCTTTTCTTTTCTTTTTTTTTTTTTTTTGGTTGTTTTATTTTGTCTTTGTCTGAAAACTTCTGAGCAACCAGCTCTCCAACTAAAAGAATAAGAATTTATGGGTTGAACTGCATCATAAGGGAGAAAAACAAACAGGAAAAAAACCAGAAAGAACTGGCCTTGATGTTAGATTTGATTTTGCATCACTATGTATTTTGAAATTAAATCTAAATTTGTGCATAAACTGGATGGGGGACAGGAGGCTTGATGTTCTGAATCTAATTTTTGTAAAACTGTTTGAGTCCTTCCCCCCCACCTATATGAAGACTTCTGCCTTTGAAAATGCTCTGCCCCACCAGCAGTCTTGAACTGAAGATCAAACTAAGCACAGGTATAAATGCTGCTATTAAATATTGCCTGTTGTGTTTTTGTTGGAGGCACAGAAAGCAGAACAAATGCCAGGCTCCTGCTTGTACAGGCTGGCTCTCTATTGTTTTGCGTCTGTGTCTGAGAGAAGACTGTGTCCAAAAAGAATACACTGAATTTTCTTCCCTGTTTCTCTGGCTTATCTGCACTTCAGAAGAGTTCTCTTCTATCAGCAAAGAGCTTTAGAAGGTGTCTCAGTAAAAACCTGGACAAGCCCCAAGTACTGACCTTGGTCCTAATCTGCCTGGTTCTCTAATCACTTGTTCCCATGAGGATGTAGGTGTATTATCTCTTTTACAAGTGCAATATGTATTCCAACATTGTTAACCTCTGTGCACAGTGAAACAAGGGCTATGATAAATGCTGGTACACTGACAATAAAATGACTTGTTTGTTGCAGATAAATCAGTCATGTGAAATGATTTAATTAATGTAAAATTGCTCTAATGAAAGCAGATTTGAATTTACTGTGCGAGTATTTTTAGCAAACAAATTGAATGTTAAACTTGAGTAAGGAAACAAAAGCTGTGTTGCTATTTGGTTCTGTTTACAGGGTCAGACCCTCGTCTCTTAGCAGTGGCTGCAAATGGGTGAAGTGACACTCTGAACCCCTGGTGGCATCCTGCATGTGACCAGCGCCTGAAGCACGTCTGCTCCGTGGGCTGACTGCGGTGGGCGATTGTGGCCGTTCCATCAGCCCCTGGTGGGATGCAGCTGAGAGGGCCCAGCCCTCAGGCTGGGATTCCTGGGTGGCTGCTGGAGCACAGCCATGGAGAGCAGCACTCACAGAGCTCCCCTGCTGTGTGGTAGGCAAGGAGGTTATAACCACATCTCCTGCGCCACAGAATCCGTGCCATGAGCTGTCATCTTCCAACTCTGTCTTCCCCACCCCCATCTGATTTAACATACAGTGCAAAAAGAGGCTGGACTGGTCCCACATTAGGGGACCATGTTGCAACCTCCTCTCCGAGCATGAAACAGGATCCCTTAGGAATAATGGGATTAACTGAGGAGAAGAAGGGCCACTTAGCTTCTGGCATTATTAAATCTTGCAATTCTTTTTTGAAATTTTGCACCACACATCTCAAGCTACTTTTTGCAGAGACAGACAATAACTGTCATCTGTCTGGGATTTGTGCAGAACAATAATACTTGGTTTTTAACAGCGGATTATGGATATTCTATCCAGCTCATGCCTGCTGTAACTCTACTAACATCAAAGGGTTTGCACTAGGGATAAAGTTTGCACATTCAACTTTGTTGGCCAAATTCAAGTTAGGAAATTCAATGTTGTTGAACAAGATCAGTCATTAAAACACATAATAACTTATTGTCCTTTTGCTAATCATCATTAAATGAGCTAAATGTCCTAAACTAGCCCTTGCTTTCTTGCAGGATGGATTCAATTTGGCTTAAGATGAGGCTCCAGATCTGTCACCCATAGTCAATGTTCCCGCTGCCCTCATTCCATTGGATCCAGCTGAAGTATTCTGCTCAGCAGGAGAGCTCAGCTGGGCTAATGGGCCCTAGGGGCTTGTTCTACTATTTTCTCATCTCCTGTTAGGTTTTAGCCAGGTGCAGAATCCACTGCCTATTTCCTGATTATCCCAGTATCTGTTTTGTCACAGCTGAAAATAGCAAGAAGCCTACAGAGAGCTTTAAATAGTGGCAAGTCAGAGCAGGTAAGAGCTGTCATCTGCTGCAGAGTGGGAGGAGGTCAGACTGATGTATGTAATGCACCTACAGTGAAGTCAAGCAAGAAGACCCTTTTCTCCAAAGTTAAGCAGCTTTCATAACTCCCACCAACAAGAAGGTGGCTAGGAGAGCCTAGCTTTTCATTTGCTCTATTGAAGTGGAGGAAGGTAAATTACTTTGAGAGATTCTGCCATTTCAAGATTTTAATGGGTGGTTTTAACCTGCCTGTTTTAAACATGTTCAGAGGTCAATAAAAGGCAAAGCTCTCTACTTTGAATCTTTCTCTAAGTACAGCCTTAGTTTAATAGTTTTCATGACATGCTTTCATCAAGTTCTCTTTCCCTTCTCCTTCTGTTAGACTTCACAAAACCCTGATGATTTACTTTAGGTTTAGCTGCACTCCAGAGAAATGCAAATTTGCCATTCAAAGGGTCAAGATTGATATTCAAGGTGTTGTCCTTTGAGCTTGAGCATGAGGGAGGCTAGTACTTTCCCAACTCCATGTTTTTCCTTGTAAGAAAGGGGACAGATTGTGCATCTGTTCCCTCTTGTCTGAACCTTCACAAACAGCTCTGTTACAAGGGCAAAGAAACTGCTGGGCTGTTCTGAAGGAAAGGCAGTCAAGGAAGTAGGGATCATAAAACAATTCTAATGTGGCATGGCTGCAATAGTAGTGCACACATTGTCTAATTCCTGCAACAAACACTATGAAGGAAGTCAGAGTGCAATGCAGCCACTGACCACTGAGACAGGAACAGCTTCCACGTAGGAGGAAGTCTCTGCTTCCTTTTGCTAACACTCTGGCACCTGAGTTTTAAGAAACTGCCTTAAAAGCAAACTCCTTACATCATCAAAGATAATATTCTGTTCAGCTAAGGTAGGAATCTGGAATAAATCTGTTTATGCTGTTTTCTGGACTTGTGGTGTAAAGCATAAGATTTCTTTTTCAAGCATGATGGAAATTACAGTTCTTATCTAATTCTAATGAGTACTTGATTCTTAGTTTTAAATACATTTGTGCCTCATACAGTCTTAACTTTGACTTGTCCTCTTAGGTAAAAAGGATAATATATTTATGTTAAAGAAAAAATTATGTTGAATTTGCTTGTAACAGCTAAGTAGCAGTCTTAAATGACTTCTTAACCTAGCAGTAGTACCTTGTTACACCCTGTATTTAATATGGATAGGCCCCTTATCACCTGGTATGTTTTGTTTGTTGTTCAATTTCACTGCTTATAATAAACACCACTTTTTTTCTTCTTCTAAATGATGTGAATAACAATCCCGTCCCTGTCTCATCCCTGCACAGGTCATGGGTATTTAGCTGCTAAATTTCTGTACCTCAGGAAATTATGCTTCCAGAACATCTTGTTTATGTATTTTCTAAACTGTTGCTCTTTCCTCAAAATGATGAATGTCAGCAACAGCTGGACAGTGCATGATTAAATTTCACCTTGTCTCCATTCCCAGAACTCTACTTCCATATGGAGTTCAGTAAAGCAATACTTAAAGCATGGGAGCTGGGATAAATATGCCTTGAGCTGTAACTTGTTCTGCATTCATAACTTAGTATTTTGGCATGCATTTTGCAAAGCACTAGTTTTGTTTGCTATTGTGGCTTCTACAATTCATCTGCTGTTTTCTGTCTTTTGTTGATCGATTTGGAATTTCGCTATTACACATACATGAACAGATTTTGGATCTTACCTTTCTCTGGAGCACTGCCAATAATGACTTCAATTGCAAATAGCGTATGCTGTAATAAAAATGGGTGAAAATCCAAATTCCCCAAATGCAGCCCGAAGTTGCACAAGGGCAAATATTTTCCTGCAGAACAGAACAAGCCCTCTAAAGAGCAGGAAATGCGCAGGTACCTAGCATGAAGGTACACTGTTTGCAGTTACTGTGACTCCCCTTCCTGGCTAGTAGGATGTGGATCATATCTACCAATGCATACAATTAAGCTGGGTAGTTAGTACTTTAGGAACCTGATTGCAATTGAAGCTCACCATGATGCAAGCAAAATGGTTTGCTGAGTATACAACTGTTCTCTTATTAAATAACTTACTTTTGAGTAGTATCTGTACAGTTTTGTGGCACAGTGATGACTTCCTTTTGTGAAGGCTTGACCTTAGTAGTAATGATCTCCCATTGGGCCCAAGCCTCTGGTGTTGCACCTGGCACGTTTTCAGTGAATCTGAGGATTCTGTGGGTTGTCTTCCTATTTAAAAGTTATACTTTTTCTAGAAACAGCATGACATTATTCCAGACTGGTGATGTTGCTTGATCTCCCTTCTATAGAACTGCTTTCTTGCAAGTTCTTCCCTATTCTGTTTGTAGGATTTGCACAGACCGTAGCATTACAGTTGAATCTTCTTACTCAAATATGACACTTGCCCTTGTCTTTTATTTTAAATCCCATCACTAATTTGAAAATATCAAATAATGTGCCTCTTCCCAGGTCAGTGTGTCCCTGTAGGTAATGAAGGATACTTGCTATTTTGTCTTTTGCTGATGAATAACACTAGGCATAGGGAGAACCCCTTTAAAAGCCTGTTTAGTGCATCCTTCCCTGTTTCAGTGAAACAGAAGAACTACCACTAGGAGTTCAGGAGGCAGGTAGAATACTGCTTTGTTTTGGTATCTCCATTCCTACCCACATGCAGGTGAGTTGGTCTACGTTAAATAATATTTAATAACTTTCCCTGCTTGTCTACTGTGCAGAAAATATGCAGCCTGCACAGATGGTCTAGTTACCTCTTGGGGAATTCAGTGCTTCTCTGATGTACTGAGCAACTGGATAGAAGTGAATGCTGAGATCAAAGTTTGGTTTGTCCTCTGCTTCTACTCTGTAGTAATCCACAGGCAAGTCATTGTAGAACTTGGGCCCAATGTTGATGCGAAACCTCCCGGCAGCGGCGTTCACAACCTGGGAGATGCCCAAGCGGCTCAGCTGGGCCTTGTCACGAGCAATGTACCTGGAAGAAAGATGGGGGATTATATTTGCCTGCTGCATTGCAACACAGGGAAGAACGTGCTGCTGATGGGGCGTTTGTTACAACTGCAGGAAGTGGTAGTGGCTATTTTTTTTGACAGGTTGATCAGGTTCAAAGTGTTCATCAGGATGCTTTAAGACAGAAGTGACTTGTTAAGAAACTAACTCTTAGATTTCCCTCCGTTTTTTCCCAAACATATGTTTAGATGGTTCTCAACTGATGAAAGGTGGTGGTGGAGACGTTTCTGCACCAGCTAAGGGTTTTCTGATTTCAAAGACCTTCTCCCCAAGTCACCTCTGCTGAGTATTCACGTGTTCAGAGATCTGATGCCATTTGGCAAAGTGAGGAGAAAATGAGCTGGATCCTGTTTTACCCAGGATAAAACAGGCACTTCTGGCATGACTGCCTGAAGTAGCAATGCCACAGCTCCAGTGGGCTGTTGCAGTGTGTCACTCCTGCACTAATGCAGGAGGAGAAACCAGGAGGCGGGGGATATTGTTTTTAGCCAGTTAAGAGGCATTTTCTCAATGCTACAGCATCCTGTGCACAGTTCAATCTTGTTCAACAGTTAGATCTGTTGTGAAAGGTCCCAGATTACTGCCTAGCTCTCTGTTTTTAAATAAAGAGTGGAAGATTTGGGGGAAGAGTTGCAATAACCTTCAGCCCTTCCTGTCTCTTACAGGTCTCCCACATAAAGGTTTGGCCAGACTTCATCCACGTGCCCTGTGGGCTGTGTGCATGTGCAGAGCAGGCGCCGCAGCTCCTCCAGGGATGGTGTCCCGGTGCTGCTCCCACTGTCGGGCATCCAGCTTGAGGCACTTCTTATCCTAGGCCATAAGTCCTGGCTGCACAAGGTGTCCCAGGCCATCCTGAAAGGGGAGAGAAGATACTCACCACCAGCCAGAGATATTTCTGACAGGTTCCTTTCTTCCTCTTACCTTGTCAAAAAGTTGATTAAAACGTCATTATATTTTTAAAGATTATTTTCTTCATAGGAAATGGGGAAGTTCCTAATATTGTCTGGAATTCTAAATGCTATTATTAGCACAGAGAAAAAGCCCAGCCCTTGATATGCCAGCACAAGGCTTCTGCTTTCACATGGAAAGAGGTAATGCTATGGAAAATGTCTTGTTTAAATACATCTACTCAAAGGGCATAGAAACAAAGAATTAACATGGTATGCTGAGGTTTTCCTTTAACCAGGTAACTAGGGCTTTCTTATATATACTTAATCTGATCTGTCTTCTGATTTGCTCAACAAACTGATCTGGACTGAGTAGAATCAGTCATGCAAAATCTTATTCACTGGTTAGCTATTAATTGCCAACTTCAATGGGGAAAACTCTGTAAGGAGTAGTTTGGTTCTTTCCAATGGTATTTACTGGCCATACTGGTTGTCCTCATGAGAAATGTTCATGTTAGAAAAATCTGGATGAGTTACAGTGATTCCAGCTGAGCATTTATATGAGCATTGACTAATTTTTTTTAGTAAGTTGTTTTAATTTGCATTCCTCTCCTCTCTGCTCCCTCCAAGAACTATCCCATTTCTAATCTTGAAGCAAGTACTTCAGTTACAAGGAGAAACCCTTTTTTTTCAGGCATCACTTTATCTTTGGAATTACTCTGTTTCCATATGGTACATTTCTTTTGAAATAGTGGTTCCTCTACAGTGTTAGCTGTAGATTTGAACCGTTGGGTGGATTTTTTTAAGAGGGTAATAGAAATTACATTTTTCCCAGAGTTCTGTTCTAAGAAAATATTATACTTCTTTTCTTGTATGTGCTAAAAATGACCCAAATATCTGCATTACAGAGATAGTAGGAAGTCTGTCAACTCATGAGCCTTAGAACAGAAGCACCTGTCTAGGACATGGATGAAGCTGTGGCCAGTGAGTCAAAGTCTTGCTCTGGCACTGCCTGAAGCATGTCTTGTACATAAATGTTTTGAAGTGTGGCTTGGGGTAAAATAGTCCAGGACAGCAAACCTGAAATCTTGTATCTTTCTGCTGAATATATCTATTGTTAACAAATAGGTTGTATTTAAGTTCAAGCACCTTCACTGACCATTTCTTTTCAAACACCAATTGTGGTGAAATGTTCTCTTAGTTTCCCATCCAGATATTTTTTCTAGCCCTAAGTTTACATTTTGATGTAATTTTATTTTGCATGCACAAAGACCAAGCAAGAGGATCTGAAGGCTAGCCTGCTGAGGGAGCTCATTGCACCTTCATATTAATACAGTGCCTTGCTGAAGGGCAAATGGAGCAACTAATTCCCACAGAAATACCCATAGAAAAGAAGGAGGGAAGTGTCAGGCCACAGAATGGCCCCTACATGTGCATGGGGTGATCTGCCTTGCCACTCAGTTGCCAAGAGGAGCCCCCTATCATTTCAGTACACCTTCTCCTGCCCCCTTATGGCAGCTCTGGCTTCTTGGATACAGTAAGCTTTCACCAAGTGATGTTCCCAGAATGGCATTGTATTGTTACAAGAGCATTACAAAGAGCTCCACTGCGGAATGTGCTCCCCTCCCAAGTGTGCATATCTCCTCCAGTGTCAGCTTTTACTGTGAAAACAAAAGCAGATGTTCTTGCCCATTTTGGATGGCTTTATGCAAGAGGAGGCATGGAGGAATTCCCTACTGGAACATGCATTTGCCATTGATTTTGATCACTGCATTGACACTGGCCACCCCAGTGTCCCCTGTGCCAGCTCTGCCTGGCTCCTGCTGGTGATCTTGAACACCTCTCTGATCCCACACAGGAGATCTGCAGCAGAAATGGGACTTGGATTTCCTGTGCCCTGACCACAGGGCCATCTGCCAGTTCATTAAGTATTTTCAAGAATAACAACCTTCTCCAATCCTTCCCACCTCATAATATCTGCAGCAAATGTTCCCCTTTTTTGGTGTACCTAATTCCTTGCAGTGTTTCTAATGGCCACTCCAGGGCACTTGTCACTCCCTGTAAAATTGCTTTAAACTGTTTTGTTTTTTTCTTATTCAGTACTGCCTGTTATCCTTTTCTCTTGCCCTCTTCACTGTATAAATACTTTAATTTTCCTATTACCTCAGAGGACTGAAGGCTGCTGTCAGCCTTGCTTTCCTAAGCCTCACAGGAGCTGGGCAGATAACTGTGACATATAGTGCACCTAAGGAAAAGGGCTCCTTCAAAGACTGTTTTGTTTTGTTTCTAAAAGGGAGCATAACTTATTTCATAACTTTTAACTTATTTCATTTTCATTCTGGTCACATTTTTTTTAACTGGAGAATAGCATCAGTTTGCGTGAACTCTACATCCAATAAAAAGGAAGGACTAGAGTTCAAATTTCAAATGTGAAATAACTGTAACTAACAGGCTGCAAATGATTCAAAACCAGGGAGGCCTCAGTAGGACTATTTGACTAATATGGTGAATATTGAATGCACTGAAAAAAGAATAGCTTTACGTAGAAAATTTACAGACAGATTTTCAGAAAAAAAAAATCTTGTTAAAATGACTACTCAGTTCTGGCATCAGTCTATCATCTTAACTCGCTAAATTTATACATGCAAGTTTCATTACTGAAATGCACATGTTTAAGGAAAACAATGCTATGTGCAATGTTTTATAAGGAACGTGGATAGATTAAAAACAGTGAGAAAGGAGAATGATTATTTGTAATAATGTTACTTTAAAAAATATATTTTTAATGATTCTCAGCTCACTTCCTCTATACTGACTTTTTGTGGTGGATCTATTTCTAAGATGTGTGTTGTATGAACAGGCAACACAGTTTTAAAATGATGGTTTCTGGATGATGATACTGGATGATAATGACATGAAACATTCCTGATTTTTGCTCTACTGGAGTTGTGTTATGGTAATTATTCAATTACATAGGAAAAATGTTGCCATTATATTTATATTAATTTTGAATTGGCAGGTACTGCAACTTTAATTGTATCTGTACTATGCAATAGAATTTCCTTAATTACAGCTAGCAGGAGGATTGCAATCAGAGGAGTATTGCAAGCAGGTCACTCTGATGATGCAGAGTAACCCAGAGTATGACACAGGCTGTTTGTGCCACCATCCCTGCCTGCCCCTGTAGCCACCTCCCTGGACTGAAGTGTGTTAGTGGCATTGCTGCAGTTGGGTGATGAGAGCAACCAGGTTAATGGTTCCTTATATATCAACTATCCCAGGAAGAAAGAAAAGTGGTCCTGCGAGAGGTCCCACATAACATCTCCTTCGTGACTAGGATTCCTGTCTGCCCAGTAGGGAATGCCCCTACGGAGCATACACCTTTGGCTGGGTTTCAGTTAACTCAGTGACTACAGCTTTATCTGTAACAGAATTGGTGCTATTCAGTGCCACGCTGGGGCGAGGGCCTTTAGACACTTTAGGTTCCTTTACAGGTGTCTCAATCCTTGGAAATATATGCCACCTTTCATCCAATTTCTCCAATTCCATGATATTTAATTAAATAACAAAATGAAAAGTCATTGTAATTTGACAATTTAACATTACACCTGATACAAGATCACGTTGAGAGGATGGTAGGAAGGCTGAGATGAAACTGCAGAAAATCCTGCAGCATGATACTGTGGTAAGTCAGGAGGAAAAAGCACTCTTGTGTCTAGGATATTTAGTAGACAGCCTTAACAACCTCTGCTTTAACTTGCATTTTCCAATGCTAAGATAAAGGAAGAATCTGTGTATACTAGAAGGATGTTAATGTGCTCATTTCAATCAAGTGTAAAATATTTTAATCATCCCAGGGCCTATGTTGGCTTTTCTGTATGGGTAGAACTTAGCCATTTTCTTATGACATTAGTAAAAATATTTCTGAGTCTTTAAATCCTGAGAACAAAGTAGCCTCCATCCTGTGTTTTCTCAGGCTGCTATGTGCTATAGCCTTGCCATCCCAGTCTGGCTATACTTCGAATACACTGATTTGTGATGGTAAAAGACTAGGCTGAAGCTCAGGGCTTGGCCAAGTAGGTCATGTCAAGTTCATGCCTATCATGTATTCAAAAGCCATAAACATTTCTCAGAAAGCCTATCCCCCGGAAAAGTTCCTCCAAGCTAACCTATGTTTGAGAGAGGTTTTGTGTTGCTACACCGCCACACAAATGACAAGTATTACTGTCATCATTCTTTCTTCCTTAGCGTTTAACCCAATAGTCTCACAGGAGTCATAATTTATCAATTGCTAGGAGCACTATGAGATATAGATGGTATGAATCAAACAGCAATGACTGAGGTAGGGCTGGCTGGACTTGAAAGCTGAGATAGAGGCAGTGTCTAGAGAGGCACAAGGTATTTGAGTAGCCAACTGTTTGTAACAAAATCTCTTCAGCAGCTGGAGGATGTAATCTGAACAGCACTTCCAAATTTAGTGGAGGCTTTCAGACCCATAAGTGTAACCCAGCTATGCATTTAGGGCAATGCACCCACTTGGTGGGATGTGGCAAAATCCATTAGGTAGACTTGCTCTCCACAGCTCACACAAGGCTTATGTTGAGGAACAGACTAAATTTCTGTACTGGACAGCTTTGAGCAGCGCAAGGCAAAAACATTTGACTTTTTTTCCTCTCAGTATTGCATTGGTGAACATTTTCTGTTCTAACTTTAGAGGATTTATGACGCTTCCCCACTGTCAAAGTAAAATTTTCTCTGTGTGCCATCCAGGGAAATCAGCAGCTACATTTTTGGTACAAAGCACAACTCAAATGTAAGGAAGAATTTAATCAACCCATCCTGGTTCTCAAATATGTTGAATTTACCACTGTTTCCACTGATGTTATGGATTGCCAGGCCTCAGAAGCCTCAAAAATGTCTAATTTTTTCATAGCACGTCTGTGGGCCAGGCCGTAGTTCTCAAACCTAATAGTCTTGACTGTTTCAGGATGAACATTAGCATGCAGGCCCCAAGGCAGGGTGGTCTTGGAGGGCTTTTTTTGTGACTGTAGTATAAAATATTCTCTCGTCATCAGCTGGTTAGTACATTTGTATTTACCAACCATGTGTGCAGATCCTGACAGTGGCTAGACAGACTGAGCCATCCTTTGATGTGCAGCAATGTTGTACCAAGTGTGCAAAACCTGGCCACCTGCTGATTTTGCTAACTATTCTGGGTCTTGAAGGTATGTTTATTTTATTCTTTAGCCATGGGAAACCAACCCTATATAGCTACTGCCCTCCCAGCAGCTCTGAGTGGATAAGAGAAGTGAAAAATAAGAGCAGCAAATTAATTTTCCCTGACCCATCCTTTCCTCACAAAATGCAAAACCATGGGTTGCTGTACCTGGTCACATATTTGTAATGTAAGTGGGATCCTAACCATGTTTATGAGTCAGGACAGAGGCATGGACAGAATCTCTGCCAAGAAACCATGGCTGATAGGTAGCACCACCACAAGAATTGCAGAGGTAAGAGGTAGTTTATCCATCCCCAAGCTCTTCTGTGGCTTCTTCACCCTGAAGCTTGGGTATATTTTGTTTCTGAACTGGACTTTTTATTTACTAGTTACAAATTTTACATGCTCTTTAATAGTGTGCATTGTAACTATTTAAAGCTGAGCATTAAACAGGCCCAGACACTGTTAACAATCTGCATGTTACGATATATTCTTTTGTGTAACTGGTTGTTATAGCATCAGCTATTAAGAATTTATTACTGGTGCATTTTAGGTAGTGCTTTACAGTTATTTAATTACAGCCATCCAGTGATCATTACATAAATATGCATTGAAAGCAAGAACCCCAATGTAAGGTGACCCAAAAGGCTTTTACCTGCCAAGACCAGAGTTTGGGCCCTCAGGTGGCAATGATGTCATTGCATATTCAGGGAAACAGAGAGTTTAAGGCTGTACAGGGAACTGTGTTCCTCCCAGCACTAGGTGTTCGTGAAGTCATCAGCTGGAGCAAGAGCACTGTAGAGCTCTGAGGACCTGAACTTGGCTATTGGCAAGTCAGAGCAGGTAAAGCAAAGTTGGTTCCCTTCCAGCCCTAGGCCCAGCAAAGATGTGACTTTTGGCTGTGAGCCCAGCTCAGCTGCAAAACTAGGCCCTCTGGAGTCCATTGGTACCTCTGTGCTCAGCTGCCAACTGCATCCTTACCCCCGTTAACCCAATCTGATCTGGCAGACCAGCAGATACACTTCAAAGGACCCAAAGACAGTAGCTGGTCCAAAATGCATCTCCCACATCTCCATGCTATTTATGACTGCAGCACCATGCCCACATTTGAGAGTCTCTATAGCTCCCAGCCAGGCTACTTCTCCTACTCAAATATTTTTGCTGGTGTCCTCTCCTGCAATGGACTTCAGCCATCAGACTTCACTGTCAGTTCTGACAGTCTCTAACTCCTTACTTCATTCAATACTGACATTTTTCACTACTTCTTACGAAAACAAAAATCCCAAGCTATAGTATTTAGCACACTCAACAGTTCTTAGACATGCTATGAAACACTCTTGATATCACTGTGCTTACACTTGAAGACAAGCATACCTAAAATTTAGTTGTTCTGTGTTAAGGCTGGCTCTTCTTCTGGGCTCAAGAATTGTTACATCACTGTATCTCTCTTACCTCCAGCAATAACATGTTGGGGGTGAAAACTGGTATTCTCTGAATTGGTAAACTCTGTTTTTCCTCCTAAAAACACCCTCAGAAGCTTACTGAAAAGTTGAAGGATGAAGCTTTTCTGAAAGACAGGCTGGCAAGTTGATGCAGGTTGCTCTAAATAAGGAGCAACATGTGCCACTTTTTCTCTTGGAGCTGCCAGTCGGAACCAGCTGGGTTGTCTGGCTGACATTGGTTTTTTGGTACAACTACTCCAAAGTCCTCACCCTTCCTGAACGACATAAATCCTAGCTGCTTTCTCATGGCTTGTAGCAATGCTTTACCAGTATTTGCTGCCTGCACTTGCAGGGAGCGTGTGTTGCTCTCCTTACTGGATGATGTTAGTACAGCATGACCCTGGGGAGACATACAAGCTTGGATTTATTCACAGATGGCCTGAAATGTGCTGAATCTGTTCTCTGATACAGACCTGGTGGCCTGGAGGCTCACCTTTGTGATGTTCTTCAGCCTCACACTGTCGCTGTGTAGGAGACAGAGCCTGTTCCTGCTGCAGCACAAGCTCTGCTCCATTTTCATGGCTGTTTGGGCTGAAATTGCAGCTACCACAGAGTCCAAGTCCCACACTGTTTTGTATACAGTCTGCTGTTTAAGGGGTGTTGATTTGGACAGCACATGTCCAGCTGAACTCAATGTGAGAAAGCCAGGTGGGTTGCTGGGTGTGCTGCATCAAGCTTGCTCAAAGGAGCATGAAGTGTCACTTGGGTGTTGTTTTCAGTCTCTCAGCTATGGTTTCATTCTTCAGATTTACTCCATGTTGCATATTCTTAATCTAGCCTCATCTAATTTTCCCAGGTCACCTGCTAAATGACCTGAAGTCATGTTTCTTTCCTACTTTGGCAAGGTTTAGAGGCCAAGGATTTCCTGTGCTGTGCCTTGCACAAAACCCCAATTGGAATGCAGTCCCTTAGGTCATCATCTTGTGGCCCAAGAGAGTTTAGCAGCCCACATCTGAAGGTGAATGAGGCTGCTGTTAACAATAACTAATATAGCAGTGTCCTCCAGCCCAGAACTGAAAACATCAGGCTTCAGAATTCAAAGAATCCCATTAAAAGTGAATGGTTTCTGCCCCAAGGATCTAACCAAAAGGATGGCACAATGCAAAGCTTTTCTCCCCTGTGACTAGCTCTGGTATGTTCTTCTATCTTAAAAACAATATATTGCTGCCTTTTCTTTTTTTTTTTTTTCTTGTGTCTCTTCTGTTTGAGGGCATTAGAAGTTTCACTGCTCTTTGTTCTTGTCCTGTGGTCTCTACCAGCACCACAAAGACAGCTCTATGCTACCCAACTTAGAGGAGAGAGCAGACATTTATCCCCTACAGTGGCAGGAGGGTTGAGTAACCTGCTAGGAATTAAGATGAGAAACAGCAGGAGGCAGACAGCCAAGATTCTGTGGTGTTTCTTGGGCACTGGAATGCCTTTCATACATATTATTAGTGATCCTGTGAGGAACAGGGCTGCTCCCACTGCACAGGCTCAGATGGTGAAGTTAAGCTTAATGACTTTCCTACATCTCTTCCCAAGTCTGAGCTGGAGGCGGCTGAAGGGCAGAGTACTGCCAAACACTGGTAGTGATAGCTGGACCTGAGTGAAGAGCTGCTCTCAGGTTTAATGTGGGTCAAAAGCCTTTACTCACCACTAGTGAGCAAAAGGCAGCTTAGGAGGTGAGTAACCATCAAGGCTGGACTTCCATGCTCTTGGGGGCAAGGATTTTAGGAATGCTTTGACCAGATATTGACTTCAATACTCAAAAGAAAATTAAGAACACATAAAATCAAACGAAGGACAAGAAACACTTTTATAATGGTGCTCCTGATACCCTTCTTTCTGTGCTTGCTAAGTCTTTTTATTTCAGTTATTTAAAAAAAAATAGTATAATCTCTTATTAAATCCAGGGACATTATGGCTTTAAAGCAACTGTGCTGTCTAATTGTTTCTTTATCTTTCTCACACCCCAGCCTCTCTGATCTAAGACTTGCTAGCAATTTGATAGCCATGGCAAGATGTGGAGAGGTCTGGAAGGTTAATTCCAGTAGCCTGTATTTCACACCAGTGTCTTCTGGCAGAAGGATAAACCACAGACATGTAATTATCTTCTGGTAATGTGTTCTTCTGACTGAGCAACCACAACAGCAGAAGAAATAGATTACATATTCAAAAATACCTAATTTCATACATGAAATGCTGTACAGACCCCAGGAATAATAAGTTTGTAAAGACTTTGCAGACCCAGGAAACACCAAGTTTGCACCTGTAACCTCAAGGAATCCGAAACTTTGCTTAAGACTGGTTATTTAGATGTCAGTGGTCAGGATTCACTATCAGTACAAACCAAGGCTAGAAAAGGAGAAAAACCACCATTTGTGCTTAATATGAGCAAGATTCACATTCACAGGCAGTTGCTTCCACTGTGATGGCTGAGCTGGGACTTCTTCCTAATCAGGATGACCTAAATTTGTTTTACACATTTATTTCATCCAGTTCCTAAAATAAAATGTAAGTGTTTTGTGTAGTATAGACCCCAGTGTGATAGCCTTACTGTCACCGCAGGGCTAGCTTGTACATTGCTTTGTGCTTGTGGCTTCTCAGTTCTTTGGCCTTTTTATCCTTATTTTAGTGGTTTTGATTAGAGTTGCTTGGGCTGTGGAAGGGCTATCAGTGTGCTCCTCTCTGCTCCTCAGCAGTTACTCTGGCTTCTCTGTAGCAGCTTTCTATTACAAGACTGGCTACTGTTCAAGAGTACTCCCCCTGTTCCTAGGGAAAGTGGCTCAGCTCTCTGCTGCACAAAGAGCTGGATAAAACACCTCTGGAAAGCTCGGTGGCATACATGAGCAAATACAGTACTAAATGCTTTTGACAGATTTAGAGAATGACTCAACAAACTAGTTCTCGTTAGAAGAAATAATCTGGCTCTTCTGTGTGATGAACATACCAGCTAACTCAAATCTAAAGCTGGCTTCACATCAGATCAGAAAAAGAAACAGACCCACGCTTCCTGGATACTCAAACTCACATAGTTTGTGGAAAAGCCTGATGTGAAACAAGAGTCTTACTAGAGGTGGAATGCATCCTCAAGAGAAATGCCAGGCTGAAAAAGTCTGGCAAAGTTAAAATTAAAACTTAAAAAATATGAATTTGTATACATGAGTCCGTTTTCCATTGTTGTTTTAGTCTTACACTTACTGAGCTTTGTGGGTCAGAGACTATTTATTCAATGTCCTAGACACTACCAGCCAGGGCAGTATCTTATTCCAGGACAGTCTTAAATTCTCCTGTCTTGTAGGTAACAGACACTAAGGCTGCCTTGGCCTTCAATTAATGTTTTCTCACTGTGCTTACAAAATTTCAACTGAACTGAAAAGTTTAGGAAACCTTTCCTAAATTCTTGATAGAGTTATATCTTTGGGCAGATTCACTGATGTATATTTAAGCAAAGGAATAATATATGGCTGGGATTTCAGACATATCCTTCTACTTTGTTAGTATATTAGAGTTCATTCTTGTTTAGGCTGTGACATTTCAGCACAGCTTTAGTGGGAATTGTGCTGCTTTAAGATAAAGCTGACAGTTCCTTTCAGCCATGAACCTAGCAGTCACAAGACAAGAAGTAACCAATTTCACACAAGTCCAAGCTTTTCCCTTTAGGAACTATTTATGCAAGTTCGTGTCATAAACAACTTAATTTTTCCAAAAATCCCCCCAGGCAGTTTGCTTAAAAGCTCTGTCATTCAAATGTGTAAACAGCTGTATGGCAGAGGAAAATTGGGGTGCCAGAAAAACAGGGTAATTCACTCTCTGATGCCCATACTTTCAAAATCTAGGAGTTAATTATTTAAGCAGATCTTCCATCAGAATTTGCTGATGTAGCAAAGGGTTTAGACTAACCAGGGGGTGAAAGGTCTAAACCATGCCCTTAAGAGTGTCCATTTTGGAGCTACCCATAAGGTCAGTTTTGCAGCAGGAGCTGTACAGCTGCACCTTTTCCTGTGCTGTATGGGGCAGCTGCTGCCCTACCCAAATCACAGTCACAGAAACATGATTTAGTGACAGTTTATCCAGTAAATGTTCATACCACGCATTTCACATATTAAACCATCAAGAATAATACCAATAAGAGATCTGAAACAAGTGAACAACTGTTTCTTTTAGAGGGGTTTACAGCTGCAGATATACCAGAAATATTTCAGAGAGAAACAGGGTCAAATAGCAGTATTTGAGAGGCAGTTAGACATCAACAGGAAATACTCTATATACACCTCCCTGCTCTAGCAATAAACCCTGACTGTTTACTCATAACTATCCTACTTTAGTCAATGGAGTTTTAGCAGGAATGCATGTTTTTTGCTGCTCTAGCCTTTGCTGGTGATATCATTACGCTACCGGCAGTTCCCTTAGCAGAAGCCTTAAAAGGCTGGGACAACCCCCAAACAGGCATAAGTTGAGATTGAAGGGAATTGACTACATGGATCTGTCTTCCTTTACAGTAGGGATTTTGCTAATGACTACTATTTGCTAAGACAGGACATACTGAGTAAATGAATGAACCAGAAGGAAGGAGCGGAAACAGAACAAAACCCCTGATAATATGCATTTACAAAGTTTAACTTATTTTGGGTACTTGGGATAAGTTGAAACACCTCCAAAGTCCCTACTGGCCAGCCACATATCTGTGGGAGCACAGACACTTGCTGATTGAATATGGTGATACTGTATCACTGCATGCCTAAGCATTTCCCTATTGCCAGCCTGTAAAGGTTCCTGTCAGCATCACAGAGGTGTGTGATATTTTAAGAGTGAGAAGGGATCTATGGTCTACTCATCCATCAGTGTAGAGAAGCCCTGATTAGTGTCTTCTTCTACTTCTACAATGTCTGAATAAATTCTTTCACCCTGTAGCTTACACTCCAAAATGCACGTAATATAAAGCACCAAGTTTATTCACCTTCATGGTTTAGCATGAAGTTTGGTGTTCATAAGATGAACATAGACAATAGATTCTTTGAAGTGACGCATTGGTCATAAAAGTGAACCTTTACACTGTTTCCATGCTGACACCTGAAATAAAAGGAAGGAAGGTCTTGGATTGTAAATGCTGTAACTCAATCTGAAAAACAGCTATGTAAACCTAATTGTTTCATTAAATCAGTACAGTAATCCAGTCACTCCGTGATTTCATGATTCAGCAGCCAAGTGAGTCATTAGATAAAGATGTATTGAAAAGGATGGCCAGCTAAATTTGTCATCCATGCATAGATTCTAACTTTAAGAAGCCATCTTTCTAAATGAAGATTTTGTTGTTTTTATGATCAGCTCTAACTTTAATCTTCTCAAATCCTTAGGATGTTACTCCTAAGAATTTTCTTGCAGTTCTCAGAGGAGATGGGGAAGCAGTGAAGGGGGTGGGATCAGGAAAAGTATTGAAAAGGTAAGAGAAGTTTAATTTAGAAAATAATTGCATGTGTCATTGTAAATTGACACTAATTTCAACAAAATAATAAATTAGAGGAACTTAAGAATCCAGCAAAATTATTGATGGCAATTCCAGGTCCTTCACAGTGGTTCTAGCTTCTTAAACTCTGCATCACAAGAAAGCAACTGCTGATATTTCACTGATTAAGGTATAAAAGTTCTAGAGGGTAGTATTAACTGTATTAAGGTATTTGTTATTTAGACTATTAGCTTTTGCAAGAATGGCAATTCTAAGATAGTGTGGCTAAAATTTGGAGACTTCTGAGACTTCCTTCTCCTTGGAAAGGATTTTCCAAGGCTTGTTTTAATGTACATGAACAGTTTGATTAATCAGCAGAAGACTTAGGTCAAACTCAGACCAGACTTAGCAGTGAGTGGCAGAGGAACAGAGAGAGCTTTACCAGTTAATCAGCTGGAAGAATTGCTTGCCTAATCCCAGCCTTGGTCTTTGTAGCATGTGTACAGTTATTGAGGCTGAGTATAAATCATAATTCCATTTCTAATGAAGTGGAATTATGGTTTATAATTAATGAAAAAAATCTTTGTGACTGAAAAAGTAATATGAGCAAATAAACTTGTAAGTGATGTATTTTGCTTAAATTATTTGTAAACTAAGCTACACAAATGATTCTAAGTTTTGCAGTATTTTAATATATGAAGAATAATAAATTATAGTTTGGCTAAGTGGAATGTAAGATTTATAATTACTGATAGTTTATAATGGCTTATTTAATTCAGATTATTCAAGAATGTAGTTAATACATTTCAGGGCCTAATAATAAATCTTGGAAGGATACCTGATGTCAGTTATTCATCTTGCTCCTGCAGAGTTTGAGATGTGAAAGTATGATGCCACCTTACTAAGTTGTACTATATTTCTGACTATTGGTTATGAGCTATATCATATATTTTTCTACGTATAAGAATGACTATAAAACCTTTAAGAATTTGAATTCAACCATTTGGAAGGACTAACCTTGTTAAAGAAAAACTGTGAAGTCTATCTTCATCTGACAGTTGATTTTAGAGGCATAGCAATGAAACAGAACAGAAGAATCCCACCCTGGCACTGAGGAGAACAATAAAAAAGAAGCAGCAGGACAATAGTCAAATAACTTGCTGCTCTGAATTGTTTGAACTTCATCCTTAAACGCTGAGGTTGAAAATGATATATGCAACACATACAGGCAAAATGTTAATAAATTACTGCAGATTATCAGATTTTGCTTTTCTAGTATCTGGAATGAGTCAAGGGGTGACTATGAAGCAATTTTTGTTTTAAAAAAAGGTACATCTGAACACACCTCACCTGTGAAATCTTGATGTTCCTATTCAAATAAGGCAGCTCTAAATTATTTCCACCATTTAGTCTGGATAAACAATACCTGCTTTTCATCACTGAAATGATTAACAATGTCTGTTTATTTCAGTATGAGTATGCACTGAGACAGCTGTATGCCTTGGTCAACCTTTGTGAAGGAGGATACCCCACTGACAGGTAATGAGTTTCCCAGATATGCCCTGTAGTTTTAACTGTGGCTAGAAGAACAAAAGCCAATAGACTGATAAAGCTTAATCCTAAAATCTTCTACTTGTTCTGCTCTTGTTATCATTTTGTCCATAAATCACTCTAAATTTAGAAATGTTTGTTTTGACAAACATAATTATTTGTTCCCTCCCACTCATAATGACCTGTGTCCCCATAACCCTTTAATTTCCTTACTGAGCCTCAGGGGAAATGACAGCCAGTCAGAGGATCCCACTGCACCACACAACATCAAACAAAACAGCATAACTGGTGCAAGGGCGTTGCCCTGTAACTCCTGCATGAGCTTATACTGCAGCCAGGCAGGGAACTGCTGTGTTTTCTGTGCCACCCCCCCAGCTGCTGGCTCAAAACACCACAGCACTGCTGGGTTCTGGTGATGAAAGAGAATATGGTGCTATGTGTGGAGTAGGAAAGCAGGGAAGTAATGGTCCAGGTTGACCCCTGTGGTGGTGCAGTAGAGCCAAGGGCAGCATAGTGTCAGAATTCTATCTCAGGAATTTGTGGTAGAGGTTGAGATCCCAGCTTGAGTCATGCAAGAGAAGTTAAAGGGAGAGAAAAAAGCAGAAGGGTAGGGAATGTGAGGATGGATTGGTAGCTCAAAGAGTGTGCTCATGCAACTCAGGAGGTGAAGAAATGCTGCCCCCACTCCTGGTGGCAGCCCACTGCAGTCAGTTTGGGAAATGGTTTGAGAGTAGAATACCTGAAAAGTTATTCATCATTATTGTTCTTTGTTGCAGAATATGCCTGGCCATGAATTGGGTGTGCCTTGGGTATTGATGGAAACAACAGTCCTGAATGTAACCCTTACTACAAGTGATAACTTCTCATAGCTGTCATAATCCAGACTTTATGTGCATGCAACCTGGAGAGAGTCAGACACTGTACTGGAACTGTGCTGGGAGCTGAGGCACCAGACCATGAGCAGTGCAGCACTTGCCAGTGCTCTCCTCTGCAGCCCCAGCTGATGACAGCCTGCTGCTTTGAGAGAGGCATTTTGGCAAACCACCTGGAGCTTTTAAGATGGATAATTTTTTCACAGCACAATGCTCTTAGGAATCTCTGGATGAACACTACAAGCCACCTATGTGATTGCTAAATCCATCCTAAATCTAAACATTGAGTCATTAATTCTGGAGGGTGTTTTTTAAACTCTTGCTAACTCTTTAAAAAAAAAGTTAATGAATGCCATTACAGTGACTAATTTGCAGACTGGTTGAAGAGTAAAGAAACCAAAGCTTGTTCTTTAAGTTTTAACTCCTTAACAGTTTTAAGAAATTAGTTGCATATGGGAGCTATTTGATGTGGACAGCACAGTTAAATGTTAACAGTAAAAATCTTTGTGAGTAGAAAGCACTGTTTCCCAAAGAAAAACAGAAATATCTAATGCTGTAAATTTAGCACCAATATGCTGTAATTAATTGTGTATACTCACAAACCTGTGGGAAGTCATGGAATACAGGAATTGCCTATGAATAAAAATGAAGTTGACAGTTTCATCCACCCATAGTGCAATAGTGTTGGACATGTTGTGTCTTGAAAATGAAGGAGAGCTAATTAATTCCATGACATGCATTACAAAGTTAATCTGTCCCTTTAAGACTTTCATAAAGCAGGTACTCTCAAAAACACCCACACAAGCAAACCAACAAAACCTGAAACAAACCCCAAAACTCCAGCCTAAAAGCAACAGCAAAGCATGTAAAGCCCCAGATCACACTTGAAGGTTCCAGTCCTTACAGGTGACGCAGTAAAGGACAAGTATGGCAAAATTAGAGGTTGTGAGATGATCCACAAAAGTTTCAGGTTGTCCACAGCTCGCAGCTCCCAAAAGCGGCGGCACCGCTGCGCGCGGCGCGATTCTGTGGCACGGGCGCGTTTCGGCGCGGCGGCGGCGGCGTGGGCAGTGGCAGAGCAGCTGCGGCTCGCATTTTTGCCGTGAGCGGTCGCCCCCGGGCAGCGGCAGAGCCCAGTAAGCGGCGGCGGACCGGCGCGGGCGGCTCCGAGCACCCGCGTGGCGGTCACGTGGCACGGAGGAGCCGGCAGCTGGCGCCCGCCATTTTAAAAAAGCCGCGCGGTTTGTACGCAAGCAGTTCGTCTCTTCCCCGGAGAGGAAGTGGGGGAGGCTGCCCGGATTCTTTCCCGTATTGGCTGTGGACTCAGTGCTTTCAGTTTTGTTTGTACTAGCTGTAAAGAAGGTAGATTGAGTGCTGCAGAAAGCAATTATGGGTGCTAGGTTTTCTGCGACACAGAGAGGCATTTATACCCTAGTTTTAGACACCCTAAGTAGTGGAAACGTTACAGCCTCCAAAGCAGTTTTGAAACGGTTCGTTCGGTGGATTTCTTTACATTTCCCTCAGTTTACCCAGCAGAATGTTGATTCTGTCTCTGCCTGGGACAAAATAGGAAATTTGTTAACAACAAAAGCGGAACAGGCAGATGGGATACTGTCTCAGTTTTTTCCTGTGTTCCTGGTGATTTGGAAAGAAGTCCTAAAGAGGAATTCTACAGGACAGCCAGCACAAATCTCCCCTCCCGCGGCTTCTCCTACCCCTCCTCCCATACCCTCTGCCCCTGAACTGAGAAAGTCAAGCGAGGCTATATCTGGCAATTGCAGGGTAACTGGCACTGCCACTGCTTCCCTGGCCTCCCACCTCTCTCTCCGTACCCTGGCCCTGGCAGTTCTGCCCAGGCTGACAGAGCACCTTCCCTGCACCCCTCTAACCCATCTTCTGTTACCCCGAATTTGCGTTCTGACTCCCCCACTTCCCAAAATGGCTGGGACCACATGGTTGGCATTCAGGATACTGCCGACCACATGGCCGGAGCCCAGAATGGCGGCATCCACGTGTTTCAGCCTTCCACTTACCCTTCTTCTCCCCTTCACCCACCCGTCCCCTCCCCCAACCCCTTCTGGTCTCACAACCCCTTCCTTCCCTCGGACGCTTCTCCCCCTCCCTTTGTCTCCTCGCCCCCCGTCATGTCATTTTGTGGCCCCGCCCCTGGTTCCCACAGTTGCCCCGCCTCCCTGCCTGTTCCCGACGCCCCCTTGCCTGGGTCCCAAGAGGGTGGGGCCGAGGGTTGGGGGGGTGGAGCTGAGGGCTGGGGGGGTGGGCCCTTGCCTGCTTCCCACGGGGGTGGGGCAGGGGGAGGGGATGTCCTCCCTCCCAGTTTCCAAGGCGCTGGGGTGGGGGGGGCAGAGGCAGGGGGTGTACCCTCTCCCATTCCCCATAGGGGTGGGGTGAAGGGTGTTCCCCGCCTGCTTCGCAAGCAGTGGGGCTGAGGGAGGGGATGGTCCCCTTCCCGGTTCCCATGGGAGTGGGGCTGGGGGACGGGGTGGTCCCCCTGCCAGGTCCCACGGGGGTGGGGCTGAAAGGGGAAATCCTGGGGTCCAAAACCGGGAGGAAGAAGTAATCCCCTTGGTAGCCCCTGTTCAATACACGGGTGGTAGGGCTGGTCCTAGAACCTACCAGCCCTTTTCATATCACACAAAGCGCAAGTTCTGTAAAAGTCAATTAGAATTTGGGAGAAATAGTGAAATTTTTAGAAGCATGATGAGAGCTACATTAACATCCCTTGAATTGGTTCCTACTGATGTCGTAGATCTTTTCCGGTGCCTGCTTACGCAGTCAATTTGATCTATGGGAAAGCTCCTGGAAGAGATCTCTCAGGGATCTTGTGGAGGAACTTAAGCAAACCCGTCAGGGTGCCAAAGATTTAGAAAGCAATAACATTACTTATGAACATTTATGCGGCGAGGAGGAGTGGAATAAGCCTGAGGACCAAGCTCGGGTGTTGTCAAAATTCATTCTAGATAAGATTTCAAAAGTTTCATACAAGGCTTTTAACCAGTTACCAACTGTTGAACCTAGTGGTAGTTTCCTTGACATTAAACAGTCTCCTTCAGAAAGTTTCTTGCAGTTTGTCAACTGACTCGGTACACTGGTTGAGAGACAAGTACGGGACCCCAAGACACAAATGGAGAAAGTGAAAGAGATGGCACAGAGGAATGCCAATGAAGTCTGCAGCAGGGTCCTCCTGGGACTGCCTCTCAACCCCCCACCTACACTGGCAGAGATGATCGAAGCCTGTGCTAGGAAGGCGGAACTGTTTGCTGCATGGGAGGCATGGTCAAGGTCAACAAACCCAGAGGTGGTGGCAGCTGTATCTCCAGGAGTCAGGAGGCGACAGATGTCACCAGAACAACTTCAACATGTCATTTACTTCATGTGCAAAAAACCAGGACTCTTTGCCCAGGACTGCCCCCAGAGCCAGCAACAAAAGACACCCTTCACACCAAAAAACTCCGAAGCCAGCAAACCCACCCAGCACCACGACATAAATGCGGAGGGCTTCCCTAAGGGGAAAACCTCCCTCAAAATAGAAAAGGGGGAGGAAGGGAAGCAGGGTGGGGGAAAACAAAATAACCATTTACAGGATAAAATCTGGTGGTCTCACAAGCGTTTCAAGCTTGTGACCACCAAAGCTTTTTCTTTCAGGTCTACCCAATGGATAGTCATTGGAGTGGGCCTACCAGAAGACTCGCAGAACTTGACAAAAGATTGCACAGGATTGGACAGTGAGTACTTTGTTATGGGGGACACTGCACACACACCCATGGAGATTGAGGTGGTTCCCATGACCATCAAAGGGGACACACCTAACCTCATTCTCCTAAAGCGCTGTCCACAGCCACCCTTCTGTTTGGCCAAGGGGCAAATCATCGCCCAGGCCATTCCTGTTCCAGCAGAAATTTCAGTAGATGACAAGGCACCTGGTGTGTACTGGGCAGAAGTGGTTGGCGAGGACAAACCCATCATGGGATGCAACCTAATGCGTGGAACAGAACATCTCCACGTAAAAGGGTTGCTTGACACTGGGGCAGATGTGACAATCACACCTGAAAGGTTGTGGCCGTCACATTGGGATTTACAGCCCGTGGCTGGTCAAATCCAAGGTGTAGGAGGAGTCACATTGGCAAAGATATCAAAAAGCATCGTGCAAATTGAGGGACTAGACGGAAAATTGGCCAGTGTCCGTCCATTTGTTACTAATACAAAGCTCCCTTGTGGGGTATAGACACCATGTCCCAGTGGGGAGTCAAATTGGTCATCCCTAAGACACCACAGGATTTTTAAAAGCGGCCACTGTGGAGCATCCTGCCCACAAGTTAACATGGCTGAAAAATGATCCAGTCTGGGTAAAACAGTGGCCACTCAGTAATGAAAACATAAAGGCGCTTGAGGAGCTAGTGGAAGAACAATTGGCTAAAGGACACATTGAAGAGACATCTAGCTGCTGGAATCCCCCAGTCTTTGTAATAAAAAAGCCAGGGAAGGATAAGTGGTGGCTCCTCCATGATTTAAGAGAAATAAACAAGAGAATTGTGGACATGGGGTCTCTCCAGCCAGGGATGCCCTCCCCAACGATGCTCCCCCAGAATTGGCAATTGGCTGTCCTAGACATCAAGGACTGTTTCTTCCATATTCCTCTACACCCGGAAGACGCCTCACGGTTTGCCTTTTCGCGTTCCTATCACCGATCAAAAAGCTCCAATGAAGTGCTACCACTGGAAAGTGTTGCCACAGGGAATGAAATGCAGTCCATCCATCTGCCAATGGTACGTGGCTTCATTGCTGTCCCCAGTGCGCGCCCAGAAAAAGGAGGCAATCATCCTACACTACATGGATGATGTGCTTGTGTGTGCCCCCGATGCCATAATACTCCAAGACACACTTGACCTAGTGGTAAAAGTTTTAACCTCTGCTGGATTCCAACTGCAGGAAAACAAGGTTCAGAGGATGCCACCTTGGAACTACCTGGGCTTGCAAATCACTGCGCGGACCATTGTTCCTCAGAAATTGGAAATTAAAGAGTGATCCCAAAACCCGAGCAGATCTCCATTCCTTGTGTGGGTCTTTGAACTGGGTGAGGCCTTGGCTGGGTCTCACCAACAGGGACCCATCTCACCTTCTCAAATTTACTGAAGGGAGAGAGAGAGCTAGCCTCTCCCAGGGAACTGACCCCAGAAGCTAAAACTGCCCTCCAAAAAGTTCAGAAGGCTTTGGCCGAGAGGCAGGCTCATCGTTACAAGCCTGAGCTGCCTTTCGAATTCAGTGTTTTGGGGAAGTTACCACACATACATGGGTTGATATTCCAGTGGTTTGAAGTACGAAAAGATCCACTTCTAATCATAGAGTGGGTTTTCCTCTCCCATCAGAGATCCAAAACCATCACACAGCCACAGGAGCTGATAGCTCAGCTGATCTGGAAGGCCAGGATAAGATTGCGTGAGCTGGCCGGTTGTGACTTTAGGTGTATTCACCTTCCAGTCCATCTTGCTAAGGAGGGAAAGAGCTCTCCTGAGAAGTTGACAAAGAAAAGGTTCAATGACCTATTCCAGAAAAATGCCAGTTTCCAGCTATCGCTGGACAGCTACAGTGGACAGGTATCAGTCCAGGCCCCGTCACACAAGCTGTTCAACGAGGAATTCCATCTCATTGCTCCTGAGAAGAGGAGTCGTAGGCCACTCAAGGCACTTACAGTGTTCGCTGATGCATCTGGAGCATCCCACAAGTCGGTGATAACTTGGAGAAATCCCAGGACCCAGCATTGGGAAGCTGATGTTGAGTTTGTGGAGGGGTCGCCCCAGATTGCTAAACTGACTGCAGTTGTGAGAGCCTTTGAAAAGTTTTCGGAGCCAATTAATTTGGTTACTGATTCAGCCTACGTGGTGGGAGTAGTGTCCAGGGCGGTGCAGGCAGTTCTCAAGGACATTGAGGGTGAGCATCTCCACAGGTTGCTCTCAAAACTAATTTATTTCGTTTCGCAGCCGGAGCACCCTTTCTATGTGATGCATGTGAGGTCAACCACCGATTTGCCAGGAGACATCGAAGAAGTTAATCGCAAAGCAGATTCCCATGCAGCTCCTGATGAAATGGCACACCTTCCAGACATCTTTCAACAGGCAAAGCTAAGTCACCAACAATACAATCAAAATATTCCAGGTCTAATCCATTAAAATTGCAAGATTTCGTTTCCCTTCCCGAAAGGAAATGAAATTTCCTTTCGGGAAGGGAAACGAAATCTTGCGACCCTGCAAAGAAAGGCTTACAAACACTCTGGAAAGGAAATATCATCAAAAGAAATGATGCAAAAAAACCCCAAAAAAGGGAAAATTGGGAAATATGGTGACTACAAGAAAGTGGTCTGGGTGGAAATGAGGTGCAGTGCAAAGGACCAAAAGGGGCCAAAACTAACATGACAGGTGTTGCAAAAGCAAAACAAAAATCAAGGAGGCAGACACAACTTGGAGGGGAAGATATGAGGGACATGGCATGGATACTAAAAAAAAAAAAAACATCTTTGCCAAAGTCAAAGCCATGAAAAGGCATGGCATGCAAACAACTGCAGGGACACGTATAACATACACCAAGCCTTGCCAGAATGGATCCCCGCTGAAGGCCAAAACAAATAAAAAGGACTTACAAACACTCTGGAATGGAGATAAGATCAAAGGAAATAAAATTTAAAAAAAAAAAAAGAAAAATGGGAAATTTGGTAACTACAAGAAAGTGGTCTGGGCAGAAATAAGGTTCAGTTCAAAGGACCAAAAGAGGCCAAAACTAACCTGACAGCTGTTGCAAAAGCACGGCAAAAATCAAGGAGGCAGACACAACTTGGAGGGGAAGATATGGGAGAAATGGAAAAAATACTTCAAGAAAAAAAAATTAAAAAAGAGGTCTCCACCAAATTCTAAGCAACCAAAAGGCATGGCATGCCAGCAAGTGCAGGGACATGCACGACGTACACCAAGGCTTGCCAAAACATATCCCTGCTGAAGGCCAAAACAGAAAGGAAGGGCTTAGAAACACTCAGGAATAGAGATACCATCAAAGGAAATGAAATTCAAGGGGAAAAAAAAAATTGGGAAATTTTGTGACGACAAGAAAGTGGCTGTGACAAAAATGAGGTTCAGAGTAAAGGACCAAAAGAGGCCAAAACTAACCTGACAGCTGTTGCAAAAGCAGGGGAAAAATCATGGAGGCAGACACAACTTGAAGGGGAAGATAAGGGAGAAATGGAAAGGACACTTAAAAAAAAAATGTTCGCCCAGTCAAAGCCATCAAAAGTCATGGCATGCCATCAAGTGCAGGGACTTGCACCAAAGCTTGCCCAATTCATCCCCATTGAAATCGCAAGATTTCGTTTCCGTTCCTAAATAAAATTTCGTTTCTCTTTTTTTTTTTTTCCAGTAGCCATGCCGTGTCTCTCATATCATCCCCTCCAAGTTTTGTCTTCTTTAATGGGAATACACGAAATCAGGGGGTTTTGGGAAAGCTTCAATAGGCATGCCTCAGAGACAACAGAACTGTGATTAGAGGTAAGCAGTAGTCATGAGATTTGTCCAGAGAAAAATTATTGAAAAAGTAGAAAAGACAGGATGAATAGAACAATGGTCCGTGTATTAACGTTTGACTAGCACAACTCCCTAAGCTGCTGAAAAGTTTATCTAGCATGATATTAGGAAGTTTGAAACTTATTAATGGAGCTCTGTGCATTGTATTTTAAGGCTTACAAGCGGGGATTGTATTCAAAATAAGCAGGCATTGTTTTAACCAATGGTATGTGTGCTTGGTTGGATGGAACCACTGTCAATATGCTTCTGCTTTGTGTTATTGGTCAAAAAGGTTATAAACTTAAGTTGTAACATTAAGTTCTTGGTCTGCTGCCCGGGATGTGAGCTGATGGCATCTTCCCATTGCCATAACCATGTAATGAAACTGATGCTGAAAAATAAAACAGCTCAAGGCACGTTCCACACCAGTCCCCTCCTGTTCATATAGACCCTCCCACCAGTGATATCTTCCTTGAGTTTTCCCCTGCTTTTGCAACTGCTGTGAGGCGAGTTTTGCCCTGATTTGGTCCTTTGTACTGCACCTACTGTAATCCTGGTCCATTTTCTTGTAGTCCCTAAATTTCCCAAATTTTTTTTTTCCTCCAATCTCATATCCTTGATGGTATCCCATGCCTTTTGATAGCTTTGACTTTGACGAAGATTTTTTTTTTTTTTTTTTTTTTTTCAGGTAGCCATGCCATGTCTCTTATATCTTCCCTTCCAAGTTTTGTCTTCTTCCTTGATTTTTCCCCTGCTTTTGCAACAGCTGTGAGATTAGTTTTGCCCTGATTTGGTCCTTTGTACTGCACCTCATTTCCTCTCAGACCACTTTCTTGTAGTCACTAAATCTCCAGATTTTCGGGGTTTTTTGGGTTTCTTTTCAATTGCATTTCTTTTTATCATATTTCCTTTCCAGAGTGTTTGTAAGCCTTTTTTTGCAGTTCCGCAAGATTTCAATGGGGATCCATTGGGAATGCTTTGGTGCATGTCCCTGCAGCTGATGGCATGCCATGCCTTTCAATGGGTTTTACTTAAACGAAGATTTTTTTTTTAAGTAGCCATGCAATGCCCCTCGTATCTTCCCCTCAAAGTTTTGTCTTCTTCCTTGATTTTTCCTCTGCTTTTGCAACATCTGTGAGGTGAGTTTTGGCCTGATTTGGTCCTTTGCACTACACCTCATTTCCTCCCAGACAACCTTCTAGTAGTTACTAAATCTCCTGATTTTTGGGGTTTTTTTGGGTTTTTTTCAATTGCATTTCATTTGATCCTATCTCCTTTCCAGAATGTTAGTAAGCCTTTTTTTGCTGTTCCACAAGATTCCATTTCCCTTCCCCAGAGGAAATTTCATTTCCTTTGGGGAAGGGAAACGGAATTTTGCTCCTCAGAAAAGAAAGGCTTACAAACATTCTGGAAAGGAGGTAGGATCAAATGAAATGCAACTGAAAAAAAAAAAAAAACAATAAACCAGAAAATTGGGACATCTAGTGACTACAAGAAAATGCTCTGGGAGGAAAAGAGCTGCACTGCAAAGGACCAAAACTTGTCAGTCTAAGCTGACAGATGCTGCAAGATCAGGGGAAAAAATCAAGGAGGAAGAGGGCAGAAGGATAAACCACAGACAGAGCTTTTGCAAGTTCCTGTGGCCCAGGTTCCTGGCTGCAAAACTGGGAAGGATAAACACCTTCTTAAGCACTGCAAGACAAAACAACAGAAAGGAATGGAAATCTGCTCATAATGCAATGGCTAGAAGCAATCCAGCTGGTTTGTTTTATTCCCACCATGAGAATTATGGTCAGTCCCAGTGCAAGCCTGGCCACCTGTCAGATCAAGTTTGTGAACTCAGGCTGACAGGAATTTGACATGCTCTTGTCTTGAAACATGCTGGTATGATCAATGCAAATTCCTCCTACAGCAGTGACACAATGTGTATGCTACCCATGCAGTTGCAGATGCCCCTCATAAATCATTAAAATACCGGCTAGTTCTAATCAGATCCTTTGAATTATAACGTAATACACTATTTGAGAACTAAAACCAGTAAATCTAGTTAGTACAGAGGTCAGAGTGAGACTGAACACAGCTGAAACTTGCTTGCTTATGTGTGTATAGTCTAAGAGATGCAAGGGAAAGAGATGAAATCCCTAGTTAGCTAAGAAAATTGCTTTCTTCTTATGGTAAAATCTTGCTTCTAAGTCTGTGCAGGGGAAAAAAATAAAAATTCATCATAATCTGTAGCAGAGCTGATTTGAGGCCTAGAATTTCTCAGCAATTGTGTTAGCTCTTGGGATTATAGGTTTTTCTGATAATTTGTCCTTCAGGTTAACTCTTACCATTTTTCTAAAACAAACCAGCAGTTAAAAATATGTCCCCAAATGTCATAGATCACCCACTACAAAAACAGAACATATTTTCTTCCACAGCATAGCAAACAGGTAACTTCTAATACAAAAAAAAAAAAATCCTATTAGAAGGCAGCTGTTGCGGTTGCACTCTTCAGTGCAACCTGGGACACAAGAGGAACCTTTGTGAAGGGGAGGCTGCAGTGCCCAAGTGCTGGAAACCCATAGGTTTGTGTGCTGGGGTGCTACTGCATAGATCCAAATAACTGATGTGTTCTTTTATGTATGGAAAAGGTTGAGGGCCATCTAAATTTTTTGAGTGTTATCTGACTCAGAGGACAACGTGGTATGGGGTATGGCCAAGCTCCACAGCCAACAAGTAGATTGGCCACCATACCATAAAGGGTATCTGTCAGAGGATAACACTGAAGGCTAACTTCCCCGCTTATGCTATATTTGCATGTACATTTTGTTTCTTATGTTATTCTTAAAAGAGACAGTAATTGTTTCTTCCCTCATGGCAAAGACAGTCTGGAGCAGAGGATCCTGCTCTGCTTAGGCTGTGTCATTCTCAGTACTGCTGAGTACTTCCTCATGTTCACTCTGTACTTTTCCCTTAAACTTCTCTGTCCTAAACTGGACAGAGTGTTTTTAAAGCCATACAGCAGAGCAACTTGGTATCTGAGTTATACCTATGGGGTCATATTTCTCTAATGGTCTGCAGGGAAGGCTCTCAGAGGCCCAGCTGTGGTAGCCTCCCTTCAGTCACAGAAATCATCAGAACAGGACTTCGCTCTAATCCTGTGAAAGCTTGTTATTCTGGGCATAGGATTAGCTTTTGGGAGGTGCAAGTCATACAAACTCTTGGGGTTCATGCTGGCAACTCCTGAGCTGAAACATCTGGTGATGCAAACCACTAATGGTGATTTAAACCAGTGATCCAGAAAGTCACTATAAACCAGTGAACAAAGTCTCCATGAGTCACTGGCAGTAAATAAAAGAACTAGCAAAAACCAAGGCAGTAAGTAACAGGTGGGGAACAGAATGAAACTATTGGAAAGATGCACCAACCACTCCAAACTGGGTGCGCAAGATAGATTGTGTTTTATTTCTAATTAAACCTCAAGTAAGTCTGAATTTCTCTCAAACCTGGTGCCAAAATAGCTGAAACATAGGAGAAACAATGATCAGTTTCATTAGAGGTGCAGCACAGCTTGGTGTGGGAACTTAATGAAGATTTGTTGGTCAACAACAATCTCCCAATTCACTTAACATGTTCTCCATTTAATTTGTTCTGGTATTGCAAATGTGAATCCCCAAAGTCAGACTCAGCTTTCATGGCTCTTGTAGTCTCTGCAGTATCAGCAGGAAGCACAAACCAAAGACCTAGAGCCTGGACTTGAGCAATGTATATTTCTCTTAACAAAACCCAAGCCCAGGTGACAATTTTGGGAGAGAGGAAACAGGAAATGGAGCCCCTTCAGGGGGCAGGGGCTTTTCATAACACTCAGAAACTTGGCCCACATTTGTGGTCGCCTCCCTTTCTTCTCCACAAAGGGCTTGTAGCATTTTTAGACAAACTTGGATCCACTGTATGTTGTTGAGAGAACCTGCTGGGAAATTAGGTGACTGCTGTACTCCAGGGCAGAGGAAATGTGTGTTTCTGCTTTGTGTTTTTAGGAAAGTAGGAAGATGAAATTCAAAATACAACACAACAGATGGGAATCTCACAGAGACAGACCCTGGGAAATGTTTAGACAAGCTTTGTTCCCAGCTCTTGAGCTCAGAATTTAGCCACTAAGCTGCAGAGAGACTTCAGAAAGACAATGAAATGCATTTTGGCTTCAAATACAGTTCCTCCAGATTCCAATGAGAGTTGTGCACGTGAATCTGAAGGCAGAGTATAGCCAGCAGTATGGGGAATAGATGTAATATGAGAAACTCTTATGCTATATTATTATAGTCTGAATTGTTTCCATCATTTCAGGTTAAGTAATTCCCCACTATCCATCTCTGAAGTGCAAACAGTACAGCCTTGATGTGCCCCAGGGAAAGGAAGCAAACCAGCCTTTGAATCTTTACCCAACCTTACTGCTCATATTTTGCTTTCAGTGAGTAAGTGTTCAAATCTTTTAATACTTCATTCCCATAAAAATATATTTACCAGGGGTTTTTGTGGCAGCAGTGAGGCTGTGTTTATTATTTTAGGAACACCACACGACTGGCTTTAGAGAAAAGAAAAGGCAGGAGCATGGAGTGCTGCAAATCTATCAGAGAACAGCATGTTTTCCACCTGTTGAGGCAGTAACCACAATAACAGATGCACATAATAATTACCTGTACCTCAAAGGCAGTACCAAGTCCTGCACGTTCTGCTCCCCACCTAGCAGACAGCTTGGTAACAGAATTACAAAAGAGGAGCATTGAGACAGAGTATGTAGTGCTTTGTGAAGAATGAAAAAGCAGCTCCTATTAAAAAGAAACTGGAAGGTGGAAGATGAGAAGGAAAGATCTGAGGCACCATGATGCTAAAAGAAGAGGGAAGCTAAGGAACTCCAGGAGTGTATCTTTTTTTTAGAGTGGCAGTCAGGTTTCTGTTAATACCCTTTCCAAAGCTGCTTTCATTTGTATTCTCAACATTAAAGCTAATTTCTATGGATAAATAGGTGCCCTGCACACCTACTGGAGCCCATTCCTTCCCAGAGATGGATGGTTCTGCAGAGGAAAGAGGGGCACACAGGGTAAGGGCCTCACCTCAAGTGGCACCCATGAATGACCATGACTGTGTGCCAGTACTGCACTCCTATTCCTCTCTTTGCTGCCTGACACTGGGATTGTGCTGGAGCTACATTTGTCCTTTGTTTGCAAGTCCCCCAGAGCACCCATTGTAAGAAGGGCAGGGGACAGTGCAGGGAGAAAGGATGCATGGCAGGCAAAATGTTTTGGTCTTTCCTGCTTAAGTGATGAGGCTTCTAAGGGTCTTTTTCTCCTCTTCCTCCAACTACCAAAAGGAAAGTGCTGACATTTGGCTGGGTGAGGAGGACTTGGCCTCTGCAGTGATTTGTACCATGGTAGCTCCTTGTTGCACAGATCCTTCCTGGAAAGGATTTGTATGGGAAATTATCTCAGGCCCCATTTAATCTTGACAGAAGAAGATGATGAGAGGACTGTGTGCCAAGGTGGAGTTATCCTTTGAATTCCTATGGTGTTGAAGGCAGCACTATAAATAGCCACACTATCCTTTTTACCCTGGTACAATTCTTGTCTCCAGCTCCTCATACAGACAGCAAGTCTGGTAGGTATTACCTACCTTCTGGTAGGTATTTAACAGGAATTAATTTAACCCAGTCTTCTCCATCTGTACTCTTTTACTCCAGTCATCACAATGGCTTCCACAGCCATACAAGCATGTTTCCTCAATAAAAAAATTCTGAAGACTGCTGATATTAAAAATCCCGTTTCTATCTGAAAACTCGATCCTAGTTATAAATAATCCATAAATACCCAAAACTATAAAGAGTTAGTATTAAAAAAAAAGACACCTCCCCCCCCCCCCAACTTCTTACTCTTTCCTTTTGTTTCTCCCAGGTTTCGTTTTTGAACTGCACAGCATTTTATTCAAAATCTGTTTCACATTTTCTCCAGTGTAACCAGCTGGACAGTCTCTCCTTTCCCAGGATCGACTTGTGAACATCAGCTGAGAGGAAGGAAACCCACATCCAGTGTTTCATGGCTATTATCTTAAAGATAGATCTGTAAGAAATTTAAATACAAGCCAGATTGGTATTTAAATAAAATAGGCTTGTTTTTTTGTAGCATCTTTTTCAGCGAGAGATCCTCAGCCTTAAGTCCAGCTGGAAAGCAAACTCGAATTTCCCAAATATTGGAGTTCCTGAGTACAAGGGCCCAGGCTCTGGCCTGGCCCTGCCGGGGGCTCGCTGCTGGCAGAGCTGGCTCTGGGGGCTTGCACTGCCCGGTGCAGGTGCTGCCCGCACTGGGCTTGGTTCGTAAACAAGCTTAAAGGTACTTGCCTGGTATCGAAGCTCCCGCGCTGGGGTGTCTTGGATTAACTTTGTTTGAATAATACCACTCATTTTCCTCCTAACGTGCCACCTGCACAACAAATTTCTAGCCTCTCCGGGTGCTCAGTTTATTCAAAGCCTATTTTTAATTCTGTTAATTGTAACCCGTACTCCGCTACCCTGTTTGGACCTGCAGCAGCAGCCGGGGTGAGGCAGCTGCGGGGCTGAGCTGTGGAGAACGCCGGGGCTCAGGCGGTGCCAGCGGCTCTGACCGGCCGGGGGTGCGGCCGCTCCCGGGACTCGGAGCCTGAGGGCTGCCCCGCCAGCGGGGGGTGCCACGGCTGCTCCTTGCGGGGCAGCTGCTGCTCAGCCCAGCTGAGAGCCGTGAGGGGAGGGCTGGCCTTAGCCCGTGCGCGCGGCAGCCGGGTCCGTCCCGGTCGTGCCCTAGCCTGCCAGGCGGCGCGGGCCGCCCACGGCGAGACAGAGCGAGCGCGTTCCCGAGCACAGGCCCCGCATCGTCTGCCCCGGTTCCCCCGGGGTTTGACCCGAATTCGGATCAGAGCGGCCAAGGGGCGTCTGGAGCTCGGGCCACGGTGGCAGCGCTCGGCGCGGCCCCGCCGGCACCCTACCGGAACACTCCCGACCGGCCGGGGGCGCGCCGGGCCGACCGCGCCACCTGGCGGCGGCAGCCGGAGCCGCGGGCGCGGATGGGATGCGGAGTGCGATGTGGGGTGGGATGCGGTGCGTGCCGTTGGGAGAAAAGCCTCGCGCGAGACATCGCAACCTGAGAAGTTTCATTCTGTGTGTTACTTTGCTGTGTCTACAGTATTTTTACCATTAGAGTAAGCTCCAGGTTTCCAGTTGTACCAGTCAGTGTAATAAAAGTGCGGTAAATTTGTATCCTGTGAAATGTATTTAATGTGCCCCTGTTTTAGTACCCCCACTGACTCCTGAGCTCTGCCCTTTGCCCCAGCCTGAAAATGGCTGGTTGGTTCCTGCTTCTGAGAGGGGAAAGGATAAGAAAATGTGGTTCTGCTTGAGGCTGGGGGCATCTCTGTAGACAGATACACTGAGGGGTTTTTCCTGACTTGTTCTGTAAGTTTGAATCACTTTATGAGATTTAATTGGTAACGGAAACATTCATATTAAATTTTGACTTGGGTCTGAAGCATACTTTTAATTTGGCTATTCCTGCTTACTGAGGTTTTGTTGCCTTTGTAGAGCAGCCCTAGAGCTCATGAGGTTTCCTTATGCAGGAGGGAACTAAAGCAAAGAAGTGTTTCCATACTGCTCTACTGCTGCTCAGGGATGTCCAATCTACAGGGTTAGTCCAAAGTAAAATCCCCTGAGACATCCTTGGTATGATGGTCAGATCCTCAGTGCCAAATACTCTGCTTTGTGCTCTGACTCTTATAGTCCCACAGAGCAGATGTAGGTATCACCTAAGAGTATTATAAAAGGTGCTGAGTTGTCTGTCCTGAAGGCAGAAATTAGCCTTGTAGACAATACTGGAAATTGCAAGGAATGTTCTCCCTTGCTGCCGTGCTGTTTTTGAGTAGTCAGCTCACATAGTGGGGAGTATTCATGCCTCTGCATTCCTGAGTTTGGTACTAGGAATACAAACTGCCATCCCCAGCTGGCTTTGGAGCTGGCTTTGTGCTGCAAATGCTTGTCCACTGGGAACCAAAAGCCAGATGTGCTTCACATAGTTTCCAGGCAGCACTGATCCATGACATGACAGTAGCTATTGAGTGCTCTTGTGGTGGCCCAGAGACACAAAGATGAAAGCCTGATGCCTGTCAACACCTCCCTTGCCATTCCTGTGTGTCTTCAGTTTTCACTTCAGTCCACCTCACAAAAGCAAATGCCACAGAATATGATGTTGCAATGTTAATAACCTTTTATTTTTGAGAAAGAAAATCCCAAGTTTTGTAATTTTTAACTGCCAGACAAATGTGGGATACATTGAACTTTGTCAAATATTTTCCTGCACCAGCCTTAGCTGGTAACCCACCTTCTTCTTTAGAAGCATTTTCTGAAGCATTTCCTGGATGATTTTTAGTTCATAAGATGAACAATATTTGAATGCCCTCTCAAGGAAATGTATTTACGTGGAGGAAAAAAGCTCTGATGAACAGCCAAAAGGAAAAGCCTATAGAGATACCTGGAATAATTTCTTAGATTGGCTTACATTGTTTCCCAGTTGCTCTGCCTTTAAACAGCCTCTTACCCCAACTCAGGAGCTCCGCCAATTGTAAAAGCAAGAACTAACCAGTGCCAGATTCAAGTCTCAAAATATAAACCCTCTGAGATACAGGGAGCAAAGGGGTGGGGGATAGGTTCATAAGAAAACTTCTAAGCATTACTGTAGCATAAATAATATGGCATCTTTCACCTCAAATAGCCTAACACTTCATAAAGTGATATGAGCTCCACTACTTGCTGAAACACAGCTATTTCTGAAGTGGAACCTGATCTCTTTCTCTTTTTTTCTTTCTTTTTCTTTTTTTTTTTTCTCTGGCTAGCTAGCAGACAGCAATGTTTTAAGGTGGAGAGTGAAGGATAGAGTATACAACCAAACATAAATATAAATCTAGGAAGGCTTTGCAAAATGGAAAGATCAAGCAAAATCTACTTTTATTAATAGCATGCGTCCTGGTGTCCCATAAACTTGTGTCCTAAATTTATAAATGCAGTTCATCTGGAAGAGATGCAGGCAACTCCAAGAGGATTTTGTCCTCTTTCTTCAGCAATACCCTCTTACAGGCCTATGGTGGCAGATGGTCTGCTTCTTTTCCTCTCTTCATTCAGTTTAATGTCCAAGTCCCGGAGCTGGCTGAGGAACCCCGAATTTGGGCAGATGTTTCTGTGAGCACTCACTGTCTTCAGAGCATCCACAAGTGTCATGTTTTCATGGATCATTAGAAAGGCAAGCACTAAAGTTGCTGAGCGGCTCACTCCCATGGCACAATGAACGAACACCTTACCTGCACAAACAAAAAGGCACAGCAAGGTGAGTGTGCTTTACCATTTCTAAAGTGGAAAAGACAAAGGGAAGAGAAAAAATTAGTAGAAACAAGTTAAGAAAGCAATGGTGATAATTAGTGGATCTTCATGCTTTCAGGAAGATCACCTCTCAGGCAAGGTAGTAGTTCATAATAACCTCCTGCATCTAATTTAGGCCTAAGATTGAAATAGTTGAAATTTTCTGTGGAAGGAGAAGCTTTCTGTGACTAAACTTGTTAGTATAGTTTTCTGTGGAAAAAAAAAGTTTTGGCAGAAAAATTTGGCCCAGCCCTGACTGTGATCACTGGCAAGTCCCACAAACTCTGTGGGATAGTCTGCCTGTAAAAATGGAGTTGTAATTTACTGTATCTCAGCAGCCCAGTGTGAGCTATAACTGAGGATTTAATAAAGCACTCCAGTGAAAGCAGCAGATCCTGCAGCCAGTCAGAGAGCAAACTCTGGAACAAATGGAAATTATGATAACTAGGCCCTAATCCAAACTCTGCTGACAAAAATTCAGCAGGCTGCAGATCAGGCTCGTAGTTTTTGACTTAGTTCATTAACTTCTGCTGCTTCTCTAGCTTAATAGACAGGCTGAATAAAGCTGCAATTCTGTGAAGTACTTGAGCGTGTGAAGCATTCGAGCCAGCACCGAAGTGCTGCTGTTCCCACAAGGAGCAGGAACAACATGCAGGGCAGGATCCCCAGCTGGAGCCCCTGTCAGTGTGTGAGGGGTGGGAGGGACCTGTGGGGGCACACAGATCCTGCTGATCCCTACAGGATGGGCCCATGGGGCAGCATCTGCTGTGCCATAACCTCTGCCCTTCCCTCTTCACTCCAGTCCCAGAGCTTGCCCTTCTTTCCACCATGCTGGGTTGGGGGCAGGCAGTCTTCTGCAACTCCTGGGGACCTGGCACAGCCAACTTCCCTGCAGCACATGGCATAGGCACTTTTCTCCATCCTCTGCTCAGTGGCTCTGTATGTGCTCCCCTGAACCATATGTTGATTCTGAGTTCTGTTGGTGCCTGTTACTGCAATGAAAAGTCATTTGGCTTGTGTTGAAATTTCCCCTCAAAGCTTATCTTTGCTTCTCTCTTACCTCCTGAAGAGTTTAAGGCCTTGCGTATGAAATTGGCAGCATCATAGAAGAAGACACTTAAATTGAAGGAAGGATCATCAAATGCTTCTACTCCATAGTACTCTATTTTCAGATCTGCATAATATTTGGCTCCTGTGTTGATGCTATATGGTCCATCTGCTGCATTAAGGATATGAGTAATGTTGAGGCTTTGAAGTGTAGTTTTGCTCCTAGCAGCCCACCTGTTGAAAGACATGAAGGGCACATTGGCAACGCTCCTAACATTCTGTAAAAATAGCATGGTTTAAAGTTAGTGCCTGCTCCCACTACGGAAGGATGCAGGAACTGCATCGTGCTTACAGAGGAGCAAATTTCAAGAAGCACATAGTGCTTTGCACATGAAAAATGTGATATGGAGGTGTGGAGAACAGCGGGAGCACAGACTTGCCAGTGGGTTTCTGTCAGTTAAACAAATGCCTCCCATCAGATAATCCCTGGGAACATGGCTTACTATATGAAGTGGTCAAGATTTTCCTTAAATATTTGTTTAGGAAATTTGAGAGCTAATCTCTCATTGGTAGTGTATCTCGTCTCAAGAGAGAGAGTTCACACAGATGCAGCAACACCTTGTTCCTGGTTTGGACATGAAGAGGATGCATTGTGTTCACCAGCTAGGTAAACCCCACTTCCCACCACAGACTAGGACTATAGGCATTCGACAAAATTCTGAACCTTAACTGATATATTCATGAAGAGGAGGAGTAGCTAAGAAAAATGAGGTAATGATCTAGGTAATCTGCAGTAATCCAATTGGAAGGAAATAGCAATAAATATTATTGGTCACAAGAATAAGGTATTTGCATGAAAATTCATGTTTGATATTTTCAGTTTTATCATCTTTGAAAGAAAGCTTGGATTTTGAATGTCAAGATCACTATTGTACAATCCATTTGGGTATTCCTCCTTCTGGGTTTTAATCTTGCTACCCCTATTTGACTGTTAGGACTACTGGCCTCTTGTCTGCTGCCTTAGAGCATAATTTCCAGGCCACATAATGCATCTCAAAATTGATCAATTTGGCATAGGTTCTCTGAGGACTTTAGTCTAGAATAATTTTTACCCTGCTAAATCTATGGTGGCTCAAAGAATATAAAAAGCCAATTCAGACATGCTATGAATAATCACCATTTTGCGTGTCATATGTTTCTTGACATCCAAACTCTTTACATCATCAGTTTTGAAAGCCTGTATCACAAAACCATTCCTGAAGACCTAAAAGCTGCTCCCCAGTAGTACCACACCCTTTCTTCCTCTTCCTCCTCCTCCTCCTCCTCCTCCCCCCCCCCAGGGACTGATAACAGCTTAACAATAGGACCAAGTGTTCTTACGCATCTCCCAGGTAGATATTTGGCCAGACTTGGTCCACATGATTATCAGAGCCTCCTCTGAGCCACAGGAGCTGCTGAAGATCTGATAGTGGTGGTGTTTCGTAGGAAGTGCTGCTAGTCACAGATGAAGAGTCTCTGGTGTGAAGCATCTTGCTGCTCCTTTACATGCACTCAGGCTGTATTAGGGACAGCTTTTCTGAAATGAATTGAAAGTAAATTTTCATACAGAAATACTATTCCCTAGAAAGTAGACCTGTTCATTACCCTCCAAATAGGATTCCATTATTAGAACTAGTGAGTGCAGCAGGGCCTGCAGGCGTTGCTAAAAGCATCCAGAGAGCAGGACTGACTCAGGGGTAGGACTCTACAGTAGATATGTAATTCTTCCCCTGAGAAAGCAGCATAAGATCATGTGATTTAATTTCTTGTCAAGTAACACTATTGGTAAAGAACATCTGCACCACCTGAATGCAGACTGGATGAACCTTGTAGGCACAGGTAACATTTCTCTTTTTGTTGAAGTGCTACCAGAGTATTTGGGTACACTTAATTCTGATTAGTTAAAACTGGAAGTTTTTGAATGCATCAGTTAATTGACTTACAAAGTTTCTAGGGCCACAGTAAAAATCTTAGGATGTGTATCTGAGTGCCATCTGTATTGTGCATGTGTACACACATATATACAGTGTGTACATACAATTTTATTTCATTTATAGTGATGCATTTAAACACACCTACACACATACATACATACATAGGAAAGGATTTTCACATGCATGTAAAAACATATATATTGTATATGTCTGTATGTATCGAAAGAGTAATCGAGAGGATTTGAACTAGTTTTTCCTGTCTCAGTTGAATATCCCTGGACACTCAGCTATACTGGTAGTCCTGTGCCTGTCTGTCTCAATCTCTCCTCTGGGACCTGTTCCACTTTGTATAAATAATGTGATAGCTACTTCCCTCCAGAGAGGGGCCATTTCTCTTGTCTGAGGGGCAGGGTACTTACCCAGAATGTGAGAAAAAAAGAGTATGTTTGAAATTATAGAGCTAAAAGTTCTGGCATTGTTGTCCTGTTGAGAATCCCATCTAGGGCTCCCTCACAGGTCTCTGAGATCACAGACTCTGAACCCTCACAAATCATGCTGTGGAATATAGGCAACCCTTTTGCAATGCTGTTTGCTGGTTTAGACCCAGCAAGCCCAGGTCAGATGGTTCAGCTGGAAGCAAGCTCAATCAAGAGCAAGATATCCAGGCAGTCCCTTCTCTGAGACTTTAGGAACATTTCTCCTGCCTGGATCTCATTATCCTGAATTGCTGTTCTTGCCCCCTGAAACTCATGAGATTTATTTGGTTGCTTGTTCTTACTAGAGTCATAATCAATGTGGAAGGCACACTAACTCTTCTTTGGGAAGGAACTCTTCCCAAAGTAGGGTAAATGGTGTTTATTCTGGTATGGCATTAGCTTTCACTCTAATGCCTGAATGCCTAAATCTAAAGTTTGGGTTTCTTTTCTCAGCAATTTTAGAAAACAAGTGTAGATGGGACCTTCAGAAGTCATCTGGTCTGTCCCCTGCCCCACAGCAGCAGCAGCCATACGGATGTTGCTTCTAAAACAACAACTTTGTCCATGTACATTATTTTTAACAATGTAGGCTGATTTGGGGAATAAGCAGAAAACAAGGGAGAATATATTTTTGCTTACAGGAAAAGAAGTGGAGTTGATGTGAGGCATATTACTGAACATTCACATATATTTCTGAATCCTCAGTCTAAATTTGCTTCCTTTGCCCCTTCCTCCCTCCTCCTCCCCACAAATGTTAAGTGCAGTTATAGCTTTTTGTATGTTCCAATAAGAAAGAGGTCTCCCTAGGGTAACTACTTAATAAGCAAGATATGAAAAGCACAATAAAGATGATGGGAGACATAGGAAAAAAAAGACTAGTTTTACTTTTAATGATGGAGGAAAAGAACTGCAGGGAAGTAGAGAGAAATAGAATAGAGATAAAAGCCTAGGTATTTTTCAGGGCAGATAATGTAAGATCAAGAGCTTTGGTAAAGGACTATGTTGTGCAATCCTAGCCCAGATTAGCGTGAAGAATAGCACAGAAAGAGATAGTGTGCATTGCCCTACAAGTTTTACTGCCTTGTGAAAGTCATGCACTGTGCTCAAGAGCTACTGCCAGCATCTTCATGATGACCTGTTTGTACTTCCACTGACACAGAATGTTAAGCTGAAGCAGTTAAAGAAAATCAAGAATAAGATAATACAGCTTCTACATCAGGAGATTAATAGGACCACGGGCTCATTTTCAAGGAGTGTGGCTGACTCTGAGTTGGTGCAAACAGTTAAGGGCTGAAGTTGTGGAGCAGATAGATACCAAACTCTCACTTCTAGACCCTGCTGCTTTACACTTCTATTGTAGCCTCTCAGTTAGTTTCAGTAATGGAGATGATGAGCAAAGAGAATTAGATTGTGTGGCCACTTGTCCAAGACCTGACTTAGAGGAGGTTCTCCCAAAATTGAGTCATATTGGTGCCAGTGACACTTCACAGACGACTCTTGCCTTTGCAGTCAGGGAAATGCTTTGCAACAGAATTCCATTTCATAAAGCAATCCTCTTTCCAAAAGGTGTGCCAGCATTGTTTTATTCACATGCCTAATGTCAGACAACTGAGCTCCTTGTGTCAACACAAGCATGGCTCCTCCCAAGAACACAGCTCCCGCCTGCGCTGCACTGACTTGAAATTGGAGTGCTCTGCAGGGCCTTCAGGGTAAGGCTTGAAATAGCTTTAGCAGATGACTGGACTAATGAGGAAAGCAATATGAGTTTTTTAATTGAAGGCCAGGGACTTTGGTGAAGGTTTTCCCCCACCTTCTACTTTGAGATACTGCAGAGGTAGCAAAAGTGCTGCCACTGATTACATTACTTTTAGCTTCCCCCTCTGGGTGGCTCCCAGAAGCTGCTCTAGTTGGAAATAGTGACAATAGGAGGGCAGGAATCCCTGTACCTGAGGGAAAAATTTCTGTCTTACAAGGTCACGAACATTTTCTGCAGAGATTTAAACCATGCAAGTAGGATAGGATTACTTTTCTTTTAAGCTGTGGTCATCTCATTAGCTTTCCTTCCTTCCTTCCTTCCTTCCTTCCTTCCTTCCTTCCTTCCTTCCTTCCTTCCTTCCTTCCTTCCTTCCTTCCTTCCTTCCTTCCTTCCTTCCTTCCATCCTTCCATCCTTCCTTCTGCCATTTCCTTCTGCCACTTCCTTCCTTCTGCCACTTCCTTCCTTCCGCCACTTCTGCCACTTCTGCCACTTCCTTCCTTCCTTCCATCTTTCTTATCTTTCTATCTTTCTTTCCTATTTTTTTCTGCTTAAAAGTAAAACAACAGAAACAAAACAGCTCAACCTATGGGAGACTTTTGAGGCCGGACAGAGATTTTAATGGCAATCCACAAAATACAAGGTAGCACACAGGCTTTAAAACTGTCTTGTCATTTTGCATCATTTCCCACCCACTTGGAGCGCTGGGGTACAGCCCAAATGGCCAGCGCCAGCTTAGACCCGTCTGGCCTGTGGAGCCTGGGTTTCCCCAGTGGTCCAGGAGTTGCCCTGGAGGTCCAGGCTAGAGGTGGCCATAGGTGACATTTCCTGGCTGCAGGGAGCACCCAGGAAAGGCTGTGGGTGACTCCATGCTGTCTGCATGCAGCTGGGGGCAGCTCCTAAGGGAGTAAGTCATGCCAGCACATTGTCTACAACAACCTAGTGGAGCTTTGTATCTCCACAATATTGTCCAGCCGCTTGAATACTACAGTCTGCAAAGCTTTTTGGTTTGGTTTTTGGTCTGTTGGTTTGGTTTATTTTTTTCCTTCCTTTCTCTGTGGTGGAAATGATTGCCCTTTTCTACTGAACATCTCTGGAAAAAAAAAAAAAAAGAAAAGAAAAAATCCACACAAATGCCCCAGTGACTTGAATTGGCTAAAGCACTTAATAGATTTGTATTGCACTTGAAGATTCTAGTGGAAAAAATCTGAGCGCCATTTTGGGGGTAAAAATGCAAATACTCTAAGATATTGCATAATTAATTTTGTTATTTCAAAAAAATTTTACCATTTCCATTTTTCTATTCAGCTACTTTGTTTTGGAATTTGTTCTCCTGTATTGCACAAAATATTTTAAAACATTGAAACAAGATGAAATAGCTTGCTCCTTGTTGAGAAAAATATGTTTTATTTCACTAACAATGAACACAGATTGAATAGCCACCTATTTGCCTAGCCCAAATTTTCACCTCTGTAACTCCCTGCCATTTTGCCTTGGTTGTTCCCTTGTCTCCTCAAGATGGAACTGAGCTGTAAAGAGATTAAATCAATGTCTGGAGTCCCAAGAGGAATCTGACAGGACGTTAGTTGGACCCAAATCATCTTTGCTCCTTCCCTTTTGCTAGCACCTTCCTGGCTGGCACAGCTCTGCCTGTGGTTATGCTGATAGCCCAGATGGGGACAGGTGTCTTTCAGTAACAAGTCCTTACATGAGATTATTGAGAGCCTCAGGCACAGCAGGGCCTGTGGATACTGCAATAGCACAAACCCAACCTAACAATAATATGATACAGAAAGCTTCTCCAGCCAAATATCCTAAATTCCTGTATCAAAAACCTGACAAACTAAATGGTTCAAAATTCCAAAGCATGGGGTCAGAATATAATTCATGTGAAAGGGAAAAAATTTAAAAACAGCCTCTTGATGCATTTGAAAATGCTGTCTACTCTGGTTTTTTCCTTCTCTTTTCTCTCAGCAAGCATCTCTGCACTCTTCTTTTACACTCGTTGCTCTTTTCTCTCAGGTAATGTGTAACACTATGGCTCTTTGTCCTCCTGATGGAAAATTCCAGATGGAAAGAAGTGTGTTTCACAAGGAAATGATCATGTTAGTCGAAATAATCTTTTAGATACTGTAACATGAAATATGATATTCCTTTTTGTTAAGAAGACCCAGTCTGTGTCTCTATACTTTGGTCAGAATCTGATGCTAAGAGAGCCCAGGAGTCTCTTGAGGTAGAGCTGAAAGCTTCGTGTGCAGAAACAGGCACATTTAAAAGCAATAGCAAAGTTAAAACAGCCAGATGGGAACCTAGCAGGCAACCGAGAGGGGAACTCTCTGTTTGCCTTGCAAGCCTACAGGGGCTTGTTTGCAGGAATTAGAATCTCTCACCAGCAGTTCACTGCAGCTCTAATACCAAGTGGTATTGAAAATGAGAAGCAGGTTATGGCTGATGGTTTAAATGAGGTACCTATGGGAATTTAGAAATGAGATCCTGGACTTGTCTTGGTGTAGACTGTGCACATGGCAGAGCAATATTGCTTTCTTGGCTGACTGCATCATATATTATGGCCTTTTATTTTGCCCACAGTCAAACAGCAGGGAATAGTAGAAGTTCATTGCTCCAGCTCAGTGTTCAAACTCTGATCTGCCTCGCTAGAGGCAGTGCCCCTGAATAATGGAAAGCAGAATCGGTCCCTCAGCCTCAGAGCAGGTTCATGTTCAATGCAGCATTGTACAAATGCTGCCATTATTTTGGAGTGAAGAGAAAAGCAAAATGTACAATTAAAGCTCTGTTTGGTTCAGGTTTTAAGAGAATTTACTACCTGGGAAGGATGCCAGATTGAGGGCTCTGGAAAACACAGCCTGCCCTTTAACCGCGGTGTCAGGAAAGAGCAGGAGCAGCCTCCAAGCCTCCTCCATGACTTCCCCCTCAGCCCAGCCCAGCTCAGATTGCAGATGCCCCTCACCCTACACTGGCAACCGCGTTTTACAGGGTGGGAGAAAATCTGAGTCTTCACACCTCGTCACCGCTTGGTCTCCCTCCTGACATCTCCATTTACATCCAGCCTTGTACATTTATGATGAGGCCCTCTCACGTCTCCAAACTGAGCTGGAAGGTACCAACTTCTGCTTGCAAGGAGTCTGAGCTGGGCTGGAAAGCTAAAGGCTCTTCCTCTGTGAGTCCTCCTGTTCCTGTGTAGGGCTGCCCATGGTGATGGAGGCACTGTGCCGCTGCCCCACAGGAGCTGCCTCCACCTGGGGAAGGCAGGAATGCACAAGGCCGTTTCAGTAGAGGGAGCAATCCCAGGGCAGGGCAGGTGCTAGGAATCAGCCTCAGACAGGGTTTGGATAGCCAGAAGAGAGCTTCTGGTGGTGAGGCAGGTCCCAGGTGAAGTAGGAAGACATGGCTAGACACAAGCATGCAGGTGGAGGTGGAGCCCAAGCCTCTCAGCTCAGAGGGACCCCTGAGTGAGGTGGGGAGCCCCGGTGAGGCCTCCCAGCAGCCCCATCCCAGGTCACACAGCCACTGTTGCCCTTGGATAAGGCAAGCCCCCGGGAGGGGCAGAGCTTGCTGAGCTCAGTGGGGTGAGCTTCACCTGTGCCTTGCTAGTTTTTGGGAAGAGGGTGCTACCTTACAGAAGCGCTCCTGGAGAGCATTTCCTCTTCTCTGCAATGTAATAGACCTGCAAATATTTTCCCAAAACTTGTCATTCCAAAGGGGTAGAACCCTTGTGTTCCCTCCCTCCCTCCCTCCTCCCCCAACCCTCCTATCTGAGTCACGCAGCCTAGGAAGGAGCACTTGCCCACGCACATGGCTAAGGCTGCAGGAAAGGATGGCTTAAAAATGGAGGCACTGGTTGGAAAAATGGGGAGTCCTGCTGGCAGTGACAGGTCATGGCTGTGGCATGACACCAGCTTTCAGATTCAAAAGAGATAAAAAAAGAAGTATTACCTTAGCAGCTGGCATCTCTAAGCTATGGAATGAACCATCCCCAGCAAGACAGCGCTGCCCTCCACAGGCTGCTAGCACAATTTCCGACTGTCTGTGGATATATTCGAGCCTAGGGTGATGCTTTCCCCTTTATTTCTCCTCTGGGGCATTCCCGTCCAGGGTACAGCTAGGAATTCAAGACCCCCAAAACTACTGATTTTTTTGGATGAATCTCAACTGTGCTAATGCTTCTCCCTGAATTAAAATAGTCTTAAGTCCTGCTGCCAGCAGCCATAACTGCTGGATGCTGTAATCAGGGGAGCACACAATCACCATGCAGCTAACTGCTTCTAATAGTAGAAACTTCACTCTAATCTTACATAACACCAGTAATGGAGCAGAGAGGCTGTGGCTTCTGAGGAGCCTAGAAAGCTTTCTTGGGCAGCTCATGCCCTGAGGGCAGAGAAGCTGCAGCTGCAGTGAGAGCAAGAAAAACAAAATTACCTTGATATTGATAACAGTTCAGTGAGTGCTGTCACAGCCAGTGCTGTGCCAAGACTTCACTGGCATCACAGGCTGTCGATAGGTGTAAGTTATGGTCAGTTTTGATAAAAATGGTGTCAGAGGCCAGACTGAGAGAGGGATGTGGGGAAATAATGTCTTGCAAGCTTCAGGAAAGACAAACAAGGATGTTAATATATTGCTATTAAAAGGGGCTCCAAAGCACTTTGACTTCTGCAGGCAGTATGGATTTGTGCGACTGTGGATTAAAGGGTTTTTTTTCTTCTCCTTGATTTACTCCTCAAATGATTTTTATCTGGCTGCTGTTATCAATACAAAATTGACAATGCTGTCAAGTTTGCAAGATTTCAGAATATTTGAAGGCATGAGAAAAGGGTTTTGATATTCCTCAGTCGTTTGGCAGGGGTAGCTTTGAGCTGTCTCTCCCTGCACTTTTAACTTAAGTAGTGCTCTCCTTGCTTTGCCTTTCTTGAAAGGGTACATACAAAAAAGGCACCTTTTTCTAAGGCTGACAAAGCTGTACAAATTCTTTGCTATGGAATCAAGAGCAAACTTCAAAACTCTGCAGTAGATCTATTTTGGCACTTGAGTTTTTCAGGCATATCATAGAGCTTTCCAGTGACACTCTCAGCTCCGTTGGGGCAGAGCGGAATGTTTTTTCTTTTGATTTTTTTTTTCAACTGCTGACTTTAAAATCATTATTTGATTTTGATTAAGTAATCTTTTTAAAAGATTGTATGTCACAGAGGAATTGACCACTGATGAGCACATGAGAATAACTAAAAGAAGATGTTAAGACATAAAACTGGGATTTCCTGTCTCTTGCAACTTTTGATTATGTGTCTCATGAATATTTGCTCCTCATTTCTTACCTTAAATTTGAAGAAATACAAGTGAGTGGTTTTTCTGTTGCACCTCCCTGGTTCCAGGGTGCCGGGTAAATCAGAGTGAGGTAGGAACTGCCTCATCAGTGGGCAAAGCAGGGTGTGGAGCTGCCTCTCCAGGCTGTGAGGGATGAGGGCCAAGGCAGTGGGGACGTGCTGTTGCTCCCTGGAGCTCCCAGTCCCAGGGTTACTGGGAAGGAGTTTGCCTGCCTGGCCCTGCTACAATATCTCTATGAGAAGCAGGCAGCACTGAGCGTCCCCACTTCTGAGACTGAAGCTATGCAAGCCTTGCAGTTGGTCAGGCAGGGCAGAAGCCAGAAAAGGGTTGTTTTGTCCCAGCAAGTTTTTGGAGAGTGTTTTCACTTTATTGCCAGGTTCCACTATATCTAGCCAGGTTTTATGCTGTTGTTTTTCTGATTCTGTTTCATGCCCTAGGTGTGGACTGTAGGTGGATGGCAAGGCTGGTAGGTAGGAGATGGAGGGGAGAAGAGCCTCCAGCAAAGCAGCAGCCTCAGGGCTCCCAAGAGGAAGAGTTGAGCAGAGCTAGAAGGAAGGAGCATGTCCTTGCTGGAGGTTGTGCCTGCTGCAGGTGGTTTACAGCAGACAGTTTGGGAACACACCGCAAACAGAACAGTCCATTTTCCCAAAGCAAACCTCTGTGCCTCCAGCACAGCCTTGGGAAGGCTGGCCCCTGGCTGAGGAAGTTGCTGCGAGCAGGAATCTATTAAGGACTGTGACATTCTCAGGTACAATGGCAATGGGAGTCACCTGTGAGCTATAAATAGCACTAACATCCTTTCTCTCCATGCCTGGAATCCAAAAAGTCATTTTTGCGGGTGCTAGTGAAAATGAACAAAGCTTTGAAGAGCTTTTATTTACATTCTCTTTGCAGGCTGGAAATTTTCTTAGTAAGTAGTGACTAGTTTTTCTTACTGACTCTGAATTTTGCATTTACTTTAAGGGAAAATACTGGCTTTTTTTTCTTTTTGAATTTTAAAAAAAATCATATATAATTTTCATATTTTTACCTCATCTATGTGGGAAGAGCTATTGTGACAGTACAGCTGGGATCACAAGTATTCATTTTGAAAAATCCTCTGTGCAATTGCAGGAAAAGGGGGAAAAACCCAGGAACCTAAATTCAGTCTTATATAAATCTTACATGCATTTTTAACAAAATAATGAAAATGTTTTGGTTTAGAATTAAGCAAATAATGCAAGATGTTTGGGCAGGTTTTGTGGTGGTTATATTGAGAGACCAGACAGCAATAGTGGTTGCAGTAAAAGGAAAAGCTTTACATGCCAATCAGACAAGATCTTCCTACGGTTTGATAAGAAACAAAGATGGCTTTGTTAAGGAGCTATGAAGACCTGAGAGCAACACTGGCAAAAGGAGCCTTTTCAAAATATTTAGGGTCCACTTGATGAAGTCTTGTCATAACATGATTAAGTCTCACCTGTTATGCAACTCTCCTTTGCTCTTTATAGACAGCAGAAAACACAAAGGTCTACAAAACAGGCACTTTGCTCTGGGATAACAAAAGAACCCCTGCTACAAGATCAACTAGTGGAGCTGGAAAAATTAGTCAAGCTTTTAAATATCCAAGAGGGGCTGTGTTTTTTTCGCAGTGATGCCAACTAATCTAATTCTAGATTAGAATGTTTTACTGACAACCCTTGTCTTAAGCCAGTGGGCAGTGCTGCGGCTAGTGAAACGCTGTGATTTTTCCTGCTGCCACAAGATGGCAGGAAAAAACAATGTTGGGGAATTTAAAAATACACAGAGATGGGCCTCGCAGAACGGAATACACTCCTGGCCGGCATTTAAAGGGAGAACTTACAAGAAACTGCACGTTGGATGGAAGAAAAATGTGACATGCATGGAACTAATTAGATTGGTATTGACCTGGGTGTATACATCAAAAGATCTACACCGTATCCTTTCCCATGCAGGTTTTGTGTATAAGAAAAGCCTGCGACAGTGCTCATTTTTTTCTGAACACTGTGCAGTTTGGCCTGGTTTTGTTCTGCTGGCAAAATCTGTTGTACAAACCAGTCCAAGACATAATGCACTCACCTAAAGTAAAAAGCAAGGTGATTATTTTAGTCTTTTATACTGTCTTCCAAATATGGTTCTCTTCCCATTTCCTGTTCCTCCAGCCATAGTAGAAAAAAAGCCCAGCTAGAGGACACTGCTCTGGCTTTTGGGAGACACGAGGGACAGCAGCTGGGCAGGAGGGCACGCCTGGGTGCTAACAGGCTGTGGCACTGGGTTGCTGGGCTGGGCTGTGGGGTCAAATCAGTGTCCCTCCTGCCTGTTCTCCTGGGAAAACTGGCCCTTCAATGCAATGGGCGTCACAGGAGCTGCTGGGGCTCTGGAAGAGGGCTGGAAGGGAGGAGTCTGGGCTGTTCATGCTCTCTCCCCAGCTGCTTTCACTTCAAATACTTTTCTTAAAGGAAGTAAACCCTCTACAAGAACAGAAATTGGTTTGGAAAGTACAACCAGACTGGCTGGGGGTTTTGAGTCATCGGGAGGCGTTCCTCCTCAGCAGCCAGTGTGGTGGTTCCCCTCCATTCTTCTGACAGATAAAAGAAAGCTGAGGAAAACTCACAAAGATTATTGCTCACCAGGAGCTCGTTAACTGGTAGAAGTTAATTGTGAATGGCACCTCTGCGCAGGCCCGGTGGGTCCCGGCCCTGGTCCCGGCCCTGCCACACCACTGCTCCCCAGCATGGCCTGGCCTGGCCCGGCCCGACCCGGCCTGGCCTTCCCTCACCGAGACATGGAGGACGTTCATCAGTGCCTTTGCAGTTTGACTGGTGAGGGGACAAAGCTCATGGTCATGGCAGCTGTGCTGCCCCGTGGCAGTGGCCTCCCCAGAGCCTCCTCCAGCTGAGGGTCCAGCTAAGCCTGCTCCTCACCCACCCAGCCTTCCTCCTCACCCACCCAGCCTTCCTCCTCGTCCATCCAGCCTTCCTCCTCGTCCATCCAGCCTGCTCCTCAGCTGTCCATTCACCTTTCTTTCTCACCCAGTCTTCACTCCTCCTTTTCTTTCCCCCCCCCCCCCCCCCCCCCCCCCCAGCCTTCAGCCATCCTTGGAACTGATGGAGGCAAGGGGCTCGTTGGGGGCATGAGAGCAATTAGGGACTTTTGTGCTAGGACCAGTTCTTCTATTCAGTCTGTAGAGATTAAAAGCATCAAGAGGTTTAAGAAGTAGCCAATCTGTTGAGAGCCAAAAGCCAGAGGATACACAGCTGTCCTGTTTCTTATGCTGCCTTTCTCTAAACTCTGACCTGACCTGATGGAGAATGAATAACTAGCCAGCCCTTCAGGTCCAACCTGCACAGGCTCTTTTCCCACCTGTCTTATGAATGCCGTGTACACATTACTCATTACTAAATACTGAATTCTATAACATGGGCACCAAACATCCAGAATCTGCCTCCCAGGCTGGCAATACATTTGTCATTATGAACCAAGGTTCATTTCACAGTGACAACATGGAGGAGAATGACAAGGCAGCAAGAGTGAAGAAGCAAAAGCAAAATGCTTACAGCAGTTTTCAATTGTTGAGATGATGAGGGGAAAAGAACTGATAATATGGGTGCCCCTCACCTAGGCAGGAACACCCTTGTCCCATGACATGCTAAAACAGATCCTAATGCCTTCACACTTTTCCAGATTCTGATCCTACTTGGATTTTAAAGATATTCTTTCTTGTATTGCTTCTTTTCATAAAATTACTGTGGTCCCAGCTTGGTTCTGCGGTTAGAAGCTTCATTTTGTGGTGAAAACAAGTGATGGAAGGTCTGCAGCTGCTGGCAACACCACAAGAACACTGCCAGCACCCAGGAGCCTTCTTTTGCCCTTTGGCTGTCCACCTCTGAGTTATAGGGTCCCACCTGCTATTTAAAGGTAGGTTAAGCCTTCCTTGAAATTAACAGTTTAAACTGAGCACAAAATTACTTTGAATTTAGCTCATGCAGGACATCCTACAACCTGGGTCCTTTTGTCAGGCTTTCAGGAACTGATCATCTAGGTCAAAACAGCTCCAGGGTATGCTTAATCCCGCTCTGGATGTGAGGTGAGCAATAGTTTGCAGATTGAGGTGTTAGTAGTTTATGTGTGTATGGAAAAAAACAGCATTCTCTAGACACTTGCGCCCCTTCGGTGCTTGAAAGGAAAATTCTCTTTCAGCACTAAAGCATTGACTTCAAGTGTCAATTTGCTATCTTTTATAGAGAAAACAATATTGAGAAGCCATTTACCACAGGTAGTTTATCCCCAAAGCAAGGGCTGTCCAGGAATTTGAAACCACTGGGTAGAAGGGATTTTCTATTTCTATTCTACTGGGTAATAAAACTCTATCTGAGTTTTTAATTTTTGTTCTGTTGAGCAAGGTATATATGCCTGAGAGGGAACAAACACATGTGCACATCAGCTCTGAAGGGAGGAACCCCCTGCACAGGTGACATAATCTCCCTCATGGTGCTGGATCATGTCTTGAGAGGTTACACTGACCCCTGCTCTTCTCTGCAACTTTCCACTATTGCCGCAAGTAAGGCTGAGATTGGATGGATAAGTCTTAACCCAAAAGATCTAATCTGATCCAAAATGCAGGGGCCCATAGCTATGTGAGCTTAATTGGGCCCTTCTCTCTATTTCTGAGACTGTCAGGCACAGGAAGGGGGCTGCTGACTGTTGGAACAGAAAAATGTGTCACAGAGCTGAGGTGCTTTTCTTATCCTGACTTACTTAATGTCTGTCCCACCTCCTTCTTCCATAAAGATGTCTGTCATGCCTGTCCCATTTTCTGCCTTTCTAGGTTCATAAACAATAGTGATTACCAGGTAACTTCATCTCATCTCTCTATTAGCTTAACCATTCCCTTGATGGATCACAGACTGGGTGATGACAGGCAAAATCTCTGTCATTAAAAACTCAAACTCCCTCTGCTCTCAGAGGTGCTGGTATGCGATGGAGCTGCCCTTGCACACAGGCAGCCTTGCCTTCTGCCCAGTTACATCTCCACCAGGCAGGATGGTGTATCTTGACTTTACAGCTGCTCTGTGTGGCTACACATGCTTTCACAGCAGGATCTATCAGCACCAACCACCCTCCTTGCAGGGATCTGAAAGAGTGCTGCCTTTTGTCACAGGAATAAGCCTGCTGTCCCCAGAGAACATGAAGACAAAATCCTGGCCAAAGAGGGAACCATGAGAACAGAGCTAAGGTTATGACTTTGTAAATGTTTATATTCAGTCTGTATTTGATGTCTGGATAATAAAATGACCAGTCTCTTACAGAAATGTAAGGCAGGTTAAACAACAGAGGGGCACAGAGTGGTTTTCTTGAGCTGCAGCACAGAGCATGTGCAGAGCCTTACCATTCCCCACTTGCCACCTTTGTGGCTGATGGATGCTTTCATGCAGTATCTCTTCCTAAGCCCTTCAGATCTGAGCTGTAAGTATGGTTAATACAGCTGTGCTTTTTTTTTTTTTTCTAAAAAGAATGGCTTTCCCTTTGTACTGTGTGCATTTTTTCATGCTGCTTTGGTTCACTCACCGTTTTCCTCAGTTTGGTAAAGAAACTGTCTGTGAAAACAAGAATGGAAAAAAAGAAAATTATCAAAGACAGATTTTTAATATACAAGGGAAAAAGATGTTTCAAAATGAGTCTGTTGGGTTATGCACCTAAGTATTATTTCTGCCCTTGAAAATCTTTCACTTACAGTGCTTAATTGGTCTGTGCGAATCCATTGCTTAAGAGGTAATTGGCCATTTTTATAGAAGGATCAGAAAGAAAAACACTTGAGGCTGTTGTTCTAACCATTTTTTAAAAAGGGAAAAAAAAGGAATTATGGAAAGAATATGTTTTAGGTCATCATCCAGCCTCTCTTGAAACTGTGCAAATTCACTTGGTGAAAACAGCAGCAGACACAATGAAATGAGTTGTATATGAAGAACTGAGATCTCAAATGTGATATTATGCAGAAAGTAAAGAGTCTGTACTAAATAAGTAACAGCTCAATGTTTTACCAAGGGTGCACTTTGATTTTGATGAATGTTAAAAGAACCTTTAGCCTTGAAAATAAAGAGGATAATTTCTCTCTAGGCAATGGCTGCTCGTGAAAGCCATAAAATAAGAGCACTGAAGCCCTAATTTTATAGTGCTTTTTAAATGATTTTCAAATGGTCCAGCTGCTTTGTGCCACAATAGCACAAGGCAGAGATATTTACGCCGGCAATAACAAGCATGCATCAGCCTGCCCAGGCTGCTCTCCACAGGCAGCCTGCGGGAGGCGAAACACACGTGGAAAGATGATACTTGCCAATGTGGATTGATCACAATCACACCATGGTCAGAGCAATCTTGGGAAGCCGCTTTTTCCACTCGACAACTTGACTGTTTTCCCTGTCTGTGTGTTGCCTTCGAAGCGCAGGATCTATGCTGCTGGCAGCGCTGGCTCTATGTTGACACTTGAGAGCCTGCCAGCAATGCGTGCCTCTTAGGCCATACTGTCCTTGGCAGACGTCTCCTTTTGGAAACAGGAGGGCAAACTCACCCCTGGGTTACACTACTGGTTTGGGGTGGGAGTTTCCACAAGGACTAGCATGGCCCCAGCTTTGGTGTGTTCTGATGGAGCACTGCATTACCTTCTCCAGTCCTCAGCCACTGAGCATCTGTTGTCAGCAGGGTGAGAAAACTGTCTCCCATCTAGGTGACTTGTACAGGTTGGGCAATATTTTCCCCTTTTCATCTGCTGATCCAAATTAGCAAAACAGGTTAGCAGCTTTTTGTGTCCAGGGATACACTTAAGAGCTTTAATTTTAAACAGGGACCTATTTTCTCTTGGAGGTGAGTTTTAAGAGTTTTAATGAGCAGAATGGACAGCAAATGAGGAATGTATCCCAGAGGAGTACCTAGCATATTTGCTGCCTTCATTTAACCAATTGATTGAGGAATGAGAGGAGCATGCAACATTCAGGAACATTCTATACCCTAAACAGAGAGGAAAAATACATTTGATGCCAAAGCTTTAGGTCATGTTTCATTCATCTTTATCTCATATTCAGATTGTTCGTCTGACATTTCTCTTTGTCACTTTGTGTTCTTTTAATTTCATACGAGTTTAGAGTTTACAGAAGTGTATATGTAATATGTATGTGTATCTTAGTTCAGCAGCTTGATGGAATTGCTCACGACTGGGTAACTCTTTAGGTAGCATTGCCTAGAGGAAAGTGGCAAAATATCATAAGGTAAGCCAGCATAAAGGAAGAAGATTTGCTTTTTTCTAAGAATACAGCAAATAAAGATTTTTCCTTTCAAAACAGAAAGGAATACACATAGTGCTGTTCCAGGCTGCACAGAATAGTGCTATGGTCACAGATTGCATAAATTTGTACTTCTGCCTCACTCGCATCTCATCTCATCTCATCTCTGAGAGATCCAATTTACAGCAGCTGAGATAAAGTAGCCTCCAGGGTATTACATACAGCCCTTTCATAAATCAAGAACTGCTTTTTGTTACTAGAGATCTGAGTCCAGAAACAGAGAAAAACACATGGCATGAGGCTTTGAAAATGGCCAGCTGGCATGTCTCTGCAATAGCTCTTTGCAGCTTTTGACTATTTCTCAGATGAGAAAGTAACTATTTTTAGTTATTTTTGTTGTGTATTCTGACAAATCAATACAGAAAAATTAAAAATAATAAATTGGTGATTTCTTACTGAGAGAAACTCGCTTCCCTTTTATAATTGCTCTTCTTTTTTCTCTCCTGTGACAGCAGATACATTCTGATGATTACTAGTACACCATGTGTGATCCTTGCCACTGATGTGGATATGGTTTTGTTGGTCACTCCTAATCTCTCAGGATCCTGCTGTTTTCCCACGAGCCAATGAAGACATTGTCTGTAAGTGGATAATTAGGCTTACCTGAGTGGTTGAGTGACATTTAGTTAATGCTGCTAAAGTAATTTATGATTGCTTAATGCGAGTGCTGTGTAAGAGCAGCAGTTTACCACCGAGACAGGGACTCATCATTTGCCCTTGTGAATGCACACAGAATGTACAGAAATGTGCAACAAGGTCAAAGTTGACTGTGTCTTCTATGAAAGCTCATCATTACAAGAAGCTCAAATTATCTTGTTGCCTTGTAATGTATTCCTGTCTGTAGAGCCCAGTGCCCACCACACTCTAAGACATTTTTTCCCCTTTTGTGTAAGAAAAAGTAAGGTAGTAGAAGAATGGTACAAGGTTGCAATTTCTGAATATACTCATATCTGGAAATGCAGAATTCCACATTATTTCACTTCTGCATAGAAATAAGTGTAACAAGTTTTACTGACTTCAGATGGCTACAATCACATTGAAGACTGCTAGCCCAAACACCCTACAAAAATACACCTCAGGAGGTAGCTCAGGTCCCTCTATAACTGGGTTTCAAATAGTTGAACACACTGAGGTTTTAGCATAACTGTACAATGTTTCTTTGCTGAAGTGATATTACCTTTGCTGATCCAGTTAAACTCCAGCTAATAAACCTGCCTGCTTAAGATCAGCATGAAGTTTGACTTCTGCAGGATGTTTTACATATTTTGCCCTCAGCTGCTTATTATATAGCACTTCAGAAAACATTGTACCTTTAAACCCAAAGGGTCTTGGCCTTGGCCTTGTAAATCAGCAATGGCTGATAGCCAGACAAATATTTAATAATCAGTTTGTTGACAACTTCAAAGTCCTTCAGGATGAAAGTCATCATGTTAAGTCAGCCATCCTTACTTTATTTTATGATATATTTAACTTGTTTAAAGATGCTGAACATCAGATTTCTGATAAAAGCCTACAGAGAAATAGTTCTTATAAAATACAGCATTAATTCTAGACTGATCTTTGATTTCCAAGTAGCTGCTCAGAAACTGCACATAAATGGTTCCACAGAAACAAGAAGTGACAATACATGGTACTGCTCTGGGTTATTTTAGCTCTGGCACAAGTCCTGATGCTGGCATGGGTTTGCTCAGTAACAGAAACATCCATTGTTTATTAACTTCACTGAGTACTGGGTTGGGCCCTAAATGCACATACTCTCTCCATTCCCCATTTCTATCTCATGAAGAGCCCATGAAACCTTAATCTCAGGTGTTATTCCTATTTGTTTTATTGATGTTGGCACAATCAAGAAAATTCCATCTGTAGCACTTGATCAACTTCAGTTTCACTCTTTGGAGTCTGTAACTTGTATTTAAGCTGGTATTAGTGATCAGCTGTTCCATTAACAAAGAAACCGGTTTACATTTTTATTTCTGTTAGCTGAATGTTCTCAAAATTTAATCTTTTCCTTACTACACATACACACTGTTGTTATCTATATATTTTTTTCATTATATTCTCTACCATTTCTTTCCCACTACAAGACAGAATGTGATTGAAAGAAACATTCAAGAGTAGTTTAGAACATGTATATTCACAGGCATTAAAAGGAGGTCTTGAAATTGCACATAAAAGGCTGTCTAAAATCAAATGTTGCTGTTAAGAGAACACAATTTCAGTGATGTTTGTCTTAAATCTTTGCCTGTACTACCTGTCAGGCTCAATTCTACAAATCCCTACACATGGTTCTAATAAGTAAAAGAGGTAATTTCCAAGTGTAGTTACAAGGCTTAACCGGAAAGGCAAGTGTCAGTTTCACACTCCCCTAGCGAAGCGCTGCACGCCGCTGTGGCGTCTGCCTTAGCACAGCCAGGCTCCAACCAGGGCCCCGTGCTGCTGGTGTCCCCACCCGCACGGCACAGGGCCACCTGCCGGCTGCCACGCTCCTGCCTGCAAGAGCAGGGACATCAGGAAGCAGGCGGCCATCTGTGAAACCAAGTTTTGTAAATGCAGATTACTTCCCCAATGTCACCTAGCTCATTTTTTGGCTTTGCTGTTTCATAGCTAAAAGAATGGCCACTTTAGCTGTAATCAGTGGGCAATCAACAGGGTTTTTATTTTCCCCTGCTTCTGTCCTGTAGGAATTATTGTCATTTCTAGATATTTCAACAAGTTTGCAACCTGATGATGGTGGAAAAAACCCTTGTTTTGACATCACACTGGGCACTAGGCACTTTGAGTGAAGATGATTGCATGCTTTCTCTATGCTCCAGAGTGAAATACCCATCTGCACAGTTTTCAGAAATAGTGAAGTCTGTTGTCATTCAGAATATCCATAATTTGTCAAAATTTCAACTGCAAATCAAGTTGTTATATAAACAGCCAAAATCAGAATACTTTTTAATGTGAAAATTTCCGTTCTAGTTAAAATTACACCAAAAAAGGTAAAAACCAATTGTTCAATTTTAAGGCTGCTTAGGATCATGAGTCTGTCTTGTGCTTTGTATGGTAAATGCTGTAGCATTTATAAAATCTGTATGTTGCACAATTATAAATTATTACAAAGCAATAAAGAAAGTCGAATTCTCTTTTTAATTGTTTTTCTGTGCAGTAGGTTCTTTCTTTAATGGATAGTCCTTTTGCTTTCTTCTGTGCTAATTTTGTCTATTTTAAGGCAATGAAGTTTACCAATGCTAATTATATAAAGTTGGACACCATATGTTAATGAGCACTGTATTCCCCAGCCCTTCAGAACAGCTCAGCCTCAAAAAACACTTACATATTGCCTATGTAGAGATTAGGCCACTCTTCACCCACGTGATTTAATTCCACTTTGCAGCTGTCCAAAATATCTGGCAGTTCCTGGGCAGAGGGAGTGCCAGGCTCAGAGCACTCCTGGGCTGACAGGGTCTGTCTTCAGGTGCTGACCCTTTTGGAGGCCTCTCGCAGAGTCAGGCCGAGGAGGGAGGGCCTGCTGGCAGCTGCTGCTGTGGAATGCACAGGCAGGGTTTTGCTGAAGCAGGCTCTTTCTGCCGCTTGATGTTCCCAGGCAGGTGGCTGCCTCTAAATACAGCTCGCGCCTTGACGCCTCCCTGGATTAGCTCAGCACTACATCCCTGATGCAACTGGGAACAGCCAGAAAAATGAACCTTCTGCTTTAAGTGAATCTTATGCAAAAAAATGCTACTCTCATCCTCACATAAGCTATGGTGCTGTTCCTGCCGGCATAGAGCTTTCCCTGTGAAAGAAATGTCAGTCAGTGCAACTGAGACGCAGTCCCAAATGCCTCATGTGACCCAGTTCTAATAATAAACTACCACGAAAGAGGGGACAGCACAGCTTGAGGGTGAGTTCAAAATAAACACCATGAGAACACTGGTCCTGGGCCTTACCCAAGGTTCACCAAGCCCACTGTTTTGTGCTTGACTGTGACTGAAAGTGAATGCCTACAGAATGTAAGAACACAAGCACGAATCATAATTGTGTATATAATAATAACACTCTCCCAGCTTCCAGTTGCAGTTTATGAGCTTGCTGATCTGGATGGAGTTTCTAAGTATTTGGTAACCCTGAATGGATTTCTGTCCCTCAAATTTTTCCACTTGAATGTCTATAGGCTTTTACACTCTGCAGCATCCTGTGGCAAGTGTTACACAGCTCACGTAAAGCCCTCCTCTTGTTTCAGACCTGATTTCTAGTGACTTCATCTGATGCCCTCAGTTCTTGTAGTGGAAAATAAAATGAAGAGATGTTTTCACTGGAACTTTACATGGGTCCCTTCAGGTGACACTGATTTTATGATTGCTTTAAGCAGATTTAAGTCTGCCAGAGCTGTAGCAGGGACAGTTCCGTTCACTTGCACCTTCTCCCAGGTTTGCAGACCCTCTTGACAAATGTGTATTTTCTGAATGAAGTGCCACTGGGGAGGCAGTATTTTTCCTTCATTTTGGTTCCCCAATCTAACTTGCCAAACTAACATTCAAAATACAAGTTTTTATGCTGATAGTGGAAAGCAGTGAAGTACTAATGTCATGTCACATCATTACTTGAATTATGGATAGTGTGACAGGTGAGGAGGTCCCTTTTCCTCTTAGCACATTGCAGCAGACAATGCTTTCTGTTTTAAGAAGTTACAGGACTGTTTTTCTGCTTTTGCTTATGTTGACTGGAAGCTTTTCCCCTGCACAAATGTGCACTCAAAGTAAATCTGTATATAAAGAAGCAATACAGACAGGCAGGAAATATAAGCAACACTGACTCCACAGATTAAAAGCACTTCTGTGATTTGACAATGCCCTTGAAAAAAGTTTCTAGCCAATTCATTCCTTCCACTGAGGTAAGTAAGTCTTGCTTACAAGATCACTACCATGCCATTGGTGGCATGGATGCCCTACTGACTCAGCTTCACTCTGTGCTCTTCCTTTCCCTGCCCGTGGTGAAACAATACTCTCCCAGGATGAGCAGTATATTCAAGAGCAGGTACTAATTTACAACAGGAGCAGCTTTCACAGCTGTGGCTTTGTAGGACAGATGCTCAGAGGCATGCAAAACATTATCCTGATGGGAGGATTCCATTAATCTTGCTCACATGTGTCTAATTTTGCCCAGCCTAAAGCCATTCAGATGCATTATTTCACTCACATGAATTTCAGATTTTTCAATGCTGTGTCTTCAAAAGGTTTCCAGACTAAAACATACTGTAATTTGAATGAAGTATAAATTATAATGAAATATTAACTCATATAAATCCCTATTAATTTTTCTGTGAACTTCAAAGCAAACAAAGCTCCTCCTCCACCGCTTTGCTGCTTTGTGAGGTATAAAGATTGTCCTAGCACTGTTGGGTTTTAAATTTGATTTCCTATTTGATCTTTTCACACAACAATGTCTTACCTTTCTCTCATCAATGGAGCTCTTTTGCATGTTTAGGAAAATCTCAACAGTCAAACTGATGTCTGAAAGGATCTTAAATATGCTTATTTTGCAAAGCACTTGTGTACAGTGAAATAGGGAGGGATTTCTACATTCCCCTAAATGCTAAGCAGAATCAGCATTCATGTCATAACCTCTGCAAGAATGAAAAAGGAAATATGGTCTGGAAAGGAAGAGGTTCAACTCCCAAGTCACCATTATATTAGTCTTCTAATAACCTTGCAAGTCTCTTCCAGCAGAGAATAAAATAATCAGAACTGATGCTTCAAATGCAAACAAGCAAGCAGAAATGTATTTACTTAATCTGTCAGGGAATCTTTTAAGGTCAACTAATCAATAAATCCAACCAGCAGCAAAGGGCAAAACCAAATTTGATTATCACTTCAGGGTTCACCACAAGGTAACAAGCTAATTTTCAGGCAGAGTGGTAGCATGAATTTTAAATGCTGTTGCTGTATTAAAAATCACATTGGTTTAAATACTGATTAACTAGTGATAGGAAAACTGACATCCTCAAAACATGTTAAAACTAATTTGTATCAATTAGGCCAAGCCACTGATGTAAACTGTCTACCTGATATTAAACCATGGGTGATCCAAAGCCACTGACACAGAACTGATTTGGGATAACTTGGAGTGCAAGTGAACTGAGGAGTCCCACTAACGAAATGCTTTGAAGATCTGACATAGTCTTTTTAACATCCTCAATATACTTACTACATGACATACATTATCTTTTTGAAAACATACTTAATAAGAAAAGACTCATGGGGTTTGCTAACCCAGGCTGCAGAAGTATCACAAATATTTATTCTGATAGTGTGGGTCTTGTGGCTGACACACCATAATATTTAGCAGACCAGAAAAAGAGGAACGTTTCTGTAGGAGTGCCTGGGCTCTCAAGAAACTGTCCTTGTCACATCATCAGGCCTGAAACTGAAAGACATTTTTTTCTTAGGAGAACATGCATGTGAGAACTGTAACCAAACTGAGAAAGATGATTATGTTACACTCCCAAGTAAAGGGGACTCACATCCTTACAGCTAGATGCAAATATTGAACTTGCCTCTGGCATGAACGGAAACCGGAGACAAATTTGGTCTGTCTAAATCACTTCAGTAGATTCATCCAGTAGCACCACTCAAGGCACAGCAGTTCCACCCTGTGCAGAGGTTATAGTGTTGGTTGTCTGTGCTGGTTTTGGAGGGACTGAGCTATCAGAATTAACCCATTTACCGTTCTTTTGGCCTTTTATGTCTATGCATAATTGTCTTCATTTTTATCATGTGCATTGATCATGGGAAGTTGTATGTGCACAGCGGCTCTGAAGGGTGAAACTCAGTCAAGTGAATGTAGATGGGGTTGCCCGTTCAGCACTCCTTCCTTTGCCGTAGCTGAACATCCAGGTTTCGCAGGTGCTTCAGAAAACCACGATTGGGTGAAATCCATCGATGCTCCTTCACTGTCTTGATGGCTTCAACTAATGGGAGGTGGTGATTTATCATGAGATATGCTAGGACTAGAGAAGCTGATCTGCTTACTCCAACTGCACAATGTACCAATATTTTGGCTAGTAAAAAAAAAAAAAATACAACCATCAAGAGAAGCAGTACAGTGGATGAAGTTTAATTTAAATGTTTTTCACTTCTGATAAATCACATGAACTGCTAATTAGTTACGTCTAATTTGCCGTTGTTACAGTCACTTGCATGAGAAATGCTATGAGACCCCAAACTGATCTCTTACCAGAAACACTTGTAAATCAAAGAAAACCCTCTCAGAGTAATGAAGCTGTTCTGTTTTGACCATGAGGAAAAGAGGACCCATTCGTTTCAGCAGGCTGGCTTATGCAAGGAAGAATGCTAAAATCTGGCCTGAATGGATGGCACAGCCACATTAGCCACCAAGAAAAATGACTGGCCTAGTACTATTGCATAATCAGGCAATTTGATGCAACTGTAGTTCTTTTTTGAAGTCAGAACTTGTGATACAGAGACAGCTCCATTAATGCCAGTTTACTCACGCTAAGAAATGGTTTTTTATTTAAAACAGGTCAATTAGAATTTTATTGCACCACTGCCAAGAGGCTGAGTTTCTTGTGGAACTCACTGTAAATCTCCTTGGGTAAAAGTAAACCTGATTCTTGGAGGCACAGCTTTGCAGGCTCTGTTCACACAAGAAACTCATCTGCAATATATGAACCTCTTTATACAGTTGGTGATTGCAGAAACCAGGACATTAGTCTTTTTATTCATTTGTTCTTGGAGTAAGACAGTCTCAAAAGAGGGTGCCCATTTCCAATGCATCTTTTTGCTTCTCCCCTTTTGAATGAGCCTTACCTTCCAAATTATTTACTTTCTCCTCCCCAGGCTCTCTCTTGCACGGTTCATCTTGTTTTGTCAGATGAGCTCTTTGGGACCTAGTCAGAGCTACACCCACATACACAGCAGTCCCTTCTCCTGCCACCCACCGTGCAGGCGACCAGCACCTGGCAGGACACCATGTAGTGACTTGTCCACCACTGAGCTTTGTGGAGCTGACCTGTTACATGAGGCTGCTGACTCACATCAAAATGTGACCAATAAAAATGTCATACCTCCTGGCGTGTTCAAGGCATTGTGGATAAACTGTGCAGCAGAGAAAAAGAACTGGCTGATATCAAAGCTTGGCAGGTCATGGGCTGGTACACCATAATAATCAATGGTTGCTCCATAAAAGTCCTGGCCTCCGTGGCTGTATGATGTGCCATGGGCAGCATTTAAAACATGGGTCACACCCATCTTCCACAAAATAAATCTATTGTGTGCTGTTACTCTAAGGAAAGACAAAGACAAATCAAGATGGGTGCAGTGATATTCACAGAGCAGAAGCATTGAGATTGCATCTCCTAAACCACTGCTGGAGCACCAGTTCATGCATCTATTCTAAGGGCTAATCGAGAAGGGAATACCAGTTTAGTCATAATTTTATCTCAGAAATCGTGCTGTCTGCAGCGTAAACGACAGCAATTAGCAAAACTATGAGCTGTCTAAAGCCGCACCCATGAGGCACACTAACAGAAGGTATGGCAGAGGTGTGTCCATAAAGCTGTACTTACAGGTCCCCTAAGAAGAGATTAGGCCATACTTCATCAACGTGATTGCAAGAGGGCCGCCCAGTGTTCAGGAGCTGCTCGATTTCCTTGAGGGAGGGGACATCCTCCGGGCATGTCCCAGCGCCTTCAGGGTCCTGGGTGTCCGGCGCCCCTGGCCCGGACATGCTGAGATCCAGGGCGAGACGCCGCTCCCTCCCGCCGGCCGTAGGAGCGGCACAGGGGCGCTGCCAGCCCCGCTCAGAGCCGGGAAGGCTGCGAGATGGTCTGGGGCAGGTGCCGGGCAGCCAGCCTGGCAGCCAGGCATGCCCGACCCAGGGCTGGCCGCTCGCCTCTGCCCTGCCCCGACCGGCACAGCCGCTCTAAACAGATGCAGCTTCCAAAGTGGGCATTGCTGGATCCAGTCTGCCTCTCTGGGCTCGTCTCCGGAGCCGCACTGTTCTACACAGCAGTCTTGGAGCCGGGGAACGTCAGCCACGTGTGGCACAGCCCCCTGCCCGCAGGACACGAACACTGTGTGACTGCCCCCAGCCGTGTCTCGACACAGCCGTGGCAGTCAGCGAGATCTGGGCATCACTGCAATTAAAGCCTGATAAAGGAAAAATAGCAACCTGTCCCAGTAACAATTGCCCGTCATTTAGTCTGAGGTGAAAGGGTCAGAAATGCACCAGCGGGTCCTGCCAACACAGTCACCAGGAGGTTAATACCAAGTGGATGATGATGATGCCTTGCCTGTCACTGATAATCTAGGGAAATTTATTTCTTGAAGCTACTGGTTTTTAATATTTCATATAGCAGTCCTTCACTGGGTTAATACGGTACATCTGCCACACACTGCATGATACCTCCCTCTTCTGTTGAAAAGAGAACAAAAGCCAGGAGTGTAATGGTTGTCAGGTGAAACTTGTAAGCCCACTGAGTTAGTTTATAGAGGAAAGTCTGGCAAGCCATAAATTGGAGATCCACGATATCAAATTGTAGTATTAGTGGGTCTTTTCAAGAAGGGCAGTGCCTGTACTTCTCCAGGATGACTCATAGCAGGGGCTGCAAAATTGTCAGTGGTAGAGCTACAAGGCAGAACCAAAGAAATGCTCATACTTTTCCTCTGTAAGCCTGGCAATCCAGAAGAGAAGGTGACCCAAGAGGAGAAGCTTGAGTTGCTAAGAGTTTCCCCTGTAGAAAAAAAGGTCATGAATAGAAGAAACTCTTGGTCAGGTCTGAGCCAACTTCATTCCATAGGCATTGATATACTATGACAGATTTGCTTTATTTTATCAAGAGATATATCATGAACATTCCAAGCTGGATATTAAAGTCTGGATTAATTAACTGGGCTTAGGAGTTCTCAATGAGAGATCATCATAATACAATGCAATAGTTTACAGCATCAGAGGACAAAATCATATGCAACAAGGGAAAAGAGACTTTGTATAGAATATTTCATGAAGCAGAAATTACTTACATTCTGTGGTATTTAGGGAAGAAACTGTTTAAAAGCTTCTGGTATACAAAGAGACTTGTAACTTCCCACTGCCATAAATGTTCTGACCTAAAATAATGAATGAGGGAAACTACAAGTAACAGTGCTGCAAGTGCTTATTTAGAGAGCGTAGTGGGACAGGCAACCAGGCTCTGCTGTGGGTCAGGCAACCAGCTGGCCAGACCCAACAGAGGAAAGGATTGGAAAAATGGCTGAAGTTATATTTCAAGCACTATGTATATGCCCTTAATACATTACCTTGTTTTTCTGTTTTGTTCTTGGGTTTGTTGCTGTTGTTTCAGCATGCTTTAAGCTGATTGATGAGTGCCCATGAATCAGGAAAATTAAATGACTGAGCAGGTTAAGCTGTTCAATTTAGTTTACTTTTCTCAGGTTTCTGGGTGGAGACTCAAGGTGAGGCTTTACTATCAGTTTTTTATAAATATAACCCCAGCCCATTTGTTGCTAATCAAGTTCTGTGAAAAAGGCGAAACTCATGGTTAAGTCTAGCCCTTTTCAGCTGTAAAACTTTTACTGGCCTCTCCACCAATTGCAATGACTAAGAACTCAAAGTTCATCTGTGGTATGAAAGGTGACAAACAGAAAAACACAAACTCCAGAAAAGTGATCCCCAAGTCCTCTGTGCCTCGAACATTTGTATGCATAACATCTATCTATTTCAAAATTCTGCCATTCTATATCTAACATCTTCTAAACATTTAACAGTCTACAAATGTGGCTTTGGTAAAGCCACTGACCTTTTTTAGCCAGGAGTTGCCTTTGAAACAGACAGGAGGCAGAGATCTGGCTTTCAGATGGATTTGCCTCTCTACATCTATGCTTCTTGTCTGGCCCTTTCAACATCTGCTAAGAAAGGATGTAGAAAGCAACAGACTGATATTTGGTCACACTGAATGGAGGCAAGTTTAGCACTCTGTACAGGAGGCCCTTTTTGAGATTCCAGTCACTTGGAGGTTCTCCTGGCTGTTTGAATGCTGGGCAACTCTAAACCAAACATTTGTGTGCAATTATATATGAACATTAAGCAGCTGGTGTTTTAGCTGAAATTAATGCATGCCTTATCTTGGAACATGCAACAGATGTCATTCTAACCAGACTATGCCTTTGTGATTGCTTAGAAGGTAGCACTTGGTGCAATAATCTAAATCAAACAGTTCCTGGCTAATAATGTATTAGGTGGCAGCAGTGTAAATTGCCATGGAGTGCTCTAGTAGCACATGGCATGGCATTGCCAGGAAAATGTGCAGCAGCTGAAAACAGGAAATTCATTGTTGCTCTTCTTCTATTTCTTCCCTTGAAAATATTCCTATCAGTTCTAACCGATGCCATGCCATCTCTCTACTGAAAAAGAAAGGCAAAATCAGACTTCTTTCACATACCCTGAGAGAAGGCAGCTTTTACAGTGAAAAAGTTACAGCATGACAGTTCAGTTAGATAGGATTTTATAGATACAGTATCTCCAGCTGCAAAAGGGTTCTTCTCATTTCACTCAGTAGCCTGTTTTCAGGTTTTGATTTTTGGGATGGTTAACTGCTAAAGAAGAATAGAAGTACTTGAACTCTGGTACATTTTGAGCAACACTTAGTGAGTAAGTGAGACGTTTTCTGGTGATCTACAACAATGTACTTTTAACACATGGAACAATTTTGTCTGCTGAGGACATGGAGTTTATTCCTTTTTCTTTTTTCCTTTATTATACTCTTCTAATAAGCTTGTTTTTCGTCTTAGAAAAATTATTATGGTTCACTAATTTGATTAGTCCTTAGGCCTTCAATCTCTTATTCTTCCCTTAGAGAATTGAGACATTTGAAGATAAAATAGATGTATGAACGTTCACACATGACTGATCTAAGCAGGCTTCAACTGAAATACAGAGATTGTGAAGAAATTATGAGGCAGGACTTGATCTGTAGAAAAATGAGATTACCAAAAACCCCACCCCAAACCCAGAAAAAGGAAAAAACATTTAAATCCACTAGCACTTCTAGTGAAAGATACCGTGCCCTTGCCATGTTGTATTCTTTGCTGAATAAGAATTTTCATAAGCAATTAATTCTCTGTTCAGCAGATGCCCTTTTTTTTCTGTGTAAGGCCTTAGCATTTGAGATAGATTATTTCAAATTATTAAATGCTAACAGTATTACTTTAGGACAATGTTAAAAAAAAAAAAAAAGAAGAAGAAAAAAAAGCCCATTACATTAACACATCTCATTTCCCTTTGCTCTATAATATATTGTAACTTGAGCTAGTTGGGAATTTTCGATATAAATTTCCTTTCTTTTATTGCATTAAGTGTCAGCCTGAACATTAAATCAGTATAACTATGTGAATTTAATAAATTTTTTCAATCTAAAGATATATCAGTGTTATTACACATTTTAAATTCTTTTTTTCCTTGGCAATCCACAGTTGTTTTAAAAATATCTGTAGCATATAATTTGTCATAAATCCTCAAACTGACTTGTCAGCACTGGCACTGCCTGTCAAACTTACATCAATGCCTTCATGTCACATGGCATGAAGTGGCATAACTCAAAGTGACGGAATGAGGTTTATTGGAAATTTCTGTTAAATAAAGCACTAACTATTTAGATAATTCACCCTTTTAAAGAACATGAAATGTTAGCAAGGAGAAGTAGTTTTCAGTATTGAAGTGCAACAACTAAGCAGCTATTACATATCTAAGTGTTACAGGTTTTAAATTATGTTCTATTACTTTTCTGTACAGGCTTATTTTGCAATTTTCAAAATATTTGCTAGATGATGAAATCAGACAGAGCAGAAAAATGCCATTAGCAGTGACAGAAAATTGAGATAGAAACTGACCACCAAGCCTTTTTCCAGTGCTGAGGTTCACAGAATCAGAGATTCTTTAGGGTTGGAAGGGATCCCTGGAGATCATCCAGTCCAACCTCTCTGCCAAGGCAGGGTCACCTAGAGCAGGTGACACTGGAACCATTCAGGTGCATTTGAACTGTCTCTAGAGGAGACTCCATGCTCTCCCTTGGCAGCCTGTTCCAGTGCTCTTCGAACTTTCACATAAAGAAGCTCTTCCTCATGTTGAGGTGGAACTTCTTGTTTCTTTGCTTATGGCCATTACTCCTTGTCCTCTCACTGGGCAAATCGCTTCTGCAAACCAGCCCAGCAGCCTCCACAGCCAGACCCAGGCTGCTCTCCATTGTATATGTGTCTGTCTGTCTTCTTCACCTTTGCTCTGGATGCAGCTCTTGGCCAGGGGTTCCCTGCATGGAAATCTGTTTCTGGAAGAACACATCTTAGGACCTGTAAACTTCAGATAGTCCTGGATTAACATGCATGTCTAAATCCAGCTCATTTTCCAACCCAGACTTCTAAAGTCTGGACACTGAATTTGGAATGTAATTTTTTTAGGTGGATTGCTGGTTTTGCTACAGCGCAGGGGAACAGGGTTAGGAAACTTCTGCTTCCGTTTTTGTTTCCTTCCTGGAATCTGGTGAGCTGGTAGACCCTAGTGCATGTGTATATGTAAAATAAAACAACAAAGCCATAGCACTCTGAACAAAGCAGCAATTTCCTGGTACCTCTCATGAAAAGAGTGAGATCCCTAATGGTGAGTTAGCTTCATGGCACGTGCTTTAGGTTGTCACAGTGACCTATTCCATGACAAGATAGCTCTGTAGCCTGCTATGGTTGTTTTTGCAGCAATTTTTAATTTTAGTTTGTGCTTATTTTTACATTTTTGGTTTAAACCAGTTGTTCAGATAGAAGCAAATGCAGCCATGTATTGTAGATGGTACCAACTTGGCACTTGGAAGTGTGCAAAAAGTTGTGATTGACTGGCAGTTGGTGAACAAGAATTCATGTCAAAAACAGTAGAGAATGCACATAATAGAGAAGCACAAAACCTCGTTTAACTTACTTGCCTTCCTCTCCTGTAATTTTGTTTTCCTTCTCAGATGAATGCTAGGGGTTTTTGAATATAAACATGTGGGCCTGGAGTAAGCAAAATTACTTCAATATTCAACGAGCTTTATTAATTGAAATGGGAAGACAAGGTCCATTTGATTTTTTTTCAGATTTACATGTAAGTGTTTGTCACTGATTAATTCAGACTCGTCAGTTTTTCATCTAGTGCCTTAACGGCAGAGAAGGAAAACATTGCGAGGACTGAAATTGCACTTGATTCCTACATTGTTTGCAGATGCTGCTAAACGGGCAAAAACGGTGGAACACACCCTCCAACTTCAGCAACTCATTTTGGGAAACTACAGATCATTTAGTGTAAAAAACAAAAGAGGGACAGAACAGACTGCATAGAGATAAGCATCTTTGAACCAGAATCAAGGCTTGGGGAAAGGAGCAGATGTTCTCACACCTTCTGAGAGATCTTCACAGTTTCTCTTCTGAATATCTGGTAGATAGACAGTCCATTACAATTGAGATAGTACAAGAGTGCATATTTGCATAGGATTGCTTGATGACTCGACAACTTGACTTAGCTTTGAAGAATTTTGAAATGCAAATTTTCTTGTTTCACTCTTAGCAGCATATAAACTTTGCAATAGATTTCTTTTTTCTTTTTTTTTAGAACAAGGATCTCAAGGCCACTTTCTCTGAAAAGGCAGTGTCATTAACTTCATGGATACCCTGGCACCTCCTTTTATTTCAACTGCAGCTACAACTTAAGATTGATTTGGACCTCATAGTAATTACATCATCAATAAAACAAATTCTGACTGTTACTCAAACAGTTGCAAAGGGCTGATAGCTACCCCAGGCAGTTGATATCCAAAATAAATTTATTTCTGGAGCAATTTGCTTCTAGTTTGTCTGTCTCATTCTATCCCCTCCACCTGTACTGTTTGTAGGCTATGGAGATCCCAAAACTGCGGCGCCTTGCTGAAGCCTTCCTAAGTCACGTGTGCTGTTCACATCTGTGCTTTGGATCCCAACGCACATATATGACTGAGCGCTGTCGGCCAAGTGCTGACAGCCAGTTTTATTCTTTTTATAGAGACACCAGTAAAGAACAATGATGCAACTGAAATGTCTTGTAATGACTGCCTGCTATGAAGGTCCTGTAAGTTTCCTCTGTTATTCTGTTCTGGTATATGCTTTGAGTTGAAGGATGGGAATATTTGCCGATCCACTGATCCCACGCCTCCGGCACAACTCGAAGCCCCTCCTGGCAGCGGCCCCGTCCTTCCGCCCCGCCCCGCCCCTTCCGCCGCCGCCCGCCGGCGCTGCCGCCGCTGCTTCCGGACGGGGGATGGGGGGTGGCGGTGGCCGCCGCCGCCGCCGAGGAGAGGCACGGGCAGGGCGCGGAGGAGCCGCTCCCGCAGCGCCCAGGGCCGGCGCGGCGGCACCGCCACTCGGCGGCAGGTGAGGCGGGGCGAGTCGCGGGGCTCTTCCCGGGAGGCCCGTACCGGGGACCCTTCCTGCCCGCGGGGCCGCCCCGCAGGCGGGAGCCCGCCGGGTCCCCGTCGCTGCCCCCGCTGCGGCGTGAACCCCCAGGGTGCAGTTGGGCCCCGCGGCTCTCGGGGCAAAAGGGCTGCCCCGCCGCAGAGGCTGTGCGGGAGGAGAGCAGCTTCGCCTGCCGGGGGGAAGGCGAGCCTCCCGTGCTCTGTGTCCGCGCTAAAATCTGCTCCGCCGAAATTACCGCGCCCGCCCGGCCCGGCACATCTCTGGCGAGCGTGAGCGCCCGGCCCGGCAGCACCTGCTGCGCGCTGGGGCCGTGTCGCCGGCCGGGCTCGGGCTGAAGGGGTCAGCCCTTGGGCCCGGCTGTGCCGCTCTCGGGTGAACTTTGCCAGCCTCCTTAGGAGAGGCGTGGGAAGGTGTGGGACGGCACCGAGCGGGGACGGGACTGGCACCGGGGGGCCGGGGCCTGCGGGCCCTGTGCGTTTGTTGTGGGGCCTGGGGGCAGAGGGGACCCGTGTGGTTTCTGATTCCCGCCTCAGCTCCCCAGCAAACAGATCGTTCCTGGAGAAGATGCTTTGTGTCAGTCTTACAGTCAGGTAACGAAACGGTTGTACCGGTCAAAATAGATATTACTATTTTCAGTAAAATTGGTGTGTTTTCTGAGGACAAAATGTTCAGTTTTGTATAAAAATGCTGTTGAGTGTGTAGGATTTGATTATTTAGGCAGCATGGAACAGTGCAGTTACTGGTTAGCATGTGTGCTCCTCGAGTTTCAGGGTTAAATGGTGGGATCTGCCTGTGGGGAGAGTGTTTGTGCAAGTTTAGGGCCTGAGCATAAGGTAGTTGAAACTACTGGAACTCAGTCTCTTAAATCTATATTACTGATGCATTATATGGCCTTATTCACTTAGTTATTGCTGATTGCTATTAAAAAAACCCCAACACTTCAAGAAGATAGGTTTTTCCAGCTCCCTAAGTTAATGGAAGAGGCAAATGAGAGGTAGTGTTAATGTTAACATTTGTAAGAAGTTGAAGTGATCTCATGGTTTTGTATTTGAGGCTTCAGTTTGCAAAATTAATTTTATAAAATTTTTTTATGTGCAATGCTCATTCTGTGTTGTAAGATGACTTGATGGCAAGATTCAACTTGGCTAATGTCTGCTTTGTCTCCACAGAGCTCCCTTGTGCAGCTGGACACAGTGTCTGTGCCACCTCCACAGAGCAGCTGATCATGCTGTGCTCTGGAGTGGCAAGGGCTCAGAAGACATTTCCTGGCATTTAAGTGCCCCTCCTGTTTGGTAGGGGGTGCGTCTTGCTGGATATCAGAGGTAAGGAAATGGCTGTGTCTTTTTCTTCCTTTTGCTTTCTGTGATATAGAAGAAAGGTGGAACTAACCTGTAGTATTAGTGTGAAGTGATTTTTATACCAGGTGAAAGGAATTTGATAAAGTTTGTAAGGTTTTTTTTGTGTAAGTACTGCTTAGATGTGAAGGAAATGTTCTGTAGATTTGTAAAGCACAAGAATTTTTAATTTTCTTGTTTGCTCTTCTATGTGGTGTTGGTTTTGCTGGCTGGTTGGGGGTTTATTTTAGTAGAATACTATTAAAATACAGGTTGGCCTAGGAACTGCAATCTTTTGAGTTCTGTAGTATCGCTTTTCTTTGTACAGAGCTTGCTTTTGCAGCCCACTTAGCTGGTTGAGGTCCACTAACCATATTACACTGTGTATGTTTGTTTGATAATCACATACTTTTTAGAAGTTTTTTTATTCCTTACCTACTTTAATGCATCTAAAATGAGGAAGACTATTAGATTTTCACTAGACCAGAAAGATCCGATTGTAAATGGTTGTGGAGAGTAAGATGAAACACAGTTTCACTTCAGATATTGTTCTGGTATTCATTTGGATTGAGAGTTTGTTCATGTCTTCTCCTCTTTCCATTGTAAGCTGTGGGTGTGGGGAGAAAAGGGGAGAAAGAAACTTGAGTTGGTACTCCTAAGTTGTATAGGGATAAAGAGCAGCTAACATTCTGTCACAGAAGGGATATACTACTTGAAACCGGAAGAAAAATACTTGACACTTGATATTTAGCATGTAAAATGTTCAAGAACTTAGTCAAATAGTAGTGAAATACTGTGAATGACATCCTAAGATAAGTGGTGGAGTACTTGATCAGTTGTTTAAAAATCACTTGTGTGCCTTGAATTATGGCAGTAGTATAAAAATTTGTTTTGTTAGCTCGTTAGTAGATTAGGTGGTCAGCTGCTCTTAGTGTTCACTTGAGTATAATACAACCTGTTTGGCTTAATGAGGGGTAAGAGTCAGGGAGCAGTATGTATTGTGTTCATGTTGATGCAATATGTAACTGTACTTGATGGTTCTTAAGACAAACATGTAACATTCAGGACTTTCTGTAGCAGCTGCTGTCACTCTTGCATGGAGATGTCTCAACAGAAAGACTCTGCTAAGAATATAGAGCTAATATTTGATCCACAAGCTGCACTTCAATAAATAATTCTCAGAAAGCTCATCTTCCTTGATGGCTTAAAACCTAAGACTAAACTAGTGTTACTTTGAGATTTCTTATCTTACCTTCATACATAGCACTAAGACCTTTGAGTGCAGTTAAGCTACTGCTGATCATCTCACTTATGATACCAAAGTCACTAATTAAAACTCAAGTTTTACAGCATATTTATGCATTTGAAATTATTGTATTCTTGCTTGAGAAGAATACCGTATGTTGTCTCATGGTGGGCACTGTGCTGTGTTTGATCAATTTTATATGTAATATGGTAGCCATTGTATTTAAAAACTCTAGAAAAATCATGTATTGTTTTTGCATGTGTTCTTTATGTCCTGCTTACAAGACACCTACCGTATTATATGTGTCTGGTGGCATTTAGAAGGTAAGGACTGAGCCACTGTATGCTATATGGCAGTGAAATCTTTGGTGCTATTTGCTTTAAATAAGCACTGAAGAATTTAGAGTTTCCAGGAAGAGCAGGTGACAAGCTTCTCATGTAAGTCAGAGTCAGCAGAGTAGCTGAGCCTTGTGCTGCATAACAAGGCAGTGCTGTGTGTTCTTTTTCCAGCACAGCATTGCTAACTTGGTGTGTGACAGTAGCCTTATTATTGCAGGCTGGCTCAGCACATGTTTTTGTGTAGCTTTTTTGTGCTGGGGAACCAAGGCCACCAACATGGGCCTTGTCCCCATGGGTGAAGTAGCCTTTGCAGGGAACAGCCTCTCCCCTGAGGTGTGGGATGTGCTCCAGCAGACCCAGCGAAGGGGGGGCCGAGTTGGTACGGCCTGTTTCCAAACTGCAGCTTGAAACCTTCACACAGAAATGTAGGTTAAATCACTTGAGATCTGGTAGTTGTTCAGCATCCTTCCTAAAATTCCTTTCTAGGATGGTGGGAATTGAATCAAGGGGGAAAAAATCAAGGGGCAAGGCTCTCCCTGAGGGCAGGTGGTAAAGAATAATGGTGCCAGTAGAGATTTTGCATGTGTTTAGAATAAACAAAACCAGTCAGCACTTTGCTGAGTGCTGCAGACCTAACTAGGTTGTTTAACCCTTCAGCTATGACTCTGCTCTAATCAAGTTTGCAGCCTCATGTTACTATGGTATTAATGCTACTTTTCTTTGGCTAGAGTAGCGATAAGCAGATTCAACTTCCCACATTTTTACCTCAATATACAGTCTCTAAGTCTGTAAGCTAGGAAAGTTAGGGAATTAATGGTTGACTGGCAGTATTCAGTAGTTGGGAACATGATAGAATCATGGACAATTGTGTTGAGGGAGGTTAATTTTCTCTATATATACATCTAGGAAATTTTGCTATCACCTAGGGTATAGTCAGCCTCTCAGAGGCATCTTATTTCTTAAGATGCCACAGTCAAATTGTAGGAATGTTTATGGCTCACAAAATAATTTTTTTGTCTTTTTAAAAAGTAAATACTTATGCAGTTCATATGCATTTGTGTTCTTGCTCTTAATTGAAAGGCTGGTGCACGAAAATGGGACACACAATACATACTGTTGACAAGCTTGCTAAGTCACAGTACCAGGAAAATAATCAACTAACTAGCTACAGACATTGCTGATGTCAGGTGAAAAGTATATTTTACCCGCTGACGCCTAAGTCTGTGCTTGCTTTGTGTTACTCATGTGTTACTCATCATTAAATAATGTTACCCATTATTTGGTTTAGTGATAAAACTAGTAATATGGAAGGCAGAGTAGTTCCCAGAGTTGTTTCCTTTCAGAAGACAGGTGCAGTTATCTAGGGGACTTGGCCTCTCCTGTGTTATTCTTACATAGCAGTCTAGTGGTGTCAAAGTTATGCAGCATTCTTCAGCTTCAAAAAGGAACAAGAGCAGTTGCACACAGGGCTCTGTACTCTATTCCAGGTGTTAGAATCATTAGGGAGAGTGCCTTCTACCCTTTAAACCACTCAAGTGTCATCAATTGAGTAGTCTGAAAGGGAAGGCACTTTCAGTGTTTAAGAAGTTGCTTTGTCATTGAAAAATGAGTTTAACTGTTGCTGTTGAGATGAAATTAGCGACCTGCTCTGTGAAATATTTTAAATTTGTGTTTTGTGGTCATTTCTTTCTCTTTTCCAGTTGGTTAAGTGTCTTCTTGTTGGCAGCATTTAAAAACAGAGCAGGTCCTATCAGTTGCATCTTGAGGTTAATGTAGACTTTCTCCCAGGTCCAGCCCATAGTGACCTTTGATGGGTGTGCTCATTCAGTCTTGTAAGGTTACTTTTATTGCACCTTTGATAAGGGTAGTTTTTATTCCAGCAGTGCCAGATGAAGGAAGACTAGGCTGCTGTTAGGCTACTTGACTTGTAACAAATGAGTAGAATTCTCTTAGGTTAGGAACAGTTTCTGCCTTTGTCCTCAGAAGTTGCTTTGGTTAGAAGACAGTATCAGTAAGTTGAGTGTATTTGTGGTCGTGAGTTTATGTTCACTGCTTTTAGAAAACTCATGATGATTACTATATTATAAAACTCACTGTGATTAACAACTTTTTTTCCAGTATGTGATCTGTATTTCTGAGTAAAGAAAGCTGGAAGTTCGGATAAGCAACTCAAATTTGTTTATTTTTATTGGATGTTTTGGATTAGTATAAGAACACTGCTAATAATACACTTGTGTTTTAGATGTTACTCAGTGGTGCTGACCCTAAATCAAGGAGTTTTTGTTTTCCCCTGCTCTGCCAGTGGGGAGGGGCAGAAGAAGCTGGTAGAGACACAGCCAGGACAGCTGACCTGAATGTGGCCCAAGGAACATTCCATACCATGGAATGCCCTGCTTGGTATATAAATGGAGGGGGGAGATTGGCCCAGAGGGGCCGACCACTGCTGGGGAGCTGGCTGGACAAAGGTCAATGGTCAGCAGGTGCTGAGGAGTTGTAATGTGCATCACTTGTCTTTCTTGGGTGTTGTTCTTCTCACTTTTTGTTATTTTCCCCTGTTATTATTACTGTATTTTACTTAATTACCATTATTAAACTGTTCCTATCTCAACCCCTTGGGTTTACCTTTTTACAGTTCTCCCCCCCCCCCCCCCCATCCCACTGCAGGGGGAGTGGGCCAGGACATTTAATTGAATTAAATGTCATAATTTATTTTATTAGCCGTGTGACCAAAATAATTTATTACACTTATTTTTGAGCTACACTTTCAGAAATAGTTAGGTAACATAAAAATGAGAAAATACCCTTTCATATGGAGAAGGAAGCATATAGCATACAGATATTCTAGTAGTTTGGTTTTTTTTTAATTTTGGGCAATTATTTAAATCAAGGTGTTAAAGCTGATATACTTATTGACTTTATATGAGGTATTGAGAAATTTTAGCAATGAATTCAGTACTTGTTGTTAATATACAATCAACTCCTGAGAGAATATCTTCAGATTATGCCCTTAATTATTTTAGAAGGGCAAGTGTGACTCATGTGCTCATTTTTCTTCTAAAATATTGTTTTTGCACTGCTGGGAAATCTTATTTGGCAAATTGAATCTTCTCTGATATAGTATAAAATAGTTTGTGGTTCTGTTAGATGAAAGCCAGAAGAAAAAGTTGCATCCAGTAATTATATTAAGAGTACAGTAGGTACTGTACCTCCTTAAAAAAAGAACTGAGAAGGAAAGACATTCTGGTTTTGGAAGAGCTGTGCCCCTGAAAAAGATGCAGAAGTGCTGAATATTCATCATGGATTTGAGTACCAGTTTACTATAGACAGCAGCTAAATAATAGATTAAATACACTGTTTCTTTGCTTTCATTCTGAAAGCCTTGAATGATGTATGTGGCAGTAGTGTATTGTAGTGCCTTGTATTTTCTGAGATTTGGTTGGCATGATTGAAGCATTTTAGTTAATTAGACTGTTTTTTCGAGTACAAAAGAGCTGTGAAATTGTAGCTGTTTCTTAGATGGTAGCTGTATGTGAGCCACCAAATATAAATTATGCACAAATCCATTCTCTGCTGCTGTGGGTCTTCAATATTGCATAAATGTTTCAGTACTTTTACTTCACTGGTAGCCTTTTCAGAGTTCTGTTGTGTTCCTCATAATGTCCTGTGGTTACCTTTTTCTTGGTTGTTGTTCTGGTGACTTGTCACCATCATGTGACTAAAATGTTGCTGAGCTGTCTCTCCTTCCTTCAGGCAATATTCTAGAGTCAGGAACACAATTATTGAGAAATCTGTATGAAGAGAACATCTCTCCTCTGGTTTTGGTGTGTTACTATGCGATCTACTACTATATCCGTTTTAAAAATGCTTTGAAGCTTAAACCAGTACTTCATTTCTAGTAATGTTATTTTTGAAAGCTGAGTGTTTTAAAGGATTGACAATTCAGTAAGTACCTATCTTAATTATTGAGATCAAACAAAGAAATGGGATGGTTGTACCATCATAATACAACTAACGTACTTCAGCTCAATACTGTTGCAGGTATCTAGACTTAGGTTTACTTGGAAGGAGTGGGGGAATGTTATGTCATCAAAGCTTCAGTATGTATTTTTAAACAGTGGGATATATTGGACTGTATTGAAATGTATTATTTCAGCTTTAATTCAGTTTTGTGTGTTTGCTGGCTGTACTTCCTCATGTAGTTGATGAACTGCACACAGTGTAAAAGTCTAATGATTAAGCTGGTATTTAAAGAGAAGTATTTGATTTTCGTTGCCAAATGTAATTAACAAAGCGGGATTTATTTATTTATTTACTTATTTGCAACAAAATTAGAACAGTATACTGGATATATCTAGGAAATATTCTGCTTCTTGGAAGCTTTAGGTTTCTATTTAGGAGCAAATGAGATAACCTTAATTTAGTTTTTCTTGAATTAAAAAAAAAGGCATTTTTATATTACTTGCATTACAAATTAGGTCTGTTTTTTAGCTATCTCTTATGTAAAATGTCTTGGGCTAATTAAGCATCTAAAATTGCACAACAGATGCTGGCACATCAGTGCTCTGTGTTAAACGCTCTGGTGTTGTCTCTCCGTGTTGGCTGTGCAGCAGGTCAGTGTGATTGGCGGATAAAGGGGCAGGATGGCAGGCAATAACCAACTCTGCATTCGACGTTGGACTACCAAGAACGTGGCCAAGTGGCTGAAGGAAGAAGGCTTCTGTGAATACGTGGATCTTTTGTGCAACAGACACAGGCTAGATGGAATTACCCTGCTGACACTTACTGAGTATGACTTGCGATCTCCTCCTCTGGAAATCAAAATCTTGGGGGATATCAAGAGGCTGATGTTGTCCATACGCAAACTGCAGAAGCAGCACGTTGATGTCCTGGAAGAGCTGGGTTACACCAGTGATGGTCATGCTGGCACAGTGTGCCCAGCTGGTTCACTACAGGGGGGAGATTGGTTTTGTAATGGTGAAGTACCTCGGGACTATGATGGACCAATTACTGACTTGAATGGTGATCAGTATCAATATGCAAATGGAAAAAACAAACATGCCACACGAAGACTGGACCCAGAGTACTGGAAGACAGTTTTAAGTTGTGTGTATGTCTTCATAGTGTTTGGCTTTACATCGTTTGTCATGGTGATAGTACACGAGCGAGTACCTGACATGCAAACATATCCACCTCTGCCGGACATATTTCTAGATAGGTAAGACATTTTCTTTCTAAGCAAAATAGTAATGTGATGGTTAAAATATAGGCTGTCATTTCTCTCTTTTCAAAGTTTCATATGCACTATAAGAAAGTTTCATGTGCTCTAGAAGATGCCTCTGCAAAATAGTAATGAAAGTCTAGTAAGTCCTTCTACTACGATGGAAATGCCAATCAGTTAGATGAAGAAATTTGGGTTTAGGGGAAAATAAATTAAGTTGTTGTTCTACCTAGTTTATATTTAGTTTTACATCTTAAACTCATTACAACGCAGTAATTTCTTCGTCCATCCTTGCATTCTGGTAAAAAGTGTGATGGTCAGCTGGCATAGATAGGCAGCCATATGCATTTTCTGAAATCCAGTTTCTGCCATGAAGCTTAAGGTGTTTTGATATAAAAAAAACTTTGGATGAAGGAATTCATTGCATTGACATGGCATTCTTGCAAGCATAAGCAGCATAATAGACATGATGCAAGTTTTTGTCAGAATGAAAAAAGTTGTTGTGAAACAATAGTGGAGGAACACATCCTGTTAGTAAGTCACATGTGAATTAAGAGAGCATACTAGAGATTTTCCCTTAGTGAAATCTGTGGAAACTGAAAGCACATTCTTAGGTAGGAGATAACATAACTGAATATATTTTAAATTCTATTTCATTCAGTCTAACAAAAGTATTTTTGACTGTAGTTTATACTGTTGTCAGATGAATGGAAATAAATTTTGAGATTAGACCCTCACATGCCCTTATTTTCAATACCAAGACTAGTAAAAAAATTAAGCCTTTGTATAATTTTCTGCTTTGTCTTTGATTTTAGTGTCCCTAGGATACCATGGGCTTTTGCTATGACTGAAGTATGTGGTGTAATTCTTTGCTACATTTGGCTCTTGGTTCTTCTGCTTCACAAACACAGGTAGATTTTATAAAATCCAAATTAACTGGTACTTTGATGCAGAGAAAAGACCATAACAAGAATTTATTATGATTGATTAGGAAGTTCCATTATTTAAAATCTTGTCAGCTCCCAGTATGTCACTGTTAAAATGGCTTAGGGAAGATTTCATCAAGAATGACGGCTTGTGAATCTTTCAAAGGAATAATCTGAATTTACTTTTCTACTGTATTTATAAGTAATTTCCTTCAGAACATAGGTATTTCAGAGAGTTGTCACTATATACACTCATGCTATAACAGCTATTAGAGCTTTGTATATAAGAAAGTGCCACAAGGATGAATTACCACAGAATGTCTGAGCCAGCCTGGCAATTTGCTTTCACAGAGGGATAGAAAATGTTTTTGTGTGTATGCGTATTTTAAGTTAAATTTTCACTGGTTCATTGATTTTATCAGTTTGCTAACAGAAGGTATGAGTGCCAAAGCTAGCACAGGAGTAGCTGCAGAGGTGGAGCTGTACTTTTTTGGTGCGAATAAGCTTGCTACAATGTCTCATGTCTTACCCTGTCATGTGGAACCTTATTTTTACAGTACTACTTAATTGGAAAAATAAAATTGTTGTGAAACTTGCGGTGATGATGACCAGACTTAATGGGATTAAGCTGGGGTGAGGTGAAATATTTTTATCATAACTTCCCTGATCTCAGTTCCTGTGTATTTTCCCCAGATCTATACTGCTGCGCAGGCTGTGCAGCCTCATGGGGACAGTGTTCCTATTACGCTGCATTACAATGTTTGTTACCTCACTCTCGGTGCCGGGACAGCACTTGCAGTGTACTGGAAAGGTAAAAACTTGAAGTGCTTTAAATTATTTTTCCTGTTTCCTTTTGTAAAAAAATACTTAAGATGTGATTTAGATTGTTGCAACCATAGTGTTAGATGTGTGTTTTTTAAGAACATCATTTTTCTCTCCTGTTTCCTTGTCTTTGCATTAATTACCATAGGCAGTCAAACATCCCTAGGGGTCCTAGAAGCACTTGCCACTCTGGAGAGTATATGGTTATTCGGGGAACGGTGTTCACAATGTTTCACACTGTAAAAAAGAGATAGAAAGTCAAAGAGGTGTGTGCACTTAAGCTACTAACTTCATGAAGAAAGACTGAAAGGGAAATAATTGTTTCTTTGTCTTGTTGGTTCATGGTTTTGAAAATAACCCAACAAACAATTACTATTTCATCCCTTCTCATAAGGGATATTCTTAGAATGTGAGATTTTATGATTTCATCCTAACTTTTAGTTTGGAGAGGTTTGAGCTGAACAAATGGAAAGCTTGATAATGATACATTTGGGAGACTGAACACATTCAAAAAAAGGTGGCAGGCTCTGTGGGTAAATCATTTGGAACAAAATACTTGCTCTAAATTCCAGTATTCATAAGAGGTATAATGAATACACTTAGTAATTGCAGTTACTAATGTGACTCATTGCCACAGTGAAATCCAAAGATGTGCTAACCTGCATTTTAATAAAAGACACAACATGATAAATGGTATTAAACAAACATAGTGCAGTACAGCTAACTTTAGGGATATACTGTTTGGGCAGTGGAGTTGGAACTTAGTAAAGGTTAATATCACTGTTTTTCAGTTGTATGGCAATGTTTGGGCAAAACTCCAGCGGGCATTTGCAATATGGAGTGGCTTTGGAATGACTCTGACTGGAGTGCATACGTGTGGAGATTATATGTTCAGTGGTCACACTGTTGTCCTGACCATGCTCAACTTCTTTGTCACAGAATGTGAGTACAGTGTCAATACTCAAATGTCCTTAAGAGTATGTACAGAGGTGTGAGAGTGTAAACATTTAAATGTCCTTAAGTATTAAGAATATCTGCTCCTTGACCTTCTCAGAAAGTTCAAAGTGTAACATTTAAGCAAACAAATACAAATTCAGATTGCTGTGCTCCATTTCTCAGGTTTGTGGCAGCCAAGTCACAGCGAGGAAAAGAACACCACCTCCTTGCATGGGGGGATGAATAAGGCACTTTTCAGTAAATGTGAGCCAAGGAATTAGAAAGGCTTCCTGGCTTTCTACTGGGAGAATACTTGGGAAGATATTTAGGATTGTCTGTTACTATTCCCTTCCTTAGGTATCTGCCGCTGACTCCTGTCAGCTAAAACCTGGCAAGGTTTCTATACATTTAGCATAATCCCTAAAGCCAAACACCAAACCCCAGAGCAAGCGAGAATATATGAAACAGCAGTACCCTTCTGTAAACACCAAGGGTGATTTGATACATGTTATAGCAATCAAAGATAATAAGTTGGAGTTCAGCTATGATATAATGACTACAATCACAGTAATGTAGCTTTCATTACATCTTCCTCCTTGTAACATAGGAAAGACATGATTTTCAATAAAAGAAGTTGGTTGAACAAAGAATTCTGATTTGCAGGGTGCTAAACCATTTAAGGATACTCTTGTTATTTCAGAAATGCATTTGTAAATGAAGTCATGAACTGATAGACATACATAACTTGTGTGTTTTCTTTTGTTGGATTTATTGGACCTGTATAAAACATTTTTGAATGAAGAGAGGACCTTAATCTCATTTTTGGATGAAAAATCTGTATAAAAACTTTGAATGTCTAGGCCTGCATTTTGAGACAGTCACGGTTAATCACTTTCTGTTTCCTCCTAGATACACCAAGGAGCTGGAACTTCTTGCACACCTTGTCCTGGGTCTTGAATCTCTTTGGAATCTTCTTCATTTTGGCTGCACATGAACATTATTCTATAGATGTCTTCATTGCCTTTTACATCACCACAAGGCTCTTTTTGTATTACCATACATTGGCTAATACTAGAGCATATCATCAGAGTAGGAGGGCAAGGATATGGTTTCCAATGTTTTCTTTTTTTGAATGCAATGTTAATGGTACTGTTCCCAATGAGTATTGCTGGCCCTTTTCAAAACCTACTATACTAAAAAGATTAATTGGTTGAGGACTGTGTGGGTCAGTTCACAGTTTTATGAAGCATTATTACTAAGATCCTACAAGGCTTGCTACAAGGGGGAAGTCAAGTAACATTTTTCACTCCATGATCTCCTCCTTGCCTTGTTTCTTGGATTCTTAGCCATAAAATGGGGTTTCCATACTTTACAAGGATGTGTTTTGTTTTCTCCTTGAGAAAACAGAAAACAATGCAGAGATGCATAAAGGCTATCAGTGAAGCACGACTATAAACCAGAATACTGTTACCCTTGGTAAGGTTCTGTGTGAATGTTTATGGAACATTAACCTGCAATATGTATTGAATATAACACACCCTTTACAGGTCCAGATAATCTTTGTTACCCGAGTGCCAGCCTTTACATATACTGACAAAAAATTTAAAACTTTATAAAGCCTTTCTTTGAAAGCAGTCATAAATGTAATTTTTAAAACAAACTGTGTATATTTAGTGATTGAGGAGATCTGTGTCATAATGAAGAAAACAGTATAGTTCCATGCTGAGAGGGTCTCTTAACTGTTAAATTTCAAGTCTTGACAGTATAAATGATCTGCGTACAGGTTGCCAAAAATGAAAGTCTGCCTTGTGGCTGTGCAGTGATGATATTTTTTTAAATGAGAACTTATTTAGTCTAGTCTTATCAGTTGTCTGTATGGTTGTTCTAGCACTTGAAAGTTTTCCCTTTTATGTTTAAATGAGTTACAGTGAGTGGAACATCCACTGAAAGTAAACTTAGCTGACGTGAGTTTAAAGCCACAAAGTAACTTTTGTGTGGTCTTAATTGCTTTATACCCAAATTCGTGCATGCTTTTCAGGAGCAGTTCTTTAATGTTGGAAAAACAGAACAGTTGTCTTCGTGTGTCTTACTGTCCTGTAAATGGATGGGGAAAATGCATGTAGTAACTCTTTCAGGAATAGTAATAATAGTGAGTATTGGAAATAGTGCTCATGTTGATGTATGTTTTAGCACTCTGGTGTCAGCAATATGGTGACTATCTCTGGATATATATTTATGCACAGTATATTTGGTTATATATATATAAACACACAGTATATGTTTTTCTAACAACTATGAAAAGAGGCTAGTTCTTAATTTAAGTTGCTTACTTACTACCCTGAAAGATACCATGAACAGTTGAGTTTTGCTTGTTGAAAAAAACCAAACCACAACCCACAACAAAACATCCCCCAAAACCTCAAACCAACACTCTCAGTCCATAGTGCATGAGCAGGGTCACACTAGGGTTGATGATCTCTTAGGCAGTGGATTGTGAAGGGACAATACTAATGTAGTCTCTAGAGCCTTGAAATTAGATTTGTGCTAAATGAAAACTGATAGGTACAAGGTACAAAATCATAAAAATGGCATAGGCCTTTTAATTTGATTATTGCAAGTTCAGATGTGCAAATGTAGTGTAAGTCAGCTTTAGAAAATTACACAAATAATTCCCAGCTTGGTACAAGGTGACTTAATGGGCACTATGTACTTGTGTGTGCATAGAAATGAATCCACTTGGAATTTGCGAGGTTCTGTGTTTGGGGGCTTGTAACCTACTGTGGGCTACTCCTTGCTGTATTGTGTTCTTTTTATAAACCTTGATTGTACTAACTTGACTACCTTACACTCTTCGTAGTATATTATTTTTGTAACTTAATTTAGCTCCTGTTCCACAGAAAAATTATGCATCTTGGAGTATCTCTGCCAACTGCAACGAGCACATGTACACTGTACTATTACAGAGATTTTTATATTTATAACATTCCAATTTTTTAGCAAAATTGCAGGTTTAATAATATATTGTTCAATCTACCATAGCCTGATGGCTTTTGCCATCCAAATTGGGGGAGTATGCTTACACTTAAAAAAAAAGAAAATATTCTGAAAGATTTAAAGACTTGCCATTTGCTGCTCTTAACTTTCTGATTTCAGAAAGGCAATTTGAACATTCCTCTTGAGACTTTATAATGAAAGAGCTCTATTTGTTAACTTATATTTGCCTTTGCAATGCACACAGTTATGAATGCTGTTTTTCTAAACTCTAGGAAACATCTGTTCTTGGGATGTGCAGGATTGTAATCTGAGTTATATGGAGAGGTATGCAATTAAACTTGCAAAGCTGTTGATTCTGAAAATAACCATTTGAGTAGTAACTGGCATAACTGCATCTAAACTGAAATACTATTCTGCAACTTAGACATGCAGGAGAATTTTCAAGTACAGCCCAGTGTAGCAATGTTTACAGAAAGTAAAGCTGTCATTTCAATTTTTTTTTTTTTGTAGTGAAGTTCATATACATTGAAACATAAGGATTTTTTGTTCTAATTTAATTTTCAGATTTCGTTAAGTAAATTGCATTTTAAATCAGCCTTGTCTATCATTGTTTTCTAAAAGAAGCTTTTTCTTTTGTGCTGTTTCCCTTGATGCTAGATACCTAAGTCCAGGGTAAGTAATATTAAATGGTTGGTTTTGTTAGCATTGGAGTGGATTGAAACATTGTCAGGGTAATTGTCCTCTGCTGTTTTGGAAGTTCATTGTGTCTGTCTGTAAGCATGCAAGAGGAAAGCTTGAAGTTGACAGAAGACAGAAAAATGTGATCTTGCTTGCAAGAGAGCACAGGTCAGTCTGTAAAGTTGGGAATGAAAGCTTTATTGTTAATTAGATGGAAACAAGTTGCAGGTAACTGATAGGCTTAACATTTTGTACCTCCTTTTGAGTCAGTGTTTTAAAAGCATTTTTCTGCTTCTGTTGCTGACAAGCACTTTTAAGTAAAGGCAACAGAGCACCTTGGGCCTTGGGTTTAATGTTAGTATGTCCAGGGGTGTCTTCCTTTACGTTCACATGCCACCGCTGCTCTCCTTTACCATGTTGCACCTCTTTTGTGCTGACTTGTCTTCTGTGGTCTGTGTGAGTGCCCACATAAATCTGAACTCAGAATAATGAATTAATTACTGTGTAATGCCAGCAAGTGCAAGTGTCTCAACATTAGTGCTACAAAGTGCACAAAGGAATCAAGTAGCAAAGTCTGAAATTAGTAACCATATATACAAAAGAAGGGGAGAAACATTTTTTTTGCTAGCTTAGCAAATTTTGTAATATTTGAGACTTGGCAATAGGGTTGAACTCTTCCTAATAGGTCTGGGGATATGTATGCACATACTTGCAAGTGATAGACACACAGGCTCTTCTCCCATCCTTTTTCTTTGGTTTATTGTACCTTATGACGCAGTTTCTTATTATAGCTTTCCTAAACCTTTTGCCTTTAGTTTTTCATTTCTCAAAGATCCCTAAAGTGGGTTATGACATTACACCTGCACAGAATTAGACCTTCATAGATGTGTTTTTTAACAAATTCTGATTACGCTGACAAAAACTTGTGAAAGGATCTTTAAGCAAGGTTCTCCAGCTGATCTTGTACAATGCTATAGAAAGCTTCCATAAGTGCAATTTAGCTTCATGTCCAGTGGCAAACATGGTAACACACAAAGCGTCAGTACAGAAAGGTAGATAGGCCTGAAGTATTCAAATGTCCAAGACCAGCAAGAATTGGATTCCGTAAGTGCACTGCTTGACTTGTATGCTTAACTTCAAGCAAATTACTAAATACTCTTGACTTTAGTGAGTGTTAGCATTTTAGTTTAAACATTTTTTGCATAAGGCCCAGTGCATACTGTGTGGTATCCTGCTACAGTAATGGGAATAGGCAATGTCACTTTCTTTCTGATTTTCTCAGATGTCTCCCTTCCTATCTACTGTAGAAGAAAACATTCCAGTAGAATTTCAAAGAAATTTTTTCTTAACTGGGTTCTGAAAGAAGAAATCTGTCAAAAACCAAAAGACTGAGTAAAACCTTGATAATTACCTGCTTTAAGAAGCAAGGGTCAGTTAAATTATTTGGGGGAAAAAAAGTTATTTTTGATGCAAGCATGTTAAATAATGTCATTGAGAAATATTGAAACCCTCTAAGGAGGATAAAAGCACAAGCTCCCATAATCTTTTCTATACAACTGTATCTTGTGTAGTGCCAAAAAGAGAGTAAAGAGGAAAGAGTTGGGCTCAGACACCAGTAAAAGTGTTTTGCAGCAATTAATCCCTCCTTGCATTTTAACCATTGCCTGCATGCTTAGTGCTAGACTCGTCTATTACTGTTTAGCTAGTTTTCTGGTGCATGAAAGCCCATTTGGTTTTCAAACATCAGTCACAGAACAAAAAAAGGAACCGAAACAAAAAACCAGTAGATTTTATGGACCTGGAGTGTAACAAAAAGAATGCAAAACAACTGTAATAGTTGATGATGTTGATAGATGATGTTACATCATGTCCGTGTAGTTCCTGCTGAAGAGTTAGGGAGGATTTGCAGTAATTTACAGACAGTACTGATTTATTTTTTTTTAATAACCATGGGTACCTTTTTAGAAATCTGACCTGTAACTGCAGATACCACCATAGTCTTTCCAAGATAGAAGTATATTTGACAGAAGTCCTAGCAGTGAGACAGCTTAGCCTCTGAATTATTTTGTGCATTAGACTTCAACAGTAAGGGTTAATTGATAGACCACTGGTTTATAAAATTAGAAAATACAAAATATTTCTGATCTATCTTTGACCTTGTCACTATTTGAATTGAAACAGTATTCCTGGGGGAAAAAAAGTTCTTTAGAGTGAACCTACTGATGCCTTGTTGATTATATGAAGAAAACCACAAAAAAACCCTCACAACTCCTCAAACACTACAGTATTGTGAACACTGAATCTTCCATATAGCAGTATCCTGCAGACTTACCACTTGTGTCCTAACAAATTTGCAGTGAGTATTATGTACATAATTCAGTGACATGCACATTTTAAAAGCCAGTTTGTAATAAGTGTGTAAGAACTTAAGGTGATAAATGTGGAGCACAATAACCTGACCTATTGGCGCTGACTGTGTAGTTAGAAAGACTAACTGTAACTTAGTTTTGCTCTTTTAATTCACTTTTGTCAAAAAAGGAGAAATTTTGTCAAATTTGAGAATCCACAAACTGCATTGTACATGGTACTTAATAAGGATGTAGAAACCTGGCTTTTCACACGGAACTGTTACTTCAGTTTTGTCCTGACTGAGAAAATAGTGTTACCTAATGGCTAGAAGGTATGCCAGTGAAGTGTAGAATACTGTAAATAAGTAAATATTGTTTTGATTCTAAACTCAGATTGAATTAATATATTGTTTTATATCTTTGTTGTGTTAAACATATTTAAAAATACTAAAATAAAATATTTGAAAGATGACAAATGCTTGATTTATTTTATATGCAAAATGATGGCTCATTGCCTCTGTTAGTGCTGTGACTGTGAAAGTATTCCTGACCTCAGGTGTGATGGTGCTATGAGGTCTTGCTTCAATATGGAAGTAAGTAATGCTGACAAAATACAATTGGCACATGCTGTGGGAATTTGTTACAAGTATTTGCATATACCTCAAATAATTTCTGGAGAAGTAACTGTCTCATCACAAAGGCCCCTTCCGGAGTTTTTTGATTCAAATTATTTCATGATGTTATGGGTTTGTGGGGTATTTTTGGCGAAGTTAAACAGATAAGACTTCTGTATCCTAATGGCACTTCAAAAAAGGTTCCTTAGTGGGTTTTTTTTAGTACTGCAGGGAAGTTTGTAATACTTAATCTGTACAGAACAATAACCTGATGTGACTTGTTTACATAGGCATGAAACCTGTGACACATCATAAAAACTTTTGTGCATGATTCTGCCAGAAATACAGTGAGTGATGTTGTGCCCATCCTCCCCTCCAAGCTAGGACCCAAGCTGCATTTCACGTTATGGCAGAAGGTAAAGGGAGCACATCCTGCTGTGCTGGAGGAGTAGGATTGTGGCAGCACTGGGCTCCAAAGGGCCTTTCAGAGGTGCTCCTGAATTTTGTTTGCTCCAAGTGGCAGTTTGACCTACAAATGAGTCCAAGTTATGGAGAGAGAAGGCAGCAATAAAAACATAAAGCACAAGCTTCATCTTCTGTAAAATCACAAATGTTCTTTTGCTTCAGGCTCCAGCCAGACTGTAGTCAGTGCCCAGATTAGGCCTGGGTTCTTGCAGTCCTTATTTTGCTTCCCAGTGAATCCCAGTGTATCTTAGCAAGCTCTGCCTTCTTTTGTGAGACACTGACTAGGCTATGGAGGATGTTGCCTTAGCTCAGTTTCCTGCTGAGTGATTTGAAGGTGTGCTCTCCTGCTCCCACACCAGCAAACAGCACTGCAGGGCGCTGTGGGGCACTGCTCAGCACCAGTGCTCCTCAAAAGACAGCCAAGTTTGTTAGCAAGTGCTTTAATGAGGGTGCCAAAAAGTGATTCAAACTCTTGAGTAACAGGGTTGCAACACTTGGCCAAAGGCTCTACCTCTTGTTTCTGTCCTGCCAATTAAAAATAGCCCCCTGGCTAATGCCAGGGAATGTAACAGCCCTACATGGGACAGGTGCACGCTGTCAGTCAGGAGGCTGGAAATACCTAGAAAAGCACCTGCTCTTCTGCAGGTTCTATAAGATGATCATGAGGAGAGAGTACAGGAAAAAGCAGAGAGGTTTTCAGCAGGCTCTGCTGAAGGTGGCCCTTGCTGAAGGCCTCTGGCTGCTCTGGAGATGATTCCTACCCAAGAGTGCTCTTCTGTTTGGTTCTGGTTTTCTCTTAATCGAGCTGTTTCCCCAAGCTGTGGCTTGCCACAAATGAAAACCAGAGCTTTAGTTCAAGGCTGGGTGTGCTTCTGGCCAGCTGGAACATGGAATTCCACTCAGGTGCTATCTCGTCCCAGCACTGCACAAATGCTGTGTTGATGATTTGGACTGGGATTCAGGCTGCAGGGACAGGCTGGTGTGAAGGCATGACCAAGTCAGGGCTGTACTGATGTGTGTACATTAACCAGGAATGGAGTTTATATGCCAGAATTCTTTTATTATCTTCCAGGAACAGTCTCCTATAGGACAGTTAGAGCCAAATCCACAGACAGGCTCCTTCTCGGGCATTATCTCTACCACATGCAAATGCACCTGCCCTAGCTGGTGTGGTTCACAGATGGTTCACAGCCTCTGTCATTTTCACTTCTGCTTTCCAGGGGGATGTGGACTTTATCATCTGATGGCTGTTGATTTGCCCTTGGTGTTCCACATACCATTTATAAATACTAATCCATGCTCTGCTTTTTCTATGGCATGGGAGAGTTGGCAATGAATGACAGAATAGCCCAGACCACTGCAGCACCACAGGAAGCCACAGGATCTTCCCTGCCAGCAAATGGTGTGGTGAGCATGTTATCCAGAGGAAGACCATAGCCTGAGCTTATCTCTATTCACATCTTGCCTAGATGTTCAAAGTTCAGTTCCAGCCAACCCAATGCTACTATGTGAGATGTAGGAAGAATTTACACCTAGAGCTGCACAAAGATTTAAGACCTGTCTCTGCTCTTTGGGTTAATCTGAAGAAATCCCCCACATAAGGCTTAATGCACATATCATTATCATTGTTATTCTTGTTTCAGCTCTTAAGAGGCACTGGTCACCAGACCCAGCTGTGCAAGATGTGGGAGTATAAAGCCATTTGGATCCTGAGGCAGTAGGTGGTTGGGATGCAGGTCCCTGGTATCTCAAATGCCAGTCTGACCACTGAAGAACTGTGAGAATTCATTCTCAGACAGGTAACAAAGTTGCTGGCTTAGAAAGGAGGATTTCTTACTTCCTTTCGTGAGAAATGAGGGAGCTTAACTGAGGGTGGAGTGACAGATACATAAATTCATTCAGTGTTTCTGAAGACATTTATCAGGAGTAAAATAAAGGTATTTTGGGTTCTTTAATCAAGAGTGCTGACTTTCTTGAAGATTTTATCTTAATGGTTAGTAATATGTGGTGTTCTTGAAAGGTTTTTTCTGTTTTAGATCACTAAGAAGAGTTTAGTTTTCTCTAAAGATTGTTGTACATTAATGTTCCCAAGTGCAGAAAAGGCTGAAGTTGACTTGGATTCAGATCCATATTTTCTTGATTCCCTTTCTTCCTTTTCTTTCCTCAGTCACAAAAGCCTTAAGAAAAAGATTGTACAGCATTATCTATCTTCCAATCACCTTCCCTGGGATATTGTCCTGCAGGATCTGTGCTAGGCATGAACTAACTTGTCAGCTTGCTACAAACACAGGCAGGGTAACTGAGGACTACCACCCTATTTAGATAAAGAAACCTAAGATGGGGTGTGGCTGACAGGATTGCTCAGTCTTCCAGGACAGACCTGTGGGGAATCTCATTGCAAAAACCTCAGAATCGTGCTCTCAGGCTGAGGATCCGTCTGGCACCAACCTTGTGTGCTGCTACATCCTGTTTGCTGCCTGAGTATAGGCCAAAGGTGAAAGATTTTTGGAAGGCCTTTTCTTCTGCCAGAAGTGATTAATGAAAAGCAGACAACCAGCAGATCAGAATAACAGCTTGAGTGCCAGGATCCTGCCAAAAGAAGTATCCTTGTGCATTAGGATTTCTGAGCACTGGCTTTTGTCACTTGAACATCTGTGTCCTGCTCTGAGGATTTCAAAGCACATCTGAGATTCATCCTCTTGGAAAATGAGAGCACAGCAGTCCCAGGCATGCCAAAGATTGCAGTGGGCTTAATCAGACAAGCCTATTATACTGCCCTGGCTTCTCAGAGAGCTTATTTAAAAGAGTGAGAATATCTTCAAGTAAGTCTCCTATATATAAATTCCCTGATCTGTAAGAAATCAGGACTACAATAAAAGAAAATAAACACATTACTAATAAAGCTGCCTGGAATGAGGAGATGAGTAAAACTAAAAAAAAAAAAAATCATAAACAAAAAACCCCAAAACAAAACCCAACCTCCTCCCCCTCTATCCCCCCCAAAGAATCAAACCCCAAAGAACTAAGAGAGAGAGAGAAAAACGTGTGTGCTGTTGTTCTTGGTCCCATGCATCACGCAGTCTAAGCCAGCTGACAGCGCCTGATGAGCTGGGAGCTGCTGGCAGTGCCAGCTGTAGAGGCATGGAGAAGACCAGGCTGTGGATTGATTGGCAGGTTGGATGCTGCGGAGAAAGGCCAGGGAGGCAGATGTATCAGAAAGCATCCACAGCAACACTTCACACTACTTTCACTGCAACTTGTGTCAGAAGAAAGCTGCCAACTATATTGAAAATGGTGCTGGAGGCATGAAAGCCTGGAACAGAATGTCCCCCTCCTGAGAATGACCACAACTCAGCTGAGACACCCCAGGATGAAGTCCTACACAATATGACTCATGTTATATTTGGCACTTAGTGCAGCTAATCTTATGCTATAGTACTGAACAAATGTTAACAGCCATATAATGGCACAAAGTGCAGAAGTTCACTGTATCTGAATCAGTCATTCTGGGTGCTGGGCTTGTGGATATACAGCCTGGAACTGCATTTGATTAATGAAAAAGCCATCTTTATCTTAAGATTTTTGGTTTTGTTTATAACCTGAGAAATTGTCAAAAATATTGGATATCACAGGGTTAGATTTTCAAAGCGCAGATTCTTTGGCCCTTCCCGGCTTGAAAGTGTTTGAAAAAAACACTGTTCACACTTGCAAAGTGCAGATATTTCCATTTACTGCTACTGGGTGAATTTTCAGTGATGGCAGGACTCTGGATGTTGCCATCAAGCTGAGGCATGTTTGGCTGCTGCTTGATGGAGCTGTTTCCTGTGTCTAAACAGAGCCAAGATCTCCACGTAAAGCATTTTGCAAACTTTATCTTTGTCATTCTCTACCTTCTGTTTTAGTATTCTGTATAATAAATCTTATATTATTATCTTCTCATCTCATTACAGTCTTTTCCTATGAATATCTAATCTTGGTGGATGAATCTAGCACATTGAAGGATGACTTTTGGGTAGCTGCTGATTTAGTGATACTGGAAATGCAGGATTGCCTACACCAACCCTAAGACTCCCTCCATAGCTGAATCTCTATTACTTCCATTACTTGCAACCTTGGTACAGCATAATCTTTTTTTCCTTTTTTCTCCTTTTTTTTCTCTGAAATAATTAATATATCTAGGTTATTCTAATTAGTAGCTTTCTATTACAGTCATAAAAAGTTATAAATTTTGGCCCTCTTACCAGGAGAAATAGGAAGAAGCTGTATTATCAAGAAAGCACAACAGCTAAAGCCTGACTTAGAACTATAATTACTGTGGTTTGGTTGAATCTCCAAGCCTGTCTGCAAGAAGAATAGAAGTACTGAAGTAAAATAAGATTTTTTTTTTTTTTCCCCCACAAGGATACCTGGGGTGGGATAACCTAAAGCAGTTTGGCACGTGGGACTGAAGACCTGAGAAGTCAGATTTAGGGCAAATGAGACAATAGAAAGAAAAGTTTTTAAGTTTCTCAGCTCCTGAAATGCACGAAGCCAAATATCCATTTACTGAAGCATACCAAAACCATTTCTATTTTTCAGTTTCATGGGCCCTGACAAACAAAAATGCATGGATTCACACAAGGAGACCCTTGGATGTGCTGGATGACTGTAATAATCCAATGTCAGTGTCACTTAGGAAGCATAACTAAGCTGTGGATGTTCACATGGAAAATACATTTGTAGACAACCACTACAGAACAGCAGGGTTTATAATATGTTTGGTAATTTTCTAAAATGTTGGAAGCTGTTTCAGAAAAAAATAATCATCTTGTTTCAAAATATATATTTTTACTACATTCATGAACTTAATATGCAGTGTGTACCTAAGTTTTAATCAAAATGCAGCTGGAAATGTGAAGTTAAAAGGTATATTATAATTTATTGAACTGAATTGAATTGAGTTGTAGTTCTTTGTTACAGTTATTTATCTGTTATATTTTCTGTTATATTTTCTGTTTGAATCACGTGAGTTGCCTGGAAACTTTCATCCTGGATCTGAAAACATCTACCAGAAAACTTTATCTCTACATGACAAAAATGGAGCAAAGGCTCATTTCTCTCTCTGAAAGGACTCCTTCCTTGTGATCACTCCTTATGATCAATGAACCACGTGCTATTTCTCTATATAGGTCCTGGCTAGCCTCTTAATGTTTATTACTTCCTTAATCTGTTGCTGGGTTAATTGAATCATTGGCCCATGTCCTGCTGTGAATGCCCATGCAGAGACAGAGGTCTGTTTGGTTGACAGCCCTCAGTGACATTTTTTAGAACTATGTATTTTGTGGATCATTACTTGCAGATCTTTGTCCTAAAGATCTGTCTTGGGCTCTGGTTGTAAGTGACACAGATGAAGTGAGTGACACTGAAATTTTCCACAACCTGCACCTGTGAGCCCATCTGCAACCACACATTATCCATTTTCCACAGCACAGGCTTTTCAAGTCTCTGCAGCATATTGTATCTGAAAGCCAGCAATTTTTAGCAATAGCTACTTCTACTAGTAGGCAGCAGCTCAGACAAATGTCTCTCCAAACCACAGCGTAGGAGAAATTTTTTAAATGCCTGAACTGTGAAAATGTGGTGAATGTGTTCTGAGGGTGTGAAATAGGTATGCCTAGACATGTCTTCCTTCCAAACAGGAAGGGGACAGCTAGGAAGTGATTTAGTTTTATTTTAGAATGGTGCATGATTTCTCCTGGTGGTTTGGCTGTACACAAATAATACGACCTCTTTAGACTGTGATATGTGATATTGTTGTACCTGTCTTGTTACCTAAGAATGTGGAGGATTTTAGTGTGTGTAGATTTTTAAGCAATATTTTATCTTTCTATTACATGCTGTGTTAATTTTACACCTGGGTATGCAAGTTTTTCAAAGTGACATTAAAAAATATAAGTTGTAGTTATGTAAGGGTTGGAAAGCAGGACAATTTTTTCAATGTTCACTTTCTGCTGGGCCTTACAAAAGAGGTCAATGTCATTACTCTCTTTTTGCGAAAGGACAAAGAGTCTTGAAGAGAAGTGAAATTAATTGCTAGAGGTAAACCTGTAGTAAAGCCCTGATTTCTTCATTCTTGTCAGCAGACACCTCTGCCCTCATTCCTGTCACAGTTTGTTATCCCCTTTTATTTGTACTTATGCTTCTGTCTGTCTGCCTTTGGATTTTACACCCTTTTCTCTTTCCTCCTGAACACAGGAGGTGTTTACATTTAGGAACACATTCAGGGTTCTAATGCTCCTTAATGGTTACATGTAGGGACTTTCCATTCTGCTCAGAACTACAGTCAAATTTACAATACAGGGTTAAATTAGAAATCTCATTTCACTGTTTCAGCTGTGGGATGCAGTACGCACAGGTGCTCTGGGGAGATGGCTTAGACCAATTACATTAACAGCAGAGATTAGGCCTGTGCCTCCATCAGTACACCCTTAACAGAAATCAATTGCCAGACTGTACCAGGGGAGATCCTTCTGAAGTTTACAGGTTGAGTGGGTGAATTTTACTAGACAGCAAAGGGGCAATTTTTTCATGTGGTATCTGAAATACCTACCTCTACATGAAATACACAGAGCTGTCTCAAATAATTTTAAGAACTATTTCAACTAGGTAAATGGCATTTTTCCTTATAGAGCACTGAACATTTTAATTAAAACTTCTGAAAATATGTTTTGACTTACACTAATTTCTGGACTAGAATCTCCAACGTGATTAAATAAAAACGAATCTATGAAATAAGGTATTACTAAAATAAGACATTTGCTGGTGGTGATTAGGCATATCTAATTATAAGAACCACTGTCATGAGTTCTGCTGTGCTAAGTCCAGCACTGGACAATAACTAGAACACGACTGTACATATACACTCAAATTTCTGTAAAAGAGGAAAAATCTGCCACAGGTCTTTTTTTTTTTTTTTTTTTTTGCGTGTGTGTGTGCGTGTGTGCGCGAGTGAGTGTGAGGGTGTGTGTTCTATTATCTCATATTCAAATGAAAATGCAACCATTAAAGGACTGGACGAAACACAATTGTTGGCAAAGTTTGCTCACGTTCCACATGCTGTTCAAGAAAATCACGTAGGCAGAAAAAGTAACAAATTCGTACTTTTATATTTCTTAGCATGACTGCTGTCAGAATACAGCTGTAGATAAATGACTTCTTGTAGGTTTGTCCTATCAAGACAAGCCTCTCCTCCCAGGGAACCAGCTGTGTCAGCCTGCTCCGGGGAAACTCCAGCTGATCACAGACCAGTCGGTTTTCCGTCAGCTCCATCTGCGCTGAGCACTGCCCCACGGGAGGTGCCGCCGGGTGTGCGGGAGCACTCGGTGTTCTCCGGCACGTCAGTCTGCTTTGAGAAGGACGGTGCCCTGAGCCTGAGCTCCCTCTGTGTCGCTGTCTCCTCGTCCAAAGCCTGGGCTGTCTCTCAGCACTCCCAGCTCCGTCTCGGTGGCGCAGCCGGCCGGGAAAGCCTGCCCTCCGCTGCCGCGCTCCCGCAAGGCAGCGCCCAGGGAGTGACAGGGAATGTCAGGGAATGTCAGGGAATGACGCGCTCAGAGAAGTGCCGGCCCTGCCGGGGCTGCAGCACAGAGCGGCAGCGTTCGGCCGGCACCTCTCCATTCCCGTGTGCCCGCAGGATAAAACAGGGGCCGCGCCCCGCTCCTTTAGGCTGCTCGAAGGCTGGTCCCGCTCGCTCGGGGTCCCAGGCATCGCCCCCAGAAGCCGAACGCCACAGCCGCCGCAGGGTGTGCGATCCGCCGGCCAGCTCAGCCTCGTCCTGTCACACAGCACCAGCATCCTTCCCACAGCACATCTGCTTCCAAGAATCTCCTGCTTTCTCCTTGTTCATGACCCATGGATCTTCCTTCCCACCCAGAGGGAATGGCGCCTTTCGGCCTCCGGAGCCAAGGCACGTTCCGTGTCAGAGCAAAGCCAGCCTGGCCCGGCTGAAGCTTCCTCGAAGTCCGAGCCCATTTGGGGCAGGAGCTCAGGTTCCAACAGCCTGAACCCCCCCAGCCTGGCTGTTGCAAATGGCCTGCCATCACCTGCTTAGAAAGACAGGTGACCCTAAGATAAACCTACTTTCAGGGAGAAATTGAGTGAAGTGCGGATTGGTATGACAGCAAATATTATCAGGATTTTAGCATTGCTAATTTTTTAAGAGGGAAACTTAGTCCTTCAAAAGGAAATAGCCAACAACATGTGCTGTTACTGTAGAGATGCTCTCAGTTTTAGAGCTGTACATTAGAGCAGTTTACAATAAAGACCATCATCAGAATATTCTGAGCACAATAAGGACACCCTGTAAATAATGTGAAAGATTGTGAAGCCAGGGTTGAACTTTTTTTCTCAGAGAGGGATTTGCCTGTTTTCTACTCCCCCTCTCCAAGCCCCCTTCTGAACACAGAACAAAACTCCTGGGCACAGTCCTGTGCATGTTCCTCCTCCATGGCTCAGCTTTGCTTTGTTTCCACCAAGGTGTTATTTACAACATTTAGGTTTAACCCTGGAGTGGCTTCAGTGAGAGACAAGGCCATAAAAACATTGCTCAACATCTTGTGCGCCTGTGTCCCTTACTGGGTCAAGCTATACAAGAAGAAAAGCAGGGTCCTGGAGGCAACCAAATTCTTTTCAACAAGGCAAGTACAATCTTGAAGGTCTGTTGCTCTGCACTTTAATTCCTTTGGTGTAAAGTGTCCTGGGTTTTCCAAGACCTGTAATCCTCAGTCAACTTCTTACAAAAAACTTGAGATAACAGAAAAAAATGTAACCTCTAAAACTAAGTGCCATGCATTCATTTGACACAGTAACTGCTACAGCCTTCACCACGACCAGAAATTTCAACAATACAGTAGCTGGTCTCATTTGTTTCAGGTAAGAACTGTTGCACCAATCTCTCAAACCTAGTGTTTGGCATAAGTGATTTGGAACGCTGGGCATATCGCTTTGAGCTTCTCAGTGTGATTGTTGTGTTTTGCTTACAGGTCAGCATCTGATTGTGTGATTGCCCCACCCTTTCTTGAATTGATCCCCTGCAAAGAATGGGGCCTATTAATTATTTCCGGCTGTCAGGACACCTGATGGTTTGTAAATCTATCAGGAAGATAAAAAATGTCTTATTCCTTGAAGATAAAAAAACCCCAACAAGAAGGCAATGAAAACTGCAAGAAAAAGAAGGAAAATATTATTATCAATCAAATTAAAATTCAGAAGAATGAATAAGTACAGGCTCTTCTGCATGGGGTTGTTTTATATTTCAGTTTCTTCTTGCTCTTCAACAGAACCTTTTCCACATCCCTCTTATTATTTATTTGGGAATAAGATGCTTTAGTATTGAACATGCACTAGAAGAGCATGCAGAATCTTCACAGGCCACAGTGTCTCAACAGGTAGGATTGGATTTTTAGTTTGCTTTGCTTGTAGAGCTATGGGCAATCACCTTTCATTAGTTACGTAGTTGTAAAGTGCTCTGTGTCTCCATGAGTCTTAGTAGGTACTGCAAACAAGTTCCCTTGTTGACTTTCTCAAATTTGGTTTTTGTTTATTTTCTGTAGTGGGTCTAATGCTGGCTAAATGCCCATTCACTAGAAATAATTTACTCATTTCCTGCTCTGAGATATGGATTAGGAGGAGGAGAGCAAAACAGACTCAAAACTTTAAAGGGTATAAAGAAAACTTTATTAAATGATAAGAAAATCAGAATAAACTTTCAGAACACTTCTCCTCCCCCCACACCCTCTTTTCTTTCCCACCAACAACGTGAAGAGACAAAACCTGGGACTTTCAGTAAGTTTACCACCTCTAAAAGAGTCTTTCTTCAGTTCTCTTAGGGAGGGGAGTCTCTCTTGCAATGTCATGGAGACTTCTCCACAAGAAACAGTTCTCTCCTGGCTTTTAATTTCCATGAATAGCAGCCACACGGAAATCTGCAATCATGAAGTCCCTCCCATCTTTTTTGCAGCCTTCCCACAGCTGCATTCATGGACCATGTCAACTTATTGGGGTGCTATTTTTAAGGATGAGCTATTCTAGCATAAAAACTAACGTTCTTTTAATCCATCCCTGGGAACAGAGATTTTCTTCTTCTGTTCCTAGGGCAAGGTTTCTCATTTCTCTCTCTTCAAACTTTTCATTGGATCACAGCTCCTGCAACATCAGCTTATTTCAACACTGATGGTTCTGCTCATGGCTGTAGTTAGAACACATCCCCCCAACACATTCCGTGAATTACAGGGAAAAAAGAGTTTGATATATCAAATATACCTTCACCATAGTCTTACAAAAAGAATTTCAGCCCAAGACTAAGGCACCTGGTCAATTCCCTCCCATCTAGAATTTGACTCCTTTACCGAACTCAGTGTCCCATGTTATTTTCTCTACGTGTCTTCACCCTTTCCTTTTCCTCACTTGGGAGAGAATTAGTGTTCATAGGTTCATTTGCTCTCCAGCTTTATCAATTAAAACAGCAGAGTCCTGCAACATTTAAAGGCTGATTTTGTCAGGCTCTGCAGTTAAGGAATCGCTGTGTCTGTCTCTGCTGATCACACGGTCCCTGCCAGCACCGCACCAGCCGCACTGGCTGCCGGCACCACCGCTGCACCTTTCTTTCACGGAGGGTGCCGGGAGAAAGAAAAAACCTGCTGTCACTGCTTTTGTCCTTCTGTCTGCAGTCCAGCTGGTTAAAAGCGGCTAAGCAAACAAAGTCCACTGTGAGGCATGCCGAGACAGCTGTGGCACATGGCACTGCCGCAGTCGCACCGATTTCGGCCACACAGTCCTGGTCACAGGGCTGCTCCCAGTCCAGGATGGCAGTGGCCACTCCCGGCCTCGGCCGTTCTTGGCCCTGGGGCTGCCCTCAGCGCTGACCACAGGGCCACTCCCGGCGGTGGTCCCAGAGCTCATTTGTGAACCATGCCGAAATAGCCGTGGCCACGCGGTGTGCCCCCGGCTGCATGGCGCTGCCAAGGCTGCACGGATCCTGGACGAGCAGTCCGGCCACAGGGCCACTCCCAGCCGGGTGGTTGCCCACAGCGCTGGGACAGTCCCGGTGGCATGGCCTGGCAGCGGCAGGAATCGCAGCCGAGCTGCGTGCCAGCCCGGCGATGTGGGCCCGGCCCAGCTCGGCCTGTTCCAAAGCCGGAAGCTTTTCCCGGGTCTTGCTCATTTTTATACAGAAGCGTGTTCAACTCTTTCAACCAGGTGTCAATCTTCAAAGCTAGGCAGCTGATTGGCTCTTACAAAGCAGGCAGCTGATTGGCTCTTACAAAGCAGGCAGCTGATTGGCTAGGTCCCCAGAGGGCACCACCCCTGCAGCCTGTGGGCCGGCACTAACAGAAAAGCACATTTCATTAAACCACGGCGCTTTCTCAGCCCAAAAGTCACTTGTTAATATCAGCTGGTTCCTCTGAGCTAAGCTCTTATCGTTTTCAGATTCTTAAATGTATTAGCTCTATTTGGACCTGTTTAAAGTGGGTCTTAGAGTCTGGTTTAAGTTAAGGTTCTTCCTAGTAGTTTAAGCTAAAATGAAAGAAGGTTACCTAAAACTGCTAAGGAAAAAAAGGGAAAGGCATTAAGTGTGTCAGTCTGAAGGATCCTGGCAGTGTGGGCCTCTGCTGGTTGTCCTCTTAAGGCTTTCCAGAGACCTAGTTTGCATATAAGGGCAGTTGTAGGGTATCAAACAAAAGGTACAGACAATCTAATATCCTTGCCTCTGGGATGATGAAGTAAACAATTATTTAGCAGCACACCCCTATAGGAAACAGTCTAAGAATAGGATAAACTTAAATGATACTTCCATTTGCAACTCAGATTTTCTGACTTCAGGCTATACAGCCATATGTAATTCTTGAATGGATTGGTAATTAGTAATCCTTGCTGGATTTCTCTTCCACGAGCCTGTCTAGTTTGCCCTGGAGCACATATAAATATTTAGCTTCTTGTGTCAGGTAATTCCACTGGATTGCACTCCTTCGCAGAAAAAACCCTTGGCTTTGTTTGTTCTGAATTTGTTTCTTGGTAGCTTCAACCATTTTCCACCCTTTCTCTGCTGGTTACACTTTCATAATCTCTGCTATATGCCCTAAATCAGCTTATTTCAGAATGAGGCAGCTGTTCATAGCTAGACCTTTGGTAAGGCTTCTCCACTGAGTCATCAACTGGAGATCTGCACCCGGAGGGGAGAGCAAACAATGACTTCAGGCTCGTGTCAGAAGATAACGTAAGTTATGTGAACTCTTTGGTGGACACTGGTATGTACTGTAGGCACTTGCTCTCTTTTTGTTGCTCACATGCACTGCTACAGTAATTGTGATTATAAACTGTGGAGAGAGAAGCAGAGTTTGTGTTCAAATGGCAATAAACTTACAGTGACCTGTGGGTTGTTTTTCTCCAAGTGGTGTCAGTTATACATAAATATGGCTGTATTCATACAAAATGGTAACAGTTCAACTGGCCCCTAAACCTCTGAATTTCAATAGAAAACCAGCCCATTCACAGGAAGTGTACCTACATAGGAGGTGTGTGCACTAAATGGTATGAGGACATTGCTAAGAAGGAAGGTCCAGAGTAATTCAGAAGGCTTGCTATTGGAGGCCTGAAGCTGTGCCTTTTTGGTGCTCTGAGTTTTAGCAGATATGCTGAGAGAAATAAGGTATGGTTGTACGAGGCAGGGGCAGGGCAAGAGTGAGTAACAAACCCCGGCAGGCAGAGGCTGTTGCTACAGAACCCTGTAATGCAGAGGAGTTTGTGTGCTGTTGTCTGTCTCAGATTATTGCTTCTGCCTTGTCTCACAAAGCAAGTGATTCATTGGTTTTTTTTTTTGCTCAGGGCGGGGCAGTAATTGCTTTCCTGGATTGCTAAAAATAAAGCCAAACCATTACTCAAATATTAATCTTTAAAGGGAAAAAAATAAAGACAGAATGCTGATGTGTCCTATAAGCAACTGAACTTTTATTCAGAATGGATTTGTAGTACTGGTATGAATAATAAATGCATGTCTTTAAATAATGAACAACCTATTCCACAATCTATTTTTACTTAATCAGATCTTTGTTTATTCTTAATTTATGTTTCCATGAAAAGTAAGACACATTGGGTTTCTTTTCCTACTGTTATTTATTTTCTCAGTAATGTGGCTTTCCTTCTTGATTCATCAACACGTATTTATCTGTGCAATGCCAAACTGTCTTACTTAAAACTGTCAGAATGAAACACCTCTTGGATCTTTTGATGTGAAAGCATTGGACTTGCACACACAAACACAAAAATCTGTTGCTTATCTTTTGCTAAAACAAGAAGGTGCTGACTGGAATTATGTTGGGCCTTGCTGCTAATCTGCTCTCTTCTTAACATCCTGGAAAATTACTGCTGTACAATGTATTCTGGAAAATGAATTGTGCTATTATGTATTTTTCATATCAGAAAAATATATTTATTTGTAAATGAATTTTACTTTCTTGAGGATATTGAGATCATGTCATAATACAAGCAAGGAAAGAAGAATATGAATTTTAGAAATGGCTATTGTGCAGTTCCTTGGCTTTGCAATGGTCTGCATTGGTGACTCGGTAATTGCTCCTGCAGTGCTGTGCAGTGGCTCCTGCACAATAGTCTTGTGACTGGGTTCTCCAGCTATGATTTATGGTCAGACAGCACTATCTAGGAAAAGTTTGAGGGTCATTGCTTCTCTTGGTCTGAGACACGCTGTGCTCTTACGGGGGTGTCTGTGGGTGGTGACTGCTAAAAACGGAGCTTAGACAATCAGAAAGTCTGTGTTAACTTATCTGCAGGAGGCACGAAACCTTGTTAGATGGAGTACAACTGCCAGACCAGCAATGGGACAGCCCTATCTCCTGCGGGGTCTCCCTGTGTGTCTGAGCCCTTGGGGCAGCAGCAGCGGAACGTGTGAGGTGTACTGTGTTCAGTGGCAGTGGACAGCAAAGGCGAGCAGCTCTGCGGAGCGATGCCGGGCACTGCGTCATCGCCCAGAGCTCCGCGAAAGCTGTTCTCCGTAGCAGGAAAGGGTTCCTGGGGGCTGTAAGGAGCAGGGGCTGTGCCCGGCAAGCGCCACCGGCACAAAGGCCCCGGCTGGCCGCGGCTGAAGGCCTTCTGCAGTCCGTGTGCCAGGGCGGGAGGCGGGTAGGCCCCGAGAGGGTGACCAGTAGTTTCCCAGGAGGGGCAGCGGCGCGTGCATGCTGCTGTATGTACAGCCGACGGCCGCCCGTCTCCAAGGAGAGAAGAACGTTGCCCAGCAGGCCCCGGGGCGGAAGGTTCCCCGGCGCGGCCGCTGCGGAGCCCCTCCTGCCCCGCAGGCGGCCCCAGCCCCTCCGCCCGCCCTACGAGCAGCGGCCCCGCCCGGCCTCACCACTTCGTAGGCCCCGCCCGGCCTCAGGCCCCCGCCGCCGCCGCGGCTGCCCGCCCGAGCGCCTGCTGGGCCGCGGCGCCGCCGTCCGGCTTTTGGCCCGGGGCTGCGGCGCCGCCCGCCGCTGCCGAGCTCTGGGCCGCGGGCGCCGGCGCCTCCCGCGGGGCCGGTAGTGGTGTGGCGCGGCGGGCGGGGCAGGCGGCAGGATGGGCGGCCCGGGCGTACTGGGGTCCTGCGCGGCGGCAGCGGCGGGCGGGCGGACCGGTGTCTCCTTCAGTTCGCCCTCCACTGCCCAAGGCTGCAGCAGCGCGGTCTGCCGCACGACTGCACCCGCCCGTGAGCAGCTCGAGTCCCCCTGCGCCGGCGACCCGCCACAAACAGGTGCCGGCCCTGGCCGTGACCGGCCCCGCGGGGCAAGGGGGGGGGCGGGCGGGGCTCGCCTGGCGGCCAGCGGGTCCGGGGCCTCGTGGGCCGGGGGTTGCGGGGCCGCAGGCTCGTTCCAGCGCTCCCGGGTTCGCGGGGCGGGCGGGAGGCTCTCTATGGCCGCTGTCCCCGCGGCCCCGCGGCCGGGCTCGGTTGCGCGAGGCGCGACGGGGCGGGCGGGTCAGGCCGGGATGCCCAAGATGGCCGCGCCGAGCGGGTCGGTTCACCTTGCGGCGGGGCGGGCGGCGCGCCTGGGGCCGGCGCTCGGCCCGGCCCGGCCTTGCCCGGACTGCGGCCGCCTCCCCGCTCGCCCCTCGCTGCCCTTCCCCTCCGGGAGGCGCTGCTTTACTGCCCCCGCTTCGCTTCCTGAGTCCGTAGTCCATTTCCAGATTTTGTCCTTAAAGTTTCTACGTTGGCGTGGCCAATATTAGGCTTGCGTGTCCACCTCCGATCTGTGAATAGACGGTTAATGCACGGGTAAGGAGGTGGCTTTTTTTTAAGCTCTCTGCACTATCAGTGTAAGCCTGAAGGTCACCGTGTGTCCGATGTATTTTAACAAATTATTTTTAAATAATCTCAATTCTTCTGTTGTTTATTTGGATAGTGGGATAATTTCGGTGTGGTTGTTGCTTTTTTAAATTGGTGAGTACACTTTTCAAAAAATCTATTATAGGCTGATATGCTTTATAGTTTGATCTTGAATATCTTGAGATCTTAAAAGTTTTAAAAATCCTATTAGAGGCCTGTGGCATTTTTTAATTGTAAAGCATGAGACTTTGGAAAAACTGCCTCCAAGGAGAACTGTGGTGTAGTAATTCCAATAACGTTAATACATTTTTCTGTTCTTGGGGTGACTTTTTTTTTTTTTTTAATTGCAGAAGAAAGCATGATTGTGTTTCCCGAGTAACAGATTAATTAAAATTTTTTCATCACGGTGGCATGATACAAAGATTAGGGTGGAGCTCTCACTTGGCTCAAGTATATTCTGTACTTCAAGTCGATTATTTTACAGTTTTTACAGCAAACCTCTAGTTGTTAAATGATGCTTATTGTTTAGTGACTTCTAATTAGTAGTTTTTAAGAGGAAAATGCTTCAAAATAGGCTTGAAAAAAATGACTTATGATTATAAGAATTTGCGAACCTATCTAACATTGAAGGACACAGGACTGATTTTTTTTATGGCCCTGTTTTATTTAACGAGTGTTCTGATGGTGACACTGGTTTATCAGGCATTTAGTGTATCCAAAATTAACTCTTGGTTTCCTGTTTTGTCTTCATCCATCCCTGTCAGTATTACAGTATATTATTAGAACAGCAGTGTGACAGTTGTACTCTCTTTCAACATTTTATTACAAAACTTGTATCTGTGGACTGGAATGTCTGACAAATACAGGTTGGTTTTCCTGAAGTGGTAAGGATGCTTAACTAGGCCAGATAGAACAGTAGCATCCTTTTTACTGTAATAATCCTCTAAATTTTGATGCAGATACAAGTTTGTTAACTTCTCAGGATGTTTCTGCTTAGCATAAATCACTTGTCTGTACTGGTTGTCTAGTCAGTTTGGAAACATTGAAAACAAAAGGGAAAAGCTCATTTATTTATACTCTAAAAGCATGTCTGTGGTAAAGGCTAATATAAAACTCCAAAACTAGAAATAATTATTTTTCTGGCAGTGCTAATTAGAGGTGAGATGTGTTCATTAGAGGAAATGTGTAGCTAAACCTTCGCTGTAAGATGTTGAACTGCTGAATTGCAGGGGTGCTGTACAGCAGAACTCTGCGGGCGAGTCCTCACAGTCTCTTGTAATTGGTCTATCAGCTGCTTCTTTCTATGGCATAAATAATAGGAACGGTTCAATGGCTTGTTGCTGGGATTAGGGTCTGTCCTTCTATAGACTTGAATTTGGGCTAAGCTTCTTTATGCTTCAGATGCTTTAAGCCATTTTCATGTCTCTTTTTTTTAAAAAAAAAGTTTAGTTTAACTCCATGGAAAACCAGACTTTTTCTTGAGCAAGTGATAGATGTCTTGATATAGTGACTTGGTTGTAGAGTTTAGACATCTTTGCTAAAGAAGTTTTTCTGAATTTGTGTGTATGTGTGTGAAACTGAGTGTAAATATTGTTTCTTAGAGGAAGTTGAAATTATCCCCTTGGGGCAGTAGGGAGCTGAAGTAGGGTACTCTGGAGATCTGCATTATGAACTGTAGAAAAATAAGGAGTGGTCTTCTGCCTTCCCATTGATTGCTAAAGTAGGGTAATTTTTTTTGATTTGTTTTGTTTTGTTTGTTTTTAATTAGTAGCAGTTCATACAATTTGGCTGTATATGGCAGATGTCATTAGGGTTAGGAAGTTAACATATGAGAACACTGCCATTGTTATTTTTCAAGTTCTAAAGATAATTTTTTCATTTACTTTAAAAGAAAAAAAATCAATCCACCACACAAAAGGAAGATAAAAAGTCAATTATGTTAATCTGAGTCTCTCAGCTAAACCAATGTGACCAATCAGTTTGAGAAGATAAGATTTTTTGTTTGCATGTGTTTAGCCTTTTCATGGCCTTGTCTAGTTAGTTTCGTTTCCCCCCCTTTCACAGTGGGGGGGAGTTATTAATATACTCTGTTTCCTATATTTCACAACTTTAAAATACAGGGCCTTTGTAACAGCAGCCTCTTGCTATTGAAATCATGGGAAAACAGTCTCTGAAGGAAGTGCAGATAAGAGTGTGTGTTCCCAGGGACGAGAGCGATAGGGGCCTGCCTGAGACCTTAGCCTGGTGTCTGTCCCTCGGGCCAGAGCTGGGCCATAGCTCATCTGCAGTGGCAGGTTCTTTAACAGCGGGGCTGCCAGAGGCTCCCTGTCTGAGAAAGGCACTTGTAAAGAGATCTCTTCCCCCAGACCCCACACTCCTCCTGCTTGGATGTTTTAAACTAACAGGACAGCTTCCCAAACTTAAACTCTCTTATTAGATTGATTGCTGGTTAATGGCATTAGATCTTCTTTTTAAAATTGTATGTCTTCCATGTAAAACATAGGGCAAAAATGATGTTGGAGAGCAGATATGCTCTCTCTTTACGTAGTTTTCATAAGTATGTGTCAAATTTGACTTTGTGGAATTTCGGGGAATAACTGTGTGCATTACAGGTTTTTAGATTTCTAGTATCCAGGTTTTTGGCAGTAGCTATGGCAACTCTGGAAATGTGAGTTATTAATTAATTTCTGGTAATGAAAGATGTATGGATAAATCTACTTGAAAAGTTAAGAACTGGATGGTCTTGCAATGCCTTTTCTCTGCAATGCCCCTTCTCTGCATAAGCCAAGAAAACATCTCATGTTCACAGTGACCTTCAGTGAAAATCTGTGTTTCACAGAATACTGTAGTATCATATCTATTAATTTTAAATATATAGTTATATCTATTAATTGTTTTTATGTAGATGAATCTGCCTTAAAAACTATCTTGAATGGATTTTGGTAGCATTTTTTCACGTGTGCAGTGGGAGAAGGTTCATTATTAATTAGCCCTTTACCTTTCAGCTCCGATGGCGATTCCTCCATCATATGTAGACCTTGGCAAACCTGCCAGAGATATCTTCAATAAAGGATATGGTAAGAATAGTACCTTTTATAAGTGGTGTTTGAGCTGCAGCAATGAATTGCCTTTTTAAGTCTGTATGGAAAATTTAATGATCAAATGCCAGTGTTTTTGGGGAGGAGGAAGGTGTGCTGTGTTTTTTATCTTTGCCACCAACAAACAGATCGTTGAAGGCCTTTCGTGGCTTGTTTTGATGTGAAGGCTGTGAAGTCTTACTGCTTGAGCCACGTAAATGTCAGAGGTGTACAAGTATGCGAGAATGCCAGCAGCAAGTGTAGTTTAACTTAGCAGCACTTTGTTTACTGGTCTGCCTGTGCCACAACATTTGTTGATATAGAAAGGGTTATATACCAGTCTAATGTAGCCTTTTTTGGACTAGAATGTTCAATGGCTGTTGGGATAAAGAATCATTCCACATCTTAAAATGCTTTAATACCAGATACCTGCATAGTTAAATCATTTTTTGTCACAGTGTTGTTTCTTTCTGGTCTTTGGAAATGTGGGGGTTTTTTTACTAAGACTGTTCCTCACCTCTCTGGATAACAATGTGAATTGACACTCTCACAAAACCTACTTATATTACAGTTCCATTGGTTATGTATTTCCCAGTGACTTTGCTTTTAGAGTTTTTTACTTTGAGATGTTTTTTCTTGGTGCAGAAAGAGGTGTTTTGTGGGTTGGGATAGATCTTTAAAAGGCATTGACTATTATATAAAAACTGTTCCATTCCAGGGACAGGAAGTGTATTTCCTTTTAGAGGCATCGTTTGGTAGTTAAATGTACTCACGTAGAACTGAGAGGCACTTCCCTGCCTTATTTTGGAGATGCCTCCTTTACCTGCTGTGGCATCTGTATGCTGAAGTCAATCTATAGCTGTTTATACATATTTATGTATATATGTAGGACACTACTGAGCCTGAAAGACCAGCTTATTGAAAATTGTGCAGGGCCTTAGTTAATCATGTAACTTTGACTTCTGTTTATTAAGGCTTTGGGTTGGTGAAACTGGATGTGAAAACAAAATCTGCAAGTGGAGTGGTGAGTTTAAATAACTTTTATTCATTATATTTTTTTTCTAGCTATGTTAAGTATTTTATAGATTATATGAATGATAAATATCTGGTGTTAAATAATTTCAGGAGCCCTTAAAGTTCTGAATGTATCAGGAATATTGCCTTGTTTAGTAATATTTTTATAATAAAAGGGCTTATTAATTGTCCCTGGTCTTACATGTGAAGGTAAACAAATAAAGGATTTTAACATACCAATTATAGTATACAGATTTTATTTCTGAAATACCTTGTGGTACTGTTTGGTGGAAAATTCTGGCATCTTGGTTTTTGTATGAAGTAGTTGGCATTGAATAAGCATGTTGAATCTTTGGCTCCTCTAGGTACTTAAGTGCTGCAGTAGTGTTCCATGCAAGATGTCTTGTCATGCAAGCAGTGCCCCCTGTAACTTTTATCTATTTCTAGAGCAGACTTTGCAAAATATAATGGTAGATTTTTTTTTTCTCCCCATAATTGGAGCCTGAGTACTGTAACTTACTGTTAGAAACAAGGTTCATGGGTTATATGCTCTATTTTTTCTAGAAGTCTGTATGCCAACCGAAACACAGTTTGCAAGAGCCCTATTACAGAGGTAGTAGTTCTTACTGTAGCTTGTTTCTTTGGAGGACTACCTTTTATGCTGGTAAAACTCTGAAAAATCCAAGCCCTGATGTGAATCCTGTATCAGTTACAAGCCATCCCTCCCAGGAGGAGAAACTGCTGGCATATATGTACTAACAGATGTTTTAAAGCAGAGATAAGAAGATAATATAATAATTTGTTTCTCCTGAAAAATTGTTTCTCATGAAGCTATTGCCCCAATGGTTACAGTCACAGAGACCCTGTACAGTAGGGATAGCACAAAGCAAGAAGTTAAAGCTGATGGTATTTGTGTAGCTCCCATCCCTTGCCAAGAAATAGACCTGCTAGAATTATGCAACTGTGTGTGGTGTCACTAACATCATACAGATAAACGTCTTTGATGTGGTCAAATTTGATCAGCCACCATTAAAGAACAGTCTCAACCATGTTTGTTTTGTGCTCTTGGGGCTTTTACTAAGAGTACCTAAGGACTGGCAATTTCAAATCTCTGTTTCCCTCTGGGAAAATTTTGTTTGAAAATAATGTTGTGTATGGAGGAAGACAGAGATAAAAATGCTTATTTATATGTTTTAAAAAGTTGAAATAATGGACTTCTTAAATCATAAGGGCAATAATAGTTCACTGCAAAGAACTCTTTAAAAGATATTTGCAAACCTGGCTTTCACTTCTAATTACCTTCAGTTTTTGAATAGTGGAACACAGAAACTATTCATTCTGTTCTTTGTGAGAATCCAAATAGTGAGAGACATCAGTGTTTACTTCCTTTAATAAAGAAATGTGAGTGATACTGTTGATTTCTAAGTTACTTTCAAGAATTCCAGGTCAGATCATTCCATACTCTAAACCCTGCCTGTTTGCTAAGCTCCCACTTCAAACAGCATTTCTGTGTGTTATTGAACCAAAGTGGCAATAGGAATTTTATAGGTGTTAGTAGAAGGTGTGCCTATGGCTAAAATGAAAAGCTAGTGCATTGGGCAGACTAAGAACTCATTAAAAAACAGTTAAAACCCTAACCCAAACAAAAAACCAAACCACCCACCCCACCCTCAGTTTGAAAAATGATGCCATTCTATGACATTTTGAAATTGCACACTGTAAAATGTAAAAAATAGGCTAAATCACAAAATACGTATGTGTATGTCAAAATCACAAAATACTTGTATGATTCTTAAAGAATTTTACTGGAGTTGTAATATGTGCCTAATAGTGTTCTTGGCTCTTAGTTTGATTTTTAAGTTGCTCACTGGGAGTATCAAACTGAACCTTAGATTTCAAGAACTTGTTGCTGCTGTAGAGGAGAGTCCTTGTGGTGGCTACTGTCTTACTTTGGAGTTAATTTGCCACCCTGTAGGTTTTGTAAGAGTGGCAGGAACGCTGCAGTTGACATGGGGATGGTGGGGAGTCCTCTATGTGGGCATGAGTCATTAATTCTTCTTGGCTGTGCTAGTCTCCCTTCTCTTTTTTTCCATGTAATAAGATGATCTTAGTGCTTGCTGAAGTAATCCTGTGTAATGCTTTCAGGATCATATCTATCTTCTGTGCTTTTTAGGAATTCACAACATCTGGTTCATCGAACACAGACACTGGAAAAGTGAATGGAAGCTTGGAGACCAAATACAAGTGGGCTGAGTATGGTCTGACTTTTACAGAAAAATGGAACACAGATAACACTCTGGGAACAGAAATTGCAATTGAAGATCAGGTAATAGATTAGGAAAATATTTATTGGTTTTAACTCTGTGTAAGAACTGAATTTATAGCTTTATCTTATCTTCCTCCTTCAATTAGCTTGCCAAAGGCTTGAAGGTGACATTTGATACAACTTTCTCACCAAACACAGGGTAAGAATTGTTAACATTTTTACCTTACTTAGGGAGTAACAGCAGCCATGGTCCATTGATCTGGTCTGTAGTATTGACAGAGCTTTTTGTGTGGTTTGCTATTGATCCAGCTTAGCAAATCACAGTGCTAAAGGCTTCTCCTCTTTACCATGACATCACTGTGGGGTTAGTATTGCACATTTCACAACTTTGCTTATTTTCTGGGATAGAAATACTGGAAGATTGCAGGGAACATGAAACTGTTACTACATTTATCAGAAAATGCCTGCTTGCCATAGCCCTGGGTGCTCTGAATGGGCTGGCTGTACTTTGCCTGGTACAGGGGATGCATGTGCCAGACTTTTAGATGTGTTGTGTAGAGTCATAGGGCTTGATTCTTGCCGTCATTGAGGAAGATCATGTATGCTTGTCTTAACATAACTCTTTTCTCTGTTTCAGAAAGAAAAGTGGTAAAATTAAGTCATCTTACAAACGTGAATGCATAAACCTAGGCTGTGATGTTGACTTTGATTTTGCCGGGCCTGCAGTCCATGGTTCAGCTGTCTTTGGTTATGAAGGCTGGCTTGCTGGTTATCAGATGACTTTTGATACTGCCAAGTCAAAATTGACAAGAAATAATTTCTCTGTGGGTTACAAGACTGGAGACTTCCAACTGCACACTAATGTGTAAGTACTGAAAAGTGCTCCAGCTTTCCAGAAGCAGGCTTCCTTTACCTTCTAGTCAAAATACAAATGCTTGAAATATCAAGAGGTGCTTACAAGGCCATTAATGGAGTGCATTTTTCAATAGGAAACTCAAAATAAATGTAAATGATACTTTGTATCTCTCTTTTTCTAAACAGTAAATGCTTGCAGCATGTGTGGTACAGATACTGAAGTACCTGCAGATTAGAAGTGCTGTACTTCAGTTATGCAGAACTGATCATAATGCTTTTTCTGGCTATCCCATTATATTGAATTGTATCAGATTACAATTTAAGGGCAGTTGATTTGTTAGAGGTAGTAATTAGTGTTGCATTAATGCTGTAGTAGTTTCTAGAGCAAGACTAGAGCATTGCTTCTGGGCTTTTTGTAGAGGTTCATCTTCTTGCTTGTCAGGGATTAAGAATGCATGAAACAGTGTAAACAAGTGTAAGACATCTTTCTTCAGACTTCCTGCCTTTAGATCTTACTCCAGAGCAATCTGATCAAGACATAGAGAAAAACACGATGTTTTCAATCCAAGTAAATAAAATTGGTGGAGTTCTAGTGTGTTTAGATAGTTAGAAGTTTTGCTTTTGAAGGGAAAGCATGGGGATTGTATCTCTCTGAATTAATGGAAATTGAGGAATATAGGAGAAAACTATAAAATACTTTAGAGTGCGGGCTGTAAGAATTCCATTTCAGTTTGCTAATGTAAAACATTGTGACAGATTTTTGAAAGGTCATTCAGTTCTCTAGGAGTTTCACATATTCAATAATCATAAGTTCAGAAGGCCCATTTTGTAACCATTAACACATATTGGTCAGTTTTGTAAGGATTTGATCTAGAATTTTGTTCAAGGACTTTGTTTGGCAATTACCATGAGAATTAGCTGTTGCACTCTAAAATACCTTTTTATTTCTATGAATTACTGTAGTTTAATTTTGCCCTGAAGCCTTTGTTCATCTCCCCTTCTCTTTTCAAAAAATGTGAAACAACTCAAACTTTTGAAATTCTTATTTGACTAAAAATCTGAAGTAGTAAAAAAAAAAAGGATTAAAAAAAAGGAGTGGATATGCAAATAGGAAGCTAACTTTTCTCTTAATTTGTGCAGCAATGATGGTTCCGAATTTGGTGGGTCAATTTACCAAAAAGTGAGTGAGTCTCTTGAAACTGCTATAAACCTGGCTTGGACAGCAGGTAGCAACAGCACTCGCTTTGGCTTTGCAGCTAAATACAAGTTGGATCCCACTGCTTCTCTTTCAGTAAGTATGGCTATAACTTGAAGGGTTGTGCAAAGTACAGTGCATTTTCAGTTGCTGTGAATCCCTGTGTTATTAGTACAAAATAGGCTGGGAGGCCTTGTAGGAATTACTCTTACAGTCCAAGCAATTATAATTAAACCAGCAGTATTTAAATTCTGTCATGTTGCTTACAGCAAAGTCTCATAGAATCTGACTGTCAGATATGCTTATGTTGGAGATCCTAATGTATTTATAAAAAGAAAAACACAATTTAAAAAAACTTTTGTATCTGGTTCTGTAAGTTTACAGAATTTTTTTTAAACCAGTTTTTGGGGAGCTATGTCACATTCTCCAAGAACTCTGGCAATACTGGTTAAAAGTTGATAAGCAGCAAAGTTTCCTGTATGTTACAAAGTTGGAATCATTTTGTTGAGGATGTGATGCAAAGTGAGATAAATAATTTTTTAGCTATTGTTTAAGATGATATTACCCAATGTTTGCTGTGCGACTGACAAGATACTAATTGCTGTGTAATATAAACATGGAGGAGTCCTCTGATGTGGCATTTTTTAGGAGACTGTGTTAAATGTTTCTGGCCTTTTGAAAAACTGGAAGTGGTGAAGTTCACCTGTGAAACTGTGTTTCAGTAACAGTTCTTCCTACCCGTACATTCCTTCTGCTCTTAAATATGTTGTTGCTTTAAAATATGTTACTGCTTCAGCTGTAAGTTGAAGGACGAGGGCATAGCTGGAAGGAGAGAATTCAGGAAACACAGGCATACTGAAAGAACAGATAACATTTGGTTAAAGTGATAACAGCAGTGTTGCCATAGTTATTCTAGATTCTAAATGGTAACAAATAACTAAACAGTTTCAGCATTTCAGTGGGTTTTTTGTTTGTTTGTTTGTTTTTTAGGCAAAGGTGAACAATTCTAGTCTAATTGGAGTGGGTTATACCCAGACCCTGAGGCCAGGTAAGAGCTATCATGTGAATTATATCATATATATATCTTTTATGCATCCTAAAAAAACCAGAGGTCTCTGCATTTATATCCAGTCTTTTTCCTTCAGAATATTTTTTTTTTGAATGCCAAGTAGATATTTTACAGTAGCTTCAATTGTACATCAAACCTTTATCTAAGGAAGACAAACTCTGTTTTATCTAATGATATTAATATATTATATTCCTCACTGATCTGTGCAGGAGTGGACTGTATTATGTTTGACAGCTTAGCTTTAGGCTAGACAAAGCATGTCTTCTTTTTTGGCACTGCTTTGTCCAATCAAACTGTGTTGAATGATAGCAGGTCTTCAAATTATGATTGTCAAAACCCCACACTTCCTGTTCTTCCTATTTAGTAAAGAAACCCTCCAGACCTTAACTTGGTCTACTTTGGTATGAAAGTACCTGTTAAGGCTGTATTACCATTGGTTAGTTCCTTATTGGAAAAATCTAGTTTAATTCCATCCCTTTATAGGTAGGAGTGTCTGTCTACATACAGATTTCTTCCTCCTTTGCATGTCTTATTGCAGGCGAGGAGAGCTCTTGCATATTTAGCAATTAGAGACTTTGTATATTGATGTTATAACTGTTTACAAAAATCATATAGCTTTCTTCATGGGACTAACTTTCAGTAGATTTCATGGATGTATTCTCCTCTAAAAATCTTTAGAGGAAAGTAATTGTATAAAAAGAGAGCTACAATTGGGACTTGGATGACAGACGTTAAGTTGCATGAAAGCTACCGTGTTTTAAACATACTTAAAAATCTTACAGGTGTGAAGCTTACACTGTCCGCCCTGATAGATGGAAAGAACATCAATGCTGGTGGCCATAAACTTGGTCTTGGCCTGGAACTGGAGGCTTAAAAAGGTGAAGAAACTGCTGCAGAGAAGGGATATCAGAAGAATTTGGCCTTAAAATGTATTTCCAATGTGACCAGCAGGCTTTTTTCCAGGAAGGATGACCTAGAACAAGAGCTGTATTTGAAGTATTTAGACAGTTACTTGTTAGCTGGTTTCTAGTTAAATTGGTTACCCATCTAGTTAAAATTCTGCATTAGTGCAGTCACTTAAACATTATTTAAATGTATTTAACTGTTTAATGCGCTACCCACAAATAATGAAATAGACATTTATGAAAACTGTACAATTGTGTGCATGTTTGTTTTTATGTTCCTTTTAACATTCGATATTGCCATTGAATGAAAAATGGATCACTGGATGTTTTGAAATGAGGTCAACAATTTTGTTGAATGACCTGAACTAGAAATACATTTGGTATCCCAAGACAAATTATGAATAAAACAAGTACACACACATACTTGTGCCTCATATTTTAAGAGTGAAGATACGAGGGGAGTGCTCAGTTAAGTTTTAACTTCAAGTAATCCAAGAAGTAGTCGCTCTGTACCTTTGTGCAATTAAGGACCCCCACCCATGACAATACTGAATATATGTGAACAGCTGGATTTCTCAAGCAAATTGAATGTGCTTTTCTGTCAGGTAAGGTTTGTCACGACACAATGGTTTATTCCCCCTGTGATCCACGAGCGAGATGTACTGTGTTCCTAGTTGGCCTTCTGATGCAAAAAGTGCAGATCGGTGTACTTGGCACACTGAGACATTTAAGAAATGTTCCTTGAAAAACCTCACCACAAACACACCTTTTGCTTATATTTGTATGAAGTGAGATGTATCTCTGCAATTGAATGTAACAGTGTAATGGTATAACAGCCTGCTTATCCCAACTGCTGTGAGAGGTTTCTGCTTAAAATGACTGAAATAAAGACAATTTTAAATGGACACAGAGGAATATGCATCTGATCTTGCTTTCCCTTTAACTAATAAATCTTGGCAGATACCCATTTTAAGTCCAGAAACTTGCAGAATAATGGGAAAACTCTCATGTTTTTTCCAGAATAGTAATAAGAGAGATTATAAGCATGAGGGATATTTAGTCTACAGACCTAACATCCCTGAAGGTTGAACTAGCTGTGAATGCTTTTAATGTGTAATACGTTAAATACATGTAGTTTTACTGCTTCCATTTAAGAGTTGGAATTTACTGAGCTTGGGGGAATGCCTGGAGCCTACTTAAGACACTCTCATAGCTGAGAAGGGTGTCTTGATACTTAATCTTGCAGCTCCCTTCAGAGTGCAGGTGGCTGGCTCATGATGAGGAAGCTCTCTCTGCTTTGAAAGTATTGCCAGTTGATACTGGATTAAAATTAATGTCCATAAAAGTATCAGTGGTTTGCCCGAGGTCTTGTTCCATCGTGTTGTTGCCCTCAGACTGAAATTCTCATATGAATGTTATAAGCTGCCTGTGTTTAGACTTTAGCTGTGGAGTAGCTGAGCCACCTTCTTTGCAGAAGACAGAGTAGAGCTTAAGCCTCCAGCTCAGGCTCTTGAGCAGGCTTTGCTGGTGTGTTTGACTAGTTTTCTTACATGACAGTAAAGCATTTGTACTATGGGGTACCTTTACTGCTGTTGTCACTGAATGCCTGTGTCTGAGGTGCATTTCCACCATTTAGGATGGAAGAAGCATGTAAAGTGCAATTTGTTGTTGTTATTGCATGTTGTGCATATTTTTAGTTTGAGGTGGTTTTATGTGCTAGACCACTTAAAAGCTAGAAACCGTGCAGACAGACATTGAATTTTTGTATGTGTTTTCTTTTCAGTATTACCATCTTTGGTATGTCACAGACTGGGCTTCTGATACCAAAACCACAAAAAAACCCCCAAAAAACCAAAAAACAAAAAAAAAAAACCAAAAAAAAAACCCAAAACAAAAACCCAAAAAACCAAACCACCAAAACATCCCCAAAACAACCTACCAAAACCAAAAAAGCTCCCTGAAACATCGTGTGCCTGTAGACATTGTCCAGCTGCAGCGCCCAGACAAATAATGGATTATGTCTTTTGGTTATGAATGCCTTGTTTCTATCCTTAAACCAGCAACACTGATGTTTCTCAGCTTTTGAGGGGGCTGTAATTGACTTTTGTTTTTGGTGGTAGTGGTTTTGGGTTTTTTTTTTTTATTTTCGAAGCAAACACTATAACCTTTTCCTTCACTACCTGTTCCTCTAGATATTTTTTTTCTGAGGTTACAAAATGGCTAAGTGAAACAAAAGCATATATGGCTGAGTTTCTCTTCAACTCTTAAAAATTAGTATTGAACCTATTCATTTTACTCTTTGTAAATGTGCATGACTTAACTAGCCCTTTAAACCTTAAGTAGTTGTAGTTGTTACCGTGCTGATAGGCAGCCAGAGAAGTAAAAGGGCTCTGCAGTAGTTAAGAGAACTGTGAAAATGTGAGTTTTTCTAAAATACTCTGTCAAAAATCACTACTTTAAACATTAAAAGGAAGTTCAGTGTCTTTTTCTTAATATCTCTCAAGTAAGGCATATTGAAAATGGCTTTCAAACTAACTTTTCAACTTATAAAAGCTTGTGGTGTAATTGGAGTTCTGTGGTAAGGAATGTTGGTAGTTTATATAGCTCCATTTAATTAAAATATGTAAAAAGCCTTAACGATAACTTTCAGTGCCAGACAGCCTTTCCTCAGGTGTTCTAAATAAACCCCCACCACTTGAGATAACCAATGACCAGAGCATCGTTCTGCATCTTGTTTGTGTGAATTGTAGCATTGCATTCCTGCCTGGTACAGCTGGAGTAAGGGGGTGTCTGTGTACATTGCAAGGAGATTTAATCACGCTTTCATAAATAAAAATCCTTTCACATGAGATTATGATGCCCTGAATTTCACGAGTTACTGTCTGAGTGTCTTGAATGTTTATGCTCTTCCTGTGCTGTAGAAATTCTCCAGGTTGGTTAATTTAACCTTGCACTCTTCATGTGGTTCAACTGGGTGTGGTATATTCCTAAATCTGCCTCTTGCACACCGAAGTTGTTCAAAAGCAGGACATTTTGAACTATTTTGGTAATGGGCAGGGAAACCTTTTGCTCCCAAGCGTTGTGACGGGTTTTTACCTTGCCCTTGGCGCTGGATAAAGCGAGACAGCAGTAAGAGTTCTTGCTGCCCTCTAATGTCCTGTTCTGGTGTTCGGCTCATTGCTGCAACAGGCACAAATACACAATTAATCCCTGTTGGCTGCTCTCCTAGGGGAAGTAGAACCCGGCAACGAGACAGCTCATGCGCGGATGATTCAGCCCTACTTCTACCAAAGGTCCTTGTTTCCTTATCAAACCAGTGAGCGAAGACAGAAGCAGTTCTATAAGGCGAGGCAGTAATGATATAACTGGCTCACACCAGTAGCAGTAGTGTCTTAATGGCAGGTAGAAATGCTTCCTGGAACCAGCTGACAGGAAGGGAAACCCAAAGAAAAAGCTGGCTGGGTTGTTATGGGGCATGAAAAGGCTAGGTTTATTGTAAATGGTTTTATTGTGTTTGTCAGTTTCCCTTTGCAGTGGAATGTTTCTGTTCCCAATCTGGAATAGTAATAAAAGCATAGATTATATCCATTAGTGTAGTTTGCATTCATTGTATTTACAATGGTATTGTTTCTTATTATTGTTTTGTTTCTCATTATTGTTTCTGGGCCTGCCTTTTAGTTGTGGTTTGGGTCCTTCTTTCACATGCTGCTGGATCAAATGGGAAGCAATAAACAACTGGATTTTTCTGAGCATAATGTGCAGCATCTTTTACTTCAGCTGCAAGTTTGATACAAATGCTCATGTAAAAAGAGGAAAACTTTTTTTTTTTTTTTTTTTTTTGCAAAGCAATTTCTGAGACTGTAATTAAAACTTATGAAAATGCTATTAGACAAAATGTGAGGTGTTACATACTGAGATTTGGTTCATATCTACCCTCGTGTATCTGCTGATGTTGGGAAAAGTGCTGACAGACCTTTAAAGATGGCAAGCCTGGTCTGTTTCAGCTCCAAATATTTGACCTTTACTTCAGATCTTTTTAAATGAGGATTTTCTACTGAGCCGAATACCATGGCAGAACTTGCAGTTCACTTGCTGGCTAACAGTAGCACACATATCAGAAATGTTTTGTGGTTTTTTGTGGGTTATTCTTTGTGCTGGATCCATGGGAGAACATCCTAATGCTGAAGCAACGACGCTGTTCAAGGGTTTGGCATTCTTAACACTCACTTTTTTTTTTTGTTTGTTTGTTTATTTTGCCTGTTCCTGTGAGCATTGAAACACTAAATGACTATTACAGAAATGTCCCTTTTCTCTAGCTGTGTCACCGCTTCAGCCCGAGAGCCGGCACCGAGGGGAGAGCTGGGGTGGGTGCCCACAAGGAACCAGTGAGCTTTGCCCTCGGATTCTTAGCGGTCTGTGGTGGCATTATTAAAAATATACTTTAAAGTGACTCTTTAGTACGCACACGCGGTTCCTTCGTTTAAGAAACGCTAAATTTCGCTGTGCTGTGGCTGGGGTTTGGCTGCGGCGTGGGGAGGGATGTGTTTGAGTTCTCCTGCAGAGTCCCGGATGTTTTCCCGGCAGCTTCCGAAAGAGCTTTGTTGCCAACTGACTGGTTCCTCGTGATCCACTGCAGTCCGTGCCACGGCTGGCCATGATGGATGGGGACGATCGCCCCGGGCCGGCCGGGGCCGCTGCCGCCGTCGCCATCGGGGGCGCGAGCGCCCGCCCCGCGTCCGCCGCGTGCTGCGCGCGCCACCTGGCGGCCGCCGCTGCGCCCTCAGGAGGAGCCGCTCCTGCGGGCACCGTCCCCAGCCCACCGACCGAGGGAGGCAGTGGGAAATGATGATGGCAGCAAGCCCGAGCTCCTTCTGAGAGGAAGAAATAGAATTAGAGGAGGAAAGGCCCCGCGTACGCCGGAACTCGGGGTGCTGTATCCCTGCGGCTGAGACCCGGGCAGCGCCCGTGGGCTCTGAGGGAGCAGGCAGCGCTGTTCTCACGGCCTGCGGCGGCTGGCTCCTGGGAGCCTCCACTCCTGGGATCCTCCACTCCACTAAACGCAATTAATTACCGCAACAAGTTGTCTTCCCGACTGCTGCTCAGCCCCTGACGTGACTGTACTTTTCTACAAGAAATCCCCAAATGGCTTGAGATACCTTGATTTCCAAAGAGATGTTCTGGCCACCCTTGGCTATAAGAAACACTTGCTGGCAGGAGGACAGGGCACACCAGCTGCCAAAACCCAGCAAGCAAAGGGGAAGGATTTGAAACGTTGCTGACTGGTGATATTCCCATGGCTGGTGGCATCAGGCTGTGTGGTGGGGCTGGACCAACGCTGTGGCGGCCACAGGACACATTAGAAGTGCGGGCACATGGCCACAGCCCAGAGACCTCACATTGCTCCAGTGTGGGTCGCTCACAAACTCTTCCCCCATCACAATTAATGGTAATTTATTAATTGCAATTTATTTAATTGCAATTGATTGTAATTGCAATTGATTGTGTCAATCGACCCACTGGACCACGGGGACAGGGAAGAGAGCCCAGCAAGTCTGCAAAGGGCCTGTCCCATGTGGATGTGGCCAGCAGTGTGCCCAGGTGGCCAAGAATGCCAATGGCATCCGGGCTTGTATGAGAAATTATGTGATCAGAAGAATTAGGGAAGCGATTGTCCTTCTGGGCACTGGTGAGGCCACACCCTGAGCACTGCATCTAGTTTTGGGCCCCTCAGGTCAGGAAGAGCATTGAGGTGCTGGAGCACGTCCGGAGAAGGGCAGCAGAGCTCATGAAAGGTCTACAGGGTAAGTCCTATGAGGAGCAGCTGAGGGAGCTGGGATTGTTTAGCCTGGAGAAAAGGAGGCTCAGAGGTGACTGTATCACTATCTACAAGTACTTGAAAGGAGGGTGTAGCCAGGCTGGGGTCAGCCTCTTCTCCCAGGCAACAGAGGGGCTGTTAGAAAGCTGCTGTGCAGAATATTTCAGATGAGGATGGGGAGCAGACACAATTTTTGTTTGGGCTGTTTTGTACATACAAAATTTGTCTTTCCTGGACAAAAACGGAAGACTAGTGCATCCATGATGCTGGGTAGTCAACTGCTGCCGCAGGCTTCCCATGGCCTCTTCCTGGCTGTTGCCTCACCTTGTTCTCTTTGGGGACCCTTGTTGGTCTTTGGGGCTTTGTTTCCCTTCCAAGCAAACACCTCTTTGCCAGTTGTGTTGACCCCCTCAGCTCCTAGGGAGTCAGAGAAATGGGTGTATTGCTAGCTGCCCTGGGGCTGAGCCTGGCCCCAGGCCAAATTGACAGCTGTTTTCCTTTCTCTAATTGTCAGCATGTGCTCTGGGGAGCAGGGTAGGGAGTATTTTTGCTTTCTCTTGGTGGTGGGGTGCAGTGTGTCCCTTAGCCCTAACAGAAGCCTGTGCATTGTGATGGAGTGTGTAGCAGCTCTTGCTGTCATACCTGAGAGGTTCATTTGTTGGGCTGAACAGAAGCAGCTTTGACAGACATTCCCTGGATGTGGCAAGCCTTCTATGCTGTCAGCTGCAGAATTTGCCCTGAGAGAGATGGCACTAGGTAAGTGTGCGTGTTTCTGGAATCAGTGTTTTATGAAATGTTTTTAAGAGAACTGCAATTCACAAATAGTCTTCATGGTGCTGTAATTTACTATGGATGTAGGCTAATATTGCAGTCTTAGAAGGCTGATCTTCCACTGTGTTTGAGAAAATATTTTACTTTTGTATTAGTCTTTTGAAGTACCTTAGGAAATCTGCTGCAGCATTCAGTCCCGGTGCAAGACTGGTTGGCTTTTGGATGAGTTTTAATGCTTTGTAGCACAGGTCCTCTCTGCATTTAGACTATGTGAGCTTGTGTTGAAATTACTTGAAGCTCCCCTAGTTTAGTTTTATCATGGCCATGATAAGGTGAGTTCATGGGTGAGCACTGATGTAGCAGTTTTGATAGCCTCTCTGCCAAGACAGCACAACCTAACCAAAACACCTTCTCTTTTTCAAAACAATTGGGCTCGGAGTCACATTTCCTAACATTTTCTGTGTGGGCAGCTGTAGCAGAGATGTACACGGAGTCCCAGCACAGTCATTAGTACCCTTTTTCACCTCTGTTTGTGGAGCTGAACATTGCCAGAGGTGGAGACAGATATGTGTCCCTCCACATAGAGCAGCAGAGAGATCTCATTGCCGACTCCCTCCCTGACCCCATGTAGTCTTTACAGCTCTGCTTGAATCCAAAGGTGTCCATTGTTGTCTGACAAACCTTTCCAGTTCTGCTCATGCAGCTGTTTCTGCTCCTCGGCTTTCCAGGTTTTGATTTGTAGCAGATATCAGCAGCATTGACTTCTGGCAGGGAGATGGAAAAATACACACCTTATGAAGTAAACATTGAGAGCTGTGAGCCACAGCCTGTGTGGATTTTGCTGTTGCAAGAAAAAGGGTAGGACATGGAACACAGGGTAAAAATAATGCTCAAAATCAGCATTTTTGAGCTAAGTATTGTAGGTGTTTTGGGTCTTTTCTGGTTGGTTGGTTGCTTTCTTTTGGTTGTTGGTTGGTTTTGGATTTTTTTTTGCTATTCCAAGGAGTTACATGCTTTGCTTACCTTTAAAAGTAAACTCCTAATATTTGCTTCCTAAACCCCTACACAACAAAAGATACATGGTGGCATCATGGACAAGCATAAGGTTCCTTAAAAATAAGCCTAAATTTTACCAGCAGCTGTTACTTCTATTTGAATTTGCAGACATCCATTTCCCTTATTGTGAAGGTTTCTTTGCACCTGTTTTAAAATGCATTTGTCTCTTTTAGATTTGGTTCTTTTTTCTTTTTCTTTTTCTTTTTTTTTTTTTTGGTGGCTTGTTTGCTTTTCTTTTCATGCTGGAAGAATCCCCCTTTTCGGTTGCTGGGTGTTTGGCTGTTGTACTACAGGACAGTGACATCTGGGCCATAACCCTACAGACTTCTCTGGCCATACCACATGACATGACAGCCTGGGTATCCTGTGAACCAGTCCTCTCTGAGAGTGGATTTCTTCTGTTGATGTTTTGTATTTGTGGATTTGATTAAAATTCTTGGCATTGTGAATGTACAGGAGGGCTTTTTCTTGGGTAATGAATGCTGTGGTGGTGTGTGGGTGTGCAGTATTTAGGTATTGCATTTACTTGTGACAGCAGCAATAACACTTTCTCATTAACTATCTTCTGAAATCTAATTTCATGATGTCAAAAAGTTACTACTTTCATCTCACCAATATAACCCAAGTCCCTACCCCAGCATAACTCAAAAGGCTGCTGGAAAAATGCACAGTCTCTTGGTTTTTAGTAGGTCAATAGGAATAAAATTATGAGCCTTTAAACTAAATAATAATTTTTTTCCTTGTAGCCTGAGATCTGTTCAATCAATAATCTTTCTGCTAACTCTGGGGAGAATTTTAGTTGCCTCCATAAAATGTTTTAATTATTTAAAATCATAAAATATAAGTAGGCACAATTTGCTTGGAACTCATTAGGGAAATATATGAATAAAAAGAAAAGATAATGTTTGCTTCTGCATTAATTTAAAGCAGTCTCTAAAATATGAAATCTAATCTTGGAAAGCAGTGACTTATCATCAATGTTTATTTTTCTTATAATCAGAGTAAATATTAAAGCAGCTAGTTATGTGCTTATACCTACAGTATTGCACTGAGCCAAAAAGGAAGATAAATAACTTGTCTGAAATCTCCCATTCATTTCCCTCTTTTGCAGGTTTTATGTTTGTTAATTTCCTCTTTCAAAACATTGCTTCAGATATTATTATAAAACAGGTGACTTGGAAACCATGAGTAGCTGCAAATGCATGAGGCCAATTTTGTGTGATTAGAATTATGGAGAGGTAATGCTTTATACTTGTGCAGAGCCTTTTCATCTAGTGCAGATCACTGGCACAATATGCAGCAGCAGAGAAATGCCACAGCCCTGGGAAAAGGCTTAACAGACCAGAGAGCAGAGCAAGCGATGAGTTAGGAAACAAAAGAATTTCTTTAAGCTTCTCTGAAGAAACTTCAGTGCTCACTGTGGCAGGAAATGCTCGTTTGCAGCTCTTAGGTGTGCACAGAGGGAAAAAGCAGCTTTGTCATTCTCTCGCTCAATATTTGTTTGGGATGTCATCACCAATCCCTTCCCAAAAGATGCTTCTTGTTGCATTTGTGATTCCCACATTTTCATTCTGGGAAGGCCATGATAGAGCTGCCTCTCCCATTAAAATGAAATAAGCATTAAAATCAAATGTGCTGCAAATGATGCAGAAATGGGCCCAGATTGTTTGTGTTTGGGGTGCTTTAGGTTATTCTACTGTGGCTCCATCCCTTTGGAAGAAGGGATGGAGCCACACAGCATGGTCACCTTCCTCAAGGTAGTACACAGCTGGTGACACAATGGAGGAGACCTGTGCACTTTGGATGGAGCCACACAGCATGGTCACCTTCCTCAAGGTAGTACACAGCTGGTGACACAATGGAGGAGACCTGTGCACTTTCAGTAGATGGGGTAGATAAAACCAAGCTGTATTAATCTCAGCTAGTAGGATGTTGTGGTTAACCCCAGCTAGTAACTAAGCCCCACACAGCTGCTTCCTCACTACCTCTGGTGCAACGGGGGAGAGAATTGGAAGGGTAAAAGTGAGAAAACTTGTAAGCTGAGATAAAGACAGTTTAACAAACAATGCAGAAGCTGTAAAAACATTTGCCACTTCTCACCTGCAGGCAGGGAAGCCATCCCAAGGAAAGCAGGACTCCATCCCACAGAACTTGGGAAGACAAACACCATCACTCTGAATGCCCTCCCTTTCCTCCTTCTTCCCCCCATTTCATATGCTGAGCATGATGTCATGTCCCTTGGTCAGTTTGGGTCAGCTGGCCTAGCTCTCCCTCCTCCCAATTTTTCATGCATCCCCAGCCTGTTCATTGGTGCAGTGGAGTGAGAGGAACATCAACACAGTTTCCAGCACAAACCCAAAACATAGCCCTGTACTAGCTGCTACGAAAAAAATGAACTCTCCTCCAGCCCAACCCAGTGCACAAGGAGAAAAATCTCTTAAAATGGTACTGATCTCTTAGCTTTTTTACTCCCATTGTGACCATTTAGGATTGATTTCTTCAAGTGAAAAACAGAATATAAGCAGGGATGCAGCCAACTCTGTGCTACCACATAAAAAAAAAAAAAACAGCCAGTTATGGCACTTTCTGCTGTTGCCACTCCAGTATCAAGATTGCAGTGCTTGAGATAAGGCATATCCCTCAGATCTGAGCTGCAAGGGTTTCTGGGAACTGCTCATGCCTCAAAGGAAGGAGTTGGGATGAAGTTTATATTCATGTTCCTTTTTCTGTATCTTAAGGGCTTTGTCACAAGTTTGCTAATTGTCTTCCATGAGCAGCAATTCACAGAAAGTGCTGTGTGCGATGTGACTGAATTTAAATAGATTAAAAACACTTGAGTGTGTTAAAAGAAGGACTGAAAGTGGTGTCAGATGTTCAGTAAATGCCTGAAAGTTATGTTACACTCAGTAGCCCAGTTTTTCTTTAGACCATTGCTTTCTTTAGTAACATGAAAGACTAAGGATACTCCCTGCATCCCCCAATGTCCTAGCAGAATTAAAAGCTGCAGCATTGAAAATGCAGAACCGAGCCTTCAGCCCTGTGTCTAGCTTGGACAATGAGCTGTTTTTTTTGGGGGTGGCCTTCTCTCTAGATTTCTGAGCATTTAGTCTCAGTCCTTCTTATTTAATTAGCTAGCAGAGATGCAAAGCCTACTCTTAAAAAGTCTTCAGTTCCTTTCCCTGTCACTCATGTAAATATCATACCATACCATTTTGAATGTATCTGGAGCAGGGACTCAGATACTTAACCAGCAGCTAGGATTACATGCTTTAATTCTCATGGTGGTTTTTGGGAGTTACCACACTAGGGGATATTCTTTTTTTCATTGTTTTTGTCATTCTTTTCTGTTTAATGGCCATCCTTCAGCCCCATTTGCTTCTGAGCAAGTCCCAGCTGTACATTTGTCACCTGTGTTGGCTGGGATCCTCTCTTGCAACCAGAAGAGATGTTGGTGTTGCAGGAACAGCTGGGCTGGGAGGGTTTGGGCAACAGCTGTGCCCCTGGGTCAGCTCTTCTCATGGGGCAGAAAATCCTGAGCCTCTACAGTAGCTCAGGCAGGTGTATTGCCTGAGAGGGGTGAGCAGACCCACGAGCTTCCATACCTGGCATCTCCATTAGAGAGAGACAAAGACTTGCCACTGCATTATTGGGTGGCCCATTCTCATCAGCTAATGGAAGTCTAAATTCTCATTGCCCCATAAATTCCCCATAGCTGATTCACCACTTGAATTAAACCCTGATTATATATTATCAGCAGTCATTTCATAGTAAGGTTGAAGGATCAAATGCAGTTAGCAGTGATGAACTCCAGATGTGCAAGACAGAAGTCTGAAAGAGAAGGCTAGTTTCTGTGTAACTACTAGATAGAGTAATGTATTCTAAATATTTGATTCAATTAAGCTTCCTTCTGCTCTTTGTTTCCACTTACAGATGGCTCATCAATCTATAGTTTAGGGACACATTGCTATTCTTTCTAATGGTAATTAGGTGATCAGGATGGAGACAGGTTTGATGAAATACTCACATTACGATCTGCATATTTAAAATATGAGTCCAAAGAAGAGGCAAAACAATAGCTGGCTGCTGTACATGGCTTTAGCCTCAGGCACTTGATAGGTCTTCCTCTAGCACAGATAATGGGGACTGTGCTAGATCCCACCACAGAAAGAATAGTTATTTTTTAATTATTCAACTATGAGTGCTTGTATCTGGTTTTGAATGTTGTTAAACTCTAGTTTCTGGCAAAAATACTCATGATGCTTGTCCATTTTTGGCTCAGCTTCACTGGGAGGATTCTGGCAATCTGGAAAATAGTAGTAAAACATTTGCAGTCTGTGATTTATCTTCCAATGACTTCTCCATGTTTGGGAAAGGCCACCATGGTACTTTTAGGGCAGGGTATGTATTCTTAACAGCTTCTAGCTTGCTCATGTTTATCACCTGCTAGCCTCTAAAAGCAGGAAAATTTGAGAAGATACCCCTGCATTAAAGTGTCCCGTTTTGTGTTTTTAACACTTAGGATTCTTTTGGTATCTACTGACAAAGTAAAACTGTAAAGTAGAACATGGCCAGAAGCTCTGCATGCAAATGTGTAATGATCCTGTACCCTCCTTTAGCCGCTCCATCTGAGAGCTGTTATAGCCACTAAGAATTTAATAAGGTATAATTTCTTTTATGCAGAGAAGATATTTGAGGAGTGCAGAGGTTTGAAGCTCTGAGGGTAAATCTGTACTCAGAAAAATAAATTGGGCAAACTTCATACCCTATTTAAATTCTCATTTAAGGGCAACACGCACCTTGTCCTGGCCTTCTCCCAGACATGGATTTTGTAGTCAGTCCTTAATTAAGAAGATCCTGATATGCTTTGCTGAATCAGGGTTTTAAGTGGAAGTGACAGAAATAAAATTGAGATCTCTTCAGTCATAACCCTACTCTGCAGCTATCAGGCAATGCTTCCTTCCTTCATTTCTCTCCACTGCAGTATGCTATGGCAAGTGTCTGGGACAGTCAAGAGCCATGCTCTGAACTTCTGCCCCTTACCAGAACCCAAGCCACCCAGCTGAAATTTCAAAAACAGAAGCCAAGTATACAGTCTTAAACATTCTGAGGCAAGAAATCTTTGTCCCCCAGTGTCTCGAGTCATTCAAGTGCACTGTTTAAGCAAATGGACAAAGTATTCTCTTAGTTCTGATACTTCCCTTCAGGATGTCAACAAAACTGAACATCTCCTTCCTCTATACATATGATACGCAGTGTTATTAGTCCCCCAAAACAGTTACCAGTGAAGCTTTTGCCTCTAAAATCCTACTTTCAGTTCCTTATTTAATAAATTTTTATCTGTACTAAAGAATTGCAGGCTGAAATTTTGTTACATGCTGCCTAGGGAAGGGAATCTCTGTTTGCAATAACAGTTTGAACAGCCAATTCACAGCTGTGTTGCATCCTCATACAATCAGAATCCTTCCACAGGCTTGCACCAATACTCTGTGCTTGCATCTTTCTAGGAAACAAGCATCTAGCAAGTTGCTTCTTTGAGGGGGCAAGGGAGAGGGATGCAGGAAAGAGGGAGACTTGTTTTGGTTTACTTCTTGCCCATTTGCTTTTCCTCATACTGACTTAAAAAAAAAAAATCTATCTGCACTGTTACCTAGGCTAAAGAAATCCAGTTCTTGTGCAAAAAGGTTTTAGAGAATACAGTTACTGTATTGCGAATACTGTTTGTCCTTTGGCAAGCTTTTAAAAACAACTTTTTTTTTTTTTTTCAGATAATGTCTTTTTGAGGCTTGTTCTGTAGTATCCTTCAAAGATAAAGAATGACTTATAATCTTTTTAGTCTGAGAAAGCTAGCAATCTCCTTATGTCATTTCATTAAAAATCCATTTTTCTATTATGGCTATAAACATTAATAAACTGCACTTTTTTTACTTTTGATGGTACTGACTGATTATTCTGCTGCTCAAGAGGCTCTTCTAGGACAGAAAATTACTTTGTTGTATTAAGGCACTTGGACAATCTATAGAGGGAGATTTTTTTCAACCACTGTCTTACAAGGACAATTTCACATAAGTTTATTTCCTTTATTACAATTAAAGTAAGAAACCATAGTCGATCTCATAATAAATCTCTCTTCTCTACTTAGTTGCCCTTAGGAACCAGCTGCTCCTAAAATCCACTTTCCCAGGCTATGCTATCCAGTGGAGATATAGGTTAAATTGAATTTTTGACACTGTTCCACCTCCATTTTTCCTGATGATGTGATTGATATTTCCCATCTGCTGGGCTTCCTTGAGTTACAACTTGAATGCTAATGTGACTCCATCTCCCACTGGAAGCATGCTGATATTGACACGTGCATCTCTGAGAAGCTTCTCATTGAGGCGGTGGATACTCTGCGCTGCCGAGTCATCCTTCCTTGGTTTTAGCACCTTTCCATTCCAAAAGACCTATTGAAAAAAGAAATATGATGCACCTCCTTTGTTCTAATATGGTCCTTGGACCACAAAGGAAGCTTTGGAAAAGTTCCTGTATATTTCTTATAGATTGATATTATTTGTTAAATTTCAGAGGTCTAATGGTCTCTGACATGGAACTCTCAAAAGTAAGTGGGACTGAGAGTACACAGAACTTGCTAATTGTATTTCTACTGTAGATTTAAAGGCAAATTCAAAAAAGATGTCTATAAATATAGGTTTTTTAAGAGCTCCTATTTGGCTGCCACCATAACCCCAAAGGTGCCTGAAGTTCAATATCCTTTGTTTCTTGTAAAAGTAGTTAATTAGTAACTTCTTAATAGTTAGTGATTACAAGTGCTACTTTTGATCTTGTGTAAGTACTGTACATAGGCTACATGACAAACAAGAATAATACACAGCATTCTCTGTAATAAATAACAAAAAAATTTCTGTTTTCTATTAGTGTTTTATATAGCTTTCTTAAAGAGTTTATGTTGAATTTTCTTTTTGATTGTGTTATGTGTAACTGCCTGTGCATTACCATCAGAACTGCAGTACTTACATTATCAATAGCTATTATTCCCCCTTTCTTTATGAGGTGCAAGCATTTTTCATAGTACTCATTGTAGCTTTCTTTATCGGCATCAATGAAAGCGAAGTCAAAGGTTTCCGCCTCTCCATTGGCCAACAGTTCATCTAGATGAGCAACACAGTGAGTTGTTATACCCTGGTTAGTGCTGTGTAGGAGGAAGTAATCCATTTGTGTCAAAGCTCTCATTAAATGTTTTCTGCTGCCTTGACCAGGCAGCCTATTCCTCCACAGGTAATTACTAGAAAAGCTTATCCCACAGAAACCAATCTAGACATTATGTATGCCATAAAACACCCAGTTACTGAGGTCTGCATGCTTAGGAGTTTGTGGAGTAGCTCCAAACCTGAAGGATACAGCTGGGACTGCTGAAAGGTACAGCAAAAACAAGTCAAGCACTTTGAAACTGGACATACTCTACACCTTCAGCTTTTTTTCAGCTGAGAAGTGTTTTCTTGAGTGGATTAGAATTTTTCTCACTTTATGAACAGGTTCTAAATGCTAATCTCTGCTTGCAGATCAAGGGCTATGACACTGGTCATGCTCAAACCCTGCCAGAGATATTTACAGCAAAAAACTGCTGTAAGTAGTCCCTCTCCGGGCCAAGGCAAGTAGAATTCAGTTTTAAGTTCTCCTAAACAGATTTCTTGACTGAGAATTCCAAATTGCCAGTTTCAGAGGAGGTGATTTCTGTCTCCTAAGGTAGTCTGACACCCCTCTAACTCGCCCTTAGTCTCTGTCAGCAGAAGATCTTTCTGTCTGAAGCAATGCCTGGACAAAGCATTGCTTTGATAGACTTCAAGGAGTGTGCATAGCAGTAAACTGCCTGTATTCGCCTCTTTAGAAAGGATGGATTTGAAAGTAATACAAGGTTATCAGTGGATCTGTGGATCCACCAAATACCTTTGCTGGAAACTTTCTGCATCAACAATCCTAGAAAATGTATTGCATTTTCAGAACATTTTTTAGTATTTCCTCTGCCCCACATTTTCTCTTTCCTTGAATGAGAAAAGTCATTGCCTCACTAATGGTCTTGCATGCTTTTGGCACATCCTAATTTGAACTTTTCTGAACACAATTCAGCCTAAGTTAATTATATTAGCTTCTGAATTTTTTCTGCGCCTCAGCCCTTTCAGAGAACTCTTCCTCTCTTAACAAAGGAATACTTGCTTAGAATGGACAATGCTAAGAGAAATTTGGCTTTGTTTGATTAATGTGTTTTAATCAGCTTTCCAGAAGCAGTATAGTATTTGATAAATTAAACAAAGTGATGGACAAAACAGGTGAGTGACCAGTACAGCCAACAACACAGGACAAGCATTTTCTTCCTCTTTCCTAGTAGGTACGAAAACTATGAACTCCTAAAGATTTTTACTTTTTAATATAAGAGAAGCTGCCTCCCTATTAGCAAAAGAGATCACATTCACAACCATATTTGGTCTTAAATTTCATCACTATTGCATCCCTCTTCTATTTCTAGGGAAGGGGAAACAGTCTGCTATTTCAGGTTACTTACCAAGTGTTTGAACTGCTGGCTTAATCCGCAGGTCAATTTTATGCTCTACTCCTGCCTAAGATGAAAAAGAACAGTGTTGATAAAAGTGGTCAAGAAATAACCTGTTAGTAGGCTGTACTCAGGGAGTGACTGGGATTCAGATAATTTTCCTATTATTTCTGTATTCCAAACACCACTTATTTTTCTTTCCAAACAGAACTCTATCAGCCTCCTTTAATGGTAACAATACTTCTGTGTTAATTTGCAAGTCTAAAATAACAAAATCTCTTCACACGTAAAGCCAGCTGTCCCCACTGTACAGGAGATGCTGCTCACCTCCTTCCACAGTGGCCTTCCAATTTTGGCATAGTCCTCATTTATATCACAGGCAATAACTCGGCCATCATCTGGCAGGACAAGTGCCATACTCAAGGCATTATAACCTGTGAACACACCTAGGAAAATCATAAGAGACATCAACACTTACTGTATTGTGGAAAAAGGGTTACACGGTTCTCTTTAGGAATAAAATCCCCAAAGGAATCAAAGATGGCAATTTGTTAATGGACAGTAAAGATTTTTCATTTTTCCTTCCATTTTAATGTAATGGTATGTTGAGAAGTTTTTTTTTTTTAGCAAACTTCAATGTTAGCTTTTTCCAAAAGGCTCATGGACAGACAAGGCAGAGTCCAGTCTTGAATGTGTAACCCAGAGAGACTGGATCAGCAGCAAAATACCAGGGAATTGTAACAGCCAGGCCAAGAATGAAGATGGTGGGAACCCGTACCTGGCTGCTCAGCATCAGTCTGTCTTTTAGGACATCCTTGTAATATAGGTGTGTCAAGCAAAGTGGATTCGATACAGGGCCTGCGCAGCAAAATATCTTCTTCTAGCAAGAAAGTGATACAGGAAGGAGAATATACACTCTGTCCTGCAACTGTTGAAGACTCAGGAGATCTATTTAGCTCAGTTTTTCAGATTGCCTCAGAATGGATGAGCCATTCATGCTGATGCCAGAACTACTTAATGCACAGTTAGACAAAGTGGCAACCAGATGCGAATCAGATACTCCTTTTCATGCTGTAGTTTGCCCACCTGTTTCTTGACAGTTATGCAGTACCTTCCTGTATTTGGATATTTTATGTTAAACATGCCTGCTATTTGGAGAGTGATAGTCAAGAGTTTTATTTTACTACAAAGGGACACTCTTACCTATTTCAATAACTTTCTTGGCTTTAATGAGTTTGGCCAAATTTGCCATAAGCTGAGCCTCCTCAGAGGACACCATCATTCTGCCATGGGGATGATCAGCAGTGAGCTAGGAAAGGGAAAAAAACATATCACATCAAACAAAAACCAAATCTACCAAACCAATATCCTAAAGAAAAAAAACCCAGTGAAACTCCAGGAAAAACAGACACCTCTGTCTTCTTATAGATCACTTTGTGGATGGAGCTAGATGGAGCCATCTATGAGCCAGAAATTGGCTTGAATTTAACTATAAATAAGATGGATGTTATGTGTGTCGTAAGCAGTGGATATTCAAAGCAGTAATATGCACCAAAATTACCACGGCTGTGGCAAATGCAGCAATATTTGTAACTAAATGAAGAATCATAGAGGAACTTTGACTGTGAAAGTCCTTTATTTCTGTGAATTTGCACAAACAGATGCACTTCCTTTAAGATGTGTAGAATGCTTTAATGAACTGCTAGGTTCATCTCTGCCAAAGGTCAGACCACGTAGTCCAAGCTACACACTAGAAACGTGGAGAATCTGTGCCCATCTCAGGGTGGAAGGGCTCTCGGCACTGAAGTAATGGGCAATGAGAGAAGCAGGACTGTGCCACGACAGTTGAAGGGAAAGTGTATCTTCCTATTTCCTTTCTTCTGTTAGGGATCATTCTGACCAATGCAGTTAGCATTTAATTTCTTTTATACAAGAGCAGTTTGTCTCACCTGAAATGACTCAAACCTGAGTCAGGATATTTGGTCTCATCTCTGACACTGGAGCCTGATGGAAGACATCACCTCTCTGAGCTACAGGTTCCTTATATGCCAACCAAAGTGAACAGAAGTCATTTGTTCAAGTCCAAATCAAATGCAGCCCTGACACATGGCCTTGGGAGCCGAGGATAGAAAGACATGTCTACAATGTATGCCAATACTATTAAACAGTCATGTAGGTAGCCCTGAACATAGATGAGCCTTTAAAATCCCCTCTAGTGGGTATGCAAATGAGATGGAGGAGGGAAATGTGACCAGGATCCCAGCAGTTCAGGACGAAGTGTGGGTGATACTGACCAGACGCAGCTTCTTTAGAATTGGATGTTCCCGCAAAGAGTGATCCAGTATGTATTGCCGGAGAGGACTATTTTTCCTGATCATACCACTCGGGGTCCCAAAGATTAAAGAAGGGTATCTTTTACCTACCAAAAATTAAGTAATAAGAACTTTTACACTTTTCAGTTATTGCCATTTTAAAGAAAGTAAACATTGAAGTATTACCAAAGGTTAAAAAGTTCTCCGCTCTAAAATAGCCATGAAATGGAAAATGCAACATAGCTGGACAACCAGGTGGACAATAATCTTTTTTTCCTTTCTCCTTTTTAGTCTCTAAGATGTCCTAGTCCAGGCCTCCAAAGGCTGAAAGGGAAAGGCTTCAGTACTGTGTTGTTCAGTGGCCAGTGTGATGGTTACAAACTGCCATAATCTTACAGGAAAAGTAACCCCATCAAAACTCAAAAGGCAAGTTTAAAGAGAGATACATGAATGAGGTGCACAATTTTTTTAGTCTGTGGTCCTTCTTTTGCAGATAAATAGAGGCCACTGGGCTTTGACACCATCAGCTGATGTGTCTTCTCAAACCCTGTGCTCTCCTCATGATGCTGTCCTGCCCTCCAGCCAGGGGAAATGTCGTATTGCAAAATGCCTTCTTTAGCATGAAACCAGTATGCAGACAAAGTAGGTGCTGAAAGCTGAAGTTTTAGTACATGTCTACTCAAACACAGAACCGACTGCAGCTTTCATGCCCAATGTTTCTTATACCAAATGGATTAACTATGTTGAACAAATAACAAGAAATTAATTTCCACATCTCCTGGTAGTTGTTTGCTACGACAGAACGCTTTTATTTCGAGGGGTTTATTTTTTGTTAATGGTTTTTTTTTTATAGACGATCACGCCGAGATGTAAATTATTTCAACTTGCCTTAAATCAAAGATTAAGTAAGTGCCCGAGTTACAAACCCAACACCAGCCTCCTTCCCCTCCCGGATCGTAGGCTCGTTCTTCCGGGGCCCCCGGGGAATGAAGGCGAAACTGCTACCAGAACAATGCTGTGCGCAAGGACCACACCCCGGCCTTTCCGGGCTCGCCGAACAAACGCAGGCAGGGGACCGGGCGGGGAGCATGTCCTCGCTTTCGCTGGACTTTGTCCCGGCCCCACATTGCGGTAGCGCTAGATCACAGGGAGCGGCTTGGGCTTTAGGAACATCATTGTATCTACTGCAGCAGCTCAGCAAAATAAATCTCTGCCCGAACGGCAGCCCCAAGGGGTCTGCTCCCTGACGGCCGCACCCGGAACTCCTGCCCGCCCTGGGAGGGACCTGCCGGGCGCTGCGGTTCCCGTCCCGTCCCCGGTGGGGACAGGAGGAAGGCGCAGCCTTTACGTCTCCGTGTATGTGGCACGGCTTGGGGGCGCCGCTTACCTGCAAGCATACCCGTGGCAAAGGCGACCCCCAGCATCGCCGTCCCTACGGCGACTTCTTTGGGCACGCTGAGAAGCGGCATCTTGGAGCCGGCAGCGAGGGGAGCGGCGCCGCCTGGTTACGCGCGGCGCTGGGCGGTGCGGTGCGCTCCGCCTGCCCGGGAGGGCGGTGCCGCGCTGCCCGTGGGTGGCGGTCCGGCGGCTTCGGTTCGTCTTGCGGGCCATTAGGGTCCCCGCTTCCCGGCGTGCCGGATACTGGGCTCGGCTGGGGTGGCGAGAGGGTGGGTCATCCGCGGGAGGTGTGCGCCTTCCTCTCGGTGACATACTCGGCTGTGGTGCGTAAAGTGATAAAGACAGCACCCGGGATTCGTGCCACCACCTCCTCAGAGGCTGGTTCTGGTACAACTTCGCTGCAGTCTTCGTCTCAAAACACCAAGTGTGCTCGTAATGGGCTCTCGTGGAGAAGCTTTTCACAGAAATATGCTCGTAAGAGGCTTGGTACTTCAACTAGCCCGGGAAGGGAGCTCTCTCCTTCCCCTAGAACATAGGTTTCTTTGCAGCTGAGGTGTGAGCAATTACTCGTCAAAAAGCATGTAAGATTTTGGAATTTTAGTCTTGTGACCTGTGAGTTTCCAGGTGAAAGGAGTCAAGGAGGATTCTCCAAGAGAGGGAGAATGGGGCCTGGTTTCCTCCACTGCTGTTTCAGCCCCCTTACGCAGTACGTTTCAGGTGAGGTGGAGTAGTGCCCTTGCTGCTGCTTTAGCAGCCTTGTTGAGGGATCTCATCCCTGGCTGGATCTGTTGCTGTGGGAGTTGGTTTATGAGTAACAAGTAAAGTGTAATCTTTTTTAATGTCAGCCTAAAGTTTTTTGTGCCTCTGTACCTTTTGGAGATGGGCTGGGAATTCGGTTTTCATTGTGTGAAGTATAGGTAATATCTGGGTTTTGGAAAACACAAGCAAAATATGGAGATCCGTAATTTTGACATTCTATGGAAAATGAAATTAGTGCCGTTGCACACAGACTAGGAATACATAGGAATGGATTGGGTTGCAACTTGGCCTCCACAGATGTAGGATGAAGGCCGGAAAAAAATTCTGTTTTGGCACATAGTCTATCTTTGGAAAGCCAGATGAATTGTGTGTTGGTAGGTTTGGATGAAAACATTTCAATTACTTCCCTATGCTAGCAAAACAAATGTCAGTGCAGTTAGAAGAAAAAGATGCTTTTAAAGTACATCTTAAGTGTGGGATTAAGTATATCACCAGGGTATTTATGGGAAATGTGTTTGCCTATCCCTGCATTTTTAGTGTGTTAGAGCTTATTTACAAAGACTTGCCCCCAGAGCTCTTGTATTTCTTTTGCAGCAACTAATCATGCCACTCACTAGGGAGTCTGCTGTGATTTCTGATTTGTGGAACAAAGTAAGACATATGATCTGTTTTGGCAGATAAAATAACTTCCAGTTCATTTCTAAAATTTATTTGGTTTTGAAAGCTGTGAGTGTTGTTGGTTTCTTGGTGGCTTTTTTTCATTCAGTGTCTTGTCACTTTCTCTGTGTACATTTTGCGTTTGTAAATGAGAGCATTTCATCCCGTCTTTCAGAAGATGAGTTATCAGCATGTGCTGCAACGTGTCAGTTTTAGGCCAAACAACTGTAGGAGGCAACAATTCTTGCAGCGGCCATAAATCAGATTTGTGACGGTGCGGCTCCATCTAGTGATTTTTCTCTACAACTGCAGCATAAGGGAGAGGAACCGTGGGTTACTCTGTTCAACGTGACGCACAAAGTGTGCAAGCTTCCAGTGCTGTGTTGACCTCTCGACTTGAAGCAATGACCCATTTGGATATCTCTGGGAACGTCAAGTTTCTGAAAGCTCCAAGAGAATTGGTAAACTGAATTGCTAATACACTTGAATGTGTTTCTGAAATTCCTCACAACCCCAAGCTGTTAATCAGTAATAGCTTACCTTTGCTGGCAGTGTCAGGTGTTTTACGATATCACTGTACTGGACAGCAGGTTGTTTCCTTTAGATAAGGAAGTCAATTTTCAGATATCTAAGATATGATAAAAAACTTTCATGAGGGCTTCAAAAGAGTTATAATCTTCCAGCTGGATAGAATGGAGCCATCAGCTTTTCTTTGAGCCATTTCCATTTTCAGTTTACTTAACTCTGTGATATATATGGAACAGAAACCTTTGATTAACAAATTTATTAGACATGTGCTTGCAGTGTGCTGTGGCTACCTGAGCATTTAAACATTTTGGTAGATTTCTGCCTTCTACTTGTGCTAAGTAGGGTGAAGGCTACCTAGAGATTAAAAACCGAGTGTAATATGGGCTTGGATACAAACCCCATGGCTCCATAAATATGTAGGGAGTTCATTTGCACAGATTTCATGGGAGTTCAGGATTGCTCCCAGTGCTGTAGTCAGGAGGCATATTTGCTGTTCCTGAAAGTGCCTTCTCTCTTGGACTGCATTCTAGAAAGGGTAGGAGGGTTTTGGCAGCATATTCAGGCTGGAGGCAGAACATGATCGCATTTGTAAAACATATGGAGTGGGACAGACAGGATGGGGCTGACCTCAGGGTGTACAAATCCTCACTTTATTTATATTGATAATCTATTCAAGGTTTTACGGACCCTGGGTAATGAATATATGAAATAGCCTGTTCTTCTCCTGGAACCTTCCTTCCAGGAGTGTTTTTCCATGTGAGAATGTTGCACACCATCTGCCTCGGTGTCATCTGTGTAGACTTTTTGTAGAAATGGGACTGGCAGAGAGTTAGCCTACTGATAAGGCTGTCATCTCACTTCTGGGTTTCTGCCTTTCGTTTGCAACTATTTTTACATGGACCAGTTGTGCCTGGTAACTGAGGCACCGCTGTAAAATGCTAAATGACTTGCCTTGAGTATAGAAAGTTTTTCCTTTCACTGTCCTCATAATTTACCTTTTTTTTTTTTCTGTTGTTGTTTTTATTTCCCTCTTCACTCTTCCATGTGTCAACTTCCTGAACTCAGCCTGTTCTAGCAGGCTGTGCTTTCCAGGTCGTTGGTGATGTTCTGTGGCCTGCTCCAAGGTGGTGGTAAAGAGTAGTGAGTATCTTGATTATCTTACTGCTGCACTAAAAAGAAGTAAAATCTATGGGCGTTTCAGCCTCTGTCCAGCATGAACAGCCTGGGTAAAGATGACTCTTTCAGAATCATACTCTGTGGTGGAAAATCGCTGTGTATCACAGATATCCCAAAGGAAGTATGTAGAGGCATGTTTGAACTGCACAACTCGCTGGAAATAAGCCCTACATGTATTGTTGCCCTACATATTTGTTGAGGCTATATTGGCCTATGACATTGGAAAGCATTCAGTGGAGTTGCATGTTGTGTCTGCTTCATTCAGACTGCAGTGGTGTGGCTTCAGGTGTAATTTAAATGTTGCTTGCTTAAAATCTTAGTTAGCTAGACATTGTTCTCCTCTGTTAACAATGAGGATTGCAGTTACACAGTCCTGTAAATCATGTCAAAGTGTTGAAAAGCAAGTGTAAATGCTACATGTATTTAGTTTAGTGAGTAAAGTGGAAAAAATGTTTGATACTTGTTTACAGCTGAAAGAGAAGACAGCTGTCTTTGTCCCCAAAAGCTTGCAATGTGAATGTAAAACCATGTCATGGGCAGGAAGTGTAGGGAATTGGATTGTATTGAGCTGTGTGCTTGGCAGTAGCCTAATTCAAATTTCTTAGGAGAAATCAGAGCAAAGTTTAAAGCAATGATCAGCAGGAAGGAAAATGAAGTTTGGAGCTGTTTAAAAGTTTACCTCAAGTATGACTGCAGAATGAGTAAAAGCCCAAATACAAGGAGAAACCAAAGAAGAATGCATTCATGCATTTCTATGGTCAGATTAATTGCTGAAAATGTGTTTGGGTTGAAATTCTCTGGGAATGGGACTTGAATGAGATGAGAGCTAGGGGAAGAAGTTGTAGTAAGCAAGGTAATGCCATCTTAGACAAACCTTTTAATTGTGAAGATGAAAATACAATCTTGAAAATGTGTCAAAATATTTCTGCTTGTTTACGCATAGCTGAGTGTGAGGGTTCAGAGTGAAATCAGTGTTGACAATGAAGACTTGTAGGTTGAGAGATAGCCAAATAATAATTTTTATCTATATTGATGGAGCAAAAAGTTTGCAGAGCTGAGGCTGACCTGATCTTAGCCATCCTCAGAGAAATGTTTGATACACATTGGGATTTTAATCTGGTTTAAAAAGATAGGAGGGAAGAGGCATATTTGCAAGTTGTCTGCATGGACATGTGCATAGATTGGGCCAGATACTCAGAAGAGACATCAGGCCATGAATTCCTTACCTTTTAAGATATTCACAAATAAGCAAACCCATAAGCATTCAATTGTATTCATTTATTCTATTTTAATAGGTTTTTGTAATATCTTTTTAAAAAAATTGAAACACAACATATTTACCGTATTTATGTCTTCATTCATTTGTCTTGGGTGTTGTAGATGAAAAATGTGTATATTTTATAATTTTACAGTCCACAGTGTATATCCCCTTGCAAGACCTCAATAAATCACTTGATGATGGTATATTTTAGAGGATTGTACATGAAATTATTGTTTTATTCAGAATTGAGATTTCTTATTTCTTCTAATTGGTTTTGCTATGTATTTGTCTGTTCCACCCCTGTTATCTTTCTAGTATTATGCTTAACATTTAATTTTGCAGTTCTGTAAAGCAGGGTATGCCATTTACTAGCATAACTTAGCTGACCTTAGAGATACTAATTTCAGACATATTTGTGATAGCAATTTTTTCCCCATAAATGTTCATTCATCTTCTCAGCTAAAAATCTTGAAATTTTTAAAATGGTACATTTTTTTTAACAAAAAAATTTGTGATAAATGAAATCGCTCTTTTTTTTTTTTTTTTGTTGAATTCAGTAATTTGAAATAAGACTAATAGTTTCCCAAATACTCATCATTGCTTCTGAAGTCATCTGGATTTTTTATCAGACAAACTGTGAGTAGCAAAGCTTCCTTTAATATGATTCATTGTCCAGCTGGAGGGTAATCACTGAAATGGAAAACAGACATGAACAATGACTTTAACTAAGTTGGTTCAGTTACTATCATCCTGCTCAGCTACTTCTATTGCATTCAGTCTTTTGTGGGAGCTTTTAAAGTATGTCTTTCCATAACAGCTTGTAAAGGCTGTGGTACCTTCACATCTATTTCAAGGCTAAGATATCAACATTTCAAATGCTGCTGCTAAGAAAGCAGGTGATTCATGAGCCCATAAGCCTTAAGCCATTAAACTTGCAAACAGTGAATGGTTTAGAAACAGTTTTCAGCTAGAAGCATTTTGACATATTGGTAAATATTTTCAGGCCTTACTGGCTTACAGGCCAACATTTTGAATATATATGACTACATTTTGCAATCTCATTACAAGACTAGGTTGAGCTTTGGACATACAAATATTGTGAGGAGAGATAGCCCCTGCCAAGCAGCATAATTCCCGGTGCAAAATACATTAATGGCTTCAATGACAAAATCCCACAAGTATCAAGGACTGTAAAACTCAAATTGAGCTTGACTGGGGGAGGCCCAGTGAAATGGCTTGTTCAGTGGCTCAGCTTGACAGATCCAATGAGAGAGGCAGTTCTCCTCACAAAGAGAGTCAAAGTACATGGATCAGAGGCACATTGAATTCCTCAAAACAAGTGTCAGACTTTTCTGAATGATCTCCTTCCAGGTCACGGTCCAGCCTCACACTTGGAACAAGTGCATGGACAGTGGTACAATGGATGTTTATTACTGAGGAATTAAGCGTAGCATTCATTTGCTCCTACAAATGGTCCCCGTGTGATTGAAATAGACACAACTTGAGTGGAGCATTCTGCTTCACTTACAAAGCCTGCTGTAAGTCTCAGGGAGCTGCTCCACTTAAGCCTTAAATTGTATAGTGCATAAACAAAATGTGAGAAATGCTGCTCCTTATCACTCTTACACAAATAATACAATTAAAGAAGCAGTGAACAAAGCAACCATAGCTGTGACACCTCATTAACCAGGCTCTCCCATGCCTATATATTTTGCCTCTCTTCTTTGACATCTGAAAAAATCTATGTCAAAGCTCAGCAAGCTGGATTTGTTTCATACCAGCCATGAAATGGATACCAAAAATAAAGAGTACTTTTGGAAGCGAGTTCTTTTTCCCTTCCCTTAAAGGCATTTGTCCAAGAGTGCACAAAAGCAACAGCAGCAGCATGATGGCAGGAGAGGTGCAGGACTAGGTTGTTATTAGATAGCCTACCCCAAGCATATTAAAGAATGATGAATGGTCATCTCACTAGGCCTGATTTCTAGAGAGCTCTAGGTCAGATTTCATTTCACAAGTAAGAATTTGTCACAAGCATGTAAAAACTGTGCTTGGCTGTTATCTTTGGGACTTAAAAGCAAGAATTCTTAGTAGACTATTTGTCAGTTGGAAAAACAAAGAGGGGGCCATCTGTGTTAATCAGCTGTGGTTTGCTAATGTGATGCAGCTGGGAAGAAGGCAGTACTTACTTTAGCAGGTAGAAAACACCTGCTGAAGAGAGAGTCCAATTTGTGTCATCACCTGAAACTCCATGAGTGGTGCATTATTCCATGCATGCTAAAAAGCCCTAGTGGGGGGAATGGCTCAGCTATCCCAGGAAACAGGAGAGTGAGATGTGCAGAGGATGATATCTGAGATTGTAAAGGGCAGGCTGCTTGTAGGAGGAAATAGAGGCAAGGTAGGAAGGAATTTTTTAGTTGTATACAATGCTCCCTTTATTTTCCTGCCTTTTTTTTTTTTTTTAATTGAAGATGCAGTCTTTGTAATTGCTGTGAGCCACACTCACTTTTTTCTCTCAATGTATGTTTATAAGATGTTTCTTGTAATTTTATGAGGTTTTGCTCTATATATGAATAATTTTTATTTTCTTATTGTTGTATTTCTTTGAGTTTGAATGTTAACAAAGGACTACATGGACTTTTATCTTCTTATCCTGTTATGGTTTCATTTTTTATATATACACGTGTGTAAATAACTCCAGTTTCTTTTGCTATATGCAGTGGGAACATTTCTAGTAAATTTTGCGAGAGATTTTTTAAAGAATGCCTAACAGGTGAACTGTGAGTCTTCAGTGCCACTCATCCTTTTAATAAGAATGAGCCTTTCTTAGTACAGTATTTTAAAGTTATGTTTTTACTACCTCCTTTTAGTGTTTTGAACATCAGAAGATCCTTCTGCTTTAGTATACTTTTATCATATTTTCACCTTTTAATCAAACTTTCTATTAGTTTTGTTTTTAAGAAGTCCTTTTCTTTCTGTTCCTTTATAGCCTGAGCTTGACTTCATAAGAATCTCTAACTGAACCATAAACTACCTTTATAAATACCATTTTTCCTTGAAAGCTATATCTTACTGGAATGACCAAAGTTTTGTCATGTGTTAGATTAAGATGTCTGCTGAAAATCAATAATGCTGAGGTAACAACATTGGTTTCTGCTAGGCTCTCAATTACTTTCTCAGTTGTTTGTCATAGGAAGAATATATGATCAGTTGTTTCCCCTGCAGGCTATAAACCCAGCCTGTTCTCTTTTGATCACTTCTGCATACTTCACTTTTACTCTCCTAAGTGTAACACAGATTTTTAGAGCTTTGGACCTGTGAGGTAGCAAAATGATTCTTCTGTAGTCTATTCCAAGAGATAATAGTCTCCCTGTATAAAGCATCATAAATATCCCTGGACAACAGTTAGCTCTTTTGGGTTGCATTGCACAATTGCTATGGAATCTGTTCCTGAATTCGCCATGCTCTTTGAAGAAATATCTGGGAGAAATTTACTTCACAGTCTTCCTTTTGCACCTCATGTTCCCTATAGTCCTTTTCACCTTGCATTCCTTTTGTGGGTAGTCCCTTATTCCAAATACAGCTGTAAAACTGCTAGTCCTTTACTACTTTTTTTAATCTTTCTTTCTCCCTCTCCCCCCGTACCTTCATGTGTTTTTTAGAGATGGTTTCTGGTGCCCTTTTGTTCTTGAATTTGCTAGATTTTGCCACAGAGGGGAAACACAGTCGTGCTGTGCTCTTTCCTGGAAGCTTTACTTTGTTTCTCTCTTCATCTTTATCTGAAATAAATTGCGCTGTACCTGCTTGATATCAGCAAAGACTGCTAGGTAGAGGAATACTTCAAATAATATAGTCTCCTGTGAAAATGGGAGCAGCTGTAATTGGGCAATTAGACTAAATTAAAGCTGTAATGAGAGCAGTAGCTCCTTATTACTGTAAGTGCTCTTTCCTTAAAAAGAGGGAAGTGATTTTCTGAATGAGGTGTCAGAGGTAACAGGTGACTTGGAGAAGGTATATTGAAGTTCTGGTCATATCATATCACTGAAGAGAAGCTGCTTTTATTTGCCTCTGGATTTTCACATGTCCTGTTTTATAAGGACAGAAGCAAATGATGCAGAACAATAAACACTATTTTTATTTGTAAAAAAAAAAAATTAAAAACTCAAACAAAAACAAACAAAACAAACACCCCAGAAGAAAGAAACAGCAAATCCACCCCCCCATCCCCCCATCCACATAGAAATGTAGAGATTAATCTTGCCACCTTCAGTTTCTTATCCAGGAAGTGTATGTGAGAGGTTAGTCAGGTTTGGTGGCATAAAAATTTGGATTTCAAGGATGTGCAGAATACTTAACATGGCTGTACCCTGGCAAAGCTCTGCTGACAAATTTCACAGAACAGAGCAGTTTGGAGCTGTTATGTTTCCTAACAGGGTATTTGTAGCATGTTGTAAACAGTTACTGTTGTAACTGAATCCTAGCCTGTGGTCCTTAAAACATGAAGTGCTACCCAACTGCCAGAAACCTTAATGCAGTTTGCCTTTGTCTTCAGTCACATTCATGTAGGCTACAGGAGGAAATGCCAGAGTACTTGGGAGCTAGGCCAGGAGGAGGATAGGTATGCAGCTGGTCATCTGTCTCAACACTTTGGAGAACATGGGTAATTACTGTGTGCCATACACCTTCCTGATGAAACGCCTTTTGGAAAATCAAAGTTGTTTGTCTCATTCCATGGCAGAGACAATTTCTGTGGCCAAATGGGGTTTAGTAACCACTCCAGCCTTGTTGCAGTCTCTCTCATGGACTGTTTAGCTTTTTGATGTTTATTCACCCACAGAATTTTTGTATACGTAAAATAAGGCATGAAGTGTGGACTTGGTGTTTATTGTGCAATCAACTTGGCCTTAAAAAGGGCAAATGGCACAGTGAACCAAGTGTTGTACATCCCATAGCAGTTATAGTAAATGAGGCTGACTGCCCTTCCCCAGTTCTCTACCTTTTCCATGGTATTTGTATTGGTACATCCTTAGAAGAAGCAGTCGGTCTTCTGTGCTGAAATAAACTTGACCCAATTATTTACCAGGCTTTAAAGCCTGGCTCTGTTATGTTGGATCAGACCTATTTCCTGTCTTAAAGCACAAAAGTGACAACAGGTGTGTTCTTAATAAACTGATGAAGTAAAGACAGTGAAAAAAGAGGAGCAATCTAGATACTTTGAAAGAAGCTATACCTTCTGAGACCATGAATGTAACGTCATCATAGAATGGTTGTCCACCTAGCCATGGACAGAGAATTTTCCATCGGTGGGGCATCTTTCAGTAGAAGGTGGTTTCTCCTTCACTGAATTGAAGGAGAGAGCTCTAATGTGTGCAGGCATTGAAGGATTGTTCTTGTCACCACACACAGTCTGATGCAGTGTGAGAATTCAGGAGTACCTGGGGATTCCCTGGAGCCTTCAAAGCTTTGGCCTCACATGGAAAATGCTAAGAGCTTTTGTTAGGCATTAATACTTGACTGTACACATATTGGGTCCACCCAACTCTCTGGCAGAGAATAGTGCTTGCTGGTGTTGCAGGCTGATGCCATATATTGTTCTGTTTTTTCACTAACATACCTCAAACTCTGGCTAAGCTGCTTTTTTCTAGTGTTTGCTACTGTAGTACTAGAGCAAGTTCTCCTTCACTTCTGTTTTCCTTGATGTAACACATTTTTAGAGCCTTGAACACAGGAGGTAGCAAAATGATCCTTTCAGAATCCATTTCGAAGGGACAGTAGTCTCTGAGCGAAATGTTGTGAAATATCCCTAGTACAAACCAAAACCTGAGCCATATGAATGGTAATTGTCTGAAAACAGAAGTGAAAAATCCTGCTTCCTGTCACAATCCTGCTTTCTGCCATTATAAAGGAATTTGTCTGTTCAGTCAGTACAGAGCATTCGCATTGTTCAGTTCCTCCTAGATGTTTGTAAAAACAAAATATTAATCTTCATAATTACCTTGTTATGATTGTATTCAACCAAACTGTTGGTGGTTGGGGTTGCTTTGCTCTCCCTCATCTCCAAATTACCTCCCTTCCTTTTTGGGACTTTATACTACGGAGCTTGTTTCCATTTTGTCTATGCTAATGTAACACTGTGGCTGGTGGGTGAAAAAAATCTTGGACCTGATGCAGAGTGATCTGGAATGGATTGTTTACAAGATACTGTCTCAGGTAAAGAAAGGGCTTTTGGTGTTTTCAGGCTTGCACTATGCAAACAGATACTGAAGTAGTGAACTGTGATCATCAGATCAAACTCACTCAAAGGAGGGCCTGAAAATGAGGACTGGGAGCTGGACTTGTTTATGGGAAATGCAAGAAAATTCATGTGCAGGACGGCAAAAAGATACCCTTGACTTTGGCTCTGAGGTGAGCTGAAAAACTCTGCAACTGTGACAAGTAATTTGAGTTGGGAAATTAGTGTGGGGCTTTTAAATATTATTTGCAAGTGTATTTCTGGCACCATTCATTACTAATTTTGTGTCTTTGCTTCATCTACTGTTTCTCTGAAGAAGTGCTCTGTAAATCTGAATTTAAGTGGTTAAATTAAGCTGAATATCTTTAGCCACCTGCATCTGACTAGACTTTTGTATATCATTGGTACAGAGAAACAGGTGTTTCTGGATGCACAACACATAGTAAGGTAGGTTGCCAAAAATCTCTGAAGATTGGTTGTGTTCTTTAAATGCCTGTTGCTCCTTGACTCCGTATTATTAGATCAAGTGTAGATGTCAGAGTTTTAAGTATCTCATATTGCATGGAGTGAATGAAGCATTTGTGAATTTTGGAAGCTTTAACAAAGAATAGACATTAGTTACTGAAATAGTGTTATGAGAAACTGAATTTCAGGAACTGGAAAGTTTTTTGAGTTGTCCTACCTCTGTGTAGAGATGGCAGTAGAGAAACTAGCGGCAGAAGAGATGGAAAGCTATGAACCTTCAGCTGTTAAGGGAAAAGGCTTGTCTTTCTCTTTGATTGGTGTAGCACATCATCCAGTTCCTCCTTGCATGTAACTGTGACACATTATCACCTCGCATCTTCTCTGGGCTGGAAAAGGAAATGGAATATAGTGAGAATAATGTTAATTCCTTTCAGGAGTACTTGGGAAATCTCAAAGTTATTTATGTGTAATTGAGAGAACACAATAACACTACAGTAACTGAGAAACTTAGTTCTTCATTGAGACAATTGGTTCCTGGTCTTTGCCTTTGTCTCCTGGCATTTCCAGCTGGATGTGTTGGTGGTGCTTTTGTAGATGGAAGTCTTTCTACTTATAGAGGTGTTTCCATCTGATCTTTATTACTTAATTACTCTATTACTGCGGGCTTGCTAAGGTGAAATTCCATTATTTCCTGGCACTACCAGGATAACAGAAGAACTTTTTGTTTTTTTAAAGGAGTTGTGACTAAGTGGCACATGTTAAAATTCTTATTATTCTGATTAGATAGTATGTGTTAAAAGATAGGTCATTAAAATTAACCTTTTGAATATACCACTTATAGCCTGAATTCAAAAATAGGAGTTTGGTCCCAGTAAATTTCCTTGAACAGGGAAGGAGAGGTTCTCTGAGAAGGTTATGGTTTACTGTATTAAGTAAGAAATATGCTTGGGGTAACTGTTTTAATAAGCTTATTAATAGCACATACAATTTACCTATATTTTATTAACTAAATATGCTGCTAAGAATGGCTCTGTAAATAAACCCTACTTTTAATAACTTCAGTGTCCCAGTGGCTTTAAATATGGTTTCCGATTTGAAAATACAACGGCTAATTAAATGAGTAACTTTTAAAAGCTTATCATCCATGGATTTATCCAATCAGCTTGCTTAGATTTATATGTAATACAGGAGTTCTTCCTAACAGGCAGATGTAAAAATCTTAGCCTTTTTAAAGCTCAAACTGAGTATTTTTGGCTTGTCAGTTTTTTGGTGGAGTTCCTGGAAGGTGGTAAGCATACCAAGGAGCAAGCCTCCTTTCCTCTTCAGAATGGTAACTCTGTGAAGCCTCTTCTCTGTAAATCTACTCATATCTCTGCTGTCTCTCTTTTGCATGAAATCTGTCTAGCTGGTGCAGTTAATGCCCTCTTTTGACTGTTTTATATTGTGGTAGGATTGGTGAAATATTTGTTGTTGCGTTAAGCAGCAAGATTGCTTTTTTGTCATATCTTTACTTGGAGGAATATCTTCTAAGGGTAGAGTTGTTACATACAGATTTCTAGCTGCCCTGTTTGCATCTGATTTCTCCCCAACAAGTTAACAAGTTAAACTCCTTTCCTCCTGCCTTCTCCTTCTCTATTTATGGTCACAGTAATTTTTTTCTGTGCTGCAAAGCAAGGTGAAGCAACTTCTCTCCCAGTACTTAGATGGCAATAGAACTTAAAAAGAAGTGTCTCCAGATATGGGATACCCCATTATATGTTTTAGTGCTTCAAAAGGCTGTGAGTAAACAGGGCATTTGTAAGAGAAAACAGAGAGATTTCCTATGGGTTCATCTTTCTGTGGTGTCTCAGTCCTATGTGTTCAGTATTCCCCCATGCTGATCAGCATTCCACTTAATCCTGTCAGCACAAGCCCTACTTGCTGCTATCAATAACTCTCTTCTTTTTTGTTTAATCTGAATGTCCTCAGCTCCCTAGGTTTTCTTACACAAGAGATAAACATTAAGGGGACTCGATTTTCTTGACAAATTTCTGGTGGGAAAAATCCCATCATGTAGGAATAGTGCCAAAAAGCAGAACTTTCAGAAAATCAATTAGTTTTGATCTCTGTTCTTTTCTGAGCTGCTTTTGCTGTCCTTGAGGAGGTCAGAGAAGGGAAAGGCTGCCCATTTCACATCTGCTGTGCTGACAAGCAACCAAATGTACCTTTTGGCTTGTGGCTGGCATTTTGGCAGTGCAAAGCTTTCAACTCCCACCCTTTTACAATCAGATGGGATGAATAGCAGAGCTGTGCTATATTGGCAGTTGGCATACATGGCTAAATACATGGGCTGCATATGAGTCTATTCATCTGAAGTTATCCTTTCAGATCACTGCTTAGTTTTCTAGCATAATCTTCTTGGAAAAGAGCTTGGCTCATGTGTCCCCTCTTCTCTTGGCACATGGCAGTTTTGTTTTTTCTTTCTTTTTTTCCCCTCTGGTAATTTCGTGGTGTTCAGTAATTATCCTAAGCAGCAGTACTGGTATCTGAAAATAAATGGACATACTGCAATCTGGAGAAATGTTGTGTCCTTCTGCTGTGGATTCTGAGTGATACAAGCTGTGGAGGGGTGTGTGTAGTGGGCATGCTATAAATTAAACATTCTCTTTGCTTCAGGCAGGGATAAAAGAAGAGTACTCCCACAGTTTCTGATTCTTTCCTATCCTTTTTAGGCATCTGAGAATGGAATAAGCCAGTCATAAAAAGCAGGGCCCGGTCAGGGTAGATAAGTACCTTTCCCTGTTGTAAAATTCAGAGCAGCATTTAAATCCCTGCCTCCCCTAACACACCTCTAGAGAATCACCCAATCACTTGTAATTACTTGCTTAAAAGAGCATGGGAACAGCTGAATTTCCCTGCATTAAGGTAACTCTTTGTTATATTTCTGCCCTTTTCTGCATCAAAAAAAGCCTCAAACACCAGTTCATTGTTTTAGCCTTTATGATGTGTTGTCTGTGGGCAGCTAAGCTCCCTAAAAAACAGGAGGGGGAGTAGAGACGGTCAGTTTAAAGTCCTGTTCATATGAAAGCTTTTCCATCCTTTTACCTTGTCCTCTGTATTTGGTTCATCCCCCTCATTTCACCTTGTTTTAAATTATGACTGCTTTTAGGGGAGGGAGCTGCTTCTTTACTGTAGGTGGGCTGCATTTGGCATCATGGAGTCCTCCTCTGGTTGGAGCCATTACTTGCCACCGTAGTACAGACATGGATATGCTTGGAGGACAGGGGAAATGCATCCTGCAAGGTAGAGAGGGCTGTGAATTTATGTAATTTCAGAAGCATCTTGAAATATAGATGCACATCTTTGGTGCTAATGGAATAGCCAAAAGGCTTATAGCTTCCCTTAATTCTTTCTTTGTCTCCCCCTTGGATCATCCATGAGTGGAAATTATGCTCCCATAGGAGGAAAATGACCAAACAAAAAAACATTCCACCAAAACACCACTTAGAGCCTTCGGCTTGAGATCTTGAGTAGAGTTTTCTGCTGAAGGCTTAGTAAAAGTGAACTCAGGAGAAGGAAAATTGGTGCTGGATTGTCTGGTCTGAATGTGTGCTGTGGGTTTGGTGTTTGGTATTCACCTCTACTGCAGCATTCCACATAAATAATGAAGCCATTTCAGGGCCTGGGAGCAGCTTAGGAGCATTAGCATGAAAGTTTTGTGACACTTTTGAGACTAACCCATTGAATTTTATTCTTAAAGGCTTCTTTTGGGCTGCTGGAGTTCTTGCACGTGACTGGTCCCTTATTCCCTAGTCTGGTGCTGATCAGTGTGACAGGAGACACAAATCCTAGTTTTCCCTTTGTGACCTTAGTCATGTGGCCACTATATTATTTGAGTTGTAGAAACAGAAATAATAGTTCTCTTGCATGTCTCCTGTATTGGGATTTTGCCCTGATCCAGGGTCTTAATGTGTATAGGTGTTATATCTGAAACGGTGTTGATCAAGGTCTTCTGTAATAAAAATAACAGCGGAGTCTACAGAGTTTCAGCGGCCTTCTCTCTCCCTCACTTCTGTTTCTGCCACTGGCTAAATCAACTGTGGCAGCTGTTGCTTTCACTGCAGGCTTTTCCGTTTCATGCTGAAGACCGACACGTGGTGAGGGTTGCTTATCTGTTGAGGGGTGGGTGGGTGATAGGACAGGGCAATTTCTCAGTAAATGGTGATGTGTGTGTAGGACTGACAGCTTTGATGTGTCTCCCTGTGGCGTACAGTCCTGCCATGGATCCCGAAAGCCTGTTATCTTCGGCATTTGGCTAAAAGCAAAGCAAAAGAACAAGAGGAAAGAGCAGAGGCATTCTCCATGGACTGTGTTTTTTTTGTTCCCAAAGCAGCTGGAACATGAAGGCTGTATGTAAGTGTAATAGCCTGCATATTTCATACTGGGGCCTGTAAAAATGTGCCCTTGTGTTGTGGTTTAAGCCCAGCCAGCAACCAAGTACCATGCAGCTGCTGGCTCACTTCCTTACCTGTGGGATCAGGGAGAAGAAGTGGGAACATGCTTGGAGTGATGGTGTTGGTCTTTCCAAGTAACTGTTAACATGTGATGGGGCCCCATACTCCTGGAGATGGCTGAACACTTGCCTGCCCATGGGAAGTACGAATTCATTCCTTGCTTTGCTTGTATGTGTGGCTTTTGCTTTGCCTATTAAGCTGTTTTCATCTCAATTTAAAGTTTTTTTAGCTTTTACCCTTTGATTCTCTCCTGGATCATGCTGGTGGGAGAGTGAATGAATGGCTGTGTGGGGCTGGGTTGCTGCCTGGGTTTAAACTGTGCCACCTTGGTCCAGAGCAAGGATCCAGTCTGACAGAGTATTCATGACTCCTACTGACAGGATGGAACAGTCTGTCATAGCAGCATAGAGCCTCCCTGTACCTTCTCTCTGAAAGCTGCACTCAGGTTGTGATTGGCAAGATCTTGATGATGTTCAGGTGAGCTCTTGAATGCAGAACCCTTGGATGTTGCAGAAAATGGGGTGATGAATTATTAGGTGACTTGGGTGACTTGTGCTTTTTATTTTAACTGGTAGAGCTCCTTCCAGGTAGGTTTATAAGGCAAAGACTTAAGTGGCCATTAACCAGTGGTGTTGCTTCCCATCACTCTATGTAACCAGAATTTTCTCCAGTACTTGGCTCTTTTCCAGTTATACTCTGTTTCCTTAGTTCACCTACCTTTGTGGATCCTTTATGCTATCTACAGTGTGGTGTTACATTTTTGCTGTTAAATCTCTCCAGTGTTTTGCTCTGGAGGAGACTGCATTCCAGTGGTGATGCCGTAAGGAAAAAGGTTATTCTTGTGCTTGATTTACCTGTCAGTTGAAAGCTGTGAAGGGCTTTGTTTGTCTGTAGTATGTCATGACACTCCATGATAGGCATGCTGTCTTCCTTGACAGAGGTGCTAAGTTTGCTGTATGAATTATTTTTATTGCCTGTCCACACAGCTGAGCTCGGCAGGCAGAGTATGTTGACACTGTTTTTGTGAGTGTGGGGTGGGGTATTTTGCTTATTTTTTAAGTGCTGGCAGCTTCCTCTATATGAAGCATCAGTTATGGTCTCTGATTGAGTTTGCACCCCTGGATCAACTTGCTGCCCTCCCATGTTGACTCTGGGACTCTGTACTAAGCTGTGATGCCTGTGGCTGAAACACTGCTGCTTCCTTGATGTTGCTTTTCTACATCCTTTCCAAGTAGACGACAGATAATTTTTTTCCTATAATATCCAGTTCTCTGGTTTTCATCAGTTTATGATGATACTCTGCCAAAAATCCGGTGGTACTTAAGCAGCAAAGCCATTTCCGAATGTTTTGGTAAGAGGAAATGTTGATGGAATTAAGAGTCAGGATTGTTTTTGGAGATGAAAACAGTTGGTACAAAATAGTGCTACTTCAGCCTGGTCTCTGGTATGCATTTTTCCTTTCTTATTAAAAATTTCATGATTTTATTTCCTTGAGTGTCAGGCAAGGTGCAACCTAAAATGTGTAGAAAAATTGGATTTCTCTTTGCATTGAATATCAGCAAAAGGTAGTAAAGTGAGAGTTCTGGGTACCCATTTTTCTTCTGTAGAAGAGATTAAAAATTAAGCTGACAGATAGTTTTATGTGATATGGATGTGGAAAGATGTGCCTGTTCTCAGGAGAGCTGAAGTTTGTGGGTTTCAGCAGGTGAAGGAGCTGTTAGCCACAACACAACAGCTTATTCTGAACCATCCAGTTTTTCCTTTTTAGGTGCTCCTACTTCCTCATCTCGCAGGAACATTTTTGTCCATGGCCAGTATAATCGATGCTTACAGGAGAACCTGTATACTGGATGTCAACCAGAGTTATACTGGTGACTTTGGCCAGTGCTGAGTGCTCTGCTAATCTCAGCCAGGTATGTGCACTCTCAAATGTCTGGGGGAGCAGAGCTAAAATTAGTCAATGCAGACTAAACTGCCATGTGTTTAATATTGATCTACCTGCACCTGCAGAACCAATAGCTCAAGCCTTTGCTGGCAAAGCATTTCAGGACAGGGAGTGGGAAGATGGATTCAACACAGAGGCTGTGGCTGATTTATTGAGCTACATGCCTAGTAGGAGTTCATAAGGTGCAAAACACAATGTGTACATTACTGGATGAGGAGCTAGCCTGAAGATGGTGGTGGGGGGGGTGAATGTCTCCAGTATGCAGCATTTTAAACACTTGTGTGTGTAAAATAGGTATGTTACCTGTCTGCCAAATATTACTGATCTCACTATCATGGGTGAGACTACTACTAGGTAATTTGGCTTTAAACTTAAAAACTAGGCATCTCATTGCAACGTTAGTTGTGAAGGGGTGACAAATTTCAGGGAGTGACCAACTGAAGCAAATACTAACAAATATGTAGAAGCTTAAATGAACTAAGTGGCATACTGTCATCCTGTGGACCCTGAAGGTGATGTAGAGAGGTGTGGATGCAGATAAAGGTCACAAAGTAATAAGTGTCATTAGTGGGGAATTTATGTCAAATACAGGAACTTCTAGTTGTTCTTTTTTGTTCCTTGGTTTGTATTATAAAATACTCCACCCTGTCAAAAAGAAAAGGTTTGTATTGGTATGAATTCTCTTTAGGTTTTGATTCTGTAGCAGCCATTCTTACAAGCCATTACAGAGATCTCACTTATGGTGCTGTGGAAATATAAGGCATTACTAACAGTTTGATTCCTGGATCTCTAATCTTTCTGGAGCTGGGATAGCTAATTTTACCTGTTAAATTGCATATTAAATATAAGAACGAAAATACAAGAAAGGGAAAAAGAATTCTGAAAGTGGAACAAGCTACTACAAGTACCTCTTTCTCCCTGCAAAGCACTGGAATGGTGGTACTTCTTTTCTGTTGTCGTCATGGATATTTGAAGAAATTAAACTTGATAAAATTTGCTGTGCAAGGCAATTGTCAGGGATCCGTTGTTATCCTAATGTGGCGTAAAGATGTCCTGGATACAGAAATGACTTAGCAACAGACCAGGTGATCTTCTGAATCTTCCTTGGTCTTTGTTCAAAATGCAGTTATAACCCTTCTCTTTTAGGAAACCAACAGAGAAATGTTTATTGCAGTGTGCGACAGGATTTATAAACTGTAACACAGAATCAGTGTTCTAAAATCTCAGTCTTCATGCATGCCTAAAGTTTTCCGCAGACTTGTCACATACATAACTTGAGCCAGGCCTTTTTATTTCTTGCAGACCTTGGGTAAAAGGTGAATAATCTAGTAAGAAAGTGATTGTTCTTTAAATAAAAACAACAATGAAGCAAATCTGAGCTGTAGAAAGCACACATAATCCTTGCCAGAAATATTGCAGTCTCTAATTGAGAAGCAGCTAGTCTGCAGCCAACCTGGCTCTGGAGGAAAGATGAAAATGTTTGATCTCAGCTGTGTTACCACCTGTATCATGCCAGGGAAGTTAAATGCACTGAAAGAGCTCCACTTACCATTGATTTTATTTCTCCAAATGAAGAATGTGTTGATAAATGGCTGATGAAATGAGGTGGCAGTGGGTAAATGGGCACCCTACCACAATCCCTTTTTTTTTTTTTCTGTTGGAGCAATAGCCCTGGCACCATTAAGAAATGCTCTTTTCCAGTAATGGCAATGCTATGTAAGCAAGTGGTGGGCCAGTTCCTGCCATTTGAGAAAATGTGATGAAAATCTGAGATGTAATAAAATTATTTAGAACCAGGAGAAAAATAAATTGCTTTAAGAGCTCCAGTACTTGCTGTTATGTTCCTTCTCTCCCTCATGCCAGTGTTTATATCTGAGAGCCCTCCTTAGATGAAAGGGCTTAGAATGGGAAATATGGTTGTATTGTACTGGCACAGTAATGCAGGAGAAGCTCTGTGCGTAGAGGTCACTGTGAAAAGAGGATGTGTAGTGCTTCCAGCCTTCCCAGAGTAGCTTCAAAAAGAATCAAAATGCCAAGAGAGGCACAAGAGCAGGCTGCTCTTAGAGTCTAGGGAATAAGTCATATGAGGAAAAGGGCTGAGGGAGCTGGGTTTGTTTAGTCTGGAGAAGGCTCAGTGATGATTTTTTGCTCTCTACATCTACTTGAAAGGAGGCTGCAGCAAGATGGGGTTGGCCTCTTTTCCGAGGCAGCCAGTGACAGGATATGAGGACATTAGCTTCACACTGTGCCAGGGAGGATCTGGTTGGATATCAGGAAGAATTTTTTTCACTGAAAGGGTGGCTAAGCACTGGAATGGACTTCCCAGGGTGGTGGTCGAGTCACCATCCCTGGAAGTGTTCAGCAAATGACTGGATCTGACACCTAATGCTATGGTTTAGTTTGGTCTGCCAAATAGTGTACGGTGATGTTTGGCCAAAGGCTGGACTTGATCTTGGAGGTCTTTTCCAACCTTGATGATTCTGTGATTTCTGTATGCCATCACTGAACATGGAGACGGTATTCCAGTGTGTCCTGGCTATCCATCCTGCCAGTTATCCATTGCTTAGGGTCTTGGGAATGCCCAAGCAGCAGCATCTTCATTCAAAGAGAGGCTATTTGAAGCCTTCTTTAGTGGAGAGACTGCTTTATTGATGCTTGCTGCTCTTGAATTGATTCCCTGAGGTCTTTGACTGCAAATACTGTATAGAGTAACCTGATCTGTGACGCAAGGATGAAAAGAAAACTTAGGAGACAGAAATCCAGCTGACCTAGCATGTGGAAGTTAAGAGCTCAAAGTAATGAATGAGTGGCATTGAATAAAGTTGAGTTAATCACATTGGGTTGTTCAACAGGATATTAAAATCTATAAGAATCAATAACCTTAGAACTGTTGCATATCAATTTAGATGATGTATGATGACTGACCAGTTTGTTTAATCTGTTATTTTCTAAGGTGTTTGGTGTCAAGATAAAAAGGAAATAAACAAAATGTTACATGAGAGGAATAATATATTCCAGTCCTTCACTCTAGAGTGAGACATGCCTGATTAAAAACTCAATTGTGTCCTAGCTATGTGAGTTGGCCCAACAGGATCTCCACTGGAGATAGCCTTTACTGATGTTTAAAGTGTCTGCTCCAGGTAATTTGGGAAAACTCCGGGAACAGGCTGGTTAAAAACATCATGTCAAAGTGGTGCTATGCTAGAAAATGGCCTTCTCTATTAAATGTAGTTCTCCATTAAAAATGCAGTTGTGAAATACTGTAGAATTCAATGTAAAGCCCGCTGCCGGAGGAGGGCAGAATGAGGCCAAGACAAGTCTAAGATCACTCTGAAAAGCAGGAAGAGTGTAATACTGAGACATTTTCTGTAGCTTATGTCTTGCATTACTATCAATTCCCCTAGCATCTGGATTCAGTGGGGACAACTTTGTCATTTCAGGCATTTTAGGTTGTTATTTCTGAAGTGACCTGCAAGTATTAAGGAACCAGCTCCTTTGAATTTAATTCTTTTGCACCTCTTTGAAATGCCAGGCTAGGTCTTGAGGTGGCTTATGCTCTTTCCTCACTGGCATTTTTAAGATATTTGAATTATTTTTGTGATATACACCCAAAGAGATTATATACAAAAGTTAGCAATTACTATTTTTTTTCCTGAATAATTCTGAGGCGGCTATGTTTAATTCTTACCTTTTTTTTTTTTAGTTCAGACTGAATTGGTTTGAGTTGTGTGGTGAAGGATGCCTTGGCTAGTAGGGGCAACTTGCTGTGCGCAATAGTGCTTTGTTTTATACATCTATCAAAAAAATAACTGGGGTGTTGGAAATGACACATGGATTTCTCTCTGGCAATAAAGTACCTGACTGGCTGTGTTATATTATAGTGATGGTTGCAATATAACAACCTTGATGGATAAAACAGTAGCTAACCTTTGGGCTGGGATGTCTAGGTCAGCAGTTTAAAATTGGAGGCCATCCATATCAGCTTACATTTCCATCCTTGTCATCTAACACTCGGCTATTGTTGTTCCATGTGCCTGAATGTCTACATGCTCCAGAAGTTCCTAGTTGCCTATTTAATGTACAAATGACATGGTATTTTCTCTGATTTGCCAAAATTACTTTGTACTTTTACTTGCGCTTGTCTTCTCCTCTGTGAGTCCATATTTAACATTAACTGCAGTGCAGATCAAATTCATCTCTGTGAAGATGAGCATTTGAACTTGATGGTGAGTGAATGATTGACAAGGTGCAAGTATTTTTGTGTCAAGGCTGTGACATGTCATTTGTTGAAAAAGCTATTCAGCTGAATGCTGTACTCATCTGAAAGCTGGGAGTGAAGAATGTGCCAAATTCTCAAAAGGATGCTGCTTGATGTCTAGTGACACTATTAGTGACATTTTGATGTTAATGAATAAGGGAGCACTTTCTACTATGGAAATTATGCTTTTTAAGGTTAGAATAGGCTGTTTTATGAGCTCTCTGCTACACTGTTGCAATCTATGTGGCCGTCCAGTCTTGCAGTAGATAATGAAGTTACAGTTTGTGGGTTGCTGTGGTCTGTAAGGTTTGCTGATCACATGGTTAAAACTGTATGACAGACAGCTGAAACAGTTTAAATGTCTCTCTGCTAGTTCTTTGCTACATAAGCACTTGCTGAGGGTGCCACAGGGACATTAGAAGTTTGTTAATGGGGAAAGGGAAAGTGTTGGGGAGGTTGTTCTTCTATTAAATTGTGTCCCACAATGTGAAAGAAATCTGAAGAATTGCAAAGAGGCTTGACCCAAGTGCTGTGTTCCCTAGTGTGGAAACCTAAAATGTTGCCAATATTGGGTGTAACTACTCAGCTCTCAGAAGCGCTGCTGTTAATTAGCATCTATTTGCCTGTTTTTTGAGAATATAGTCTGCAAATAAGCAAGTTTTAAGGGCTATGTCAGATGAATTTATTAATCTAAAACTACAGCCTTCCTAAGCATTGTTTGGATTTTACATCTGAATGAATCAGCTAGATCAATTGACTCTTCACTAGTGTTTCTTTAGTGGGAGATGAAAAATACTTCATACTTCATTTTGGAGGCTTTTTCCTCCAAGCCTAATATGGTCTTAAGTATTTTAAAATGGGTCCTTTGATTTGGTGTGCTACATCTCCTCTTGAGACTTGTTTCCAAATATTGTATAGGAATGACCAGAGAAGTCATAAAAGAAATTGGTTTAAGAACATATAAAAATTGTGGTGTCTTTTAAGTTACTCTGCAAGGACTAGTGTTGTTTCTTCACATGACAATAAAAAGTTTTTTTTTCCCCTAATGCCTAAAAGATTTTCTGAAAAATGAATGAATTGTGTTTGGGTGGAGGAGAGGAGGAAAGGCCCTCTAGAGACCCATCTTTACCGGGAGTTGAAATCTGCTGCCTTGTGGTTCTGGCTGTGGATTAAATCTCGCCCATTTCTTACAGATACTGATGAATTGTTGCATCTCTCCCTCTTTGATATTCTAGAGCCACAAGTGGTCTGACTAACAATAACACCACTGCCTGAAAGATCAGAGCATGGAGTGTGTACAGCCATGGCTATTGTAGTTCCATTTGATGAATGCACTGTGAGCTGGTTGCTTTGCTTTGAGTTTTTTGGGGAACAAAATTCATTAAAATCTCTCCACTGCTTTTTTCCCAAGACAAAGCTGGGGGGGGAGGTGGTAGAGGAACATCCTGCCATTATACTGTCTCTATTAAATTGCTGCCACAGATGCTGTCTTGGCTGCTGGTAACAGTGTCAGAAATGGCAGCCTTCTGCAAAAGTGGTTTAAAAATAGACCTATTTGAGTATGCTTGTTCCCTTAAAGGGACATTGTCAGTTTGATTTAGTCCCAACATTTTAGCTTGGTTGCTGTTAGGTGTGCCATCTCTTCTGAGTTGCCAGCCAATTTGGCCAGGTCTGCAATGGGTTTGGTATTGTTTTCAATAGAGGCAAAGATACTTTGAACATAGCATAATAAAGTTTTACTAAACCTAGTAAATTGATGATACTTTTTTCTTTTCTTGTGTCTGTTGCCATTAAAGTGAGGCACAGCTAGCATTCCCTTGCCAGTGTTGTCACCCTTGCAGTTGAAGGCCTTGTGCAGTCAGTTACAGTTATCCATGTCCTTTCAAAATATATCCCTCTTCTGTTTTTTGCCATAGTGCATCACTGCCATCGACATCCTGCTTTTTTTTCTGAGATAGAAATGTTATTCCTTCCTTTTGCCTCTTTCACGAGAATTAATTTGGACAATGCAATTGAATAAGATTGGAAATGCATAACCCCCATCATCAATCCATCTTAAAAGCCCAAGGTTGCTTTTAAGGGTGAGAGTGGTTCTTTGAAATGTTGAAGTTTCTTGGATTGGTGACTTCCTCTCTTCAGAACAATGCACCATCATGCTGCTTGTGTCAGGAGGCAAATAAGAAGCTTGACCTGTAGCACATCCACCAGTAAGACTTTCGTTGTCTACCATTTCTGTCAGAGACAAATGTTCTGGCTCTGCCCAGTGTTAACACAGGTTGTGTTACAGCCCTGGAGAGCAGAGCAACTACCATTACATGACAACAGTGACTGGTAAGGAGAACCAGGTTTCCATCCTGCAAGCTCTGTTTTATTTTCTTGCTGCCTGTAATATTTGTTCCCCTCTGTGCAGTGGGATGGCACTTGACAGCACTAAGCAAAGGCTGTGAAAGCTGACTGAAGCAGGCTGAGAGGGGACTGTTGAAATGCGCTTTCAAGCAATTACATCTGTTTTTGCAGTGGTATCATTGATTTAATATCTTTCTCCTCCACCATCCTTTCCATGTTAACTACTTCTTTCTCCTCTGCTGCCTTATTGCCTTTCTGCAATATTTTTTACTCTTTGACATGTCCCCATCTCTTACATCAACTATCACTTCCATCTAGGCCCTCCAGCCCCTTCTTAGCCTGGTTTCCACTTGTCTAATCTTTTTTTCATTAAGAGTTAGATTTTGCTGACATCTTTAAGCTTCTGTATCTCCTGACTTTGAGAGTTCAGCATTGATTTCAATTACAGCCCATGCCTAGAAGGCTTCAGCAAACAGCATCTTCTCTCATGGTAATGAGTTGTTGTTACCAGTTTCCCAAATGTGCTCATTTGTGCACAGTTCAACACTTGCTCTGATTTGTGGACTCTGATCAAACTATGCAAAGCAGGGCAGCGTTTCAGGGGTCCTCTCCCTACTTCTGTTGAATGGACAGATGAGGAGGCAGCTGCAGAGGGCTTTTTTCTCAAAGGAGTCTTGAAATGCTATTGTGGTAATTTGAGGCCTTCAAAGTGTGCTAGATTGAGACACCTGCCATCTAGCATTTTAACTTGTTCTCTCTTGGTGTTTTCTCCTAGCTTAGTTGTGCTTCAGTGAGATACATGATGCATATCCTGTGACAGGTATGTAGGTTCTGGAGCTGATTTACCCTGTACAACCATAAGCAGTTTTTAAAATGATGGCATATCTGTCTCTCTGTGATACCGATGATGATGTTTGTTCCTGGATTTGTGGTGAGATTCCAGAAGCCTGGAAGAAACTTAATGTTGTGCCAGTGCACAAAAAGGGAAAACAAGACAAATCTGGTAATTATAGCCCTGTCAACTTGATGTTTATCTCGGGCACAATAATGAAATGGCTGATTAAAGGATTTGAGTAGCAAAGAGTTAAAAAGAGTAATGTAATTAATGTCAGTCAAGTTGGGTTTATGGAAAAGTGATCCTGTCAAACTTACTTGATATCTCTTTTGATAAATTTAGTTGATTAAAGGAAATTCTCTAGACATCTCTAAAGCAGTTGACTCGCTACTACAGGACATTTTGGAAAAAAGGGATAGAGAACTAGCATGGCACACACTAACGATATTACCAACTGGCCAGCTCTGACAGGTCTCTAAACATGATGGTGAACAAGGAATTATTGCTATGTGTTTCTAGTAAGGTTCTGCAGCATTTTGTTCCCAGATCTGTTTAATGCTTTTTAATTACATGAATGTGGAATAACCCCCAAGATCATTACTGATTAAAGTCTGCAGTTATGGTCCCCCAAGTCTTCTGCCTACAAGGAAGATGCTATTCCATAATGCCAGGTTTCCAAGCCAGTAGTATATTATAAGAAAATGTAAGCAAGCAAATGTGGAGCTTCCTAGTAGGGGCTAAAAGTTCAATTTGGCGTCTAGGAACTAAAGAGGTAGTGGTTCCAGAGTAGGAGACCCTATTGGGAGGGGCAGACTCTGAGAGGGACTTGAGGCATCTGCTGAATAACCAATTCCTAAGTTACCACAAGGATTAATGAGGTCTCTGGGTGTGAAAACGAGGGATTTTTAAATGAGAGGCTAGAGGTAATTCCTTTGTCACTAGTGCAATTGCTTTTGTAATAGTGTGCCTGGCTCTCATTTCAACACAGCTAGAAGGATGCTGATAAATTGGAGGAGGATCAGAGGCAATGTCAGAATGATTAAAAGGTCTGAAAAGATGTCCTTTAGTGACATGCTCTGAGAGCACAATCTGCTTTAGCTTATTTCACAGAAGTTTAAAGGTGGCTTGACCAGTCTATAAGTACCTGTATAAGGACCAGAAATGTTCTATCTAGCTGACAAGTGTGCTGTGATTGCTGCTGGCTGGAAGTTGCAGCTGGACAAGTTTAGACAAGAAGAGCTGTGTTTAAAAAGAATGGGGCTAATTAACCACTGGAGTGTTTTACTAAGGGTTGTCATGGATTTTCTCTGTTGGCAATTTCAGTCTTCCTTGACAGCATGCTCTAGTCAAACCAGGGACTTCATTTAGGGACTGGTATGATCTGTGTTTTACAGGAGGTCAGAAAGGGTGATTGGTTTGGTGTCTTCTAGCTGCAGGATCTGAGAATCCATTATAGTAGTTCTTGGCAATGCTGGGTAGTTTGCTCCAGCAAATAGGAGAAAGAAGAGCTCCCTTGTTTTAACTTGTGTGAAATGGATGCAATTTAAGAAAATTAGACATTAGTTCACATAATGAATAACCTTGATTTTATCACTTTGAAGTTCTATTTTTCTGCAATTTGACAAGTTTAAATGGCATGCAGGTAGCTTTTCATGTAAGGTGTCACTCTGTTTCCTTACTAATGCCTGAGCAAGTGCCTTACCCATTGTCAGATTGTTAATTCTCTGTTATTAAGTACTCAGGTGCTTCTTCATTGAAAGGACTGTCAGTTGTCAATGTGGATCATTTAGATTAAGAACCCAGCCTGTCAGATGCTCCTCTGCTTTTACAGACTAGCATCCAATAGCATGAGTGTCATCTTTCTGGAATTTAGACTTTTTTTTAATATTCCCCCTGGCAAAAAAAACCCAAACCCCTACAAGTAATCACTAGGAATCCACCACATTCTCCTTGTGGGCAAACCGACAGATACATGAGTGCATAAAAGTCCTTCCTGCTTTGTTTAGTAGTCATGCAGAGGGAGGAAATTGCTTGTTTCTGAGTTTAGATTTGGTTTTGCTCTGGTTATGATATTGGCTGTCTAGTTTGGAGCTTAAAAGGCTTTAAGTGATTGTCTGACCTTCTTTCTTGGAAGAGAAGCACTGTTCTATGACTTGGGAGACCTGACATCATCTACTAAGTCTCCTGCCAAAGGACTCTGGTGTGACCAAAACTTTCTTTTATTCCTGTTGCCTGTAATACGAATATGAATAGCAACGTTTATAGGTCTTGCCTTGATATATTGAGGACTTCATGGCAGGAGAGGTTTTCCTGGCTTTTCCTGAGGGTCTCTATATATAGCATAGGCAGAAGGATTTGAGAAACTTGTAGTCTTTGCTTCCCACCTTACAGAAAATCCTGTAACTGGTTAATGAACACATTTAGGGTCTGGGTACGTTGAGAGCTGGCTGAGTGGGAGTCTTTGTTTAACATATGTACTATATATGGGTACCTCAGAAGAGCTCTCTGGTGCCTGGGCCCTTGTGAAAACCCTTGCCCTGTGGCAGCACAGGTTTGACTTTTCCTGTGCTGTGGACAGGTAACAGGATGGCTGATGTTAGTGGGCACTGTGTATGCATGGTAAAACACGGTTGTGTACAATACCTATCTAGCTGCCTGCATCTTTCCTGTGATGTTTTGATCAGAGGCTGGGTAGGAGCTGTGTTTCTAGAATAACTGAATGGTAACCTAGTCAAAGGAAAGTATTTGTAGGGGAGGAGACTCATAAGAGTAAATCACAGAGTAGTTGAGTAGCACTGACAGAATCCAACTGGGGCTTGTGCAAGTGGAGCTGTATCTCTACTTGGTTTTCATGAAGCCTTATCTGACACAGCCAGGTGCTAACTTGAGCCGTACCTACCTCACTAAAGTCAGTTTGGTCTTGAGATTATCTGATTCTGGTACCTTTAGTTTCTAACTCAGGCAGCTTTCTCCAAGAGAAGCTGTAAAGCTGATCTCCAGTCTGGAGTGCCTTGTATGTCTTAGCAGCTGCAAAAAATTAAGGCCTTTTAATTTTTTTTCCTGTTGGTTTCCGCACTGTCATCTAGGAGCACATTCCTTATGCTCTATTTGCTTTTGTCTTTTGCCATTATGAAGACTGTCTCTGTAAAGTGAGGGCCCCCTGCTTGAACATGAAATAAAGAGGTAGGTGAGAATCTACAGTTAATTGTGCACTGCAGTGTCATTCAGCTACTTGCATAATATTTAATTAAAATGGTGATGTTCTGTTCTCTCTCAGACTCTTTATTGGAGGCTGTGTCTGGCTTCATGGTTTCCTCTGTTAGTAGATCTTCAAAGCAGTTGCAGTTGTGACAGTGTCAGTACTGTCTCCTGTGACTCACATAGAAGGCTTCTAGACTTCTCTTTCCAGAGTAGTCATGCAACTTGACTAACTCCTGATTTTAGCCTGAATGTGTATGGTTCAATACAGAGGCTGTATAATATAACCTCCCTGTATTTTTATTCCAAGACTTTGGCATGGGGTGATTGTAATATTGAGGTCTGTTCTTCCTCTCCTGCTAGGAGAGCAATTAATGAAAACTATCCTCACAACATTCAACTATCATTAGTTTTTTGAGGTAGAATATGTATAAACATATGTTTCAACCTTTAGTCTTTGAAAATAAGTTGTCTAATATTGAATACCAAAGATAAACTTGCCCTTGGAAGTTTGATCCATCAGTTTCTATCTGATTTGCTGAGAAAAGAGAGACAAGGAAGAATGGTTTGGATAGTCACATAATGCAGGGAGGCTTATGAGATTACAGAGAAGTTGGCAGGAAAATAATAGAAGTGGAGCAAATAAGTAATGATTTATTTTTTTTCTTCTGAAGTAGAAGTGAACTGATTACAAAGCCTGGGTGAAATTGTTCTCAACTTTAGAAAGTCTGGTTCTGAATGTAATGCTTTTGTCTTAATCCTATCTATGATAAGCTTGTTTTTAGATCAATGACTTGACAAAGGTCCTGATCTGTGTTCTGTCTGGCAGGAAATGTGAATATTATAATTAAGCAGCAAATAGCCTGGGTGGCAATCAGAATTTTGTAATGTGGCTTATTTATTTTAAGCACTTTTTGGTTGGAGACTGAGTACAGTCTGATCACCAGGTAAAGAAGAAGAATACTGTGCTGGCATGGAACTGTTGTTTGTTCTTGTTGCTCATCAAAAAATTTACCTTTTGGGTGGAAAGCAGAGATTTGGAGAAAAATAAATACAGAGAGAATATTTTCAGTTTCTTACTCTGACAGAATGAAATATTTATTTTGGGTTTGATTGAGGTAGCTTGCAAGGGTGATTGTCTAATGGTGTAGTATTTCTGGATCTGGTCTTTGCTGTATTAGGAAACTGTTACCTCAGGTCTGGGCTTCTACTGAGAAGAATGCTTACATTTCAAGTGTAAAAAATGTTTTTGGAGTATTGATTCTTGATTTACTTGACTCACTTAAGAAAAGCAAATTGAAAAATAAAGATTTTTTCTTCCTAGAAATTCTGTCAAGTATTGCTACTGGTTAGCAGCAAATAGTTGATTAAAATAAACAGGGATAGAAACAGTTAAGCATTAGAGACAAAAAACCCCTGGCATATACACTAAAGCTGATATCAGTTCAAAATGCTACTAGGAGAACTGACCATTTACAGTTGCACAAATTTCAGAGTATGTTGTTCTCTTCCACAAAGGACCGTGCTTTATTTTGAAATGAATTTATGTTTGATCTGGGTTTCAAACTTGTAAATGCTTGTGATTTCTGTGAAGGTGTCACGTTATGAGTATCATATTTTGCTATTTAAGTCTTTACTTTGTACTAAGGTGCACAAGTACCTGAAATTTGGTGTGAAGGTCGAACAGTAATAGGAGAAGGAACCTACTAATTTTGGACTTAAGTTTGTAGACTATGTTCGAGTTTTTTGATGAATGGCTTAATAGAGAGACTGATTTCCTTTTCTTCTTACTTTGTAAAAATCTCACTGTTTTGACTCATTATAAGAAGGAAAATACACAAGGTTTTTTTTCTGCACTCTCTTGACTTTGACTTTTGCTTTCTGTAACTTGTGAATTTATTTCTTAGTTTGTGCCATAGCATAATTATGAACCTGGTATAGTCTTAATACACTCTTATTTTGTCCCTCCAGCATTGCCTAAAAGACCCGCTCAGAAAGCGTGGTTTTACTGGAAAACCTGCGAAACCTGGATAATTTCATTTTATTCCTTACGTTTTGAGTAGCCTAATTATTGCCATGTGGAAAGTCAGCACTGGAATGAAAGGAGGGACCAACTGTCGAATAAATATAATGCAAAGGTCAGGTCAGGTTGTAACTCTGAAAAGCTGTTATTGACTTCTGAAAGCTGACTGTAGTGGGAGTCATGCAAAGTTGTGTCCTAGAAGAGGATGATTGCTTTCAGAAGTTCTACAAGGCTGGCTCCATCACTGGTGAAATTGTTCTGCTGGGAGTGTAGCTTGGATTCTAGTTGGGAATGTGTCCTGTGGTTGAGCGATTAGAGATGACTTGTATTCTGTCCTGGTCATGTCTCTGGTTTGCTGGGTAGTCTCAGGTAAACCATGCCCATTTCTTGTGTCCAGTTCAGTAACTGGTGAGCAGGGTTGAGGATTCTGGTTTCCTTTAAGATGCAAAGCGAAATATAGAAATTTTTCTCTGTGAGCATTACCAGTGCAGGACAAGACTTATCCTGGTACTTTTGATATTCTGGTGAAAAGTGCTACTGGAAGTTTTAGGTGCTGTTTATTCTACCTCTTTGTGTTGCAGACCTTTTAAGGAAACTCCAACTCAGATTAAAGATTTAGTTTCAAATTTCTAATACAATGAAGCAGGAAGAAGGACTTTTCTGTCAATAAGATAAAAATTGGTGGAAAGAAAAATCCTTGTTAGGGCATCTTGATATTTTTTCTAGAACCAGGTTCTAAGTTTGTAATGTTTTAAATTAGTCATGAAGTAGTGGCTTTATGAAGCTTCATTCCTTTCTTTGTTGTTCACAGTACTTAAGCTAGTATTTAGAAAATTATTTGTCATGTGTGCTTCAGCAAAGATTACCTGAAGCTGCCTAATTTCTACTTTGTGTGCATTTGTAAACCTTACTCTAATATGTAAAATGCCAGTAGGTGGCAATCAAGAATATACAGGCTGATGCCTCTGTGTTTCATAGGACCAAAAAGTTTCTTGTGTATGACAAAATATCAGCTTTTAACAAGCATGCAAAACTAGAGTGCCTGGAATGAGTGGAAACTTGTGCAAGAATGGCTTCAGTCCCTTAGTCTGTAGTTAATCATATCTGTTTTCCCCAAGGAACAGATAGGGGTTAGATGTTCTTTAAGAACTTGTTGCTGTGATTCTGAATGCTTTCACTTCCAGCTTGCTCCGGCTAAACTTTCACCTTTTGGGATGTTGAGAGCAGCCCAAGTGTATGTTGGGAGTTGGACTGTCCTTGCCTTGCAGGAGGCTGTGTCCTCAGGCCAGCTATGTCTGATGTAGAACAGATGTCTCTGCAGGGTGTCATAAGGAACCTGCATCAGTGCAGTCAGAAGAGAAGCTGTGTGTAGGTGTGATTCAACAGTGTTACTCCATTCAGAGCTTATTTTGCCATCACAGGTTTCCATAATATTGTGTTACTTTCAAAGTCCACTATAGTGACCTGGGAACTCGCTCTGGGCACATAAAGAGTTGTGAATTAGAAACAATTTTGCTGTAACTGCACTCAAGCCAGGCAGGGGTAGGATTTTTCTATCTTACTTTCCCCCTATGGGATAGGAAGAAAATTACTGTTCACTAATGAAGTTAACAGTTGATAATTTGCTGGTAATTAGATGGACAGATTTATTTTTGGTGCAGCAGGGAAATCTTATTGCTATACATAAAACTTCCAATGAAACAGTTTGTAAGATTAAATTGCAACTGACAGTGCAGCATTTGCCTCTACCATTTACCAGCATAGTAAATGACTTTTTCCCACATCTGCCCTCAGCTTGATCTTTCCTTATCATAGGAGACTGCCGTGAAAGGGAGAAAGGTGCAGGGATTTTACTTTGCGGAGGCCATTTTTGCAAAAGAAATGGCTGTGGCATGAGGTCATTTGAAACATTGACTGCTTTGTATTGGTATTGTTAAAACATTGTGACCTACATTGCTTGGGCAATGTGATCTGCTCCAATTAATGGATCTGTCAGCACAGATTAATTATAAAACTGACAACCACTTCTAGATGTAGTGGATGCTGGTGACCTCTCATCATGAGAGGAAGATGTTGGCTTCAGCTTTGTGTGTGTGATAATGTAATTTGTATGACTCTGCTCTGTGGAAACTGTCCTTTTTAAATGCCAGATCCCATGTACCACACTTGAATTATTTTTACCAGATTTTAGTTTCTTAATACACTAGAAGTCTCTAATCTTGGAAATTTGCTTCTAGTGCTGCATTTTGCTTTGCTTCAAAAGAATCAGTGTAATCATTGTTGCATTCTGTCATTAACTTCATTAGTGAACCTCTCCTGATCTTAGGTGACTGCTTTTCAATCATTGCATGAAAAAGGCACTGGAAGTAAAGGGTATTTCTTGAGCCCCCTTTATGTGGCCTTGTTTAGTGGCAGAGAGCACAAACTACTTCATAAGAGACCAAAATGTTTCTAGCTCCTGTGCAGCCTCTTCTTTATTCCACTCATCTTCCTAGATCTGCTTTCAATTATCTTGGTCTCTTCCCTGTGTTTCTGGAGGGAAGATTGAGCTAGGTATTTCAGATGACAGTTTGATTTAGAAGCTGCCTATCTCTGTGTGGATAGTTTTTGAGATTTGCTAAACAGAGCCAAGAAAGAGGGCACATGTCTGCTTTAGTAAGTCTTCTGAGTGGGAAGAGAGTGGGCAGCTTTACTGTGATTTTTGGGTTGACTCCTCCGCCTTTATTCCTCTGGAAGGCCTCCCTTTGTATTAGCAACTCCACAGTGTACAGGAGAAGTTGAGATTGTTTTGCCAGCGTACATTGGTTTGAACTCCTGCAAGTTAAATACCATCTGCCAGCGTGTTCCTTGGTCCCTCAAAATGTCCCAGTACAACTGTAGTGTCTCAGATTTCATAGCTCTCTTCAACTGAAACAATTCACTTTTGCTAGAAAACTTGTCCTACTCCACATCCACTTCTCTTGTATTAGGTAAAGGTTCAGGAAACAACAGACTCTCAAAACCAGGCTGTGGCTTCTCTAAAGGCCCAGGCAGCAGGCAGTCATTGGGAAGTAACAGGGCAAGAACGTGACATTAATGTCATGTCACTTAACTGTGGGATGTTTCTGAATGGGTGAGGAATGTTCGTAGTGACATGTTCCCTTCTGATGGCTGATCTTTAATACTTCATGAAACCAAACTAGTTCTGAAACATAAAGAAGCTTTTTACTAAAGTGATTTTCTAGAGCAGACTTGGCATAATACACATAGGCTAAGTCTAGCCAGAAAACTGTCAAGCTTCTTCCTCTATTTTCCCTTTCCTAATAAGCTGAGACACTTTGTTCTTATGCTTCAAGGCATCCCAGAAAGCTGGAGATCCCATGCTTCTGAACTGGTACAGCTACAGACATTTTCTCTAGGATTTATCTACCGAGTCTTTCAACTGGTCTAGAAAAAAATTTCCCGTGCTTCAGTGCACAGTAGGAAAATTGTCCAATGCTGTTTAGAAAGATCCGTGCACTAAAATCTCTTATTTAAATATTTGGACAGGACTGAAATTGTACAATGATCTAGTATGAAGCATGAACATATTGTAGGCAACTTTATTCCCCACAGTAGGTAATGTAAACCATTTTCTGTATAATGTGTCTGTTATATCTTCCTTTTAAGAAAATTTTCCTAATTCATGTAGCTGCTGGGCAAAACTACTTTTTTTTCCTTTCTCAGTAATGAGGGAGCAAGTTTTAGGTGTATGATAGGTGGTTGCCTTGTGAGCACTTTTTCTTTGGCATTTTAACTGCCTTTTCAGCTTCCTTGTAATACAGATGTTGTTTCCTCATGCTTGAACTTAGACTGCTGAGACTTTACCATATGAAAATTTTGGTCTCCTGCATTATCCACCACAACTAAAGCTATACACATCAACACCTTAAAAATGGGGATGAAAATCTGATCCTCTTGTATATAGACTCAGTATGGCAATGTTCAAAAACACATAAATCTTCATGGGTCCAGATGAAGCAGAAGTCCTGATCCATTTTACCTTACCCTATTGCTCCAAAGAGTCAAGATATCTCATTTTTGATACCCTCCTCCAAGACTTGCATAGCATGTCAGCATGCATTACAAATTTTTACACTGTACTAAGTAAAACATCTCCTCCAGGAAAAAACTCCGATTGCAGCTTTCTACTGTGGCTAGGATTAATCATAAATGATAATTGCAGCACTGTTGTTAAACCATAGTGGAGATGGGGAGAAAGGGCAAAACTAGAACAAGGAGGGCATGGGCATAACATATTCTTAAATTTACTTCTGTCCCCCCTCATCTCCCTCCTTTATGAGTATGGACTATGGAACTGAAGATCAAGTTAACATCCATGATGGCAGTGGTAATGTGGAGAAGAGTGTTGACTTAGCAAGGCCCAGTTCAGTCTGTTTCTTCTGCTCTGTCAGGATTTTTCATTGATTGCCTACAGAACTGAGCAAGGCTTTTTCTGCATTCTGTAAAGAAAGGCTGGGTGCTTTGCCTTTTTGACAGCACAACATAAACTGGTGGAAAAGAGTTGCTTCTTCCACAACTGAAATTAGTCTTAGTGTTTTAGATGTGTATATATGTTTCTTTCTTTTTGGTGAAAACTTTGCTTTATCCAGTTCTAGGTCTGTACTTAGAGATGTTTAAGCTGCAGTTTTCATTCTGTTTTTATAATGTACTACTTGAACATGCAGTGTCTCTGTTGGGCAGGGACATGCTGCCTCCTTGCAGGCCCAGATAGATTTGACCCCTCTTACAGTTCTGGGAAGGATTCCACAATCCAGCCTTTGAAAAGACAGCAGCTGTAGTTTGCTGAAAACATGGATTTATTTATCCCAGGTAAATACTTCAAGTAGAGAGAGGTAGACTGAAAATTAAAAAATACCACCAAAATGTATGTGGCTCTGAACTAACCTCTCCTTTGGATTTCCTTGTTAGGTAAACAAGTTCTTAACTGTTGACACAAACTGAGTCCTGGCAATTGCTATCAGTCCAGCACTTCCCCCCTTCTAGTTATTCCCCCCTTTTATCCTTTCCAGATATTCATAATGTTCCTTTGATTTAGAGTCCTGCATTGAGTCTCATGGTTTGTGTGTTTCCAGAAGCAGACGCCTTCTAATGGAGCTCAGTCTTTGTTCCTTCAAGGACCTGGCTGTTGAAAAGAAGATGCTGCCCACATTCCTCGAACTTTGAAGTGCTCAGACTGGACTTAGCCTTAGGGTTTCCTAGAACCAGGAACCAGATAATCCTGAAATCCCCAAATATGTATCTGATTGATAAGTTACATTTTTCACTCCATCTCCCAAATTACTTGCTTCTTTCTCAGTGTATAAAATTGCTCCTGATCCTCCAGGCTCTTTGCAGCAGTTACACAGTTGAAATTATTGCTGTTATCTGACACTAGCTCTGCAACTTTCATTAAATACACATAGGGATTCCCTCACTGCCCTTAAACTGGCAATGAGCCAGAGTATATTTTCTAGATGTGAACATGTATGCCCTTTCTGAGGTGTTTAGCTTATTGTCATGCAGGAAACTCTGCAAAGTGGCCTCAGCAGTACCTGCTGTATTTTGGAGACATCATTTACTAGCTGACTCTAACTGGGGCAAGTACAACAAGCTTTTGCTGCCAGTGCACCTAGTGATGAAACCAGCAGTGGAAGAGTGAGGGATGTTCTGTTCCTCTGCCTCCTGCAGGACTAGAGGGCTATGCAGGAAGACAGCTTCAGGAATATCAGGAAAGAAAAGCTGCTCTGGTAGTGAGAGAGGAGGTGGTCTACTGCTACCCACTCTGTGGAGACTTGCAGAACAGTACTTACATTGCAAGGTGTACTGGAGCCTTAGAGATGGAAGTGTTTGGTATTAGGACATGATGCAGATTGCTTATGCCTGATACAGTGTGTTGTATAAGGACCTGGAGTGTTCTTTCTAGACAGGATGTGTCAGGTAAAACTGTGGAGGGTTGGAGCAGACTGTATTTCTACTTTTCAACTTAGGGCAGGATGTACTTGGTAACACATTTTAGTATTTCTGGACAAATGAAAGTCAATAAATCCAAGTTTAACTTTAGCCAATTTCTCTCCTTAGTTCCTGTTTACATACATGAATAATGGTCACACAGAGCATTTTATTGGTGAATTTAACATAAAGGGCTCCAAAGCTCCTTAGGCTATTAGACTTAGTCAAGAACTGATGGAATCACAGCATTTTCTTGTACTATTCAGGACAATTCCCTGGAAATGGAGGATGAATCTGGATAAACTTTCAAAAGATGTTAGAAATATCCAACTCTTTATCATATGACTGAAATGTCAGAATCCTTTGTCCATACCATATTCATAAAATAGATATTAAAATGAAGGATTGTATAAAGTAGCTTCAGGAACAAGACCATCTTTGTCTTCACAAAATTGTTCTGAAGTTTTACTCTAATAGGACTAGAAGAAAATCTGCCAGAAGTGATGGATGGAAGGGGACCTCCTGCTCTTATTTTGCCTTTGCAAGACTTTCTTGCCTCTTAAAATGCCTGATCATGTTGAATTGTGATGTGTCTTTGTGGAGGGATGATAGTTACATGACAAAAGCCACGTAGACATGCTCTGGACAGCTGAGAATTGGAAAAGTACTGAACCCAGCTAATCTGAGTCCCTGCACCTGCAAGGCTGCAGTGGCCTTGGGTATAGCTGTAGTCCGATAGCAGGATGATGTAGCTGAGAGCAGAGCATGAGAAAAGGGAGATGTAAGTTGTAAAGAACGAGGAAGTAAGAATAACCAATAGATTGCTTAGCTTACAGAATATGCATGAGCTTATTACATGTTGTGCTTAAATGTCTGATGCTCTAATCAATAAACGAAGCTTGCTGAACTCTCATATTGAGCTGTCTCAAGCCTCCCTCACTGTGACATGTCTTCAGTTAACTTTGGTCTTAGTGACAAGCAGCAAATCCTAAACAGTCATGTGTCCTTGTTTCAGTGTTTCATTTATGACTCACTATAGTTAAACAAAATACTCTTAGAGTGATCTTTAAAGCAGGCACTGTGAAAGGGCAAGTCCCTTCATCAGGCCTGAAAGTAAGAGACCAAATAATTCCTCCAAGCAGAGAATGACTGAGTATTATTCTTTTCCACTGATCTAGATGTAAGTCCTAAGGTCCTGTCTGCCTACATGGTGTTCTGCACCTGTTATATGTGCCTTCCTCCTCTGTAGGAAGCATTACATATTAATCTGCAGCCCTGTCAGTTTGTCAAGAGATGGGAAGTCCTGATAGAGATGGTTCTTGACGGAAAGGAGCAATAGAGTGTGAGGAAAATGAGAAGACCACAGGTTGCACAGGACTCTGAGCAACCTCATTTAGGGTTCTGCCGGCAGACACTGGACGGAGCTGGATCTCTTGAAAAGGAGCCCATTAAGAAATTGTTTAGTACCCTTAGCTATGGAATATTGCAGTAAAAACTCACTTCATTACATCTGAATGTAAAAAAAAGAAAGCTATGTTGTCTGGCCAAAAGGGATATCTTTTTTATTTAAAAAACCCCCCAAAACAGAACAACCCCCCCCCCCCCCTTCCACTGCCCCTTCCCCCCCCCAAAAAACCCCAAAACACCTAGGTAACACCCCAAAAGACCTTTTTTCCCCTCAAAAAAACCCAAAACAAACCAACCCTAGGAACAAAAAATTAATTAAGGATCTTTCTCTTCATGAAAACTTATGTAAATATTCTCATCATAAGCTTTGTATCTAGCCATTTAGTTAACAGAATACATGAATGATTCATGGTAGCCCTATACATAATGCATAATTAAATCACAGACTGATGGAGTGGAATTTATTAATTGTGAAGACACATGTGTTACCATGATACTAATTTATTTCTTTCAATTTTATTGGCATATTGCTCACTCATCTGTGATTGCCTGCTTTGTTGCATTACCCGAGAACAGTAACATGTTGTTAAAACAAATTATCTGGACGTTTGGATAGGCTGTTTGTTCACTGATGGGAACAATATGTATTTAGCAAAAAGATTTAATGTAAATTATTATATGTGGTGTATTATCTTAGCACAGAACCATCACACCAAAGCTGCTTTGATAAGCCATATTAATTTCTGATATGAGTAAAAAAAAAGCTAGAAAAATAACTGCCAGGACTCTGGCATGAAGAAAAAGTGGAAGTTCACTGAAAATGATCTTGGCAAAATTACATGGTACCTTTTTATATATTTTTATGAATCCTTGTAATATTAGATTGTAAAATTTAACAGGTATTTTAGGTCACTCTCAGAATTTGTGTGCCTGCCTCAGGCTTGTGTCTGTAATTCCTGTCATGTCTTGATGGGATCTTTTGGAAAGAGATTTTTGTTTGTGCTAGATAAGAATTTCATGTCTTACCAATGGAATTTGATTTCTAGTGTGGATATATTGTGGTATTATTTGAATGAAAATTAGGGAAATTCTTTTAAGGAGACTTTACACACCATTGTTTTCTGTGTCTCTGTACGTTTGCCAGATCAATTGGAAATTGACATTATGGCATTGAAAACTCAGTAACTGTTTCGCTATGAATTTGATGAAAGGAGTCAAGTGTCTCACTTAGAAAAGAGGCCATATTTTAATATATGCCATGTTTTTGGCCTTTTTGTTAGTCAGATGATTATAATCCCTTGAAAGGCAAGGGCTGCTTCTCTTGAAAAACTGAGGGTCCTAGGCACAGTAACAAGTGGAAATGAAAAATGTAGACTCCCTTAAGAAAATTTGAGTAGAACAGATGTGTAGTTGTCTTCAGAAAATTTTGGTTAAATAGGTACTTAGTGGAATATCTCAGGTATGCCTGAGCCTTAAATCAAGCTGCTGTCAGGAGCAATCTGCAAGGAGCCCAAGTAATTGTAATTCCACTGCTGTGTGGTGAGAGCAGCAGTGCCTATAGAAAATCCTGTATCTTTGTAGCTAGAAGCTGATATTAGGCTTAATATTATTACCTGTCTTATTTCTTTTGCCATCTAAGCTGGGAAATAAAGCCAGAAGGGACACTTTTAACACATCTCATTTTACCTGTTGTGTACCCTAGGCTTTTATTTTGTAATTCTGCTGTGGTGGCCAGTAGCAAGGGTAGGGTAGGAATCACTGGAGGGTCTTCTAACTCTGGTATACTTTGATCACTTTCTGTGTTGTTATATTTGCTGTACTGGGCTTAGAAAATACATTCTGCTTTTGTGCAGAAGACTCAGGTTGGGTCATCTTTTAAAATCACTCAAAATTTTTGTTCCTGAACTTGCTTCAGTGCAGAAATTATTTCTGTGCTTGATTCTTCTGGAACATGTATGGTGACTCCTTTGCTGAGCAGAATTCCTCCACTGGATAGACACAACAGCTGGGTTTGCACTGCAAGTAGAGGTGGAGTAGAGTTGATGGTTTATGCATGAAGCCCTCCCTCTGTTTTACCATAAGATTAGCTGCCTTCTTTCAAATAAAGTGATGCTAGAAGATACTGGAAGAAAAAAATGCATCTGGAAAAGAAATCATAATACATAATCAACAACGTTTTGGAGTTTCTTGTGGTAGTGGAGGGAAAGGAAGTTGGGGTGTTTTGTTTGGTTTAGCCAGCTGACAGGACCTCAGCTTGCTAGCTGCTGTATTGGCCCATATTAAGAGTCAGTCCTTGCTCAAAAAGTTTGCTATTGGGTGAGACAAGCAAAAGCAAGTAAGTACTATCACTGCTCTTCTGAGACAGAGCAATTGAGTTGACAGATACAGAAGTAATTGAGACCCTGGCTGAAAAAAGGTTAAATGACTGACAGAGGCCCTCCAGGAATTAAACTGCAGGACTGAGAAATGAATCCAGGTTCTAGTGTAGGCTCTTGGTCATAAAACTGAGGGAAAAATTTATGGGCTGAAGAAGAGACAAGAACTGCAAAAACCCACTTCTCAATACTAATTAATTTTAAATATACATGTAGCTTTAGTAAATTATATAATGTAACAATTGTTTCTTGACATATCAGGTTGTTCTAATTCTGACTCTGATTTTTGTGACTTGAAACCACATTGTGTCAGCAGGAATACTGGTAAAACTTCAGCTTATTGCTAAGTAGTTTATAGGTAAGATTTCCATATACAATTTTTTAAGAGCTGCCTTTTTATGAGTAAGCTGATTTCTGGTTTGCCAGAGCTTCAGAACAAGACCATCTCAAAGTTTATCAGCATGTGCCTTTTCACTAATACTGCAAGGAGTAGCTCTCACTGTACTGAATCTGTATCCATCAGATAAAACATAGTATCTGTAGCATATTAGTCATCCTGAACAGTAGAGGAAAAGTTCCTATTGCAGAACTATCAGAAGATAAATATTTTCTGCTTTGAAATTAATCAAGTAGTTTTCTCTCAAGCTTTTATCTTTTGCCTTTTGCTCTTCTTACAGGAGTATCATTGGTCTCTCTGTATCTTATTCATTGCAAATTACACTTGAATTAACTTAAAGAATTTAATTTCCCACCACTCCCTTGCCGAGGGCTATGGACCAGATCCATGACTCCTGCAAGCAGGTCTTGTTCCCACTGAATCTGTGTCTGTTCTATGAAATGTGCACTTCAGTATTTTCAGAAAACTACTTATTTTAGGGATGTTGAGCTGAAATTTCGAGCTGTTAAACTTTCTCCAGTATCAGTGTTTCCAGGTTTCCTGATCAGGTAAATCAAAATGTTGGTGTTCTTAGCTGAGATGCTGAGGGAACTTCTCAGCTAAAGACAGCTGGATGCTGAAGTAGAGTACTCAGGTTGTAGAAACTCTACCTATGGAGGTTTTCTGGGTTGGGTTTGTTTCTTTAAATTTTTTCTTGTTCTTTAACAATTTTTTACACAGAAGGCCCTGTAGCAAGGGGGCATGTAGGTGTAAATGCTCTGCTCTGGGAGCATCCTGAGGTAATTTGCAATGTTTTTTACCTGATACTGTGAAGACTGTTCCCATAGTGATTTTTTTTCTCATCAAACCTATGAAATTTTGTGCTGGTTGGCTTCTGCCCTTCCCTGCTTTATATAGCTGATGGCTTTTGGAGAAGGTTCCAAAAGCAATTTAGGGCTCTATTGTCTGAACACATAGCCCTAGAGAGTAGCATGGTAAGAAAGGAAAATCTCCTCCTGTTTCTGAAGACTTTGCCTGAGAAGCACCAGAGGAGAAATAGGTCTGTTAGGAATAAATTTGGAGGAAAAGGTTAAATATACTTCTACCTTCCTCTCATAGCAATGTGATTACTGCTTCTGCTTGAGCTAGAAACCGCTAAATTTGAAAGGGACCGAGTGGGGAAGTCTTCAGTCAATGCCAGCTTCCAGCACCATATCCAGAAAGGAAGCTGTGGGACCTTCTTGGGTTCAGGCCTGGGGCTGTCTGACTTTTAGTCAGACTTTTAGGCTGTGTGTAGCTTCCTTGAAGTGCACAGGGTGACGCCATGGCAGAGATGTATGATTAGTGGTGTTATCTTCTGAATCTGACTTGGAAACGTTCCAGCTGTTTGCCACCAGATCTGGTGTGCTATCTCGATTTTGTAACAGGTTGAGGAATATTAATGTGCTGAACAGTTGTACTTGGGTCACTAAAAGGCAGCATGATGTCCTCTCATGCTGGATCCAATATTACCTATAGCTGTGGATAGGATTTTGCCACATCCACAATTACCTTTAAATCCAAATGGCTGAATTAAGGACACTGGTCTAAAGGGTAAGCTTTGATCATGACTTTACTCTGTTTGTTCTGATTATCCTATCTTGTACTGGGATCTCTGTTCCGAAGTTCTGTGAACTTGAGCCTGTTTGTATTATCCCTGATTTTTTGAGGCCACGATTTCTAGATGATATGTCTTAATTCCACATGTTCGTAAAAAAAAATTTAAAATATAATTTTTTACATTTGTTTCTTTCTAACCTGTTTTTTTTGAGATGGGCGTGCAAAAGTCTGATGTGAACATTATCCAAAAAGGTTGGCTGTAGTTTATCTTTTATGTAGTTAGCCACAGCAGCTGCTGTAGATATGTGAATGCAACACATCTTTAATAAATGAGATGGTACTTGCTTTGACTACTAGTACAGGAGATGGTTTAGCCTGAGGCAAACCTACAGGCTATAGATATTGCAGCTGGCCACGTAAGTTTTTGCTCTAACTTGAAGCCATGCAAATAATAGATCATAGTCTTTAAATAGGTATTGGGGGACAAGGCTAAAAAGGAAAGAATCTAGACAATGTGTTATATTCATAATAGTTGATGAAATCACTGAGAGGAGGAAGAGGGGGTTGTCCACCATATCTGTAGGAAGGCAGTTGAATAACAGTTTTTTGGGGGCAAGATGTCATACTAGGCTACTTAATTGCAAAGTTATTGAAGATGCATAAAATCCAGCCTCAGATTCGGCAGCAATGGAAATAGTATTCCAATAGGTAGAGTAGTAGAACGAGAGTGATGAAAATAGAGGGTAATTAAAGCAGATGATGCAGATTTGGTGTATGAACACTGTTGAACCCAGGTGTTACAATTTTTAAGAAGGACTAATATCAGCAGTTTTTAGCCTCGCCCAAAGTGACCTCTCAGTGGGATTCCCAGCAGATTTCTACCCTGGAACTGAAGAGGAATTGTTGAATAAGAGAGGGATAAGAGGGACCACCTAATTATGCTATAAGAACAGATAGGAGGAAAGCAAAAAGGAAAAAGCCAGCAAATTAGAACACATTTACCTTTTTTTCTCCTTCTGTGTCACACAGATAGGATTGGATTTTGTTTTTGTTTTTTTCTTTTCCCATTTTTATAGTGTCACTTAAAAGATTATGAAGATCGTATGGCATGACATCTTTTAATATGGAACTGTAATGAAACTGCTGAATAACCCTAAGTTTTCTAAGGGGAAAAGACCTGATTAGAGAGAGCCTTAATGTTCTACCTTTCGTATAAAGTGAAGTAATGGAATGCCTTTTTAAAAAGAACCAATGTATATAGCTGCAGTCAACATCTCAACAAATTAGAGAATTGGACATTTATTGTGCAGGCTTTTGAGCAATTGTACATAGTTTTCTGTGGTTCAGAGAGTTGTGTTTTTTCATATTATTAAGAATCAATGCAAAGTTTGAAACTTCTTGTTTGTAGACATGGTGGGGTTTTTTTTCTGGTGTGTATAGTTTGTGATATGCTGCACTCATTCCTATCTCACTGTCCCTGTATTTTAGGGTTGCCAAAATTGGGTCATTTATCATCCTGATACCCAGCATCTGTTCTGCCATATAACCTGTAAAAGAAGACATTGCTAATGCATTTGCAGGCAGTATTACAGCTCATGGGGTAGAGCACATAGAGGTGAGAGGCTGAGTGCTGGTGCCCATCTCCAGATGGATTAGCAGGGTCTCAGCCACACATACTGTCTCCCACAGAGAGAGGGGTTTGGGTAACAAAGCAAGCAAATAGTATCTGGACAGCACTAACCATTTCCAGACTAGTGCAGAAATTTGAATTAAGCTCAGATCTGGCGGTTACTGAAACTTAACACTTTTTGATGACTGTTCCTTCAGTGTTGAGAGCTTGGTATCTGGTGCAGATATCCACAATTTTGAGTCTACTGCTACCTTTTGGCATTTGGAACAGGTGGGAGAGATGCAACTCGATCTTTCTTTCACCATGATCTTGCAGTCCAAAGTTGGGTGTAGGGATGCTTAAACTTATTTTTGAGGTGCAGATAGCCTAGAGAATGCTCAGGAGAAAAGTTTTTTACACATGTTTTGGAAACTATAGAATAACTCTTACTCAACTGTGTGTGTTACCCAAGATAATGTATATGGGCAGACACAATCACTCATAAAAGTATCTCACCAAAGTCTTCTGTGTATATCTGTGTTATATTTATACAATACAACTTTTAGTGGCAGTGCTGGTGTATTGAATTTTCAGCCCCATGTCCCTTATTCTGCTGCACTCATGTTTCAGTGCTGCCTTAGCTGTAGTTTCATGTTCAGCTGTAGGGCCACTTGAGCTGGATTAATAGAGCCAGCTGAGAAACACCAACTCTGAGCCCAGGGTAGGGCTGATTGTTGAGCTGGATCACCTTCCTTTCCATGCTGCTAAATGAATAGTGGTTAAAATCAGTTTGCTTAGAAAAAAACGCTTAACCCAGACAAATAACTTTGAAGTTGTTTAAGGAAATTATTTCACAAACATTTACATCAGCAAACCTGAGAGAATGTATGTGTGAGGGCAGGTATGGGTTGGTGACAAATAGCTGGGCTGACCTGGAAGTGGCAAACCCCTGAACAGGACATTTGACTGCTTTATTGCAGGGAAAGAGAACAGCTTAAGGGAGAGAAAATCCAAAGGTGCTTTATGGGAATCAAAACTTCGTGTTTGTCGGGAAGTTTCCTGGAATGTGAGAGGCTATCATCTATTTGAAATTCAGGATCAAATCTGTTGCATCTCTGAGCAGTATTGATTTACCAAGTGGAGTTTGTCTTCCTTTGGGATTTCTTCCCCAATTTAGGCTTCAATTGGTGTAATCTCAGAAGAAAAGCCTTGCTTCCCCTTATAAACTGTTCTCACCAGATGTCTTGTTTTTTCCTTTATTCCTTTGAAATAACTGGCTTTGACCTTAGCTTTCCTAGTGTTATCTGGCCTACATGGAATATCTATAAAAATAAAAGCTGCAAACTCTATTAAGAAAAGCACATATGACCTCCGATTGTAATAACAGAATGCAATTAATGTCAGGCTTGTTTTGATGATAAATTTGGGGGTAACAAATGGATTTTGCTTTTTCAAACATACTAGTATGAAGGGAAAAAGGAAAATGAGCTTTAAATGACTTACTGACATTTTAAAAGATCTTTTCTTCCCCAGACCTGAATCAATCTACACAATTGAATATTTAGCAGGTTTGCACATTCTAAACAAAAGAACCCAAACAAATTTTAAAAAAAGCTTTCTATAGGCAATTTTAAATGAAGAGCTGTAATTGTGAATGAGGATGTTCTTGTGTTACAAACTAGGAACAAGTTCCACTTGTGAAGCAGCTTATTAATTGTGGCTGTTGCAGCAGTTCCATGGGGACCTGATGAAGATCCTGTTAGTTCAGAGGTCTTCAGAAGCACATTGAAAACATTTGCACCCACCCTCTAGCATTTAAATGTCATGGCTTCTCCTCTATATTTATCCACAAAAGTACTGTCTGCCACTAGGTCAGAAAGCCTTGCTCTTCAGTTTAAGCTGCATATTTTCAAAAGGAAGTAGCTCTGTTTCAGTTCAAGGTAGTTATTTGATAATAAAGGGTTTCAGAGGATCAAGATGACCGAGGTGAGTTTAAAACACAAGCAGCAAGTTTGGAAAAGAGCAGGTGGAAGATGCCCAAGGGAAAACAAAATGCCAAGGCCGCAACTGTAGAAGAATGCAATTGCCTAGGCTGACTAGGTATAAATGCCTTTCCTTCAGCTGATGCCTTCCTTTCTCTCATGCTTCAAGTCTGTGTAGTAAAGCCTTCCTTATGAAATTTGATTATGTTACTTAAGACTGGAGAGCAGTTTTGGCGTGTATTCATCTCTAATAGCCAAATATGAATAATTCCCTGCTCTAATAAGTACTTGCCCTTTCTTCCTCCTGTCTCATGACTGAGAGACTAATAATAACTCTCTGGTGTAAGTCACCAGAAGTTCTTGTAAGGGACCGAGTATTCTCTCACCCAAAGGGCAGATGACCCTGGAATGCATTTGGAGCAGGTGGTTGCTTAGGGCAAAGAAATGCTTGCTGACTGTGGTGCCCAAGCAGCTGAGCTGGGAGCACCATTAATTTCCTAGTTTGCTTAGGGCAGCAAGTTCCTAGAAGTAGTTCACCTACAATTAAAAGAAGCAGGGAGAGCATTTAGTTTTTGTATGCAGTTTTCAGCATAGGAGCAATATCAGAAAATCTGTGGTAGAGCAAAGAGGGAACCACAAAGAGAAAGGCAGATAACTTGTGCACCAACTGTGTAGATGGAGTAATTTGTCTTTTTCTCCTCATTCAAACCACACCCCCTCCCTCCATCAAGCCAAAACAACAAAACCCCTCCCAAACCCAACATCAACTTTAAAAGCATCAAATGTACTGTACTAATGCTGTACTAGTCTGCAGCTGTGTCAATTATTGCTAAAAGTTATGTGTATCACTTGAAAGGGAACATAGAGATCTATGGAGAACTGCTACCACTATCGTGGAGCAGTTTTGCTTGTGTGATAGAGTTTAACAATATACTTGTCTTGCTGGCAGGAAGGAGTCACTGGGCATGGTTTGTATACCCAGGATTTGCTCTAGGGACAAGATTTTGGTTTGTAATATTTTCATCAAATGGAATGAAAATATTACATTAATATTATTTGATGGAGCTGGCATCAAAAGCCATATATATGGGCCCACTATCAGTGTCTCTTTTTCCAGAACACTGAACTCACTGAACACTGTGAGGAGGTGTATTGGGTTTGTGTGGCATGGCTTTGATAGTGCATGTCAGGGGCTACAGGCCTGGTGTCTGTGAGAAGGTATTACAAGCTTTCCCTGTATTTGATGGATCCCATGCCAGCTGGTACTAAGATGGACCTGCTACTGGCCAAGGCTGAGCCCATCAGAGATGGTGGTAATTCCTTTATCCCAGAGATGTTAAGGAGAGGGAAAAGTTGTGCAGCAGCATTTGCAGCCAGTGAGGGGATGTGAGAGAACAGCTCTGTAGACATCAGGGTCCCTGCACAAGGAGGGGCAAGGGGTGCTCTAGCTGCTGGGGTGGAGATTCCACTGCAGCCCCAGGTGAGGACCATGGTGAGGCAGCCGTCCCCCCACAGCCCATGGAGGTCCGTGGTGGAGCAGACATCCACCTGCAGCCCATGGAGAGCCCCACAGTGGGGCTGTGGGGTGGATGTGTCCAAAGGAGGCTGTGGCCCCAAGGGAAGCCTGTGCTGGAGCAGGTTCCTGGCAGGGCCTGTGGACCCATGGGGAGGAGCCCATGCTGGAGCAGCTTTGCTAGCAGGACTTGGGACCCCATAGGGAACCTGCCTGTTCCTGAAGGACTGCACTCTCTGGAAGGGCCCCACGCTGGAGCAGTTCTTGCCCTGCAGCCTGTGGGAAGGATTCATCTTGGAGAAGTTTGTAGAGGACTGTCTGAAGTGAGGGAACCCTGTGCTGGAGCAAGGGAAGAGTGTGAGGAGTCCTCCCCATGAGGAGGAAGGAGCAGCAGAGGTGGTGTGTGATGCACTGATTGCAACACCCATTCCTGTTTCCTTGTGCTGCTGGGAGAAAGGGTGTGGAGGTGTGTGTGTGTGTATGTGTAGAGAAATTTGGAGTAAAATTAAACCTGAGAAAGGGGGGTGGGGTGGGGCAGGGGGGATGTGTCTGAATCTATTTTGCCTGTGACTGTAATGGCTGAGTGATCTCTCCCTGTCTTTATCTTGACCCTTTTTTAATATTCCCTCTGTCCAGCTGAAGAGAAGTAGTGACAGAGCAGCTTTGGCTGGATGCCAGGTAACCACCAAGGTCAACCCACCACAGAAAATGACATTTTTTCCATATCATTCTTGTGAAAGTTTGGTGGAGGAATGCAGTGGATATGCTGGATGAAAGTAATTTCCCTCTCAGACTACTGTTTAGCTTATTGTTTTGTATTTATGCCAACCTCACTGAAGAAAGAAACTGCTTTGAATTTTTTCTTGACTTGGAAGTTGTTTTCAGTCCTGTAATGAAGTTCAAAATCACGTGGAAAAAGAGCAGAGAGACAACAACTCTATTAGTGTTTGAAAGAAACTAAACTATGGGAGGTTATCAAGGAAAGGAAGGCTTCTTTCTGTAAGATGAATTTTGAGCAGGTGTGACTATGTTTTGGAACATGGAACTTCATTGTATTTTAGACCACTGCTGCCACCATGTGGAATAGTTCCTCCAACTCTTCACGAGGTCTTAACCTTGCACTTGCCTTCAATCCCCTGCTAATTCATGGAAGGGAAATGGGCTGTATTTTTAAGTTGTCCTAATAATATAAGAAATCTGTTGAATACACCTCAGAGTCGTTGGCCTAAGGTTAATGTCATTGATACCTAATGTGCTGCTTTTCTAAGCATGTAAGCAGTCATATCATAAAAAGTGGGTTGGGAAAAATGCTTACTCTGTACATGACAGAATTTGGAGCAAAAGGAAAATAATGGGGTCCATCAGTAATGACACATGAGCCTTAAGAAGAAGCATCAGCAATTTGCTGAGTTTAACATGAGGAATTTGCACATGCAAAATATTAGGTTAATGTAGCTGTTTTAGTTGCTTGTAGTTTTTCAGTTTCTTCTCTTTGGCTGGTTACTGTAGGTGACTTTTATCCTTTACATCCTCCTTTTGCTTTGTAAAGAGCCCTGTGTCAAAAAGGTGGCTACTTTATCAGGTCAACAGCTGCTAAAAGCTTCCTTGCTTAAGGTGTGTAATAATGGAGGGCAGCATCTGTACAAAGAAGTGTGGTGTGGCACTTTGGAGGAAGGATTTGTTTATCCTTAAGTCTGGTTGGTTGGTTAGCTGACTGGGTATAAATGTGAGGGGGTTCCTTCAGTAGACAGTGACACTTGCTGTCTCACACAGCCGGTGCCACTATGTTCTCAGGAAGGTGATTCACAGACTTGTGGATCAAAAGGGGTATTGTCAATGCCATCAATATACTGTATCTGGCACCATTGAAATTGAATTTATATTTTCATAAAACACATTTTAGCTGGACAATGTTTTTTCTGTCTTGTGAAAGTAGCCTGCAACAATGTCTGAATACACATTTACAGGCAGCAGCTTCTCAATAACAGTTTTGGAAAAAGTTCATTTTCTCTTGACTTTGAAATTGAACATGCAAGTGATATTGAGAAGAGCAACCATCTGAAACAGTAATTTATCAGCCTGCTCACGAGGGTATGTTACTTGAGTATTTCATTTGTGAGGAGTCTTGGCTTTGTAAAAGTATGAAATAATAGTGAGGTAGAGAAGTTCTAGGTCTTTTTGTGTGTCTTTTTTTTCCCCTTTCTGGTGCTCCCTAATTTCAGTTGGTTGATAAATGATAGTCACTACATGTACTACTGCACCTCATTCAAATGTATACCTGAAATGCATTTCTGCACTTGTGTTAGCCATTGAACTCACTGAATGCTGGTTTCAACAAAAGCGTAGAGAAGGCCTTTAATTTTCTCAGCTGACAAAATTGTAATCTGCTGCCTTGAAACTGCTGGCTTGCAACATGTTCTGCCTATAAGTCCCTTTCCTCCCTTATGTTCTTAGTACAAATTTTGTTCTTGAGAAAGGTACTCGAGACCAAAATCCTCTCTAGGCACAGAACAGATCCAAATGATGCAAATAGTTGATAAAGCTTCAGACTGTCTGTGGAAAGAAGTAGACTGTAATTTCATTTCCAGTTCTGATTCTGGATTTTATCATTCAGGCATAGAGGTAGTTCTGTGTTTTGTCTGTGGATGCCCATGCATCAGGATCTAGCAAGTTAATGCCATGAAGCTACTCTTAGTGGATGTATCTAGCTGACAGGTTTGCTATCCCGGAGGGTAGCTATAATGTTTTGGAAAAACAGTTTTTCTTCTTTCATTGGGTGTAAGATTAAACATGGCATGAAAAGTCAGGAGCACTTCATTTTAGAGATGTCAAAATGCTTTTATCTTGGAACACTTTAGCCTCATGTGAGAATATATATGCCGATATTTTAATAAAATGTAATACAAAATTAAAAGTCAGAATGAAATACAGCCTAACTGACAAACCTAAGAAGTTAAATTAAATATTCCATCATAGAAATCAATACTCCAGAAGGTTTTATTGTTGACAAAATTGTATTTGTCATCTGAAAAGTCATTTTGCTGTCTAGTTGAAATCTTCTTTTAACAGGGTCTGATTGTGAATTGCTAAATTTTGTGTACAAGAATATGGATGCATTTCAAAGCAAGTGAAAAGCCACTTAGATGATGATGAATCTTCATCAGTAATGTAGTGAATTTTATTTGATATACTGATGTAGAAAAGAATTGCTTTGTGTCCAACATCAAATTTCTATCTTAAATATTCTTTGGATCATGTTGTATTTATCACCAGGACAGATAAATGTCTTCTTCAGGCTAGAATTTGCATACAGTTGTTTCACAATTGATAAATTTGCTTAGGCAGTGGTCAAACCACAATAGTGGAACTAGCATGGGTTTCCCTGCTTGCAAGACAAAAAAACAGGGAGTCTCAGAATTACAGCACTAGACTGAGGTGTGTCAGTTACTGTCTTCAGGAAACCTTTTCTCTAGATTGAAGTCTTCTTTCTATTTTATTCCTTATGCACAGCTTTAAGGGTTTCTTTATGCTGCTTGGTATAAAAAATGGTCCTACTAATGGGCATTTATGTTTATTTTCTTCTTGATTTGAAACCTATAATGCATCAATTTTTAATGTAGTGAATTAACGAAGTTTTCTGAAATATCATGAGCAACTTAAATTTCAGATAAGTCAGAGTTCAAATTGTTTCGTAAACCATAAACAGAATAGAATTTAGTAAGGGACAGTTGCAGTTAGTAATTGATACAATGGCAGGTTTTAGATAGTGAAAAGTTTTTCTGGCTCCTATAATTAATATTGCAAATTCCTTCCATTTATTTGAGAGTGGGTCCTACTTTATTCGGCTTGGAAACAATCAGTTAAACATCTTTAAGAATTTAGAAGACCAGATGGGGAAAACAGGCGAGGAATCTTTTGCATTACCTATTTCCCACTCCCCACTTCTTTCATGTTTGAGAAATTCTTGCCAGTTTTTAAGGGTCCCAGAGGAGCCTTACACACACCAAGTTACGTGTAAAAGGTGTGTGAAGAAGGATATAATATAAAAATAGTACCAGGTTCTGCTAGTGGTTTCTCATAGTGTTTTCTGATGAATTAGTCAGGAATTTGGCACCTTGGAAAACCAAAAAGTTGTCAAATCAAAGTTACTTTTATCTAGTGTGGATCATGAGTTCTTGAGTTTCTCCAGAGTCAATGTGTGTCATGTTTGGAGCCCTGTCTAGGTCACTGTTTTTTTGCTTAAAAGATAACATTTCAAGTACAGGGGACTTGCATATCCAACTTCCAATTCCTTCTATTATTTTTGAAATCCTCTGCCAATGTTCCTTGAAATTTTTGTTTGTTTTCTCTGCTCATTCTCTTCATGGTAACATGATGTGGTTTCTTCCTGCAGTCTTTGCTCAGGCCTGGTTTCCACTGAAGTCAAGTAGACCATTCAGTAGGTGACTGTTTTGGTTTTCTATGTGAGAATTTTGGGGGGTTTTTTTAGTAACTGTTGTAAAAATAATGCAAGTGATACTTGCCAAAACTTTTTGCTTCCCTGCATGTGAGCTGATGGATGTTACTCTACATCACAGAAACCAATGTCAGTGTTCCAGTCATTACGGTGTAGCTGATTATTTTGATACTTTTCAGTTCACTGGATAGTGTAAGATATCTTTCTTTCAACTAGTTTTTGGTTGATTTGGTTGGAACTCCCAATGATGACATGGCTTTTAACCAAAAGTAATGTTTTTTCTGGGTTCCACTTCTGAATCATATCCATTTAGATGACTGGCTTCATTAGAATCTTCCAATGCAAACAGTGGATTTGGGTTTCATTCAAAAAGTCGTGTCCTGAAGTTGAATTTGTTATAGGACCAGCATTCCATACAAAGTCAACCCCAAGAGTGAAAATATTTATGCTTGGCAAGAATACCAAAGTTTGTGTTGCCTTGTCCTGTATAGTTAGGTCAGGAACCATCTATTTTACAGCTTCGCACCAGTGTGTATTGTTTGATGAAAGAAAACATCAGCCTCCCAGGAACACTGAGAAATACTGGCTTCTTGCCTTGATAAAGTGAATGATGACCCACTAGTAATGAATATCTTACTGAAATATCTTGTGTAATAACACACAATTGTCTGCACATCTTAAATAATACCTTAGATAGAGACCTACATTGGCATCTGTGAAAGAACAGCAGCTTGTATTGTTAAATTCTGTAGCAGTTCCTCTTGTAATGAAATTTGTAGTCTGGTTAGATGTCAGGTTGTCTGGCGTAATTAGTCCAGGGAATCTGTGTTTAGCACTTGGTTGCTGTATCTCATTTCCAGATATTTTGGATAAGAAACAACAACATTTGGCTGCTGAGAAATATTTGTGCTCGTAAACTAGAAAGCCACCTCTTCCTTTTTTGTTTGAAGTTTCTCGTTGAAGTTTCTGGCTCTGATTCTGTGTCATTGCCATTGCCACGAATTACACTGTATGCTCCATTGCTTGACTGTTCATGTTTATATCATGCAAGTAAAGACCTGTTTGACTGAAGATCTTTTTGATATTTGAAAGTATTTCATTCCCTGATCAATGTTAGCTGTAAGAGGGATCTCATCAAACAGAGCTATAAGACAAGGCCTGCTGTCTATTCTTATAAATAAATTGCCAGGCCGAAGAGGACTACAAAGTTATGGGGTGAGCAGGAAAGTTTTTAACTAACTTTTGATTAGTGACATTTTTTTCTCACTACTGATAAAGCCCAGGTTATACAAGCTTTCTACTTTCATACTTTTTTGCCATACTCTCATCTTTTAGTTCTCATTTATCATATTGACAGTACTTCCCAGGAGTAATGAGTTATTTTTTGAGATGTTAGACCTGAATGGCTAAATAAGTTAAAAAAAAAAAAAATTGAACAAATAGCATTGTCTCTGACACTCCTTCTTAATCCTATAAGAGCTTTCCTCTACATGAGCCCAGGGAATTCTACATGTTTTAAGATAGAGTAGAACTGTGTCAAACTAAGCAATCACTTTGAGATTTTTATACCCTGCAGCTCATCATCTGATTCATAACTTTTTATCTTGTAACAGAAGTAATAAGTCAAGTTATATTCATAATGTACTGCCCTCAAAAGCATTAACCCTGGATGACCTTTTATTTAAAATTTAGGGAGGACTCCCCCACTTCCCCCCGCCAAGATTTCCTTCTCCTTCAAGAAGTTCTTTGTTTGTTGTAAGTTGTACTGCTCAGGAAAATTTAGTCTAAGGACAGTTCATGTACCACAGAAATAAATAAAGATAGGTACAGAAATATTGCTCCATCTGGATTCGTGTAGGAATATAAAGTTTGCTAGCAGCAAAAAATATCCTTCTCTCTCATCTGAAAACTCAGTAAAGCATTCTTCTTTACTCAATTTTATTGTAATCAAAATACACCAAAAACTCTTGGAAAAGAGTCTCGTGTTCTATTCCACCTGGCAAGTAAAGCAATTGTTTCTCAGTGGCATTCATTGCAGTGTTTTTGAATACAAGCTAAAAGGGTGGAGGGAAGCTAGTAGCTCCAACTGGGTTCATCACATGCCTCTGCTGAACAGTGCAGTGGGTTCTTGTGGTGGATCTTTTTCACCTGTGTAAGCCCAGCAGGGACAATGAGAATGTACTGGAGCTTTACCTTAGAGACCTGGCTTGCTTGGTGGGACCTTAATTTGTAATTAGTAGTAATTAGGAGGGCTTGGTAACTTGGAGGAGCAAACCCAGCTTGGGATGAGTTTTCAGAGTTGGTGGCTGGGAGAAAAAATATTTTTCCTCTCTTTATAAATTCAATATATTTGATCTGAAGTTGCTGAAAGACGTGAACTGTGGAACCTCACATCAATGTTTTTACAGTAACTCTGCAGAGGAGACCAACATGGCAGATCATGAAAGGAAGCAATGTTGCTTATATCCTGCATAGGGCTTTAAAAATACATCCATGGTTCTAAGGGCTGCTCCATGGTTTCCTGAAGATAAATATTTTTCGGTTCATGTAGATTTATGCCTGAACAGCCAATATACTTATTGAAGGGTGGATTCTAATCTAAGCTTCACCTACTGCAAATCCAGAAGAACTGGATTTTTCCCTGTCTGAGATGGCTATTATATCTTTATCTGACTATGAAGTCCTATGTTTATGTTGTTGTGGCCCTTTTGAAGGGGAATTTAATGACTGCTTTATTTTACACTCCTCAGTTTTGGGTATTAAGTTGATTAGGATAATCATAACTTGCAGTCTTAAGTTGCCTGACAGTTTAATTTCTTTCTGTGACTTGTCATCCTCTAAGAGTGGGGTTTTGGATGGGGATTTAGGTGTGTTTTAAAAAGAATTTTAGTTGTTGTACAGGATATAGTTACTATTCCCTAGTCTTATGTAAGGCATTCTACTCCCTTTCATTTTCTTCTTCTTCTTCTATCACTTAAAACACTTCTCCTGCGTGTATATGTTTTATGGTTTATCTTTTCACTACTTGTGAGGAATTCTTATTAAATCTGGGTATTTTTGACTATTCAAGTAGGATGTCTCCTTAGTGTTATTTCTATATTTATTTGTAATCTTTAAGAAAAATTATTTTTGGAAATTCAGTGGAATTAATTTGCTGCATGCTTTGTGTTTGTCTATATTCAGTCTGTAATAATTTCACTTTTTCATGCTAAAACATGTGAAACTGATGTGTTTATATCAGTCATTTGCCTTTTATGGTTTTTGTTTCTCTGGATAGAGTAGAAGGTATGGAGAGCTGGGCAAAAGTAAAAGTAAAAAATGTAATTGTGGTCACGAAATACGTATCCTTTTCATAAGTGAAACTCAGTTAAATTGGGTTATTTTGGTGCTGGAAGTAAGACCCCCCCTTTGAACCACTGACACCAGAGCTCAGCATCATCTTCTGGAGAAACTGTGCTTTTGCGACAGACAGCAGCAGCCTATAAACTTGAGTGGCTGGCTGCTGTCATTGGCAGCTATTTTTATATACATATGTTATATTTATAGCAGTTAAACAGTATGTTTTTAATAGTTACCTTGACTCTCTTTTCTAAATCTATGTAATGTATGAAAATTGCTTTGTTAAGTGGTTTACTGACCAGATATTAATTCAATTGTCAAGTTCTATAATAAAATAGTTATCATCTTATACCAAACCACACCAGTCAAATTGTATCACAACTTTCTTCTGCACCCTGAACCCTCTCATCACGTCTGTCTTGTACATTGAATCCTTTGGGCATCTCCCCGGAATCTGCTGTCGTATTTCAGACATGGTCAGAGTCACTGTGAAAGAACTCCAAATTCTGAATTCCTTTACTTGATGAAAGCAATCCATCATCATGTTTGGCTCTGATGTCAGGAAATTTGGCTTACTCTGGTGTGTATTTTTAGCTGTTTTGCTTTTCATCCAATGCTTTCTTGGGGAAAAGTGAAAGTCAAGTGACTTTCTTGAGATCGTTCATTTAGAGTCCTGTCAATTTGAAAGCGTGTTACTACACACTCCTCTTTGCTATCATAATTTCCAGGAGTGGTGTTTCTAACAGGTTACAGATAAGGATGACACCAGCGCTTAATGTGGCATAATTTGAATATTCAGAAGTTCAGGATAGATTTTTATATGATTCTTATTTAAACAGTGACAGAATAGTTCTGATGTAGCTCATATGGAACTTTTGGGGAACTGTCCAAAATATGACAACTCACTCATTTCCAGACCAATGTTCAAAACACCCCCAATTCTTTATTTTTCTAGAGCACAATGTTAAATTTAGAACTAGGGATTCTCACTGTTTAGTCAAGAATCTGAATAAACCATGGAAATATGCTCTCTTATTTTTGACTTTTGTTTTGTCAACAACACTCATTTCAGTATGTTGCACAATTTACCTTGTAACTTATAAGGAATGTGTTTTGGATTCCTGGAGCTTACTGGACGGTGAAATTTTTATTTGTTCCTAGACCTACAGTCTTAATTTATTACTGGTATTATTTAATATCCAGTTTACTGCAGGCTCCATCCTGCTAATCTCTTACCCCCATCTTATTTGTGAACTTTTTAGTTTGTTTTTTATTGAAAATTGTGCATTTTTTTCAATTAACATTAAAAATGCAACTTTTTATACATTTACATTAACTGTCATCTTTGAGTCTCTCCCCATCTACTTTATCATATTATTTTAAAACAGGCTCTTGATCATCTTCAGGGTCATTTTTGGTAGTTCAATTTAGATTCATTTTCCTGTGTTTTCACCTATCTGTGACTCTCTCTTTTACTCTGAAGGCAGTTTCCTTCCACTCTGACCTATGTTTTTTTTTTTTTTTCTCTATCAGCCTTTTGCGCTACTCTAGTGTGAATCTTTTGGATTATTTTTAACTTGCCTTAGTTTCCTTTCACTCAAAATCATTGAAGGAAATAATTATGAGTGAATTTAGCTGTTAGCTGTCTGGAGTTCAGATTAGCTTCTATGCTGTTTCATGCTACTGCTACAGTTTTTCTGAAAGCCTTGTTTCTGTGGCTGGAGTTAGTGAGATTCCTCACAAGGCTCAGGTGTTCAGTGAAGACAGGATGGCAGTTCAGTTTGACCCCTTAAACAAGCTTTTTGTCTTTTAATTTTCTCCACCTGTCTGATGCTAATCCCACACAACTGGACAGTTCCTGACCTGTTTCCTTAGTCAACTCAGAAATCAATTGGATGCTAATGTAAAAAAAAACCAAAAAAACAACACCTCACCTCCAGAACCAAAGAAGCAAAACAAATAAAAAATGTTGATCCTCAAATTCATCATTCCTGCAGAGCAGAATGTGGTAGGATTTTGCAGCAAGTCTGCTGCATGCTTCTCTAATTGCACTGGATCATCTGTCTTTGGAGTCCATATCAGCATGCTGTGAGTCCTGTCCTGGAGGATTAGGAAAAAACCCTTCTAGGAAGGATTACATGCATTCCTGAGCCACTGCACAGAGAAGTTAATTAGAGTTGGGGGAAGGAAGACAGGAATGAGACAAAGACTGTATTAGCCATCTAATTTGGAAGAAAACTGTTGTATCAAATCATGATTATTGCAATCATTGCACCCTTGATGAACCTTCAGTAAGAGATGAGTATTCATCCAACTGCATAAATTAGAGAGAAAAAAAAATTTGCATGAGGTCATCTAATCTGTCCCCTGAGGCCAGTCTCCTGGAGTACAGCTTCTAATGCTTGTCCAGTCTGTTTCTAAACACCTCACATGATGAGGCTTACTTCTCTGTGGGTAGCTTGAGGGGGGAATAATGTAGGAGTGACTGGGCAAAAAATAAAGCATTCTTATAACAGTGGTTTTGAGTGCCCATGTTGAGTGTTTGACATTGCCTAGTGTAGGCCAGGACACACTGAGGAAAGTGCTGTATATCCTGCTATGGATTCTTCTCTGAGCCCAGCCTCCTCCTTGCTGTGTGAGTTACAATAGTTACATCTACCATGGCCTTCCAGCAGCCAGTCAGTGCTCACTCTGCCCTCATCCTCCCTACTCCTATATTCTAAATATATGTACCTCTATATTCTAAATACTTTGAATGAATTGTTTTGAATGCTGTGCTGCCATTTAGGAAATGTGCATGTTGTGGTTGGAGTGCTGTGTCAGTATGTTGTGTCATGTGAAAACAATGAAATTTTTTTGTGTGGTTCTAATTGCTGTGGTTCTTGGATAGCACCAAGGTAATGATGCACAGAAATGATGGGTTTCTGATCTACAGCAGCTGAGTTGAAACATCTTCCCTCCATTACTACTGGAGCCAAAAGAGAGGCTATGAAATGTGCAAGACATTTACATAGTTTTTTTGTTAGATATAGATATATTGTATCTATTTATGGATATATTTATATCTATTTATATGAAGTACTTTCACCTTTTGATTCACATTCTTTTGTAAGCTCTTCCAGCCAAACCAGGGATGCATCTGAGCAGAAGACTAGAAATCAGAGCTGTCATTTTGCCCACATGATTCTCAGTTTTTTGCAATTGGGAATATTTTATCAGTGGATGGTCTGGGCAAACAATGTTATTGCAGAGACTGGTGCAGTTCTTGGCACCTTTCTGGAGGCTCTTGCACAACAAGATTAAGAAGTGGTGGTAGTGGAGAATGGCTGTTGAAGATGTCTTGAGAATGTAAAATAACAGTGGTAGCCTAGCAAAGGCTCAAAGGACAATGGATTATTTATTATTATTTATTATTATTTATTATTATTTATTATTATTTATTATTATTTATTATTTTTATTATTATTATTTATTATTATTTTTTATTATTTACAAATTGTCTATTAAGTCAAGTTTCCTGGCTCATGCAACCAAAATATTTTTTTCATAAGTGATGTACTTATACTACTCCATCTCTTGACACCATGAGCTAGTCAGAGTAAGGTCCCATGCTGCATTTTTGGCTTCTTTTGCCTGTGCCATCTGTTATTTTGGTGTATTGTTGAAAGGTTGGTGTTGCTGTTGCACATGTGAGAGTAAAACAGAGAGACAGGGCATGCTGTGTCAATATGAAATGCCAAAACATGGACTGCATTTTAAATTAATTTTCAGTAGGTTGAACCTAGTGTTTTCTACAAGGTTTCTGGATTTGAAGAGGGTGTCAAAATGACACTTAATGGTTTACTTCTTGGGCAGAGATGACTTCTGAGAACCATTCAGCTATTGGAACGCTTGCTTTTGTTCATTTTCCTTCCATTCTCATGTCAATTCAGCATTTGTCATGGAGCTGAGCTCTCCTATGTCATGTTCTCTTTTAGGGCCTTTATGTGTTTTTTTCTAGCTCAACCTTTTTCCTGGCTTTTTGTGGTGGTGTTTGTTTTTTTGTTTGTTTTTTCCCACCCCCACTCCCTTGCTTCCCTTTCCAGTCATGGGATTTTGAAGTTCCTCAGTTCTACAGGCTGAATTTGAATGCCCAGAGCATCAGCACTTTGGGACATCCAGGCTTGTAAAGAGTATTTTCAGGTAGTATGTATAGTTGGCCTTTCTGAATAATTCATATGAAACAGGTTTCTTTGCTCTTTTTTTCTGACTGTTTTCTGTAATCCCAGCAGGTTGGGGTTCTGTGTTCACTGCTATTCACTTTCAGTGATTTGCAAAACCTGACTTCTGGCCTGCTTTGCTTTCATGCTTATCTACTCTTTGTTCTTCTATTTGCCTACCAGAAGAATTAATGGTGGCACATCAAATGAGTGAGACTATGTATGTTAAAAACACACACATTTTCGTTACTCTTACATGGAGTGAGTACTTGTGTCACAGGCCTAGAGGTAGGCACATGGTGAGAATAAATGCAGCAGGATACCTGTCTAGAACATGCAAAGCCATTTCCAGATTTCTGATTATCTGGGGAAAGCTGAAACTGAACCTATTGTTAATAGACCGAAGGCTAAAGTGTATGCCTTCATACTCTAAAGGGTGCTGAGGAAATAGAATTTGTTGCCAGTTTGTGATCCTGTGAGGCTATCAGAGCAGAGAACTGATTTATTAAATGTATAATTTTTTCAAGAGAAGCTGAGCAATGTCTTGATGAGAGAGACTTCTATTTTTCCCCTTTTCTCCTACCCTGCCCCCAACATATACATGTCAATATTCAACTTGCATTCATGGCTGGACCCTGTATTGGATATCACAGTGCAAGTAGTCATCTTCATGATACCTACAAACTGAATTATTCACAGAAGCCCCAAGTAGTTGAGGTTGGAAAGGATCTCCCTGCTCAAACCATGGTCAACTACAGTAGGCTGCTCAGGGTCGTGTCCAGTCAGATTAGGCAGAACTCCACGGATTAAACAGAACTCCAAGAACTCTTCTTTATTCAGGCTTTTGCAGAGTTTAATCACCCTTACAGTAAAAATATGATTTTTTTTTCTTTTAAGGCTGAATGGAACATACAACATGCCAGTTTATGCCAGCTGTCTTTCACTGACTGCTACAGCACCTGGATCTGTCATCTTTACTTGCTTCTATTGTTTAGTTATATACATGAATAAGATCCCCTGTGAACCTCCTCTAGGCTGAGCAGTCCCACCCAGTTATCTCAGCTTTTCCTTGGATAACAAATGCTCCAGTCCTGTGACCATCTATGTGGCCATTTGCTGGATTTGGTCTAGTCTGTGTTGTCTGTTCCTTCCCTCCCCATCCCTCCTGGGGAGCTCCACAGTGACACAGCATTTGATGTGACTTTCACTGACCAATTTCTTCACATCAAGGTACTCTTGAGTGGCAGCATTGTGGTCCCATGTTTCAACCCCTCCTGCCAATTTATCATCTGCGAACTTTCTGAGGGTGCATTCTGTCCTGTCATCCGGGTCATTAATGGAGATGTTAGTACTGATGCAAGTGCTGACCTCTGAGGTTGCAGCATCAGTGACTGGCCTCCATCTGGATTTCATGCACTGGTCACAGCTGTGTGAGCCAGGCAGTTCAGCAAGGTCTCAGCCTATATCACAGCCATTTTATCTAGCCCCTCTTCAGTTTGTCTGTAAGGATATTCTGGCCCACTGTCAGAAATCTTGCAAAAGTCAAGAAACAAAATCCACTTCTCTTCCTGCATGTAATGAGCTAGTCACCTTGTAGAAGGCTTTCAGGTTGGTTAAACATTATCTTGTTCTCACATCAACTTGTTATAGTATTTTACTTTTTGTATCTTATTTGGTATCATACTATGAACATATACATTACTTGAAAATTCTTATATAAAAAAATAATCTTGATAGACCAAGAATGTGTCTTAGAACTGAAAGACTGCCTAGAATTCCAAACTGAAAGTGGTTTTTTGGTTTTTTTTTATGTTAACAGATGTCAGGTTATCATCTCTATATAAATATAATAAGTCCTATGGATATAACAAGTCTTAAACACTTAGTGTTTAGCTGAACAGAATGCAAGACAACTGGAAAGTATTTTCTCTCTTTTTGACATTTTTTAGAATGTGTTACTTTTCTGTTAAAGGGACTGCAAGAAACAATGGTGTATGTTTAATATCTTTTTTTTTGTTGTAGATACTGGCTGTTCTTGTCTCTGTTATTGCTAATCAGAGCTGCATGGTTAATTTCCCCATAAGTCACAATGAATATTTACACTGGAATGTGTCATTGTCCTAAATGAATTTAAGGCTGCTGTCTCTTGCCAGCAGGACATGTTTCAAGAGACATCTGTTTATCCTCAGAGTCTGGACAGTAGGAAAAAAGAGCCAACGGAACCATTTTACCCTTTCTTGTGGATGCTGTATATAAGTTGGGGGGTTTTTAAAAAAATGTTCTCCTAGTCACTATCACCAGTGCAACTTCAGCAGTAGCAGAGGTGTGAGGATACTGACACAGGTTACAGCCACTGTCTTCCAAGATTTATTCATTTCAGAGCTGGGTATCTGCTGTTTAAATCTACTGGGCTGGCTTTCAGTGCTGCTAGTACTTGACTCTAAATAGTGCTGCACAGCTGTGAAACAGTGTTTGAAACTGTCAGTGAGTTGTATAGACAAAGTCATGCTGTGGCAAGCAGAGCTGGACAATTGTGCAATAGGTTGACATTTTAAGTTCTTTTGCAAATTTTTAAATAAATTAGTTTGTTGTATTGAGCCCCCCCTCTATGATAGCTCTGTTCATGCTTTGTTTTTCTTGAAACAGTAGTAGTAGTGTATTGGAAGCTTTTTGAATTTGACAACATTTCTTTTTTTGTGTCTTTCCAATTGATTATGCTTGTCTCATTAGGACTGAAAAGTAAACTGAATGAGCGAGGAGACCCAGCTTGTTCTGAGTATTCAACACTTGTGGTGGGCAACTTGCTGTGATGATACTGCAAATAATTTTGAGCCATTAACATTTATGGAAGTAATATTCTGTTCAACGTGCTCATTACACTTTATGAACAGGGAAATGTTTTAATGTATTAATTTTAAACCAGTTTTTTTAAGCTCTGATTTTACCTCTTAGCTGGTGAGGCCACATTTAGGATACGAGCATGAGAGTTAATTCTCCTTGGCCTGTTCATTATGCAGTGCCTTCCATGAAGCACTGTAAGTGTAGCAGAGATGAGAACCACAGCCCTACAGGCTGTTCTACAGCTCAGGAAATATGTCTGCCTGAATTTCCCCTGAAATTTTGGTCATATAAACTGCTCTTGTGTTCCACATTCAAGTTGTTCTGGACTAAGATGTTATATGGAATGGATGCTGTGTTGAAACGTTGTCAAGGGTATGTTTTTGCTACACATGGCTTTTGTAGTCAGAAAATTGCATCTTGGGACCCATTCGGTTGAGAGGAATTTGGTAATGGAAGATTATGGTGAGAAAATGTAGTTATCTTGCATTGAAATTGCTAAAGCATGTTTTTAAACAGAGGGATAGTAGAGAGCTAGGACAGATCAATTCATTGCATAAGTATGATAGAGTACACTTGTAGGAGAAGTGTTTTAGATAAACAAACCACAGAAGGTAGAGCCCTGCTGTCATCATGATTTAAAAGAAAACTAAAGTATAGAAAATGATTAATGCTTATTGAAGGAAGCTTTTTGTACCCTTTCCTATGCTTTGAATATGTTTCCTAAATTGAGCTACTCTTTCTTTTGACCTGCAAATTCTATCTCAACGTATTAGGCCTTATTTTCTTGTTCCCTCATTCCCTTTCTTTCATCTGTGTCCACACGAACATATTATTTATCCTTTTGAAGGAGTCATGAAAAGAATGCATCCATGCCCATTTATTCTGCCTTGAAGGAAAAAGCAATGAGTACATAAATGATGTTACTTTACATCGAGGAACTGTGAAGAACTGAAAAACATCTTATCAAGTGAGTGTGCTGGAATTTGATTGGAAAAAAAAAATCTGTAAAATAAAAAAGGAGTTAGCCAAAGGTTTAAAGTCGTAATTCAACCTGAACTTAGACGTTTAATGTTCACCTGGGGAGGTTGATTTTCTTGGATTGTGTTCTGACAGGACTGAAACCTCAAATGGAGCAAAATGAGTGTGCCCAGTGCACCCAGGAAAAACAGGAGGACAGTGATTTTAGCCACCTACAGGAAAGTTTGGAACCAGTAGGCTTTGATAATCATATTGCTGTTTTCAGTAGGGTAACATTAGAGAGATGCCTTATAAAAAGGCTCTTCTTAAAAAACATGAGAAATGATTTCTGAACAATGTATAAGGAGAATTTTCTGTGCCTTTTTTCCAATGAATCATGTGAGAGAAAGTGTAGAAGTAAGCTTTGTGGGGGGGTTTGCATAATTTTAAAATGAAAGAGATCTTTGGGCCGGTTGATAAAGAAGGACCTGACTCCTGGGTTTTCATTTAAATGGAAAGTCTTTTTTTCCAAAATGTAATTTGAGTAGAATTAGGGGATAAAGCCTAGGGAAAGATGTTTGTTTTACACAAACATCTTTCCCACAAATAAGGAAAGATGTTTGTGTAAAAAAACTAGGGTCAAATAGTCTTTGTATATTTCTCTGAGAGTGAACACATGCTTTGGATAACTGGTGTCCAGTAAGCATTCATCCACCTTGAGAGTTTAAGTAGCATGTGAGACTCTGTAGTGTGCTTTTGGGGCTCCTTATAGGGCTGCTGGGAAGACTGGTGAAGCTTTCACCAGGAGGGTAGGTCTCAGGGATGTAATGGGTATTTAATGGGAAAAATAAAAAAGTCCTGTAATCTCTGAAACTCTTAGGGCTTTGCTCTATAGGACTAAACGATTTAAAACATAGCAGCATGGAGACAGTCTCTTTGCAAGTCACTTTTGGTGGGGAAAAGAAAGGGAGAGCTCAATGCAGACAAGGAATGGGAAGCCAGTTTCACAGCCTGGTGGTATATCCTGAAGAGCAGACTGTAATTTTAAGCAGCCTTGAGCCAACCTTGTTTTGGAAACCTGCTATTTTTTTCTTAATCCCAGCATTTTAATTCTTTCTTCATGAGCAGTATCTAGGATATGAACTTTGACCATGTTTTGCCTGATTTCTGTAGGACAGGTGTACAGATAGGGTTGAATAAATGCCGTGAAAATGTTGTAGTCACAAAACGGCTATAGATGTCCTAATTCCAGACACTCAGCATTATATATTAGACAGTGGCTCTGCTCAAACAGTAAAAGAACACGTCACTATATATCCCTGTCAGATTAAAAAACTAATTTGAAAAGATTAATGTATTCCATTCCTGTTAGCCTGAATCAGATACCGCTGTGCCTACAGCAGCACTGCCTCCTGATTATTGAATTTTTATGGCCTTGTAATTAATTGCAGATTCCCTGTTTTGTTCTATTTCTTTTTCTCTGACATTTTAATTTCAACAAAAAGCAGCGGTCTCCATGCAGCCTCTCTCAGGAGATCCTAATGGCCTATAAAACAAAATGACTTATAGATATGGCACCCACTTCAGTTGGCTAGCGATTGTTCGAAACCTTGCTGATCACGCGGAATTTAATTTTTTCCCTTCCTCTACTGTACTTATTTCTTGTCTATTAAATTGCAGCTCCAGTGTCCTGACTAACAAATGGATAGTAACAAAGTGCCACCCTTCTGTAATACATTACTGTTGCCACATGCAAATTTTTTTCTTAAAAAATTGCGGTTCATTTTATCTAATTATAAATGAATAAGTGACTCTTGCACATGAATAGAATATTCAGTCCTTGACTCTGCATGTGAGAATTTTATGTTCTGGTAAATCATTTAGATTTATTATAGATTTAATGAATCAAATGTGTTTTAGATTCATTTTGCATCTTCTGTTTCCTCCTTCTTCCCAAAATACTGGAATGTGCAAAAATGATTTATTTCTGTGCTGTAGAAATGCATGTTAGCATGACTTGCCATCTCCCAGTGAAACTCCTGGAGTTACTGAAGGCTAGTAGGAGTGAATTATTGTTATTTATGTTACAGTAGTGCCTTGAGATCAGAACTCCATTTTTCTGGGCACTGTACCAACACATAATAAAATATCATCTTTGCCCAAAAGAGTTTATAACCAAATGAAAGCCTCGTCAAAGGGAGGGCTGCAGGTGGGTTATATCTTGTAAGGGAGGAAAGAGTGGTTGGTAGGGATTGGCAGTGCCAGTGCACTGGGATATGTCAGGTAAGGCTCTTGTGGTGCTGGGGATGCTCTAAGCCAGGTAAGAGCTGACTGTGTGGGGAGCAGGGATGACGAGATGACAAAACCTGGGATTGCCATAATGCATCCTGCAGAGGTGTCATAGACTGATGCAAGTGTCATTTCTGCTCTCTGCTCTGTCTGCATCTTCCCTGGATGAAGCTGGCTCAGTGGATCTTTGTGTTACACCCGTTGGGCTGAGCTGTCATTACATTAGCACATTCCTTCACTGTGCTCCCAGGAGCTCTTGGACAATGTCCCCTCTCAGTGGTGAAGTACTTGTCAAAGTGGTGGGGTGTGAGGTGGCTGCTGGAGTAGCAGGGCTGTCTGAGAGCTGCAGATGAAGAGCTTTGCATGAACTGATTTCAAAGCAGCCAGCTGAAATGTTTGTGATCTGACCGCAGCAGCACTAAGCTTGGCATTGGATGTGAAGTTTGCTTGCAAAACAGAGTGAATCAGCTTCCATGCTGCTAAAACAGGTCTGTTCTTAGGTTAAATAAGTCCAGATTTCCACAGGCATACCTGTCTCATAACAATGTCTGAAGATTGTGATGGTGTAGTGACCGCAGCGGGTGCTCAGCTGTGCGTACCCTGTTCCAGAGAAAGGGCTCCTATCTCCATGCTAAGCTTGTAGCCTTCTTCCCAGGCTTGGAAATTAGACACAAAGGCATGTGTGGGTGAGTGGAGTGACAAGAAGTTACTGATCCAACTCAGCATATATTATCTTTCAAGTGCAAACTTATCTAAGTGGCAGCAGTTAGGGGGATAGTCAATACTGACTGCAAATTCCTACTGTTCTCACACTAGAAATTGCTACAATAATAAAAAATATGGTTTTGCTGGATTGGAGTCTTGTTTGCTGCTGCTTTCAGCTCCCTAACTGAAATGCAGGCAGTAATCTTTTCATAGCTATTGCAAAAATTCTGGAGAGAATTCATGACAGGGATGGAAATCATGTATTTCTAAGAGGAGCTATATCTATTTTCCATCATCTCTTCTTTTTCATGTATGCGTGTAATTCAAACAGGAAAAAAAAAAAAAGCCCCTACCAACACACTCTTCTCAAATTTAAGAAAGAACAGTTTAGACAAAACAGCCCTTTTAATTGTTAGTATGACCTCTGCTCTGCTGCCTTTTCATGAGATATCAGTGCAAAAGTCATTCTGCATGTTCATCATGCTGAGAAGGACTGCCTCTTCCATCCATCTCTGTTCCTAGCCAAACCTACCTGGACTGGCACCCTTTATTTGGAGTGTCCCATCCAATTTGTTTGGGCATCTGAATGGTGGCGAGAGCCTTGACTGTCCCATTCCACAAATTCCTGATTGGGGTGTCAAAAAAATGTGCAATGGTTTTGATATGTATTAGAAAGACATGTTCAAGAGGTCACCTGACATCTGTGAACACCTGGAGAAGAAGTTACATTTTAAATTTTACATTTAACTTAGGTTAATATCTAGAATCAAGAAATGCTTTCTTCTTTGGGGTGGAAGGGAAGCTAGTTTCATGGGTTGAATGGGCTCTAGCTACAAAACTCTGGATAATGCATTTGTACCAGTGAAAGTCTCCTTTCTGCTGTCAGTTACTTTCCCTCTTTCAACTTGGAAAGGACATTCCAGGCTGCATTCATGAATGGGCTTCTTTTTTTTTTTTAAATTATTATATTTAAGAATTAAAATCTGTTCTGGCTATATCTAATTGAGATGCATTTAATTTTTTTTTTCTTAATTTTCTGATGCAAAAAAAAAAAAAAAAATCTGAAATACTATTTGTGAACATAGAGATGTTCTTTTACTGTAGTGAATAAAAAAGTCACCGTCAGAGGTCACCTTACCCAGACCTGGATATCAAGCTCAATTCAGTAGTTTCAATGAGGTATTCCTGTATTTATTTACAGCCTTCCAAAGTATAGAAATAGAGTGATTACATTTGCTTCTGGCTGTTTATATTTTAAGAAATGCTTTATCGTCTTTTGTCATTTTCTCAAATGTTAGTTCTGCTGTTTGGTACTAGGAATGTGCTTAGAGAAAAAAAGGAATAGACTGATGGATTGGGAACTCTCTGACTGTGGCCACATGTGATGTTGCCATAAGGATTTAAGCAGGTATGTGCTGCAAAACTTGGCACATGAAAAATATTTCTGGATCTAGAAAGCTTTCATCCCACAGTGCACTTAAACATCACTTATTTATTTGTGTAGCAGAAGTTTTAGCACCCTGTCGTGGTTTTAAACAGACCATACCAGAACTGGTATCTAAAGAATTGCATTACATGGAAGAAATATAATTGCTGGTTATGCTTTGTGACTGGAGAAGCAGGAGATCTAGAGTCTAGCTTTGATTTCTCTAAAATTGTCTCTTTAGAAAAAGGAGTTTTCCAGACTATCTAAGGAAATTTTGAATTGTTTTGATTTATCCTTCTCTGATTCTTTACTTTGAGAAGAAGTTTTGTATGTCTGTATGGTAGAAAAAACAAGAAGAATCCTCTTTAGAAAGGACTGTGATGTTCTTAGATGTGGTTCTTCTTTCACAGGGTGATTTCTCCTTTTCTAACTTGTAAGGAGAAAAGTGCTCTAAACCCTGTCATTTTCATGTGGGATTTGGTGTATTTTGCAGTTTCAAATAGTTTTAGCCCATCTCTTTTGAAAGTAAGAAATCCCAGTGCTCTTTCTGCATTAAAAGTGCTATTTAGTTCAAGTGTGACAAAGACAAGGTTTAAAAATGTAAGATGAGAGAGCAGTTAGGGGAGAATGAGCAAAACTATTGACTTACTTAATTGTTGATATCTAAGCTGAAATGTCTCCTTTAAGCTCAGTGCCTTTGGATTAGCTTTTCTGACAACATCTGTGTTCCGGTGGTTTTGTCAGTCTTAACTCTCCTACAAGAAAACCGTAGCCCCACCTAGTCATTAAAACAGTGGGTTTTCCCAGAACATGAAACAGAAACCATAGGGGCTTATGCATTAAATGACTAGGTTGTATAAAAAGGAAGAGGTGGTTATCAGGAGGACAGAGGGATCTGACCTTCTAACATTGGACTTACTATTCTAAAAAAAATTTGAAGTTTATATTACAAAGACTGGGAAAATATTTTCAAAATATATTCTTCCAAATGCTGTAACTGAAGGATGTTAATTCTAATCACTTGACATAACAAGAGTGAATTTTTAATTGCTGGTAATAAATAAGTATATTATGTAAATTCTTTTTGTGCAGGAGTTAATTATGCATAGTGGAGATGAGCTGTGGTGTTAGAAATGGTATTTCAGTTTATACATGCTTGAGTCTAGAGATAGTTCAAGCTTGAGCAAGTGTTTCTTCCCTTAGAGCAGATCATGTTGTGGCTTCAATCTGTGCAAGACTAGAAGGATAGTTTTCAGTCCCTGGCTCTTAACTTGGTGTAAGTGAAAGAAATATTTGGCCCCACTTGCAAGAGTTGTTCTTTGTTTTCAGCTCACTTGACCAGCCTTTGCAATCACGTTTTCTGCACATGTAGAGTTAAAACTGGGTTTAGTTTATAGTGGGGATTAATGAATTTGAAAAAGGCTGAATTTACCTAATTTGAACATGTTACCATAACACTTTTATATGAAGCCTTTCATCTGACTGATTTTATTTCTCTGTAAATTGTGGATGGTATTATTTTTCTTAGTGTAAAGGGTATGCAAGTAAATTTAAAAAGATAAATGAGCCTTTGCTCTCCAATATAATTTCTGTACAATCCTATCTCTTATTTATACATTCAGAAAATAGACAAAATGGTGATGTTTTGGCTGGCAGAGCCTTCAGAGTGTATAAATAACATGTATTATTGCATATAAATTATATTGGAGTGCAGATGCTCGTTTGTCTTTTGAAATTTATCTACATAGTTTAGCGCTCCCATCCGCAAATGCTTGAAACCAATCTGGCACCCACAGAAAGTGATACATTTCTATGCCCAAAAAATGGCACTAAGGGAAACGTCACTCAGGACTGACTGCAACATAGACTCTGTTTACTGCCACACCCACAAGTACAAATTTCTCTAACCAAAGGGAGTGAAGTTTTTGTCATCTAATTATTGTGATATAGCTGTATTCCAGATTGTCAGGTCCAGAGCTGTTGACTTCTGTGAACACCTTTGCAGCTAAAGCCACATAAATTAGGACCTGTACAAGGGTCCTTGGAAACAAGTTGCTTTCTTGGTACCATTTACTTCTTCTTTTGCTAGTTCTTAGCAAATAATTATATTATTTGTATCACTAGTTCCTGCACGCTAACTGGAGTCCTTAGGCAAGGTTTAGTCCAGAAGCCACATGAGATTAAAAATTACCTGTGAATCTAAAATAAAACATGTTAATGTTCCTCTTTTATAAATAGAAGCAAGAAGATCGAAACACTGCAAGATAGGTAGAGAGAATGAATAAGGGTAGAGGTGTTGGAAAGTGTCTTTTTCAAGGGGTTAGAGAAGGGAGAGACCTGAATCTGGAGATAAATTTTTGTGAAGAGTAAGAAGCTGATGCTTGCAGGAGGAGCAAGGCACAACTGCACGGGTGTTTCACAGTCTACTTTGTTACTTGGGTAGAGGCAGACTCATATGCCTTTTCCTTAACTCTCTGCCCTAGCTACCAACCTTTCACCCATCAAAATGCCTTTAGGCAGAAGATGCAAAAATCTTTTATGCTCCCTGTTTGCTGCTGGTGTGCAAATTTGTGAACAGTCCTTTGGCAGATTCTGCCACTTTCATGTTGCTCAGGTTTGTTGAGGTGCTCTCCCAACAGGAGTTGGAAACCTGCAAAAGGCATGCAATACATCCTGCTGACTTGTGAGTGCTTTGCCAAGGCATAGAAAATTGGACATGACTGGTGCAAGCAGGAGTGTGTGGCCCTTTGGTAGGAAATGTGACGATGGACAGCCCGACAGGCAGGGATCTCTGAAGTGGTGATGGTGTGGAGTTCCGGGTGCACACAAGCCTCAGAAAAGACCAAATCTGGGTTTATCACAATAGGTGGAACACAGATATAAGATCCCTGCAGGTGACAAAAGGGAAGTTTGGTATGGAGACTGGGAAAATTCAGAGCTAGACAGAGTAGTATGTTTGTGCACCATTCTCTCCACTTAAACACTCACATGTATATGTAACCTTTGCAGGCTGCCTAGGAATTAGGTTCTGCACCCACTCAGATCTTATGTTAGACCTGCATGAAATGTTATTGCAACTCAGAGCTTGTCAAACTAATTGTGGCTTTAGTTTATGGTGTAGGTACTTTTATTTAGTGAGCTGGGAGAAGTTGAAAATGATTGAGATTGAGACACCTATGGGAATCCCATGACTTACCATCTTTAGACAGTCAAGTACTCTTAAAAGTTGCCCTATAGTATATAAATTATGTGGGACAGAACTTCGAGTTTTAGCATTTTTCAACCTGTAGATTATATTGCTTCTAAATTTCTTATTTTCACCATCACATTCCAATGATACCCTTTATCCACACCCATGACCTACTTCCTGCCCAAGGCAGAATGAAGAAATTGCTCATGAAACACATCTCTCTGAGTAAACCCTGTGGACTGTGTATGTATTACCTTATTTTTAAATACTATAAATGCAGATGTAAGAGTGTTTTATCGATTCTTAATCCCTCTCCAGCAGACTGCTCTATTAATAACAAATGCAACGATATGTTAAGTACTCAGAACACCAATGTGTTAGCATAAAACCAGCAATAAATTCCCATCCTTGGCTAAAGTGAAAATCCCTAACAGTGTGCTCTGCAATTTGCTCACACTAAGAGCAATCAAGAGCCAGACATAATGTAAAGGTGCTGCTGTGAGTAGCCAAAACATACAGCATAATTTCATTTTGTGTTAGGAAAAACTGATCTTTAAGAAGGGCCCTAAATTAATTCTGCTTGGCTGGGAGTAACCTAAAAGAACCTGCTACAGTTTAATGCTGCCCCTTGGATGTAATGGTGTGTTTCAGAGTCAGAACCAATAGTTATGATTATGTTAATAGGTTTATACTTTTTCCATCTTAGCATAAGATATGGAATTTATCCTCTAGCCGCATAAAGAAATTTCTGTTAAATGAAAACAGACAGATGGAGTTGCACCAAACATTCAAGTTTCTCTTTTTAAATAAGGATGACACAGTTAAATTTAAGAACATAATTTCTGTAAGTGGCTGATCTTGGACAGTTGAAAGTGGGAACAATGAAATTCAGTGTAATGTAATGATACAATGGCAAACAGATTTGGAGGGTTTGCATTCCTTCGTCTATTTATTTGGCACATAATGTCATTCGTTTCCCAGTTGAAAATGCTCAGCTATCTACACCTCCCTGCTTTTGACTGAAACCTTCTGTATGCTTGTGCACCACTCTCACAACTGCATTACAGCAGTTCTGTTTCTTTATGTACAGTGAATGAATCCAGAGTGGGAGCAGTGTAACAACTGAGTCAGCCAAATGCAACTCCTACACTTTGCAGTGTCTTGGACATCTCACTACTGTTTTTCTCAGTATCTGATTCTCTGGGATGCCCATTGGTGGTCTGATTGGTATGCTGTGACTGTAGCCTCTTAACTGTGGTCCCCCTCATGGTTCTGATGTACCTCTTCCTGAGGTACCACACTTTCCAGAGATGTGTGTTAGCTCTAATGTGGTCACTGCATCACTGAATGGGTCAGGTTGGAAGGAGCTACAGTGGGTGGATCTGGTCCCACCTCCTTGCTTAAGCAGGGTCATTCAGGAGCCCACACGACAGGAATGTGTCCAGACAGTTCTCGAATATCTCCAGTGAGGGAGACTCCACACCTGCTCTGGGTAATCTGTTACAGTGTGCAGTCACCTGCACACATAGTAAAGACATTCTTCTTCACCTTCAGGTGGAACTCTTGTGCATCAGTTTCTGCCTGTTGCTTCTTGTCCTATTGCTTGGCACCACTGAGAAGAAAGCTCCGTCCTCTTGACACTCTCCATTTAGCTATTTATATACACCAGTAAGATCCCCTCTCAACTGGTCAATTGGTTGGTGGCAATTGACTCTTTCTGGTTTTGTTTGTATGTGGCAGGAGCCTGCCAGTATACTCAAGAGATGGCCGTTACAGGACTAAAGAGTGTTCTTACGCATAAATTCCTGGACATATTGTTTAATTTCTCTTTAATTTCCCCATATGTTTATGGGGATGATGACAGTGTTAGAATTTGATGGCCTAATATCTGGTGTGTTTAGTTTTTTTGTTACTCTGAATTTATACCTCTCTGTGGTGCACGTGTGCATTCTTTGTCCAGATGGAATGTCATCATGACAAAACTTTGGAGCCTTTGCTGTTCTTTAGAAATAGATTAAACTCCTTTTTCATTCTTTAGGTTAATTTCCTTTTAACAGGAAGCACAAAACTGTTGTTTATTAGAGATTGTGTAAATAGATGGTAACATTACACCTTCATACCCAGGCCTACTGTTGTTATGTTGCCATGGTACCTAAAAACACTCAAGAGATGCCCAGCCTAATTCTGCTGCTACTGGTCATAGCACTGACACTGATGGAGCAGTTTTAATATGAAACTGGAAACAGACCCTTTTCTGTGGTCCTCTGAGCAGTATTCAGATAGAAAGAGAAGAGAAGCAATTTGCTGCATTTTGTGAGTTTACTAAACAAGTGGAACAGATAGACTTGAGAGCTACTTGGTGGTTGAACCAAATGAGTCAAGGAAGGGCTTTATTACTACTTTGCAGGCAATAGCACTCTGTGTCCTTAAAGTTACATGAGTGGAAAACTCATTCCCATGGGCTAGAAATGTTCTCTAAACTATACTGTGTACCTGAATTGCTGTTGTATAAAAATGCTGCAATAGGGTTACAGGAGCTAAAGATCCCCTGTGTCAGGAATGAAACCCAAGAGGAAATATATAAATACAAATAATTCCAGTTGTAAGCATACTATTTAAATGGAAATCCAGATTTAGTTTTATTTTTTGTCTGGCCGCCATTATTACTATGGCAGTTTCTGCAGCTCGAACAGTATACTTTTAATACAACATGCATTAGTTGTTAGTAGAAGATTCTCAAAGCACTATGCAATTTTCTCTTCTTTTTGAATAAGTATTTTAATGTGGAAGTAAATTGATTCATAGTATTGTTAAGCCAATTTCTTTAGGACAAGTGTTAGTGAAAGCAGCCTTTGACTCAAACCATTTCTGATAATATGTGAATGAGAAAGTCATCTTCTCCAAACTATTACATGGTAGTCTTTGCAAGATACTGTAGCAAAGGCACAGATATAGCCAGATGGTACTGTAGAAGCATTTCTGGACATACTTGTACACCAGCAGTGTTTGGTACTGTATCAGGCTGAGATGTTTGTGAATATCTTTGTTTGGAGATCTAATGCCCCTCTTCTCATAAGCCAGCATCCCTAGCTAATCTAACTTTTCAAAAAAGACTCATAAATCTGAGTCCATAGAAGCCAGCTGGCAATACCATGAAGCGCAGTCTTTTATTTCAAGCAGGATAAGACTGATGAAATTAGTCTGTTTCATTGTTAACTTTCTAGAAATTGCTTGCCTTTAGACTAATTAAAAGTGTGAAAATGGATCTCTATTCAAAAGGCACCTGTTAGAAAAGATGAACCTGAAATTTTGCAAAATTCACCAGTAACACAATAGCTTGTGTTGGGTGATTGGGTTTGTTTGTTTGGAATGTGACGTCTACTATTTAATATGGATGATAGCCAAGGTCCTGTCTCATATTCCTACTTCTAAATATCAGTCATTTGTAGATTTGACAACGGTTAGAAAAATAGAATCCAGGTGTGAAATTACTAAAGGCAGTGATTCACATTTCTGAAATATTGGCTACCTGGAAGTAATTTCAGAATATGTGAATGCCACTGCAGGTTTTTGCAGTGGAGGTAAAAATGTTTTAGGTAGTAGCTAAAAAAGCAGTTTATCTTCCTTTTGCCTTCCCAGAGCTTCCTGGAATTTAGTTTTTTGGTTTTTTTTGGTTTTTTTTTGGGTTTTTGGTGGTTTTTAGTTTTGTGTTTGGTTTTCTTGGGGGTGGTGATAGTGGCAGGTTTTTTGGTTTTGGTGTTTTTTGTGGATTTTTGGGTTTTTTAGTTTTGTTTGTGGATAGTGTGGTTATTTTGACTTAAAATTCCATGTTATTATCTAACTTGTTGCATTTTGTTGACAGTGTGCCAGTCTCTTGGGAAGGTTGGGATGCAAATTTTCTGTGGACTTACTTCAGTGCAGTTGAGAGTAGCAGTCTTGTATATAAAGGTCCATCACATACACAACCCCAGCAGGAAAAAAGAGCATCCTATGCCACCATGGTGCGATCATCTTTATGCTCTGGCTGGTCCAACTGGCATTGGCAGTTCTGTCCTCTAATTGAATGGGGATGGAACTTGCTCTCCGTATTTCTTTATTCTTCACCCTGACTGGTATGAATGAGATAGGCTGCCTTTTCAGTACTGAAAAGACCTAGTTTAGCAAGATTTTATTGAAAAGTCGTTGTGTAATTATTAGAGAAATGTGAGAGAATGTTGGATCACTTGAATATTGTCAGAGACAGGACATGTATGAATCTCCACGTCCCACTCATAGGACTGTACCACACTATCAACATTCGTAAGTTTGTCTCATCCTTTTTCTCTTTATTTCCTGGATTAGGTGTAAGTTTCTGTCATCTGTCTCTGGTAACTTGTCTTTTGTACTTCATGATAGGTAGAGAAAATATTTCTTTTACCTCCTGATACTTCAAACAATGGAGGAGAAAGCGAATCTCTGTCACACTGACTACAGTCTGTCACACCTCAGTTTTTCATGTACCTCTTTTCAGTTCAGTAGTCTCTGATTCTGTATCCGGGCAGATGCAGCATTCATTTTACACTTCCAAATGAGGTGAAATAGTCCTTGCAGTTTAGTCAAGGGATCTGTGGCGGGTGGCCTGGATTATCAGTCTTCAATTTGTTCTTCTCAACCTGTTAATGTGTGTTGCTGATAGTCGCTGATGACTCTGACAAGCTGCATCTATTGCTATTCAGCCTGATTTTGGCATCCTGGAAAAGCAATACAAGATGAATGTTTACCTTGCTCTCTCTGTTTCAAGTATCTCTGCAAAGCATGCACTGCTATAACATTTAGACTATCAGATAAACTGCTTGTTGCATTTTTTTAAGCCCTTTGGGTGTGCAAAAGAAATAGCAAGAAAAGAAATTGAAGCCTAGCAATATGTGACAATAGTTACGATGACTTCACAATATAAATACTTTCTTCTTTTAAGGACCCATAAATTGCATCAAGATAACTGTACAGTCTCCTAACTGTCTTTTGCACAGTTCAGATTGAATGCCAAGGAAAGAAAAGCAGCACAGGGTTAAAGCTGAAATACTCTTCTAAAAAATCATCCTTCCCAAATTTGCCTGAGTCTATATTCTATTAATTTAACTATCCTAAAATGTTTTGTGATATGCGCCATGCTTCTAAACTGTGTAAAGGGAGATGCTCCCCCAGGCTTTCATGGAAATCATGTTTGTAGTACATGCTCCTGTTTTCTTCTCATTCCCTTAAGCAGAAAGGCCCTCACTGGTACATTTTCATTGGCAAAAATGTATACATCATTTAAGTCATTACAGGTCGACTGCTCATTTGTTACAATAAACTATATCATCCTCGCTAGGAGGCCAAAGAGAGCCTGTAGCCATGAATATACATCTTCCTGGGGTAACTCAATTCAAAGCAGCAGCATGCCACAGTAAAGTATTACTTAATTTATACTGCTAATGTTTAACATTGATTCTGTGTGGGAAAATAAAGCCCAACACATTTTGAGAACCTACATCATTAAGGTTTAATAATTTAGACCTAGTTAATGTGATAATGAATTTACTGACAACTAAAGTGCGGTTTCAGTACTTACATTTCTAGAAATACTGACTCTGAAACTAGGTTTTTTCTAGGCAGAAAATGTATGTTATAAGATTGCTTCTGTAATTTACCCGTCCTCACTCTCTTAAACCAAAGCAAAAAATTTATCTTTAGATATGTTTACTAACTAGTGGAAAGCAATGCTTCTTTCATTCTGTACATCTAGTAAGCTATGTGCTACTAATAGGGTTTAATAGGTTTTAAAAACTTCTTAATTGATGTTAGCTAATTAATGTTTTTAAAATGTAGCAAAAAGAAAGCTGTTATTGTGGTCCCAAGTGCAGCACTTTGCTGTGAGCTCCAGACCTGCAAATAGGGAAAAGCAAACTCTCTCTGTTGCACATTTACATCTCCCCACTGCCCAGTCCCAATCAGGGCTGCTGCCACTACTATTAGGTTGGCCTGTATCACCACTGAAACTGTTTGATAGAATGATACGTAGGTCATTTCCAAAGCTCTGGTAGGGGGATGAGGTATTTATTTTTTAAATCTGATTTAGTGCAGTCCCCCTACCTCTCTCTCTGACCTTCCTATGTCACTGAGCAGACTGCAGCCATCTTCTACTGCCCCTGTGGGTGTCTTATATCAATCAGACTTCCTTTCAAATGGCTGAAATAATGGGTGTCCTCCATGCGTCCGAATGTGTCAAGGCTTCTGCGATATAACTTGAAGCAGGAGTCAGGGGCACTCAGCACCTTGTGGGAGGTACTTACTCAGCAGCTTGCTGAATTTGGCCTTGTTGCAGGATGTTTCTGAATATCCTTTGCATAGTCACCTTGATTTTCTTGTACAACACTGCTATAGGGAGGACAAAGGGAATCTGGGTGTTCTGTAGCAGGGTTTTCCCCAAATCTCTTTTCTCTCCATTTTTCTAGAAGTGACAGCAGTGGGTGTGTTTGGTTGGGGTTTGTATTGGAGGGGGCTTTTTCAAGCTTCAGTAAGTCTTGGATCTGTGATAGTCCATCACTTACTTGAAGTTTATTGTTCAAAAGCCATTATTATGTATTACCATGATCTGATGGCTATTGCCTGATGGTGTATTGGATCAGATTAGCAAGAGCATGAATCTTTACATTGGGTTTCACAGGGACACCTGTAGTTTTGGGTGCTGGTCAGAGATTTCAGTGTCCATCCTCAAAGAATTTCCAGGGGCTCAAAGTAGTGTTATGTTTTTTGATGTGTTGTAGATGTGAAACCGGGTTAATGAAGTATTTGAGTGTTCCAGTTTTGTCTGGGAGAGGACAGTTCACATTTGTCCTAGACAGACAATTATTTTGTTCCTCAAGAATGTTGTTATTATTAGCAGTATGATTGATCTGAATGTGACACCAATCACCATCCCACTCTGGGCCTGGCCATCCATACAATTTTTTACCCAGCAAGCAGTATGCCTGTCCAAGCCATGGGCTGCCAGCTTCTCCAGGAGAAAGCTGTGGGAGACAGTGTAACAAAGGCTTTGCTTAAGTCTTCAGCCTTTCTCTCATCCTCCAAGTGGGTCACCCTGTCATAGGAGGAGATGAGGATAGTCAGGTAGCACCTGCCTTTCATAAACCCAGGCTGGCTGGGCTTGCTAGCCTGGTGTCCTGCATGTGCTCTGTGGTGGCACTCCAGATCATCTGCTCTGCGACCTTCCCCTCACAATAAGGTCCCATATTGACAGACCTGTAAGTTGCCTGGATCCTCCTTCCAATCCTTCTGGATGGACAGTACATTTGCTAAATTCCACTCAACTATGACATCCTCAGTTAACTAGAACTGCTGAAAAATGATGGAAAGTACCTGAAACATTCCTTTTTGTGGCTCACCTGTTTTGTTTTGTTTTTTTCTAAAATATTACCTGTAACTGTATTTGAGGGACACTATCTGTCCTTTCCTTGTTAGAGGGAAATACCAATATGGGAGGCAAATTTTCAATGCTGTTAGATGCCCATAAATTAATTTAGTATATCTACAGTAATTTTCTAGACTCTCCTATATCATCAGACAGTGTAGTCATTTCCATTTAAGTGCTGTGGATCAGTGCTGTCTTAGTACATTGTACAAAGGCTGATTTTCTAACCAAATCTGATGTGCTTTTCTTTGCTGTTCAGGCTGTGCAAAATGTCATTGTGCAGTGCTGTCCTGATGGTGTAGGTTTCCTCTCCAATGTTATGCTCTCTGCAACCTCTTTCTATTCTGTAAAAGCTTCTTTCTTCTGATTTATTGAAATTGCCTTCCTTCTCTCATGCCATTAGGAGATCTTATTTCTGGTTGAATCTAAGCTTTTGTAGAGCTTTTATTTCTTATTTTTGTCTCCCCCAGTTTCTCTTCCTTTCACAATGCTGTTCCTTAAGTTTAGTCTGTGCCTGGTATCAACATAATGGGAGAGGTCCTTGTGAGTTGTACTGCTTGCCATGTGCCAAACCACTCCTTTACTTGCTAGGAGCTCGTGATGCAAGTAAGCCTTTTTTTTTTTCATGCTACCTTGTAAAGTAGTCATATGTTTTCTAATTTCCATCCCAAATTTTAATAAGACCAATGAAGTATTTGCTTTATCTCTCTTTCATTTCCAAACACAAACTTGGCAAATTTGGAGTATCAGTTGTCCATAAGAAGCCTTTTCCTTTTCTCACATCCAAAAGACAAAATGACTTTGGAGCTGTCTAGAAGCTGTGATGAATAAGTATTGCTGAATTTACTTTGAGTGGTTAAAAAGATTACTCCTTGCCCCAAGTCTGTAGGGCCTGATGACACAATGGAGATTGCCATGTATCTAGCCTTCAGCTGCAGTCACTCATGATCTGGTTGTTACTGGATAACACTGGGTGATGAATATTGTTGGAAAAGAATAACACAATGTTTGCTTTTCCTATTTGTATGCTTACTCTCTATAGGATGGTGCTGCCTATTTGATACTTATAACACAGAGTTATGTAGTTTGCTTTCAAAGCTGAAGACCAAATTTATGTCTCTTCTTTTATCACTGTGTATTGGAATCTACCCCTTCAAAAGCAAGGCAATTCACCTTTGGAAGTAGTGTGGAAGAATGGGGCTGTCAGATTCCTTGGTGTCTCACTGAGATTGTTCCAGATGTTGTTGATGTGTGGCTAAATGAATTTTACCTTTTTTCCTGAATTTGCTTCCTGACACTGCTGACAGCTGTTTTGTGGCTAGTTAAAAAGTGAGCCTGAGACATCTTGCTAGAACAGATCAAGTATCATTACCGTGTACAGTATTTCAAAAGGAGAAAAATTATACATTTATTTCAGCTAATTTTATATATGAGATGAATGTGCTTTTCATAATGTTACACAATGTAACAATAATAACACAGCCAAGATGGTAAATTCATTTTAATTCCAAAGAATTCATAATTGGTGACATCACCAGTGGGAGCAATTGATCTCTGCTTTCCATTTGTTCTTGACTGTTTCCACTTCAGTGAATTAAAAGAATGGGGCTGTTGGGACCCCACCCTCTGCGTGTTCATACAGGATATTATGCAAGAGCAATAGCCTTCAGAAAATTGCTCGTAATAGACAATGCATGCATTAAATAAAAAAGGCAATAGTCCCCAGCCTGACTCAATATTTTAATCCTTTTCAGGTTTTTATTATACCTGATGTCTTTTTGTTCTGTGGTAGAGCTAAGGAATAGGTGTAATTCAGTGTAGTTAAATTGCATTATTTGAAATTAATGAGTTCTGTGTTTATTCTTGTAAATTAATACAGTTTCTAATAAATCAGAAGAGAACATGCACTTGTCTATGTTGGCCTGCATATTACCTCAGTGGGAATAATTAACATCTTGTGACAGAGAAGTCATATGTCAAATCTGAGAACTTATTACCAGCCTAGTGAAAATGATGTTGCTAGTGACCTATATTGTGACCTTATTGATGTAGTTAAGTTCACTCATTCAAGATGTTCAAATCAAGTCTTGTCACTTCACAGTCCTCCCTGTTCTTCAGGAAAGGAATAATACTAATGTATCTAAAATAAAAATTAAAAATCATAGGTAGCTAATGGGGTAGACATCAATGTATAATATCTTTTGAAGTGTGAATAGTTGTTGCTCTTCCACTTCTCCCCCCATTTTAAAAAAAGAGTAGCCAAACAATTTGTGTTGTTTATGTTTTTTGCTATAATTTAGACTAGGTTAAACCATTTTTATCTGAAGGGCAAAAAAAAAATCATGGTTAAGGTGTGTGTTACCAGTAATTCTCAGTGGGTAGCACAAGATTCTTGTGCCCAACTCCTTCCTCTTCAAGGAGTGTCATGAAGTTGTTTTCAAGTCTCAAGCATTCATCTGATTATCTTGCCAAAGAAAATCACAAAAATTAAGTGTGTGTTGTGGGTCAAAGAAAAAAGTACTGTCTTGTAACTTCTTCACTGTTTCCCTAGTTTCATTAGGATTGGAAATGCTGCTGAATTAGGAGAAGTATTTAAACATTTTTTGATAGAAGCAAAAGCTGTAGAAGTCTGTAAATTGATTAAAATAACTTTTGGTCATCCTGGTTGAATTTTGCCTTTTACTAATGCTTACGTTCTGCATGCTGCAGGGCACTGGTGATAGGAGATGGACTTTTTCCTCTTTGGAAGTGAGATTAATGAGCAAGTACTCTTAAGAGTTTCCTCATACCAAGAGGAAGCTGTGCTCAAGCACAAGTAGGTTTCTCGTTAGATAGTTTTGATGAAGTGATCCAAACCTGAAAAAATGGGAAGTTTTAGGTTCCTGTGAAATAAGACAAAAATCTTAATGGGAAAAAAAAGCGCTCAAAAATGTCTTCAGTGATAATCAGAGTGTAGGTAGTCATGCTCAGTAAATTCTCATGTGGATAACTGCAAATCTCTAGATGGAGACCAAAGTGCCTCTGCTTGAAGTTGCCCATGTACTGAGAGTCTCTTGTCACATAAAGCCATTTCTGAAAAGTCTCAATCCACTAAATTCATTTGCATAGTACTGTCTGTTTTCAAGCTGCAGACATTTAGCCTTCCTTTTTTAGGTACTACTGACTTTTAAAAAAAATATTTAAATGTATGGGAAGCCTAAGGGGGAGTCCTGATTGTGCTTGGTGTGTCATGCCTGCTATAGTTTGCATGTGGTCTCATACAGGAGCAGCGAGGTGAGGATGGTGTTAGTTTAAGGTGTTTGTGTACCAACTGAAATAATCATGGCTTTTAGTAACAACTTTGTAACATACTTATCACAGTACATAGGAATGGAAAAGCACTGTTAATCATTTGAACTGCATTGTTTACTTTAAGTGCTGGTGCCTCCAAGGCTGGAAAGGTGCAGTCATTTGCATTCACCCAACTGCCATGACCAACTGTGTCTACTATAGTTGATGGCAAACTGAGCAAGAAGAGGCCACAGTGAAAGAGCCTGAGCGCTAAATAGTGGAAGATGTTTTCATAAGGGCTTTATGAGTAGCATTCCTGTGATCTCTGCTAATTTTGTAGTTGGAGATAAAAAAGAAATTGTAATTAGTACTTTTCATCCTCACTTTGATGCCTTGACTTTTCTTAAAGTTGGGCTCACATTACTGTGCTTGCTGAGTTTCTGAAGTTTTCCTTCTGGAAAATACTTCACTTTACCGTGATGCACATGAAAAAAACATTTTATTGGTGCTGCATTTCTGCTTGCAAAAAAAGTCTTCTGGTATTGCTTTGTACAATTTAATGACAGCAGGCCATATTCCAATTTTAGTTATACAAGCTGAAATCTAGAGTAGTGCTACTGAAACCTGTAAATCTTCATTTCCAGTTATTCAGCTGATAGCTGGGTACTTTTGGTGTAATATATTGGTATTGGTACTTTTATTATCATAATTTCTTAAGCATCTGCAATCTGTCTCTCCTTCTGTTCTTGTGGATGGAAGCAAATGTATTTTCTTTTTTTTCCTGACTTCTCTTTCAAAAGCCTATTTTTGAAGTGGCATTGGTACACTCATTACCATGGACATCCATTGACTTCTCTGTCTTTGAAAGTCTAATTAATTCCTTCATGTAAAACAAATGCAGTCTGTTGGGTATCTTCAGCTGGGCCCTATAAGCACCAGGCTGCAATTAGATCATGAGCAAATATCCTAAAGCAGGTGGATTGTGGCCTAGGTTCTTAGAAGTGGAAGTCTGCCAGCTTTCATCCTTCAGGTCTCTTCCCAGCTATTTTTGAGATGCAGAAATAATTGGAAAGACTCTTCAGAGAACCCTTTACTTTTCAGAGAACCATCTCTTAAAGACACCACTACAAGTATCTTTTAAAGAATCTCAGTCTCACGGTTGTCTTTTGACTGGTGTCCTGGCATATACACCATGTGCACTTTGTAGTTCTCCAGCTCCTGCTCCAGGAAAAAGTGACATTCTTTGTTGGGAAAGCACATAACACCATGGGCTAAGTTTCTTTGGAAATCAGAAGTAAGTGTTCATGCTGTTGGACTTGATTAGATTTTATCTGACAATGGTGAATTTTTTTTTTTTTTAACATCTCTATGGTCTTTGCAAACCATCGGATTTATGATGATTCTTGCTTTACTTAACCCACCCCTAGAATGGTTCAAGATCCCATGTGGAAGTTCCACTGACATTAAGGATGCCCTTCAGTGGCCCCATATTCTCTTGGACCAGGCCCCAAGATTTTTATTCAAAGTCACTAACTAAGCATAAAACAGAACTCAGAACCTGTGACTCCTAATTGTCCTCTACTCTTTTTTTAACTGGAACACCACTGTTAGGCATAATTCCTCTTCACTTCATAACAGCTCATCACCACTAATTTTCTAGTTTAAGTCCCTGGAAAATAAGGGACTTAAACTTTTCCTTCCTTCCGCCACTTCCTTCCTTCCACCACTTGCTTCCTTCCTTCCTCACAGTATTACATCTGCTTTTCAATCTGTGAAAATGAATTGTCTGACAATTTCATAGAAGTTTTTGTTCAATCATTGCTTTTTCTTGGTTCTGCAGCTAGTGTGTTTTGTGCAAATCCTACATACCTTCTAGGCTGAGAAAAACCCCCTTTTAGTCACTTTAAGAATGAAGAACTAGCATTTCCTGGCTGAAAAAGACAACTTCTGCAGTTTCAATTAAAGGAATTACTGGGATTAGGAAGACAAAGGCCCACTTCTGAAATCAGCTTTAGCAGCATTTATGAGGATCAAGTGATCACTTCAAGTTTCTCATTCTTTTCTAACTGGCTGCTTCTCATGCCCTGAAAACACTGTGCTGTGTTTGTACTGAGAATGGAAAAATATGTTCAGGCTATAGATGGTTGATGGAATAAACTTGATTGACCATATAGCTGGGGAAATGTATGTGTGTCTTATTCTTTGCAGCTGCATACAATGGTGTTCTCTGAATTTGTATGAGTTTTAAATTAACTTCTGTTATTTTTAAAGGTAATTTAATACAGGGAATAATTTTAATTTCAGAGCCAAGGCAGCTCTTCCAGTACCTGCATCTCTTGCTATAACAGCTAGCTTTACTTATATTAGCAGAGTCAGCATCATTCCAGTAGATACTATGTTAAAGTAGCAAGTCTGTCTGGTTAGCACACGAGACAGGGAAAATTGATTTCTTGTGCTACAAACTGATTCCTGTAAGACCAGCTTACATCTTTACTGTGTTAGGAAGCTCTAATGCTGACCTGCATCTTGCATGTTCTTGCTTCTTCAGCACTGTGCAACCTAATCCTCCCAGAAACGGGCTGGATATATAGGATTTAAAAATCATGGCAGATAGGTCTGTTGAGGCTTGAAGCTGTGACAAGACTGAACATGCTTAAGAAATAACAATAATAAACCCTAAAAACAAACCAAAAAAACCCCAACACAGGCTGTTAGTCACCACCTGGAGATTTTTTAAAGCAAGGATTCTGGCTGACTCATTTCTTGCTTATCATTTTGCTGCAGTTTAAGGTGTTTCCATATCTGTCTGTCCACCCCAATTCCCTTTCTAAAGGTTCCTGCTTCTACAGCCGTTTTGGTAGGCTGTCATGTGTACCCGAGTGTTATCTGTTCCATTAGACAATTGAAACTACTAAATTCAAGCACTGTGTTTGGGCTAAGGTAGCAAAAAGGAGTTGACTGAGATGTGGCATCTGCTCCCTGCTGGTGACGGGCTGGGCAGGCAGCAGCCTGTGACCCTGCAGCAACTAATGCCAGGCTGAGTGCAGCTGGAGCCAGGCATGAGCACAGCTTGACGTGGCATTGGGCACTGTAAGATCACAAGGCAGCAGCCAGGGACCCTCAGACCTGCTCAGACGAGAAGTTAAGTAACCTCAGGTATCTGCTGTCTAGCCATTAGTGTCACACGCACTGCTGCTGTTCCCTGATGTATTCCTAATCAACACCTCAGGTTTAACATTGACCAGGATACCACAAATTCTGTCATTGCCTTCCTTTCAGGGAAGATTGTTTGTAAATTTATAGTAGGAAAGGAAATATGTGTTTTCTTATACATATTAGAAAAGTAATTGATGCAAATAAGGCTTTAATGTAAGGTCTTAAAACAGCATTTTAAGAGGGGAAGGCAGATTTGTAAGCTAGGAAACGCTAAAGATTTCTAAAAAGGGGTCACGTGCACACTCCCTATGCACATACTTATATGTTTGTCAAACTGGAGTTGTCCTCAGTCTTGTAATAATCTCCTGTGTGTGGTTAAAAAAGTGCAAGGGTAAAAAATACCTTTTTTTAAAATAGCGATTTGCAACCCCAAGACCTCTCAAACTGCAGGTTGATGGATCTTAATTTAGTTACACTAACATGGCTCTCCCAGAGAAACGTGTTGTGTAATGCTTTAATCATTAATTACCATCATTCATCATGCAGCCTTCCTTTTAATGTCCATTAGCATCATATGCCACTCATGAATGCTTGTAAGTGTATAAATATGCTGGTAATCCAGCTGAGTAGGTTTACATTAACTGTAAATTATCTTTTTGACCAGTTGGTTGGCCTTCTTGGCTGATGGAGTCATCTTATTTGTAGCATTAGCAAGGAGTCTAGGAAATGAGATAGAAAATATGTGCAGGTTTGTCTTAAAAGCTAGGAGCAGCTGCTGCTTGGGGATACATTGTGAAGTGTTAGCTTGGTTGTGCCAGCATGCGTCAATATCTTTTGAGACAAAAACCTACCGTCTGTGATCCACATGGCAACAATCTTGTAGATTGCCTACCACAAGTTTGACTTAGTTTAAGCCAGTCCATTTAACACTGCAAAACTGTTTTTTAAGAAATCAAAACAAATGTAAGTGTAAACAGACTGTTTGGAAAAACACCCCAAAACAACAAAACATAGAAAACCGAAATGAAAATAGGTAAATACAAAGAAGCATGAGGGGCCCTTTCCCACAGCAGCTTGTGAAAGTCAAACAAGCATGTGCCCATGCCTATTCTTTTGTCATTTGCCTTGTATAAGTGTTATATGGGCATACTCTGTCTCCCATAGCTTTAGGAACAACATTATGTTCTGTATTGCTGCATTAATGATTCATGTGAAACATGCAAATAAAATCTAACACTTGACTACATGTCATTAGTGAGCAGTTGAGAGAACCATGACCACATGACCAACAAATACAGAAATATCAATTTTTGTTGTGTGTATAAAACATTTAGTGTGAAAGGTAGATCACTTCCTACTGACAATCAACTCCTCTTGAATTGGCACAAAAGCAATTTTTGTCACACAGTTCAAAACTGGACAGCCTTAAGAAATAACTTTCCACTATATACAGTAGTGCTTTCATGTAGTCACGCAAGATGCATTTGCTGGTTGGCACTGAATTTGACAGCTCACCAGGCAGCAGGAACTTTTCAACACAGTTCTCACCCTCTAATCTTTGTTGGTTAGATGGAGCATCTTTGCTTGTTCCAGGATCTACTGTGGGATGCAGTTAACCACCAAAGGCTAGATCCTGATTTCTCATATGAATGCACAAGGCTTTTTATAAGAAGTGAATTTACAGTGCAATTTAAATTATTTTATCGACTATGAATGTACCAGGAAAATTGTTTAGTTCTTTGTTTCCTTTAAAAGTACTCAGTTTTGGTGATAACCTAGCCTCATGCCAGCAGGCATTCACCCATCTACAGTGCAGCCACAATTTTCACTTGACAGAATCTCTAGAAGACAAACTGACATGTTGTCACCAACACTCACAAATATTTGAGCAGTTTGATGTTTTGCTTACATGCTGAGCATCAGGTTTTACATAAAACTCCACTAACTAGGGGTCTGTGTCTCTCAGCTAGTGTCAGATCCTGGCCATGCTGAAGCTGATCACAGGACTTAGAGGGAAGAGCTGTGTGAGAATATCAGCTCCATTGAATAAGGTTTGTGAGTTTATCAGAAATTCAAAAGTTGAATCAGCTAAGTTATCATTTCCAAGCAAAGCTCTTTGGGTTTGTAGAGCCCTTTTTTTTTTTTTAACCTGGATAACATGAGCACTGGGGTCATTCTTATTTAACTTCTGAGGCACCTGTATCATGGCCTTCTTGAGAGGAATTTTTTTTCCTCAGTTCAACTCATCAGAGATCTGAATCTCTGTATGTCTCCCACCTTTATTTCTGTGCTCTCTGGGGTTTTAATTGTGTTTTTTTTGTGGTTTTTTTTTGTTTTGTTTTGAAGGGGGTTTTTTTGTGTGTTTTTTTTTTTTTTTTCCTGTGATCTGATAGTGAGGCGGAGTGCCGGGGAAGATACAGAACTTCTCTTTCACCAGGCACAAAGAGGAGGTTGTACAAACTTTTTCTGCCAGAGCAGAAAACTTGTATCTCCTCTTTCATTGATATGGCAACTGTTACTATCATTAGATTCACTGACGGGGAAGGGCGGTGGGGGAAGAAACACACGCAGGTTGGATTTTTTTTCTTTTTTTTTTTTTTTTCTTTTTTTTTCTTTTTTTTTTTTTTTTAGGGCCAGGCAACACCTGCTGTCTTCAGAGAAGGCCGCAGGTTTGTTGGAGGCAGAAATGCTAATTTGCTGTTTTCAGCAAAAGTGGGGCACAGGAAGACTTTCTCTTCCTGATCAGCTTTGTGTCCCCACTGTTGTAGAACCCTGTCTGTCATACCCTCATTGTATTTAGAGCATAGAATCTAGAGCAGTAGTATGGCTCTAGCAAAACTGCAGTATGGCCATAGCAAAACTAATTTTTTTCTTAAAGGGTCCTGTGCAGTCTGTTGAATTGGTGACTTCTTGCTCACCACCACTGATGGTATAAACCTACTCCCTTCCTTGTATGTGGTATGCTACACTGAGCCTGGTAAGGGAATTTTCCCCTTTGCTTTGGACTATGGAGACTTCCAATTCAATCAAATGCACAATGACAAGGAGTCCAACCACAGTCCCTGGAGCCATGTTAATTACTCATTTAATTCAGGGGTAGAAAGGTCCAACAATGAATTATAACAATATCCAAATTGTAGTTTTCCAGTTGAAAGTGTAAGTGGGACCATGGGACTGTGTCAACAATTACCTTAAGAAAGGAAAAAAACCTGGAGTGTTCAACAGATGTCCTGACTATCCCCTTTTGGGAGAGAGCAATCCTTCCGCTTCTCTTTAGCAGACTCTGACTATTTGTTCATGCTTCTCTGGGGGCTTATTTAGTGGTTCTGGAAATATTTTAAAAGACATTTAAAATGAGTTGACAAATGTTTGACCTGTTTCAGTGTCCGTGAGCTGAGTTAAATTATGATGGTATCCTTTACGTGCAACCTAGAGGCCTGGAGTTGAAATCTGGGGAAGGCCGTAGGAATGTTAAACCCATTTCAGTGACAGTACCCAACATATGGTTTATCTGGTTGCACCATAGGAGTGAGGAAATAGTGGAGTTATGTGAAGGCTTTGGGTACAACCAAACCTTTCCAACAAATATGCTGTAGCTGCCACTGGGTTCCTGCTATTTTCCCAGCCACCTGAATCTCTCTGCTTGCAGTTTCCAGAAGGGAAGAGAAGCACAATCTCTACATATAGGGGGGAAATAATGATGCTACTGCATCAGGTACTCTTTCATCTGTAATACTACCTGGCTTGTTAAAAGTATATGTATTAAAAATAAATCAACCAAAATTGGTTACTGATTAGGCTGAGGTGTTTGATGTGCTTTGTCCTTGGCATTCTTGGTTGGAAATCTTTTTTTTTTTTTTTTTTTTTTTTTTTTTTTTTTTTTGTGGCACCATATATACCTAGTGCCAAACTGTCTTCTCTTCTCTTGCCTGGCAGATTTGTTTATCTACCTCTTGACCTGTTCATCTCACTGCTCCTAGACCATCTTTGGGTGTGTTATGCTGACTTTTTAAATTATTTTGGTTTTCCCTCCTCAGCTATTCTGGCAGGCACCATATATGTACCTTTGTGTCTGAAACCTCTGTCCTTTCTTCAGTGTATTGTCTGTTCTGTTCAGACTTATCTCTTGATTTCTCTAGCCAAGAATGTTCCTGAGCCTGGGTCTCCTGTTTCCTTTCTATTTTCACACATAACTTCTCTTCAGTTGTAGCTACCACTCACTGATGAACTCAGGGGCATCATGAATAGCAGGGAAGCAGGTCTTACCTGAATTGGTGGATTTCCAGGAGAATGTCAGCAGTTTGTACAATGGGTCACCATTCTGTCCAGATGAGGTTTCTTACCTATTTAAATGTAACTTATTGGAGGAAAAAAAAATCTAGTATATAGTTAAACTAAGCCTATCTTTGCCTGCTTTGTCTTTATTCTCCTTATTTTATACGTTTCTTCTGTGTAAGTGAAAGAATGAACATTGTGGTAGACAAAGCCTGAGACAGGCAGCAGTTGCTCCTTATAGGAACCCAAGTTAAACTTGCTCAAATATGACTACCTGCAGTTAATGTCATAAAATTATACTTAAAGGTCTAAGTCTCCTGATTTTTTGGAAGATTTGAGCAGCTGCAATCCAGGTGCAGGAGATGTGTTATGAAATCATTTGAGGAAAACCAGGCACTTTAATTTAAGCCTCTAAATAAGAACTGGGGTTTTTATATTTTACGTTTTCAGATTTTGTGAATGTTTCCTGCTGTGTGTAGGTTTCAGTCTGTGTTAATACCAGGAAAAAAGTCACCTCTTCTCACCATCCTCTGCCTTCCTCTGAACAAAACCATAGAATATTGTTTGCCATGTCTGAACTGTCCTAGTGTGTTGTTTCACCTCTTTGTTTCCTCCCAACAAGGATAACTGTGACTGAAAAATGAAATGCTGCAAGATCAACTTCAGCACTAGGCTGCTAATTAATCAGTGTCTAAGGTTCACATTGTTTAGGAGAGAATCAAAAGATTATTATCTTAGACTGACCTAAACTGTGAACTTTTTAGATATTCCCTCAAAATTAAAAGTTCCCTTTCCCTCTTGGAGGCATTGAGCAGTAGCTTTTCTGGGATGTGCATTTTTCCTCCCTACTACTTGAAGCACAGATTTCTAATGTGAAAAATATTTTTGTCTTTTTTTTTTCCCCACTGCTTCAGCTGTAACAACACTGGATGTTTGCTTGGCTTGGGTGGGAAGGTGGAAAATTCTTCCAAAATTTAGAAACAGAGAGCTTTCTGATGTGTGCAGTAATCTTAAGGCAGTAAATTCTTTTTATTTGATTTTAAATGCATAATTTAGTATACAATATAAAAATGTATCCAAGAGGGAAATGAATTTTTTTTAATAACATGCTTCCCAAGGCGAGTGGCAAAACGTGTGTGTTGATGGGAAAGGGAGGGGATAAATTTATATCCTAAAGGCACGACTTGTGGTTTTGAATAAAATTGAGATTGGTGCTGCTGTTGGCTTAGTTTCTCCTAGGCAGAGATGGGTTATGCTGTTCACTGGGAATTTAAACACAGGCACATTGGGTTCACTTACAAGACTTAGATGCAGGGCTTTACTCCGCAGTTTACACTACAGAAGTTATTGACTTATCTGCAGCCCAAAAACAAAATTTGTGGACTGGAGATAACTTTTCTCTTGTCAAGAAAATTCTGTAGTCCTGTTTTGCCACCCTTGTGCACATGAGGTGCACCAGTGAGGTTCATGGCACAATTTGGGGTCATATAAGGGTGAGAGTTTTGTTTTCAGTCTGTTGCTACACAGAGTTTCTTAGACCCTGATTCATATGGCAGTGATAATCACTTTCCTTTAACATTCAACAGACTTATTAAGAAAAAGGAAAGTAAGTATTACTTTAAAACTGTGCTCGTACATCTTTCTTTGGAGTATGATTTGTTTGCATTCTATCTGGCTGCCTGCAAGAGCTTGAAAGAACATGTTGATTTTCTCACACTTTGGGTCAATTAAAACATGTGATTACAAGTGTTTGCTTCGATTTTTATAGGTAATTTTTTAAACTCATGATGCAAACTGAGATAATCACATTGATTTCAATTTAAGATTTATTTATGCTCATTTAATCAGAATCAGCAAATGGAGTCTTAATTTGAAAGCAAATTCATAATACATTTGATCTGCATGTCTTCCATTCATAATGGATTAAAAAGAAGTTCACAAAATAGCCTTGACTTTCTGAACTTAAGAGAAAAATCTGAAATCTAGACCTGTCTAGAAAGTCTGTTCTTCCTTCTAGTGTCATTCCTCTTTTCTTGCTTTTCTGATTGTTTCTATGCCATATAATTAATTCACCTTTTAATGAAATAAATATAATTTTAAAAAATATTGTTATATATATGAAACAAAAAAGAACTTCAGTTACTTTACCTCTCTTGCACGTGTAAGAGAGAAAAATTCCTGAAGTTGGTTTCCACAGTGCAGTGCATCTTAAATCCAGAGCAGCTCGCAGTTCTGGAGAGGTTGGCAGTCTAACACATCTTCATGTGCTGTCTCCAGCATGCACTGGAGTCAGGGAAAACTGCAGCCTGTGTGAATTTGCTCAGAACAGAATTGTATAATGGTGTGGCTCTTTCTAAAATGATTTAAATACAGCTGCTTCTGGCATTATTGGTCCTGTTTCAGAATGCAAGATGTAAAATATAATGAACAAATGATGGAGATAAGGCCTGCCTTCAGGGAAATGGGGCTGGAGAGCTAGTGCTACACCATGCTTGGTGTAAAGGTGATTTCCCCAGTGGTTAAAGCCCACACAGAGACACAAGAAGAATGAGCTGTGAGTCATGCTGCCTTCTAGCTACTCTAGCCTGCTAAATGGTCTCATAGGAGGCCACTATAACTAACTCAAGACATGGCATTGCCTGGGGGACTCCAGCTTGCTTTAGGGACAGCTTCAGCCAGGTGAGGTGCTGGGTGGAGCTGCCTCCTGCCCTCCAGCTGCCTTTGGCTAGTGTCAAACCCAGCCCACCAACACGGGATGTGCAGCCAGCCTGCCCTTCCTTAGCCTCCTGTGCTCAGTGGCATGAGTGCCTGTTCTTCTTATTGAGTGAATTAATTCATGGACTGGTGTTCTGTGATGTTAGAGCTAACTATTGGTCTACCTGTGAAACATGGGTAAGGTTTTATGTCCTCTCCTTTTGCGTTATTGGAATTTCTTATGGGTTTTGCAATATTGCTGCAGTGGTATTACAGACCAAATGCCAGGTGTGTACCTTCAAACAGTGGTGCCTGGGTAGCCTGATATTGCAAATACCAACTTATATGAATTACATGAAATAAGGATTAAGTTGTCTGCTGTTTTCATTGGTTTGTGAAATGGCTCTTTTCCAAGCAGTTCTTCTCTTTAAAATAACATATAAAATGTGGTTTGGGTCTAATCCTGTCTGTGTAGGGCTCTCTGTGCTTTCAAATTCAGCCATAGCAGGTGAGGGGGAAGCAGAGCCTTGTAAAACCATGTGTCTGAATTATTTTATTTGTGGCACATCCAATGTACCTTTGCTATTTTGTTCTGTGATGTCAGTTGATTGGTTTATGATGAGCTGTAATGAAATCTTATAGTCTAAATGTCTAAACTGTGCACCAGATGATGTGCTTCAGTCAAATAAGGCACCACCAGTCCTGTTCTGCCCCTGGAGCCTTGAGGCAATCTTGTCAGATGCTGCCATGTAAATACTCCTCACCAATGCCCAGCAGAGGGTGATGGTGGACAGTAGGTTGTAAATCTGTGTTGTAGCACCTCGCACAATTACCTGCAGCAATTCCTCAGGTTTTCATCATTTTAATCCACCCTTTAGAGCTATTACTTAAATGATATAGACATGAGTGATATAATTAGAATGTGCTGTATCTGCCATTAATTTATAACATATGATAGGCTTATAGATGTCATAAAAATGTATCTTGAGGATGCTGTGAACTCTGTTTAACCCTGATGTTTCAGAAAAGTTTGATTTTTATGGCTGAAGTGTTTCATCACTGCAACAAGGTCTTTCTCCTAGAAAATATGCTTAAAATGGAAATTCAATTTTCTCTTCAATCTTGATATTCTGGAATTGTTGTATGCAAAGAAATACCAAGTTTTTACTTCAAGCATTAATGTGGTTATCTTGATCTGGATTTGAATTCCACTAGATCCAGGGATCCTTTAAGGTTAGGGACAGGAAATTACTTGATAAGATGAAAGTTAAATTTATGCCTCTTGACCACATCTATGTTTTCCATAAGATTGTCACTGAAAGCTGTAGGTGATGTGAAATACTGTCCATTTGTGTATTTGTCTCCCTCTTGTGGCTAAACAAATTTTTAGGCCTTGTATTTTGAAATACCTGATTTTATTCTTTAACGGAGATTACAGAAGTGATTTTTCTATACCTATTTGTTTCTCATGGATGTTTTTCTCATGTGCTTTCAACTGATGTGTGCACCAAGCTGCCACAATAGTGGCCATCTTTTTATTTGCTGCCTAGAATTTGACATTCTCTAAAAAAATATATATTGAGTCAAGAGTTGCTGGTTTTCCAGAGAGAACTGTATTTACTTTTAGAATATTTCATGGACCTGCTTTCATCTGGTGACCCAAAATGCCAGCTAGTAAACTGGAAGAATAAACTAGGTACTTCTGTATGTGCTTTGTGAGGAGGGAAGTGCTGAATTTTCTATCAAGAGTTTGGTAGGTTGCACTGTTGGGCAAGGATGGCTGCATTAGTATGGCTCTTAAACAGTATAAAGTAAGTTGGGAGTAAAACAAGTAGGAGTTTGCCCTCTCTGCTGCTGGGAATTGAGTGTAGACTTATTTCTCAGCTTCCAGAAAAAAGATTTTTTTTGACACATTTCTAAATTAAAAGGCCAGTAAAGCTGTCAGGTCCTTGAGAATGGAGTCCCCTAACCTGAGTGAAGAAGAATTTTTAAAAGATCTTTTCCTGTTGGTTTTCAGTGAAATTGAGCAGAGATGATGTGATTGCATATCAGACAAAACAATTTTATCTTAAAAATATTATGATGTCTTGCAGAACAATCCCTAGCCAAAAGACACCTAGGGTTTTAATATGTAGCACTTTAATTTATTTACTCACAGGAAGTTAGTTTTCTCTTAGATGCTGTAACTCCACCTTTCAGTTGCTCTTCAGCAATTCTGTGATACAAGTGTCCTGCTTTGTGCCTCACTTTGCACCACAATTGCTGGTGGCAAGTCTTTGCTTGAACTTCTAGCATAGACCATGTTATTTGTATTTTAAGGGTTAGAGGTGAATTGGAGAAATTTTGTCTCTTTCAGGCCATTTGCAGCCAATGGTTTTAAAAGACTAAAGCTAAAACTTCAGATTTTCTACAGTCAAAGATGGAAACAATTCAAAACCATTGTGATGACTGGTAGAGCCAGGTGAAAAGTTGTTTGGTTTTGTTGTTTTTTTTTTTTTTCCCAAAGCTGAAAAGACTTTTCTATACTGTAAAAGCAGTTCTTAGCTTCTACACCTTGAAATTAATATGTTTGTCCTGTAAAAAGAAAAGGTGTCTCAGTGTGCCTGAGGAGATTGTCAGCTCAGCACTAAGCCTCAGCCATCAGAGGTGTGGGCACATCTTACTGAGTCTCCTCTCCAGTATGGTATAAGGTAGCTAAGCTCTCCCCAGCTGGCTGTGATGCCTAGTGTTTTCACTAGTTGCTCAGTTAGGTACTTGAATGCATTGAGATTACACTTAGATCCTAGGCTTTGGAGAGAAAGTTGGATCCAGTTCCAGCTGCAGCTAGCCCTTGTGTAAATGAAGAACTGTACCAACCTTCAGACAACTGAACACCTCCCTGCTTTGCACCAGTAAATTCCTGGCAATGAGCTTCCTATTTCATTTAGTGAAATAGCTCGTATCTCTGCAGTTACCATGCTCTGCTGCTAGACTTCTCTGGGTTTCCCCTTCACTCCACAGTTCCTTTTAAACTGTGGTATTACTCAAGAGGAGACAAGACATTTAACAAAAAAAATCTGGTTTTATTTGTCGTCCTATCAAATTCCCCTAAATCAGATTGTGGTGGAAGCACCCCAACCTTTTATAGTACTTGCTCTGTGAGATAGGGAGGAGGCAAACTCCAGCTCTAAATCTTTCTGGTGCCACCCTTGATGACAGAGAGAACAGGGTGCCAAAGTCTATTATGTGCTGAAAGGCCCCTAAGTGTTATTGTAAAGGGCTTCTGCAAACCCACCATACATTTTCATCTGAAGATTTTTAGGCTTGTGCTGCATGGGAAAAAAACTGGTGGAGTATTTGTAGTGTGTATCTGCCATATTTTCTAGTAAAGAGTTCTTTCTGAGCAGCTCTCTTTTTTAATTATATCTTAAAATGGTATTAAATGTTGGCTCTCTTCATGCCAATTGCTGTTTGGTTGTAGTCACTGCAAGAGCTCTTGCTTGTTGGTACATCAATTTTCTTTTCATCGATGCTTTGCTTTTATGTTTGGACAGGAATTTGAAAGCATATAGGCTGAAGGAGAAAATATTGCTGAGACACACAGAATGATAAATTTCCCTTCTGATACAGGAGAGTCTAAGGAGGAATATATGTTTTGTTCCTTTTAAAAAAGTTTTCCTTGCTAGATGATGTTTTGAAGCAGGAGGGGGGGAACAAATTTTTACTTTTATGTGGTGAGGCGAGGAGGGTGTATGTGTGGGTTTGTTTTTTCTGCCTCTTAAAGTCTACCTTAAAGTGGATATTTTATTACCTGCTTCTCCTGACTTACGTATATTGGTAATTGAAGGAGAGTGCTGAACTGCTGGCCTAGTGCATTATTTGTGTTTTCTGAGTCTCTGGGATCTTGAAGGAGGTGATTATCCCAACAGCTGCCTCTTGGGAAATGCAAGGGGAGAGGGGAAATTGCCTAGTTGGGTAGATGGGCTCACCTCTGAAAGGTCATGAAGAGAACAAAATGCTGATATATTGATACCTTGTGGACCCTTTCTTCCTAGCTTGACACAAAAGGGAGCTTTAAATTGAAAGAAGACTGTGCCACTGACGAAAATAGTTCACATGTATTTCTGATCTTGCCATCCAGCCAACATTCGCTTCTATAAATCCCTTCTTCCTTTTTTTTTTTTTTAATGTGACTCCTTTTCATTCTTTCTATAGATATGCAAGAGGGAATGTCATTTACTGTAATCTCAGCTTATCTTGCTTATCCTTTAAGGATGTTAATTTTGCAATATTAAATCTGAATATTGTACTACGATCATTCTTATTGGTGACCTTTTGCCTGCTTGACTAACATAGATATCACAAAAGCTGCTGTGCAGCCCTGTAACACAGGGATGATAGCTTCTAATGGGGATTATCCAAGAGCTAATACATTTCCTGGTATATTTGGTGTTTCTGAGAGTGTCCTTCACCACATATGCAGTAATTTGCATCCCAGTATCATCTGCTTGGTTTTCAGCTTGAATTATGAGCTCATAATATGCCTTCAATCACAGAAACATCTTGGATTTTATTTTAAAGGTATGTAATTTAGAGGGTTTTACTTCTTATTGAGTTTGGACAGTTATGTTTGTACTGAATTTAAGCAGGCTTGGTATGTGCTCTGTAATAAAGTCTGCTTCAGGATTTAGATATTTTACTTGCATGAGTCAAATCTTTGTTATTTTAGTCAACTCTTTTAACTTACACTCATGTTTTACCCTCACCTGTCCACTCAGGTGTGTGCCATGGAGAGTAGCCTATAACTTCATTTTGTTCAAATGCTTTGTTCTCTTGCCACCTCCTGTATGTTTGATTGCACATTACTACACTTTCAGGAGGAGGTATGCTCCCACTTCAGTCTCTTCAAGAGCCTGGTGGCAGAACAGTCTCCTCAGAGTAAGGTGCGGGTTTGAACCCTGGGCTGACTTCCCTGGTGAGTGCTTTAGCTACAGGGCTACTGTATAAGTAGCTCTTTCAGGTGTTTGTGCTCAGGGTGGAAGGAAAGTGATGCCCAAGAGCTTTAGAGGTGAGATGATGTCTCTTCTCCCTGGACCCCTCCTTCACTTAAAACATGCATCTGGACTTTGAACTAGAGTGCAGTTGCAGGCCGTTGTCAGATTCAGGATGTGCATGAGTGTTTCACCTTGTGCTTTTGTCCTTATTCTTGAGACTTTGCTCCTCAAAGTCAAATGACAGTCCCCTCAAAACTGAGGGCTCAAGTATCTGAGTAAAAAAATACAAGGGAAGAAAGATGAAGGGAGGAAGAGAAGTGTCTTTTAAAAAGACATGATATTCCTGTTTATTCAGAGAGGGGCATGCATGTAGTCAAGATGTAGAGAAAACAATTTCCATATTATCAAGGGACAGCCTCCAAAACACAACATTCAGGAATAATTACGAAGTTCAATGTCAGCTGTAGGGAAAACTTATTTTGACAAGCCATGCATTTAAACCAATATAGATTATTTTCTTCCTCATGTATATTGTATAACTGAAGAGATTTTAGAAAGGGGGAACAGGGATGTGTGAAGTATGGTGGACCATAAAGCATCTTGGGATTTCAGTAATTTATGGTGAAAACAAGTGTGATTGATGGAGTTGCATATCAGCTGTAAGAAAGACCCTAAAATACCTACTGTACTTTGCTTGGAGACAGCCAGCTACAATGCACCTTGATCACATCTTGATAGCAGGTGGCCAGGAGTGAAGAAAACAGAAAGCTTTTTTCCTTTTTTAAACAGCCCCCATTTATTCACAAATTTGTGCCTGGAACAGCTTTCATGTAAATAATTTCAGCATTTATTTCAGTTCAGGTTTATTAACAAGTTTACTGATTTAAAGGGCACACTTGACATTTAGCTACAAAAATAAGAGAAGCATGCTAAGTGCTGGTTGCTTGTTTCCATTACCCCTCAGGAACACTATAGGGATCTTGATGCTTTTTAGTGAAGTCAGTGTTTAGTTCTCTGTTCCAGCAGAGGACATTCAACTGAGTAAGTGTGTAAGATAAGTTGTTCTGTACATCTAATTCTAATAGACTCAATGGGGCTGCATATTTTACAGAAGTGTGGGATTTGTCCAGTTTGCTACCTGCAGTCACTTATGCCCATCTTCCATAAAAGCAGATGAAACATTTCCCAGAGTCCAGTAGATTGCTGTGAAACAGCACAGTGGGAAAGATGCTTTGAGGAAAAAAGAATCTTATTTTCTCCTTTAAATGCCTCCAAATTAAAAGAATACATTTCTACCTGTTGTAAATGAAACCCCAAATCCTCTTGACTACTACTACGACAAATGACAGGTTTTGAATTCGTTTTAAAACAAAAAGCTTTTAAGATTTCATCTCTGGTTTCTTTATACAGTTTGTTTAATGTCACTGAGAATTAGTGCTGCTTGCACAGTGTAATTTGCATTGTAACGTTTTTGCAAATAAATTTAATTGTGAGAACTGGAAAGGTTTAAGAGAATTTGTGGGCTTATGGTAGAACAGAGAAATCTAACAAGTATTTGATTAGGATTTTCAAAGGCTTCAGTGTGAAATATCTCCTTTATATTGATATGTTTCAGGTTATAAATACTTCTCTAAAATAAGTACATTGCAGCTGATGTGTATAATATTGGACTTGGTGCAAGCTTGCATTGGCAGAGAAGTTTTTTCTTTTATCTGTTGACACTTGTTAATGTTTGCACTAATGTGTGAATGTTTGTGCCAAACAGCTGAAAAATTTTGGGAAGAAAAACACTTTGTAAGGTAATGAATTAATTTCCTTTTCTGAAATAAAAAGGATATTGGAAAACTGTCATCCCTCTTCTCTCAGCTGTGAACCTCCACACAATACTAGGGTATAGTGAAAGCAGCATCAGTGCTTGGGCCTTCTGCAGCGAGTTGCCACTGACACCACACAGCAGCAGGAGCAGCAGCAATGCCTGCAGACTGCATTGATTCCTGCACTCAGTGTGTAACTTCTCTCACAGGACCAGGATGCTGTCCCAGCTTCTGGAGTCTGTCCTACATGTACCACAGAGTAGATGAACTGTGAGAGGAAAAGGGGCTCCTTTATCTTAATAGTTTCCTTTGTGTCTTGTTACTATGGCATTGCAATCTGTTTACAATTATAAAGTGTCATTTTTCCTCTATAAGACCCCATTATATATAGCGTGTAGTGGTGAGCATGCATTATGGTGTAATTCAATTTGTAGAAGTAGCTGTATAGCTGGTGTGTCCTGTCTCCAAGTGCTGATATAGAAACCTAAATAATGGTCTCCCGTGCCTTGCTCTGGGTTTTGGATTTTTTTCTGGTTGTGTAAAGGTGTTAGCTATAAATCAGTAAGAACTATGGAAGCCAAAAGTGCTCTACTGATTTACAGATAACTGCTTCCCCGAGCAAACTGGAAAGTAAATAGGCCTCCCAGACTAAATCGTCACCTCCCAGCAAGTGCTGACACTTGTGATAAGCGGTTTCCACATGCTGCAACTCTGTTACTAACTCTGCCACCAACACTGCTTTTCTTGTATACAATTAGTATATACACACATGCAACTAATATACAGTTTGTGTACCAAAATCGTACAGGGGAATATACATGGGAAAAGTCAGTCATGTTGCTATAAAATAATTTACTTAATAGTTGAGTATCTATATTGACATACAGTTCATACAGGAATTTATTGTATTTCAGGGTGAGGATGCAAACATTCCAAAAGCTTTCTAACTGGTCTCTCTTTGTAAATTTTAAAATTTTTGTTGATTTGTGATTTAAGTATTTCTGAAATTCTGTTGAACTTGCTCTAAATTTGGGATGTCATATATTAAGATTTCAGAGTTTGGTTTAAAAGATTTGAGGGTAAAATGAGTGATGGAGAAGCAACCCTGCCATATATTTGGTGTTTGTCCTTTGACTTTTCTGCACTCAAGTATTGTAAAATGGGACATGGAACATTGTCCGTAGGTGTCCAATGGCTCTGACATAAAATGTGACAAAGCTGAAGTATCCTTATCTACGTACTAGTTTTTTATATGCTTACACTTTTTTTTAAAATTTGCTGTTACCTCCTTCTGAATTATATTCTTTCTGAGGTCATATATACACTTGGGTTTGATTGTCTTATTTTGTGGTTTCAGATGACTGTGTTTTTATTTGTTACTTTGTATTAGCTTTTACTTATTATAAATAACAAATAGCGTGTCAGTTCTCATTCCATCCCAAAATGTCTCAGCTCTAGAAAGTATTTTACTACAAAGATACTATGCAAACTAGGAAAGATCATTTGTAATGATGGAGTGTAATTGCTGGAGACTCAAACTGATATTTAAGGCACATCAACATACCAATAGATGTGGCTCTAAATGAGTGACTTGGAGCATAAGGCAATACATTTTCAGGAGAGTATGGGGGACTGTGACTACTGATGGGCTTTTAATTAGTGGATATTCCAGACAAGCCTGGAATATCCACTAATTAAAGCCTGTTATTATTGGGTGTCTAGCTGGATACAGTTTCAAACCATTCCTGCTGCATCACACCTTTCTTAAGAAGAAATTTAAAAAATTGTGTCTTTTGCTATTACTTTTTCTAAAGATCTGCCTGGATTGGGGCTTTGCTCAAGTGGAGAATTTCAAGCACTGTTTTTGGGGTGCCCTTGTAGATAAGCAGGGAGGCAGGATGCAGACTTGGTGTGAGATGTGGGTTTGTGTAACCAGATGAGCCTGGCTCCCAAGTTTGCAGCTTATCCATACAAAAAGTGCCTGCAAGGTGCTGAAAACCTATGTCAGGATTATTTAACACAGAGAACGACCATAATGAACACTCAAAACCCAAGAATGGGATCAAGCCAAATGTAGTGATATTTGGAAATTGTACACAGTCTAAAATTGTGTAAAGTATCAAAATTTTCATCCTGCTTCTGGGGCGGTAGGCCTGCGTTGCAGTCCCTGCCATCCATCAATCTTTTTGTTTTTCCTAAAAAGGAAATTTGCACTTAAACCACCCATGACTAGAGGTTAACTTACAGTTCAGCCCATGGCTCTGTCACTGTGCATTTGTTCACTGACCACAGCTGGCCAATCATGTCCTGCTGGGGTGCTGCAGTCCCTCTAGCTGGCTGTGATTTAAGTTTCCTAAATATGAAAGTAAAATACTAAAGTAATAACCTCAGAGTATAAAATATATTACTTTCATAGTAGAAGATCTAGCCCTTCTTAGTGTATGTTTCATGTCTGTGCCTGTGTCTGGTCACAACAATTGTATGTTTTATAGAGTGAATTATTTATCCACAGATTGTGTTTTCAATATAAATATTTCTGTTTCCTATTCAGCTCCACTGTTGTTTGTGGTCTACTGTTCTTTGTGATGCCACTTGGCCAAAGATGTTTTGTTCACTATATAACTTCATGTGGAACAGATGAATGGACCACATCTATGACAAGTCAGTTGGTGTTTTTGTGGGAGCACTAATGTAAAGAGATGCTTTGTACAATAATTGGAAGTAGGAGTAACAGATGTGAGGCCGTGTCCCCAGCACGAATGGTATTTAGCTTCCTGCTAAGTTAATAGTCTGTCTGTCTAAGAGTCTTGAGCCATTCCTTTTTGTCCTATTGTTTTTCCCTTCTCTATCATTTCTCTTCCTCTCATTTTGTCACTGAGTTAAATTAAGAATTAGCTATCAAAGTTATTTTTGTTTCCCTTCCAGAGTCCCTTCTATTAGCATCTCCCATGCCCTACAAATGTAATCTGATGTTGCTTCTTGGTGTGTACTTACATGCACTCTCTCCCTGTGTGACTTAGTCTTTTGATACTTAACGCATCTACAGCATTTGCTTTACCACGGAAATCCATCTTCCACGCTCCCTAGTACCCTCAGAGGAAAGGAGATTGTGGTCATACTTGTGTGTCCTTGAAACACTGACTCCACCTTTCTATTAAATTCTTCCAGGTGCAGAAGATAGATTTTATATTGGCAGGATTTAGCTCTCCTATCAATGTCTCTCTCAATAATTCTTTTTTAAAAGTTTAATTATGTTCACATGCAATTGCTGTAGGTGGGTATGGCGTGTGTGTAGTTTGGCTTCTCCTGCTCTCTTCTTTGCTGCTTCTTGGTTTCATTCTACAAGTCCCTCCTGGCTCTTACTTCCACCTCTCTCCTAGGTCGTACTTCCATTTGTATTCCAGAGCTTCCAAAGAAAGGAAAAATAACAGCTTAGTGAGGTTAATAATGCCATAAGAAGGACAAATATCCTGATTATAGGAGGAGGGAGGGGTTTAAAGCTGCCCTCCTATAGGAAAGGCAGCTGGTACAAGAAGATGTTGTATGCCTGTTCAATCCTGTGCGATGCTGTAGACTTCAGCTTGTACTTAAGCCCAACTCTGCTTTTCTTTTTAAGTGTCTTATTGTCATTGCCAGAACAAATTTCTTAGACCAAACAGCAGTTACCAGCTCTGCAATCCTCTTAAACCCCTGTTTAGCTTTTCATAGACAGCGTCTCCATAAGATTTCTGCAGTTCTGGCATTGAATCAATACTTTTTATGAGTGCTCCCATTCCAGATGGACCACTGAAGGCAAATGTTTCTTGAGATTTAAGATTATTACTTTGAATATCAGGTGCTACGTGTACCTGAACAGAAAGGATTGCTCTTTGTTTTCTCATTTACATATAGTTCAATCTGGGGTAGGTTAGTTTATCTCACATTAAAACTATTCAGTGGAATCAATGTGCAGATTCCAAACATCTGTGTCCCTGACAACAGCACACTGGTGTATCTTTCCTTGGATTGATGGCATCCTGAGGGCAGGAGAAAATGATGTTTATGATATAAACTAAACAACAGCCTTTGAAGTGATTGTTCTGCAGAAAGTACTGCAGGAAAAAGAAGAGGGAAGAAACCCCAGGTGTAGTATATTAAAAGAATCTGTGGTTTTCAGAAAGCACAGTTGCTACCCTGTCCCTTCACTCATCAATAATTACAGTATTTTCTTCTCTGCAAGATTAAGTGCCCTCCAGTAAAAGAAAAGAGTAAGATCACAAATGTAAGCCTACCCTTGTCCTTGTTTTCTAGCTGCCTGCTATGTCAGTGAAGTCAGGGCAATAGTGTATTAAGAAACACATTGGTAATCCTAAGATCAGGGCCCCATTTTGCATAGCAAGTTTTAGCAGGTCCTAATCTGGAATATAAAGTATGTCAACCTTTGAAATACCTTGTAAGTCATTACACAAAAATGCAACATTCTTGTGATGGAAGATGGTGTATTTTGCCTCATTCTGAGTTGCAAGGGACAGCTTCACCTGTTAGATATGCTACAACCAGCTCTTTTTTTTTTTTCTTGGTTTTTTTTTTTTTTTTTTAATTTTTTCCAAAATATATGTGTTTGTATGGTGAAGTTTGATACACAACAGATCTGGTCTAAATGCACTTGAGCTGTGCCTTATGTGTACTGGTATGTGAGTGCAGTACATGGACCTCGAGATATCAGAATAAAGCATCTCCCTTCTCTGATTTTAGATGACTTTTATTTTGAAGAAAAGCGATGCATTTTGCATCAATATTTGATTTTTCACAGTGATGTGTCACTATAATTTTCCTTAACAACAATGTAAGGATGCAGATTTCTGTCTTGGTGGATTGTTCTATGTGCGGAGTTGCTTCCTAATGTTATCCTGTCTTTAATCCACCAACCCTGACGGGGAAACATCACATTCCTTTTATCTGTCAGAATGAAATCCTCTTCTCTGAAGAGCTCCTGGATTTCAATTTTAGAAGAAAAGATAAAAGCAAAAACAAAGTGGGGGTAGTAATTCAGACCTTTCCTGGCTAGGATTATCGATTACCCAGTCAAATATTAGATAAGATAATTTGACTTTTGTCATTGAGATGGCATTGCAAAAGCCATCGGTATCAAAATAATTTCTTTTAAGCGCCAGAACTGTAGTGGATGAAAGAATTCTCCCCAATGATATTCTGACTCTTGTTGTTCTGGACTCTAATTTTCATTTCAGATGTATCACTATGCTAGCAAGCCGTGTGACAGCATACTTGCATTCCTCAGGAATGGTGTGCATCACTTGTTTTGAAAGGGAAGCGCACTTCAGTGCTTTCAAGTATGTTATAAACGTCAGAAAACTGGAACCATTTAATTTCATTCCTCCAGTACTTCAGGAAAGGTAAATAGTAAAAAAAAAAAAAAAAAATATTGTGTTCTGTGTTATTTTATGCCAAATTGCTATAATTCTATACTCAATTAGCTCTGTGGATCCAAACTCCAAGCATCGTGTAATTTGAACATTCTTCCAAATACCCTTGCAAAGATTCTTCTTCTTCACTTTGGAAATATAGTGTCAGCATCTGAAAAGGCTCTCTATAAGTAACTAGATTCTGAAATCACTTCACCTGGTTATTGCACTTGCTCTATTTGAGGTGGCATACCTCCTTCAGCTAGCAAAATTTCTCCCCCACCCATCCCTGTTCAATACTGTTGTTGGCCTTTGTTTTGCTGGAGTGTGGAGGCATACACTCGATGAGTTTGTCATGCTTTGTATTTTTATTATCTGCTCAGCTTACCATACAAAATTAAAGATTTTACACAATCAACAGGTGCTCTCATTAAATAAACCTTAGGGTGAAGTGATGCTCTAGAGACTGTGAGGTTTGGATGTTTGTAATTGGAACCAGAGTCAGCTCCTTGACTTTCTATAACTTGCAGTGATTCCATGTCAGAAACAGTTAGTATGGACTTTATGTAGAGATCCAGCATATGTGCAGGCCCTCTAATGAAAAATTCGTCATAGATTCATACAAGTAGAAGCCAAATTTGACTGTGACTTGAGCAGTCATGTAAATAAAAACCAAAGATGTGGCTAACATTCTGGAGGGCAACATAGCATGCTTTATTTTGAAGCTGTGAAATCCAGCCTCACGTCTGACATTTGTTACTGCTGGGACGAGAACACTCTGTTCAGGACACATGTGCAGCCACAGCTCAGGAATACCACATGCATGGTGGGGGCTAGATCCCATTGGGTTTTAAACTCCACCTGCTGAAGGGTGAGCATCCTTCACTCCTTCTAGTGTTTGCAGAAGCTAAGTCCACTCAGCATCTCACTGCTTCAGGCCTTGCATTCTCCTCTAGTGTTGGAAAATGTGAGAGGGATAGAGATTTCAGGTAGTAAATGTCTCATTTCCAAGCCCCCTTTTCATTTCCCAGTCTTATTTCTATTTTACATTGATTCTGAATTTAAAAAAAACCTAAACAGACCCCAAAAATAGAAGCAGCAGCCTTTTTCTACAGGTGTTGCTCCATTTCCAGCACAGAGTTTGAACTGTAGGACTGCACTTAGAAATATTATAGAACTAAGTATCTTTTAGGCTGAAGTGGAATTCAGAGGATTTTGGCACCTGCTTTTCCTGAATATGACTATCTTGGATTGAATTTTGTAAGACTTCTTCTTTGGGATTGCATCCCACACCCAACTGTTAAACTGTATTAGGTCCAAATAAAATTTTTAAACAGTTAACATGGAAATAATTGTACTGGGAAACAGAAATCTGACATTTACTTTACTATGATTAGATAGTATTTTTCAGTTTGTATATCTTCTTTTCTGTCAGCTTGGATAGAACTTCTGCAGTAGAAATACTAGAAGAAACTAATGAGCGTATGTTCTATGTTCTATTGCTTTATATTGGCGTTAATATATTTTTGTTGTTATATGTTTATACATTTGTACTTCTATATTTTCTGTTACTATAAATTTTATTTTCTAGTATTGTTGCACTAAAAAATATCATAAATTGATATTTTTCCTTATGTTGCTGATTTGTAATTCCTGGAGTTAGTGTACCCCTAGCAACGCAGGCTTCATTTATACCTGTTATGAAATCTGCCTCTTGCAAAGTGGATCATCTTGAACATGTCTAGGAATTCATAGCAGAGACATGCTAGCTGTGCTCCATTTACCCCTTAGTAATCTGTAGTTTTAAAGCATCCTGAAGTCTTTGCACTCAGTAATAAACTTATGCCTCATGGCACGTGATATAAATTGAAAATTATAAAGTCATTCTGCAGAGCTGTCCTTCTTACATTCTTGACGTGCTTTATCCCCTAGAAATCCCACTTTGGTCTTTGCAGTGGAGTCTTTCTCCAATGCTACTTCATCTCACTCCAAATTACACTTCATTCTTGTAAGGTTTAGTCAGATCCTTTAATATCACTTAGATCACTGGGTAAATTTTAGGAATCACTTTATGTTATTAGGATGAGAGGCCTGAAAGACATGCAGCTGGTAGCAGGGTACCAAATAGCACTGGTAATGGCAAACAGTGCAGTAGCATTATATATATGTTTATTTGTAGTTTTGGGGCCTCCAGATATTTTCACAGATTTTTGTAGGGTATTCCCTTCATAATAAAAGCTTCTTGCATTGTCACGCTTAAATTAAAAGCATTTGGCTGAAAAGTTAGTGATGTCTAATAACTGTACAATTAAATTCCTTTTGTGCATTAGGATGAGTCTCTTTTATAAAGAGTGTGTTGAAAGGTGTGGTGATCATTCTTCTCTTACACAATTACCTTTATCTTCAAAATCTTTAGTTGGCTTTTTCAGAGCTTCAAAAGTGGTGGTATAAAATCTGTATCCTAATCAGACTAGATAATTATGCTTGCAGAGACCTATTCAGGATTAGCTGTCTGTACATGATTGAGTCCGCACTGAAGCAGGGATTGCACCTAATGGTTCACCTAAACAAAAGCACAGTATTACTGGGCAATGTTTAATTCAAATGTAGCAATCTATGGCACATCAAAGCTTGATTCAGAGTAAGAGTTATTGTTGAGACCTTTTGGAGGTTGCTAATACCAAAGAATTTCAAATTTGAAAAGTCTCAGAATTAAATCCAGCATCTGTCTTGAGAGAAGACAGCAGGAGTCATCCAGGGATAATCATAGCTAGCTTCATCACATGCTTTGAGCGCTTAGATAGGTGAACTTGAGATGAAAATGTGCTACTCACATTGTCTCTGAAGTGTGCCCAAGTCCACCAAGTGTACAGCAGCTAAGAAGACCTACTTATATTACAGTTGTGCAGCTCCTGTGGCATTGAAGCCTCAGACAGAGTCTTGCCAGGGTTTAGTAGAGATAAAGGAAGGTAGAAAATTGCATGCTTAGGCTGCAAACCATGAAAAGCCATAAGTAAACTTACACCTCTATGTCTTTTGAGCCCTTTGGTGGAAGATTTTAGGCTTTCCAGATATTTAACCTCTGCCAAGGTTAAGTCAAAGGAAGTTCACAAAGCAGAGAACCTCTCCCATCATGCACAGCAGAGTAGGAAGCCAGGTATGTGAAAGTCTGCCTGGCCACTGCGGGGATTAAAAAGACAACTTGTGTGTTGGTTGCAAAGAAAATACCCTAGGGTCCACCAGTACATGTGACCTTGTCCAAGGTTCACTATAAACTTTCCTGCCATAAATATTTTTAGGGTGATTCATACATGCAAATGACTCTAAGGCATGTCCCAACTCCCTAGGACATAGGTGAACAGTCGTGTACAAAGATGATGCTTTGTCCCATTTCCAGTGCTAGCTGGGGAGTGTTGTACTGCATTTGTTCCAGAGGCAAGCCGGCTGTACTCAGGGAGCTCTTTGGTTCATAATCAGTAGTGGCAGTGGGTTTGGATTCCCTGTAATATCATCAGGTCTTTTCAGGTATGATTTGGGTGGTTTGTTGGGTTATTTGTTTATTTGTTTGGTTTTTGTTTTGCTTTTTTTGGTTTTGGTTTTTTTGGCTTTTTTTTTTTTTTTGTTCATTCAAAGCACGAATTCTAAGTGGCTGAAAATTTGGTTTTGCTTTTGCAGTCTGGGAGCATGATACCAGGGCAAAATGTCATTTTTTTCCAAGGCAGAACTAGAAAGCCCATCTCAGTCACAATATCTTACTGGATGTGTTTGTATGGTTCTCTTTTCTTATGCTTTCTATCCCTTTCTAAACCTGTATTACCAAAACAGAAGCATGGGTATGAATAAATTTAGTCTTCCCAGCTTTGACAGACACTTAACAAACAATAGCTGGGGACTCTGGGCTCCAGGGTTTGCTGCTGCTTAGGACTTCTTGTGCACCTTTGAATTTGCTGTCCCTCCTTGAGCATGCCCATTCATCCCAGTCAATATTCATACATCATTTCCTGTCACATGTTCTCTTGTACTTCTCTAACCAGTCTGTCAGGACTTTCATCTTTCTTTTAAACTGTCTTTTGTTACTGGCTTAATGCAACAAGGAAGAGACTTTAGGGGAATGTGATTTGCAACTGCACTTGTGTAAAATCTCTTAGAGTGGCTCCTAAAAACCAGTAAAAAAGCATGTCCATTTTTTTCACATCAATAGTCACTTTAAATAGGATCAGCTTCCATGGAACTATTTCAGTGGTAAGTTGGCCCCACACTAATTTGTGTGGGTGCCTTATCTGTTTAGGGTAATGAGCATTTTGCCTCCTCAGGATGCTATGAGACCAGCATTCAGCAGTCAAGTATGGGTAGAGCTTGAAAGGAACAATTTGTCTCTGGCTGACCTGCCATGTAAGAGGTTGTCAGGGAGAAAAACTTGTGTAGCACAAATTATGCCCTTTTCAGCATCAAAAATTGTTCTGACCAACTGAAAGTAACCTTCATAAAAATGTCAGAAAATTAGTCTAGATGTATAATTCAAAATAGATTATAATTCCTGCAATATTTTATTATTTAAAAATACTGTCTAAATATATTGAAGAGCTGTTTATTCGCTGACATCAATGCTGTCTGTTCATGGGAAGTTTTCCCCCTATATTTGATAAGGTTTCTGTAAGAAACATAAATGGAAACTAAGTGAAAAGTAAAAACTAATGGCTAGTCAAAGTACTTACTTTTTTTGCCTATAGGCTTTGTTGTTTGTGTGAAGAGCACCCATTTTTACACATGCCATCATATTTGCAAGCCCATGGGTCCTGAAAAAGCCTCATCTGTAAGATACAGCACCCTGTCTTGCAGCTCCTGACAAAAACACCCACTGAAAAGACCTGCCCGCTGCATATGTGGGTCAGACTTCAGTAACCTCAAGCCCTAGGGTAATACAACATTATGTTTGTCTGAGACTTTCCCACACTGGTGCTATTTTATCACAGGAATTTCCCTCACAGCATGGCCAGCTGAAGATGGTTAGTAATATCTGTGCTTTTCCATTCCAGTGCAGACTTCTTTAGATAGTAGACACCCTAGAAATTTGATTCATTAATTTTATCAAAAATTATAATTTACTTATTTGTTTATATGTTTTAATAACAACATCTTTTCATAGTTGTAATTCTTGTGATAGAGATCCTTTATGAAAAGCCTTAGGTGGTTGCTTTGTGCCTTTTTGCTCCAGGTGCACGGCTGTATATTTTAATAGGAAGCCTCAAGACCGTTTTTCTGGTCTATGTTTTTCCGTACTTCCAACACTTCATCTGTGCTGCACACGCTGCTGACCCCATTGAAGGTTTCAATAGTGATCTCTCATCAATCACTAAAAGAAACAAGATTACCAGGTCTAAAATTCAGAGTAAATCTTGTCAAAAACATTTAATCTTATCCTGCAATCTCTGCATTTTGGAGTGCTGCTTGGAAACTATGTGTTGGGAAGAATGCAGGGCAATTTCTGAAAAGTAGCTACTATAAAATATATGGGAATCATATATTGGTTCAGGGTGCTGAATGAGTAGTGGAGGAGAAATAGGAAAGGAATGTCAATATTTTAAGTGTGTGGCTGTTAAGATGGTGCAGGTGAGTGTGCTTGTGTTCAAGCCTGTATCTTGATACACACTTCACAGGTGTGTGTCATTCTGTGAGGCTTTGTCACCCACAAATACTGTCAGTGATGGATGCAGTGCTGTGGTTACAGCTGCCTCATTTCCTAACTCCTCCTTTCCTTCATCTCTCTCCAGACCTATCTGCATCTAGAACAGATGCTAGACTAGATCTTTAGAATAGATCTGCATCTATCCCTCACAAATATTTCGAAGGTGTCTAAAATGGTTCACCAGTCTCTGTTTTCTTACAGAAACTTTCTCTGTCTGAATAAAATGCTGCACAATAATCATTTCAACCAATAACAGCTGCAGTCCAGGGATCAAAATTTGTGTTGTGAACTCCAGCATAATTTTCCAATTCCTTCAGACTGAGCAAATACTGCTGTAATTGCTTTACAGAATAAGTTGAAATAGAGGTAATTGAAGCAGTTTGCTTGGGGTTATCATGAAAGGAGCTTGTGGGCATGGGGAGAAATTTACCATATCTCCCTTTTCTGAAGTGCATATTATTACTGCAGAGTTCCAAATTAAGGAAATTCCCACCTTGCCTGATACATGTGTGACTGAGACCTAAACCTAATGCTCTTATTCTCTTGAACAAGTAGATGATATATAAAATTAAATGTGGAGGGAAAGTCTTGATGCTGGCTATTGAAATTATTTGATGATACTTAATCAGTTTCAGTGGCAGGATGTAAGTGGGCCCTTCACACTCAAAATAATCCAAGTCAGCTTGGAAAGCATCCCCTTATCACAAGGATGTTACCTTCTGGCTGGGGCTCTCCCTCTGAGCCTGTTTCTGTCAGGTGCCAGCCTTTGCTAGCCATGAACTCATTGTGCTTTCTCCTCCCCATGTGCATCTCAGCTGTGCCTGTCCCTTGCATCTTCCACTTCAGTTCTTTCACTCTCTCTCTGCCTTTCTGTTTGTTTCCTCCCCGTGAGCGTTCCCTCCTCCTAACTGCACATTCACACAGGAAAAGAAAACCATAAATTTATTGTGATATTTGAGGTCAGTGTATACTTTATGTTGGAGAAACTTCCAAAAGTGCCTCTTTCTGTCTCCTTTTTCATCTTTATAATAAGTAGCTGGTAGAATCTGCTGCAATGGTCATAATAGATAATATCTTCTATTATCCATTGTTTCAAAGCAAAAAATTGGGTTGTTAACCTGAAAAGTAACATTACAGTTGCCTCGGTCTTTTCTATATATATCATTAAAGTGAGTTCTAATGAATTGATATATTTCAAGTAATTTCAGGTAGCTGGAAAAATTACATTTATTTGAAAATTGTGAAGGTTTTTATTTCTTTTCTTGTGCATTCCCTGAAAGCTCCAGTTTTTGAACACCAACTTCAATTACTTTGTAATGCACCTAGCCTTTAATATAAGTTGAAATCAGTGATACTAAAATTCGAATGTAAGATGTTCTTAATCAGCATCTAAAAATGTGTGGTGGTACTTTGTGTGAGACCCCAACTCAGTCCCTGAAGAGAAGCCTCTCCACTTTTTTTCTAAATGGTCTCCAATTTCAGTGTTTCACTGAGGAAATGAAATATATATTATTGCTTTACCTCTGATTATTTGTAAACAGAGACTCAGGATGCAAAACTGTAGATTGGAAGAATCCTATGTTTAATTATTTGAAGCCATTTGATCTTTATCTTTTGGATCTGTGCCAAATTAATTTTTTTTCTTCTCCTACTCTGTATATGTAACACATAACATAGCAACCTAAAGTTTAGCTGCTTTGTTCCTTTTTACTTCATAACCTTTATAAGGCTTTGCAAATTAAATTTGGTCATTAAAACAGAAAAGTTTCTTGAACACAAATTATGGCCTATCTTAGAATGCATGATCTGTTTCATAGCCATTACTGTGACTAAGTGGGTTGTGTGGCAGGAGACTCAAGACTCTAGCTTAATAAATCATTGCCCGCTTGGTCAGTTTTAGGCATGAAAGAACAAAAGCATAATATAATTTCTGGTTCAACTAGAGGATTATCAAGAAAGATTTGTGAGTTGTGTGCAACCCCCTAACCTTCTGGGAAAGAAGGTATTCTGAGACTCTTATCTTCCCATGAATAAATAAAACAGCCTTGCCAATTAAAAATCCTTTATTGATAACCTGCAGATTTATTTTCTGCTATAGCTAGAACGTGGGTACCACAAGACAAAGCTGAATATCATTGTGTAGATCTCCCACAGGGAGGCAGGCAATGTGTCAAAAAGCCTGTGCTTGCTTTGCAAATGGGAAGTTTTGGAAACTGCGCACCTTCCCCGTCTGGATGGCCCTGCCATAGACTGAAACCATCTTAGTAAGAAAGCAAATAAATAACTTAGAGAAGCTCTAAGAGACATTCAGCTGAGTGATGTAGAGTTTCAAAAATGCAAAATATATATGCACAATTGAATGGGAATTTGTTTAGAAGTTAAATTAGGATCTTGAATGCATACAGGGGAATGAGGATGGTTTAATCATAGATGAATGAAGTTTAACTTATTTCAGTGTCACTCTGTGTCTCTGCTTCTAATTGTACCATATGGTATCACCTAATAAGAGCCAAGTGCAGATGCCAGTTACATCACAGTATGATATATTATAAAGCAATCAAATTTGAAGTGAAGATTTATGATGGAGCTCTTCTTTATTAAAATCAAGCAAACAAAAAAGCCATCTGATCTGTTACAGTCACTGAATAGGCCTCTGTCTTAAAGCTCCTGTTCCAAAGATGTTCCTTGGTGCACATCCTTCATCCCTAGAAAGCCTCATATGGGGTTAAGAGCTGAGGGAAGTGCTCCAGAGGTTAGGCCTACCTTTGTGCTGTGGCCAAAATTCTTTGCTCAGGAAGAACAGAGTGGCAATGTCCTGAATGAGCTGAGAGGCTGAACCCTGCTGGTGTGCTGCTGATGGAGCTGGAGTGCCTGATATACCAATGCTTCTGGTAAGTGAATTTAGGAGCCCCACTTTGAGATTATCATTTTCTCTTCCCTACCCAGACATCTATTGCTACATGTTAAGGAGGTGGAAAAGACCATTTACTAATTTAATTTTAAACCCTGTGTAACCCCAGGTAGAGTGTCTTGTTTTGGGCACTAGATTTGAACGTGTGACTGTGAATATTTTTGAGGAGATACTTACTGACAAAACCCCAAAAAGTGAAGGGGAATAGGGGAATCCTTTGCCTACTTTCATGTCTGGATCATACTATGTTGTTCTAGAAAACTTAGACTAACTTGAAAATTAAATTGGGTGCCAGTACGCTTCCTTATCCTGCCTGTGTATACATCATCATTAAAAATGAATAACTCGATCAGTAAGGTACTGTTTTTTTCCTACATTGTCTTCTCATTATTTACATCCAAAAGTCACAGTTGTATTTCAGTCACAGTAATTCCTCAGAAGCTGCAAAACTGTCATTTTTTTCCCCTGCTTTGTTACAGGACCGGTGGTGAAATTCACATTGGTTTTGCTTCACTTTCAGCATAACTCTCTATTTATTTCCTTATTAATATCTCCAAATGACTACCAAAGCCTTTAGAAATACCATAATGATAAAACGTTGGCACTTGTTCCTGTGTTCAGAGAGAAGGCTTTACAGTTGATGTTAATTTGCTTGAAATGGTATTCGACTCAAAATAACGTGGTTACAATCTTGGTTAAAGAATCGCTACTTGCAAAAAATTTCCAGTAAGTTTGAATTTTAGTGATCTATTCAGTCATGAAGAATTACTCTTTAGAAGAGCTAATCTGATACTATTTGAAACAATTTATCATTCAAAATCAGGGCAATATCCTGCTGGAATGCCAGGAGGACATCAGCATTCATCTGCAAACAGGATTCCAACAGTAATTTCTGCTGTTTGCCAGTTAGGGAAGCTTTAAAATAACAGTCACCAGGAATAATCTGCAGGTGAAGAAACTGAAACACATGTGCTTTCTGACTGTAATTTGACCTGTGTGCAAGCATGTAAATCTCCTATTATTCCCAAACTGAATAATCCTTGGATAAAACCAAAGCCATGGAGCGGAAATAATAGTCAGAAGTATGTAGCACTGACAGTACGCAGAGCTTGCTCTTCTTCTCTGGCTTTTGTTGCATGGCTTGCTGAGCGAGGGCTGAAATAAAACAGTTCCACGAGAGTGTGTGAATCTTCAAGTACAACAGAATGATCTGTCCAGACTGAAAATACTGGGAAAGATGAAACAGGAAGAAGATTAGGGTGGATGTACAGGGTCTGAGACGACACAGCAACAGTGCTTCTCTCCTGCTGAAGAGAAGTGTATGGGTTTGATCAGATGGGTTAAGCTCTGAACTGAAGGATTCCTAGCTGCTCCTCATGTCTGCCTTTGGAGACCAGGATATTCACAAAGTATTTTGTTACAAAAGTAAAGCAGTGCCCTGGCAAACTCATGCCATACGTGACATGAAACAGATCCTCCCAAGTGGAATACAGCATACATTTTCCTTTCAGATTTACCCCCAAAGAATTTTCATTGTTCCTAATAATTTAATCCAGGTTCTCTCCTCTCTCTGCATATTATTTACAGAAGTAGTTCAGTGTACAAACTTATTTGTCTACTTTCTTTTGCTGTTAAAAATTTTCATCGAAATTATTGGAGAAAGTTAAGCATAATTATTGTTCAGATTTTTGTCTGCCTTGTGAGACTACCCTGCCTGGAAAAATTCTCATGATGATTTTTCTGATAACTCTCTCTTATGGAGAGAGTTTGCTGTTGTGCTTTTGTGGCCTGGCCTATCCAGGCTCCTTGCAGACAGTGGAGAAACTGAAATTTTTCCAGAGGGGAAAATCAAAGCATCTTATGACACACCTCTTGTAAATTTCCCTCTCCAGAGACTGGTCTCTTCCATTTATTATAGGTGGAATATAAAACTTGTGTTGAAGCAGCAGTGCTGTATCCCAGTGAGATTTTTGTATAGCCATTTTTTGGTTTACTCTCTTAAAAGTTGATTTAGCTACATCTTGCCGGGACTAGCTTTGGCTATTTGTGGGAATGATTGCAAGTAGTCCAAAAAAACCACATGGAGTTCTGTCAGGTAGAGTTGCCTGTTGGAAATCTCTTATTAGGCTGTAAGGTGATGAGCGTTTGAAAAAGTCCCTGTGGCCTACTGCAGTGTGGATCCCCTGGAACAGCTGTATCTCATGAGAAGTTGTTGATCCACAGTTAAAGTGTTAGGTCTGTACTTCTGTGGGGCTGTACCATGCTTATGGGTGAAAGGAGGCCTGCTACCTAAAGAAGGTCCTTGTTAAAGACATATGCTTGACAGCTGAGTTGTCCCTAATAATCCTGCTGAAGGCACTAGCTCAACAAGAGGAAAAGCTTCAGGATGTGGCCTAAGGTAAGAAGAGGGCATTATTAATGTTGGTATTTTTAACAAGAAGGGAGCTGCCTGTTTCATGATAGCATACTTTGATTAAATTACTCATATCTGATTTTTGAGGCAACTGGAGGACATGTCTGAGTATCACTGCAGTCATGCTATCTCCCAAGCTACAATGATTCCACAATCAGAATCATGTAGCAGAACCATGGTTTGTGATTACCTCAGCAGATTCCTGGCCTTGCAGTTGAAATGGGTTTGGGCAACTTGTGATCATGTGGGCCCCTGCCTTCCTGTGCAGCCTCCTGTGGAAGTTGCATTTTTAAGCTGCCTGGATGCTGTGCCTACTGTATCCAGCTAGAAAAAACAAAGTCCTTGTGCCTATGACACCTGTATAACGAGCATTGCTCTGACTGACTGGCTTCTCCCTTCCACTTCATTTCAAGCATGTCTGGTAAAGTAATTTTCCTCTCATCACCCTGATGCTGTCACACCCACACCCTAATTGCAGCACCTTCCCATCAACTACCATGTCACCCTTATTACCACAGCAGTCCTCCATCTAGACTCTCAATGTTTTCTACCTAGCCCATTCCCCATGCACTGCTCTGTCCTCTCTCTCCCTCTAAATCTCCTGTCTGTATGCATTACTTAAAAATTTCTGCTCTTCTGTCGCCAAAATTGAAGCAACCTCATATACAGTTTTAAGATACAGGCAACAAATTCTTCAAGAGGAGGAGATAATTTGTATAGTTTGGGAAAATCCATGAGGTTTGGGTTAGTTTGCTAAGTTTTACTAATGAGAATAAATGTGTCAGTGGAATCTCATTGTGTATCTCCTCTCAAAATTCAGATTTTCTGCTATGTGTATACTTGCTAAGTTTCTGCTGTTTGCAACCACCAGGTACTAAAATCAAGAATGTTTGGTTTTCTGAAGGGCAGTTTGTTTCCAGATTTAAAGCAGCATTTTAAAATCCATTGATAGAAACTTGTTCTTGGGAAAAGACAACATGACAGTGGTGATGAAAGTACCTTTCTTTCTGATACATCAACAGTGGATTTTTTTTTCTTGGTGCATACTATTTTGAATTATTCCCATTTCACCTATTTCTCTTCCAGATGATTTTAGTTTCAAAATTACATACCTTTCTCTACTCATCACGCAACTTGAACATTTAAATGAGCTGTGGCATGCTTGTCATTAGAAGTGAAAGTGTGCTGAGTTCCATGTCTCTGCATTACCATAAATTGTTTGAGACCTCTTTGCAAAACTTGTTAAAATTGTTTTGAGGGATGTTTCCCACTGTTTGGTCTGGTTTTGGTCAGTATCTCAGTCATGGATAAGTACATTTTATTTTCTCTACACAGATGTTTTATCTGTCACATATAATGCCAATCAGATTAGGTAATTCCAGGTGATCTTGTCAGTTTGTTCTATATAAGTCTTTGCAGGACAGCCAACTGTATGGATGAAGTGCAGGAAATTCATTTGTCTTCTGTTCATTGTCATACTTGGCTGTCACAGAAAATCAGTTCTCACAATACCATATGTGCTAGACCTATTATCCTGCTCTATGCTATATCATATGTATTTCATGTCGACTCATGCTTGGTTTTCACATTTTTGATTAAGAGGAGTGACTGCATAATATGTTCTGAAGGTGTTTATCAAATTCACAGCTCCTGTCACACTAAGTCCTAAAGAAATTAAAATAAACCCTATTGGTGTGCAGTCTGAGGCTGGAAATTACTATTTACAACAGTTATTCTAACAGTAGTTTGTTCATTTTAGGAGGAAAAGGAAATCTGTAAAGTATGAAACAAGTTCTTCCTCTCTTATTTTTTAGGGTGGGCCTAATTCTTTGGAAAGTATGTTAGGAAGAGAGAGAACACGTGCAGTTTGCATTGACTTGAATTGCTCATAGGTTAGATGTTTAAGGGCAAGACTTGACAAACTACCTGTAGAAATGACAGTAAGATTATCTTAGGTGTTAGCTTTCACAGTCTGTCACAATTTCTAAAGTGACATTAAGCCAGCTCAGGTTCCTGCACAGGCGTTAATCTCACTGGGCAACTTCTGTGAGTAGGGATTCTGACTGATCATGTAATTCAATGAGAGTTGCAGAACCAGACCCTGAGAGAGAAGTGTTTTCAGCTTCCAGCTTATCCTTATACCATGTGTCTCTTCATTGTTGGGGTGTTTTTTGACCTTCAAATCATGTGTTAAAAGACCCACTTAGCTCCTGAGTACTGCTTAGGGCACAGATATCCAGAGTTCCTACTTGAATTTTGCTATTGTAATGACAATTAAGGATTATTAAGATGGGGGGAGGAATCTTAGCCTCAGTACGGTTTCTATTAATGATTTTTAACATTTGCACTGAATGGACTACATGTCTTTGAAAGATGAGCTTGTTTTGCTTTAGCATAATCCTATGATGTCACCTAAGCAGGAGAGCAGAGTTCAAGTGTCCTGTCAGCCTGCAAGCTTGCAGAGGTGATCTGTGTGTCCTTGAGTATCTTAGGAAATGATATTTTTCTGTTCTTTCCCCAGACTTGAAGCATTTCTGTTGAGGATGATCATTTAATTTTGCTCCAGAACATAGACTTCTGACTGCTGAAGTTAATGTCAATCAGGACTGATTGCTTAAAGCCAGGAATAAATGCAAGGAGCCTCTCTGCATGGTCTGGTCAGCCCTAGTAAATTGACTAACTTTTCAAATCTTTTTGCAAGAAGGAAAATCAGATTTTTCTCCTTCCCTCCTCATTCAAAAATAATGTTCTTTACAGCATGAAAAGCTGTCATGTATAACGGAGACCCTAGGTGCATGTCATCAGTGCTGGGTGGACTTATGGCAGTGAGCAGAAAAGATATGAAGAGCTTTTGTAGACAGAATAGATTAACTTATCTATTTATTGATTTTTTTTTTTTTTTTAATAGGGGAAGCATTCTAACAGTTTATTTTACAAGACCCACCAGCCCTACTGGTAAATGAGTTTATTACCCAATGTGGGAACATAGGTGTCATTTTAGCAAACTGACCAGGGCACATCTCTAGTAAAATAGCAAATGGTATGGATTACAGGAGACCTTGTGACTGGTATTGCTTAGCAACTACACGTGTTTAGATCACAGGCCTGGTGAGGTAATTCATGCTGGGGATGAATAGGTAGCATCTGACCACATAACACACACCATGTTCAAAACAACTAACCCTTTCACTGCCTTCTGGCAGCACCCTTACCTTTATTCCTATCTTTATAAAGCACTCTTAAGGATGAGAAATGTCACCTTTTCATAATTTGAAGAATGTTGTCCTTCTTCTACAAAATGGACAATGTTGTTGTTCTTCTACAAAAGTTTGTTCAGATGGAATTTCTGTTGTCTGGCTAAAATTACATAGGACATATCGCATTCAAGAGTCAATGTTGCTGTAGGAATTTTTTACTTTTTTCCTTTTCTATAGCACTCACTACATAACTACTACTACATAACAAATAGTCAGACCTACCCATGTTACCCATATGTCACAAAGATGGTACCCTTGGAATAGAAAGGCATGTTTGTGGTGTTTTCTCGTGATGCATTTTTTTCTGAGGTTTGAAAATGTTAGCAATGTGTCAGTACATTCTTATCTAAAGTTGAAAAGCTATGTTACTTTACATTATGTGGAGTCCTAAAGGACTTGACGAGGACTTTGTTCAGTGGTTTGTTGAAGACTACTGTAAGGATATAACCACATCCCCAGAACTGAGTATTATGTATGTTTCCAGTGACTTCTGGAAGAGGATATTGCCCAAATACTGTGTGAGTCTGCTTTTGTCCCAGGATGGAGGTATATGTGGTTTGTTCTTAAAAAAATAAATAATATGAAATATACCCAATCCCCTCACCAGCTTGTGTTCTTTTAAAAGCTCCCTGTATTTTCCTTGCTCTTGGCAGAGAAGTAAAAATACATTTTCAAAAACAAAATTGCACCCATTCATCCCTAACTAAGAAAAGTGTGATGTTACATAGTCCATCATCTCTATTAATATACTTAAGTGTTTAGGAAGTGTGATGGGCATCTTTGATGTCCTCTGTTTTGGAGCATTCTGAGTGCCTCGAGGCTGAGGTACGTAACTGTGAAGGTTATGACTTTCTCGAGCTCTGATTTCACTTGCAAATCAGAAACAGTCCTAATTAATAAACAGGTCTTTCAGAACAGACAAACAAATTGTATGGGATTTTGAATTTGAATACCCTTCCCTTCCCCTCCCCTCTACCCCTTTGCTAGGAAATTGTTGAAAAGTGATTTTAATTGCCTAAAATTTTATTGTTAAGCCCAGTTTTCACAGCTGGCACTGCCCTCATGCACAAAACTGCGCAAACATGGTGCTGAGATGGCAAACAGATAATTTATTTATCTCACAAATAAAAAACCCCCAGCATTAGGAGAGATTTTGCTCAGGCATGCTTTGTAAAGGGATTCTTATTTAAATCATAAGAAGAAAATCATAAACCAAATATATTCATGAAGGGTTGTAAAAATCACAGGTTACACCTGAAATTTGTAGCTTTGTTTGGAATTTGAAACTATCAGCTAAAATATTTCTGATTACATAAAGTGCACAAAGTGTTAACTAAACTAACAGCTCACATTTACACATATGTGAGCAAACTGCTGAAATGAGAACTCAGGTGTCTCCTCACTGTCCACAGACAAGGCCAGACTCTGCATGTTTTGACTCAGAAAAAGTGTCATTGTCTTCAGTACACTTTAGTTAATGTTCTTGGTCTATGATGATCACAGTAAAAATCTCACAAAATGAAGCAATGTGTGTGTGAGTTTGTGTGAGAAGTATCTGGAATTGGGCTCATCTGCAACTGTTGAAAAAGCAGTATCTTGCTCTCCAAATACTGTCCATCATTTCAGGATCTTACTGTCTTCCCAAGCCAACCTGTGCCACCACTGAGGAAATAAAGATAGAAAGGAGGGAGATCATTTTTCCTTATAGGAAGTGTGCTTTGATTGGAGCCCATCTTCTCTGAGTCTTGCTTCTTTTTCTTGATCAAAGGACTGCTCTACCTCTCCATAGAAATCCAATGTGTATTTCAGCTGACCCTCTGTTCTGCAGGGCACCCTTTGTTTCAGATCTAAATTTAACTCTGTTTCATACACAGCTTGGCTTTTCATGCTGCTGTTATAATAAATTATAGATCTGAAAGGATGATTCACCCAACAGTAAAATCTGTTATTGTTACAGCCTGGGAACATGATACTGTTTTAGAAACTGAGATTTGGGGTTTTTTAAATTCAGGAGAGCCTTAAACCTTTTCCTCTGTGATAAATCCCAGCACCTGAACAGCTCTGTAGAACTGCTGAAACAAATGAATACTACCAAGCTGGTTTGTTATCTAGACGTTGTGGAGACAGGGTTGTCTGAAATGTAAATGCAGATGGACCCCGAAAAATCATTAGCATGATTTTTTAAATGTTTTTTAAATTGATATTTTATGGCCAAGAAGGTGAATTTTTAGGGAAAGAAGAAAAGCTCACCCAAATCAATCTACGTAGGAGCCTGTTGATTGTCTAGGTACAACTTGAACAAGTAAAGAGTTGAAAGAATTCTCTACTTGCCTGTAAAAGCATCTCTGCATCCCCTGAAGGGGATGAAGGGTTCGTGGCTGCATAGCACAACCCAAGGCCCTTTCCCTCCATTTATAGCCCTCACAGTTCACAACCTTCATGTGGATACAGGGCTTGTGTGCTGAACCTCAGCTGTGCTGCCTGACTCAGCCCCTAGCCTCCGTTGGCATGTAAACTGCACCTAAATCTGAAATGTGGGTTGTTCAAGGGCTGTTAGTTTGTTGGCCTTCAAATCTCATCTGTGAGAGCTTGTTCTTAGGAGGAGTAAATAATCTGTTCTCCTTTCCATCAAGGGCAGTCCAATAGCCTTTTGCAAGGAATTTCCAGCGGTCCTTCAGAGTTCAACAGCCTTGTCCTTGTCCATAGACATTTTGGGGAGGAGTTAGAAGGTTATAGATTTTCCCATAACATGGACTTGTTTGTCTTACTAATGGAAGAATATTGTTACAGTTTACTCAGGAGGTCTGTGTGAAAATATTGAAACAAAAGTCCTGAATGCTTGCAATAAAATTATCATGATGCAAGGACTTCAGGACAGTTGGCTGCTTTACTGTTGCATTGAGTTGCTTGGTGTGTCTGTGTTCATTTCTGTTTCCTAGTTTGTGTTTATGCCTTTACTGGTTCTTATTTATCATCTTTTGTCACAGGAAACTGTTCATGTGCATTCAAATAACAGTGTAACACAAAAAGTGTCTCTAAGAAATACATACTTGTAGATGCTACATATAAGCAATACATTAAAGATGCAGGCATCATCCTAGTCTAGGTCTTTACAAATAATCCAGCGTTTGGATTGGTGTGGGGTGGCTGGGAGAGCTGTGTGTTTTTAAGTAAAAAACCCATTACATTGCAAATCTGACAGAAAGCATTGTGCTGAAGACTGGTACTAGTCATATCAGTCTCTTGACATATCTTGATGGATATGTCCCTCATTTGAAGGCTTTTTCTCTAGATGCCTTTCATAACATGATAGTAACAACACACTTTAACTTGAATTAATTTAAAAACTAATTAAAAATGTTAATTTAAATTAATCTTTTCCAGAACACCTTGAAAAATCAGTTGATCTGTGGAAAGGGAGCCAGCCAGAGACAGTGGTGAAACTATGCTTTTGATCTGAATACCCACCTAATGCAAAGGTCAGACACAGACTGCATCTGGCTGCCATCTTTTGAATGAACAATTTCAATCCTGTTCCATGTCCCCATACACCACTGCAGGGAAAATACAGAGTTAGGTTTACGTCTGAAATTCTTATCTTTTTCAAATACGAATCCTAGGTAACACATTCTGCTAACTGCACCTAATATGTAACAACAGTGTCAGAAAATGGAAGGATGAGAACAGTTCATTCACTCTGGGATTTTGTTTGTTTGATAAATGGCAGCTTGTCCAGGTGCTGTGTTAGCAATAATTTTCAATTTGATTGAATAATGAGGAAAGGAATTCATTGCTCCATTCACTCAAAGGAGGAGGCTAGCTGCTTCTCCACAAAACATGCAGGTGTTGCTCATATTCTGACTGCTATAAATTGTACAATTGAGGTTGGGGTTTCAGGAATTGAGTGGTGTGGTGGAGCAGGAAAAACAATCAGAATAAGTCTGTGGGAGGATCCTTCCCTTTTTTCTGACTGAAGAACACATTAAGTGTCTACCTAGTAAAATGTCAATTGAGATGAAAGCTTCCAAACGGCATCTCTAGTGGCAGACTGGTTTAAAGGGAAGTGTATGAGGAAATAGTAGAGGCATAGAAAGGATCATAGCTTCGCAGGCTCATTGGGGAAGAAGAAATGACAGGAGGACAAGGCCATTCTACCAAGTGGTCTAAGTGACAAACTGTTTAGATTGTCAAAAACCTATTTGGCTGTCACCCAGCACTGAAGACACAATAAAACCCATTGATGTTAATCTTGTCAAACGACCAAAAATGCTGCTTGATGTTGAGATTGCTGACCCTTTCTGGGCCTTGCTTTAATCAAAATTCGCCCAGACTCACAGATTAAAGGCTTAAGTGCACATTCGCTGGGCTACCACCAACAGACTCTCTCAGAAGTCTAGTTCTGTGTGTAGGACCTAAAACCCAGGCTTATGGATTAGAACAGAGCACATACCCTTCTAGGATATGTTAGGAAAGACAACAGCTCTTAGCCCTTCCTCATTTCTAAGTAGTGAGGTTATAATTCCAAGCCTCATATGTTCAAGGATGTAAGTTTTAAATGCAAGTTACCAAGGTCAGGGTTTGAGAAGATATATTCTAAATTGCAAAGAGAGTTGGGAAGTCAGAAGACAGAGGCTCCTCTAAACTCCCTGTTGGCAAGCTTTATTTGCTCCCTGTTGAGGATGCTGGCTTTTGGTTGCCTTACTCTCTCTGCATTCCATGAGCAGGCACTATAACAAATATTAGAATGCAAACATCCTTCACAGGCAAATCTGGCTTGCTGAGTACTTCAGAACTCATTTTTCCTTCCAACATAAACAGAGGGAGCTTTACTCCTTTCAGCTGTGATTTTTACCTCGTAACATCCTTAGTGCAGTAGAAAACAGGCGACCTGGTTGTAAATTAAGGTCAGAATTGCAGTGTGTGTATACACATGGTTTCTGCCATCAGATAAATACACAGATAAACATGTGGTAGCTATTTTAATCAATCATACCCTGGGAGCTTTGCCCACTGTGTTCCCAAGAACAGGGTGCAAGATGCATCACTCTAAAGAAATTCCACACATTGCCGCAAGTGACCCCTTACCAAAACCAGGGCTGAGAAAAACTGTAATTTCCTTATTAGAATCACATGTCATCACCTTGCCAGCTACATTCTTGAATGCTCCTCAGCTCTTTTTTTGCACTGGCTTCCCACAAGCACTGCACATAAAACCAGGATGACTCACAGCATCCTTCTGTGTCAAACAATTCTCCGAAAAGGCTGTGCTGGAGTCATTTGATGCTGTGTTTGCTAGTGCCCTGGAGGCCTCCAGGCAATCCCCAAGTCAGCTGAGTTCATGTTACCAGAGATAAGTAGTTGGCACTCAGACTGCATGCCTGCACAACTTTGACTTTTTTTTTAGTCAAAAGTAATTTTACAATTTATTTGGAAATCACATATTGCTCACCAAATATAGGAAATGGGTCGCATTGCAGTCAATATTTTCCAGGTGCCCAATGGTCAGGTCTGATTGGTGACTCATTCAGGAGCTGCTTTTGACTTTGGTTTTTCTAGCTGAGCTATTTGCAGCAAGCAGTGTTTCTGTTTGGCAGATAACCATATTACAAAAGTGAGTAAACACTAATTATTTACAGGATAGATACTTGCCCAGAGGAGCAATGATCACCAGCTTTTCTCATTTTCCCATTTTCTTCTTCTGTCTCCTCAAAATTTGGATTCTTGCCTTGTGGAAGCAAGTTTCGCAGAGTTAAAAATTGGAAAACTTTTTAACTCTGAGGGTCAAGGAAGACACAGTTTCTGGACAGCACCTTCAGGGAAGTCTGTTTTCAAAACTTTGAGGACTATATTAAAGCTGGAACTGTGAAACGTGAATTTTTTGCTTTTTTTACCTCAGATCCAAGTTTGCAAACCTCCCTTCATGCTTTGAGAAAGTTTTGCTTCAAAGGAGCTCTGAAACTCCCTTTTAGATGATGGATTGGGGTTCTCCAAAGCATAGATCTCCAGCAGAACTGCTGAAAAAGTCAGTGAACTAACTATCTGAATAAGAAGCCTTTATTTACTCAGGTCCTGTTAATCCCAGCCCACTCTCAAATGATTAGCAAGGTGTCAGCTGGAGGAAGCTGTGGTGCTCCACACGCAGTTGGCCTTGCCTGCACTTTCAAGGCATGATCAAGTGGCTTTTTCTGTGGGCCCCACAGGACTGTGTGCTATGCCTCAGCATGAGGAAGCAGAACAAGATCCTCCAAGGGAATGTACTTGTCATGGATGGGAGATGAAGTTATGCTATCCAGTCCAAAGGGGCTGGAGTGTACAAATGAAATGGCACAGAAATACACTGGTGACCACTGTATGTGCTGGCACAGCCACCAGACAGTAAAGACCGGTCGTGCAACTGGATATATTTGGCTTGGAATACATATAATACATAGGATTTAATGATCAGTCTGTACTCTTCCTTGAATCCAAACAGACACAGGCAAAGGTTAAAACTTACCTCTTTTGCAAAGAGGGTTTTTACTTTTCTGGAATCACAGCCTTCCACCTGCTGAGCTCAAATTTCTGAGTCTAAAAATGCTTTTCAAAGTCCCACCTTCAGTTTTCAGATACACTCCTAAGAATTGTCTCTCTGTATAACCACACTAACTTCCAGTGAAATTTTAATAGGCTGCTGCACAAAATGTGAATTCTATGATTATAAATCTTCTCTTGTTATCAGTAAAAAAAATTCAGAGATAAAAGATTCATGGTTTCACTGCAACTTTTACACAGAATGAATTTAAGCATTAGCTTTGCAGCTTCAGTTTCATTTAAACATTAGTGAATGCTTGCTCAGCTCTCAATAGCAAGAGGGAGTTCATCTGGACAGCATAACTTCATCTCCCATCCTGTTCTAGGAATAGGAATGCACAGCAGGAACAGAGCTTCAAGCCTAGAATCCACTCAGTACTGGAACAGCTCAGGACATAGTGACACTGGAAAAGGGAAAAATTTTTATAGGCATATTTCTCTGCTGGAACAGCTACTGCCGGCCTGAAAGCCCTGCCATTGTTTTGGAGACACTTTAGGTTACTGCCTGTAACGTCACTAAAGACAGCCCAACAGTTGGTGAAATTCTCTGTCATGTTAGATTTCCATGTTTCTCATGGTGATATCAAGTGAGAATTCAAAGAGAAAGTTGATTGACCTGTTCTGTTATTATATTGGTACAAGATATGAGTGTTATCTTTCTAGTGCACCCAAAATAATCCTTATGTTTGAAAATGAGTTACTGTGTATGACCATGCTCAAGGGCATCCCTGAGAGTGCATGAGATAGAATGAAAAAGGCATCATACATCTCCCCTTCCCATTAAGGAGACTGAGTTGCATTCTGAGCCAGAACTGTTTGCATAAGAACAGTCCAAATTATGGAAGTTATTTTGATAATGATGTTTTGATAATGATGTTGCATCTAGGCAGGCTTTGAGAATGCCCATGTCAGATACGTAAGGACTCTGGAGAATTTTTGCGTCTGTTAATACTAGAAATTCTGAGTCTACTGTCCTTGTGTTCATTAAAATGAGGCTACTATAATAGGCTAACAGTATTTCATAATAAGCAAAACTGTTTTATAAGCATGAACACAAGTCTTTGGTGTCCTTTTGTCTATAAATAACCATATTTTGCATCATGCCTTTCACCCTTTAAAAAAACCAAACAGACAAACCACAAAACAACAGCCTCCTCCCTCTCCCCCAACCAGCCAAGCCCCAAAGCTTCAATGGAGCACAAAGAAGCTCGTCTGTGCCAGCTAACCAGCTAGTTTGGTGTAGCATAAGGTGCAGGAAAGGAATGAATGTGACTTGTTGTGACTGATTAAGAGGGGCAGGGAAGGAGCATGGGGAACAATGAATGCATGCTGTGTGGAGTGTGCATAGTCCTGGAAAGTAAGAGAGTGAAATGCTGCTGAAATATTGATAGGGTGGATAGGATCTGGAATGATTGACAGCATGTGTGTGTGTCTTGGCAAGTTTAATTGGATTTGTTGGGGTAGAGGGTGGAAGAATGTGGTGCATTTCCTTTTATGGGTTTCTTTCAGTCACTTCTTTTCTTTCCTATAGAATTGACATTCAATGCATATACTTTTCATTGTCTGCATGGAAAACCTGGTCTTTATTCCCCTAAATTTTAAGGTTGAGGGAGCTGCATAGTGGAGATGAAAAGAGATGTAAAACAGCTTTCATTGCTTTTTATTTACTACTTGTCTTCACTCTTCAGTGAGCAGTCATGCCTAGTGAGAGTGGTGACTTGGAGGGGAAAGAAAAAAGTATGGAATTGAATGGTGGCTAAATGAATTTCAGTATTATGATGCCCATCATAACAGGAATTCTTCCATTAGGACTTGTGTATATGCTCTACTGAGTATTACTGTGTTTTTCTTTTCAGCTTATCATCAGTAACCAGATTCCTATCATCCTGCCACAAGATTAGAAATTGGGGCTCTATGCATGATGGTCTTAGTGAGTTATGAAGTCCAGATTCCCCAAAATGCTGAACACCCCAGTTCCCACTCAGCCTCCCAACTTCTGCTGAAACAAGTAGGTGTCTGTGGAGAGCCGCCTCAGTTGCTTTGATGATCAAAGCCTGGATTTCCAACAAGTTTCCAGACGCAGTGTATGTGGTTTTCTCTGCAAGGCTGTCTTTTAGCCTTTTCTCATTCTTCAGCATGAGTATACTGAGTTTTTAAGCAGAACTGTCGAACCATCTGTTCTGTCCCCAGTTGTGACTTCCCATTCTGGTATAAATCAGTAGTTCCTCTGATGTCAAAACTAGAAAGCGAAAAACCTATATTGATTGCTGATATCTGTAAAGTTGGGGGTTTTATGGGTTTTGGTTTACTTTATGTTGTTTACAAGACTTTTTTTGTTTTGGTTTGGGTTTTTTTTGTTCATGGATTTTGGTGTTGTAGGTCAGAGAGCTGATGCTGAGGATGGCAGTTTCCAAGGTGTTTCCAAGTGAGAACATCAATTGCTGCTGCAGGGCTCAGTGGGAGAGAAGCCTAATGTGAGTGAAGGAGCAGTGAATCCAGGAGGCCTCCCTTGTGTGATGAAGATGAGCAACTACTGATAAAGGACACTGCATCAAAAGGTAAAAATTTTCACTAGTTCCTATTCTGATTTCAGAATGACTCATTAGCCAAAGACTTGGTAATCCTTTGCAAACTTGTGATCTTTCCAAGCCTTTGTTCATATACTTCAGGGCTTTTGTTTCTTCCCTTCTTTCTGCTTCACTCTGCCCCATGAGCAAGCCTAACAGTCTGTGAAAACCGATGGGTTGGTAGCTGTGAGGAGGGAGGACTTAATGACATGTTCAGTCATCTCTGAAGAGATGAAGCCAAACATGTGTCTGGTAGCAGGATATTTTTGGAGCTGTTTGTCTATTATCAAATAACAAGTTTAATGTAATAATGTCATTACACAGCTCTAAATTCAAGGATGTGTTTTCACTGGAACACAATAGAAGCTAAGCTATCAGTCAGATAGCTCATTTTCATTGCAGTAACAGCCAGTTTCACTGGCGGAAGTATTTCTGAATTTTGTGCTTTTAGTTATTTAAGGCTGCTTTTGGTGTAAGATAAATGTGTCTTCCTGAGAACAATTAAAGACTTCTGGGGAAAAAAGAGGCAAAGTATAGGAGAACAGTCTGCTTGTTTGTTTGATCTGATTTGTTTTTATTAGTGTGTAAGCTAAATTCAATTTCTGAGTAAAATTGTTGATGCATGAAACCACGCATCATTTTTCTGCTCTGGATGTTGTACTTCCATTCTTATGAAAAACCTGCATTTCAGGGAAAAAACCCAAACAGCAGAGAGATCATTCATGAAGAGTCCACCAATATCTTTATTGCTTCACTAATCAACAAACTCTAATCACTAATCTCTGCTTGCTGCAAATTTGTTCCCATTGCACCAAATGTTAACTCTTTAATCTTAGCACCCTCTGCTGTGGACAGCTATAACAACATCATACTGATTATTCTTTATACCTTGTGTACCTCTTTTGTATCAAAGGGTTTACAAATGTAATAAAACTTGTATCAATGGAGCTACATGAATGTGAAAAATGTATTCTTTTTCTTGTGTATTCTTTGAATACAAACAAAAGGTTCTAAATTGTTGTAGATTACAGAAACCAAACCGTAGTCTTAACCTTTGCAAAATAGAAGTGTAGACGGGCAACCTTGCTTCAATCTGTAGATCAGCTCCAGGTTGGTGAGTCCACAAGAAAAAGCCTATATTTGCCATATGCACTGATCGTATCACATCTGCCTCTGGTGATACCACTTCTAAAATGTCAAAATAGACAACAAGTGAAGAGTGAGTGTAACATATCTGGGGTGCATGGGCACAGTATCAACAGCTGGACAAAAGAGTTGACTGTCCCACTTTGCTCTGCAAATTGATGCAGCCTCATCTTGACTCCTGAGGGCATAAGTATATTTAAAAAGGCATTATTAAACTTTTAGCATCCAGAGGAGGGCCACAGGATGGTGAAGTGTCTGGAGGTGAAGCCGAATGCAAAGCGGCTGAGGTCACTGGGTCTGTGCAGCCTGGACAAGAGGAGACTGAGGGCAGACCTCACTGCAGTTACAGCTTCCTCTGAGGGGAAGAGGAGGGACAGGCACTGATCTCTTCACTCTGGTGAGCAGTGACTGGATTTGAGGGAATGGCCTGAAGCTGAGGCAGGGGAGGTTTAGGTTTGATATTAGTAAAAAGTTCTCCACCAGAGGGTGGTTGGGCACTGTAACAGCTCCCCAGGGAAGTGGTCACAGCACCAGCCTGGCAGAGTTCAAGCAGTGTTTGGACAATGCTCTGAGGTTCCTGGTATAACACTTGGGGTGTTCTCTGCAGGGCCAGGAGTCAGACTCGATTATCGTGATGGGTCCCTTCCAACTCCCTGTATTCTGTGTTTCTATGATCTTAGCCTAATTTATAATAAAAATATTGCAGGGATTATACTTTAAAATCAAACTTTGTTATTGTATGTTTCCAGTAACCGGTTCAATTATTTTAATCTCCGTTACAGGGGAAGATTAGGTTTAGTTTTAGCAGAGGTACAGTCTGAAAGCTGAAGGAAGAAACTATTTCTGGAGGTAAGTTAAGAATGACAAACTCTTTTGCATTTGATTACAGACAGAAAATCTTTTTTTCCTCCTTAATGAAGTGAATTGCACCCTAGATCCTCAGTTGGAAACACTGTTTCTAGTGAACCTTTCTTCTTTCTCCTCCTTCATTTCACATTTTGAACCTTTCTCCAGCCCTTGTCAGGCTTGGAGGCCAACCTGATGGCTTTCCCAGAAGGGTGCTTCTGAAAAATGCAGTAATTTCAGAACAGACATAAGCAGTTCTCTGTACTTTCAGTGTTTTCCTTTACTTGATTAAGTATTTGATATCAACCCTCCCTTCATATTTTCTGTTTTCTAGAAAGCAGCATGTGTAACAGCAGTAAGAGTAAGAATCTGTCTTACCCTTCTCACTCCTCCAACTCCATCTGCTGATCACTCATATGAGAGCTCTAACATCAGAGCTTCTTCTGAGCATTATTGAAGATGTGGAACAGTGAAATCTTTTTTGTCAAGCCTCCAAGAGCAAATAGCAGCAGAGATGAGATTTTGAATATGTTGGTAATACTGCTCTATTGATCTCAAAACACTTTACAAGCATTAACTAATTAAGCTTTAAAACAACAAAGTATGTTTGCATTAATGACACCCATTAAGCAAATGAAGAAGTGGAGGTAAACAAGTAAACAAAGGGTGAAATGACCAGAGTCAAGTGATAAGTGAAGGTCAGAGGAAGGTCTCCTGTTTTCTATTTGTTCTGCTTTTATGTGATCTCATTGAGAAAATTTTTTCAGTGGAGCTTGCAGCCATTTTAGTTTGAAACATTTGGACATTTTATCACAATGTTGAGCTTTTTTTACAAGAATCAAGGTAATATAAAAGCTCATAAAAGTAATGAACATTTTTAGGCTCTCAGGTCCAGCTTTGAATTTCAAGAGGCAATTTCTTATAGCAGAATGAGGCCAGCAGTGGTTGTGGGCTGTTCTGTGTTGTGAGCCTTTTTGAGTTTTTGTACTTCATTTGTGTTTTTTTTCTGGTGGTGCTAGATTGACAGAAAAGTGCCTTAAGCTTCAAAATGGGAGCCCCTTCATGTGGGCTTGACGCTGATGTCATGCATCTATCCCACCCTTCCTATGGGAGGACTAAGGCCTTCTCAAGGGATTGCTCTGCTCTGGTGATCCCAGCCAGTCTGTGAGCCTCAGGGGCTGTTACAGAGTGGAATGGCTTAGAGTCAGTGGAGCAACCCTGGATTAAAATCAGTGTTAAAAAGTGGAGGATCAGGCACACAGTAAGTGAATCATGCAGGCCGGTGCTGACCCAAACAGAGGATGATGGCTTAGAGCAGGTTCCTTGGAGACATTAGGTTATCCTTGGAAAGGGAGGTCTCAGCCAAGCCTTATACTTTCTTAATGGGTTTCATTAGAGAGAAATAAAAGGAACTGGAAAAAAAGACATGTAGCTTAAAAGGGAACAGCATCGGCACAGTCTAAAATTTGTTCCATTTTTCAATAAAAGAAGCCAATGCTGCCTTGAAATTCATGTCCCTTCAAAGTTCAAGGAGGCCTGTATTGTTGGCCTGCACAGTCAGAACACTCCAGCCACTTATTGTATGTGGAATGCACTCCAGGGACTGACTGAAAAAATATGATTTAGTGAAAGCTTGTACCCAAAACACATCATTGGCCTCTGATCTCTGAACATTTAAATATTTCAAGCTTACAAGCGGACGCTGTCACGAGGACAGACCCTGATCCCTAGCTGATTCTAGAACATCTGTTGAGGCATTTACCAAGTTAATAGATTAGCTATGAGAATCAGGCAGGTGTTTTTCACCAAAGCCAGAAAACATCAAAATCAGATTGCCCTCCAAGTCTTTCAGCACAGGCAATCGAGTTAGAATGACTCATAGAGTCTAACAGATAATAAAACACACATAACATTTGCTTTAAGGTACAGGTGGGGATATTTTGTACTGCACTTAGGAGAAAGAAAAACTAACTCTATTTGGGAATAGAGTAATTGAATACAGATGGGAGGAGGCAAATGAAAGAATTTAGCAAATATCTCAGTGGAATAGCTAATGGGAACGAGACAGAATAGGAAATTAAAAATTATTCGAAGCAGATGGACCATTCTTTGAGTTTTTTAAAATTTATTAGGGCTGCGAAAAAAATGTGTCTGTTTATTTTCCACGGCCATGAAATTAATGACTTGGTGAGTTGTGCTTGTGCAATTTTATGACTGCCATGTCATTTGTCATAATTTGGGTTCTGTTTGATATGGATTTATGAATATTTCCTCCCCCCAGCATGATTTATGGGTGTTGGTCATATGTGAATTAGACTGTCACCTTTAGTATGAAAAAGTACAAATGACAGATTATAAAAAAAAAAATGCTCAAGTCCTTAGTGCTGGAAAGCAGAGTTCACAATTCCCTGCTCTGCTTCTTCATTGGAAGTTTTTGTTTGGAGCTACGATTGAATGTTTGGACTTGAGTCAAGCATATGGAAACATTGAGAGGGCTTGAATAGATCTGAACTCATCTGAACCTCACCTGTGAAACTCAGTTTGAGTCATCCTTTCCTTGTATTATGCATTGGAAAAAGAAAAAAAATCTGTATGCTACTTGCTGTAGGAACAACTGATTTACTGTACCAGAGCAGCAAGTTGGCCTTGAAAATTTGCTGTCCTGCTTCCAGTAATGGCTAGCTCTGGGTGAAGCTTCCATGAAAAGTGGAAATAATCTTACACAGTATGTTCAGTTATGCAGCACTGCATAGTTTTAATAGTGAAGTTAAAGGACATATGAAACAGGCTGGATTCCTGTAATAATAATAGTATTCTAGGTTTAAATCCAAAGCACTAACTTTTATACTAGCTGTTATCACTTCCATGAAAACTACTACTCTTTGCTATTTGTTTTGCAATGTGTAGCAGCAGCACGCACCAATTTAGGACAGAAGGAGAAGCACAGTTGCTCCTGGGTTTGAGCCACCTGACTTCAAGCATAAAACTGTGGCACCTAAGTTAGTACCTAATCACCCAAGGCTCCCCATTGATGCTGGAAAGTGATATGCACCTCCAGAGGCTAATTTAGCCCACGTGTCTTCATCCATTGAGTATGCAGGCAGAGAAAAAGAGTTCCCCTTCCTCATTTAGTTCCCCAGTTTGATCTAGAAATTCATGTGGGAGGAATTAGAGCCCAGCATGGGATGCAGCTTTAAAAACAAGAAACAATACACCTTGCATGTCAGCAATGCATTGCCAAGGATCTTGCATTCTGAACTAGTAAATGTTTCCTTTATGGGGGATACAACTGGTTCCTTCTACAGTTCTTAGGGAGCTGTGTGCTAAAGCCCATTTACTGAGGCCCAGCATTGCTTTTCCAGTGGAGGCTGATAATTCTTAATGACCATCTCTGCACTTGTGGAGAAAGGATGGTTACTTCACAGGGAGCCACCAGGGCAGTCTTGGCATGTTTTACTAGCACCTATTACCTTTAAGGCTAATTGAGTTCCTCTTTTCTTTTTGTCTTGTTTTTTTTTTTTTTTAAGCTAGTCAAGCAAGAACCTGCATTAGCAGGCCATGTCTGCTGTTGTGATGGTAGCTGAAATGCTTCACTGTGGTGATATGCAGCTGCACAGAACTGGACTAACTTGTAAAAATAAACCTGGATCACTTGTATTTGAATTAAAGAGTTAAGTCCAGTAATCTTAGAATCATAGTCATTCAGGTTGGAAAATTTAAGATCATTGAGTCCATCACTTTTACTTTGCTGACTCATCAAGAAACCTGCACAACTTTTGAAGAAAGCTTGGCTCATCAATTGTGGTACACTGATGTATCAGAAATATTCTATTTGCTTTGGCTGATGAAACTTGTATTCATCTAGCACATCTAATTAACCTATTCCCAAGCTCCAAAGCTACTTTCACAGTGTTAAAGTAGCTGTTCTTTAAGTTGTCTGGCAGTTCCAAAGTGCAAATTTTTCAGAAGACAGAAAACTGAAAAATTTCAGTTTGAGTCAAGTAAAATATTTTGTCTAAATGAAAAAAAAAAACCTGCACTGTATAAGATTTACCTATGTTTAATAAGTTCTTCCCTAACTTGAAAAATGCTTCTGAACAAGCTCCTCTTGAATATTTTTTCAGAAATAGTTTTTTAAAATTACCAGAAGTCAGTAATTTTAGTTGTTTTCCAATATTTCTGGGTTTTTTTCCCTATATGGAAATGAGAAAAATGAAGCAAAGTTGCAGAACCTTTTGTTTCAACAAGTCTGCATTTATGTCCCCCCCCTTTTTTTTTGGTCAAAGCATTGAGTCTAGATTATTTATCTTAGTTACTTTTCTATTTTTTCACTTACTGTATGAATTGTTTTGTAAATTTTGCATTATGTTTCACCATATTTTGAAGTCAGTGAACTAAAATCCTTTTCTGTAAAAACAGTTATACTAGATTTGGGGTGGAGAAAGGAGAATATGAGCTGTTGGATAACAGTAGTGCTCTCACTGAGCTTAGATTGGAGCCGTTTTGTCAGTATCTGGCACTTAAAAGGCCAACCTGCTCCTACCCTGTTACCATAAAGAAATTTGCCAGGAAGGCAGGTGTCTAACTATACAGGCAATCAGATTACAGAGCAAAGTAATCATGATTTCTGATTTTCAGCATAGGTTGCCACATTAGCACATGTACTTTGGAAGAGAGGGAGAAGTAATCAGAGCAAGATAAGGACAAGGGTGGAGATCATTTGAACCAGTACAGTTATAATAGGGCAGTAAATTTTATGTAGCTTTTATTAAACCATTTTGTTTCTTTTATACTTAAAATAGGGTAAAGCTATCTGAAAATGAGAAAATTCCTGAGTTTGCTTTCATTTGTTTTTAAGAGTTACTGAAATGTAGCAGTGTGTTTCTTGGGAGGCACCATTTGCACACACATGTCTGCAACTCTGAGCTAGTCACAGCTGCGGAGTTTCTTTAAGGCATGCATGCTTGGCTTTGACATGCTGAGATTTATGGTGAGATTTAAGTTCTTGTACCAATGGTGACGTTTCCTGAATAGTTTTCATCCAGATGGTCTCGGAGAGGATAAGGTTTAACAAGATTTATTCACTGAGAGGGGGCAATGTGAATTAAAATTACAAGGGGTACTGTATATACACTAATTCTTTGCCGTTCACTGCCTCATGAAATGTAGAAAATCCTTGCTCTTCATTCCCCTCAAACGAAGTTAAATGGAGTTGCTTCTTTCAACATACTGTTCTACTCTGAGCAGATTAGGGTTCTGGCAAACAAGTGCTATTAATTTTGGTGGGTTGGAGGAAGGGGTTACTGCCTTTAATGTCTACCCTACCACTTTGCCTCAGACTTTCACCTTAGTAGTGGAGGCAGCAGATGTAAGCAAGTGCCAGTTTATCAACTGTTACAGTTTGCAGACCATTGGCAGTTAAAATTAATGTGCTGGCTCAGAGCTCTATGGATGAGGATTGGACCATATCGCTTTCTGATGGCTCTGTTTCAGCTTCTGGTGGGGGACTGCTGCAGACAGCTGGGAGAGGTAACCTCTTAAGCCATTATCACTAAATCCAGCACAACCTCTCTGAGTGAGCTCCAAGCCTTCAGCCTTTGAGAGCCATTAGGGCTCCCCACACTGTTGGGGGTCCTGAGGCTGTATCTTCAATGGGTTACTTAAAATCAGAGGAGCACCAACAGTTGGTGCAGGCTGAGTATCTAGGCATGCTCATTCAGATTATGATAGCTGAAACTAGATTTTCTGGAAAATTATACATATTAAAACCGAAGTATTGATGTCATTTCATACTGAAACCTTGTCAGTTTTTATAAGGCTATTGACTCACAGTGAAACATTTAAGTACATGCTTAACTGCTGCAAGGTAAGTATCTTCATCAAAGAAAACTAGCAGGTATTGATGCCATACTTAAAGCTAAACAGTTTGTAAGCATTTTGTTGGGCAGAGTCAGTTTTATTGTTTTTCAGGTTTTTCTGTTTAAAATACTGTGAAGTAACTGTGGAAGGCCTGGAATTAGTGGCTTATTCAATTTCTACTTAAAAAAAAAGAAGCTGAGTTGAGGTGTTAGAGGTCAGTATCTTATATCCATTTGCCATTTTCCTGACTTGCAGGCTGAGTTTTGTCTCCATATCTAGAAGTATTGGAAGTATCTTAACTCTTAATAGTTTAGCTTCTTTAGCAGGATCGAGACATTTCTGGTTGAATATCATAATATTGAACCAAAACTCAAGTGACGTAAGGCAAATTCATCCTAGAGGAGCATTTATAGGAAAATAGAATGTCCTGCTTGATAAGAAGAAAAACATATTGACAGCATATTGCCTTTACCACTTTGAGCATGTTCAAGGTTGGTGGTTTTTTTTATCATTTTGCTTTCCTATCTCATATTATTTGCAGAAATACTTTTCATTCATTGCCTGTTACCAGTTGAGCTTGAACATAAGATCTTCACAATCAGTGATTGGTCTTGAATCCTTCAATATCTGAGTTGTCAATTTGTGAATCTTTTGTTTTTGAAGGGTAACTACTCAGTGTTTCATGAAGTTGTCTTCGTATGAAGTGCACTTCATGTTGTTTCAATTGCAGCAGTTGCAAGTACAGGTACTGAAAAATCACTAATTGCTTTTATAATAATGGGCTGGTGAGCAACTCATTTTTAAAACAATGGGAAATTAAGGGAGAAGACTTTGTGATTGTTCTTTATGTATAAGAATGGACATGAGTAAAATGTAAAAGAGTTAGTAATTATAATGAAATAGACCTCATTGTATTGTAGCAAGTAAAAAATGTGCCTCTTGCCGCAGAGCTTGCATTAATACTGTTTGAGAGAAGTAGCATCAATGCACTGTAATAGACTTTTATAAATAGGCCAGAACAGTCATCAGTCTCTGGGTTGGTGTGATAGCTGAATACAGTGAACATGAGCATCTTGACAAGCAAGTAGCAAAATCTATCAATCACTTTCAGCACGAAGATGCTGTGATAATTAGGTTTACACTGGTAATAAAATATGGATAAATAAAGTGTTCAAAGCCATGGAAAATGTAGGGTCCATAGTGAATATCCTATAAAATATAAAAGAGGGCATCACCATAAATTCATCTAGCTGTGTAGACTGAGATCATTATTCTCTTTACCCATCTTGCTATTTTTAGAATAAAATTCATGCATTTTTCAATCAGCACTGTTCAATGACAAAATCACTCCAAGGCTTAAAGCCTAGGCTGGATTCTTTTCTTGCTGTGCACATGTGCAAGGATGTTCAGTGTCCTTCTTGTTGATGGTGGCATACACAGAAGTATAGTGGCATGTTTTATTTTCTGCTAGTCACTTTTTCTTTCCAGTATTGGACCAATAAAGATTGGGGTGTGCTCTGCTTCCTTTTATGCTGCTCTGTGTGGGTGGTTAGCTCCATTTATTTCAGTGGAGTTACTCCAAATTCATGGTTTGAGGAAAAAAAAAAAAACTTTTTGGTGTAATGGCTTCTGGTGCTAATGAGTCAAAGTCTCCTAGACTGAGAAATTATGTTTCATGTGACTTCTGGGGGAAAAAAAGTCCTGATTTTTTTCTCTTCTAGGGTATTGTCACAGGCAGGATAAGCCTTTTCTAGTGGCGATTCATTGCATTTACACCAAGTTTCAATCTCTTTGTAATTGCAGGTTAATCTATACTTTAGCATAAGGAACAACATGGCCTAGTCTGAGTCACTAACCTGCCCCACCCTAGATGGCACCTGTTTTTTTTTTTTTTATTATTATTTTAAGAAAATTAGTAAATTCAGTTTATGAAAAAGTGGTAGTTTGTCAGCAATGTCTTTGTGCTCGACTGCGGCACAACCCTGCTCAGGCAGCAGCAGAGAAGGCTTCTCCTCCCAATGTGCCTCCACCCTGGCCTGTAGTGGGGGAGAGGTAGCTTTGCTTCCTATGCTTCATTTAATTCTTGGCTCTGTCTGCTGAGAATGGCAATGGAGTTGCCAGTTGTGGCATGCAGGTTTATTGCTGGGAATTGAGCCAGAGCCACCAATCCATTTTGCACAGACAGTGAACAGCAATGGTAAATACTTCTTGTTCATTACCAGCCTAAGCTGGATTTGAACTGAAGACTTGGAGGTGAAAGACTGTCTTCCATTCCTTAATCCCCTTAACATTTCAGTCTGCCTCATAAAATTTTCTGAAACCAAATGTAAACCTTGTGTATAAAATGAAATCCAGAGGAGAAAAGAAAATCCAGAGTGAAGACTGAGACTGTTTTCTTCTTCAGCAAGCTTCTTTGCTAGTAATGGCCCTGGAAAATTGTTCCCTGATTATTCTCTTGAGAGATTACTCTAATTTCTTGCTGCTGTAGATGGCCATATGATCAATTGTCATCAGTTACTGCCTGATGATGGGTCATTACTTACCGGTGCATACTTGGGGAAAAAACACATGCGACTTCCATTAGGAGGCAGAGTGCACCTACATCAAATATGAAGTATACACTAAGTTCTTATTAATAACATTTCAAGACTGTCCTCCTAAAATTCCTAGCACAGAAGCTGCCTTCATAGTGGAAGAACTGAAACTGAAAGATTTGCAGCTTACAGCCAGGCAAATGAGTATTCCCCGAAGTAAAATATCTGATTTTCAGCTGAGCATTTCCATAACAGATCAGTTTTATTGAGAAAGAAAATTAAAGCTCATACTCAGTGCTCTTTACTTCAGGATTTCCTAGCTAAATTAATTAATTTAATTTAATTAAGGTACAGCCAGTGTAAATATTTCCTTCTTGTTCCATTTCAAAATTAAGAATGCATGTATGTGCTATGGAAAATGCTGCATCTCCTGGGTGCTGTATTGGCCAGGAAGTTTGAATATCTTCAAGAATATGGAGATTATTTCAGTGAAATTTTAAAATGCATTACTTTCATATTTTCTAAACTTCCTAGTAGAAATCCAAATCAAACAGACCTTCAGCTGAGTGAACTACTGAGAACTGAACAATGTAACGCAAGCACAGTCCTACTGTGCTGAGTGGCCTTTTGAATGGATTCTGCAAGGGCAACCTCTTTCCTCTAAGGGTGAAGACAGGTTCTATCTAGATCACAGGGATTTTCATTAGGCTTTCAAAGTGAAATCTAGTAGATCAAGAGGAAGCAAGTTAGAAAAAGGTGAAATTGGAAGAAGCAGTTGTTTTTGGTCCCAGTAAACAGAAAGCATTGAAATATGGAGAGAAAGGTTTGGCTGAGATTTGGCCTTATCTAGTCATGTTGCTGTGTGTACCCATCTGGCACTGAATGACACTGGGTCTGGTGCATGGTGTTGTAAATAATTAGATATGCAAATAAGTGTTTTGTGAGTAGGATTGGTTTTCATGTTTCCCCCCCCACTTCCCCAAAGTCCCATGTCTGTGTGGAAGACCTCTTAAGAAGAAGCCTTAAGAGAAGCAAAGCAAAAAAAGAAGGCTCATCCTCTGACTTGTGCTTATTGGTATCTTTTGTGCAACCTGCCCCTAAAGGCGCTGGTGAGTAATCACAAGCACAGATTTTTATCCATGAAGAAACCAAAGACTATGTAAAAATGTGCAGATTACTGGAATAACTTTATTATAAAGTTATTTGAAATGACTAGCAGACTACTTAGTTTTAACCACCTCAAAGTCAGTTTTGAAATTCTGTAGGCATGAAAGGGTGGTCAGCTGAGCCCTCACATCTTAATGGATGCAGGTGATACTGTGATTCAGTGTGAAGAGAAGGCTGCAATTCAGAAGCTTTAAGTTGACTAGCTTGGGTTGACTTCAGTTGCTGAGCTGTGACAGTCTGAGTCCTTACCCAAGACCCTGCTGGGCCCTGCACTGCTCTCTGGATTTGAGCTAGCTGGTTTAAGCTGTTTGGAGTATGTCCCCACCTCTGGATTACAAGGGAGTTACTGCAGTGAATCAAAACTGCAAACATTTTTCTTGAAGTGTTTATCAGCTCTGGCCTGCTTTCTCATCATGAATTGGCCTTGGATGGTCACTTGTAATATGCTGTTTAACACTGGAATGTACATTCTGGGGAAGGATCGCTTTGGGAAATATCATGGTCTCTACACCTTCCAGCTTCCATGCCCTGTGCTCACTCATCTATATTTATTATGTTGCTTGGGTTAAGATGGGGAATTTTACAAAGGAAGTTTGAGCCACAATCCCACTGAAATATAGGGAGGGCTCAGTATCCCCTTAAATTATGTTATAAAATTGTAGGTAAAAGTTTTCAGACAGTTCAATTTGAAGTAATTTAGGGCTATGTAGAGGCCAGGTGGAATTACCGAGGGTTCCTAAAGTGGTCAAAGGCCTGATGTCCACTGAAAGACAAGAATTTAGGATCTTCTCTGTGTCCTCCAGTCATTAAGTTATTTCTTCAGACACTGAAGCGTGTTTTTTAAATTTGTCCTCAAGCTTACCCACCCCATTGCCCAGTGGTAACTGAAGCAGGACTGCAGTTGCCATTGCACATTCTCTCTGGCACCATCTAGTGATTCCAGAACGACTCTTCCAACCATTGCTCTTTCCCACTGCAGAACAAGACGTGCTCTCCTTAGGCAATAGCTTAAAATTCAGATCAGTGCAGATGTTGCTCTCATGAAAAGAACTCACCTTAGAGCAATGGCTGCAAAGCTTTTTGGGAGAAAGCTTTGTAGTATGGCTCTTGTACTAACAGTTTAGATTCGTAATTCAAGGTGCAAAACCGCCAAAGCACATAAAAAAATAAAATGAAGATCTTGTTATGGATATTTTGTTACATTAAGAATCAGGAATGGGTATGTGTGTGTCTGTTTTAAGACTGTCATAGTCTTTAAGCATCTTTTCTAGTCCTAATAAAATGGCTGAGAATGAAATGAGCATACTTAAATTATAGAATGATTCAGGGCATCATGTTGTTAATAATGTAGAGAAATGAGATATAAAAGCTTTTACTCAAGCATACCCTAAAGCAAATTTAAGTAGAGCACACAGCTATGATGCTGATTGTTTTCACAGGTGTTGGCACCATATGAATTAAATGAAGAAAAAAATGGTGAAACATTTATGACTCATTAGAATTATGTGGTTTTTTATCCTGTCCTAACAACTGAAAAAAGGTGTAATTTACATTTGCAGCCAAATGGCGTGAAGTAACATTATACTTTACCGACATGAAAAGAGGAGACTTCCAGATGACTACTATTCTGAACTTCTCTAGTTCTCAAATCCTGGATTTTCAGTTTCTCATGTGGACTTTTGAGAGCTAATATTATTGCCCCATTAAAACAAAAAAAAAAGTCAAAAAGGAGTATGCTAACTTGAAATCTATAGAACATGTGATTCCAAGGAACTAAGGGCCATTTGCTGGATGGAACACTTTTACAGTCAGAATATTTTTCCCTTTCATCAACAGTACACTTGATAGATCCAAAGAGACCCGCATCCATGTTTGGTTTGGTGTTTTTTTTTTTTTTTTTTTTCCTTTTTAAAATAAACTCTGCATCCTCCTTTTCCTTAATTTTTTTTTAATCAGAATTGTTTTGTTGTAGATCTTTTGTAGCTTGTTGTACATCTTAAATATTTACATGAAGGAGGTATCCTGACAGGCTGATCTATAGCAGGAAAGCAACAAATAAACAAATCCATGTCTTCAGTATTTTAGATCCTGGTTTCCTGAGCTCCTAAGTGTTTATTTTTCCTATTGTAAAAACCTGCATTGAAATACATTCAAAATGGAGTACACATGGCAGCTTTCAGGCAACATCTAATGTTTTAACAAAGCAGTAATAGTAACCTCAGCTTCCCATACACTGTGTAGTTGGCTGAAAAAGAAAGCGGCTGATTTATCAGAGCCTCCATGCTGTAAATGAGTCTTCAGAAAAAGAACATGTCGTACTTTGCAACTGAGACGTTTTGCAAACACCTAATAAACCAGAAAAAGAAAGTTTTATTGGCCTTTATGAGCACATTTTTCTCCTCTCACCAGAGCACCAAACCCAGTTTGTAATCCTACTTTCATTTATTTCATTCTCCCTTGAAATTTCTCATAGCACAAACTCGCTCAGTTTTGGCTGCCTAATTTACATCTCATGGCCTACAGTATCTCTTTAGGTGGTGAACTATTAAAAATACATTAGCCTGGTGTGGATGATAATGGGCCAAATGCTGCTGGTTTTGAAGGCAATCTGGGAAGCCTCATGCTCTCTCTCATTCTTGATAGCTGTGCAAGCAAGTTGTTTGCTTTTTCTGTCCTTGGACTTTTGAAGTTCTAGCAGCAGATGTAGGTGAGATTATTGTTCTTCTGAAAGTCTGAATTGAGAAAAGCACTCTTCTTCCCTTCCAAGCTTGCTCTAATCTTTACTGTTACCCTTATTTCTTTTCTGCCAGAACTGTGTACTATTAGCATCCAAAAATGTTACGCATAACTTTGGCTTGCTTACAGAAGATGATCCAACCACTAACATTTGCCTTCTGTAGCTGAATGCTGAAAGAAAAAATAATCCACATTTGAAATGTGAGACTTTGCTGCTGTCAGTTTCTGGAGCTGATTATTAGGACTGTGATTTTTATCTGCTCACTTGTACAGTAATTAAAAGCAATTCCCTCATCAGTTATCATCCTGCAAAGCCAGCTTTTAAGCAGTGTTTGATGTACAGTTTATTAACCTAAGCCCATGTTGAGGGAAAGGTGACATAGTTTAAAAAGTAAGAATGAACACATCTGCTCTGAAACAAAGAGCTGAATGTAAAATAGATGCTTGCTGTTAAACCAGCAAAAATGGCAATATGATTTTAATTGGCAAAGTAGGAGTAATTACCTGGCTTGGGCTAGGTGTATGCCTCCATTCTGTCCACTCCCATCTGTGTCCTTTTTACGTGGATTATTTTCTGTGGGGATATATCCTGTCATGATGGGGTAGGTGATTAAAGAATTAAGAAAGAGATCAGGGAGTCAATAACTTGCATGCTAAAGAGGAAGAGCTATTCAGCTCCCTGAGAACCTTTGCCACACCTTGTAGTAGGTATTGATGAGCACATACGATTATCAGTGTCAGCTCAAATTCAAAGATATTTGATATTAACTGGAAACTGTGCCTCTAGTTGCCAGCATTGTAACTTAGGGCATCTTTATTTCAGGAAAGAGATGTAAAATAACAGGCAAAAAAAGTGCAGTATCTTTATCTGTGATAGCTTTTCTCAGTGAGTGCTGGAGACAAAATATTAGGGTGAATGAAGGCAGACTGAGAGTGAGCTCAACTAGAGATCTATCCATCCCACTGGAATTCTCTTGACTGATGAAAATGATTGATATGGAATCTTGTGAGAATACTCAAGTATTAGAAAGAAAAGGCATTGAGAGAAGAAAATTTAAAGTGGGGCATAAGTCCCTAAAGCATTATATGCACCGAAAGTGCTGGTGTGGGAGGCCTGAGAAAGGGGAGCAGAACCAGCTCTGGGAGTAAAGATGCAGAGCGCAGTGTTTACTGATGGAGTTCTACTATATCCAGCAAAGGGAAACAATGAGGTGAAGACCTACTACTGACTCTGCTCCTTCAACTACTTTTATTGAAGGCAGTCTTACAAAACAGCGTGGTGTGTGACAGGCAAGAAAACAATGTGCAATCCATGGTCAGCCTAGAGAAAGCAGTAAGTGCCACAGACTGTTGTGCCCACCCCAAGGAAGTGAATGAGGAACTGCATGGATTTTGTTTTAAATGGAGCTGAACAGTAATCCCAATAGATTTAAGAGCTGACATCATGCGGTGGGTACATATTTCACACCTGGGGAATAGAGACATGCCTGAGATGAGCCAGGAAATGTATCTACAGGCCAGGCATGAATACCCAGTTGAAAGCATACATGGAGCACTGCAAGCTGTGCAAAGAATACAGTGATTGACGAGAAATGCCTCTTGGAATTCCAGCCCAGACCTAGGAGAAGGTCAGAACAAACTTGTTAATTTCTAATGAAAGTAACTTTATGGCACAGTAGATTAATAACCCAGTTTTTGAAAGATGCACAGACAAGAACAACAGTCAGAAAACTGAAGGAACAGTTTTTGAGATGTGCAAAAACTCACTGACTGTGAGTGAGAGGCTCCTGATACTCTTCATTTAAGCATTTGAAAAATGTGGTACCTTTAAATACTTCTTAATAAGATTTATGTTTCTGAAGATATGCAATAGGATAGGACTATGGCATCAGCCTTGGCAGCAGCCAGGAAACTGGCAGTGTTAGATAGTAATAAGGGTGTTTGGCCTGGTTATTTTGAACCTCTTAAGTGCTAAATGTTCCCATGGTTTAAATAGTGACATGTACTCAGACTCTGTCCTTGCAGTCTAGGTAAGTTTGTCTACTAAAGCCTGAGGCAAAACCAATCAATATTTTTTCTTTACAGTTCTTAGGAAACTAAGCAAGCGCAAAGCCCCGAAACCCGAGAGGTTACTGTATGCAGAAAGGCGTGTACAAAAGTAGCCATTAGGTTATTATGAAAAGTAACAAAAAATGTTACTGGGTGCAGGATGTGAAATGAGTAGAACAAGCAGGAAAAATGAAATTCCAGATACCATGCTGTGACTTAAACTGAAGATAGCACAGGTGATCATAGTCTGTTAAGCTAATGTAAGCAAGACCAAAAGTATGTGAATTGTGTGGTCAACACAAAGGATCAATGTGGCCAATCCTTTTGAATGCCTTCAATAGCAGTAGAAAACAGGGAAGTTGGACAGCACACAGAGAAGTTGGTGGCTTCATTCTTGGCATTTGATGTTGTTTCAGCTATTGCAGATGTCTGCCTGGCATCCATTCACTACCATGGTGGAGTGTCAGTCGGCTTTAGGTCCTGCGTCATCTCTGCTATTCCTGTGCAGATATCCTGGATGCTTTACAGCCTTCTCAAATGGCACTGGGCACCTGTGCCTTGGACAGGAATCCTGGCCTTTGCTTTGTGAAGCAGCACGTTCCTGAAGGGCCACAACAGTGTGGTCATGGTCACAGCCAAGCATGGCAGCAGTGAGCAAGTTGAACAAATCTTTGAACAGGTATGTCCGTGCAATAATTGTGTTCAGCTTGGCTCTTTTAAGGCTAGCTGTGGGCTGAGCCCTACAGCTTCCTGCCTTGGCTGAGAATGAATCACTTGTGGGGTGCTGCATTTCCCAGAGCAGATGGGAGCTGTCGGGTTCAGAGTCAGAAATTATGGAAAGGGATGCAATGTGTAAGAGCTCCCTTTGGGCAGGAGAGATTGGAGAGGAGGGAATAGGTAGGTCTCTTCAGCCAAGCAGAGGATATCACAGATAAGTATGCTTAAGGAAGATGCTTTAACAGGCAGTCAAGCATCTATGTAAAATACCTAAGAGGAGAAAGCAATTAAAAGAGCTATAGTTGATTAAAAAAAGTTGAAGAAAATGCAGTCAGTCTGAGAATAATCTTAATCACCAAGGTGCTCTTGAAGTTTATTAGACCACCTAGAGGTGCAATATCCTAGACAGGCAATGAGTTCTCAGAAATATCCTTCATCTAATCTTTCTTTTTATTATTTTTCCCTACCCTAGGACAATTGAAGTGTTTTGGTTTGGTTTGGTTGGAAGACTGTACTAGCTTGCCAGAGGGAATTCAGAGGAAACCAGAACACTTTCCCAAAGAGAAGGTAAGGCCCAGCCACACCTTGCAACATCAAATCTTTAATCATGTACCTGCCTGTATAACAGCAGCAATATTCAGTGTTTCTGTAACATCATTCATGCAAGAATTTCAAAGCACTTCATAAGCACTAATTAATCAAACTTCACAAACCCTCAGCAAGCAGCAACGTTGCCCACCAATGAAGCATAATCAGCTCTAACATGGAACGTGATGGCAGTTTGATATCTCATAACATGATGCAACAGGTCAAGGCAAGTAGAACAGGAGCAATTGAGGGCACTTGGAAAGCACTGATCCTTTAACATCTTGGCAGATACAGTGCTTCACTGGATAGGCTTTGTGGAAATATTTTCTAAAATAGTTTTGGGAAAAAGTAATTTATGTATTGCACACAAAAGAACAATTTAAAATATATTTTTTAATTATTCATTGATCTCCTAATGCTAAAGGCAAATATCTGCACTTTGTAGGGGCAATGCATGAGAATTCTTTCCACTCATTTTGGGGCCTTTGTTTCCATCCCTCTAACCAGTGGCACCTGGAGTCCTAGAGATCAACTACATCAGCTACTCTGATGTAGTTCTTGATTGCCAGGCACTGCCACCTGAGGCTTCCCAGGGGAAGAAGGAAACTGTGTCCGAGACTGCAGGCTATACCTTCAGTTCCTCTGTGTTTTGAGGGATCGTGCAGCACATTTCGTATTTTACCCCCCAGGATGGGTCTCTCAAAACTGTGATCCCCAGCTACAAAACCTGCTCCAGTGCAGAAGCCACAGGGCCTAAATTAGTGCCTTCTCTTGGCCCAGCCAAAGCTGTCAATGTTCCAGTTCACTACAATAAGAGAGAGATTGGGCTGGCTCAGTTTCTTTATATTTCTGCCAATCCGATCTTGAGGGGCGGACAAATTCAGAATGTTACTAATACTCAGAGTATGTACCTTCCAATTAAGCATATGTTGAACAACCTTCAGCTTTTCCTGTCTGTAGGCAAAACATCACTGTATTTTAGGTCTACTGTCCCATCACTTCTCATCTCTTTTGGAAGCAAATGGGACATAGGTTTCCTTTTTTGGTTGGTTTTTATTTACATCTTGCAAGAAAATTATATTGTACTTGTATAAAATAATGTTCAAACCCTTAAGTAGAATAATGAAATACTGGAAGTTAAAACAATAAGCTTGGATGATTTAAACCTTGCTACATTTTAAATGTGCAATATGTTTGCAAGAATGAAATTGGTCTTTGGGGCTGAATTAATAGTACAGATATCCAGCCCATTATGGAAAGAACAAGTAATACTTAGGAACATAATTTAATCCAGTCTTGTAATTAGCTGGTCATTTCACATTGTGAGAGTTCTGGTCCTGTTGTTTGGCTTTATAAATGACTCATATAGTCATCTTTTAATTATACATGATATGTTTAAAAAACACAACAAAACCTACCAAACTGTTTGGGTGAGAATCTTTCCTTTGGCAGAAGAGTGAAAAGTAAATATTTTTGATGGATTATGTAGTATACTCCCCATTAATATGCCTTTGCAAACTTATTTAATAACTCAAGATCTGGAAGCTCCTTTAACAATATGTCTAGGTTGTCGTAATTCTTCCTGAATTCACTTCCTAATCATGAAGCAACAAAGTATTTTCAGTCAAAACTCATCTCACTATACATCTAATTGATAGATAAGGGATCTTACTGTAAATGCAAAAATGTAGCTTTGTTTGTGAGTATGATAGAAACTGTTGAATCAAAAGCTGTATCAGAGAAATTCAGTAAAATTTTTGCAGGACTAAATTGAGATCCTGAGAGGACTGTACATTTCCTTGGGACTTGCTTTCTGTCTGTAGCACACAGTATAAAGAACTTTCTGCCTATCACATAGGGTCAATGACATACTGTGCTGATGCTGAGATGGAAATCAGAACTCTCTTAAGGCTGTTCTCAGTCACCTTCTTAACGCCCTTAAGCAATCACTTTGGTTCCCTGGAACTGGGGAGAGGGAGCCTTTGCTAGTCACAGTTCCCTTATAACTTCACTTGCAGCAGGTTAGTAAGTGATAAGCTGCAGAGGAAGGCATTGTAAAGCTGTCATGTGGGGGCTTTTATTTTTGTCGTCCAAATCAAGCATTCTGCCAACAGAGCACGAGGTTCAGGAGCTTCATTAAGCTGACATCTTGTACATTTCAGTCTTGCTGATGGATAGCAGCTACATGCAGGAGGTCATGATCTGACCTCAAATTTGACATCTATGCAATAAAGTAAGGATTCTTTAGTAGGCTGAATGATATCACTATTATCAGCACATCTGCAAATGCAACACCTCAGTGAAATAATTTGTAGGGAGATTCTAGATTATAAATCATGATACTTTGTGGTAAAGTTTTGGCTGAAGAAGCTGTCATTTAAAAGATTTTGTGAAGGCATAGATTTCAGTCCTCTAACTATCCCCTTTTACCAACCTAAAATTTAAGAAATACTCTTTCATGTGTTTACCTTTCTTTAATCTCTTGACCTTACCACTTGATTGAACTGTACACTATTTATGGATTTGATACAAGAAAAAAGACATTGTGTCTATCCACATACATATACTAGAAATTAAAAGTTGAGGGATAAGAAATGAAAAATTCATAGCCTTGGATGTTGAGAAAGTCAGACCTGCTGTCTTCCCTTGAAGTCACCTAGGTGAAGCATTTTGACATAATGGAAGCATCAATGAACTGCTCTTGATTAAAAGTTTGACAGGTTGACACCATCCCCCTGAACAGGAAGACCAGGGTTGAAAGAAAATTTTAATACAAACAGAATTTCATTAATACCACATTTTGCTATAATGGGGGTCTTTTTTTCCCCCCACTGTTATTTTTGCTTAGATGGTGTCATTACCTTTTAAAGGGGAAAGACACTGTGGTTAAGCTTTGTCTCAGAAATTATATCATACTAATAGAACAGGAGCTTTCAAGTAAAATATGAAACAAACTGTCTGGAATTTTTCTGATTCTCCAGGCACAAACAAAGCCAGTTTTAATAGAGTGGTTCCTTTAAGTGCAGGCTCTAGTCATTGAGCCAATCTTTGTTTTGTAGAAAGAGTACAGAAATTCATTAAACAATAAAAATAATCAATATAAGCAGCATATCAGAATGGCCTTACATCCCCCAAGATCCAAAAATATAGCCTCACTTCACTTTATTTACCTTTTGAGAGATTTTTTTCTCTAATGTGGTAACTGTTAGGCTCTATCTGCTCTGCTCAGCGTTAGGGCTGTCATGATGAAAGTGCATAAACAATATAAATAATAGTTTTTGGCACATGAAAGGAACTCTGAGTGGATTGTTCTTTTGGAATTTAACCATCACTATTTTTGTTTGACTTTCAGGGATTTTTTAATTATTATTTTTACTTTTAACCCAAAAATTCTTATAATCTTAAATTGATTATTTGAAAAAACATCATTCTTTTTACATATACATTACAATTGAATATTTATAGCTTGATGCCAGGCAATCCTTATACAATTTAGTAAATATTTATTAAATCAGACTTGTTTTTAAAGACTTATAGTTTTGTAACCACTCTCTAGCACTAATACTCTTTGAAGAAGAATGTCAGGCTGCGCAAGTCAGCCTCTATATTGTATTTCCAGTCCTTGTCTCCAGTGATCCTTCTTGACTTCTCTTCACTGCTGAATAGTTAAATAGTTTAAGCTCTTTCACATCCTTGATATTATCAGGTTATATAACCTCCCACTCCATTCCCATTCATCATCTCTGCAATGTAATATTTGCACATGGATTTTTTACATCTTATTTTAGATTTGCAGAGACCCTTAAAGCAATTGATTAAACCCATAATATCTCTCTTTGTGATGCATTTTTAATTTCTCATTTAGAGGCAACTTAATTGAATTACTGTGAGCTTACAGTCAGTATTTTCCTGATACCATTTAATTGTAAGTGTTGAGGTTTTAGATGCAGAGCTTGAGGCATATTTACTACCTTAATTGCAGACTCATTCTAACTCTTTTTTTGAATATGATGAGTGTTGAAGTACTGACTAACAGTGGAAAGCAGTGCGCATCTTCTCAGTTTGGAAACCTAAAACTAAGCCATCTAAATCAGTGAACTCGATACAATGATAGAAACAGCTTATGCAGTCACCAACAGTTAGTAATAGAACTTGGGCATCTGCTTCACATTTTCTTGTTCTCCAACCATGCCATTTCTCTCTCCTTAATGCATCAGTGACAAATTAAGTAAAAATGGACATGTGAGGAGTATGGGCAAGAGTATGTTGAAAACAAAGCAATTCAAAGCATTTTATCCTTTCTATCCAAGTCAATGGCAGGTGTTCTATGTCCTATTACAGCCTTGATAGCATGTTATGTTGCATCATTTCAGCATACTTGCTCTCAGACTGGATGACTAAATGTCAGTTCAGATAGCAGTTATCCAATCCAAATGATACACAGTTGGATGGCAGCAGGTGAACAGGAGAGTGTCCATTTCAGAAGCCTACCCTGCCAGTCCATACATGGAAGGCTGCAGATACTCCAGATTTTGTCAGTTGAAAGGAACAGATGTAAACTAGGAAATATTTTCATGGGATTTTACAGTTCTTTCATGGTTGTCTACATATGATGGAGAAGAGAGCTCTTCAGAATAAGTATTAGCAGTTCTGATTATCTTTCCATTTATTGACACAAAATTGGCAATAGACAATGTGTTATAAGCAAAAAAAAAAAAAAAAAAAAAAAAATCACTGTATTAAGAACCATTTCTTTGCTACAATACCCATTTAGTCAGCCTCTTGACATATTCCCCAGCAAGTTAAACTGATCGTGATTGGCTCTGAGTGAAATGGAAATGAGAAAATTCCAAATAAGCATGTGAATGTACAAACTGATTTTCAACCCATTCTAAACACAGGTTGGCTGAAGGCATTACTTATATAGGCCAGTAAGTGAGAAGCTGAAGTGCATCTGAATGTAAAAGCCAAAATCAATTTGATTTTAAATGATTTCCAGCTGATTTTAAAAAGCAATGGCGCAGAACTTATGTGTAAGGTTAAAAGGCATCAATTTTGTTCCTTACAGACTAAAGCAAGTTTATTTTTTCTCCTTTATTCAATTTGTTACTTTTTATCCCACTACTGTTTTCAGTGTCCTGTATATCACTTTACTGGTTTTAGTTGAAATTATCAGACCAGCAATGCAAAGCACTTATACACAAAACTGAACACCAGATGGGACTCCGTGAATATTATATTATTCATGGCCAATGAATTAGAGATGCCTTAAAAAAGAAGAAATCTAGTCTGCTATGGCATGTCCTCAGCTTTTGTTCTAGCTGCAGGCTTCTTTTGCCTGTATGCATTGAGTAACTCAATGGACTCAAAATCAAAATCCCCTTTGGAAATAGCAAGAGCTCTTCATGTTGAATTCAGTAGGCTGCTGGTCAGGCTGTGATTGCCATTCATTTAGTGAGCAAAATGATCATGTGATACAGGAACCATAATGAGTCTGAAGAAATCTGGACTCAATTTTTGTCCTTGTTTTGCCTAGTCTTGGCAATCTTGGGCAAAACATTTGTTCTCTTTCAGCCTTTGTTTCCTAAACTATAATGTGAGAAAAAGAAGTCCTTTATTTTTCATCTTTTGTTATCTGGCAACTGAGACTTTACTGTTTTTGTCTAGAGAATTTATTTTTATTGAATGTGGAGCAGCAGCAACCCCTGCTTATTCCATTGGAAAACCAGGGTTTAGCTTTGAACAGTCCTTGGAATATTGCGATGCTAATTAACTTGGAATTTCAGAAATACTTTGGTCAGTAACAAGGAAATGTAAGATACTATAGCTCCTCAGATTGGATGGATGGACAGTGGCCAGGAAATTAAAATTGTTTGAAATTATTGCTGTTTGTGCTTCAGAAAAATGCTCCTCAATAGAGATATGGAAAGGACCCAGAACAGGGGTCAAACACAAGTTTAAATCATGCAGAGAGTTATTCCACAATGGAGCTTGGAAGAATTTAAAGGAATTTAAACTGGGACAAAATAGAACTTGTTGAAATCTTCACACAAATATTCACGATTAAGAATGGTGACAAATGTGTCTGAGCTATTAATTATGAAATCCAGTAGCAGGAGTGATTTAAAGAAACTATAATCCATTTTTCTGGGAGTATTTTAAACAAGGACTAAACAAGCTGTTTTCTGAACCTCCTTTACATCACCGTAAATTGAAGTAGAATTCTCCTCAGAAATTAGGCTGTGTGTCGCAGGGTCATTTGCATCCTGTCTTTCAGTCTCTCTCTGCATTATGGCTCTCTCTCTCCTTATGGCTTCCTACACTATGATTTAGTTTTCTGTTTGTATTTATAAGAGGATTTTATCGCTAAAGTTTTTGTACAACATAATTAAAAATCAGCTTCCTTATTGGATGCAAGGACTCTGAAGTCAGCTCTCCATGTTTGATAGATTCCTTAAAAGCAATATGGTAAATCCCACGTATGAAGAGAGATTATAAACAAGACCTTCAGAAAGCATAAATTTAAAATTAGACTCTTGTTAACATTTTTTTTTTCAGTGAAAGTGTTTTCAGCACTTGGAACCAGCTCATGTATCTGAGGGTCTGAAATCTCAGTCAGTGCCCTTATGCCTTCACTTCTATTTAATGATTCTTTGTAGTACAAAATGTCAGTTTTCCAATCTAGATATTTACTGATTGCATACTTTTTACTACCATTTTAAATGATTTCTTATTTTTAAAGCCTCTGTCCCTGCAATATTAAAAATTTAGTGATATAAATGGACTACTAAAATGGCCATTTAGCTAATCCAACTTCTTTACAGTAATAAAATTGTATTAGTTCCTGCATAATTTCCTTTCTGAGAAGATTAAAACTATTTTGAAGTATTTGCCAGCTGAATATTCTTAAGAATTTGGTGCAGAATATTTTGTTGGTTTAAATATTATAAAGATTTTATGCACTTGAATGTTTGTGTGCCGAGATATTGCTATTAAATTGGTGAGGTGTTATAGGTATACCTACACAGATTCACAACTGTAAAAATTTCTGGGACAGTACTTGATATGATATGAATCTATAGTAGGTTAACATCTTGAAAATTATATCTTGCCCTCGACTCAAAAGGACCCTAATACAGGATTTAGAATGGGTAAAAGCAGTGAGCCAGTTTCTGGAAAGATTTCCAGATGAGAAGATGTTAAGTAAAATGAGCTTAGAAATAGAGGTATGAAGGCTGCATAATTCCTCATGATACAATCTTAAATTTTATGAAAAAGCAATAAGGAATGCTTCATCTCTATTTCTTAAAATTGTTAATAGTCCTTAAACCAATGGAAGTGGTTTTCCACATAAAAATATTAATAAACTATGGAACTGTAAAGTATGCTATAAAAGCCAAAGTATAATTAGACTAAGAAAACAGTTATCTAGACTTGAGAAAGGTACTCTTATCCTTACAATTAAAATACCAAATCCTTGCTATTGAAAATGATGTCTTGATACAGTCTCAGCTCAGGAAGTCTGGAAGAGCTGAATTCCAGGATACACACCACAGAAAGGAGCTCTCTGTATTATACAATGCTGAAGAATTGCTTTTCCAGAAGTTTTGCGGTTGTGTTTTTATTCTACCATGAAATTTGATGGAAGATAGGGAAATCCTACAGCGGTGTTATGCTCTCACAATTGTTCCACTAATTTAAACCTGTCACACAGCCACTCTGTATCAACATCAAATACAGTTTCTTTGATTTCAAATATGCTGATAATGCACTCTCTCACTCCGGTACATAGCAACTTTGTTCCTGTCCACATTTCGTACCCCAGATAATGCCTTGTGTGTTGTATGACACAAATGTGGAGCACATAGCAAGTGCTAAAAGAAATGGATCCACTTACACGGGCAGAATTTTGAGCTTGTCTCCCAGTAGCATATGCATGCACCTACAAGCAACTGTGAAATAGGGCAAGAATGCCTAACCTGAGGCCTACACTTACTCTAAAAATACCAGAGTTTAGCCCTGAACTGTTTTCAGCTTAATCAGGGATTGAAATCCACAGTTAAGACCTAACATCCCAGAATCTGAGTCATCCATCTTCTGTTGAGAAGCATGTTGCGACCAGTGATGATTTTTTTCCCCCAAGAGCTAATCTGGCACATAAAGGATGAGAACATTAGACATTTGCTTCTTTTTGTTGCAAAGTAGTTGCTGTTTCTTGACAGGACAAAAGTTGAGTCCCTCTCAGGAGGATTACACTACTAGTGTCCTTTGCTTATTGCTATCTGGGATTGTCTCAAAAATGCAGACAGAGCCTGCTGTTATCCATTACTTTCTCTTCTCATAGAGCTGCTCTGGAACAGCCAGGCAGATCTCTGGCTGCTTAGCATTTTGCACGCTACCAACAGAAAGAGTCAGTCCCTGCAAGCCACTCACCTTGACAGAGACAGCTGCACAATTTTTCTAAGTAGTGCTTTTATTAGAGTTTGACTGTTACTGGAAGTGCTGAGTGAGCCCATGGCTAGAACTCCCCATGGATTCACAGTGTGTTGCACATTTCAAGAAAGGAGGAGAACTTGGGATTTTTATTATCATTTGTGCATGAACCAGCATTGTCAGAGTCTAGACATGCTTGATGAACCACCAGACTTCCATTGTGCTAGGAAGCTGTGAATGGAGCTGCTGCATGGCAGAGCATGGTGAATGAAGCCATTAAACGCTTTTTATATTTTTCTCTCTATTCTTGGGTCTTCTAAATGCAAAAAATTCAACCTTTTCAGGCTGACTCCCACTCCCCCAGTCCACACACAACCATTCCAATTAGCCCAGCCACTCTTTGAGAATATTTCTTTCTACTATCTACAGCAGCAGCAAAAATAGAAAATGAAAAGTAGAGCTTGTGTCATCAGGGAGGCAGAGCTCACCCACCAAAAGGTGATCAGCAACCACCATGTATGCTTCACCTTTAAGTGCCCTTTCACTGTATGCAAGCACCTGTAGAGGCTAAAATCACCTGAAAGTGATTGCCTCCTGAGTCTGGGCCTTTGAAAGGTGGGTGAGGGGAAAACTTTGGGTGCATAAATAAGCTGAAAAAATCCTCACTGTCAAATGAAATGTTCCTCTGCTTTATCACCATTATTTTTAGTGAGATTTTGCATTATGGTACCTTGAGTTTTAAATTAAATGTCAAATATAATTTGGCACTACAAAGAATGAATTATGTGACTGCCCTTAGAGAAAATCAGAAGGCTTAGCTCTCTGAGTTAAATTGGTATCTGCCTTATGCTGAGCTGATGTGGGCTAATTGATTAGGATCTGACAGGATACCATATTGCAAATTCAGCACAATCTCTTCCATTAAAAAAAAATAGACCTAAGGTACCTTTAGGGAAAAGCAAAAGATCTCCTGTAAAACAGAATGGGGAGAGGAAAAGAGTATCTTCAAGGACTCTCTTTTGCACTGATGGGTTAGATTCCCCAGAAGCCCACACTTCTTAAGGGTACAATATGGATGTTAATATGCCCCAGGTCACTTTGGAAACAGGTTTGCAATCAAATTTCAGGTTCTTCTGGCCTAATTTTAAAGAGCAGCAAAATATTTTCTCAGTTAGCTGACTAAATCTATCTCCATAAGAACTAAGATGACAAAGTGCCACTTTAGATCATTAAAGGAAGGCAATACATTTTAATCAGTTACTACATGAGGAAGGACAAGCCAAGTGCTATAGCAGTGGGTCATTTTATAAATTCAGTGCTTGTGGCCCTCTCCCTTTCAAAATGCATGATGTTATTTCCTGGAAACATCAGTCTTAAAAAACTATTGTCAAGTAAACAAGCCTTGTGTTTCTCACAGCCTTCATGTCTGTGTAGTCTGGGTTTAATTTTCTGTTAAGTACGGGGAGTGGGGGGGGGAGGACTAAGTCTGAAGTTCTAATGTAGTCAGGCTGGAATCTGTCACTCAGCTTATTGCATGTTGATGACTCAGTGCAGTTTCAGCTGTAAGCAGACCATGATTTATGGACACCAAGTGAACTCCTGCGGCAAAAACCAGCCATGAGATCAGAGCAGCAATAGGGCCCTTTTTTGGCAGGAGACAGCGCCTGCATTTTTCTCATTCATGCCAAACTGCTTTGCACGGCAATTAGCTCTGTCCTCATTTAGTCTCCAGTCCCAAAGGGTAATGAAAGTCATATATCATCTTCAAGGCTGCTAATTATCCAGCTCAGTTACAGGTAGGCTTTGTAACTGTGAGAAGGGTCTGTCTGCTTGATATTTATTGCTCTTCTAATAAGCAAGCAAAGGAGAAGGGTGGGGGGGGGGGAACTCTTGAAAGCTTGCCCATACCCCTTGCCTCAGATCCTTGACATACCTTCAGCAAATGTGCAAGTCAAAGGGGAAATGTCTTAATTCCACATATCCATTTTTCATGGTGTAACTAAACATTCAGCAAGAACAGAGCAAGTGCTTGAAACATGAGAGAACATACATTTGGACTGAGCTTGTCTCTCGTTGTTTGCTTGTGGAAAGACAATCCTCTGCATAAAGCATAAAGACATGAAAACAGGAAGGGCAATAGGGAGGGATGAGGAACTTCTTTCTCCTCTTCCACTCCTTTCTCTCCCAGCCCTTCAGCTGTCACCACAGCAGCATCTTGGGATAATCATGGGGTTAGAGAACTGTGTTTGTCTTACTGAAGATGCGTAAGAGGAACTTGATAGTTCAACCCTCTCACCATCAGCCCTGAAATGCAGTAAAATACAAATCTCTGTTTGGAGTTCAAGCCCTGACTTTCTGTAAGACACTCAACCAGATGCTTGACAATTTCAGTTGTTTTGGAGGTTGGTATTAATAGAGCCAGGTCTTGCAACTAGGAGCCATCTTTTACTGTAGTCAAAATATTAGCTAAATCAGCAGTTCAAGGAACTGAGTCCTTACTCTGCTAAGAAATGTATTAAATCCTTTTAACTTTTGAAAAGTTTTGATTTGCTTTTGACTTATTTGTTTCATTTGCATTTTTACATCTTTATTTCATACTTATTTTCATCGGTAAACCTGAAAACTACAGTCTGTTGCTGCATGATTTTGGAGGCATCTCCAAATCCTCTCGGCCACTGAAGGAGTTGCCAGATGTCCTCTCTAAATGCCCAGTGAAGTCTTATGCTTCATATGAAAAGTTTACAGAAAAGCTTCCTCCAATATTTCACATCAGCTGGGTGCCTTTTTGGCACTGGTGGCAGTGGCTATTGAGGAAAAAGCTACTGTGCATATGCAGGAAAGCAATTTTGCTTATGCTACTTTCCTGCATATGCAGGAAAGCAATTCTGCAAGCTCCATCTCAGGGCTCAGCAGTGCATACTTTGTGCAGTTGACCTGGGTGTGTGCAGCATGCATGGAGTGAAATCTGATCTCTCTGCTATTATCAAGACTCCCATTTACTACAGACTTCATTGTCTCAAAAATCCTTATGACAATCTTGTTTAGAAAGGCAATTGTCAAAGCCAGCACCTCAAAAGGGAGCTGGGGCAGAAGCAGTGGGCAAAGCTCAGTGTCCTAGGGTGACTTTATGATGATGAATTGTATCATTATTCATCTTTTTAGCCCAGAAATAAGTTTTGCACCTTTAAAACTAGATCTGAGAGTGAAGGGTGGAGGAAGAGAAGTGGTGGAATGTCTGAGGTGGCTATATTCAAAAACATAGTGATAAGAGCTTCAGCTTTCCCTCTCACAGACTGTGTTGTCTGCAGTACAGACAGCAGGAGACAGCTCTCCTTTGCTTTCTGTTAGTTTTTTTAGCTAGCTGAGGCAGAAAAATTCCCCAGACTGTGGCTTTTCTTTTTCTTGGAACTGATCAGCCCTGCTCTGGACTGAAAACCCAGAAAAACACCAGGAGCACACACCTGTGGCCCACCAGGGCCCGAGATGCTGCATTCCAGCACAGGAGAGACTGGTAGCAGACTGAGCAAGCCAAGCTACACCCCACGAGAAGGACTTTCTGAATTTGCAGTCTCTTCAGAACAGTGAGAGGTTTTATTGTTTCATATTTTTCATTTTTCATGCTTGTGAATGTTTTTCTTGTTAAATAAACAGGTTTTTTCCGCTTTTCTCCAAGGAAATCTTTTCCTGACCCAGCTGAGGAAGGGGCCAATTGAATCTGCTTTCTAGAGGAATGCCTTTGGAAGTTTCCTCCCAAATTTGCCCTAAACCAGAACAAATACACTCAGCAAATAAAGAACTTTGCCCGGCACTGACCTGCGGCTGCAGGTGAAACAAGCAGGACGAGCAGAGATGCTGCTCAGCATTTGTGCACCATGAGAGCAGCATGTGACTGTACTGGTAGAAGGCAGAGAAGATAAGGACCTGCTGTCACAGAGGAGACACTGCTGCAGAGTGCACTGCTACAAGGTATGCGGCTCTTCAGGCGGGAGCTGAACTGCAGCATAGTGGGAGATCTGCCGCCTTTCAAGGCTTTGAACTGCGGTGTGGCATTGGGAGGGGCCCAGCACTGCTCCGGTGCCTCTGGGTGTCTCTGCTGGATTCATCCAGGCCTGACTTTCATTTCTGTCAGCAGCAGGAAAGCACTTACAGGGTGGGGATTTGAAAGAAGGAGAGGAAGTTCCTTAATCTTTTTTACATCTCCTCTGTATCTTTGCTGATGTAAAAAAATGGGGGATCAACTTTCGTGATCAATTGTGATTTCATTTTTCACTGCATTGAGAATGGCAGAACACTTTGCATGGTTCTCATCTTGGCCTGGAGGAAACACTAGAAAATTGGATGAGATCCAAGCAGTTCAGATACCAGGACTCAGAGGAGCATTTGCAAAGGAGTGGGTGCACATCTGTCATGCATTGGCAGGTTCCCTTGAACTCAGTAGTACTCATCTGATTTATACCAGTCACAGAGGTGCCCTGCAAACTTTGAGTTATTTGTCTACGCTGTCTTTGCCAAGTTTCCAAACCTGTTGACTTGAACTTTCAGTAGTTGCTTTCCAAGTGCTCTCACCCCACCCTTCCTGGCAATAGGTATCCATGTAGCTCCGTGTGATGGCTGTGGGAACTGCTGTTGTATATCCGACTGCAGAACAGAGCGCTGGTGTCTGTATCCTGCTGTCTTGCAGAGTCAAGGCTTGAGACACTGTGCCACTGGTGCTGAGGGGAAGGGCAGTGAGTTGGATATAAGGATCAGAGGGGTGGTCTATCTAATCTGGGATCTTGGCACTGAAAATGGCTAGTGCTAACTGCTGTGGAGAAATTGCCTCTTTTTCTCTTATTATTTAAATCTTCTGATATGAAGCGGCCCTTTTTTCTCAACAGTAAGAATATCTGTTTCTAAAAAAAGAATTTAACTTTGCACTACTCATTCTGTAGTCCCCAAACTTGTCTTTTTACAGAACTTGAAGTTTTCCTGCTTTTTGTGTGTCTAGCAGACAGCGGGGGAATGGACAAACAATGTTAAAGTGCTGAGGCCACTAGTGTATTGTTTTTTCCATTCCACCATTTGGTTTAGCACTTTCTCCTAAGCCACCTTTTCATGTAATGTTAAATAGTATGGCACCAATATTCTGTATAGTTTTGGAAGCTGTTTCTTCTGAGATGAAGATGAAAGGAATGAAAAATGAATGTTCAAGCCTCACACTTCCCTGTCCATAACGCTTCTCTTACAATTTCATTTGGTTTAATTTACATTTCTTGTCCAATCTCTTGAAACAAACATTTGTCTGGTGTATCTCTTTTCATTTGTATTACCAAATGACCATCATATCATAAAGGCAGGTATTTCAAATGCTTACTATTTATCAATAATTTGATTTGTTGTTGTGCAGCAAATAACAAATAATGGGAATCTGCTATTTCCTTTCTTCACCAAAAAGGGGTGATACTTGGGTGTAGTTTTATATCAACCATGGCTAATCTATTTCTAAATACCAAAAAGGTGGTGAAAGGGTGTCTGTCCCTGGTCCTTGTGTTGTGTCAGCAGCAGCACTCATCCAGCTGTACAGCTGCACAGAGGACTGGATCTGGCTGACTGCTGAGGATGCATCTCCATGTGCTGACACAAAGCGTGGAGGACAGACAGGTGAGATGGGGGAAGATTTGTCCCTTGCAGTAGTATTTCAGAGTTAACTAGATGAAGCTGACCATGAAATCACTCCCATACTGTAGCTACATCTCTACTCTTTCCATTTAGACCCCAGTTTGTTAGATGAATCCTTCAGCAAGTGAAAAGAAAAAAAGAAACATGTAGACATGCTTCATGTGTTTAGAAATGTTCAGGATAAAAAGACCAAAGCCATTGAAACAATTAAAGTCTTTCCTGTAAATACTTGTGTGTTTTACTTTCCTGATAAACCAGAACAACGCTGCTGTAAATGGAAACTGAAAGACTATTCTTGGCAGTTTTGTGCTTTGGATCTGTCACATACAGGGATTTTCTGAAAACCTAAGCTGAAGGAGTATTTATAAGGGGGAGTTTAATTTGAAAATAGGCTGTCAGGGGAGCCTGAGAAAGATACAGCCATCAAAAATCTTTGATCACATTATATCTCAAAACTCTCACCCTTGCTGCACGGACCTTACACAAGAGTCATCTGTTCTCCAAGCACCTAACCACAGCCTAAAAAGAAATCTGCTGTAAGATAATTTTACTGTTTCCTTTCAGATGAAGCAGGGAAAAAAAAAAAAAGCAAGAAAAGATTGGAGAAAACTCTATTTGTGGCAATTAAACTGTGGATTTTTAAAATTGTTCTTGAGTGTGAGTTAACTGCCATGGGAACCTTGCTCTGCATCTTCCTTGTGGCAAACTTTTGTGGAGAGCCTCCATGCTGAACAGCCTGGGCTGCAAGAGAACTCCAGACAGCTCCCGGGGACTTTGTTTTGGGAGGGGTGACCCTGGCTGACTCCCGTCCCAGCTGCTGTTGCACAGGGGTGTTTTTCCCCCTTCTTAACTGTGCTATCCCAGAGGCCATTGGCATTGCTGCTAATGGGCAGCAGTGGGTCTGTGCTGGAGCCAGCTGGCATTGGCTCTGTCAGACACAGGGGAAGCTCCTAGCACCTTCTCACAGAAGCCCACCCGTGTAACTTCCCCCACTGGAAAAACCTTGCCATGCAACCCCAATACATCCTTAATCAGCACTGCATAAAAAAACACTGAGAAGATTCAGGTATTCCATTTGGTTTTTCTACTAAAATGTTTTTGTGTATAAAATTGGCAGGAGGAAATAGGCATGATGTGTGTTTTGTCATCCTTTAAATTTTATATTCGTGGGTAAATGACTAAAGAATGGGCTCTACAAATCACCAATCAATAAGTGTGGTAGGGGAAACATGCAAAAGAGCTTTGAAGTGTGAGGTAGAGGAAGTGAGAGTATTATTTCTTATGATGGAGGTTTTGTTTTCTACCATGCATTTCTATGCTCAACACTTAATGCATTGCTTCTCTTCTTTTGTAACAGGCAATCATTAAAAATTTGACTGCCTGCAACTGGGAAGACATCAATCAGATCTCATTTGGTAGATATTAAGCTAACAGTCAGGGCTACCAAATCTTTGGCATATGTATGTGAAGAAGGGTTAGGAAGGAATGTTTTATCCAATCTCTTATGTATGCTGCTTTGCACATGGTCTTGTATCATGGTCATTTCTCCAATATCATGTAGGTGTCATTACATTTTATGAAAAAGCAAGCAATGATGGCATAGAACAATGATGGGCAATTATGGGCATAGAAGAAAAGAGGCCAAAGTTTTCAGTGTTATTTAGTTCTTGAAGATTTGTTCTTTGTCCCGTAAAGAAGTCTTGACGAGCCTACAAGAGAACCCATCTCTTGTCCTGATGAACTCTGGCCTTTCTGTAGAGTGTCCTTTTACGACAGTGGGCTCTAATTGATGATGGTCTTGAATATGTACATAAGTATTCAGGAAAAATTAAAAAAAATTTTGATATTGGTTTGAAATTTTATGTAATATCTTCATAGGTAGCACAAAGCAAAAGTAGCTTGGTGGCAGTACTACTGTGAAAACATACAAATGCCCCCTTTTAGGGGAAACAACCAAGGCCTTTGTGAGCTTATGAGAATTCAATAAGAAATACACAGTAGCTGGCTAGAATAAGCTAATTAATGGTTTCATTCTATGCTGATTTTTTACTGCTGAATTTTTAAGGGAATAATGGAAGACTCTTTCTCAAATTAAATATTCTGTGTCTCATTCAGGTAAGTTACCTGTTATTCATGGTTCTCTTTATTAATCTGAGGATTGCTATCCTTGGGCTTCTCCACTGCAACTCAGAGAGTCCTGAGGCCCCTGTGCCTTTCCTGCTTTGGGGACACTGGCAGAATAAAGGTGGTGAGTAAAGAACAAATGTTTTCTTGCTGTTTAAAAAAGCTTCCTGAATATGCAAGATTTTCTTTGTAGTAACTAGGGAGTTATTTCATAATTGCTGTTCTGTTTTGCTCTGTTTGATGTTATTTCCATCAAGTCATAGTGATTTTGTACCTGGTAACACCACAAAAGTGTGGCCATGCATAATTCTTACCTAATTGTGTTTCTAGGCTATATCTCATTACGATTAATTAACATGCTTTTTGGGCAAGAAGGAAAATGTTTTATTTAATAATACAGTAAGCAACACACCAGTGTTTAGTGAACTGTCAGTGGAAGTGGTTGTTTTCAGATTCAAAAACTATCACACTAAGTAATTATTTTCAGAAGCAATCCTTTTATTCCTATCTTGCTTCATATAGCTGGACTCATATTTATATGGTTTTCCGTCTTCAAGCCAAGGCAACCATCCTGTTGCTCTCATTCAAACTGGAAGGGATTTTCTTTTAAGTCCATTGCAATATTTGTTCATTCTAGGCTATTTAAATATCATTGCTAAGCAAGCAAGAGAATGCCTCTTCCTCTAGCTGGTTCTGCAAGCAGTACCATACTATTTTATCCCAGTTTTGGCATGGCTGCAAGGAGCAGAGTTTGTGTATCCAGGAGTCCCAATGTCTCTCCATTACAGTGACTAGCACTTCATATGGGGCAGGGCTCAGTTTTGGCTTGTGGTAGTTCCCTGTCCAAGAAGAGAGCAAGAATTGTACGAGCTCTTTCTCTTCATGGCTTCCTAAGTGCACTCCTACCTCTCTGATTTCTGCTTCCCCAACTTCGGATACCTCATATATATCTGTGTCCCAGCTGAGAGTCATTGGCAGAGGAAAGCAATCAGAGCTTGCCTTTCAGCTTTCCACATAGTTCCCAGGGGTCTATATGCCTTGAAGGCAAAAAACCTTTTGTGCTTATTGCCAATACAGATATTTTCATCCTATTTATGGATACATCAACACTGAAAGTGCTGAGACACAGAAGCTGGTGCAGCATGAGAAATCTGGAACAAAGAATGGTGGGAAGGACAGTGGATGTATCTATGCTTATTTTCTAGAACACTGCTTAGTCTAAGGAACAGCATGTGTGCAAGCACAGTCAAATGGCTTCTAGATCTGAGTTCTTATCTCTGCACATCATCACATAGACTAACCATTCAATCTGCATCCTGGAGTCAGACTCTCAAGTCTTCAGTGAGAGAAAATTCCCATTGGAGTCTGGCAGAAGGAACATATAATTTTGTTCAAAAACACTGAATATGCAGTAGCAGCTGTGAGTTGTCAAATCCAGCATAGGATTATACCCCACATCATATGCTTCAGCACTTTATACAGACTATGTTTAAATTAATTTTTAATTAGCTCATTATACAGATAGAAGATCTGCTCATCTCAAGTTTTACAACCACAACTTTGCCTGCAGGTCTCTCTATCAGACAGTTGGATGATGGCAGCACCCAACTTCAGCTGGAAGTGCTCAAACCCCGCAGCAATGAGACTAATATTAAAAACCCTGATACTATCAGGCACCACACTCCATTATATCACGACTGCATTTCCATCTTCATGCTCAGTCTTCTTATAAAAAGCTTGTGGAGAGCAGGGGCTCATGACAGCTGGAAAACCTACATGCCACAGAGAGCCAAAGATATCTGACTGTGCATAATGGTGCTACCCATAAGCTTGGCATAGGTTTTGATGATGAAGTGCAAGGTAAGCCCACCCAAAGTGATTCATATGAATTGTTGGTCTGGAGATCTCAAACCACAGATCTCCCTCTTCTGGCTGGAGAAGATTTTCTAGACATACATGCCTGATGGTGCCAGTTACCCGTAATAGTAGTACCTGCTTTCGAAATACCTTCTCTCCTTTGTTCCAAATCTGTTCCCTGTTGTGAGATACACTACAGATGTATGTAGCTTGAAGCATGAATAGAAGTGGCTGACAAAGTTCCAACTTTGCAGACCTGGAATTAGGGTGCTTCTAAAGCCATTTGCTTAGGTTTGTACAGTAAATATGTTGCACAGTGAAGGACAGGCCCCAGACCACTTAAGATCCACATATTGTTTTTAACCAGAGATCATCCTTATCTCTCTGGTATCTGTTTGGTAACAGTTCCCTCATTAAATGTTTTAAGTTGCATTACCACATGCTCCTTTCAAGCTATCCCAGTGTAAAAAGCTGACCACAGTTATCGTGAGATTATTCCGAGAATTTGTTTTGTCTTTTGTTTTTTTTTCTTTCCATTTGCTAGCATAAATGCCCTCAGAGAAGTAATTTCCATGAGATCAGGAGCTGGACATTTTATATGCTTCAGTATGACTTTTTAAGGATAGCCACATTGCAAGACTGGCTTCACACTCATCAGACAGAAGCAAAGGCTGTCAGCTTGACACAAACTGTAAACTTGACTCAAAACTTCTTGTGAAAGTGTATGATTTGTTCTTTATGCTACAGCAAATCTTTATGGAAAGGTATTCAATCTCAATTTAGTTTCTATGAAATCCTGTTCTTGGCCCATGTTAACCCTGCTACACTCCAGTGACGAGAGGTGATCCAGCTGCAAAGCCTCCTTAAGCTATTGTCCAGCCATTCACACCTCTGGGATTTCATAAGAAATTGAATCAACTGAATGCGTGGGGGCTTAGACAATGAACAGATCTGGAAGAGTGGTGAAACCAATGACTCATCTTCGTTTCTAATTTCATTCCTGTACAGATTGTTTATTTAGGAAGAACAGGGCAGGGAATGTGTGAGGATATATGTGCTGTTTCTTTAGAGCTGTAGTAGAAAGTTAATTCCTAAACAGAATCTCTGCTCTGAAGCAGAGATGGAAAGCAACTGATTTGCTATAGCGCTATCATGAATTTATTTATTTTAATGACATTTCTTGTCTTTTATGTGTAACAAAAGACAGTGACTTTCTCCAAAGCCCATCTGTTTGAGATCCTTCATTGTTATTGATTTCCATTCAACTCCTTCAGTTTCTCTATGAGTTAATGGCATTCAAGGGCCAAAGCCTAGTGATAGATTTGCTGCAGTTTTATCAGTGCTGTACAAAGCCTCATCTCTTCTCTAGTTCCTGATTGTGGTGAGCCCAAGGATGGAAAACTAAGGAGCACTGAAGAATTTCAATATCCTATTTCACTGCAAACTCACATTAAATTTGCTGTTCTCTTTGAAGTCAGCAGAAGAGCCCTGATTGACATCAACTGAGTATCTGGTTCTGTGTTTCTGACAACATTACTGCTTGTCTGGTATAGGAGTCCCTGTGGCCACTGAGAGTGAAAAGAAGCTGAGGCGGTTTCTCAGAGGCTGGGGATATTAAGAGCCCAGATAATTCAACCTCTAACCAGCCTGGCATCCCCCTTGCCTGTTCTTTTCAACTTGTGCTGTTAGTGCCACTGCCACTGTGTCATGGGCCTGTGCTGAATTGTTAGTAAGAATGCAAATGAGGACATGCAGGTAAACTGTTGGGCATGAAAGTAAGCAAATATTTTGCTTGCCCACGAGTGGTAATGTTCTCAATGAACCTCCCTATTTCTCTGAGTTTAGATGTCGCAGAGGATTTTCTGTAAGAGACAGGCATCCTGCCTCCAAAAATATCTTGTGCCTGATCTTTCAAAACCCTTCGTAATGTACCTTGCCAGTTATATGTTGCTGAGCAGGAAGGTTGAGAGGATTATTTCAGCTGTGGCAATCAGTTTACACCTTGAACCACAAGATCGGATTACTTTTGGCATTTAATTTTGAAACATTTCCCTCAGATGTGTGATACCTTTGCACGTGTCCCGGATGAAATTAATTTTGTTATTTTCTGCTCTTATTTTTAAGCTTTTTCAGGCCCTCTGTGTTATTCTCTGTGTTCGCTTATGTTTGTAACACTTCCTAATTTAGCATCTTCTACAAATTTAATTACTATATCAACTTTTTATATCACCTGATTAGTGGTTTTAAAATATTACTGAGTATCACTTCAGTTTAGCACAGTCTCTGCAAATTTCCCAAGGGGCAGTTCCCTCAAATCATTTGTTCTTGGGGGTTTGTTCATGGCTAGTGTATATGACACTGTGGATGTACATTTGACTACTCAACAGAAATTGCTGATGCCAATTAATGCTTTCTTTGCTCTGAAAGACTTCATCTACAGACATCTCAAAGGTGTGAAACAGCATAATTAGGGCATAGGGACATGGTTGTGCAATAGCACATGGGAGTTTTCTACAGGAAACATCTAGCAAAAAGTGAATTTAAAGCTGTCACAAACATGCTTCATGTCATAGGTGAAAAAAGAAAGACTACCATAGGGCAAGAAGACTTAGATAGACCAAGCAAGCCTGAGACTTCTTTTAAGGATCAGGACTAGTGAAAGCAGTGGTGAAGAAAGATGTCCAAGGACAGTGCTCTGTAGTGCCCTAAAATGGTGTGTTGAATTTGATTTATAAGTGGAAGCCAGGGAGCTGAGAAAGAAAAGCATGAAAAGAGAAAAAATACTTGAGATGTCCATTTAAAAAAGAAATGGAGTAAGAAAGTTTTGAGACCAAAAAAAAAAAAAAAAAAAGAAAAAAGATGCTTTGATGTAGCTGAGGCAGCAGATGATTAATATATGAACTCTGAGCAGTAGAATAAAGAAAAGGCTGAATTTTTAGCTTTTAGACCCCTTTTATGTTACCATCGATACAAATGTAGTTGAATATTTCAGGTATCTTTCCATTAAATGATTTACTAATGTCTAATGTATCATACATAGTTTAATTTTAATTTTTTAAATTCAGCTGTGCAGCAGTTTAGTAAGAGTGTAACAAGTTCCTTATGTAACCTCTTAGTGCTTCAGACAGCCTCATGGTTCTTGGAGATTATTTTTTCCTGTGCCTGTTGGACTTTGGTGGAGATTCCTTACTGGGCTGGCACACCTCTTTTAATTCCTTGTTCTTCTTTACCTTTTGTGATTGCCTATATTCTTAACACAGGAGAAAGAACATAATGAGATACTTTGTTTACTGTGTTTCTTTTTACACAAGTCTCTTACATTTAAAGAGGAATTTTTTATTTAGTGATTTTTATAGTGTTATTTAATCACTATATATCCAGTATAGTGGATCATATTTTGCAATCACTGCCACTTCCTATTTTAGATCCTTTATTTGGCCTAATTGTGAACCAGGTGCTGAGCAAAAGCAAAGAAAGCATGGGCTTTTTCCCAGTGAATTTACAGCTTATTAATGGTTGTTGTGCTGCTCTGGCATTTGGAACTGATAACATTGTATTTTAAGCATTGTTAGTGTTCTAAAACAGTCTTCACCACACTGGAGATTTTAATGAATATGCTTTTGCAGAATGAAACTGGAGAGGTTAGTTGTGTTTCCTGATTGTGTTTTTTTAACTAAAACCTAATTTATAAGACCACAGAAGAGTGATGGTTGGATCGTATTTAAACCAGAAATGGTGCTGTTTTGCAAGAGCTTGTCACGATGCCCAAGGCTTTTTGTGGGGTATAGGCAGGATTTACTTAATCAAAATTCAGCAATCTAGCGTGCATGCGTGAGTATAGGAGGTCCGGGCTCCTCATATACTGAATTAAGAGAAGTAGGTACCCCCTTCTTCATTGTCCTCTGGAAGATCCCCTTTCACATAAAACCTGCTGGCCGAGGGACTTCTAAGAATAGGTATCACTCTCCCATTGTGCAGCCACACTGCTGTCCTCAAGCAGGGATCTGCACAGGCAGAGTCTCAGTAGTGAACAGTTATGTGGGTTGTTTGAGGAGTTATATCACTAAATCTAGGACAATTGTCCACCTCTGAAATCACAGCTATGCTTAGGGATCAGTGTCACTGTGAGGGGGCTGCAGGCAAAGGTGATCAGCTGGTCTTTTACAGAGAAGACAGTCTGGATTGAAGGGGGTCAGATCAGGAGCTCAACTGTAAGTCAAAGCCCTGCCCTCACTAGGCTACACTCCAGTGGAAAAAAAAAGGCAGAGTGCACTTCTCTGGTAACCTCACTTATTAGGCAATTTTAATATAGCTGTAATAAGCTCCCTTCAAGCCAGACCTTGGATAAGGCCTTAGAAATGCTCAGCTGCCATGTGGCTTGTAACAAATATCACAAAGTATTGATTTATTCCATAACCACTCCCTGCCATGTGTTATGTAAATAACGATGTTTGATAGAGTGTGTGGCTCTTCGTGCTGTAATGCAGAGGTCTTGGGAAGGTCTTGAGTCAGAAGATAAAAGGCCTACTGTCTCCAGTTGTCCTCAGGATGTGTGCATGACACTGCAGCTGCATACACATGCGCCAAGCCCTTCCCTTTTGAGTGCATTTAATAATCATCATTTTACTATTATATCTGGTTCTGCTCTGGCTGGATATAATCTTCTAATTACATAGCTTTGAATTTTCTCAAATTGTCTCTATCTATATCTATAACACTGTTAGTAATTCTCGACTGGTAAAACTGAATTCACAGTGCTTTCATTGCATATGCTTATATCTCTACAGATTTAAGTTAGAAAAAAACATGCAGTCTGAAAACATCACTAATTGTACCTCAGCTTGTATGTTGCAGAGCAGCCTCATTCTGTTTTCCCACAGCCAAGGGAAGGCCTCAAGGCCAAAATGTCACCTCAGATTTCTTTTGATCTCAACTTATATTTTATTAACCCTTTTAACTTCACTGAGGGTGTGCAAGGAAACATGTATATTCCCTTTCATATAAACCCAGCATTGTCCTTACATCTTGTGTGCAAATGTATGGACAGCTTTTCATACAAAGGATTATTTAGATGTAATCTATATGCCTTGTGAGTTACAGATAAGAAGGGGCAGGCAGCATTTATTCTGCAATGTTTATGATTTATTTGCCTTTTATTTTCTCTCTTTAACTCCATCCAAAATATTTCTGAGAGTCTTAGTGAAATATAATACTAGAAGCCTTTAATGGCACCTTTTCATCTCACAATTGCAGAGCACTTTTCAGGGCTTAATTAAATTTTACAGTGTGCCTTTCAGGTGAATGTAATTTGAATGCATCCATTCCTGTTTTTGAGGAAACTGAGGCAGGGCGTGGTGATTAGCTCAAGGCTGTGAGCCAAATGAAATGTTAGAGTAAGAATTATGGCCCAAGAGATTAGGAGATTTGATAATTTCAGAAAAATTTGGTTCTTAAAAATTTAATCAGACAGACAACATGGATGATGGCTGCCTGAATGGCAGAGGAGCCAAATAGCTTCCAGACTCCTCCTTTCCTTAGCCTTTGTGATGACTAGTTGTTTATGCCTCAGTCCAGTTTTGGCCTCACCAGTCTTTGGGCACACCAGATGCTTGTTCAGTCCTCCAATATGATCAGGAGAAAAGGAGTGAGTGGCTACACTCTACCTCTGCCATCTTCTCAGCAAATGGTTCAGGCCTTTCATGCCTTTCCACTGAGAGGACTCTTAGGGTAGGACCTGAATGCGTCCACCCACTCCTACAGCCATGGTCTTCTATGAGATAAACTCTGCAATGTTAGTTGGAGAAGGCCTGAAGCTCCTTGCCTGGTGGTCAAGGGCAAACTTTTCATCCATCTGCCCACTGGAAAGTATGGAAAGCAGCCTGTCCTGTTCCATGGGTAAGCAGGTGGAAGGGGAAAAAGCTGCTGAGACAGGAGTGTTCATTTATTCTGCACATGTATCTTATGAAGATCGTCTATAGATTTGGTCATCAGCAGTTACTACCCAAACATAGTTACTGGTGATGCTGCAGGATAGGCCATAAAGCATCACATGGGAATGGGTTAGGATGGTGGAAGATATTCTTTCTGGGCCCTCAGTGTTCATAGGTCATAAATCACACTTTGTTTGGCCAGAGACTGACTGCAAGGAGCTCCATGAGTGTCGCTCCCTCTCTGTGTGCTGCTATCTGCAGAGGGGATGGCATTATCCAGCCTGTCTGGCAGGCCTAGAACTCATATGTGCTGCAATTTAAAAAGTGGGGTGTGGCTGTTTCTTTGAAGGTGTGTGAGAGATCCCACAGATACAGTGCACCAGCTGAGAGTACCCTTTCCTTTGTACCTGCTGTCATGGTGAGAAAAGGTCATCTGGCTATGAGACAGGCTCAAAACAAAAAGGTCGATGTTTTTAATGAGATAAAGAATTAGTCTTTGGGAAATTCATTCTCTCAGTAGAGAAGCAAAGATTGAATTATGTCCCTCTGTCACCAGACACCAGTCTCAGATCCAGAGGAAAGAGTACCCTTCTCGTGCTTCACTGCCTGGCTCTGCTACAGCCTCAGCCTGCAGTGGGCAAGCACTACCACATCTGGGCTTTCCAAAGCTTGAGCAGAGCATAGCAACCACAATGCCTGACTCTAGATCCTCCACACAGAGTATGGAATGTGGTACACAGTATGTTTCCAGTGTGCTGTGACAGTCAGTCAGTAACCACTAAGCAGGTATAACGAAGGCAAAGAAAAGCTTTTTGTTTCCATTGTTGTCAGCCCAGTGTCTTAAAAGTATTTACCTGGGAGTGAAATGGCTCCTCTTGGTTCTGCAGAGGCCAATCTTCCATTGCCGTATTATGAAAAAGGCACTGCATAGCTTGTGTTTTTATCAGAATAGTATGATCAGAGTACAAATGAGGTCAGGCAACTCTTGAACAGGTTTTGCTACTTACTGTTGATCATCTTTCTAATAACTTTCTTTTCTCCTTCACATTGATCTCTTCTAATAGTGAAGTCAGCTGTGGCCACAGGCCCAGGACATACTTTGACAGCAGCAGGACTCAGCTGATAGACTCTGGAATACATAATTTCAGTAGCACCATCTGGGTCTATAGCTGGCTCTTCTTTAACTCTATTGAAGGTTGAAGGCCTTGTGTGTTCTTTTCATCTTCTTTCCACTACATGAGCATTGCACAGGGATCTTAAATTGTGTGTAGGAAAAGGGACCTTGGGGACAGACTTTACTTCAGGGTTAGAAACACAGCTTTTTTTAATTTGCAAGTGCTTGGTTGTGTGTAAATCTGTTTCACTAACCAAACTTCACATCAAAGTATTTGTGCTGTGCTGTACTTGATGAGAGCAAGAGTGCATGTTTGTCATTGCATAAGTGAAGCAGAAATTTCTTTGGGAACAGGGAGACAGAGACCTGAACACAACACACCATAGAAGATTTGTTGCTAATTCAGTGACAGAAAGTTTTGGGGATTTTACATTATTGACATTTCTCCAGATGAAATCTTCTGCAAAAAATGTCATTTTGAACCTATTTATTATTGAGGCTATTGCACAAGGGTTCTTAGGCTCCTTTGAAACCTCTCTGTGGGGTTGAGTTAGCAACTTAGGAGACTCCAGGCCACCAGGATGGAGTGCAGAAAGTGCCCAGAAGCCTAATTTGCCTCTCACAGAGTACAAACACTCCCATTGACCCCACTGCTTGAATGCCTCTGCTGTCAGAAGAGAGCCATGGCAAGAATTCAGTCATGTATATCAGGAGGAATTTCTGCTGATCCCACACTGGGGAGAGCAAGAGAAATTCTGTGAGTGGAGAGTGTCCTCAAGATCAGGATGCATTCCTGCCCTTCAGTGAGAATGATTGCAGGAGGTTGTAAAAAGTGTTTAGTTTTCAGGAAGATCAGCCACACTTTTCATTTGTCCTTTGAAGATTATTTTTTCTCTGTAAAGGGTTCTAAAAAATGGCAAACCAGTATAGACACATACAAAAAAAAAAAAAAAAGAAAACAGAAGGTTATGGAAAGAAGCTGAGATTCTATCTGTTTTATTGAATGATCCTGGAATACTGTAACAAGGAACAAGGGGACAGTCATGTGCTTAATCATCTCACTCTTACAAGTGGAAACGATGCTTGACAACAGAATGTACTGATATGAATGTGAGAGTAGGGGAAAGGAAAAAAACCTAAGGAACAAAATAAGCATAATATGTAAACAATATTCTACTAGGAGTATTTGTAGTGACAGATGCTTTGGTAGATAGGGCAAAAAATATATTCCTTTCTCCTAAAGGGAAATAGGTGGAAGTCCATCAAGTAAACTTTGTCCTGGCATATTTTATTTTTGCATGGAGGAAAAGGAAAAGATCGTTTTTGATGTCAGATTTTTTTCTGCTGTTTTTTCCCCTCTCTGCCATACCAGAAAAAAAAGATCAGGGAAGATAAGCCAGGCAAAAGGAAAAAAAAAAAAAAAAGGGGAGGTGGGGAGGGGGAAAAAAAAGGAAAAAAGGTTACTCTGAGTATCAGAGAGGGGGCTAATTGTCAAGGTTATATCTCCACAGATGATTGATGTGAGGCTGGGTTTTTCTGTCAGCCTGTCACAAAGCAGGAATGTTTAATGTTCTCATTATTGGTTACGCTGTTGTGTATATTTCTCTGTCAGCACTACGGACCCATCTGAACTGCCAAGGCACTTCAAAGCCCTGCAGGTCATTTATCATCCTCCTGACGCTGCGAATGTTCAGCCTCAGCTGAGTGCCAGGGATTTGTTATGACTTGAGAGCCAGCTGACAGACAGGTCTGCTGCAAAAAGGATTCCTTTTTGTCACACTGCGAAAACATCAATGTTCCTATAATGGCCTACAACTGTCAAAGGGGACTGCCACCTGACAGTTGTGTGGTCTCACTAATTTGCAGCCCGGTGACTTGTTTCCTTGAGTTTAGATTCAGTTACCGTGTCACATGCAAACAGGTCACCATCTGTCGTCCTGTGCCAGGGGGCACATGGTAGGGGGTGGAGAGGGAGAGAGAGCGAGAGAGAAGGAGGAAACGATGAAGTGGCAAACTGGGGGTGGGGGAGAGGCAAGGGGAAAATAAAAACGGCCGTGCAAATCAAAGCTGCATCTTTATTTAAGATTCCTATTTTGTGAGTGTTTCTAGCCCACCACAATGTGAATCTCTAAAAGTTATGCTGAAAATTGAGGCAGGGAAAGAAAGGACCTTGCAAAGAGCCAGAGCTGGGAGGGGTGGGGGCTGGGGGAAAGAGGGGGGGAGAGAGAGAGAGAGAGAGAAATATCAGGGCTTTGTTTCCTTTCCCAGGCCATGACATGATTAATCGTTTTCTTCTGATCTAATTTTGGAACATGAAAAACAGCACATTTGTCTTGAAGAAAAATGATGTGCCGTACTGCGCAGATGGAAATTTCGAGCAATGAAAAAGATTAAAGTGAAATTCCACTCCTTAGACCTAATCATGAGTTGTAGATTATTCTGTCGTTCTAACCAGATGGTAGGCTTGATTCCACAACCCCCTTCTTATATTAATGAATACTAGACTGTTATATTTGACTTAGGTAAGTGAAATGTCTATCAAGCCTAATGGACTGCCAGCCAGCATAACACATGTTGTACCACTGAGGGTCCTTGCTGCATTTTTCATGTTTTATACTAATGTAGAACATTTTGTTTCCTACTGTTTTCCATCATTGTCACTGTTTGCTAAATATTTTCACATGTAGGGGGAAAAAAAAGTAAAAAACTTGTGTCCAGAGCTAATTTCCTCACGTTGGTCACAGCTATAATTCTACAAGTAAAACAGTCACCCGAAGCAATGCATACAAGAACTCAATAGTAACTTGATTAAGTTCCCAGTCAACAAGACTGCACTAGGCTGTATGTTAACAAACCTAATTATAGGCAGCATGGTGATAAATTGTGCAGGGTGCATGTAGCACATCTCTGAGGTCATGTCTAGAAAAGAAGTTTTACCCCAGGGGACAGGGATGGGGTGTCATTTCTAAATAAAGTAAATGCAGGTTCACTGATGTTTCCCATTGGGTTGCCTTCCGTTTTCTGATAAATGTTGTTCTAGCAAGGGTGTCCCAAGAGATCCTTGTGAGAACGGAAGAGTGGAGGAGGAGACAGATGAGAGGCTGGGGGATTCTCTTTAACCTTTCCAAGTGACTGCCACACAGCTTCTGCCATGCTTGGACTTGTCAGAGCCATGGGTCCTGCTGATCATATGTTGGGATGGGTGCCACCACTTGTGATTACAAACCATATTACCATTTTCAGCATTTAGCTGAACAAAATGGTACTTGTCACATATTCTGGATGTGAGAGTGGGATGGAATCTCTTCCTTGTATGTGAAGTTAAAGGTAAAAATCTCTGGTTTCTTCTATTGAAAAAACAACAGTTAGGCCTTTGAGCCTGAGTGGCGCCCTGGTTCTGTTGGGGAGCATGCTCCCAGGTAGAGGAATCGTGCATGCACAGTGCTAATTTTAGACATTGAAAGAATCAACAGGATGCATGGATCAAGTTACTCTCTGCCTAGGAGAGAACAAGTCCAAAAACTTGAGTAAGCAGTCAAGAGTTATCCAATTCAGGACTTACTGAAGTATGATAGAAGTGAAAGTTCATTTCAGCTGAACAAAGAAAGGTAAAGCACCAAAGTACACCTCCTAACTGAGAAACTAGGAAATCTACATGTGAAGTGTTTTTGATAATGGAATTAATTTAAAGCTTTCATCATTGCTTTAGGGATTTTATTCTCACTATTTTCAACAGTTTCTTCAGAGGCCTGAACTCTGACAGATATGCCTTTCTCAGTGAAGTTACCATTGATTTTAACTGCTGAATAAAGACTCTTAGACTGTGCCATAGAATAAACCCCAAATGGCCCTCCAGTATGATTGCCCTGCACTTGGGACCCTCATTGTTGATGATTTTCCCTTTTTCTCACACAAATAATATTTTTTGAAAGAATGAAGTGAGGAAGGCCTAAGCAGAATGCTTATGGCATCTTGCCCACACTAAAACCAAACAAACTGAAAGTCTGAAAATAGTATGTCTTTAAAAGCTTGTCATTGTAATTAATTTTAATTAGCTTTTTCTATTGGTACAGATTGGCTCTATCTGAGAACATAAGCTAAAATACCAATATGCTTTCATCACATTTCTTTTACGGTTGGATTTAGATTCTGTCTTAGCCCTCCCTAAAGCTTGCTCTCAGGGGATAAAAAAGTTTCATTCTTGAGAATTCCTATGCAAAATATTGCATGGCAGATTTTTTTCAATTAATTTAGAATGAAACTCCCACTTAGTCCTTTATACTGCTCTCAAGTAAATGCAGGGTAAGTTACCCCTTTAAAATTATCTGTACAGATTTCCAGCCTCTGTAGTTCCTAACCTCTGGGGAAAGCTGGCTTTTTGCAGTGCTGCTTCTCTTCTGTGCAGGGCATGTGGAGCTGACTTGGCAGTGAAGGGAAAGTAATTTGTTCCTGACAAGGGCCAGTTGCAGACTATTTCTTCACTGGAAGAAAGTGACAATCAAGCAGGAGATTGTGACTGCAGTTTCTTATTTGAACTGATCCTTCTTAGGAGCTAGTAGACATATCTTAACTTAGCCTTTAGCTTGTTTTCCTCAGTCTCACAGTTTTGCTTGCCGTGAAATGTCAAGGACCTCAAACTCCTGCAGTGTTTACAGTTTGACCTGTGGAATTTGTGGCCTGCTTAGAGTGTTGCAGATTTACAATTATATTTTGAAGGTAACACAGGAGAGGCAGGCATTCTTCTTCCCAGTAGCATTTCCCAAAAATGGCTGCACTTTAGGGAGAGGACTTTGACCTACTGAGGAAGAGAGTAGCACATCTGGAAGGGAGAGCAAACTGTCTGTTGCTGTTGAATCCTTACTAAGCCAACTTGTTTCTAAGTGCAGGGACAGATGGATGGATGGAAGGCTATGTTATAGCTATAGGGAAGCCTCAGAAAGCATTTGTCTTCCTGGAAGAGTGTATTATAGCCTTTCTGGTCTGCAGTGGGTTATCACCCTGCTGTAGCTTTGATCGATGGCAAGTGATGGCAGCAGGAAATAAAGGTCCACTCTTTGTGCTCAGGAACACTGCCTAGGAGGGCAGGACCCTGACCAGATGGAACATCTCTGTGCCTTTGGAAGCAGTAGGTAATACAGTAGGGTCAGCAAGATGCTTGCCGGTGTCTGTGCGTCCAAACCCTGTGTAAGTGCTCAGAGCTGGGGTGCTTGTACCCATGGATGAATCAATTGGTCCACAGAGGGCTGACAGCTCTGAAACAGCCTGATGTCAGTTTTCTGCAAACACAAATCCATGGGTCTTAGCATTTTGGGTGGGATATATTTTCCTTGTGTGGTGGATGCCTTTCTAATATTCTAGGCCAACCAAAGACAGATTTGCACACTACCTGCACACACCTTACCCTTTTGCCTGTTTTACTTCAGAGAAAATTACTCTATCCATCTTTCTGACGTGAGTCTCAGATCATGAGATACCATAGCCATTCCCCCCTGGGCAAAGTGTCTCCCTCTGGTGGGCCTGGGGGTGACGGAGGAAGGAACAAATTCTTTCTCATCTGAACTGCAAAGCCATCACTTAGAACAGTTGTCATGTGAGAGGTGACAAGCCTCTTTTTTTTTCCTCTACTATTTATTTCCATTTTATGTATATTCCCAATTTCCTGTTCTCCATGCATTCTGCTTGTTTTTGTACCCTGTAACTTTCGTCAGTTTCTTTTCTTTCACATGTGCTCAAGACACAGCGCAAGTTGATACAATCTAATACAAACTTCCCTGTTTGCTCTATCATAAAATGTAGTGCCTTGTGTGTTCATTCTCCTCCTGTCATCAAGTGCCAGCTTCAGCAGGACTTAGTACTCCAGGTTCTTCCTGCTGTCATTTTCACTTCTCCCCAAGGACTAAACATTTAAAACCCAAGAAATGCTAACTGAGATCCTAAGTAACACTTGAACCATGCTGATCTTGGGTAAACAATTCCCGGAGTGTTACCATTCCTGATGTTGAAAGAGCAGATCAGGGAAAGAAAAGAATGTGCATACAAATTCTCAATAATTTGGCAGCCATCAAATTTCTAAATATTGAAAGATTCCCTTAGAAGATGTTAATTTAATGTTTAAAATGACAGACTGAGGAGCCTACCATTTACTCATTTAAGACTTTTACTCATTTAGAGATTTTTAATAGGAGTTAATGGTTAATGGTTTAAGGCTAAATTTAGAAAGCAGAATACTGGGTACATTTTTTTTTCTGTTTCTTATGGAAATATTTATATATTTTAAATTTGCTCATTAAACTGATTTTTGCAGTCTACACAGCAGACAAGTAAGAGGCAAGATTGCCCATCACCCTTTGTGCAGAACTTTTTTTCCCAAACACATGCCTGTATGGGAGGTTATATCAGGTGCTGAACAAAAACCTGATCTTTTGTTGGCCAAATTACAGCTTTTCAGCATAAGAGCAGGTATGTATTTTTATTAAAAGGTAAACCAGCAATATTTATTGCCGAAACAAGGCTTTAGACTCCCATCTCTTCCCAAAGTATAGTAGTATATGGGTTGTATGAGGCCCTGACAGGCTTTAGGAGCTTGGTGAGGCTCACCTGATGACCTGCCTGCAGGTCCATGCCTACTCAGCCTTGGGCTGTCTGCTAAGCCAAGTTATAGGTGTTCCAGGCCATCCATTCATTGCTCTGGCTTCCTGACTGGCTTTTTGGGGTGAACTCCAGAAGTTCCCTACAAGACACTTTATAACTTCTGTCTGTATCCTGGGTGTACCTTAGAGCTGTGTCACAAACCCATTTTCAGCCTCCTCTCTTGATTGTCCTTCCTGGAAGGAAGCTGCCATTGACTCCTTATCTCACCTAGTCTGGGACTGTCAATGGACTCTATTACAACCACCAGCCTGGCCCTGCTCAGGCAATGTGGGGCTTCATTCAAGTTACCTTCATTCCCCAGCTTCTTCTCTCCTTGGAGATGCCCTGCTCTTTCTGTTCCCTGATGAGTGGCCCCATTTGGAATCCGTGTGTGCACTGCAGCATGAGACCTCCCAGGCAGCCTGCATTTAGTCATGGTCTGGCCTTCCCATGGCCCATGTTCCTTGCTCAAGAAAAGCAGAGTCTGCTTGAACATCTCACTGCTACTCATGGTAACATGAACAAGGGGTGTTCAAGGGCCTGGAGAAGAATTCTGTTCCTGATTCTACTTGGTTTTGAAAGCAGTTCCTGCTTCAACATGAAATCTTTTTGTTTTCAGTAGTCACAGAACAGAACTCTCTAACTTGCTATGTGACTTTGTGCAGATTCAAAATGGCTTCCTGTCCTCATTTGTTAGTGGAAGGGATAGAGTTTCCCTGGTGCAGTGCCAAATTCATATAGAAATTCAAATGTTCTTCTTGATGAGATGCTGTGTTCTGTAATGCTTAAGGAAATCATAATATCCTTGAGGGTATATATAAATGCACTGGTATATGAAGAAAAACCCCACAGGATTTTTAAATGGAACAGTTGAACATCTAGCCTGTATCTCAGTTTCTGTTGTTGTTTTCTAGAAAAATACACTCATAGTAAATTCATACCAAATTTCGCAGTAAATCTGATAGAGAGTACTTGAAAGGCTTCAGCATTATTGCTGACGAGCTAACAATAGCTTACAATAGTAGGTGACTGTGGTGAAATACTCATGTTTCCTTAGTCCTGCTTCTTCCTCTTTCTGGGATGTTGGTTCTGAGAGCACCTATAAGCCAATGGTTTTACCACATTGCTAAAATTAATCTCCAGATTGGTGTAAAATTAATTGCAGAATTAATTTTTTGTGGAGAAGAGCTGACACTGGAAATAAGTAAATCTTCCCTACTCTGTCCTATGACGTGAATGTTTATAAACTCTAACCCACGTTGGTGTCAGGGCAGGGAAATATAAGTCAAAACTATGATTTATATGATCAACTATAGAATTTAAATACTAAGTTCTTATTAATCTAAATGTGAATTAGTTAGCTAAATCCCTATATCCTTTCAAAAATATGCCAGTGTGTTACTACTAATTTTGTCACTTTTGTATATAGTGACAGATTTTGTAAAACTACTTTCATAAATGAACAAAACCCCAAATGTATATCACTAAAACCTTGGAAGACAAACTGATTAGATTTCCTGTGGTGGAATTACATTATCAAACAAAATACAAGTTTTGAAATTCAACAGCTCAAAAGAAATACAGTTGGCTGAAAATTCCCATAATGAGAAATCCATGAGCCTAAATATTTGGTGTTCCTGCTTTGCTCACTTCCTCAGGTTAATGTTTCTTCAACATGTTTCCAGTTTTGTTTTTTTTTTTTCAGCTGGATTGGTTGTTGTACTTTCAAAGGTGATGATTTGCAAATGATGATTTCCAGCCTACTGTAGTCTGTGTATGGCAGAATGTCCATCAAGTTGCCTCTAGATGACATTAGTAGTGCAATCATTCAAAATGCAGCCTGACAGCATTTCAATCAATTCACTTTTCAACACTAGACATCAAATATACATTGCAAACCCAGCACCTGCTCTACTTGTAGTGTGACATCAAATAGGTTAGCCTCGGGTCCTAAGACAGAGACTGTCTCTTGAGCTGCTACATTAAGGAGTGACTTTGGCAATGATACTCTTGGAGATTAACACTCCACCAAAACTGGCTCTCAACCTACAATACAGTATAATCCCTTTATTCCTTGTGTTTGTCTCTCAACACAGTCCACAGGAGCTCTGAGTCCGCTAGATGAGTCAGCCACAGAGCCTAGCTCTTAACCTCATCCTGTAGAGCTTCATATTTACAGCAAAGGTTGAGCAGAATAGCAGCTAAGCATTTACAAAAATTTGTCCCAGGTCTGAGCTCCTTGAGGTTGGCTTCCTCCTCTTTGCAACTACTGCATTGCAGTACCCCTTGAGGTGGCAAATTTAGCAACTTTTCATGAGGTCTTGGTGGTTGTAGCAAGACCTGCTCTTTTAAAAGAGCAAGGGAAGCACTTAGGATAATATCCAGCTATTGTCATACTGCTCTTGAGATGAACAGGCCTGGCTACTGCCATCCCAGGACTTTGTCATTTGCTTTGTTTTTGATGGAATCAAAAACAGGTCAGTTAGTGGTGTCCTTGAAAGTTCTCAGTACTCTTCTGTACTTTGGGCTGAGGTAAGGTCTATTCCTTGACCTAAAACACCCTATACTGTGTGTACTGAATCCTGTGGGTCAGATCAATAATTCCATTTAAATGAGATGGCAACTTGCTGTTGTCAAACACCATGGAGGAGCCTAACAAAGCAGGCAGGTGGTGAGTGTGCCCAGGATTTCAAGTTCAGAGAAATGAAAAAGGCATGCCAGCACTTGTAAACCTTAGAAGAACAGTGTGAATCCCCTTCCTTTTGTTCTCCTTGCTAATCAGGCTTCAGTGCTGATGGCATGACTTGCATAAAACAGTACTGTAGAGGCATGGACAAGGGCATGGGCATGCAGGCCACTGTTTGACTCAGGCACAGTTTGGGCCTTCTGAGGTGGCCCTAGGATACAGGAGTGGGGATCCAGGTGTGATAGGTTTAGAAAGAGAGAGTTTTGATGTGTCCTATTTACCACATGCCTCACCACCATCCCTACTAGTGCTGTAGTAGATGTGATCTTTTGTGTCTAGAGGGACAACACCTGGTCCAGTCCTGACTGGATTCTAGGTACTGGGCAGGATGGTGCTGACCACATAATCACCTCAGTCCTAGAGCCAGGGATTACAGGTTTGTGTTTCCTATGCAGGACAGCATCTCCCTGTCAGTGTGCACAGTGAAAAGGTGACCAGCTGGCCTCACCATTAGCTCTGAGCTCACAGCAGGCAGATTTGTGTCCCCTTGCCTTGCAGGAACCACCAGCAATCACATTCCTGGAGCTCCACAGAGAGCACTGCCCTACTCATTGTTGCCACTCTTGCTGAGTGATGCTCCACATCAGCAATGTGAGTGCAGCCCGAGATATACATCCCAAGTGGCACACAAGAGGTAATGTAGTACCCAATAACCTTCACAGATGAAGCAAACAGCTGAGCTGAAAAAACTGTCATAAGTATTTGCATCCCTAGCAAAGTTAATGGAGGAAGAGGAATGCTGTTAAAAGATGAAGCAGTATATGGACAGATTTCAGAAAGGTGGGAAATTGTATAGGGGTAGCAGAGATTATTCAGAGCTACTCACTCACTATGGACATATGATTTTCTTGTTGAGGAGTTGCTCTCTTCCCAGTGGAAATGTGTGGCTGTGGAGATAGACAGACTGGATGCTGGTAAACCCCAGCTTAGGACAAGGTTAGGCCCTGCAGGCCTGCTCTGGGACATTCAGCTGGCTGGTGCAGCTCCATCCTGCAGGGTCACAGATGGTAAAAGGAATCAAGCCAGACTGAATGCTTGCTGGGGACACAGATGTGCTCTGAAGATTGCTTTGGTATTTATATGAAACAACTGCTTTTTATTAAGTGTTGAAACTAATAATAAATAATTATAAATTATATTAGTGTATTAAATTGTTGACATAACACAATACAAATATTTCTTAGGAGAGTGAATAAACATATAAAGCTATATTACTTTATAAATGAATTCATTAGTATTTATTACAATTACAATCAATTATTAAGCATTATGATGCCTTGCTTGGAGACTGGAATTTTTTCTTTTTGCTATTATCAATAATTTTAATTACCAACTTTAAGTACTGGTTATTTCCCACACACATCCCAGGGCACTAATTTTTATACAGCATCTAAAAATGCACAGTGTTTTTCGTTTGGGTAGCTTTGTAGTACACCACAAATTGCTGAAAATAGTTTCCTAGTTGTTAAGTGGAAATAGAAGCTCTGGGTGTCCCTCAGTCAGTTATGATCTAGCTTGGGAGAGCTGGTTTATATTGTGCAATAAGAAATTTATTTCTCCAAAATTTTGTGCATCATATTCAAAACACCAAGAGGCCAAGATTGCCCATGTAACCAACTTTTAGGTCCTTCATGCCATCAAACAAAAGATTGTATACTCAAAAGCTTCCACACAATTTGTCTAACAACACATAGTATCTGGAACAGGTTGCCCAGAGAAGTTGTGGATGCCCCATCCATGGAAGTGTTCAAGACCAAGCTGGATGGGGCTCTGAGCAGCCTGGTTTAGTGGAAGGTGTCCCTGTCCACAGTAGAGGATTTAGAACTGGACTACTTTAAAGGCTGCTTTCAAGCCAAACCATTGTATTCTTATTGCCTCAAGGGTGTCTGTAGATTGTGATGGTCTCACTGTTGGACCTATAATTATTTCTGGTGCTGACTTGGTTGGCCCTGCTACACTCTTCTAGATGTCCAACAACTAGACTTATTACAAAGTATTCAGACAGTCTATTTTCAGGTATCTTAATTTGTTAAACAGATGCATAACCTGAATGTATTTTTTGAGTTGTTATCACAGGTCTTCATATCTTCACATCTGTTCTCCAGTTCTTTTCCCTCGAGCCTCCTGTAGCACTTCTGCACTCTGATCTCTCCAGTTGTTGCTTCTGACTCCTTAGCTACCTGGCTGATGTGTTGTGCTTCAGACACACAAACTCTAATACAGACATAAGTATTTTCCCTTCTCAACTGCCACACTTAATTTCATGTACAGTATTTCAGTAGATGTGGGGATGCCTGGGCAGCTGTACCCCTGGCCCCACTCTTCCTTACCCTCTTCTCTGGTACTGCAGCATCTCCTGAACTCCAATTATCCTTACAGCCTTCCACAGGTCCTCTGCTGATAGGAGTAGTGGGAGCTGGGTTTTGTGGCCATTCCCTTCAGTGCTCAGGGAATCAGCCTATGCCCTGTAGCCACAGGGAATGAAGGTATTAAGAAGGACACCTGAATTGATTTGGTGCTGATATTCAGCTGTTGAACCAATCATCAGAGTATAAAAGCAGTGAGGTGAATTAACAAAGTATTTTGCATATTACTTGGGAACAAAGGCATTGTGTATGGTAGGGTTACTTTATAGTACCTTGTAAAATGCTTTATGCTAGAGCAAAGCATAGTTATTCTGGCTTTACTAGAAGTAGTTACATTTTTACACATTTTTAATAATTTCAGTGCTACTGAATGAATTGATTGTGGATGTTCTAAATAGGTTTGCCTATCTGGAGGGAATCTGGGAGGGATGTCATAACTGAGCTTTTTTTTAAGGTTGCTCATTTTTTTATCTTGTATTTTCAACACAGGGAAATGAATGAATTCCTCATGGAAGGCGCTTTATGGAGAACTCCCTTATATCTTCACAAGTCCTGGAGAAACAGCAGTGGATTCCCCTGCCTTACTTCACCCCTAGGCTGGCCCCCTGCATGTGTCTCTCACATAAGGAGCTCTGTTTGATTGCTCTCCTTCTTTTCTGTTGAGAACATCCAAGGTGAGTGTTTGCTTCACAGGGGTGTTTCCCCCCCCTTCGTTTTTCACTCATTCAGAGTGGTTAGTCGTTGAGTAGATATGACCAGGTCAGCAGATAGAGATCTGCAAATGTTGATCTGGTATGATAGCTTGTATTACCAGTAAGTGTGCAATTTTACTGATGGTGCCTAAACAATCATTTTAAGTTGAAGTGTTTTCTAACCAGCAATATAACAAGTTGCCTGCAATTTTCTATATAAGATTATATATGATAAATATGTCTTGTTTCAGCAGAAATACAACTTTATAAAATCAGTTTTTGTCATGCTTTTAGTCCTGATGAATTTACAGTAGTATTTTCCCTCCAGCAGGACTTGACTGAGATCTTTTGCCTTCCATTATAACAATTAAATTTCTTTTACACATTTTAACCAGTAATTTGTTGCAAAGCACTTTGATATGCTCCACTCAGATGGAAGACATTTTAGAAGAATTTTATTGTTGTCAAAATGGAGTGAATGCTTAAAAACATAAATAATAATTCGAATTTAGAAATAACTTGGCTTTAGCTGTCTTTACACTGTTATTGCTCAATGCAGCACTGTTTGAAAGACTTGGTCACAATCTGGAACCCTGCTGTGCTAGAAGATGTATTGACACTGGACAAAAAGGTAGCACTGCTATGAAGTGCTTTCAGTTTTCCCACAAACACTTATGCAATTAAGTTGGAGGCTCCATTTGTTTGCTTGTTTTGGTGCTTGCTCTGGCCTTTTTGTTTTCCTCTTTCATGAATGATAATGAAAATTTGTATTGAATGCACATGTTTTAACTGCCTAGAATACACCTAGGCAACATGTGAAGGCTGTTTCCACTGAAGATAAGGAAAAACCTCTTTATTTCTTTTGTCTGCAGATTTCTTTGACTATCTTTCTTCATGTTCTTAACATAAGTACAAAAAATATGTAAAGCTGAATGACGTTGGGTGGTACTGGTGAGTGACTAGATCATCCTCAACCTCTTCTAAGCAGCGCTTTCCTGACCTTCAAAACCAGAACTATGAAAAAAGCTGTGGCTGTTTCACTGCTAGTGCTTGTGTTGTGTGGATAATTGTTCTGTAACACTGGAGGCAAAATTAGAAACCAAAGTCATCGGTGATAAGAAAGCAACAGAAGCCACAAACCTGCCACTGGGGAAATTTATAGTGGGGAACTGACACAGAAGGGTGAAGCATATTCATGATGCTAGGGTCAATCTCATTCACTTTGTCTTGGCCCAAGCTATGTTTCCACCTGTTGCTTTCTATGCCTGTGAATTCCCCAAAACTGCCCTAAGTATGAAACAAATCTGTTTTGGTCTGCAAGCAGTATTTCAATCTTTTAGGCTTGGAGATACTTGTTCTGCTTATTAATTTTGTGCTTTAGGTGAATACAGATGGTGAGATAGGGCAAGAAGATTTATGTTGAGATTTATTGAGGGAGCCTATTTTTCCCCTCCTGGTTGACATCAATAGGGTTGTGTGGTCTATTCTCTTGATCACAAAGTACACCCTGAGAAAGTACGGAGAGGGCCCTGATTGCAGTCCTGCCTTCGAACAGGTCACAACTCCATTGTTCTGGAACAATAGAGGTTTTATAAACAAAGTCTTGACTAGAAAGATTGTGAGTTATGATACTACAGAGAGCCTTGCTGAAAGCAAAACAAGGCAAAAAAGAAACAGGGTAAGGCATAGAAAAATGCTTATAAACAGTAAGTTAAATCCTAGGTCTTGAGCAATATATTGATGACAGAGGAACTGTGCTACCTTACGGGATGCTGAGGTTGGTCCGTTAGTGTTTACACCACACAGTGTACATGCTGCATACTTACAGTGAAAATAAATACATACACACACAAGTACTTAAAAATCTGGTTACTGCTGGCTTCAAAGAGATTGCTTGCATGCTTCAAGTTAGGCATAAACTTAGGCTTCCTGTTGGGGACCTGAAAGAGGCTGTGGATGATGTCCTCTCCCTGCATTGTCCATCACAGTCATCTCATGGTCCCTTAAGTTACTATTTCCAATGGCCACCTGTTGCCTTTCATCATAAATTGAGCGCTACCCCTGCAAACTCTCCCCTTGGCAAGGCCTGCTGCCTACTCATGTGGCAGTATTTTTGCAATACTGAACTTACTCTTTTGAAGCATGACTGTCTTTTCACTACATACAGTACCTGGTGTAACAGGTGCCCTGTGGGTTTAAAGCATTGTGAGTAATTGTTGGTACAAGTGAAGGATGCTCTGAGAAATCCAGAGCAAAAAAAGAAGCCTCTTGAGTTCAAGCAGCTCATGTGTTGAAGATATTCAGACTTGTATATATGTGAAATTAAAATTAATCCAACTATTAATTTATCTTTGTGCACAGATATTTACGTGATCTTTTTATCTAGGTATTCAGTGGAGAGGAAATTAGCTTTTCAATCCATCCCACCCAAATCAAGAAACTTTCCCTCTTTGTTACTAGCCTAGAAACATTATTTTTTCTTCCCTTCCCTCTCAGAACTGTAAATATCTGAAAAAATAAGCTCACATTACTTTGTTTTATGAGCTGCTAAAGTTTCTAATTTTGGTTGCTAGTGCCCAGAGGATGAGTAATCAGTTATTAAGCTAATCAGCCTTATGTTGTAGTGCATCAGTTTGATGAGGTTAATGTTAAAAATCTGGCATAAGTATTTGCAACCTTCCTGTGTTGGTAGAATGTAATGCTTTTCTATGTGAAGATCAATGTAACGAGAAGAATCAATCCAAGACTGAGAGGAGAGAGGGAGGGGGGTCATGGCAGAAGGGATTGAAACTCCCTGTGTACTAGACTTCCACCTCTAAAGCTATGGCAGGCGATTATTACCAAATAAAGGGTTCAGCATGTATTCCAGTAAAGCAGGTGGTCAGAATGTTAGTCAATAACAATTTAGGAACTGCCACTTTTCTGCTCTCTTTTTAAATGCATCTATAAAGAACATCCAAGAAGGCTGTGTGCAACTTTTCAGAAGCATTATAATGAACTTGCTCTCATTTGTTAATAAAGGGATAATGGAATATTAAAAGTATCCTCCTGCTATTTTGTTTTGCTTTTTAACTAAATTTTTAGTATACGATGTCTGCTTACTCAAAGTGTGAAGCAAGTATTTAGATAAAAGGCAGGTAACTAGGACAGGACTGAAAAGTAATTATACAGGAAAACACTGCACTTCAGGTTTCTAATAGGTGAAGCCCAGAGTCTCTGGGAATTACATTAATTCCAATGAGCATGTTTTTACCACAAAACTAGATGCCAGAGTTTCTGCACCAGGCTTGTTTGAGAGGTGGGGTATGGAGGCTGTTCAGGTTTATCAAGCTGAATTTTGCATTCTGCAGCCCTAATCAGTCTGAAGCTAATTAGCAGCCTCTACACAAGAGGGCCACAAGTCATTAATCATAGGAGATGAGAGCAGTCAGCCCCCCATCCTTGACATTTCAAGAAAAGTTTTCTCTCGCACTTGTTTTTTTTGTGATGGGGCTTCAAAAGTCGCAAGATTGCTTTTCGTGGTCAATAGTGTGTGAAGCAGAAGCCATGTCTTGATGTGACAGACAAGGGACCACTGTTCAAAGACCTATTGGACTCTTTTTTTCTTTCTTTTTTTCCCCCCTTCTCCCTTTCTAAATGCTGTCCTCTAATAGAATTGAGTCAACTGATGACTTTATTTGCTTTGAGTTGAAGCATAGTTCAGCTGAGAATAAAAAAAAAGTTTTAACAAGTATGATTTTTGTTAGAGCAAAATTCAAGTTTTTTATAAAGCTGCTTAGTTCTTTTTAAAAGTTACAATCCTTTCTTATGCGCAGCTAATGAGGAATGAAAGTCCTTTCACATGCCTAATGCGGTTTAGTACAGTGTGTCTTGAAATCCAATGCTAACAGCTGCAGGCTGAGCACTAGGAAACCCTTGCAGGAAAAAGAAAAACATTTCTTGAGGCTGTTGATCAAACTTCTTACAAACAACTTGGAGAAGTAAATTTTAATAGTAGATTTGTTGTGTTTAATGATGCTGAGAATTACACTGTGTGTTATATTTTATTCTGTGGGCAAATGACATGTAATTCTATCTGTATAACTCCTACAATAAGGGATGGGTGGTGTCTGTATGCCTGTCTAGCAAGTCTTACTGCATGGTTGCCCATAGCATGTCCTTGCACCTGTTGATAGCATCACTGTTTCAGGCTCAGATGTTTACTACACTATTGCGCCCATTTCAAGCTTCTGGCCAGGACAGTGAGAAGAGGAGGTATTTTTATAAGTAATGAATACAGTTCATACAGTGTTCTTTTGTTAATCATTGAATTTTCACTATGAGAAAAACTGTTTTGTTGAAGGATAGGTTTTAGAAATATTTCTTGAAGACCTAAATGTCTCCCTCAAAGCCTCTTTTTTTATCCTATTGAGCTATGTGGGCTTTGTTGATTTACTTAAGCAACTGGAGTAACACTCAGAGCATGTAATGGGCTTTTGTCTGTACAGCTGTCCAGGAGCTCCTTGTTCTACCAGGCACTATACCAAACTCAACATCCATCCCTGTACCTGGAGTTGTCCACTGCAGACTGGGAGTGGCCTTTTAGAAGGTGTTAGCTCAAGCAGCAAAGCTGTATGGTGACAAAGCACTGCACGGCAGTGCCAACAGCCTGGGCACACTAAGATCTGCTGCTCCTCTATGAGCAGTGCCAGTTGTGCTTTGATTTGCTTACGTCTCCTGTTTGGAGAGTTAAAATGATGTTGAATGGCTGTTTGGTTTGGGATTTTGTCATTGTTATGTTTGTTTCTTTTCCTGTTACCAGTCCTTGAGATAAAAACTGAAAATGAGAAAAGTTCCATTAGGAGGCTCAAACAAATTAAACCAGTGCTCTGTCTCTAGAAGCTCAGCAAACAGCTGTCTATAGCTGTAATATGGCTGTAGGTTGTTGCAATTGCTTCTCTGTATCACTAGTAGATCTGGTCCTTGCACTGCTGCTGTATTTCAGTAAGAATGATGTCTTCAAGGTGCTTCTTGTGCATAATCTCTGCATCTGGGGAGGTCATGAGATGATCACTTTAGGTGACAACAGGGAGATTAACCCAGTCATGAGTCTATAATTGAAAATTTAGCTCTAGATAAGACTTCAGCATGAGAAGGCCTGTGTTTTGATGCCTGAGTGACGTACCTTTATGTGTTGTTTTCTTCTGGGACCAAGGTTGTGAAGCCCTGTTAAGTACCACCTTTTCATTGTATTTTTATATTCTATCCTCTCCTTTAAACGTGCATATTCTCATTCTCACTTCTTTCTTTCAAGTTCTCTGTTTCTGAAATATGAACCTAGTCATAGTCCAGTTTGCACCTGGCTTTCTGTGCTGGCCTGAGTGGGCCTGGCAATTAGGCCTCCCTAACAGAAAAAGGCACAATGCAGAAACTTGACCAAAAAAATAGTACAAGCATTGAAAGAGCCATTAAATTCCTCCTGTCATATCAGTGAAACTGTACATACTTTGAAAAATTCCCCTAATATATCTTTAAACCGTAGACCATAGCACTGGTTATGGTCTAGAGTACCAACTCTTACGTTTCAATAAGAGGCCGTTTTCTTTCTTTTTGTCTCTAATACTGGGGGGGTGGGTGGGGACGGGAATATGACATGCATCTACATAAAAATAAATTTGTAGTGAAATCACATTAAGGATTTGACGAAGCCCACACAAGCAGAGAGTTAAGACTGATATTCTGTCATTACCTCAGCTCATTACATCTTGGGGTTTTGTTACTCATGTAGTCATGTAGTCAAGATCACCCGCTCTCTGGAGAATCCTATGCTACCTGGAAACAAAGGGAAGTGTTATGTTGTAGCTTTACCTCTGAAATTTCCTTGCTTTGCCAACTTTCCTCAGTGTTACCATAGAACAGTTTTTGGTGACTTATATGTATTAATGGCATTAATTAAACTATCAGCACAGCTGAATGGGAGAAAATGCATCTTCTGAACTTGTTTCTTGAATAGGAGTAAATGCCTCATTAATCTTAAGCATCAACCCAAGAACACTGTGTTTGTTAGATAGAATAATAAATGACTTTACAGGAAATACACAATAGCAGATGCTGGAATGCATCCATTCATTAGTCACTGTGCATAAATATCCCCTTATTTCCATGAAGAGACATTTAATGGAGGGCCAGTCTGACAAACATGTGCAAGTTTTCACTCACTCATCGAGAAAATGGAAGGAGAAAATGTCATACAGATTTGCCTGCTGAACACAAAGTATCACATACCTTATGTGCTTTTTCTGCTCCTTGCCCATCTTTCATCAGATTGAAATGTGCATTAAAAAAGGCAAAACTGTTAGACAGGTTTTGGAAGCCCATAAGGCATTACAGTTATTTCTACTTCTTGGTTGCAAAGTCTGGGTCACTGCTGTGTCACTTGGAGGCAATCACAACTTTACTCAAAGCCCAGCTGAGTGTCTGGTGAAGTCAAAGGAAGGCTGCTTGCTTCAGAACCTTACAAGAAAATATTGCTGGGTTTGTTTTTAATCGTTGCTCCCAAGATACTAGGAAACAAGCAAACGAGCCTATTTCAGTGAATAATAGTGAATGTAGGAAAAAAGTTGCTCCCCTCCTACACCCCCTGCTGTCTGTTAGCGTTTGTAAGCTTATATGTATTTCCTAGTCTTGTAAAGTAACTGAGCCAATGAAGCCCCTCTGCAAACAGGAACATCTACAATGATTCAAAAGAAAGTGAAGCCTGTACATTCATTGTTTTGCTTTCTTCTCCACATAATTGGTCAGAACTACTGTTTTTCTCAGATTGTTGATTCAATGCACAAGCATACTAGATGTGTTACAGGAATGCCTAAATAATTTGCTTGGTATGTGCAATTGTTCCTCAATGCATGCCATAATTAAATGGTCACATTATAGCATAATTGTTCTTAGAACACAGTAACAGGGTTTGCATGTCACTATGTGTTTGAAGTCTGTCAGGTTTCTAAGCCTAAACTGACCAGAACTAGGAAATCTGGATTTATGAAACAAATTCTTAAACTGGTGATTGCAGTGTGTACCAAAGGTATCAATGTCGTATACCAGCAGCCATCCCCACCAAGGAATCTTCCATCTAAGCATACAGGTGCCTTGTGCCAATGGATTCTACACAGGTGTCACAGTGTTTCTCTCTGTATTAGTATTCTGATTAGAATACTAGTCAGGGTTCTTGGCTTTGGGCCTGCACAGACTCGGCCTCATAACATAAGAGAGGACAACGTTTAGTTCTTATCCTGGAAGTTTCTGAATAAGTATGGATTTGAAAAACTTCTATGCATGATTTGGTGAATCTTCTCATCTGAATTTTGAGCTTGGCAATGCTTTACGGTATTGTTAAATCCAATGCTTTGGACCAAAATTTCAAGCTGGGTATTGTGGTAACTTGGGTGGTTATTTTTCTACTGGCCTAAATTTGCAGCCTTTGCTCAGAAGTCCTACTTGCATGAACAAACACCAGTTTGCTTACAAAATTAGAGCCATAGATCAGCAGTGAGTTACTAACAAAATTGAGGGAGGAAGAGTTTTGGTTCAAAGTAATATATAATGATATTAACAGCCTAAATTTTCAGAAGTGACCAGTGAGTTTTGAAATAGAAAGTACCAGCAAACTTGCTGTTTCTGCACATCTGTCATCTGACAAATAGCCCCACTCCAGCTTGTCACAAAAATTACTGCTAGGCTAATAGTTCAGTAATAATGACAGAAAATATTACTACTTTATGAAGTGTGATGCAAATATAAGTTTCTAAGCCATTTTTCACCATTAAAGATCCCAAAAGAACGAAATAATTTTCCCTTTTGTGATTGTAAGATTTCCTTCTGAAGAACCTTACATTTTTCCTGAATCATACTCCTGGTATGGTTTCATGTAGGTAGGTACACCAGTACCAGGATTTGCAAGTTCACATCCCTTCAAAAATCTGTTCTGTTGGTGTACTACAATTATATTTCTGTCCTAGGAGCAGCTGTATTCCTTTGATCAGCAAAAACCCTTTCAATATATACAACAATATTAAACTGAATTACCTTAACATTGATTAGACAGGTATGCAGGAAATAAAACATGGCATTGCCCTTTTCTCCCAAGAGGTCAGTCATCCTACACAATGGTTTGTTTCCACAGTTGATCCTAAGAGGTCAACTGTACCTCAAGCCAGAGAACTCCTGTTGGAAGAGAAAGGCAGAGTCGTTCTTTACAACCGGACTGCCGGGTGGGAATCCTCTGGACTCCATCTGGAACAGCTTTGACCAAACAAAGGCCCCAAATCTGCTTGCAGTGCAGTCGGTGGGAATACTGCCACAGCATTCCTTGGGAGCAACATTAGGCTTCGATTATGGTCACAGCAAGAGAGTAGTGCATGTACAGCTGCCAAAAAATATTAACAAATAATGCTAAAAAAGCTTGTGTCTGTTTTCATTTCTTCTCGCTTTTCTTTAAGGCAACTAGCAGGAGACATTTTTATCTGTCAGGAATGAGGATTAAAGTAAAGGTTTACTGCCCAAGCTTCATCTGCTTCCCAAGACAGGTTAGAAAATTCATGGCTTTCAGTGCTCTGAGCCACTGTCCCCTCTTGCAAACACAGGATTATGCAAGGGCCTCAAAGGCTGCTGGTGCTGTCCCCCAGGCCTCTGGGTGAAGCCCAGCTTTGCTGATTGCAGCCTGCCTTGCCCTTTCCCCCTCTTCACCACAGAGTCTACTCTGGGACTGCTTGAGCTTTTCTTTTACAGCCAGGTATGCTGTTGGAGTCAACTCAGCAAAATAATGGTACAAGGTGTGGAGAGCAGGGGCCAGAGTGTGGCCCAGAGTCTCTAAAGAGCCAAAGAGCACTAGCACGTTTTGGAAAGCCTTTTGGATGCATCTCCTCTGTATCCTGTGTGTTAGCTCTGCCTGAACATTTTTTTATTAGTATTTCACAGCATGTGTGCTCAGAGCAACGTTCTGCTGTTGTAACCTTAGATGAACTAGCTTTGCAAATCAGAATAACCTTATATTTGGCGGAGAAGATAAGGCAGAATTGATGGTGCTCAATTCTTTCTTGCCTGAAACAAACAAATATTTAGGCAGACTCTAGAACTTTTTGATTATTGAGAGGATTAGAAATTAAACAAAATATTGTATGGTGGAAAGAATAAACTGCAGAAGAGTTTCCTTAAAACACAGTGTGGACAGATTATTTCCATTAGATTATAGGAAAAATGCCATCAGTTATGTTGTATAGCTTTCTAGTTATGTTTTATTTATAGACTTGGAAGTCATGTTCCTAAGGTCAACAAATTTTTGTATCATTAATTTCAATGGAAGGACAGTAGTATTTAGAAATGCTTTTTCTAGAGGCTTCCATAAATATTCCTTTCCTGTGAAGCCTTTTACAAAGACTATAACAGATTTTCCTTCTCCATAAGAATGAATTCAAGACCATCAGAGATGTCTCTCTGTCATTTTTCTAGCTGTATAATCCAGTCTTTAATGCTGACCACAGTGTGATTACTGAAGCCTTGAGTCTGGAGTGTTTTGTACTTTGTCCCATGATGTTTCTTCCATAGACTCCAAAGGAGAGACCTTTCCCAAAGTGAAAATTGTGAAAGTAAGGTGCTGCTAGTCTAAAGGCAAGTCAGGATAATCAGTGAGGTATGAGAAATAGAAGGCCAAAAGCCAAAATAAATGCTGCCTGGTTTTATGATTGAAAATATTTTGTGTAGATAATGGTGAAAACATAAGCATATAAATAGCTGCTGATAAAAAAGAAATCATTGTAACTCATTGTAAGATTAAATGTCTAAGGTTTCTATTTCTGTAAAGACTATTGAGAAGCATATAAAAATTTCTGAGTAATTCTAGACTGATGAGTATCTTTGCATCATATCAGCCTAGGGAAGCAAATGTAAAACCAAATAGTTCTGACTTGCAGGGTTTTAGATTCACTTTGTTTGCAGTTGCAAAATGTGCAGAGCAATTTAGAACAAAGCTGCAGCGTCCTTACATCTTAGATGATTCACTCCAGCTATTCCAGAGTCATCAAGAGATTGCATTGGGTATAGAAATCAGTGAATTTCATTTCATATCTTTTGGAAATACCTTTCCAACCCCTCAAAGTGGAGAAGGGTACATGTTTACTCACTCCCTCCTCTGTGTTTACAGAGGCGAGTATTTGCTGTCAGTTGTGTTTAAGGCAAACATCAGGGTGCTATGAAACATGGAAACCAAAAAATGTGCTTGGGGTAATGAAGGGAGAGAGAAGAGCCTCAGCTGAGCTGTTGGCCTGGGCTGGTTTGCTAGGGTGCTGTAGGATATAAGGGCCATCTGTGGTGTCTGAAGACCTCATAGAGGACAAAGGTGTAGAATTGCTACATACTCAGCTTCAGATCAAGTAGGCGAGAGAGACTGTGGTAGGGGTGTATCTAGATGCACCGAAGGAGGCCTTCTACCCTCTACTAGTGGCTCTTCAGTGACTCATTGCATGCTTCAAAAAAATGCTATGACACTGCTTTTGATCTTTATGCATAAGCGAATATGCATTCACTTTGCATATTTGTTTTGCATAGGCAATTGGCATGCAGAGTTAGCTGTGGTGTGCTCTTGCAAAGAAACACACAAGGAATTGCAGCTGTGCATGGCATGGTATCAGTGGCACGCACGACGTAATTTGCATGCAGAGTGCTGACACTGTGATCTTGGTGTGCTGTGCTTTACATCTTGATCCCACCTGAGCTTTTAAGTGCATATCTATCAGTCTGGTTGTGCTGGCTGTCAAGCAGTGGGTGAGCCATGCTCTTGCTGTGTCTGTCCAGCTTCTAGAGTTAAACCCTCCCACTTCTGCCCTAGGAGTTCAAGGACTGACACAATTCACACCCCTGATATGAAATTATGAAAGATGAGGCACTCTGCTTCCACATCTCCCCACTCCACCCCTCATGCAGCACAGAAGCACAAATTGAGTCTGTGTCTGAGTCACATTTTGACTTAATTCAGCAAAGCACTCACTCGGGCTTGCTCTTAAGCATGTGGGTAATCTGCTGCTATTGAGCAACTTAAACACACCATCTTTAGGGGGCACTAAGCATGTGTTTGGGTATTGAAATGAGGTCTTGGGGGTTTTTTGAATAAATTCATGCCTAGCTATAAGTACAAACAAATGTTAGTGTACATGGTTAATGATGCTCTAGCAGGAATTGCTCATCTTTGCATCTGTACATCAGAGTGTAATTTTAATTAGAGTTTCATTATCTTTTCATTTATTTTCTTCAGCAAGTAAATTTATACCTTGCTGTAAGTTTTCTTGGGAGTATAAATTAAAATAACATTATTAACATGATATCTTTCCTAATTTATGTATCTACACTTATTTATCTGTGTTTTTTATTAGTCATAATGAAGCATGTTTGGAGAAATTGTGCAACTAATCTATGTACAGAAAAAGATAATGCTAAACAATATCATTATAATAATGAGAGGCTGTTTCTGATTTACTGAATAGAAATAATAATATAAATTTGTGATTAGGGTTTTTAATATATTTTAAAAATTATTTTCAGGGACAGTTGCCTGCATAATAAGTGTCTAAGTAAAAAATAATTCTGAATCTGACCTTGGAAATGAAATTGTTCAAAAATGATATTAAGAATTTTTTGTTCCAAATTCACATGTTAATGCAACCTAATGTCAACCTGATTTATAATAATTTATTAATTCATTATGGAAATTAATTTCTTCTGGAAAATATTTGTGGGAAGAAGTTTGATATGAGCATTTTTAAAAGCTCTAGGGAACTTAATTGTCTAAATTTTTCTATTGGAGTGAGTTATTTCTTAGGCATAGTGCTATATCCTAAATAACTTAAAATTTTGTATTTCTTCTGACACATTTTGAGTCTGAATAAATGCTTTAAAATCATTCATCCATATATGAGACAAGTGGAAAACCAGTATGAGCCTTATGGTGTACAGAAGAAGTCCCAAGCACAGGGAAATAAGAGACAATGAATTTAGGCAAAGTAACCAATAAATTTGAATGACCAGATTTTTTTATATTTTACTTAAAATGTCTTAAGAAGTCAGTTTCTCTGTACTGGACATTTATAAACTTTTTCTACATATTTTTTTATTTTTCACCAATCTGTGAATTATTTCAAAGCTTTGCTTAGCCAGCATCCAGATCACAATAGGCAGTTCTTTTGTGATATTTCTGCTCTGTACTTGTGAGTTACTTTACTCTGCATGCCTGAGTGAGCTGACCCTCACTCCTTTGAAGCATTTAAAGCTCATGAGACATTTTCTCCTTTTGTTCTTCAATTTTCATAGGTTTTTTGGATGGCTGCTAATGTTGTTGTACAGAGAGTCTTCAGAGACGCACATCACTCAGAGAATGATGAACTATCTACTCCACCCTCTTTTAAGTTCCATATTATAAAAATATTCTCTTTGGTTCTATTTTTTCCCCTCTTTCTTCTTTAAGTCTTTTTTGTATCTCCAAAGTCTCAAGCCTTGCTGCAGAGTTAGTAAGCATTTCTTACTTTACTTCGCACATGGCAAAGTGCCTTTCCCTGAGACATGATAGGTAGTCACAGATTGGCTCTGCAGAAGTCATGTGATTCTTGTTGTGTGTGTCTCATGGTGGACCAGGTACTGAGGGATTAGGGGTGCTATGAGATGCCAGGAGCTAAAGCTAATTGTTACAGTTGCTCTTCTGCAGAGTGTTCTTGGACCAGAGGATATCATTGGGTTGAGTAATGGGGCTTGGAACAATGAAAACCTTGTTAGGAAGGTTAGAACCAATCCAGTGAGGTGCATAGCTGGTATTTACCAGGATTGTATTTTCTGTTCTGCATGACAGAAAGTGAGGGTAGCATGGGTGATGAACTCTGCCTTGTCATTTTAGAACTCTGTTAGAGTCCTTCTTTGACTAAATTCCATGTTATATTCCTCCAGGCAGTCACAATGTTGACTATGAAATAAGTGTGTTGCAATGATAACCTTAGACTTAACAAGTGCCTGTGCCTTCTATAAGTGGCAAAGTATTTCTATTTCTCAACTTGATGGAGCCATTCAGCTTCAAGTCTCTTCAGAATAGTGTAACATGGAGCAGAAACTAGCTAAACCAGGTTTACAGAACTTTTGCAAATGTTTTAAACGTTTTCCCTTTCTAAGCCACACAAGTCTTGCCTGAGGCACCATTCCTAAAATAAAATTAGGCTTCTGAAAGATTTATTGTGTGCTTTTGGAATTCAGCATAGTTGTCTTTTGCTTGTTCACATAATGAAGCAGTTGTGAAACTCTGACTCAGGGGTGAACTAAGCCCTCTTCAAAATGGGGACAAATGAGAATGTGTGGTCACACATGTAACTTCATCATAGAACTGAGTCTTTGTATGCAGTACAGAGTGGGCTAGAGAAGGGTTTTGTACAGCATCCCCAGCTGCCTGCTTTATCCACTCCTCCCGTATTTGCTGGGGGGCCTGCTATAGTCTACAGGTACTCATGAAACAACTGATGCTACATATGGAGTCACAAAAGCAAGTAGAAGCAGATCTGTGTGGTCCCTAATGATGACTGCCCTGTCCCCTGACACAGCTTGTTCTTGCCTGTAGTGACATTCTGATCTTTCTTATTTAATTGCCCCTGTGTTGGCTCTGGTTCATAGTAGGGGGTGATTAGAGAACCGTGTTTCCCTGCTGTGTTAAACAGTCTTGTCTTAAGTGAAGTGTACCCAGTGCATTGCATTTAGTGTCACATAGGAAAAGACTACAGCAGCATTTGAAGCTGTTTCAGTTGATTGGAGCTAAAAGACCAGAACTTCCTGCTGCTACTGCCACTCCCAACTCCGTGCAATTTCAATGGGCTGTTTTGCTGAAATCAGCCCCCCTCTGGGATGTTTACTCATCAAAACTGGTTTTGCGATATAGGAGCCATCAAATGCATTTCAAAATGTGGAATAAGCTTCAAACTACATCCAGGAAAGGGTGTGTATTTGTGCACACAGCCTAAGATGCTTTTTCAGTGAAGTCTTTCAATAAACACTCTGAAAAGTTTCAGTTTTTTCCACAGCAGTGCTTGCTGCAAGACTGATTAGATTCAGGTGGCTTAAAGAAAGTAAAACTGTGCCTATGCTGCACCTAATTTTTTTCCTTTGTCTACCTGTGCAAACACAAATAACTAACGCTGGCAAACAGTAAATTGCAGTGAGCGGTGGAAATGCTAAATGGTAGCAACACTTAAAACATTGCAGAAATTCAAAAGAGCAGCTGTTAGACATTTAAACCTATCATTCTCTTCTGAACATACATCAAATTTACTTCATAGCACTGTCATAAAAATGTATGAGAATGTAAATGCTTGAGTGACCCATTAATCTTCTGAGTAGTAAACATAAAGTCTTCTTAACCCCAGTGATGATATAACCATACTTTATTTTGAATGAGGGCTTTATCATAGAAGTGAAGATGTTCTGTGTCTTTCTGTGATGTATAAGTAAGAGCAAATTAATATTAAAGTCTGATGTCTATGAAAAGTGTGCCATTATATTGATTGCAATATGAAGATATATGTAGTGAACAAAGCTACACTCAATTTCTGATGAGCACAGAAATATAATAATAAATACACAAAGAGTATAAGCTTGTTACTCATTGATGGCAGTCACCAGTCTGATGCTGTTATCATTATTATTTACTAACTAACTCAATAATGAGTGTTTGTTCTTACAGAATTGTCCAAATAACTTTCCTTTTTATGTGTGTCAAATGATGAACCTGCCTTCTGTGCTGGCTTTGTGGTGAAAATACACCCTTACATATTGAAAGTGTTGGTTGGTTGTTTCCATGCATAGGTCAGTCAGTTTGTCTCAACCAAGCAAACAGGCTGTTTACAGCATGGTGAATTCTGCTTGAATACGGAGTAGGGAAAAAAAGCTTGGCTCCAGGTTGGGAACACTACTATTTGATTTATTCCAATCCTTCTGTACTCCTTCCACTGTCTCTTGAAGCCATGTTTGAAAAAACATTCTGACTAGCCTTTAAAGGGAAAAGGTACTGCTCATGAAAAACAAACTGCTTTTGTTGAAGAGCTAGATTTAGCCTTGATAGAAGTAGGAGAAATTTCATTAAACTTCTGAAATTCTCCAGTTCAAAGCATTGTGCCCACAGGGTAAAAAACTGGGAGAGTTGGAAAACTTCTATTAAATAATCAATTTCATCTTCCCATCCAGCCAGGATTGTTTCCAGCAGTACACTGAGATTTCTTAAGCAATGGAACTTCGTGTGTGGGGAACTTAATTTATTCATAAGTCATTTCAATTTATTCATAAGTCATTTGAACTGTGTCCAAGTAAGCATGGGAAAACTTATGTCCATCAATTCCTAATGATATTTGGAGATGGAGTTGATTCCAACAGAGAGGAAAAGAAAGAGGGAAGGATAAAAATGATAAACCAGTAGTTTAAGAGTCAGATGGGCTGCATTGGTTTAACTAGAAATGCAAACTAGCTACCAAGCTACATACTCTGTGACAGGCATAATAAATCACCCTGTTAACTTTCAATTTGAGACAAAGTTTCTCTTGGTGAATGCCAAACAACGTGGCATAGGAGCCTTGATGATAAGTCAAAAATGTGATCTGAATTTGAAAGGCTTACCTTAAACTGAAAGGCAGGTTGCAAAACTCAAGTCATGGGACAAAAGCAATACAACAGAAAGTAGTCAGCCCAGTTTTTCATGTGTTTTGGAACTCCCCTTCCAAAAACATCTTTAAAGTTAAATAGGAACATTATTGGCACAATTAATGCATGTAGTAGTCTGTCTTGTAATCTTTCTTTAATATTTGTTTTTAAAATACCATATTACTGCTGCATAGGTTTGGAGGAAAGGGCTGGATTAAGGAAAATTTTTGAGGAGAGGTGGTGTTGTGAAGAGTGGATTTCGTAGTAGACCACATATTCTTCACCAGCTCAACCAGAGGCATCAGAGGCCAGGCTTACAGTATATCCACTTGTACTTTTGTACCACAAGGTCCTACAAAATCAGGTCCCAGCAAATTGGAACGACCTGGCGTGGGTAAAAGGCTATACAGTGAAGTGGTGAAAAAGTGAGTGAGAAAATGTGTTTTTCTGCTAAATCCTCAAATCTTCCCACACCCTGGACTTCCACTTCTATTTCACAGTCTGAGAGAAAAGGGAAAAAACCTCTTTCCATGCAATGCACTCTTCCTTTGCCACAGCTTGGAAGAGTGTTGCAAATTCAAGCTTTGTTGCTTGAATTTGCAACAAATTCAAAACAAATAATACTGTTCCTTACCTGAGGGCAGCAGAATCAGTTTTGTCTGCAGAACTCTAATAAAATTCATTCTTCACTATTGCAGTCATTACTTTCATAAAATCAGAGTTAGGATAGTTCTGAGTTGATTCATCCTTTTTCAAATGAATCCTCTTACTCTGTTTTGGTACCATGTGGTTAATTTGGATGAGCAATTAGGAAAATGTGATTATGTGTTGCGCTGAGTACACATAGAAAATCTATGAGTGTTGAAAAACTGACATTGTTGTAAGACAAGTTTTATAGAAACTACTCATTTTGACTTTGTCTTCCCAAAACTGTTCAAGTGTATTTAATGGTATTACAGTATTCATGGTGGATGTAACTACATTCCTGGGGAAATTCCCACAGATATTTCACTTTTTGAATAAGTTTGTGTGACTCATAGCACCTGCAGGATATGGCTAGAAATGTTAGAACACCTGCCAGTGAGGTTAGGGACATCTTGAACATACTTGATGAGGTACTGTGAGGTCTAAGCCAGAACTATAAATAAAATGTCACTGAAATTAAGACTACAGTACATGAAGGAAATGCAAAAGACAGGTTCTAGAGGTAGCAATGCTGATACAGGCATTGAAGAGGAGCAGTTCTACCTTCTATTTATCAATGTTTTACATCCCATAAGAAAAGGTTTCTTGCTGGTTGATGGTGCCATTGCAGTCCTTGAAAGCTCAAGTAAAAATATCACTCTTACTGGAAAGACACTCATGAGTTCAACAGCATATTCATTAACCAAAAGCAAAGAACTGCAGATAACAAAGTAGATCTGACCCAACAAGCCCTTGCTAAGATCATATTAAAAAATGACAAAGCTGTCTGAATTTTGATATCAATCTTTCACACACACTGTAATTGAGACTGAGGTTTCATAGCCAGTGTATTCATGAGCCTCCACCTGGGCATGTCAGAGCTTGCATGATCCGTGTAGACTTTTGTGATATGTGTTTATTGAAGGCATAGATATTCTTCTGTTGCTTATTTAGAGGAAAACTCTAATTTAGAATGAGCAACGGTACTTAAAAATGTGCAACACTTAAAAGACATGTTTTCAGTAGACTACTGTGTCATACTGGGAAGAATTCCCTCTTAGTGTAGTGCAAGTGTAGAGACATATGCCTGATGCTTCCTCCTGCAGCCAGGCTCATGTCACTGCACATTACTTCTTCAAGCAGTGTCTGAGCTCTGCTCTGAAAGATGGCTCTGTGGCTCTTTCCTTCAGCCCACTTCACAGTGGAAGAAGCTTAAAGTTGCCGCCTCTTTCCATTGTGAAATGAAACAAATCTCTCACACTAATGCACATGTGCATGTGGGATCGATTTAACACATACACACTCACACCTGTCAAAACGTCACTGCAACTGTGCACAGAGTTATTCTCCCCTTGGATGCTTTCCCCAAAGTGCCACAGGCTGTGGATCCACTTGTGGTGTCTTGTCCCTTGCTGAAGCCAGAGTCAGCATTGCCAGGTGTCTAGGGCAGTGCACAGGGCTGGAGTGGTCACGCTGGGCATTCTGCCTCATAACTCTGCGATGAATAAGGCAAGTGAATAGGGAAGAACTTTTGATTTCTTTTAATTAAAATGGAGTTTGCATGAGCTCAGAAAAGACTGAACATGATTTACACAAGGATAATATCTAACATACCTTCTTGGACATTCAAGTCTCCATAAAAATGCAGATGTTTCTCTCAGCTATGCATTTTCAGTATACTTCTGATTTTCTGTTTATTTTTTTGATTACCCCAAGCAAGCCACATCAATGCAGAAAAAAACCCCAGATGGTCCCTAATATTATAAAGAAGGACACAAAAGGGAACCTTTTTCTCACTCGTGCATCACTCGTGTTTTTCATTCCCATATTGCAGGAAGGGACTGTCTTTTCTTGCCCATCTCTTTTACCAGCTAATATAGAAAGTTATTGAATGTATTGACTGTCGTGAAGCTCTTGATAAATACTACTCCATTCCATACTTAAAAACTGCTGTGACTCCCTGTTGAGTATCAATTCCTTTTTCTTTCTTTCAGACATTTTAATTTTGCTTGTGAGTTTTTTGCTTCTTTTCTAGTCACCTTCTAGAGTTACTCAAGACAATGAGCTAGTAGAATATTTTAATTAGATATAGGGAATATTTCTTGAAATCGAAGAAGCCTGTAAACATGAACATTTAGAACAGAAAACTGAACCTTTACTGTTACACCTGTCTAGTCAGGAAATAAATACTTATTTAAAGTTTTAATTCAAAATTGCTCTCAACTTGGTTCCTCTTTCTTAAAATATCTTTTACTATGGAATACTTTGAAACAAACTGCTTAAGACCAATAACTCTGCAGAGAGTACATGGTTAGAAAATGTGAATTATGAGTAAATTAGAGAAAATCACTATCTGCTCGTGTGCAATTTGCTAGAACACAAAAAAAAAAAAAAAAAAGAGATGAAATTTATTGAATATGTTACTTTTTATGAATTATTTGTCCATTACAAATTGATGCCCTGCTCTTCTCATGGATCTGAGCCATATAGTATTTATAATTTTCTCTTTTTGTGTAGTTTATTAATATTAATTTTTTTTCACTTTCTCCTTACTTGCAAATCCTTCTTTTAGAGATTACAGCATCTGCATCTAAGTAGAAATATTTAGCACTTGAGAACATAACATAAAGACATCAGAAGAGTGAGATTGGAGAAATATTGCTGATTGTGTCACTGATGCTACAAAATTTAGAAATGCTAAATCTGAAATATACATTTACAAGAAAATATATTGTAAGGCATACAAAATAATAAAGCTTCTCATACCTACCAATCACCTGAAGAAGTAAGTTCCAGTTTATAATTAGGAACACATTTTTGAATTAGCCGTCACTGTTGTTTGTAAGCAATGTACAGGGCTACTGTGCTATGTGAAGACAACTATATCCACCTGTACAATTCATATTTTCTCTGTAGGGGATAAATATTTTTGCTGGGTCTGGAGAGATTGGAATATGTTTAGAAATCAATTCTATAGGTTTCTTCTCATTAAAAAAACAAACACCAAACCTCAAGAGGGGTGACTCTTGCTCAAATCTTTTAAAGGTTTAGGTTGAGCCTTTCAAAATCCCATTCTAAAATGAAAAGATATCATAGCTAATTTAATCATCACTGAAAAATATGCTCAGAGCTTAAAGCCAAAAGGTGGTTTTTTGGGGTTTTTTTCCCCATTGGAAACCAAGAATGATGCCAAGCATACACTTGGGAAAAAAAAAAAGGGGGGGGGGTGGTTAGCAGTATCTAGATTTTTCTAACCACATGGCCTTCCCTTGCAGTGCCATTGCATCAGAATTACAGCTGGGTAGGTTGTTCCCAGATTCTTCTGACCAGATTTGTCTGATCAACCTCTTCCAAGGAAATTGGATTCTCTGGAGTGAGAACTTAAAATGCTCTGCCCATATTAAGGCTAGTTCACTTCGTGAATTTAGCCACCTTTTATAAAATGGATTTGATTCCTGTCCAGAAGATCCATACAAAGTCTATATCCTGCTGGTCTTGAACTTGTAAGTGAATCTAATTCCATAAATGAAAGTGAGTTTTGCCACAAAGTCAGAATCAGGTTTAAAAGTGAAGGTACAGACAGAGGTCTTGGGACCATGGTGTGAGAAGGATCAGGGTTGCAAATTGTCAATTCAGATGAAGCAATGGGTAAAGTCTGCAGGTCTGAAAGCTTCTAGATGTGTAGGCAACAATTTCCATGGCAGTCACATGCTAAATTAAACTGGTGTTATGCTAGTAACAAATCCTCGGCCATTTTCACTTCCTCTAGTATGCTATGTGTGGCTATTAATGGAAAGCAGGTGTAGGAATCAGCCTGCAAAAAAGAGATGTTTGCAAATGTTGTTGCACTGACAGCAGTTCCAAACCGTGCCAGCACTCATTGCTCTTGCTCTCTGAGTGCTTAGTCACTCTGTTCCTGTACAGTCACTGAACAGCCTCACTGTGTACTAAGTGCCTATTTAATTTGTTGTGTGCCTAGCATACTTAGAAATTCTGGAAAATCATTTGCAAGGCAGGATCTGAGCCATCAGCTGACTCCACTGGGACATGACTCCTTAACTTTTTGATATATGTACAGATAAAAGTCCTTCCATGAGCAATTGTTTCCAAGCATAAGGGTATAAGAGTGAATCATTCCTCACAGTAATGACAAAACACAGTCCCTTGTGAGCTAGCTAACCCTTATATGTTCACTATATAAGATGCCATTTTTTTCAGCTAAAACTTAATGGGGAATCTGGAGTACATGTAATGTAATTCCTCAGACTGGAATTTGCTCAGAACTTTTTGCAAGAGCACAGTGGAATTGGCAGTCATCACATTTGTCAGGATATCAGCTTTGCAAGATGGCATCCCTTTAACAGGTACTAGTTTAATAGTGGGCACATTTATTAGGGTTTATTAGTGATTCAGAAGGGGAAAATGCTTCTAAATTAATAGCTCTAATTACTTCTTGCTACAGCCTGCCTTTCGATAGAACGTTCCCAATAAATATGTTGACCCAATTCTCTTAAGGAGTAACTTCTCCAAACACAGCAATGCCTCAGAGAGAGCCATCAGTTGTGATTTGACCTGTATTTGTCAGTGCAGTGTCTCAGTGCACAGAGACTAGAAAGGAAAGGGATGAATACTAATATTTTAGTATCATGGAGTAGCCATCCTGTCCTGCTTCTTCTTTCAGGATACATATATTATGAAGAGATGTGGTGATAGGCAGCAGAATCTCTCTTACCTGCAGTTGAGCCACAGTTACAGTTTTCCAGTTCTTGTGTTGATGACTTGTAAATCTATTAGCTGAAAGCGTGCACCTCTTCTGGAGGGAATGGCAATGAAAGTTGAGGGGATTTTTATTTGACTTCTATAGAGTCATATATATGGTGTATATATATACTAAAATGTATACTTTGTTAGACCACACAAAATTTTAAGGCAATTAAACTCTTGGAAGTAATGTTGAATCTCTAACAGAAGTAAATTTGTACTATTTTGTTCTTGGAAGATTTCATCAACTTCTGCTAAACTGACATGTAGTCTTTATGACTATGAAAAAGTCTGTGATTGGACTACTTGTGTTGAGCTCCTAATAAAAATGATGTAATAGAGAGACTCTTAGATTTTAAAGTGAACTTTGAGGATTTTAGTTTTGATATCATCTGCTGCGTTTATGGTTAGTGTATCCAGCTACTCTAGGACTGTGTCTAAGGACATCTTAAAAATTATGGCTTTAGCCAGGGAATAGTTCCTCAGTTAGTTCTCTTCTGCCTCAAGCCAAACATTAGTGCAGCAAAATTTAGATTAAAATCAATTTCAACAAAATGGATGCCAATGGGTTGAGTGTGGAATAGTTTAGAAGTCCAGTCTGAAGTCTCATATACCATCTCTGGCAGAAAACTTCTTTTGCTCCCTCTCATTCAAATTATAATAAGACTCTGGAAAAGAACTTTTCTTCACCTTCTTCACCCGCCTGTATTGCACAGAGCTAAATGAGGGTTTTAGAGACTAAAATGTTTGAGAGTGAAAATCTGGAATAAATTGAAAAATATTGCACAATTATCAAATTAACGGGCTTCATAACTTGTGATCCAAGGAATCTGTTGCTCTCAGCCAAATCAGTGAACGAGTACAGGATTATTAGTTAGTGCAACATCTCACTTAGCATTTGCAACCAAAAATTGACTTACCTGTCTCAAAATTGTTTCCCCTTTTTTGCCCATCCTCACTGTACTGGACGATTGATGACATTGTAATCATAGACCTGTATCATAAATCAGAAAATGGGTGTTGTCAATAACAGCTAGCAAAATGCGCCTGTGTTGTCCTACAGTCCTTTACCCTTTGTCTCTTTATTTCTTTGTTGTAGACCTAGGCCTCATCATTTGTGTGCTGCTTAAAGATACAAGAGCAGCTCTTCTCTGGGCAATACAGAGAAATTAATTGGCTTGAAAAATAGATCTTCACTTTATTACTTGCATTCACAGTAGTGACAGGGGTCACCCCCATCCACATCACTCTGTTCTACCAGATAAATGGTAAATTGTAAGTGTATTTTCTATTTTAGATTTTTCCAGAAGAGGTGAATATGATGATAAAAGAAACTTTTGAATAAAATATCCCAAAGCTGTGAGACCAAAAAAAAATGTGTTCCTAGTTTGCCAAGTGAAAGGCAGAGAGGTCTCTTCTGGCAAAATAAAAACATTAAAATGTCTGGAATCAATTGAACTTCTCTATATTATGTAGGCAATGAAGCAGCATACAGGAAATGTGCTGAATCATTTACTGTCCCTTAATATACCACTATATAAAAAGTCTTAGCCCAGACTCAGTGGTGTCTTCATTTTAGAGGAAAGCAATTAGCTTAAAGGAAGACTGTAAAGCATGTCTTTCCTATTCCACATTTGTACATTACTATATATTCAGGCTGATAGAAAGAATCTGACCCAATTAATTTGCATTTAGGGGTTATATAGCATATTAATGCTGAGAACAATTGAGCAAATCAGTGCAAGGAGAAATGATAAACAGATTTGTCTTTTCTTACATGGTGATTAGCTAGAAAGTTCTATTATGTGGTTTTAAGATCACAATGCCAATAAAGCTGCCATGTTACACCTCTACACTGTATACACAAATTAAGTTTTTCTTCAATAAACCCATGAAAATAACAATCACACCTGACGGATTTGCTATGAGCAATAGTATTCTTTCTCAGTATTCCACCTTTCTGCCTTCACGTTACCTCTTCAACAACTGTGCTGGTTCCTGTGTTTTGCTCAGAGGACTGCAAGAAAAATATAAGTGGAGGAGTAGAGAGAGCACCTTTGATTCTTATTCCCTCTTGCCTCAGCAGCTACACTTCAGTAATGCAGTGTAAGGGCTATATATCTAATTGCAAATTGTTTGTGGTGATACATGAGGCAAGCTGAAGTAGAGCTAACTTAGGGTCCGCATTTCCAGATGAATTTTTGGGGGATGGGGAGAAGTGCCAGGGAGTCTTATTCCAAACCACAACAGTAAAATAATCTTTACTATCTATGTTATTGGGAATAGGTTTGAAATTACACCAAATAGGTTTGGAATTATTAACAATTATTAGTGATTATTAACAATTTATGAATGATTCTGGATGGCTAACTGGAGATACCTTAAAGCAGAAGATGCTGAGCTCTTTGTTCCTTCAGAAAGGAACACCTAAATTGACAGCTGATTTTTCAAAACCTAACCTAGGTCTTGCTGTAACAGTGTGAGATTAGCCTATATGCATGCATTTGTGTGACTTTGAGGCAATTGTGTTGGAGACTGCTCATAACTATCCTGCCTTTTTTCTTTCTTGAAATCCATGCTACGCTAGTAAAAAAAAAAAAGATTGAAACTCATACTGAAATTGTTTGTGCTTATGATGTAGGGAAATTAATTAATCTTTATAGCTTTCAAGCACCTCCTGTGATCTTGGGAAATGCATAAAAGTGCATAAAATTCTGTGTATTTTTCTTTTAAGCTCTTTAATATCTGTTATTTGAGCACTAATTTTAACAACTTCACCTTAATCATTCATCAGGAAATAGAAAATGAAAGAGCTCTCATTCCCAGAATAAAGGGGCAGAGAAGGAGCACATACAACAGTGAACTTCATTTTAGTTTTTGCACCTAGAAAGCTGCAAGTTTAATATATCACTTAGCAGAGGTTAATGCTAACTGTCATTTTAATGGGCTGATGAATCAATGATTAATATAGTCAGTGTTTGCAAATTAAATTCCATGGTAAAATGCAAATAAACTGAAGAGCTTTATAACTTGGTCAAATTTGATTTTCTCATCAGGAAAAAAAAAAAAAAAACCCAAACCAGAATAAGCTGGAAGTGGGCTTCTAACTATTTTTCAGTACTGTCCAACTTTTCCCCCTTTTTTATTACAAGTTAGAAAAATAAATGCAATACAATTTATCTCAATCTACTTCTAATTTTTTAAGCAAAACAGTATGTTCAAAAGAGTAAATAAACCTGCATTTTCTTGCATTGATATAACAATGAGATTCTGCCTCTTAGTTAATCTATATGGTAGACAGTTTTATAACTGGTAAGTTAGCATCATGTTTTACAACAATTATTTCAAAAAATCTTACAGAAATGTGCAGTAAATTTAAATGCTTTCTAAAGCTGTCCTCAAAGGTTCTCACTCCTTATCAGATATTCAATAAATCCTGTGTTGCAATAGTGAGTGCTTACATCATGCCAGAGACTATTTTAATTGTTCAATTTGGATTGTAAATGCCAGGTGAACATTGATTTTTATTTTTTATGGTTTTATTCATTACAGCTTTTAGCCTTTTTTTTTTTTCTTACTGAAGGTATTTCATTTACTAGATAAACCTAGATTACTAATACTGACAAACTACATCTAAGCTGGATGGTTCTGGTCCTGTTCTCGAGAAAAATATTGTAAAATTTGTTGCTAAGTTACATAAACTACAACATCTATATCACTATTTTATGAATTAGAATTTTAGGTAGATAGTCTGCACAGTTTTATAATCCTTATGAGTAAAATATAGGGAGGAATTAGTCATGTTAAGTTGTGGTAGACACTGCAGATAAAGATTTTCTGTAGCCCCTCATGCTTGATGAGAGTTCCCTGGTGCAGTGCTATAAGACCCACCACACTTCTCATCCCAGCCTGCAAAAGTGAATCCTTAAAGTGCAGCAAGCCGAGACTTCAGTCAGGTATTCTAGGTGATCTCATAGCCTGAGCTTTCTGCTTAGACTGTAGGTCACAGAAATAATCTAGGTGGGCTTTCACATTTATTAAAAACATAAAGAAACATCAAACTACTACTGGGCTGTTTCAGAGGTTGTTGTCACAACTGGCAGCTAGTGGGTCTGGTATATTATATCTCTGTGAAATCTTCATTTCTTCTTGTACTTCCCAGAGTTAAGAACATATTGTCTTCTGGGGGGCATGTTTGTCACAACAAGGTGAGAGAGATGTAGCACAGTATATGCCTTTTCTTCCTCATTTTGGCTTCCTTCTCTACTGCAAAATAATTGGTCAAACTTCCTTGTATGCTAAAATATTCATTATCTCAGCTGTGCCACAGGCTGTGTGTGACCAGCAGGTTTTTCTTTTGTTGCTCTGTTGAAATTAAATAAAACAGTTTGCTTGGTTCAGAATATTTTCTGTATGGTTTTGCTTGTTCTTTGTTTTCATCACTTCCTACTAGAAGTTTTGGGCTGTGAAGCCTAAGTAAGTGCACTACCACCTCAGTGAGATTCTGGCAAGCACAGCAGGAACCACAGCACAGCAACTAATTGTGCCTTCTCAATCAATACCAGTGTTACTCAAGATCCATTTAAACTGATATTCTCTTTCTTTCCCTTTAAAAGGAAGAAAAGGTTTGCCCTCACCTGGAAGTCCTCAGGCACCATAGAAATAGTGCTTGCATGCCCTAGAGATTGGGAGCAGTGGGACGTAAAGGGGCTGCTTGCATGTACAGACTGAGGCTCCCAGGCACAGCTGTGGGGAGCTCTGGTGATGGCAGGAATGAGCTTCTCCCTTTGAGTTATCTTATAATCTTTCACTCAAGGAAAGAAAACACAAGTAGTGATATATTAAATATTATATTTCTATAAAAGGCCTGGTCTAAGAACCAGTGGAATCAGTGCGAATCTTTCCAATAATTCTTCCATGTTTTGAATCATACTGTAAATGCTTTCAGCCAGAATGTGACTCGGAAGCGGATCCTACAGATGATCCAGGGTCATCAAGACAACTTACTTCAGTGAAAAATTATGTGAGGGCCTAGAACACTTTGATGTCCTTCTCATTAACTTTTACTCCACAAAGACAAACCTTTTGCCTTATGAATGACACCAGAAAAATATTACCCTGGAGAATAAGGATTGAGAGGATAGAATTGAAACAGATTTGTTTTCCTGTCATGAATTACTGTATTGTTCTGGCTGTGCATGATCCAGACTTTAGTGTGCAGCTGTCACTGAGAACCTTTCCCTGTCCATTCTCCTACTTAGTTATGAGGCTTTTTATAGTCTTAGAACTTATCAGTACTGAGTGTGTACTTGGGCTACACTCTGTAATACAATTTACTCTTTCAGTTACTGTATTTCTATATGAGAAACAGCAATGAATGAACATGAAACTGTCTATTAGGTGGGATCAAAAGCACTGTGCATCATCAGAAAATAAGGTAAGAATGAAATGAAAACATTTCTTAGGGGCAGATAAAATGGCTTACAGAGGTTTCACACACTAATCCACTCAACCAGCATTGTGCCTACTGGCACGTCTGCACTGTAGTTTGATAGGTTAAAGTAACAAGAACACTGATATATATTTCTGTCATTTTTTAGGTTACTTATATTGTTTTACCTCAGGAAGAATTCTTAATCCCTCAGATTCTGAATACAATATAATAAAGCATAACTTAAGTTCTGCTGGGAAAATGCCTGCCCTGATACCTATAAAATCTCATACATTAATGTTCCCATATATTTCTAAGGCAAATATAAGCAAAATAATCCATTAATATTCAAAGAGGGAAATGTAATTAGAAATAAAAATGTAAGATAACCACATCCACCTTCCCAGAAAGAGATTTACATTAAAGAGCAAGATGAAAATGTTTGCTCTTAAAGATTTTAACTAGGTAATTTCTAGCAGGGCAGATGTCTCCTCCTCTTGTCTCACACAGCTGTCCCAAACCAAGAAAAGGCTATATTTATCTTCAGTTCTGAATTTCTGAATTTGTGTTGTCATTCAGAGTTCTTCTAAGATAAAATATATCATCATTTACTCTATTAGAAAATAAATGTATGGATGTATTATGGAATTTGCATTCCATTACCTTGGTTTGCATGCCATAAAACATTTATTACACCCTTGGGCTACAGCCTTAATAATGACTGGGTGAAATGCACTAATGTGGTCTTGGCCTTGCTATAGAACAGAAGATTAATGCTCTTTGATGTCACCCAGCTAATAGTTGAGCTCACCAATTTGTCCCTTCAAAAGACATTACAGTCCCACAGACAATCCCTGTAAGACTAAAGCTAGCAAAAAATCTTCAAACTAAACCACAAGCTGAAGCGCAGTTAACCAAATAAGCATTACATTAGATTTTAATCTCTAAAAATAAATGTATGCAAGCATCTTTCAGTAAAGGAAGAAAGATCTTCCACATTTTATTTCATCCTCTCCTTTTCTGATTATACCCTGCTGACATCAAGTTTAAAAAAAGCCATCAATATTTTCTTATGTTTTATGGCAGTTACAAAATAACATTTTAGTTAAGCTCCATAAAGGCATATATCAGTACTTTCTACAGTCCCAAGCCTCTCAGGCTCTTCTCATGTAATAAATTTCACTGCCTATGATAAAACTATTGAATTTTTGCCTACCTCCTCCTCTTTAGAGAGAAGAAGTTGTCCCTTTAACCTTAAGAGATAACTGTGAGATTTTTTAAACGTTTTTTGCACAATGCATTGCTGATGTTTGTGTAGCTCATCAAGAACCCCAAAACACTTAATGCAATTAAACTGGCCTGTCATACCAGCAAAATTTGCAATCCTGTCAATCTTAATGAATTGAGCTGTGGATCAATATTTGGATGACAAACACTGGGGGAAAACTGTAAGGAGGAGCCTTGTGCACCTCTCTGAGCCCCTGTCCTAGTAGCTGAGGGGATGTCTGTGCTGCTGCCTGTATCCACCTTCTGAGGATCCTAAATTGAGAAAGAGCTGGCCCGGTTCACAACTGATGTAAATCAGCATTGTTATTTTGAAAGCAGTACACTGACAATGACTTACACCAGCTGGCTATTTTGACAAGACTATATTATTTGTCACACTGTCTGTGTTCCAGCCTGGAGATCTAGCACTATGCCCATCTGAATTTTTCAAGTAGTTTTAACACATGATTTTTCTCCTGCTGCAATTTCATATTTTGACTAAAATGATTTTGGAATGTCCTTTCCAACTGAAAGCTCTTTGCTGGTGTTTCCAACTGGAGATCACTCTGTTTCTGGGGTGAAGGAAGCCTGTATCAGTTTGATGCAAAGCTGTTTGTAATCATGGAATGTAAAGCAGAAGGATATATAATCAGCATATGCTATATTCAAATCCTTTCAAAGCTCTAGATGTTGACTGACAGGCTATGCAACAGCATGCTTATATAGCAAAAAAATTTTAAAAAGCAGAAACTCTAAACCAGTGGTCATAAAGCAATCCTTTGCAAGCAGTTGTGATTAACATAGCAGATGAGCCAAAGTGAACATCTTTTTCTTTTTTCTTTCATATGGCAAGAGAAAGCACAGTCTGTTTTAAAAATCTGAGTGCACAGGGTATAGAGCAACAGAGAGAGAAAACTAAGACTCTACAGTAAATTTTGATAAATAGACTATAAAAAAAGAGTGAGAAATTGATGTTTGTTGAATAGCAGATGGAAGTTGTCTCTTTATAAGGAAAGTACAGCCCTGCCAACCTAACACTTGTCCTGAAAATGAGATGACAAGAAAATAATACAGATTGTAATTTTTTTTTCAAGCACCTATTCTGAAACAAAACATTTTAATACTCCTCTAACTACATGGCAGGTCTTATATTTCTGTTTGTGTACATCATACATATGGATGCATGGCTATGGAATATCATTGGATATATGGAATCACTGGAGATATGATTACGTAAAATCAAGTGTTAGTAGTAGGAATAGATATCAGTACATTTATTTCTGTTATTTGTTTTAAAAAATGTCTTTACAAATCTCCAAAGACCTGTGGAGAACTATAATCATTGTGTGAATAAGCATTTCTGTTCTAAACTTATATGTTTCGTGTTACAAAGGCACTATCTTCAAACCTCAAAGACTGAGGTAAAATATAACAGGATGAGCCATATAGATTTGGAGACGTAAAATGGGGAATAATGTTCAGTTAAACAGTAGGAAAGTTTAATATCTAAATGCCAAGCATTTTTAGTTACCTGTGTAGAACCACTTTACTCACTCCTTTCCAAAGTGCCAAATCACCTCTAATAATCACAAGACATTTGGACTGCAGTCTTAGAAAAGTGTTCACCAGCACTGGTGCATAGGTCTGTATGCAATACCATAACACATTTATTTCAAAGCCAATTTCAAGCAAATTGCACGTGCCACTTCTTCTGCCTGGTTGGATTTGTGATTTAAGTATCTCATTTAAGTCCTAGTTAAACCTGCATCCCCTCCACTTGAGCTCTGGTCAAGTCAGGCTCTGGTGTCTTTGTGTTTGGAAGCTGCTGAGCTGTCTCTATCTGCCTGCCCGATAACTGTTGTAGGGATAAGATATTCCACTTCCAGTTACAAAGTAGTCTACAAAGTAGTCATGTTTTCATCCCATACAAGCAGCATATCTCTCTTGGCAATGTATTTATGATGGCTTCTGGCTGTGTTTCTGTTTTCCCTTTGGCTGACAGGTGGGTCAGAAGTTCTGCTGGTGTGCACTTTGCCTAGCAATGCCTAGTTGTAGAGCCCAAAACAAAGGCCAGGCCTGTTCTGCTCCTCTCTGCAAACCTTTCCTGGCTTGGCAGCCAGGTGTGACTGCTGCTTGTGTGAGCTTGCCATGTCACACTGTGATGCTGGGGCTGAGAATCACCAAACATCTGCCCCATGAGAAGCTGATAATTGCTTTCATCCCAGAGCTTGGTGGGTACCACACATTATCGCTGTCGACCTTGATTCCTCTCTCACCTTGCAGAGATACCTTTCATAAACAGTGAAATATCTCTGCAAGGCCAAGTTTAACCATCAAAACACTACCAGGAATGCAACTTAAGATCTTGAATCAAGAAGTGCCAGAACAGCAAAACAGAATATTGCTTGCTAGCTCCTACTTCCTTAGGACTTCTGTATACTTCTCTAGAGGAGTTTTCACTAGGACCTGTTTCTCTAAATCAGAAAACAGAGCATCTAAAATGCTCTTACCTTCTCCCCCAACACCCAAAACTGTATGTTATGGTTAGTCCTTACAGATATTTCCATTAGACTACTGCTACTCAGTCAGAAAGATACTTGTTTACCTCTTAAATTTTGCATTCACTGTATGGCCACAGATTCTTCAAAACTATCACTGAATTTTCTTTTTCAGCTTTCTATTTTTTTTCAGTTTTACACACAGAATTCTGGCAGAGTGAAAAGAAAAAAGGTAGAATTTTCCAAGATGTTCATATTGAGACATCTACAGCCTTGACTTCCCTCCATCTTTGGTTTTTTACAAAAAGGATCTAAATTTCAGAGTAAAACTCCAGTCAATACCAAGTACGGTTTGAATTGGCCCATGTTTCATGTTGATCACTTGTAACTCAAGGAATAACACAGCTGGTGACTCCCTCTAAAGTCTTAAAGTGACTTGTTCAGCATAATAAAAAAAATCATTGGCAGAAGAAAGATAAGCTCCATTTCCTAACAGTGGTGTTCAGTGGTATTGGCCATCACTGGTTTTTTTCACATTTTAACTTGAGTAAGAGATGAAGTAAGACTCTTGCCCCACACCAGGTTCATTGACTGCACTGACCCGGGCACAGCATCCAATCTGTGCTCTGAGTAGTTCAGTAGTTTTATGGCATAAACAGGAGCTTTGTGGTGTACATGACAAAGGAACAAAATCAGGCTGTGTGTGGCTAGTTTGGTTCTTGTTACCTAAATCTTGACTGACACACAGAACTATTATATATATGAGTTTACTGTTCCACATTTAGAGCAAGCAATATTTAAAGCATAACTTGTAGCTTATTTTCAAAGGATTTTAGATTATTAGATTTATGCACAGACGTCAAGCATTTAAATTGTCAAGTGATAGCCAAAGAAGGGTTATTGACCTCTCTCTGCATTAGTCGTTAGAAAGGAATTAGACAAACTTCATTTAAGAGTTTCACAGACAGCTGCTGACAAGAGAAGAGACTGAGATCCAATATTAGTCTTAGTTTCCAGGATGTGAACTGCAGGAATAAGCTCCTCTGCCCCTGTGAAACTAGCCTCTTGGCCATGCCTTTATACCCCTGCTCCTTCCACGATTCAATCTCTTCTGTCTTCCATCTGCCATTCTGAGCCCACAGCAGCTGCAGAGAATTCATTGCTTATTATTTGTGCTTGGGTCAGAAGCAGGTGTCAGTGCTGATAGCCTGGGTAGCTCTTCTGGCTCAGAAGGCATGAAGGGGGTGTGGGATAGAGGTTATACTTTGCTCAGTGATTGGAAACCAAACCAAGTGGCTGTTCTGGAAACATGCTCTTCATAATTCTGTTTTGCTTATGTCCCAGGGGTGAAAAGCAGTACATCCACTCTAATTGTAGGGTCTGATATGATGAACAAGGATGGCACAGTAAAGCTTTGAAAATTAAATTCCTACATTGCATGTGCAGAGTCTGCTGCTATTTCTTAGTCAGTTTTGAAGTACCTGGTCTTAAAATCCTCTTGCTTCCACTTTCCCACTATGGTGCCACCGGACTTTAGGATTTAAAATCTCTTCCTTTAGCTTGAGCAACTGCCATGATTTTGGTAAATAATTGTTTTAAAAAAATCATGTTTCATAAAAACAAAATAATTTCTCTTATATACTGTCATTTTTAACATCTAAATGTTGTAACTGTTAAATCAGGTAATAATTTTTTTTAAATTGCTTTTATAGTACAGGATTTATTGTATCCTAGAATAAGGACATACTCTGTATGAGAAAACATCTGTCCAACATTCATTTGTAGCTTGAAAACAGGAAATTCTGACAGAAGTATGGCTTACTCAATTTTTTCTGCTTTGGCTGTCTCAAGGAAAGTACTACAGCTCTTATGGCTTCACTCAATATAGAAATAGTAGCCTGCTACCTACTCATAGCCAGTAATGATCCTCTGTGATCACTAACCTTGTTTTTCAGTGCAAGGGCTGACTTGGCCACTGTCCAGTATGTTAATAGTAGCACCACTCTTCTAACTGGGAGAAGGGGAAATCTGTTTGTCCAGTGCCTGCGTTTGACATAGTCTTTAGTTTAGTGGCCATTGAGTTCAAGGAGCCTCCTGCATGTTGAAAAAGTCAAAAAGGAGTAAATAAAACCATTTGCTATATGGCTGTCTTCTACTAATAAATTCCTAGATACTGGAATCCCTGCTGGCAGGTCAGTGTGCATCTTGCTTGCAGACATGTAGTTGGCCCCCTTTGCCATGTGGTAGGTGACTTTATGTGTACTTTGCAGATGATCATGTAAAAATTTACTAGGCAGATTCTGAGAAAGTGTGTTTTTAGGAGAGATATATGTCAAAGTTCTTGGGTGTTTTTTAATCCTTCCAAACAGAATTTGGAGATAGCTGTCGGTTACCTTTTTTCTAAAGACAGATAGCAGATACCCAAGTGTGGTTGTTAAAAAGGCAATGGCTCATTAACCAAGTTTTCAGCACTTTTCTATAGAATTATAAGACATGGGTTACCTCTAGCAGGTGTTCAGGATATACATTCAAAAATCCATCTTCTGCAATGGGTAACAGCTGGTACAGCTGCCTTATATCACTCTTGTGGTAAGCCTGACAGAAATCAAACTCAGGAATTGAAGAAGAGGGAATTTGCTACAAGGCGCAAGTGCATGCAGCTCATTTAATTATTTCAGGAAGCCATGTATGCTTTGCTCATTTCAGACCAAAATGCATAATGGTTATATCTTTCAAATGCTTTTTGTACAATTAATTAAAGATGTTCTTGGCTTGCCCGGGTATCTGGTAGGAATTGTATGGTTGATCTTTGCTGAGGCAATTCTTTTCCTTCCAATAAATCTTAAAGGATGTTATGGGATGATTTTTTTAGTGGGCCCTTTGTTATAGGAAACTCTACAGGATGGTGCTCTGTGCAGCTCTTTTATTTGTTATGTATGCAAGAACATTTGAGACTATAAGTGGACTTACTAACGTGCAGGTGGCACCCAGCTGTCTTTCTCTCCTATCACACTGGAAGGTTTAAGCTCTTCATTCTTCTAGAACCAGACCTCTGGGGAGGCTCAGTTGAGATAAAGTGGAATTTGTGTGGATGGGGGGATGTTCCTGATGATGATTGCTGACAGGGTAAATGTTGTCTGTTCTAAAGAAGTATAACCACATTTTTATTTTCATCTGGCAAAACCAGTATGTTATTCTGACTTTCTGTACCTCTTTCAGTATTATCAACTTCCTTGCCCAGGACATTGAAAGAAGTTTAGAACACTGATACCTCAAACCGCTGTCTGTGATAGGCTGTGATCTCATGGCAGGCTTTTCATTATGTTCTAAAGTCTTGCAGAAGAGAGCATCCAGGGAAACCTAAAAGTTTTCATAGAGACTGTCATTTTCTAAATCATCTAGATGAAAAGGGAAACCTAAATGAAAAGTAAACCCATCACCTAAATGAAAATACAAATATTTTGAATGTATAAGACCTTAGTAAGCTCTGTCCATATCTCAGTGCGGAAGGCTGAAAACTGCTGGAAGCATGAATAATCATTGTTAAATATATCTCAGTGCTCAAACTGAATATTATTTGGGATATGTAGTCAATTTTGAGTAAATAATACTTGAACTTAACCTCTACTGTAGTCTGTGAAGATCTAGTAATTCAGAAAAGCTAGCATGCCCATATACTTTTATTGGTGCAAGCATATATAGAGCCATAAGCAATGTGTTTATATATATTAAAAATGAAGAAAGAAATTGCTAGAGTTCAAGAAAAAGCATGACAGGACAAGAAGCCCTTTTCCTGCCTGGCATGTTCCTCTATTGCAAATAATCTGTTGATGATATGTGCAACAAAGAAAAAATCACTGCATGAAAAACTGCTGCCTCTCCCAGTTATTGCTTCCTCACACTCCTGCCAGAACAAGGGAATAGAGAGCTTTCAATTTGATGTTGATGTTATTTCCTTGAATGGTTTCATTAAAGTGCTGAACGTACAGCTTGTTTGCTAGCAACCTTTGGATTTACGAGTTGCCAGTCCTGGAGATGTTACTGTTTGTCATGCATTTTCCTCCTGATTTCCCTTCTTTATCCTCCTGCCTTCAAACCTTTTTAAAGTCTTTGCACTGCTGATACTCGCTCTGATGCTAACTGGTAGTAATAGAGGGCTGTGCAGCTGTGGCACTGTAGCTTCCCTGTAGCTTCCCTGGATAATGCTGACCACAGACTTAGCAGCATGTGCCAGCTCAGCACATCTTGATAACTCATAATCCCTACCATAGGTTTTTATAGTTTGTCTGGTCTACTGTAAATCTCTAACTCACTGTCATCGACAGAGCTCTTGACCTGATTCATAGGCACCAGGAATTAAGCTCCTGTCACACTCTGTTAGAAGATGACACTATTTATGCTGTGATATTATACAAACAGAAATAGATGTTCTTGAATATATTGAAATTATTCAATATGTTGAACAGCACCAAAGGTCATGTGATTATTTTGAATCTTGTTAATTAAGCAAAGAAACTAAAAAGAAGGAGGGAAAAAAGAATCTAAAAAAAGAGCAAAAATGAAACCTGTGTACTAGCCAGCATATTGAAGTACACGTGGGTTATCTGATCTTTTCTACTTACACACCTGAAATTTAGGATAATCTTGTGTGTAAAAAGAAAAATATGTACATTACTAAAAAGAAATAGTTCTGTGGAGATTTTTTTCCCCCTCTGTCTGACTGTGAATATATAAGATAGTCTTCAGTCCTATTGCAGTTTACATTGGTTTTCATCTATATAAATATTCTGTCCCACCAAGGAAAAAGGACCTCTAAAGTGTTAAAAGAAAGAAATTCAATCAAATCACTTTTGACATTTTGATGCAGCATAAATTACATAGGTTATGCTGTAAAAAGGAGCCCAGTCCAATCCTGTCTAGTTCCTCGTTAAAGATCAATTTGTCTAATAATGAGAACCCTGGAAAGGGTACCAAAATATCAGAATTTTATTCTAGATCACATCCTGCCTTTTGATGTGGGTTTTGTACTAAGGCTTCAGTTCCTTGTGCTTTTGATTTTTACTGCATAATTTCTAAATTTGGCCCACTCTTAGTGTAAGGGACCAGCTGACTGCTCAGTGCTGCTGGCTAGTGGAATCTCTGATTGCAGGTGGAGGAGCAGGATGCTGTAGTAAAGTGAACTTGATCTTTGATGGCTCAAAGACAGAATGACAAAATTACTTTGAAAAAAAATATTTTAAAATGCGTCACTTAGCTTTTATTTGGTCATTCCAAGCATTTTTCCTTTGCTACCTGAACAGAAGTAGCTGTTCAGTAGCTGGAGAAAGTAAAGTGGTTTAGATTGTTATACATGATCTAATAAGAAATTATCTTCATGGGAATTTTTTTGTATTTTTACTTATCAGATTTGCCAGCATGGAATAATTTTATAATTAGTAGATTCCTAGATTTCATAAATCTAACTAAATATTTCATAGTATACAAACATGATTCAATGAAAGAAGCCTTGTTTGAGTGAATACAAGTTTCTTTATGAAAATTATACTGATTCCTATTTTGCATTTTTTCATAAATTGTGATGAAACTGCTCTTCCAGCTGCATTTTCCTGAAAAAATGTCTGACTGACCCACTTAACACAACAACATGTAAATGCTCAGAAATTTTTTATTATTATTTCAGACATTTCCCAGTCCCCCTAACTCAATTTCCAAATTTTGAAAATCTGATGAGAAACAATATGTGAAATTGCAAAGTAATCGCAGAGGAACAGAATAATATTGTATTTGTAAGAGAGGAGACTACACAAAGACCTTGTTACACCACCTCTGCTGCAGGTAACTCTTGACTATATCAGTAGCTGTCATCTGAAAGCTGGTTTGTGAAGTTAGTTACTCTGGTTCACGTGCAGAGGAGCTGGCTAAGAAGGGAACGAATACCTCACGATACATCCATCCTCCTTCAGGCAAGTTCAGTGCCATTAGTAAGGACTGAATGGGCCCACGCCAGCTCCTTGGGGTACTTCTTCCCTTTTGTTGGTAATAGAAGAGCACTGGCACACAGAATAGTGAGCACTGTGTCTTCCCCTGTCTATTGTGTTGTCAGTCCATTATTTCAGTTCCTCCAGATGATGATTCAGCTTCTTTCAGTTATATTAAGTTCACTTGAGAAGGTTTGTTTTTCCTCTTGAATTGCAGAGGTACATATTGTCATAAAAATTACTTTGTTAACTTTTGGCCCCATTTGATCTCATAGCCATATTTTTCCTCTAGTGGTATCAAGAAATGTAGTGTTTTAATTTGTCATTGATATGGCCTAATAATATCTAAAAAATCGTAACACTTAAGAGCATAATTCAGTATTCTAATTCAGTGACTTCTCTGTGGTGTGATACCTATGATCTATAGCACTTCTATCTATATCTGTAAGGCACATTGGTGCCAACTGATGGTGCTAAGGAGACACAGAAGGAAAGATAGCCACTTCTCTGGTATGCATTATTTCTAGCCTTGGGAACTCTGTAGCACTCTGACTGCACTAGTCAGAAAAGGGAAGATACAGCAGTTCCCCACTCCCAAGCCGTGCTGAATTTGCTACAGGTTGCCTATTCCAGGGCAGTCAGGGGTGAGATAACTGCTGCTAGGCTACCCTTGCCCTGGATCCTGGAATAGCCATAGGTATTGTTTCATGGTAGCAAAATCCCTCAGATGGGGTGCCTCCAGCACTGACAAATGTAGGATTTCTAACATACCTTCACAGGTGAGTAAATCTCAGTTTCTCTTAAAATCTACTGATAAGGACTCTGCCTCAGCTTGGGTCTTTTGAGTCTCTTGCAAGAATAACCAACCTATTGGGACAGAGGGGAACAAACATCTTGAGAGTTTGTAGCCTGTTGTACCCACAGTCCTAAACCATTTTAGCCATAGCACACACAACTGTTAGATTGATAGATGCTGATTTCTTCATTTGAAAAATCCTGTGGACTACTTGTTAGCTTGATGCATGTCAGCTGGCTAAGTGCTAAAGCTTAGTCACTACTTTAGCAACATCATTGCATGTCTTTATTGTAGAAACAAATTAATGAAAATTATATAGATTAAAGCAGTATAATCAGATCTACTTCTCTTCTGTACTAGAGAAGGTATCCAACAATGATATTTTCCAAATTCCAGTGTGGTTTTTTGTGCTTTATCATTTGATATTTCAGTGCACTCTCACTTGAAATTAATTGCAACTAATTAAAAGTGATCCAGTTAGGACAATTGGACAGTAGTGCCCTGGAGATTGCTTCATCCCCAGAGTTTTTAGTGACTTTCTGCTGTACTGGTTCAAGTCTTCAGAAGGGTGCTATACATCATAATGTCATTTTACATTGTTATTTCTCTGAAAGCAACAATTTAAAAGAGTCTCCAGTGAACCTTGAGCAGCTTTGCACTAAAAAGAAAAATGTTACTGTTCAAGATCTGTAAAGTATAAAATATAGATTCAAAGAAATCACTTGACATGAATAGTAGTATTAAATTTGTGCCATTATTTGCATGTAATATATAATGTTGTAGTAAAAGGCTAACAAAGCATTTAGGCTGCTCCAAGCCTCATTGATTTTTCTGCACCTTTGTTCAAACTAGGTCAAAACCAATGCTGAGACTTCTGTCCTAAAGTGATATAATGCAGTTTAGCCCCACAATATTTTGTGGCCTACAACGCCTATTTAAAGAAAGGCAATACTCTTCTTTTGGTTTAGATTACCCTAACCAAGCAGCTGGCTAATGTGACCTAAACTTTGGAATATACAGAGGCCCCATTTTTTAGTAACTTGGGTGAACTGAGGGCTTAATGGAATAAGGCTTGCTTTCATGTTAGGGTGAAGGCCAGTCATTTAAAGAATTATGAAAATGAACTTTTTAAGCAGTGCAAATGTGTTAACACAGTTAAACAGCTCATTTGATATTCTGCCTCACAGAATAAATAGGAATAAACAGGAACATAGAGCCTACTAATATTAGATTTTGTCCCAAGTCCCAAACAAGAAATCTTCCTGCCTGTGTGACCCATACTTAGAAAGCTTTATTCTGTGAAGAAACAGAGATGCAAAATTGGGATCAGAATGGTTCTCAGAGAGGAAAAACATAAGCTAGGGGCTATTTTTAGACAATTATGAGGCTTTTGAACAAACCATATATTGTCATGACATTTCACATAATTTCTCTACTGTGAAACGAGTTCTATCATAGAAACCAGCCCATATGTTATAGTGTGTGATCCTTCCTCCCACTACAGCACATCTGGAACATCATCTCTTCTCAACATGTTTTGTTTTCCTTAATTCATCAGATTTCTGAACAGGACCATCAGTCAGCCTTTGAATAGGTTTGATTCAACACTGTTATTTCATTTCTACACAGTCATAATAGCACAAAAATCAATGAGTTGTACTGACATACAAATGGAGTAATGTATTGGCAGATCAGACCTATTGAATCCATTTTGCTCACAAGACCATTAAAATTGGTTTTCAAAAAAAATTTCAGCAGTGAGATAAGCAGTAGTTTAGTTTTGTGCATAAAATCCATCCTGTGTTCTAATACTTGTGCTCATATTAATGGGAAAATGAGTGGATTCTTCACTTTCTTATCAAGAAACTTTTGAGAAAAGTTATGTTAAAAAATGTGTGTATTTCTTTGTACAACTGTAATCTCTATCTCTTCTACAGACTGGGAACTGATGACCTATATTAATGGATAAACTACGGAACAGAATAAACAGAGACAAAATGCTGGTTCCACTACATTCAGCTGAGTTTATGTCCAGCTTTGCTGGAATTAGGAATTTATCCTAGGAATCTCCTTTCTTTATTTATTCCAACTCAGCCACACTAGCCAGCATACAAAAGTACACGCTTCCTTGTAAGCATGGCATTATTATCTTCTTCATTATGCTAACACAAACCTCTCAGCATTTCTCTGGTACTATCTCAATATCCTCTTGCTAAATGCAAAGTAAGATTAAGCAGACTTGCAGCGTGTTCTGTGCATGCTGAAATTCAGGCTTTGGCAGGCATCAAGAGAGAGGGTTCCTAAAAGAGAGTCAGTAGGAATGTTTTGTCCATCAAGATGTTTGAAATGGACAATAAAAGCACTCCAGGCAGTTGTAAGTTATAACCACTAGAAGATACCAAAAAACCCCTTCAGTCTGAGAGATAACTGAATCCAAGACAATGCGCTTCCGTTGGAAGATAACTCATGTCACTGCTGCTGCAGTTGTTTTTTAAAAAGTAATTTTTCTCTATTCAAGGCAGGGAGTAAAATCACTAAAACACAAGAATGACTGGGTGAAACTTAAAGAAGGCTCACATGCATTAGCCTTTATTTTGTTGGTAGACAGAATTTTTTTCTCAGAGTGCTCACAGAGTGAAAGGGGGAATGAGTGTACTCTGCTTCTTTCTCCCCCTGTCCTCCTTGTCCACTACTCCTCTCCCCCTTCCTTTCTTCCCCCCCTCCCTCTCTCTCTCTCTCTCTCTCTCTCTCTCTCAGTTTTGAACCTGATTCAGGCTGTGGTCTGATATTCACTACAGAAATTGCTTTACTAGCTTAAGACAAAACTGCTGGCTTAACCTCTTCCCTTGCCAAGGGTTGTTGGCCCAGAGCACTGCCAAGTTAAGTGGGTTACTTCAAGAAATCTTCTATGGTGGGTTGATCTGCCTTGGCAGACCTTGCAATGAAGTGGGTGAGGATCCCTCATCTGCTCCACTCTGCTTGCTTTGCAGGATGCTGTGGAGAGCAGCGCAAAAGCAGCAGTCTAGCCATCTCTGCTGTGAATCCTTGAATGCATCTTCAGTAGATGCATTCAAGAAAAATATAACAATTTCTAAGTGTAATTTGTGCTAGATCTTCCTTACTGAGGTCTCTTTGTGACACTGTTTTTCCATACCCATCCTGAAAGAACAGATCAGGATCTCCTTGGTTTTAACCCTCTCTGTCTGGCTGTTTCTGATGGAAGAGGCAGTAAGGTGAAAAACTGACAGATTAAACCTCTCAGATCCATCTCCCGTTTACTGAACTTAAGGGGTGTTTAGTTCACTAAAGATAGTATGGCTTGATCTTTATTAAAGAATTGTCTTACGGTATTTCAGAACTGCTAAGATAGTCACTAAAATAATTTTATGAAATTACATATACTATATATTCCAGTGTAAAGACAGACACACAGGGAGAGTGGATAGTTAGCACATATGAGACATTTCTGTAACTTCTATTAATAAAAATAATAGCAAAATGGTATCACAAAGTCCTGTTCTTTCGACTTCTCAGTGTAAACTTTCTGGGTTTGTGTTCTGGCAAAGGAGTAAACAGAAATCTGGTTTTTGCAAACATTTTAAGGGCTCTATTCCATGGTCTACAACACCTGGTGTATCTCAGCTCTTGGCATAATTTAAACAAACAGGCCATGTAACACATCTCTCTCTCAGTCAAATAAAGCAGACTTGGTGTGCTGCCAATTCTGCTCTCATTTATTTGCTAACCCTGGGTTTTATTTATTCCCTGAATCATCAAACACATTGCAGAGAGTGACAGGAGCAGACAATATTACATCTAATAGCTATATAATAATGTAAATAAAATCTGGTAAATCAGGTACGTTATATGCCTGGTTTTAACTGCCCCACTTAATTTTGTGGACTTGAACCAGAAGTATAGTAAATGAAAAAGCTTTTTGAGCTGAGCAAAGCTAGAAAGAATATATGCATTGGATACTGATGCCTGTTATTTAGAGTAAGTGAAAAATATCTTTAATAAAAAAATACACCTGGATGTAATACAAAATTTCCTGCAAAATTTGCCCATTATCATCTATGGCAAAATCTCTTCTGACTTTTGTGACTTGAGGATCAGCCCAGTACTGCCTAGCTGTGGGATACAGTCCTGTAAACAGTAACGGATGTGAGGATCTGTGAAATGCTGGAATGCTTTCCAGTCTTGAGTAAGTGTTACTGAGATGATTTCTGCAACCAGAGGCAGATAACAATCAAGGGGGAAAGCAAGGATGAAAACAATGTTTTGAAGTTAAGAAGTGTAAGGGAGATCACTCTCAGTTCTCTCAGGGGCATAGGGTTCATGGTCAACAGATCATTGCATGGATTAGATCTGAAGAACAAGTGTGTAGGTGACAAAGCCTTGTGTTTGTTTGAGCTTCTGTTTTAATGAGATTTGTCCAGCAAAAGTCTAGCTCAACTTTACATCAGATTGATTCCCTCGATAGAGTTGATTTAAACCACCCCCAGGTGAAGGATGGGAGCTGGCAGGTCAGTTACATGTTACTTCTAAAGATAACTATTGAAAAGAGGAGTTAAAATTTTTGCATCTGTAGTATACTGTTGAAATACATTTCTGAAAACGGATTCCAAGAAAGGTTTTCAAGAGCAGCATGCTTATAAAGAATGGAAATTGATGACCTGAAGACTTTTGTGTACAGTTTCTGACTATAAAGTTCACCAAACACTCACTTTCTTCTGTTTATTAGTTGGCCATTCTTACCAGGTTAACATGAAAAGAGAAGACTCTGCAGTACTTTGTGTTGTGCCTTGACCATGTAATTGGAAAAGTAAATGGTTTCCCTATGATCAGAGTTGGAATCTGTGCCAAAATGACTGAGCTCCATTCAAAAATGCTTTTCATGAGTCATTTTGTGGCAATGCTTGTTAAGAAATGGCAAAATACCAGGAGTAAAATGATCAGCACACCTCAGCCTGCTAATAATAACAAAATAACGTTTCCCTACAGTGAAACAGGCTCCTCTCTAGAGTCTTCACACTTACATGAGCTTCCTATGCAAGATTAAGTCAGAATCAGGCCATGGTTCTTTTCTTTAAAAAAATGTATTTTAAGATTCCAGTGTATCTGCTGCCTTAAAACGTAAAGAAGCGCTTAAATTTTCAGTTTGCTAAGGAGTCCCAGTGTCCTTTAGCATGTGTCTCTTAGAGAAAGAATGTCTGCAATATTTTGCATTTGAAGAATGAATTGCAAGGCATGGTTACAGAGGCTGGAATTCAAGAATCATTGGCCTCACTACTAAAAGCCATGAATCACTGGCTTGACTGTTCCAGGTCCAGCTCTGGACACCCCTCTGTCTCCTAAACCCATCACAATATATTAATTTGTACTGCAGCTACTCGTGCATTGTGCAATACATTCTTTATTACTCTGTTCTACTCGTGCATTGTGCTCAAAAGACAGAGATTTTTTTTTTTCCTGCTTTTCTAAAAAAGCAGCAGAGGTCTGTGAGTCCTGTCAGATTTGAATCTAGTACATGCTAGAGAAAACAAGTATTTCTCATCTTCGGTGTAACAGTTTGTTCTCCAGAATTTTAATAGTCATTCTGAGGAGAAGAGTATACCCCTTTATTTCTGAGGATTTCATTCCTTCCTCTATTATGTGGGCTGGGCACAGAACATGGCCCTAAGTATTCTTCATGTGATTTATTCTACATTGACAACCACTTAAGTGGAGGCAAAGTTAGACCCAAAAGGCACAAAGTGATGAAAGCTGGAACTGAAAAATAGCATGACAGTCAAAATTGCTGAGTTTCACACAGCCCCTGCTCTAACAGTGTTAGAAAACTCTTGGTCGAAAAGAATCCCTAAGAGCCCCCGGAAACCCAATCCCATGACTCATATGATCCCCTTGAAGGCTTTTTTTCTTTCCCTCTACAAAATGACTTTGAATAAAGCCTGGTGACTATGCTACTTGCTGCAATTTGACAGCTTTTAGTCAAAATGTTTTCTATTTACAACAGAACTTCTTTAACCAAAGTTGAACACTGGCATCTGCAAGTCAGACTGAGCTGGTTTTGGTTGGGTTGTAGGCTAGGTCTTTCCACAGAGGTGGAATGCCTCCATGGCAGGGGATGGGAAGGGATATGTAGGAGATGCCCTACCTTGGGAACTTTGTGATGAATTAACGCTGGTAACTCAGGCATTGTTTCCCAAGGAATCCCAAGAGCTGAGATGGCACTTAATGAATCAACACTTTTGTGTTTGCCTAGTTCACTAGATTGTTTGAAAGACTTACAAGCCAAAGCCACTGCATTACCTTCTGCAGGTGAAGCAAGGAGGAAGTAGTTCTGGTCACTATTTATATTGTTCTGTTCAAAAGTAAACAGGAACAGAGAACTACCCTTTCCTTCCCAGCAGTCACTCTGTGTTGATTCACAAAGGCCAGATGCTATCTGATCTTCCCACTGGGATTCAGTTAAGAATGCAGACCTCGAATACTCAAGTTCCCTCTGAGTATTACATAAAACTGAAAATTAACTGGGCTGCTAAAGGAGCATGCATCACACATATAAATAATATTTTTTTATTATAAAGGTGTTGTTTTGACGATTGCTTTTTGGAATGTGCATGTAAGTTCAAAATTGTTTTTAAGATAGACATGGCTAATCCATTGAAGCCAATTAGTCTTTTCAATTTTGTTTGTTAAAGACCCTTTTAAAATCCAAACAGTACCAAAAAGTGTTTGCAGAGTTTTCCAGCTCCACTGTTAACAGCTAAGAAATGGATCAACATGCTTTTATAATCTTGTGTGTGTATGAAGATGCAATAATAAACTGGTTTTTTCCTCTGGCATAAGAAATGACATTGAGAAGGAAGTTAAAAAAGGAGGAGAACAAAGGAGCACAGGTAGGCCTTTTTCAAGTGATTTTTCTAAAACAAAAAAATCAAAGTTAACTAACCTTATGTCAAAAGTTGTATAAGAGTACAAAAATCTGAGTTTTGTTCCACCTTCTTGTCTTTACTGAGCCTTAAACTAGCTGTAAGTATCCCTATGCTTGTGTGATTTATCTCTGACAATGTGGTAGGAGGCAGAAGACTTTGAAAGGAGACTTTGAAGTCAAGAGTGCACTAATAAATTTTTCGTAGTTTTATGTCTTTTTTATAATACTGCTCTAACAAAGGATGTTTTTTCTTTACTCTTCAGTCTGGATTTCTCTCTTTCAACATGAGAAAATTAAAGCTGATAGATTGTATGCTGAAGCCCATGCTTCTGACACTGTTCAGTTTGTGGATGAGAAATAAAAGGGGCTAACTTTTCTTGCTGGTGAGCTACATGTATTTTGTCTGTTTATATACAGTGAGTATAAAAAAGTGTTTTCTCATTTCCTTAGATTAAAGTTTGCAGATCTGGTACTGCTCCCCTTCCTACCATTCATAATGACCTTTGTCTCTGTAAATAAGAAACTGTACAGTCAGCTGGTATGAAAATGAAGGTGTCACCTACAAAATTAGGGTTTTCATCTATCTGACCCAAACAGTGGCAATGTGTATTACTCATCAGGAAAAGCTGGTTTGAAGGAAATAATGTGGATCATAAAGCAGGCACCAATCTGTCACCGCATAGGTGCAAAAACATACTATAAAATATACATGCCAAATGCTAAAAGGAAAAGCAGCTGTCAGGAGTTCTTTGCTGTCTTCATAAGGTCTCTCTTGCCTTGGTAACTTCTTGAGCTAATGCTGCCATGCCACTAAATATGTATTAGAGGCATATTCCTTTGAGGGGGGTGGAGGCGGTCACTGTATCAATGATGTTCCAAATTGAGCTCTGTATATCTAGCTTATGCTAATTCACGTGGCTTCTTAGTGCTTTTTTTGTTGTGTTATAATAATATAAATCATTCATATATTCTAACTGATGCTTCAGCCTGGATCCTTTACATTGGCTTTCCAAAGTGCTCTGCATTTCGACTTATTTCGTGCTAGTTAATGAGCAAGCAATGATTTTTGGCTTACTACTTACTACAAACCTGAGACAAATTCAAATACTGGAGAGACATTTGGGAGCTAAAATACACTGCATATTCCACCAACATTTTCACCAGTGCATCATGGTAGTAAAATGCTAACTTCATTGTATGTTACTTTGAATGGCCTTCAGAGTACATTTAGATGCTGGAGAATGCAGCCTTCTTTATCAGTCAGTGTTGGGTAGCCCACATCTTCTAGTTGTCTTTATTATTTTCAACTATTGAACAGTAATCTCCTTGGTAATCAGTTGTGCATTCCTTCAAGTAATAGTTTTGGCTTGCAATTGGCAATGTTACTAGCATTAAAACTTTGATAGCAAAGTTTTAAAACTATTAAGCAACAAACTGCTTAACAGATTGACTTAAGTTGCACTGAACTTAAACTGGAAAAACATATATACATAAAAATTAGAATGTTTTCTGTTCTTAATCTTTTCTTCCATAGGTTTTTTTAGAGCAAGTTTTTAGCTTGTCTGCTTTCAAATAAATGCCTATAAAGTAGAGTTTATTTTGGATGATCGATAATTAGAATCATGTGCATGCAACTGAAATAATACAATATTTTAAGTCATGACTTCTTTCAAACAAAAAAAAAATCTTTCTATCTTAACATGATTTACCATTTTGAAACTAAACCAGTTACTGGCATAATTTCAATGTGTATCTCTTTAAACTAATAGAATATAATTATTAAATTATTAAGGATTTATTAAAAAACAAGCACATCTTCCTATTACAGCCGTGTTTCAAAAATGAAAAAAATGGATTAGTAAGTTCTCTGTAATTATATCATTAGTTAATGGTATTTCGGATACAGTCTGATAAAAAAATACTTAAGATGATGTATTTTAAACTCACTATGTGAGTTGTACTGCTAAATACCTTCTACAAAATTTTCAAGGAAGGTTTTTTCAGATATTAACTAAACTGGGAGGATCAAATACTAGGAATAAAAATAATACATTTTTTTTACTCTTAATTATCTGCTAGTCCTATGGGACTATCCTTATCCTTTTAATGGTGATCCTAATCCATACTCCTGAAATGCATGTAAGCAAGCTGTTAGAGGCACTCTTGCTGTCTTTTGCCCACTGTATGGCTTTGTTCCTTCATTTCTTGCTGATTAAAGTGAGACAATCCATCCCTTTTCAGAACATGATTATTTTTGCTTATGACATCTCTTCCTAGGACTTGGTCGACACAGGAATATTTTGCTCTCACAGCTCTGTTGAGACAATTTTTTTGTTCTACATTCATTGCATCTTAGCTCTGCTGGCAAAATTTCTACTTTGTATGTGCTTATACCGCCAGGAAATTCCGTTGCCAGTTTTTCAGGCATGGCTTGCGAAACAGGTTTGTTTCTTTTGCTTACCTAAACCATATGCCTTAAAATACAGATTGCTTTCATCTTGGCTTTACTAGTAAACCTTTGAAGAGCAGACATGTCTGGGAGGTACCAGGACACAGTTCTGAAGGAATACCAGCTCAATGACACCCTCCTCTCACTACAGTATGCAATAGCACAAAAAACCTGTAAGAAAGATGGGGCTTTTTGTTCCTCCTCATCAGTGATTTTTTTAGTCCTCTAACCACAATCACTGATAAGCACCACAGATATCTGCAGCTTGTCAAAGATTAAGTAATTAGTTAGGCAGAGCATCAAGTATGGGAGCAGTGAGAGTAAAAAGGACAGTGGCAGAAAAGGGAAGTTCTTCACAACCTCAACATTAAAAACACACCATAGATGGAAAAAACTGCTTCTTAAGGATTCTTGGTAAGTAATGTGACAATCTAAGTCGTAAAATCTTTAAAAGCTATTTAAAGGTCAGTGGATTCCAGTAAATTTGACATTAGTGCTTTGAGGTTTTGAAATTAATGCACTTAGTGAAATATTTTATTACCTCTTTTTTTTTCTAGTCAATAGATAAGGTAGAATTTTGTGGTCTTCTTCTTCAAGCTGCCATTACCTCAATCAAAAATATCAAGAACACATCTGGCAAATTATTTTGGCAAGTAAATGAAATGCTTTTATGGTTAGTTTAGTGTTTTCCTAAAACCCTAGCACAGTCCAGGAAGCATTCTCCCTTCTCTCTTAACCAGACTTACTGATTGCTACACATCAGCCACAGGCAGTCTCCAATATTGTTTTTGCTTTGCCCTAATAACCTTACTAAGATGCATCTTAACCCACACTGGCCTAAAAAAAATGCAGGGGGCAGTGGTTGCTTTTCAAATTATTACCACAACCATTTCCCTGGTGAAAGATAAACACGTATTAAATAACATGACATTAAAAATTGCATAAAAGAGATGTTAAAAAAATAGTTTCAGGAAAGAGAATAGACCGTTAATGAATTACTACATTAGTGAAGTAGTTTGGGCAATAGTTGAGATGTTTGTACTAAGTTGATAAATGCTGTGCAAGTAAATCACTTGTATCTATCTTCTTTTCTAGCCATAGTTCAGAGTCCTTTAGATCTCCAAAGGTTGTAGATAATTTTTGCACCCACTCAGTCAATGATTGGCAATGCGGCATGGAGCCGCAGTCATTCATTCTGTCAGTCAGCAGCCCTTGATAATGTGCCTGTCAATATAATTCAGTGCCTGTTCAAGGAAAGTGACACTTTGAATAGTGGACACTTTTCAAAAGCATTCATACAGGGTCAGTTCCATGATAAATAAATATATTTTGTGTTTGGAACAAATAGGCAGTATGCAGGAGCTGGAGTCAGAGCAAAAATACACCACCAGTCTGCAGGATATATTAAACTGCAATGAAAAGTGAATATTATAAATGCATCTTTGGGTTTTTGATGCTCTATTAATGGTGGGATAACAGAAAATAAAGTCTTCAGGATCCTACTTGGCTTGATTGAGCCCTGATCCATGACCAGGGGCCTTATGCGCTTGTACGCTATGAATGAGATATTAGAATAATAGTATCAATAATTCTTTAAACCCTATTAAAAAGGGTGAATATTTTCATTGCTGAATGAAAAACACAGGCAGAACTCTTTAATTACCACTAACAGTGTGTTAAAGAAAGTATTTATATGGCATACGGTGTTTAGTTTCTATTAATACAGGCTGAGAATGTGAGGAAGAAATATGTGATAGTGACAGGATTTTTAATGGTACCTCACCTTAAATGCATTTTAAAATATGTAAATCAATAAAAAAATTATTTGTAATAGCAGACTAAGAGTGCTGGTTAGCCTTACTGCTGAATGAAATGTATGCTACAAGCCCTATTACCATACATCGTGGGAGCTGTAGTTAGGATTAATCTGTCAAAAGGGATGGTTTAGTGTTGATGAATATGACATGTGACCATTAATGATGTTGATTTTATCTCCTGAGATTAGCATGATTTACTTCGGATGGATAATAATGTCATTTGCTTGATGCAGTAGATCTGTTTACGAGCTGATTAAATTGTAAGGCCTTGCTTCATTTCATGCTATTTGGTTTACAGCTTCATTACTGCAATCACAAAAGCTGTGGAAATGTCCCACATCCCATGTCACAATAAATCATTGTTTAAGATTGCAGCTATGTATTTTAGCGTTTCAGTTTTGCATGGACCATGCATTCCTTAACAAATATGTGATTGGGAATACATTAACAAGATATTCTGGAGCTTACTGCTGCAGAAATGTAGAAAATAAGCCTGAATCTTTTAATTGAGATTAAGGAAGCACTTGAGTAATTAGCTGTAACAAATTACCTTATTATTTAGACAGTGAAGTAAACGTTTTTGTTGCAAGGATGATTATCATAAATCTGCAGAAAAGTGACAGTCAAACAACCATAAAGGAAACTTGTAAGCAAACTACATTTTCTGCCTATTACCTTTTATATTTAAATAGAATTTATCAGAGACATACTCCAAAAAGAATGTATTTCTTGTTCAGGGATAGTATATATTACAAGCTATACCATCTGTAATTACTGCAATGGGAAGAATATATGCATGTAAATCACAAAGGTAAAAAAAAAGAATCTGTTAATTATAATGGCAAATGCTAATGTTGCCATAGTTAAGGCTGTGTCAACGTTTTCATTATAAACCCAGTCATAAAGGAAAGGAGAGAGGGAGGGTGGTAATCAGCCATCAGAGATTGCTGTGTGCTAAAATTTTCTATACAAAAAGGCACACTCACACCATGTAAATCAGATGTATTGGAGAGACCATGCTCACAGTCTCAGTGAGTGGAGGACCATGGCCAAACTCTCAGCTTGGGAGCAAGGGTCACTTTGTTGCAATAATTTTTTCACATTTCACATTAAATGATATTGCTATTTTTATTGTACATATTAAAAAATGTTGCATTTATCAGCCAAATGGGACCTTTCAGAGCTTGTGGCTTACCACTAGTTGAATTTGATAACTGTAGTTGATTAAGTCTTGGTTCATGTGTGCAGTTTTAATTAAAGCTTTTATATTTCTTTTGAAGAGCATGCTTAAATAATTAGCTCAACTTGGGTATTTTATTATAATAGAATGGAATTTCTTTTAGTTATTTTTATTCTCCCTTTTTTTTTAATCCCCCCAAGTTGGTTCTCAGTGGACTTCATACAAACACATCAAGTTTGCTTACATGTGAATTCTGCTGGGTTATAATATGGTCAAAAGTGATTGTGAACTTTATAGCAGATCTGTGAACCTTTTTCCCTTAGCAAAACTCCCCTCTCACCTCAAAGTATTTCAGCTGGCAGATAAAGAAGCAGGAACCCCAAGAGGAACTGTACTCATGTGTATGTATCCATTTATATATACAGGCCTAGAGTATCCAAGGATTTCCAAATGTGTTGTAGCAATGACCAAAGTCAAATTTTTTTTACAAATGATTCATGACTCGGCTTTTCTGGTTGGCCAGTGTCATGTCATTTGAAAATCCAGGCCTTTTTCTCATTTGTTTTCAATGGTTGATGCATGATGCATTTTGGAAAGGGGACTCTTTCAGGAGAGTTCATGCTTTGGATTTAGAAAGAGGCCACAACTCTAATGGTTGCAACTCAGTTCTATTTGGTTCTGTTTGGGGACAGATATACTGAATTGATTTAGTTTTCCAATACATTGTGGCTGCTGGGCATAGATCTTCCCCCCTTTTTGCAGAACCAGTCCCTGTTGACATTTGTAAAATTAATGAAAATGTTTCACATTTTCAACACATTGAAGTGTTGATTTTTCCAGCAACATTTAACTAATCAAATTAAAACAGTGATAAACATTTTCTCCTGTTTTCTAAATAGCTCTAGACCTGAGTTGATGAAAACATATCCGTGAAAACAGAGGGATGTGTATGTCTTTTGTTTTGTTTCCTTTTTTTTTTTCACAAAAGAGTAATTTAATTGCTGTGACAAAAAGAAAAGGCAAAAATAGGAAACCATGCTTTAAATCTTCATCGCTTCAGGAAAAATTTGGTAATATTTTGCATCCTTGCTTAAGTGGCTGAAATGTTTTTACTGCAGTTTCACAGTTTTATATTTAATAACTTTGAAATTAAACTAAACAAAGGCTCCCTCTCTTGATGAGCTGCACCTTTTGAAAACAATTTGGTTTCTAGCCAAAATGGAAATGCAAGGGCAGAATTTTTCAGGGTAAACATTATTTCATTGCTATTCCTGTTGAAAGAAAAATGCCCTTGAAAATCCCAACTGCTGGCTTCACTGAAAATAAATAATTTTACCACTGACCTGCCAGGGATGGTTAATTTAGTGTAATTTATGCACAGAAGAAAATCCCTTGCTAGTGCTGCGAGGTGGAGAGGCTATCAGCCAGGTTGTGATAGTAGTTTTGTGGAAAAGAACACCTTTAACCTGCATAGATGAAGTCATCTCCTTGAACTTTAGCAGCCACTGTTTATGTTACCTTGGGAAAAAGTACAAAGGACATGTAATTTCTTAATTCCCACACAAGCTGTCCCCAGTCTGCCCTTTACCATTCCTTAAACTCTTTGGGGAATCTATTTAAATAATGAATCCCGGTTCATGCTTTGTGGTTCTTTTTCTGAAAATGGTGGCAACTGTGGAACACATCTGTGTCTACCTTACTGATAAAGCTGCTACTGTGGTATGAGTGAAGAGACTATTTGATCTCTGTGACTGAACCCTGAATGAACAAATTATACATTCAGAAAGTTGATGGCTGCTGGAAGATGATTCATCAATCTTCTCTGCAGGTGCCTTCAAGTATAACAATTATTGAACTTGGACAGGAAAAAAAGTAAAAGACGGGTTTAAAATTATTCAGATGGATGCAATTAAGTAACAGAAGTTGATTCTCTGAGTGGAGAGAGGAAAATCTGTGCAATACTTTGCCACTGGAGAATTGGTTTTACTGCAGATTTGTTCACTGTCAAAGGAAGCAAACTAACCTGAAAATAATTTTTTTTTAAAAATTTGGTCTTCAGTAGTAGGATCCTGGGTAGCTTTAGGCCAAAGAATTCTCCAGACTGGTGTTGACTCATGTAGGAGAATACATTATTCCCCTGGTTTTGGATCTTATCTTAAAGCTCAGGCAAGGTCTGCAGATGCACTCACTGCATTTGAACATCTAAATTGTATATTCAAGGTCATCTGCATAGCTGGGGCTCTTGGGTACCAAGAAAACTGGTGTTTTGGAAGCCAGTACTGCTGCTGAGGACTTCATCGGACTGCAGAATTTCAGCTGAAAATTGTGTCCAGTGATGTGCTAGCACTTTTCTGTTTGAACACTAATCCCAGAAAGTATAATTTCCCAAATTTAGGCCACTAAGAGAAAGCACTGACTTTTCCTTCGGCAAAAAATTTATGTTCACGAAAAGGCTTGCTGATGTCAGCACAGTTGTGCAGGCATGTACTGGGTGAACATTTTCTTTGAGAGATTCCTAGGAACTGGCACTTCCTAAATCTGTGGCTGTTCTAGAAGGCATCCAAATAGCTGCTGAGAATGGTCAAAGTCACAAGCAAGGAAAATCTACAAGGCAGTGTGTATGTATGTACTTGCATTATGACCATGGTGAGCCTCACTGAAATATTTAGTGTCTGCTCAATGGCACTTAGAGTGGTGAGTTCTGAGTAACTTTAGGCATCAGAACCATGTATTTTCTGAAGAAATACAGATTCCTAAAAGATATCTTGTTAGATTTCAGGATGAGCAAAATCTCTGTGATGATGCAGTCTGATATTCCTTATTACTGGGGCCACAGAATTTCATTGAGGAGCACCTGCAATAAGTGTAGCTATGTCTGATTGAGCTAGCTAAAGAATATGAAGAGAAATTGGGGCAGATAATTTGTTATTTTCTCCCTTCATAGAGTTCAAAAATAGGTTTTGCAAAAAAGCAATTGTGCCTCCTTCAATTATTGAGACTGCTGTAGTCAAGCCTTTTAATGAACAAGTTTTGTAGAATTTAGGGTCTCTGAAGTGCAAAGCCACAACAGAGTGTGCCTCTTAATGTGCCATATGAGCATTATGTTGCTGGCTTTCTCTGTCAAAGCTGGCATGTATCAGAATGCAATAAAAGAAAAACTATTTCATTCAAAATTAAATGGCCACATCCAATTAAAGAAGAGACTGAAGTCTGAAACTGTAAAATCCATTGAAAGTTCCTTTCTGTTTTAGAGGAAATGTACTAATTCTGATGGAAGTGTTACTCTAAACGATTGGCTACTAGTTAACTATTATGTGTTCTAGCAGGATTTGTGGTTGGATTTTTTTTTTTTTTTGTCATTCCTCCTCCTCAGAAGATTTGGGGAAAAGAACAGAAAAGTATTGAAAAGATTTCCTTAGTCTTTTATCTTTTGAATCAGTGTCATACTAACAAAAAGATGTTTTGAAGTCTTTAACCATTAATTGACTAACTGGTTTTCTTTAGACATAAAACTTGTCAAGGCCTTGATTGTTGTGAATCCATGGTGATAGATTCTGGCTGACTGCCTAAGTACAAGGTCTCTGAACACTAGGATAACACTTTCTGAAACAGCTGGGGCTTATCCCCCATAATGCCATTTAAACAAACTTAATTGACTAAAACTTCCACTTTTGTGCGTTCTGTATGAGGTACTATTTGCAAGAAGAGGCCTTTTGGGAATAGAACCGATGCTGAATTATAAATCTGTCTCTATAGGTTAATGATTTTCATTTTCCATTCTTCTTTCAATGGCAAATTAGCTTGGGTTTGAATGGAAGCAGTAAGTCAGGTTTAAATAATATACAGGAATGATAAAACTAATACTTTTTTCAGGGAACATGACAACTCTGGGATAACTCTTTTATCTCTAGAAAGCCTTCAAACATCACAAGGTAAAATTCTTAGTATCTCTAAGGAGTTTTGAAGGCCCCACATGACATGAGTTTGTTTGTTTGACAGTTGTCTACTCTGTAGTTGTCAGAGCCCTCACAGCTCAAAAACTTCACCTGTGGTCTCCCCCAGAGCCTAGGGGGGAAAGGCTCTGGGGGAGATCACAGGTGGTCTGGAACTTCCTCAGTCCCTGCCTGAGCAGGACCATGGTCACGGGCCCCACTGATCCTGAGCCTGACCCATGGGCTGATGGCCTTGACCTCACTTTTTTACTACAAACCTGCTCAGAGGTCATTATTCCAGCTGCTCTCACTCAGTCTGATCCTGACCTGCAGATAAACTTCCAGCTTGACCATGGATTTCCCTCATCAGCACAAACTTGTCTAACTGTCTGAGCTCTTGGTAGAATATCAGCTGCTGTCTATGGTCCTGCCCTGCTTCCTCACTGGGACAGCGAGGAACCTGCCCTGGTGACATTACCCTTGGCTCCCTGTTGCCTGGGAGAGCAGCTGCCCTTGCTGCTTCCTGACAGTAATGCAAAAGCTTTGATCTTATCAAAACAATATTGCAGACCAGAACCAGATGCCAGTCTTTACCCTGCAGTAGCCATAAGGTGTTTTCCAGTGTTGTTGGTGATTTCTGGGGGAAAGGGGGAGTATCACTAAGAAGCCTATACAGTGAAGGGAGTACCTGTTAACAGTGCACTTGTTTCATGAGCAGAGGATTTCTCTCAATTTTCCTAGAATAGCTACAGAGCTTTAAAATAAACATCCCATTTTCTTTTAATCCATCTTTGAAAAAATACTCCAAGAAAAGAGGATTTTATGCTGAGCAGTTCTGTTATGAGCTAAAAATCACGTGGCTGAGTTGGGACTTAACCTTCACAGGCCCATTTCATACAAAGTCTGGCTGCAACCTGGAATAGAGTGGAAGAGTCTTTTTTTTCTCTTGAACTCATAAAGGTACTGCAAACCCAAGTCAAGCAGTACAATGTGTCAGTTGTTCCTCATAAGAGAATGCAACTATTATTAGAGTTAGTATAAACATCTTTCTGATTTAAAGGATTTTTAATATGTTTATTTCTCAACTGACTGGTTTTGCTAGCCAGAACACAAAAACCACACCCACCCTCAAGTCTCAATTTTATTTGAAGACAATTTTTAATGGAAAAATGTTCCATTTTTCAATTAATGGAACAAGTGTTCTGAAGTAAATTTTATCTTTAAAAGTTTTGTGTATATTTGTATTGATATATAAAATTACATTTTTGCTATGCAGAATTTGGTTTTCTTGACTTCTGCACCTAAAGGACTTTGCTGTTTGAAGGCAAACATTGGTGATGTGGCAGGGGTTTGTGAAGCAGCTATAAATGTGGTATAGCCACAAACAGAGAATGCTTTCAAGATACCTGAAATAATAACTCTGAGACTATGCCAGCTTTGTTAAGTCCATTATCTTAATCAATAGCACTTGTGTATGAGATATCTAAAAGGTGTTATTTAATTATTATGCAGGTCTTATTTGACTGCAAAGGCACTGAGAACCTTTCAACATGAAGGTGCAGTGTCCTCAGGTCAACTTTTTAATTTATCAGGACAAGACTATGAGATTACTCTCTGAATAACAGTGTATTTTATCACTGTTTTACAGAATCAAGTCTACTGAGAGCATACAGCACAAAGCTTAACAACACAGTTGCAGAACAGTAAAAGAAAATGTTTTAGAAGGAAAAGTGCTGCTGCCAATAATGCTAGGATGCTGAAATGTACAGTGATCTGTATTTTGATATGCTGCATCCATACAGCTGGAAATTGGATGCAGAGTCAAAACTACTACTAAGAAAATGTTCAGTACTGGCAAAAAGAAAGCATCTGCCACCACTGAAAAAAGGATGTGTAATCCTTGTAGGGCTGTGTGCCCTATCTTCACAATGAGTGGTAACCTCTATGAAGAAATAGAAAGGGAATGTATTGTTCTCCTGTAGAGTACTGTTTATTTACTGAGTTTTTTTTCCTAACGTTATAAAATAGTTTGGATATCCTGTAAGTTTTGTGGTATGACTTCATGACCCTTCCTTTTTGCCCATGAACCAGCACCATAAAATATTTTAGAATTTTATTAATTTATTAATAATAAAATACCAAATACTGTAGTGTAAAACATTACAAGAATCCCTTCTGCCAGTAGTAAACAACCAAGTTGAAAAGTATGTGTTAAAGGAACATTAATAACCAGCAACACGGTCTCATTAGTAGAGATAGTGGGGAGTTGAGTGCTTGCATGGGAATTGGTGAGAAGCAGGAATAGCTCTTTGCTGCACAGACTCATGGACTCGTTCCTCATCTGTCAGTCACTGCCCGGCTGCGGGTGTGAAGCACTACCCACAGGTACCCAGAGATGTTAGAGCAGGGTTCAGGCACTTGAGTTAGTGGGGCAGTAAGGTAATCCTCCTGTGCCATCAGTTCTGCCCAGTAATTTGTGGCTCAGCATCAGAGAAAAGGGCTGCAATTTCATCCCTGTTTCCTCACTTCTCTCTTTCTCTTTTCTAGTTCTCAGTTTTTCGATGAATGAAAAGTGCTGGTTCAATCTGCATTACAAGTCTTTAGACATTTCTTGCCATAGGTCATCCAAGAAAAATGTCCCTATTCTTTCCCTATCTGCTCTACAGGAATCTGGGTACTTGCCTCAAACCTACCTAAGGTACAAAGCCCCAACAAAGCAAGGAAAGAACAAGAGGATTTTTATCCTTGGAAAGACAGAAAAAGTCCTTCTACTACTAAGCAGCTTGCAAGGCCAAAAGTTGATAATTTTACATAATTAATATTTCTTTACTTCATCTCTAATCATTCACTTGTCCAAAAGCTGTTTCAGGCCAGTTTACTCACTCACAGACAGACTAGTAATTATTGTAGATTTAAGACACCTAAACCCAAAGTACTGTCAGATGTGACTATTGCACAAGAGGATCAGACTAAAAGCCTGACACATTAGTACTCTTTAAGATTAGCAAAGCCCTGGATGCAGGCTTCCCTCCATCATTCCTAAAATAATGCTAATCCCTATACCTAAGGTTTTGCAATTCTGTAGCTGGACAGCACCTATACTAAAAGGATTTTCCATTGCTGCTGTCTGCTCAGCAGATTAGTTATAGGAGGGGACTCCAAGAACAAGCTATGCTTGACCTGCACAGAATCTTCAGATGTCTTAACTTTTTCCTCTTTAAAAATTTCTCAAGCATTAACAATTAGTAGTAGAGAAATATTAAAATTGTGTTTATATTTTATGAATGACATTATCTCAATTTTTCTCCTTGTGAAAGGGGAAAGACCGGTGGTGAAAGATACTAAGGAACTTCCTAATTTAAGATTTCATTGAACCCACTTTGACACAGCATAGATTATGCCATAAAGATACCACTACTGAAACTACATTTTGCAGTGCAGCAGTAAGACAAGTTTTACAGTGAAAGTGTAAGAAGTATACAGACATTTGTGCTATGTTTCCAGCTTTGATTTTAAAAAAAAAGAATCAATTTAGGTATAGCTAAAAATAATAATCTGATATTTAAAACACTGATTTGCAGCCGTCTGGGCGCACTTTAACTTGGTGAGCTAGGGGTTATGACATAAGAAGTGTGGTGCCAAGGAAGTGGAATGTCTTCCTCCCTCATGAAGTTAAGGTATTTCATATTGTGATACACCATAAACAATGATTCTGAGAGTCACATTCCAGAAAACCCTCTAATGTAGAGATCAATTGGTCTAGATTCCCTAGTTCTGCCTTGGACCATTCCTTTTATGTTCTAAAACTCACAGTGCTGTTAAAGACTTTTCACTGCAATTTTCAGGCTTATTGGGAGGTGAGGAAGAACAAGGTAGGATATTCATAGTCCTTTCAACAGAGATAGGAAATAGAAACATTTTAGAAATGTTTCAGTCTCTTCATTATGCAGGATTCAATACTGAAATTTTTATTCTTTCAAGCTAAAGATTAATAATTGATTTTATCACATCTTTTGCAGTTTCCTGTACAAACTTCTGCAGACCACAGGTGTGGATGTCCCTTCTGAAATGGCTCTTTCTGCTTTATTCACACCAGAAGGCAACTGGAACTCACATGTGATTCTCCATCCTCCTAGCACTTCATAGAGACATCTGACCAGAGACTGCTGATGCACAGGCAGCTGGAATATGTGCTGTCTTATACAGAGAAGGAGTGTGGGAATAAGTAAACAGAAGGGCCAGAAATCCTCACTCTAGGGAGCTGTGGAACTGATACTGGAAGACTGTCAAGTCAGAATATCCCTAGAATTGTAGGACATGGGTTCAAGCCATACATAAATCCAAATTTCAGAGGCTTGAGCTGAGGTAAAACTCTGGATTACATGAAATTTGTAAGAAAAGTACAGGAAATCTGCAGTGATTTCATGTATTTAAAACCTGTTCTCAATCAAATTAAGACAAATAAGTTTCAACAGAAAACAAACAAACAAACAAAAAACCAACCAAAAGACAAACCAAAAGAACCTGGAAGGGATTCCCAGAATTCTGAATTAAGAAATTTTCAAAAATTTAAGTTTAATATATTACTTTACTTGAAAACTGTTTCACGGTGAGGCAGGATCTGAATCTAATTTTCACAGCCCTACAAAATTATTCTACATATAGAAGCTTATCAAATACATAATTACCTTATTCTAGTTTGTATTCTAGAACAAACATGTCTGCATGAGACATTTATTCAGTAAGCATGCTACTTTTATTCTTGAATAATTCCATGTGCAGTCAAGCTCTCAGTCAAATCACCACAACTCTGTATGTAGATGAATTGTCAGTCTCTCTCTGCTTGCATTTACAGGAAATCTGTATCTCTGTTACTAAATGCAGCTGACAGATCTGAAAATGTCACATTTGTTTGCGGAGTAGGCATCTTACAAGCTCTGGCCCCTATTAGCCTACTACTCGTGTCCTTTGCAGGTGTTATAACTGCATATCCTTCATATTTTGTGGTAAATGTTGTTAGCAAACTAATAAACGCTATGGAGCGAGGAAAAGTTTTTTCCCTCCCTTGTTTGCCAAAAAGCAACAGGGTTTTTTTTGCCACAAAGAAGTTTTTGAGTATGACATTAAATTTATATATATAAGTCCAGGAGAAGAAAACTTAATTGCTTTTCTTTGGGAAGGGGGAGGAAATAAATCTTTGTTCTAGTTCAGTAAAAAATCCCTCCTTATTAGACCTTTTAACCATAAAGACTTCTTTCTTCATGCTGTTTGTGTTTGTCACCTATGCTTGCCTAATTCTGTCATGAGTACTGTCTCAAAGCTTTAATAAAACATTAATGTCCAAGCCCCAAAACTTCCACTGTTACATTTCTATCAATTTTCTCTGTAACTGATTTTAGCTCTGGTTGCTTTTTCGAAAAGTGAAACAGCAAGCTATACATTTCAAGGAAGGGACAAAATTAATGAATGTGTACAATTGGGACCTGCTGCTTGTGATGTAAAATATCCATTGGCACTCTTAATATGTACTTAAAATAGTTCATTTTCTACTTTGTGTAGTTCTTGTAGCTCCACTTTCTTACTCCTCTCTGATACAGGTGTCAACAACTCAAGTACGCACTGAATGGCTTTATTAGCATCTTTTTAATGAGTAAGTAAGTGTAGCTTTTAATTCAATTGCACCTAAAAGTTGTCACTATATGTCAACTTTCTAGCCCAGAAGAAATGACGTGGTGCTGGCTGTTGAGGTATATTTAATGTGAACTCATCCCAGCTGTACTCTCAGCAGAGAGCAATTCCTGGAAAGCCCATGAAGATGGATCAGCTCTATTTTTTCCCCCGGTATTTCCCCCAGTAGACTGGAAGGAAGAGATCAGTTCTGTTATCACTTTTATAGTTGCCATGCTGTGGGCAGGAGTCTGCATCCTTGTTTAATGTCACAGCGGGCTGTAGCTACCAGGCATCACACTAACATTCAGTGACGGCATTTTCAAGAATGACAAGCCCAAGACCAGTTGGTTTTCTTGTTGGGGAGGTCATTCTAGATTTCCAAAATAGAACCAGTCAACAGAGTTCCTCATTTTTCAGATATGTTTTTGTTCTTTAAACAAGCGTCACGAGCCCCGAGTCACTGTCACCTTCGAGGGTTCTGGAAGGTTCCCTCGCACCTCCCCTGAGCAGCGAGGGCCCAAAGGCAGGTGAGGCATCGGCCGGAGTTTCTGGAAAGGAAGGGGAGGATGTGCATGTCCCACTCCCCGGTCACTGGCGGGACAAAACCCAGCCTGAGCCCTACAGCCCCTGGGCGCAGCCGCTGCAGGCATCTCCCGGAATGTAGGGCAGCCTCCCAGGAGTCTGCCCCGGCAGCAGCTCCGCCGCAGAACGGGCCACCGAGTAGCACTAGTCGGGCAAATTGAGGGAACCTGAGCGGCTTGAGTTGCTCACCTGGGGGTGATCACCCCTCGTCACAGCGGGCTCCGCGCCCCAAGGGCACGCAGGCGTGGCTGCCGGTGCCTGAAGCGGGTGTTCGGCTGCTTGGGAAGATGGAAGCAGCAGCTCCGCCGTCCTTGGAGAAGGAGAGGCCGCCCGGGGCCGGGGCCGCGCGGGCCGGGGCTCGCCCCGCGGGCAGGGCGCGGTGCGGGAGCGGCAGCAGCGCCGCCCGGGCTGCCAGCAGGTCAGTGCCTCCGCTGAAATTCCATTCCTTCTTTTCTCTCTGAGGAATGCTTGTCATCGTGTTAGCTTCTTTTGGGGATTTTTAAAGTACGTATCAAGAAAAATCCCTTTACAAATCATCACCTGCTTAAGTCTTCTTTGGTTCAAATGTTATTATCTTTTTTATTGAAAGAAAACTTTTTTCACAAAGATCTGTTTTCCTGTAAAACAAAGGATTTGAATTTTTATATCGGAGTAGTCTTTAGGTTGTTTGTTATTTGTGTATCTTGCAGTATAGTATTTCATTTTATGGAAGAATTCTTTTGGGGAGGTTTATTTTGTTAAAAAAATTTTAAAGTTGATGTGTTTGACTTAAGATTCTATGGGTTTTGTTGATAACTTGTTTTCCACAGGAAAAAGTAAGTTTTGTCATAATGGCTTTTCCCTTCTGAAGGGAAATCTTTAACTCTTTTATGTGTAATGTGTTTGTTTATACATCGTTGTTTAGTGACTTTCTTCTGTTGCTAAATAACAAGTTGAGGCTTAAGTGTGAAAACAGAAAATAGCCTTTATAGTGTTGTTTACTTCGACATTGGTATAATACAGTTCTTTGTGTCATAAAAAATGTTATTTTTATCATGGTAGATTTAATTCTGTCTACCAGCTCTTCCATTGTGCAAGGCTTTGGAACAGGACAGCACTCGTTGGGTTACTGAGTCCTCCCCTCCCTATTACAGCCGTCACATTGGATAATTTATTTTTGAAGTGTGTTGTACTCTATCTTAAGAATCCTTGTGTGGTTTATTCCCACTGTTCCCAGAGGATGGCTGTTACAGAATGTGATTGCTTTACAACATTGCTGGTGAGCCATTTGCTATTGGCACTGGCTTGGGATAAAGTCAAAAACCATGAGCTAGCACCATACACTTAAAAAAAAAAAAAAAAAAAATTCATGGCCAGCTAAAGTCCAGTTGGACTCATGCCAAAATCCTCTTTTAATGTTTTTTTCTCTTTCTCAGCTTTTTAACTAGAAGTTAGACAGCAGTCCTGTCCTCTCTCAGCTTTTGTTATAATAGACAAAATAAATCAAGCTTGTTTAATCTCATTTTATAAAATAGGCTTTCCATTGCCCTTATCTACCTAGCAGTCCTCCTCTACCTGCTCTAAGTCTGGTTAATCTCTCAAATGCAGGTGACTAGATTGAATGCAGTATTTCAGGCGAGCTCTTCCCAGACATTTACACACCACCATTGCTTTTCCCTGGCTCTGTTGGAAGTTGCACCAGCTGCCATACAGTGGTGATCCACAATCATGGTGTTTTAGCAGTCATTCTATTAATACTGAGAAATTATACCATTTATGCTTTTTTAGCACATAGTAGATTTGAGGTTTGTCTTTAATCTAGAGGAAATTTAATGTGTTGTCATCTACTTTCAATAATCCTAGGCTATCTCTGAAATATTTTTATCTATTTTCTGTGTGCTGTTGCTTTCAACTTGCTATTGTAAAGTTTTTTCTATTACTGAAGGCAGAATGAAAAATATCAATGTCAGACATCATATTTCAATTCCTATAATAGTCTGTATTTGGCTTGTATCGGTTTTGTTTTGTTTAAGTTTGGTAGAGATGCCTTGTTGCTGTTGTGGTCTTAAATTCTAGAATTCTGAGTTGTAGATCAACAAAATTCCTATAGTCTGGGACCACACCAGATTTGATTTCTTTTTGACTTATCTGATTTTTATTCTCTAGTGTTGTTCCTATCAGTTGTTTCCCTTTTTTTTTAATCAGTTGTTTTCCCATGCTCAGTATTGCTCTTCTCATTTAAATGAATACAACATATCAATTCAAGGTTGGAACATGCCTGTATTATCCTTAATTTTTACTGCATTGGTTTCTTTCATTTATGTAACTGAAAAAATATCTTCATCTATTTTAATATCCTTTGCCAAGCCTAGGACAGTTCCTCTCTTGGCAGTTGTCACTTCACCCCATGCTTCTCAGTTAAGGACCAATGAGCACAGCACACACAAGTGCTTTTGCCCATGTGTTCTGTTTGTTTCTCTTTTCACATCTAACACTTCTCGGGGTGGTAGTGAGTCCAGTTTGGCGCGGAGTACCTTCTTCTGCATTTCTCTTTCCTTTTTACAGTGTTTGGAATGTAGATTCTTGACTATTTAAACATTCTTTGTGTGAAGTATTAGTAAGACTTTGCTCTCTATTCAACCTATTAACTCCACAGTCCAGCTGATGTAACTACACCAGAGTTTGCCTTTCTGGAATTTGAAGGTTTAGAGATCCACTTACTTTGTTTATTTTCCTGTTTGACTTACAGCAGTTTTGTCTGACTTGGTCCAGAGCTGATTTCTACGACTGTTGACTTTCTAACAGTCTCACTACTTATCAGTATATAGATATATCTTGTCACCTTATATTGTTCTGATGAGGGTTTAATTAAGTGTATTGTACATTCCATCCAAAAATAACTCAATGTTAGCGCTGTGGATAACATTTACAGTCCATTTTGTCCCTAATTCTGTGGTTATAAGCAAACACCTTTAGCCACCACTCCAGGAAAAAAATAACTGTGTCATGCTGCACACAGTGAACACAGACTTAGGGAATACCAGACTCCAAGGTCATGTTTCCCATGCTTTCCTCTGCTAGCAGTACCACCAGAGTTAGGCTGGTTTTGGTGTTTTTTTTTTTTTTTTTTTTTTTTTTTTTTTTACGAACTTGAGCACCTGTAGTTCAGCTTCTCTGGAAATCAATTTCTGAGCCTATAAAATGGATTAGTCTCTAGCCAATCTTTAACCTGCTTTTGAGTGGGTGTGCATATGTAGCCCACTGTTCACTGTGCTGTGCGTCCCTCTCTGCGGCCGCATCTGGCCAGCAGCGGATATGAGTATGCTACAGCTGCTTGCTAGGATATTTAACTCGAGGTGTAAAGGTTTGTGAGTCAGCCCTGGAGGTTCCAGGTAATGAGCAAGATGGTGATTATTACACTTCCAGGATTGTATGTACTTGCATTCCTAAGGACAGCTTGTGGTGTGGGTGTGGTGGAGAGGGTAGTTTAATTCTGGGGGGGAAAAAAAAACTGTTGTGAGCTTTAGAACAGATAAAAGGAAACTATTACAAAATACATCAAAAGAGACTTCACAGAAATATGCCTGCCCTCATTTTAATGCCTGCAATACAGAAAAACTGGGAAAATGTTGCACAAGTGAGTTTACCATTTAATAGCTGATGAAATGACATGGTTATGCAATAATTGTTTTCAAGACGGGAATGCACAACTAACTACATTATTCTTCTAGTACTCAGTGTGTAAACTAGTCTATGTATCTATGCATACAAAAGCTGAACTAAATTACTTATTTGATAACTAATTTTTATTGGTTTGCTTAATCTAAGATTATTAGCTGTCAGAACAGATGTAGATATTTTCAGCGGTGCTTAGCATAAACAACCAAACAAACTTGTAGAACAAATTCACAGTCCTCTATTTTCTTACTAATTCGTAGGAGTTTAAGGTTTGGTGTTTTTTTAGTTAAGTTAAAAGTATTATTCTATTATTTTCTTGGGGAAAAACCTAGACGAGACATTTTTTGTGTAAATAACATACAAGAAATAAAAATGTACACATCTAACCCATCACTGAAATGAAACAATTTCTTATGTTAAAACATGAGAGATGACTGGTCAGACAGATGTGCTGATTAAACTCCCCGTGCTCTTATTATCTTGACAGGCATCAGTTCCATGTTGTCTGAGTCTGTGATACAATGGCTAAAACCAGCTCTTCCCTGTATATGAGTTCAATGCTTTCTTTCTTACCTATTTACATGGATGTATCTTGCATGGCCTCTTCAGATTTTGTCCTCTAAACCATCAGAGAGAGAAAACCAAAATTCCCATAGTTGGCTCCAAGGTGTTCCCGGGCCCCTTCCCAAATTGTCATGAATTGTACAACTGTGTTACATATTCTTATGTTTGAAATTAGAATTTGTAAGCTTTAGGGCTTTTTCTGTCACAGGAGAAATCCTGCCTTTCTCAGAATTGCTAGAAAACTTCTACTGATTTCAGGCTGACTAGAATTTCACATTACATTGTGGACTTCAGGTGTGTGCAAGTTCTAATAGCTTGAATGTATAAATGTAAATTGACACAATCCCATTAACCAGCAAACACAATTAACCATGTGGAACACTGTTTATACAAGTTTAAGTGTTTTAGTTAGAATAAATCTTTTCTCCCTTACAGAGTTAGCTTTTTTCATAACCTGTGACCTGGTTTATACACAGCTATGATGATTCACAAGTGCCTTCTCTAACAGGGATTAAACTATACTGGTATAACTATCAGTAGGGGTAGAGTTAAGCAGTATTTTTGCTGACTTTAATTATGTAAGAAATTGTACAATTTTTACTCAGTTACTTTAGAAATAGGTAGATTAAAATAGTATAAAAAGTGTTAACTGGTCATTGAGGAGGTAAGACCTGCTATAACATTTTCCCAGTTTATTTAAAACAAGATGGAGGTACTATGAGTAGCCAGTTTTCTCAGAGAATTTGTCAGTACCTATTTTGTAGATACATCAACAACCATTTGTTTCTCAACCAAATTACAGTTAAACTAGAAAAATTAGTTGCTGCATGTGGTCTAAATTCCTTTCTCGATCTTTTTATAAACCTATTGATGTATGTAGGATATCTGTTTATGATCAAGTATAACATTTCACCCTAACTCCATAAAGTCAGTCTGAAGACCATAATTATAAATATGATCAGCTCTTGTCATAAAATATTTGACGCCTCTACTGAAATGTATTTAGCAGCTGATCCTTCTTAAATAAGTAAATAAAACCAAAACAGAAAAACCCCTACACTTATTTCTACTCATCTGTTTTATCTGGAACACATTCCTTCGGCCTGCTGGTGCAATATATATTTAAGGAAATTGTGATTTTGCAGAAGAAAGGGAATTGGAAGGGGAAATAGGAAAAAAAATATCTTATTAATGTTCTCAGACTCATGAGCTCAAAGTATTTCATGATGGAAACTGACTTCAAGGCAATTATTTTTCTCTTTAGAAGTTGATGAAATTAACTTAATCTTCTTGTAAGACTATGCAGGGACAAGTACAATTTTGACTGGGTTTGTTTTGATCTCCATCAGTGAATTTCAGTGGTAGCCTGATCTAGGCAGTGGTGAGCAGGTTAGTGAGGATGGTCTTCAGTGGCCCCATATGGGGTGGGACAAAGTAATAAAAATACAGGCCAAAGAGGAGAAATACTTATACTTGCACAGCTGGCAACTCTACAACAAGAACCAGTTTTTCTTTACTCTGTGATCAGTGCATGCAGTGGGAAACCTTACATTTTAGTAAAGCCTTGTCAGGCAAAGCTTGCTGATACCCATCATGCCATGGTGGTTTCTACTCTCTGTGAAAAATGGTCACTCAAAGGTGCCTATTCCATTAGCTATTTATTTAGTAATTTGGTGGCTAGAGATTTGGATTTTTTCCCCTTGAGTAGAGTAAGAGACTCATCTCTTCTAATTACCATTTAGGGTGAAAAGGGCATGTTGCAAATGTTACCTTTTCTGTATGGAATGTTTAAAGCTCTTTCTTGGGCGAAGAGAGTGGGTGGGAACATGATTAGATCTGGGCACTGACTGGGACACCTGAACACTGGGCTTTGGTAAGCACTGTAACCACAGCCTTGTTGATTCCTTCTCTTTCCTTCTGGCTCAGTGCACTTTTATGCAAAGCGAAATGCCTTCAAAGGAGCAAATGGAGATTTTCCCCACATTAGACTATCAAGGTGACTGAAGAACCCTAGTAAAAAATGAGGATTGTAGGTTTGAAATCTTTCAGATCGGAGAATTGATGCATATTCCTCTGCCTCAAGATGAGTACTTCAACCACTGAGAGAATGCAGCAGATGATGGTAGTAATTGATCTTTCCTGGTAGGAAAAAATATATCTCCACAAAGAATATTAAGGACTGTGAATTGTACAAGAGGGGAGAGATTTCTCCACAACTCTAAGATAACTTGGTGTGCTTGAGAATCTGGGCTGATGCTTACTAACGTCAGTGAAACTAAACCATTGCACTGCAGCTGCAGTTTTAGATCTTGTGATGGCTGAAAGGGTGCTCGTAGTGGGATCACTTCCCTTGTACAGAGTGTGAGTCCCTCACACCTGATCAACAGAGTGATCACTTCCCTCACACCTGAGCTGTCTGTCCCAGTCCCGGCTGAACCGATTCCTCTAAAGCTGTGCCAGTGGATGACCTACAGAGGTGGCCTTTTCCAAACAGGACGCTTTGCCGTGAAAAAGCCGAATGGTTTCTCCTAGCCGTGCTGGCAGGGTGCCGAGGTGGCCGCTGCTCGGGCCAGGCAGCCGAGCTGCAGCGCTCCCCATCGCGTCCCAAGCTGAAGGAAGGCAGGGAGGCGCTCCGGCCTTTCTCTCGTGTCTCGTCTCCAACGGGGGGCCCGCGGAGGTGCCGCAGGTCCGGGGGGCTGGCCCGGGGCCCTGCCATCCTCGCCCGCCACCCGCGGGGGTCAGGCGCAGGCAGGGGGCAGCTCCACGGCTTGCTTTCCCTGTCCTTCCCCTCCTCCTCCCAGTGTAAGTAATGACCGCACCGCAAACAACAGATGCGTTCACCTTTACAAAACGTCTTCGTGGGTAGCAGCTTATGTGAGTAAAAAGGCTGAGCAGCCGAGGGTAGGCTACAAACACTGAACCTGTAATACGAAGGGTACGTTCATAATAGCCGCATTATGTTGTCCTACCTAAAACAGGCAGTTCTACATGTCTTCTGTGATCTGTAGTAATAATCTGCGTTTTACAAGACTCTTGCGTCACTGAAGTCGCTCGAGGTGACTCCGCAGCACCCGCCGATGGCAGGGACGCCTCCTCGTTCGGTCTGATGGAGCGGAGGCAGTGGCGGCTCGAAGGGAGGGGAGGGGGCTCGCTGCCCGGGGTGCCTGGGCGCAGCGTGGGACCGAGCGAGAGCGCTCTAAACACCAGCGTTAGCTTTTCACGCTTTTAAATAATGATCACGGGGCTAGCGTGACAGGTGAAGGAGCTGGAAATCAGCTGCTATTGAGTCAGAAATCATTCATCAGGTTAAGGCTGGTTGGGGCCAGTTTTCTTAAGGCGATTGAAGAAAAGGGGAGAAGGGTTTGAGAAACCTGGAACTTGTGTGCTCATTTCTAAATTGCGTTGGACTTCTAGTTACACATCGAAAATCCTTTTCTAAAAATAACTGCTGTCCATCCAGTAACGTCAAAGATTCGCAGAGCGTTTCTTAGTGTCTTAGATCTCCATCGCCCAGTAGCATTCCATGCCTCCCCCGTTTAAAAACAATGGGGAAAGGTGGTGTTTGGATTTAGACTATTTTTTCAACAGCGATAGAGGGGCTGTTTTCTGTAACAGCGTAGATTATTAGAAACTTGTAATTTGCAGCTCGCATTTGCCGTCAGAATCACAGCAGGGGTGTAAAAAAAGGGACTAGATCCTACAGTGACCTCAGTAATTCCCGTTCGCGGGTTTGTTATGTCGATGGAAAAACCCAACGCTTTCAGAGAGAAGTTGCTTGAGTTTAATAAACAGTGACTTCAGAAAGTGCAATAAAATCAATTAATGTTGCAAAAGCATTGGCCAAAAACAAAGTGGCGAAAGGATTTATGGAAATGTAATGGATTTACAAGCATTTATCCTGCGACTTGATAAACAGCAATTGGAAGTCGAGATGGTGAAAATAATTAGTCCCGCAGCCTCAGTGAATATGGACAATTTATTATTATAATTTTATCCTTTCAGTGGTTATTCAAATTTATTTTTTAATTTTGTGAGCTGAAACGAGGGGGGATTAATCTAAAGTTTGGTTCCCCCCCTCCTCAGGGGCTCGGTTTTTTTTTTCACATTTTCTGTCTTCACAAAGCAAACCGTGATCTGTCATTTGCCAGGGCTTCTTCACACAGAGGGCTCGTTCTTAGGTTTTCTGCATGTATTTTAGGGACTATTATCGTTGGCCTTAGTAAATAATGTTATCCAGCGGGGGAAGGATCAGCTGTTTGTCTCCCTACACGCCAGGGTTTTCTCTGCCTTTTGATTTTCAGATGTGTTTGCATGCAAACTTCCAAAGAGCCGCACTTGGGAAGAGGCTGCAGGAGCATGCCCTGGCTCTTGAGCAACGCTAGCAGAGAAAACTTTTCTGCTTGCTCTCAAGAGTTCGTAGCCCTATTATTACAGTAGAAAAGAGACATCCAGCATGGAGTAGAAATTACAATTTCAAGAAGTCAGAATTTATTACAGTTAAACTGTGATAAGATCCCATCTGTTATGAACACATGTAGCACCAATTGTTTTTCATACAACTGCAATTTATTTACCCTTCAGAGAGAATGAGATTACAAGCGCGATTAAAAAAACCCAAAAACAACAACAGAAAAGCCAAAACCAAACCCAACCACCATGATTTTTAGTTTTGTTTTTGAGGAGTTTTTTTGTGTGTGTGTTATTTGGGTGGGGTTTTTTTTTGGTCCGACCTATCTGTTTTTTTTCTGGGCAGACCGTTTGTAGTGTCATGCTGCCCTCCGGGACTGCGGGGCCATTCCCGGTGCCCGAGCACGCGGTGCCCGTCGGGGCCCGGCCCGGCTCCGGCGGCGGCCGCTGCCCTGCGCTCCGCCGGGGGCCGCAGCGCCGCCTGGCGGCCGGGAGTGACACCGGCCCGCGGCCCGCGCAGACAAAGGGAGCCGCTCCTCGCTCTTCTTCCCCGGGAGCAGCCCCTCTTCCGCCGGGCAGCTGCGCGTAACGTGCCCGCTCTGGCCTGCGCCTCAGGAGAGCAGTAACGTTCGTTATTAACTGGAACGTGAACCTGAAACGATGGAGGGGGAGGGGAGATATTTTTGTGCTTCCTTTGGTCGTGGTAGTTTGGGAACGAGGAATGTGCCTGCTCGTCTTCTTCTCCCATCCCACAGAAGTGGTTTGGATCGAGTAGCACGCGCTTCACAAAATAAGGCAGGAAAGATGAGACACTGACACACACACACACACACGCACGCAAAATCCCACACGTTTTTACCGTGATAGCCTAAGAGCGGTAATCTAATTTTGTTCTCTTTCAAACTGTTTCAAGGCATATATGTGTGTGTGTGTATATATATGTGTATATATATCCTCCAGGTTTCAGTGGGCGTCCTTCTGCTGCTCTGTTATCATTATTTCTTGCCTTGATGTGACGTTGAAGACAGATGACAGCATTGTCAGGTTGTCTTTAATTCATGTGAAGATTAAAAAAAAAATACACAAGGCTTCTTACACAATATTCAAAGCCTGAACGGATTCACTTTTTTTTTTTTCCAAGTAGAGGACGTGAGGCTGGGAACGGGGGTGGGTAGTTGATGAATTTCAGACATGAAGAGAGAACAAAGTCTGTGCATCTCTGTGTGTGCACACGCACAGAGCAGACCAAGCAGTCGGAGGTGAGATTTTTGCAACAGCAGCACCTGGTTCGTGTTGATGGAGAAATATCCAGCATTAGGACAGTCTTTTCGCATTTATGCACAAGCTCAAATGTATAATCTGCTCAAATTTCAACCACGTCTCTGCTGCCAAAGCATTCCGCCTCCGAAGAGGTGAGAGCATACAGACTCAGGGTCCGTCTTTTTTCTTCTGACACCTCTGTGCTTCATCACAACAAAATTTTAACTTAAAAAAAGAAAAGGTAGACTGCCCCAAATTTTCCAGGAGTGAGATGAGAAAGAGATTTAGCAGGGATTAGACACCTCTGATCAGAACTGGTTGCTTGCCTGCCTCAGGTCTGTTCATGAAACAGTGCTAGCTGTGCTTTGTGGTGCAGAAACCCCAACACCCTGATTCTATCCCAACACAGTGTTACAAATGACCGAAATTATACCCAAAAATCTGTATGAAAAGGAAATGTGGTGCTGGTAGCTCCAGCGATTTTCTGCTTCAGAATCGTTCCTTCAAAATAAAATAGCAAAACTAAAAACGAAACAAACAAAACCCCCCCAAACTAACAAAAGAAAACTCACAAAAAAACCCCCCAAAAAAACAACGACCACAGAAAAAATCTAAACTGTGGTCTAGTGAAAGCCTGCAATGAGAGCCAGCAGTACTGAAGCAGCATTGCTCTCCATCTTTTCTAAGTATGAAAGAATGAAGTTTGATCAGTGTTTTTACAGAATACGAATGCACATTTACTTTTGTTTCGGAAAGTTTGGATATTTCAGGATTCCCTTTGCCCGACTGATTTTGACTGTAGATGTGGGTAGATAGTTACTAACCTCGAGTTAGAGAGAGGAGGGTCAGCCCCAGCCACAGCACTTCATGTACCTTGCTGGCTGCGCTGAGGGTGGCTCCTAAGGTGGTGAATGGGCAGTGGGTGACTTTCCGGTCTTAGCAAATGGAGTCTCTTATCACTGAGGAAAATCTTCCTGTAATAAAGGCACCCTTGTATTTTAGTTCTAGCATTTTGCGTTCTAAAACCAAGCAAGCATATGTATATGCGTGTGTTTGGTGTGGTCTTGTGCACATAAGCCAAGATACATATGCCCATCGAGGCTCAGATATATTGCAGAGACTTCTTAGCTGTCTGTGGAGTCTGGTGTTTTATTGTTTCACAAAACTACCTTAATTACATTTCCCCATAGATAAGATAAACAGGACCCTTCTTTTCTAACCGCTGCTTATCAGAAGTATTTTGTCGAAGTGGCATCCAAAGTAAGCCACTGAGAGTGGATGGAAACGCATTAATTTTTATTTTGGTTCCTCAGTTGCACTTAGCATCTGACAAGAGTTGATTTAAATATTACATGATACAATCTTTAATGTTCAAAAAAGATTTGTGAGAAAGACAAAACTGTTTAATTTAAACTAATGTATGCCTGACTCTGGTCAGATTGATCACAGTTTCGGGTTTTGATGGGTTTTGCCCTTCTGTTGCTTGTCCTCTCAAGCTGGTTTTTCACTGTGAAATTATTTTAGTTCGGTGGCATGGACCAGCGGCTGCTGTCAAATCCACAACCCATCCAGTTAGTAAGAACGGGGGGGTGTTCGGGGGGGTGGTGAGGAATAACAAATGTAGTCCTTTTACCTAAAAACATCAATGTCCATAAGTCAATCTCTGTTAGAAAAAAAGCCGAATTTAATAAATTAATATCAAAATTCTAGGTGGCACTTGCCAGGTCACATACTTAACAAGGCTGGAAGAGAGACCTACTTATCACCACTCTACATATAAAATAAGGTGTTTTAATTTTTCTTTAACCTCGGGGACAGCATCTGAGGAAAACAGTAATAATAGCATTAAGTGTTCATTTCACCACTTGCATCAGCAATCTTTGTGTGTAACCTTTCAGAGCTGAAATCCCCAAAACTGTAGTTAGGGTTCCAGGACACAAATGCCTCCCTCGCTCTTTTTAAATCGCCCCTGCAACACCTGATGGGCGATGGGATTTGGCTAGCGAAGTCTGAGCTGCAGCTGTTCAAGATCCGTAATTGTAAAACACACGAACAGGAGAGGAACGTGGCAATGGTGGTGTTTTAATCGCGGCAAAACTGTAATTGTTGCTTGCACACCCAGATGGAGCCTGAAATGTAATTTTCCTCAAATTAAGTGTAGTTAAAATAGCAAAGCGGGGAAGGCAGTCTGGCCGGGCTGCAGGAGAGAGCGGGGAGCGTGCGGCATACAGAGAGGACTGCGAGCTTGGTCTGCCTTTCTCGGGCTCGCCGGATGAATCCTCCGCCACCATCACCCCCGACCCGAGAAGCCCTTCTTTCAATTACTTTCTCTGTTTGTATCCGCTTCTTATTTTATAACTGAAGTTTACTCGGTGCAGTTAACAGCACTGCCCTCTCTTCCCTTTCTCTAACTCATCCGTTCAGAACGAGAGCTCGTTTTACATTTCCTAAAGCAGAGATACGCAAAGGTCCCTTTCCCATTTAAGGCGGGCGGGGGGGAACACGTTTGGTTCAACCGCAAAGCATTTCCCGTGCTGCTTTCGGACAGCGTCCCGAAAGAGCCGCAGCGCGGCCCAGCACCGGCCTCCCCGCGTGTGTCCCGGCCCCCGCCGCGGGCCTGGCCCGGAGAGCCGTGCCGGGACGGCCGGGCGGCCGCCGGAGCTTCAGTAGCTTGCTGCTTTTCTCGCCTTTGCACATTAACGCTAACTTCCACTAATTATCTGGAGTAAATGTATTAGACTAATTAGCATCTGGGCACCACGGGAAACTCTGAACAGTAATTATATTGTGGGGGGAATCCAGAACGAGGGAGAAAACCCCAGTGATTTGTCAAGCAAAGTCGCCGCTTGCAACTTTGCCCCCCGCCAGCGCGTCGCGCTGGGGCCGGGGCGGGAAGAGCGGGGCCGAGCGAGGGGCAGCAGGTACCCGGCTCCGCCTGGCAGAGCGCGGGGCAAAGCCCTTCCCTGGCATTGCTCTTACGGACTTGGGTATCGCTTTTCCGACTATCTCGGCGGCAACGGTTTGTTCCGCAGTTTCGGTAGCTGCTCTGGCTGCTCCGTGGCAGCCCCCGCTCCTACCTGAACGCAGGACGACGAGCCGGAGCTGGGCGGTGGCTCTTGGGCGCTAGGAGGAAACCCGGGCTGGGTAGGCAGAGACGCGGTGCAGGCAGGGGCAGCCCCTCTCGGGATCACGTCAAGTTTGGCACTTCAGTAAAGAGCAAACTTGGCCCGAATACCGGATGGCTTCTTTTTTTTCCCGTCCCTTCCTTTTTAAAAGAAAATGAGTTTTAAGAGCTGGCCGATTTTTTTTTTTGTTTTTACGTGACGATCTTTTGTGCTGCGGTGCGAACTGAAGAGAGAAATTGAAAATAACTGGATGAGCTCAAACAGCGCTTCCCTAATTACTTCTGAACTTCTCATTTAGAAAGAGATGAATAGGTATGCATTACATTGCTAAAAAAAAAAAAAAGCTTTCGGATAATCATCTTACACTTTTACAAAACAGTCTTGCCTTACCCGTTTCTTTCTAAAGAAAAACCAAAATCTCGTTGAAAACTAGTTTTAAAAACCAGATATTTCACAATAAAAACATTTAAAATATAAGTTTACCTTCTTTAAAGACAGGGAAAGAGATTTAAGCGATTCTCAGTTTTCTTATTTCGTGCCAGAAAATTCTACTGACGAGGAAAAAAACCAACTGTGTCTGATTATTTTTTAAGAGAGCCCTGGGGTTACAATAAAAAAAAAACTTTGGTTGTTTTTTTTTTTAATTTTTAATTAAAATTGAATAAACGCTTAAGGAGAAATTAGCAGTCACCTCCATCCAAGACCTACTCGGGTTTTATAACAGAATCAAAGCGTATTCAAAAAAAAAAAAAGTAAAACCTTTTAATACATCAAATATACGGAATTTTAATCTTTAAAGCGATACATTGTCTATTTTAGTACATGACGTAAACCTTACTTAACCCTTTTTACAGGGTGGACTTAAAAATTAAAAATAGTTAAGTGTTCCTTTTAAAGAACAAAATAAGGCAAATGAGGTTTTTGGAATAGAATTGTTTTTGTTTTTTCTTCCAGAATACATACAAAAAAATACCAATTCTCTTTCAAGGGTATACACCTTAAAAATAATTGCAATTTGAAATTATAACTGACAAATTGCGAGTTGTTTTTAGTAACAAACATGCATGTAAATTTTTTTGTTTCAATGAGACATTAAATAAGAACGTACAATACAATCATAGCAATTTTAAAGTAACATTAAAGAGAAGACCTCTATCTTTTTATTTATATTCTACAATGGGTGTTCCACTTTTACCTATTGAGCTCAGTTTAGTAATGCACTTTATGATTCGTTGTCCCGCTTGAAGCTAACATAAATAAATACAGTGCTCATGGATCCAGTCCTCAAATGAACACTATTTTATAAAAAGTCAGATTTTTTTATTTTCTTTCCAACTTTTATAAAGTTTCGCAGGGCTTCCTTCCCTTACCGCTAGACTTTGTGTTGTGTGTCAAAGCCCCGCTGCCTGCACTCACTGGTACCCCAGGGCCGAGGCTGTGGTGAGTCTCTGCCCATAGAGTGCGTAAGGGGAGTAGTAGGGTCCAGTGGCAGCGGGCACGGGCACGGGGGCCCCGGGGGTGGGCAGGGGGCTCTTGGAGTACGGGTGGTAGCGGCTGCCGAGTCCCAGCGCGTGGTGCGGGCTGCGCAAGGCCAGCGTGCCCGGGCTGCCCGGGGCGCCCGTCGTGGGGATGTGCATGTGGCACGCCATGGCCGCAGCCGCTGCGCTGGCCAGCGACGAGGAGCTGGGGTAGCTGGAGAGGAGTTTATCGGTGCCTGGGAAGGCAGTATGGGTCCGCAAGTGGCTAAGCAGCTCCTCCGAGGTGGCAAAGCGCTTGTCGCAGGGTCCGTTGGCCGACACCCAGTTGCAGATGTGTGGCTGGGGGTCGTTGGGGAGCATGAAGCCGTAGGGGTACAAAGGGTGGCCGGCTAGCGAAGGCGGCGTGGCGCCGGTCAGCGAGGAGTGGACGCTGTGCAAAGGGTGGGTGGGGTAGACGAGGGGGTATCCGGACTTGAGGGCTTGGTCGTGGGCGCAGGAGGCTCCGGCGGCGCCTGCCAGGTGGCTGGCGCAGTGGTAGCTCAGGCAGTACGGGTCTCGGCACAGGCTCGCCGTCATCACCGACGGCGGCGACGCGCCCGCCAGCGGGCTCGACCCCGCCGGCTTGCTGCAGCCCAGGCTGCTGGCGGCGGCCAGCTGGGCCCCCACCAGGCTGGAGGATTTGGTGGGGTCCAGAGCCACTCCGTGCGGCAGGAACTGTGGCGGGTAGCCGGCGTAGGCTCCAGCCAGCGTCCCCGGGTAGCTCATGCCCGCCGGGGGCAAGGGGAAAACGGTCTGGCCCGGCTTGTAAGGGGAGACGGGGGCCACGAGGCCGGAGCCCAGAACGGAGGTGGAGGAGGTGGCGGTGGTGCTGCTGCAGGAGGAGGCGGAGTCCGATGCGATGGGCTTGGAGCCCGGCGTGCTCTCCTGATGCTGGTTGACCTCCACGTTAATCCCGGCACAGCTCACGCTAATCCGGCTGTGGCTGATGCTGGTGGTGCCCGGGCCTCCCTCCGAGCCGGAGCTGCCGCTCTTTCCGCAGCCCTCCGAGTCCTTCTTGTCCTCCCCGCCTTTGTCCTCGGCCGGCAGCAGCCCGGGCGAGCAGGCGGAGGCGCTGGAGTTGGGGCTGCCTGTCCTTGGGGTGAACGGCTGGCAGGTGGCGCTCGGCACCCGGAATCCCGACTTCTCCCCGGCCGCGACCCCCGCGGCGGGGGCGCCCGCGCAGCCCGCCGCCCCCGGCTCCTTCTTCTCCGCGCCCGGCTTGGAGTACGGCTTGAAGCTGGATTTGTCCTCCACGCCGATGTCGCTGAGCTTCAAGGGGCCCGACTTGGAGTCCTTGTCGCCTCCGGAGCCATTGGAGGTGACCGAGGAGAGTTTGGAGGAAGGGGACGGGTCCGGCTTCCCTATCTGAGAGCAAGTTTGTGCCAAAAGGGCCAGGGGGCTCTTCTTTGCATCCAGCTGCGGAAATCAGAAGGACACAGAAAGAAAGAGATTTATTCGGAGTATGAGAAAACCCCCATTGCTTACATAGGACTTTTGTCCCGTAGGTTTCTGCAGAGTACAGCCTGGAAGTAACGAACAGTTTGTGCGCATTCATCAACTTGACAGCCCCCTCCCTTGAATGCACCATTTTCCATAAAGCCTTTAAAAAGGGCTGGGGATTTTCGTATCCCTGCAAGCTCGCCGCGGCCGCCTTCAATGCCCCCAGCCTCCCCGGCAGCGGCCCGGGCAGTGCGGAGCTCGGCGTCGCTCGGGCCGTGCTGGCCCGCAAACCCGCCCGTGAACTATAGCGACTGCAGCATTTCTGCACCCTGACTGCTGGCACTATTTATAAACAGAGCCCGAGCTAGCCGGCGAGCAGGGCTCCCCGGGAGAAGAGTGTCCTCGCTCCGCAGAGACCTTAATGAAATCATTCATTCCCACGGACACACCCTTCCCACCACCAGCTCTGTTTCGAGTTTCGGTCCCGCAAACAGCGAGCTAGGCAGAGGGGGACCAGCAACCTCGAGAACGAGCAGAAAGGGGACCAACAGGCGCCCCGAAGTACAGATCCGTGTCGGTACTTGAAAGGAATCGGTCGGCGAGCCGAAATAGTTATCCTGCCGCACCCACGTTTGAGCCTGTCGCTCTCCGCGTCGTGTCGTCCCGTCCCGTGTGTGTCCCCCCCACCCCAACACACTCCCTGAAAAAGCAAGGTTGTTTGGCCCTCGGAGCGCTGCTTATTTGCGTGGCCGGATCGTGAGTCCAGCGTGGATGGGTTTCTTCCACCCATCCCTCCTCTCAAAAAGCAGAAAAAAAAAAAAAAAGGCTCAAAATAGCAAAAAAAGAAAATATTAATTTTACACAGGAACTAGACATTATCCCAGTAAACACGGAAACAATACCCAGGAGTGGCTCCTCGCACTAACTCGAGATCAAAAGAAGCCCCTGTCCCGGTGTAAATGCATTTCAAAGCGCAGGAAAGTGCCGAGGGCGGCTGGCGGAGCCGCCATGCACAGCCAGCGCCCGGGCAGGGACGAGGAAAGCGACGGGGGCCGGGTCCTTACCTCGATGGGGCTGACGGGCGTGGAGGGTAAAGGCTGCAGGTATTCAGGGTGTAAAATGTGTCCAGTCCGCGCCGTGAGCATTTTCAAGACTTTGATGGGTAGGCGGTTGGCTTGGCGTAGCGGGTCCGAGGGGGGGACTGCGTGGAAGCAGGGCTTGGCGGCGGCGCTGCTGCCGTTATTCCCAGCGTGCCCGTTCGGCCCGGCGAGGTCGGCGGCGCTGCGGCTGCGGCGGGGGCTGCCTCCGGGCTCGCTGAGGCTGCTGCTGCGCTTACTACTTCTTATAGCAGAAAGCGAGGGCGATGTGATCATGACCCAAAACCTCGCATGAAAACTGGGGCAAGTGGCGCCGCTCGCACTCGGAAACGCTCGCTCGCTTTCTGCGGGCGAGAAAGGAAAAAAGCCACACGCCCCCCGAGCAGAAAAACAAACATACAATGTCCCGTGGCTCTCTCTGGCGGGGAGGGCGTGGGTGGGGAGGGGGAGGGAAAGGGGGAGCCGGCCGGAGAGAAAGAGGAGGAAAAAAAGCCGAGTAATCCTTGGGCTGTGCTGGGGGCGGGGGTGGGGGCTGCGAGCGTGTGCCGCGGTCCCCCTCGGCCGCTCTCAGCTCCCCCGGCTGGCGCGGCGCGGAGCGCTCGCCTCCGCCGCTCAGCTGTGATGCGAGCCGCTGCCCATCCAGCCCGGGATCTGGCAAAGAAACTCACTTCAAAAGCAGCTGAATTAGTCTGAGATTAAAGCCTTTGCCGCCTTCCAATCAAATGGGACCCCGAGGTGATTGGAGGGTCAAGGGGATGTGACGTTCCCTTTTCTGGGCTTTTTTTTTTCCTCCGTTTTTAATGGTCTCTCGCTCTTTCTTTTTTTTTTTTTTCCCTCTTCCCTTTCTCGTCCGCCTTCCCTCTCCCCTCCCCTCCTTCCTTGTTTTCGCTCCTAGGATGGGATGGGCGTTAATTCTGTGTTTCACATCACGCGCTGCGAACGTTTTTCTTCCTCCGCCGCCAGCGCGGATCGCGCGGCAGCGGCGGGGCGGCCGCGGGGCTGGGGGCGCCGCGCCTGCCGGGGGGCGGCCGCGGGCTCCGCCGCCGTCCCCCTGCCCACCCCCGCCGCTCGCACACCGCCCCGAGCACGACCTGCCGCCCACCACGCACGGCGCTGACGGGCCCGGCCCGCGCCTCTTCTCCCCGGGCCAACCCGCCGGGACCTCTCCGGGGCCGCCGCCGCGCCGTGTCCCCTCCGGGACCCGCGGAAGGGCGCGGGGCGCTTTTCCCGCCCCTCCCGCCTGACAGCGCGGGGGAGGCCCGGACGAGAACCTGCAGAGCGCCGGCCTGCACGTCGCCGGCGGCAGCGGGCGGGAGCCGGGGCGCTGCGGCGCGGCTTGCGGCGGCGCGGGGAGCGCGGCGGGATTGGGGGAGGTCGTCACACGCGGGGCTGTCACGCACAGCCCGCCGCCGCCTTTCGGGACTCTCCGCCCCGCCGTCAATTGTCAGTGCTCCCCAACCGCAATCAATCAGTTATTTGTCAGCCCCTGTCAATCCGCCCTTGATTTATGTCAGCTTTTGTTGCTGATTACAAGCCTGGTGTGACTTGAAGGGGGAAGGAGAGAGAGAGGGAGAGGGAGGAAGAAGGAAAGAAAACTGAGGGAGAGACGGGCTCCTCGGGAGAAAAAGCCTTTTAATTTACGGAATAAATCCTTCGAGTAAACTGGATTTGTTTGCCAGCAACCGGTAGCCCTCCCCAGCCCCTCACTGCCCTGTCGGGGAGGGCTGCTGGACTCCTCTTCCCCTTCCCTCTTCGTCCTATTCGAAAGTGTCCTTCGTCCCTGCGCCCGCCGGGCTGAACCGGTCCCCGGCAGCGGGGGCCTGGGAAGGCGGCCCCTCGCCCTAACGAGAGTACTGGTTCGCCATTTATGTGTTGGATTTTCAGCTAGGCTGTTTTGAGAGCCTTCTGGGTACGCTCACGGGGTCCACCCGGGCGTTACATTCGTCCTGCTTTGTGTCTGTGCGCTCCCGAAGGGTACCGAGTCCTCTGCCCTCAACCCCGTTTTTACCGGTGCCGGCGGATGCCCCGAGCGGAATCCGCAGCCCTTCGAGTTACTGGGTTGCCTTTTTCTTTTCTCTTTGTACTTTGCTTCCCACTATCCCCCCACCTCCTCATCCCATAACATTTTTTCACAGGCAAAATGTGTTAATCAATCTTTTACTTTTGTTTCCGGATCTGACATGGTGGCCCACACAATCTACAACATTAACAAAAAGGTCACTTAGAGATAAAACACGTTTGACAAGTGAAGAACAAGGCAAGTGCTTTAGGGGTCGCGTCCAATTCCTGACCTGGACTCCAACCAGAACAGGCGCTGATCCTGGAAGGGTTGGACGAGAGGAAGGACTTTCACTTTCTCACGTTTAGATTTGCTGAACCCAGTCCTTTTTCTTCCCTTGAAACACCGATCTGCCCCAGTCCCTAAACAGATGCGTCAGATAGTCTTTAATGACCTGCTCTTACGAGGTATATGTAAAGCAGGTTTTCTTCGGTATCCCCCCCCCCCCTTTCCCCTCCAAGAGGTACCCTTTAAATCTTGCAGCGCAGTAAGTATATCTGCTGTATTTTATTTAAACCACTTTACTCTTTTACTACAGTGTATAGAGTAGGATAAATACACGGAACTCCTATAGCTTTAATAAAGATGCGATTAATTTTAACAAACTTTTAAATTTCTATCTTTTCTCTGAAAGATAAGGTTTATTGGCACAACTTCTCAGTGGAGAATCATAAATGTACTTTCATTTTGCAACCACCGCTGTCATCTTGCAGGACCATCAAAATTAAAAGGCAGGGGAGAGGAGGTAGAGAAAGAAATCTTGCATAAAACCCACGATATTGCAATAGGACTGACAAGACCCACAACTTGCCCTCAAGGAACTTCCCCCTGTCCCCCCTCCTTTATCTAGAGTGGAAGTGACTTGAATCTGCCCCAGGTTTTCCCCCAGTTCTTTCTTTTGTTGTCAAGTCCAATTGATAAATGGAGTGCAGTAAAACTCTGGAAGAAAAAAAAAAAAAAAAAGCTGAAACCTTCATTTGTGTTCATTTGCATTAAAGTGCTTGGAACAGCTGTTTTCCTTACAGGACCGGGGAGACTCCTATCTGTTTTCTCGTTGTATTTATCCTGCCTCCCAGGGTGAAAGACTAAAGATTAATTGTCTTAAGGTAGAGTCAGCTGTGGGAAGGCTCTCCCTCCGCATTTTCCCTTCCCTCTCTCTTTTCTTGTGGAGGTGAGGGTGATTTCAGGAAAGGGTTGTTTTACTTGTAAGCCAAGGAAGCAGAGGCGATAGCCGGTACTCGTATAGAACAGGCAGCGCACCGACGGGAAAAGCGGGGGACGGAGCGGGGGGAACAGCACGAACCCCGATCTTTCTGGCTGAAGTAGAAGCATCAGAGGGTAATTTAATTAGCAACTTCAGAGGACAGCTTTTTCATTTGCTTTTCTTTTTCATTTTTTTTTTTCTCTCCCCTCAGCCTTTGAAATGAGATTTAAATCTCACTCAGTACTGTAAACTTTTTTATGTAGAACCTTGTAAAAAAATCAGCCCCAAGACATCTCCTCCCCTTTGCGCCCTCCAAAGCATTTCTGAGCTATGAGAGCTTATTCACTGCGCTCAACACACGCAGAAAACGATTCCCAGCGAGGGGCTCGGAGTTAGGATGCACACGCGTAGGATCGGGCAGGCGGCGGGGCTGCAGCTTGAAACGGTGCGGAGTTTGTGATTTGCCTGCTGCGGGCTCCTTTCCTCTCTTGAGCCGAAGAAGAGCGATTCTGTCCTGCTCTCCTGCTCGTTACCTTCGCGAGGGATTCTTGTTTAATGAGTCCGTGCAGACGGTTTGCTGTTTGGCATTTACTTGTGTAGTCTTGTTGAAATTTTGGTGGCTGTTGCTTTTATTCCTTTGGGGAAAAAAAAAAAAATCCAAGGGTTGGAACCCGTCTTCCTCTTTTTACAAAGGAAAATTGTAACTTTAAAAAAAAAAAAAAAAAGGAGAGCAAAGGAGGAATTAATTAACAAGTGCCAGTCCACACTTTCCTTTACCTACCAGCTATTGGCAAGCATGTCAAGTCGATTTTATTTGCACACAATGGAAATGATTTATTTTCTCTTAAAAAGGAGTGGGCTGGCAGATATTTGAGGAGGAGAGGAGAGCGAGAGCGAGAGAGGAAAAAAAGTTTGAAAATGCCTTGAACTATTCACTGTCGAGATGGCTAATCAGTATTGAGGCTCGAGGGCACTCGGGCAGCTTTTCAATGCGGTTTTCCTTTCATCTCAAGCTGGATGGAGGCGCTCAATTAAAAGCCTATCAGTTTGTAAGTAAATCAACGCCTATCAAAGTTGTCACATCAAACAAAACGATTATTATTGCAGCCCGCCTCCCCTATTAATCTCCCTCTAAAATAATCCGCTTGACAGGTCAGGCTGGCGAGCTGCAAACCCTGGTCAGGATCACCCAAAAAACCCGGACTGACTATTTTTCCCTCGGGAGAGCGAACTGCAGAAACCTCGACACCAGCGTGCCTGCTCTGAGAGCTTGCTCTCTTGCCATTTAAGTGTCAGCTTCAGTAGATCATGTTGGAAAAGGGCGTTTAGTCTTTTAAACGGAACAGCAACAACCCTACAGGCCCTTTAGTTTAGCTTTTTTGTTTGTTTTTTTCTTTCTTCCCCTTTTATTTTCTTTTCGAACAAGACTAAGATTTTAATTAGCAGAAGCAGGGTTGCTGAGTTGTATCTGGGTTGTGTTTCTGTGTGTAACACAATTCAGTTACATGTCTGTCCATCCGGTTTGTCAAATTTATTTCCTTTGATAGTACTTACATTTCACTATCTACCCCAAGGTTTTTATTATGATATGCATTGCAATACATTTTTGTAGATGGTCCCTTTTATTTTTTTTTTTTTTCACAAGAATGATAGTACTTCATATAAGAAGATAAGAAATGTGATAGGTTGTCAGAAATACACCACCACGATTTGGTACATTTGGAGAGAGGCTTTTTCCCATTTTTATTTTTATTTTTTTTTAATACGAGACTGCAGGTGCTCAGCTGATAACTGATGCATCTGCCCAGGTGTGCGGCAAAGGTGTGGGGTATTTATTCCAGAATGTTGTTAAAGTAAATAGTTGGAAAGCTTGCCAACATGAAGTAAGATTTCCAAACCTCTCCCCTGTTCGCATTGTACCTGAAAATATTTACCCTTACGATTGTAATTACTTTCCTAACACATAGAAGCAATATATGTTTTACTCTGCATGAGATGTAGGTAATCGTTTTATAAGCGGTGATAATTTCAGAGCCATCTTCAAAATAATAGTCACGTTTAAGCGAACGTGAATTTTAGTAGTCTGTGGCATTTTTACTAAACGAGTAGAAAATCACTTTTGTTTGCTTGTTTGGCTGGTTGCTTACTGCTTTCGGAAACATAGCTTCACCTAGAATGTTTTCAAATACGTTTGTCTAATTTTGTTCCTTTTGTTACACCGAGATAAGGAAGAGATTAATGCACCTAATAATAAAAAAACCCCACCCCAACCTTTCTCTCTTTAGCCCTTTGACAGATTTCCCTCTTGACATTGTTTCATGTGTGAGTGTGAAAATTTTTACTCCCGTGTCGAAACTCGTTTGCCAACAGCTATTTTCCAAATCTACCCTCTTTTATGTTTAAGGTGTTTCTTATGCAAACAGCTGTTATTTAAAATATGCCTTAAGGTAACTTTCTAGAGGGAGAGGGAGAGGGAGAGAGCAAGTCATATAATTGCAATGACACGAGCAAGGCTGGGTATGTTTCCTGTTAAGTGCATGGAGATTTTTAGTGTCATTTTATGTTTTTAAACGTACTACGATTAAAATCATCATGCCCAAAGCGAGTGAACACATTTCCTAATTCGTACATAAGTAACTTGAATTAGTATTTGGCGTCTAGATTCTAAGAGTGGGGAAAAAAAAAAAAGTCTTGTAGCTTTTGTAACACCTTGGTCTGATCACTCCATCTCAGCAATCATAAAGGCATCTTTGTGTTTATCTTCTGCGAAAGCCTGGAGGCTACGGGGGAGAATTGTACCAACTAAGCACATATTTGGTTACAGTAATCCCTCAGAAATTAACCATGGCACACAATGGAGGCGATCTCCAGCTTTGTCACTCGGATCCCAAATGTGGAGTGTTTATTGACAACTTTGTTATGGAAACTGTGCAGATCAACCAGATGCGTCTTCAACAGGGAGGTACAGTGCAGGAACAGCGTCCTTTGAGATATGAGGAAGAGTTTTGAGGATATGGCTGGAAAAGGCACTGGAACCTAAATAATTAACCTTATCTAAACACCCTAATGACAAATGAACAATGATCCTCGACTCAATTACAAAACAGCTATGTTTGGCAGGGGCAGGAAGAAGCGTGTAATATATCTTCGCTATTTTCTTGAAACAGTCTTGGTCCATGATCCCAAAAGGTTAAAATAATCTTAATTTTTAATAACTATTAGCTTGTTTTCAGTTATCCCCTAATGGTGCATTTAGGTCTCCTCTAATCCCCACTGCTTTCATTTTTAGCTTTTTACACCCTAAAATTAATTCCACCTAAAGTACATTTTTCATTTTGTACTGTACTAGCGACGTGCAAATAATTTACATCAGCGTTCATCAGGACTGTCCTGAAGTGATGGATCATTTTGTTGAGTTGCAGTAAAAGTGCAGAATGATCTATAATGATGTAATATATACATTAAAAGGGTGTCTGGATGATCAGAGTTTTGCTAAAAATGTAAAAGGGCTTTTTGATTGATAACAGGGTTGCTGTTTTTCTGCAAAGGCTGTCACAGGCTGACACAATGCTTGAGTTATTAGGGCAGAGAAGGGCAACCATAAATTTCCAACGTCAGGCAAAAACTCTCTTTATTGTCTATATGATGGATGGGCCTCCGTACTAGACACCAAATACTTCGTATCACCCTTAAATGGGAACACATTTTTCGTGGCCATAATTCATGTTTTTTAAATAGAAAGTTTGAAATGCCTGCCTATATTTCACAATCCTGACATATTTATGAATCACTCCCTGCATGCAAATATAATTATTTAAAGCACTGAGGTGACATATGGGTTAGAAATGTACCAAATGCTGTTAGCAGAGTGATTTTTTTTAATTCCCTAAATTGAACACCATAGAAAACTCTGTCTGTCTGTTCAGATCAATAAAGTCGAAGGTGAAGTTTTACTGATTTTGTCAGTGCCACATACAGATATTCGGTTTTGATTAGGTGAAGCTCACAAAAAGGGAGTCTTTTTGCAATTACCATTAGGTTAATGAAAGAAACACTCATCTTTCTCCTGGCACCCCCACGCAGGCATACGCGTTTTCCCCCCTGTCTTTTCGGGCGATGAACTAGCCGGAGGTAGATTTTTTTTTTTTTCTTTTTTTTCCCCCTGGATTTATTTTCCGTCCAGCTGCGCTCGTCTCGGAGGGAGTGCCGGTGTGCCGGCGGGAGAGGGGGCTGATGAGAGCGGGCTCGGCCGGCCGGCGGTCGGGCAGGGCGGCCAGGCGCTCTCCCGGCTCTGCGCGGCAGCGCGGGGCAGGCGGCTGAGCTGCGGCTGCCGGGCACCGCGGCGTCACCGCCCGCTCCGCCGGCGGACGGGTCGAGCACACCGGCAGCAGCGCAGAGCAGGTGGCCGCTCCGCGGCTGGTTTGCTTTAGTTGATTACGGGAAAAGTCATTCTACCCCCTCGGCGGGAGGGCACGGCGGGGCCGCTGCCGCCGCCCAGAACCGCGGGGCTGCCCCGCGGCCGCCGCCACTTCCGCCGGGGCGGGCGGAGCCGCCCGTGTCCGCTCCGCCCGCCGGCTGCGCCCGCCCCCCGCCGCGGGCAGAGCGGGCCCGGGGCCGGCGGGACGTGCCGGCCGTCCGCAGGAGCTGCGGGGAGAAGCGGCGCTGGGCGGAGGCACTCGAGGGTGCTCCCGCGCCTCTTCTCGGCGCCCCACCGCAGCCTTTGGCCGAGCTCCTCCTTTCGCGGGCGGCTGTGCCCGCAGAGCTGCTTACTCATCCTGAGGGTCTGATCCTTAACGTATACTTTTTGTATTTAATTAATTGGAACTCACGTTATTTTCAGTGGAGCTCGAGGGATGTGAGAATCAAAATCACAGAGTATCTTGAATGTTTTTTTCCCGCGGACTTGTGTGTAAATGTGTAAAATATTTGCACTACTCCAAACTTACTATAGCAGGCTGACTCTTTGCCCATAAAATGTTAAATCAACCATGACCAGACTCATTTTCCCATGTCAGCCAAGAGGACTCTGTAAATCAACACATTAGGGCTTCGCTGGGTAGGAGCTGCGTGTGCTTCATGCAAAATGGCCCTGACAGTCGCTCTCGTGGTGCTGTGGTTGTCAGCCTGTGGCTGACTGCAGCACTGTCAGGTGGCAGCAGGCTACCTTGCAGGTAGAGTGCAAAATCACTGGCGACACAACATGCGAGAGGCTGACAACTGGCACAACAGAAGGAAATTATATGGTTTGCTTTACCTTTTGATGTGATTGTGTTTTTAAGACTCATAGATGTTTTGCAAAGCCTGTTGCACCAGCCTGGACCGCTTAGAAGAGCCCGTGTCTCTCCTGAGGGCCTGCTTAGTTGTATGTGAGCAGAGATGTTCTGCTGGCACTTCCTGCCATGCCAAGGTGAAACCCACTTAGAAGCCAGTACAGAAAAGCTCCTCTCAAGTTTAGGAAGGAGTGTGTGATAGCTATACCTGGAAGCAAATGAACACAGTGGATAAATACAGCTAAAAAAATAGCACTGGCCATATGTAGCTGTGCCTAAACAACCAAGACATACTCCATTCTTTGTTCAAGAAAAATAATGAATCCCTCCGACTCTAAACAATATGTGTTCTGTAAAAAGCCTCAGCCAGCCAGTCCTTATCTAAACCACTATCTCTGGGTAAAGGTTCAGATACTGGAAAGCCTATTGCTGGGTGCTAGTAGGTTGAAAGGAAAGGGGGACATAATACAGCATATAACAAAATAATATCACTTCTTACTACCACACAACAAATATCAGTAATTACACACATTGAATCAGATTAGATTCAGATATCAAGGTGAAGCTTTGTGCTATATTTCTTGAAAGGGGCCTCATCTTAGAGAAATCATTATCCAGTGCTCCTTGCTGGATTGCCTCCCACTCAGAGGAGTGACCCAGCTATGACCCAAACTCAGAACACTTGTGTATAAATTTAATTTTCAGCATTACATCATTTCAGCTGGAGTCTTACCTCTTTGCTCATTGTTGTGCTATGTGGCCTACCTGGAGGTAAAGAAAAGATGGTAAGAAAATGTGCCAAATATTAGAAGATGTAAGTTCAGCTCAGAAGTGTGCACACAACCACTTCTATCCTGTGGGCAAATGAGATGAAATGACTGAGCCACCAGTAAGGTGGGAGGGAAAGAACTAACATGATTAAATTTAAAATCTTACAAGACTACAAAAGGAACATTTGAGGTTTACTTATGAAGGGATAATACAAACTCTGCTTCCAAAATTTTCCATGTTTAAAAGAAAAGGCATTAGCCAAACAAGTGCCTGTAGCAACATTTCTTCTTGATCACTACTCTCAACACCTGAACAATGAAAACTTGTTCTTCTAAATTCAATGTACTTTCAAAGGGGAGTTTTGCATGTTTGCTGAGAATGTTTTAAGCACATGTGCTATTTCACCTAATTGTAAATTTTTATTTTTCATTAACTGAGCAAAGTGTTCCGCTTTATGTAATTTCTTTCCCATAAAAAACCGCCACCCCAGACAGATTTCTTTCTTCTTTTTCTACATCATTCACAGAAAGTTCTTGTCCTTAATGGATGACAAAGTAGGCAGTAGCATGAGAGTGTGAAGAGGTTTTTTCCCTGACCAATTTCATTCAGTTACTTCCAGCTCTGATAAATATACTACATTTAGCATTATGAGTAGAGATTAAAGACACAAGTCTTGCAGTAAATTCTGTTCAAGTAAACTTCTTAAACTGTGGCCATTGAGGAACGGAGACTAGGCAGAGTTAGCGACACTTCGGTTTCATTTCCAGGTCTACCATTAACAGCATTCAACTACATTTTGTGGCTCTGTATCTGTGAAACGGAGTCCTGGTATTTAGTTTTCCATTACAAAGAGTTGTAATCAGGATAAGACAGTAAATGCTTTAGTGCATTACCATGGCAGAAAAATACAAGAACATAATCTCACACTGCCTGTAGAAAAGCTCCGACATTATGCGGCGTGACTTGCTGTATAATAGCATAGGCAAATCAAGAGGATCATCTCATTCCTATTTGAATGCCATGATTTCTTGTCAGAATTAAAGATGCTGGTGCTGTTGCAAGTTCTGTCTTTGGCGTTACTCATTGGAAACAAACATGCATCATCAAGGTTTCTTATTCATACTTCACTAATTTTCAAATTCATGAAATGATGTAATACAACCTAGGCATGTAATGATGACATTTGGTTCTTTAAGTTAGTAGTTGCTAGCTATTTCTATAATATCTGAAGTTAGTGTTCTTATTGTGTACTTTATAATTATACAAGATGATGTTTTTACCCATGACCTTGAAATCATGAATAATTATGCTAGTAGGACAAAGGTACAAATGCTATTATTATATTGCACTGGTAGTCTTGTTTGAATGTCATTAATATACAAGGGGAAAATCAATTAGCAAAACATCATTTTTGAAATGTAATTTATTAACACTGTGTAAGAGTATGCTTTGGTTGAATAGCTCTGAGACAGAAATAGCATAATGGCATTGTGGCTACTCCAGTTAGGGCTTGCACCTTCTCTCCATGGGATGAAAGATGAAATTTTCTCCTTCACTTGTGTATGTAAACAATTGCACAGTAGTAAGCAGCTGTTTTGGTTCAGTAATCACCCATTGTCTCATTTCCACATTGCCACATGATCTGAATGGGAACCCCCAAATTTAAGTAGGATGCCTTCCTATTTATTATGGATATTTAATATCAAAGTATGTTAATGAAAAAAAAGTAATGGTTGAACTGAAATGATAATATTTAAGAAAAACAGTAAAGATTACAACCCATTTAAAAAAGATGCTTCACTTTCTCTGGACTGTTGGTATCCATTTGTATCTATTATTGTTAATAATAAGCAATATTCATAAACCAAAGGGGAGAAAATAAGAATCTGGATGCCTTTTTTGTTACTCATCATGAAAACTATGTAAAGCAGACAGGATTTTTTTAAAGGGTATTATTTCTAGTTACGGCACTCATATAAACAAGGGTCTTTATCATGAAGGTAAAAGCTGTTCTTGGGTGGAACTCCCTCCTTTCAAATATGGCTCTTAAAATCATTTGTACAATAAAGAAAACTGGAGCTCAGTTGTGGATATGGAGATAAGTTGATCTTGATTTTTTTTGGTCAACATTTGAAATTTCTGTGACTAGGATGACGGGAAGATCTCTGTTATGTGCAGTAGCAAAGGACAAAATTAGTTCAGCTGAGTTCTGGATGAGCAACCTGGTGTAACGCAGAGAAAAGTTGAAAGGAAATATGGTTCTTTCCTGTGGCAGTCTGTAGTTCTATTTATATATTTATTATGGAGTAATGAAAGCAGTAACATTTTTACAGTGAACAGTAAATAATCATGGGATGCCAAAATACCCAGTCCAGGGTAGGGTATATTTATGTTTGTAGTATATACACACACAAAAAAAGTGCTACCTCTTGGAGGAGTGTTGGGCTAAAGATGGTTTGGTATTTTTTATACAATCTTGGCTGCATGTCTCTAGATAGATCAAATGTTTATCAGTGGAGCCCTTATATCTTCCCAGAAGGCCTGTGTATGCTTGCTTGTGGAATATTATTAAGTACTCCAGGAAAAAAAAAAAAAAAAGATCTTTAAGAGCTACAGATTTCTCCAGTTAGGTGTTCGCAGTGTGGGCACTAGAATATCAAAAGATCTGTTGCACAGGGGACTTCCTAAGACTTTGAAAGGCAGGGTGAATTTCATCCTTAGTAGTTTAAGAACTGAAACAGACTCCTGAAGTACAGACAAATTAATTTAGCAGTTATAAAGACATCAAATTGATGACACCAGAGAATGAAGTGTAGAATGTCCTCCCCTGCCTTGCCAGAATAATTAGAGAACAGTTCATTCATATCCTCTCTGTTGTTTCTGCAAAAATATCACTCCTGTGATGGGACTTCTGTGATGGAGATGCCTACGAATTCAGCTCACGGCTGTGATGGAGATGCCTACGAATTCAGCTCACAGATTATTTAACAGCTGGAGAGTGGCAACATCTTTGATACAGACTTTTAGACAGTAGCCGGTGGTTACGGGCTCCATGTTTTACCTTCCAAATGTAAAGTTATTTGAATTTTTTACTTCTGCTCATATACTATGGATGACTTTGAGTCTTTGCCCTTTTCCTGCTAAGGATTTTTACTTCACCTTTAAGTGACAAGTTCAGATATGAAGTTCTTGATTTTTGTCAGTTTAGGTCAGTTTTGAGTACAGTTTTGGAATAAAAATGCTTAGTTTTCTGCCTTTCTATTCCATATAAAATAAAATTGCCTAAAGATATCCACTGTAATCTAATCTATGATATTCTGATATGTTCCATATCAACTTAAACATTTTTAAATCTTAAGTGAATATATAATATCACTGTTTAATACAAATAGATCTGAATTATCATAAATATATTTAATGCATAATGCATGTCACTCAGGTGTTATTGTCAGTAATGGATGAGGAACAACACTAGGATAATTTATAAAAGTAGAGAAAAAAATTTCTCAGTAGTTCATGTTTTTCACAGAGTTGGTTTCTAATAACAACATTTTGGTCATAATACATTTCTAGCATAACTTAAATGACTTGTGTAAATTTCTGAACTGACCTGAGTGTTTTGCTTTACACCAGGCTGATTTCCCCTCTTGAATGAGCTGGGGCTGCCAGGCAGCACAGCATTATGGCTGTCCTCTGGGTGTCCCCTCACAGGTTTTTGACATGCTGGGTGCTGTCACTAACTGATACATTGGGTCAGATTGCTTTTACAGAGCACACCTGAGAGGTCATGCTAGACATGAAGCATTGATTAAGTGATTACAAGGTATGCACAGTACTAAAATGGCCCATGGCTGGAGGTGGTAAGGAACAGTTGTGGAGCCAGTTTGGAAATCAGCCCATTTCACGTAAACAGGACTTGGAGCTGAGGCTTTCTTCTCTTACAAGGAAGAAACACAAGGCCATTATAGAATTACTCTTCAGTATGTGGCTCAAAATGTCAATGGCAATCTTATTGACTCTTAATAAAATGCCAGGTGGGGCATAGAAAAAAATGAAGTGCCAGAATAGAGGCTTGCCTCTACACTCTTGGTTCTGTTGTTTACTTCATGGATGTGATGACAGTCTTGAGGTGTTAATGAAGATTAAATTATACCACCCCTGTATCATCCCTGCCTCATTTGGTGCAAAATACGCAAGACAGACTGCCAAGAGATCATGATTTGTCACTGACCCCTTTGAGAGGCATGGTAGCAGCACAATATAGCAAAGTAGCCTATTTTTTTTTTTCACCCACACAGAACATACAGAAGACTGATGAAAAATGAGGAACGTGTAGCTCTTTCCATACCAAGTTAGAGGACTAAAAGCAATAAAGGATTATAAGTTAAGGTATTAATAAGAAAGCACTTTTAAACCAGTAAATTATGAGTACTAGATATTAGTACTAAAAGTATACAGAAAAGTTATGCAGCTATGCTTGCTAAATAAGAGTTACATTTAGGATGTGCACCTGCAAATACACTGGTTTGCCATTTTGTAATCAGTGATAATTATAGTACCTCAGCAATAGGCTAAACAGGAGGACTTTGATTTTGCACATCATAACATTGAAATAAAATTGTTTTCTAGTGGCATTAGACTGGCAAATTTGATAGAATTAATATGATGTGTAACTATATGGTTATGTTAATTTGATTTGTCGTTAAAAGAAGCATAAAGTAGCCTGAACTTACTTTAAGGGAGTCAGTTGAAAAAACCTCTCCAAATGGTACAAAGTGGAAGTTCTATTCAGTGTGAGATGCTTAGCCTGGCTTGGGGAGTGGGGAGAGTTTAGTATGGGCTGTACTTCTGGGCCACTGTTTTTGCTTTGATCTGAGGACCACATCTTGTGGAACTTCTGTAGAAATCTCTTGATCATACATATTCATCTCTTTCCAAGAATTTTTAAAGCAATGGTTTGTTTCACAAGAAAAGATAAAGTCCTGTTAGAGCCCAAATTTTTGTCCACTGATTTTGTATTTTATTTTTATACTTTCCATTCTACAAGAGGGAAAATACTTTTCATTTTTAATTTCACACGCAGAAGTGATTATCACTTGAGGGTTTTATCCCCACTCGTGAGTGGTATTAGCAAGACAGCCAACCTTTCAAACTATCCTCAGTGTAACTAACTGTAAAATTGGGATATTAATGCTTAATTGAGATGGGTATAGTAGGGCTTAATTGATTAATATATGTAAAATGTAATGAAATTTACAGGTGAATGACATTTTAGAAGTGTTAGGTAGGACTTTCTTTATATTTTAACATAACCAGCATAAATAGCAGCAGGAACTGATCATTATGAACAATTTTTACAAACACATTTACTTATCTTTCCACTGAAAGACAAATTAATATACTGTACAGTGAATACAATTTGAAGTGGTAAATGTAGAAGAGAATTAACATGTATTTCCATTCACTAGAAGGAGAATATGAATGTTAATAAATTTCCTTGTAGATAACAATTTGAAAATACTATTTTCAATATGTCAGTTTATAGGCCAGTATGATGAAATATATATATTCATTATATATAAATGATCATTAAGCTTGCAAGAGACTCTCTAAAATCAGTGGACTTGACTTCTTTTTTGCTCACTTGTTTAGTTGATGAAGGCTCTGGTCTTAGCTCTTCTGCTTTAACAGAACAATTTAAAATGTTTATATCATACAGATACCATCAAACTTTCCAGGTAACAAAAGATTTCCAGACCTGTGGTTACCTTAAAATTTCTGTTTGTGACAGTGTGGACAGTTCTGTAGCTTCAGTAAAATATGTATCTTTTCATAATGAAAAATTAATGGTAGGGAAGCATCTTGCTATGCTTTTTAAGAATTAAAATTAGGAATAAGCAGAAATGGTCATCATGCTGCAGCCCCTTTTGAGTTTATTATTTCACTAGATTTGTTTTTTCACATTGTGAAGAGCTTAATGCTTTTTTTCCAATTAATTTTCTTTTAAGTCAGACTGGTATTACTGTAAGATCAAAAAAAGAGGAGAAAAGTATCCAAGTTAGCTATTAGGTCCAAGGTGGTTGGGATTTTCTGCGGGAAGCTCCACATGCTGTATCCAGGCTGCTGTATCTGAAGTGTGTGTCAAGCTGCATTTTGGGGTTACAAGGCTTCAGTACCATGTCTGGCATGCCAGGTGAGACCTTTCCTGACTGCGTATCACATCCTCAAGAAAAGAAAAAGAAGTTTTAATTGCTAAAAATCTTAGTGAAATAGCAATAAATATTTTAATAGGAGGTTAATGAATTGACATAATGTTAAACAAGCCAATGGACACTGCTTATAACCATACGTGACTGCTACTGCATAACCTCATCTTGGACACATGGTTCTTTGACTGTAAAATTTTCCAGGTTCTCTTACTGCGTAGCATTGCTTTCAAGGTTATTTACAAACAAAACCTTCTTATAAAGTACAGCCTAATGCGTGTTTCTTTTTGTTTCAGTAGGGAAGTCTAAGTCAACTGAAAAATTCAAAAAAATTTGAAACTTGGCTGTCTAATCTGGATATTTCCTTTTATTGTGAGAATTAATTATGCATATTTCTAAAGAGTTTTGGGCTGAGAATAAAGTAGTTTTTGTTGGTTACTGCTACTTCTTTATGAACACAATTTTTGTTTTATTTTATTATTTTGTGCTGTATTTTATCCCTCTGTCCTGTTGTCCTGATCTATAATGATATATGTTATGACAGGCCCCTTTTTGCTGGGTTCTATCACATAAATCAAGTTATTCCAATTAAAATCAACAAAGTTGTTGTTGTTGTGGTAGGCTTTCTTTTTTCCTCCTTGGAGAGAAAAAAATTAATTTGCAAAAGTTTTATGAATAATAATATTTTAAGCTTCCTGAACCTTTTTTCTTGATATGAAGTCTTTTTAAACAATGTTGTGTCTAAGTCTTAAAACCACAGCATCATCTGTGACTAGATTTTTTAGCCTTTACTTTTTATTAACAAGCCTTGTCTTACCAAGGTACAGAATCTTATCCATGCGACCCAAATGTATCACAGTGGTCTAACTCACACAGAGTCATGTGAATGACTCTGTCACTCAGATTCACCAGTATAATCATTACTAGAAATAAATCCAAATTCATAACCCTCTGGTGTTTTTTTATTATGGCAAGTTAATGGTATTAAAATGTGTTACACTGTCAACTTTGAAACTGAAATCTTACACATCATGGTGTAACTCATGCTACCTCCACTTTGATCCAGAGACAAACCCTGGGAGACTTTGAAGTGATTTTATTTTTGATATCTATTCAATCATTACCTTCTTTTGCAAATATGTCCACTGGTATCTGTTTCTGTTTTGATTTTATAATGTGCACATTTCTCTGCTTGAACCAAAAGAGTTTGTTCCTAATTAGTCATATATGTTTTCCAACACCATCAGCTGGCAGTAGCTTTACTCATCTGAGTGGGATTCCAGCAAGAAACATAAGCATGGAGAGCTTTATATGATATTGTTATCAGTCTTCTACTATAGTGTTATCAGTCCACTTTCATCTTTACTTGAGAGCAACATTTAATAATCTGAAGCTCTGAATCATTCTCTTGTGATTGTGGAAAAGGTCCCCAGCATGATGGTCAAATATCAGCGTGTTTTTGGATACTTATATATGTATGGAATCAAAGTTGGATTCCAAAATTAAGACGAGAATTTCCTTAAGTTTAGCATTGGTCTGTCTCTAATAATCTCTGCAGTATAAACAGGAAATCTCTTTGGTTTAAGTCTGCTATTTCTTTTGTGTTTCTCACCAAATGAAGGCTTATCAAAAGATTTTTATTATTTTTTTTCTTATTTGTACAGATGGTATGGAGACTAAAACATAACATACAACTTACGCAGGACCACTGTTTGCAGTGAATGATGCATTACTTTGGCTCAGCTACTTTCTTTTTTTATTTTCCCACTTGGATTGTGAGAAGGGTCTAGAAACAGGTTTTTGTAAAGGAGTGGAATATTATTGTCAAAGTTGTAATGAATCTAATCCCTATATCACAGGACTGCTTGACTCACAAGTTGGAACTTTTTTCCTGCATTTCCTGTTCACAGTAATGCTATTTTCTTGTTAAAGAACAGTTTCTGCAGAAAATACCTCACCCTGCACTGGGCTCCTTTGTTTGTGCATTTGCCTACTCATGATTTTTTTGTTTTTGAAGAACTGAAAATAGTGTGACTAAATTGGGATACGTGCAGGAGAACCTGGAGAACCTAGGACAGAAACGTCTTGTAGGACCAGCAGGTACAATAGAATCTACAATCTACAATTAGTCACTTTCTGCTTCATCTTACCTAGGAAAGGTGATTATGCATGTTATTGAATTGGGAGGATTTCTCAGTATATTCTTTTTTATGCAAGGAGAGTAGAAGAAAGGAATAAAACACTAAAGTCACCATTCAGGAAGAGTGAAATTAAACTAAACCACCTTGCTTTCCCATGTACTCTCTCACATTTTCAATAAGTGTAAAACCTGTTTCTTGTAGTTTTCATGTTTATGTATATCTCTCAATTTTAATAGACAATATACTGCTTGTGGAGACCTCTGGAACTTTCAGCTCTTCCTTCTTGCATCATGTGTGTGCATGTTCTTTTCCTAGTGATGTCTCCAGATGCAGAATTAATGCTGGCTGTGCTATATTTATCCCTCCTCACCCAGAAGGATGGGTGGATGAAAGTAATAAGTGAGTAATAGGAAAAGTTGCTGTTTAACAATCTGCAGAGGATGGTGGCTTTTGTTTGGGCTCTGCTATTTCTTAACCATTCAAATTGTTAGCAACTTCCATACATTTCTGTGGGAATCTTTTGTACTTAAAAGGTATAACAAAAACCAGCAACTGCTTTGGAACTGAACAATAGGGAGCAAAACCATTTGCTACTTAAAATACAGAAGTTACTCCATATTCAAGTGTAGGAGGTTGACTACTAATTGGACTCTATTCCTGCTTACTACTCTTCTCAGCAGAGTATCATGTATCTGTTATCTCTGTGGAAGGCTGTGGTTCTCCCCTTTGCTGGTATAACCTGCTCAAAGATGGAAGATTAAAGAATGAGGCCGTGAGAAGCAGGGAAGGAACCTGTTTGTTAATGTCAGGTATTCTCACACCTTGGCTTGAACTCCTTCCTGATCATACAGTTTTCTGTTGGGGTAAAGACACATCTTTAGGGGCATTGGCTCTTAGGGGCACAGGGCCCTGTCCAATGTATATTTTCAATAGTATATGCCTGTTTATAGATAGGTCTCTCCTACTATGCAGTGTTGTTTGAAAAACAAGATGCAGAATGTGTCTTCTTGGAATAATCAGGTGAATATAGTTCTTTCTGAGAAAAATTAACATGAAACAAAACCTCAACAAAAGAAACAAACAAAAATCCCCCCCTCCTCCCCTTCCCCACCCCACTAAAAAAATAAAAGGCCCCATAAACCCCTCTCAAAAACACAAAACCCCAAAATACCTCTGGCTAGTCTGGTCATTTAGTTCTACAGTGAGCTGCCAAGACAGCTGGAACAAGAGAGAGCAGCTCAACGAAAGCTGCTCTGGCCTCTGCACCCACTTCCTTTGTTTTTGACCTTTGTATTCAAGCACTTCCTGCAATAATTTTGTTTTGTCTTTGAAACCAGCACAGTGTGACAGACAGTTTCTGTCCCAGACATTGTGACAGAGATGTGTAACAAGAAAATACCTCTGTGAACCTCAGATCTGTTATTTAGAACAGAACTGCAATGTTGTATGGCCTCAAAATTAGACTTTATCCTAGCTTTAGTACCCTTTTCCCCCCGAGTTCTGGTTGTTGCATTCTTATGAGGAAGCATCAGTGCCCTGAGAGGTACAGTTGCTTGAGTATTGCAATTTGCTTTCCCACGATTGTGCAGCCAGCCAACCTGAAATTCACCTATACATAATGGATTGTAGGGAAGTATAGCACTTCAAATATGTTGTGAGTCAGTCGTCTTAGGCTTAGGAAAAAATAATCTCTGTGTATTTGTGCAACATATAATTATAGGAGAAGTGGTAGCAAAACCAAGCTTACTGAATTTCAAATTAAAAAAAAAAATCTTATGATCTTAGTACTAAGTGTTCTGTGCCTCCATGATTAGAAACAGGACTTTGAAACTTGGAAGAAGGGAAAGCCTGGCATCCTTTTGATGGCTTTATGAAAAAAAAAAAAAAAAAAAAGAGTGCATAAATTGTAAGAGACTGAAAAATACAATTTCTCATCTTTGGTTTGTGCTATACATTTATTTTTGACAACACATCCAAATCTTGCAATAATCTACAAAGCTTGTGGGTGCTCCATGTCAGCATCTTTCTCCTGTGTACTGTACTCCAGATAGGTCAAACAGAGAATCATTATCACCCTTTAGCTTGGAATAACTCTTGTTTGCAAGTGTTGTCTACTCGGAGTAAAGAATTTACATTTCTTGCCCATCTTTTTACTGGAAATAATAATTTTTATTGTGTAATACCTACAATAAACAAGATAAAGCAAGACAGAGTATTGTGTACAGTTAGAGTATCAGACCTAGGTCCTGGGTGGTGCAGCTTCAGTTCCCCAGATGACTACAGATAATACATACAAGTTTTTATACAAATAATGTATCTATTCTATACCGCAGTTCCTTTTTTTGTAGCATAATAAGAAAAGGATTTTTCTATTTTCCTGGCATGGAGTGTGAATAATGCATTTAAAATGCCAGAACTTCTCGTAATACAGAGCATTGAGAAACTTAGTGATATTATACCTGGTTGAGCTAATTTACTTATCTCTGTCCAAACTAAAGTCTAAAGGAAAAAGAATTCTGTATATTATAAAACCCAACCAACCAAACACCAAAATTCACTAAAAGACAGCTCTGTACCACAACATATCTTATGAGAAGGAAGAAATAAATTGCACAATTAATTGTTGCTATGTCTTAGTTGTTGAGGATGTAACTTATTAAACATAATTTTAGCCTAATAGCTATAGTGTGCTATATAATGTAACATTAGGGATTTTTAATTGTATTTGGGTCATACCATTTTGGTCAACAAAACTGTCGTTACCTTTATTGGAAATGAGATAAGATTACTGACTACAAATTTTATGAAAGGTTTTTTTTCCCTGCCATCAAAGCTTTTATGTTGTTCTGTTTTTGAAAACTCAGCTTATAGAATAATGCATTTTGAAGTATATACATAAACTTACCTTAAAAGAATGCTAACAATGTTACAAAATGAAGCTTTTCAAAGACATCAGAAGATGTTGAACTTCAGGGTGCCTTTGCAATAAAACAGTGAGTGAGCTTATGGGCTGCATTAATTCACAATGCCCATGTAGCTTCACTGTGCTTATATCACACTTCTGCCATATAATAGGAAAATAATAACCAAATTTATCCCAGGTATGGTTTTAGACATAATTCATTTTTTCTTGGGGACACTGGAGGAATGAAAGAGCCAAAATGCAAGAAGTAGGAAATATATCAGATTGGATGCTCTGCTTTTGTGTAGCAGGAAAGGGTAAAACTCAAAAACTAGATGAAAGTAGAAATATTAGTATTATTATTCTATCTTTCTAATATGAGTCTCCACAGGAATGAAAAAAATGTAAATCAAGGCCATTAGTTGACAGTAGGAAAGCAAACCCAGAGTTCTTACAAGAGCCTACAGTAGTATAAGATAACCAATTTTCTTTGACTGCTTTTTAGGACTAATTTATCCTGCAGAGTTTCAAACAATCCAGCATGGGCATACTTCTGGAAAAGAACCCAACACTTCAATGTCACTCAGATGTTCTTCAGTCGTATAGTACTATATCACACTGCCATACTAATACTGTTCAAAAAAAGGTGTAGCAGTGTATTGAATACATAGGCAGAACTTGCTTTTCAGATCCCTTTAACCTGTTTATCATTGGCTGTTAAATATCCTTATAAGTGGCTGTATGAGAACTAGTTTGGAGGTAGGAAAGAAGAAATCTAATTTGCAGCTGTTCAACTTAGAACAGCTTAGGAATGGCAAATGACATCATCATTACTGTATTTCTTTCTGGAGGACTAAAGTACACACTTTATTGTACTTTATCTTTTTTCTGTCAGGGTTTTTTCCTGCATGTTTCACAGCAGGGAGTGCTAGTGATGCTGTTTCCTGGGAGACATCTGAAGTTATTAGTTTGGACATTAAACACACTATTTAACTCTTTGTGATTAAAAACAGGTGTAAGGGAAGCTACATATGAATAAAATGTTCCTTTGGCAATACAGAGGAAAATGTTTGTACTACAGTCAATCTTTCTCAGCTAAATTGTTCAGTTTGTATTCACATCATATTGCGGTGGATACTTATTAACAAATATTTTGAGACAATATTTTCATAGTTAGCATCAAGAAAATAAGTTTTATGGATAAACTGTATGCCAAATTTTCTGAAGGTCAAGTTGAAAAAATTCTGTTACTTGGCTGAGGTTTTTTGCTGAAATTATTTGCTTCAGAAAACTGTTCAAACACACTATTTTGTCAGGAGAAATTATATATATGTGGGTTTTCTTAAAAGTAGACAATAGTTTATTTGACCTGCTCTGAAATATAGGATAATTGTATTTGTGTACATTGAGGCATACATGCATAGTGTGCTGCCAGCTGGAAAACAGACCATTTTGATTAACTCAAATATTTTTATAACTTTCAGTTAATGAAAAAGTCAGGATTGTTATTATTTCCTCTTATGAATGTTCAGTGTTCATTTGAGATGGGGAAATGCTTGTATACAAAGGCTTTATATGAAATGACATAATTCATTTGGTGCTTGGTGCTATGCCATATTTACTGATTTGTATTAGCTAATTATTTAATCAGTTGATCAGTGAGATTTCCTGATTGTAATTGAGTCCTAAAATGACACAAAGCTCTGTTGTTGTATGATGAACTGATTTATAAGAAGCAGATCTGATGTGTATCTACCATGGTTCCAACACATTGCTTCCCACTTGTTTGGAGCTGGTTTCCAGGTATTATTTAAAACTTATAATGCCCTTTATTTAAAGAACAGGTCAGCATATATACATATTTGTGTGTGTAAAAGATGTACTGAGCATATTAGTGTTTCTCAAAACCCCTATTTTTTAAAAGTCCATGTTGGTTTTTTCTGTATGTAACTGACATATCAAGCAGTTTTGGCAATACTCTGTTAAAAATCTTTGAAAATCTTATTGAATGGCCCATAGAGAAGTGCCACCTTCTGCATCTAACTGCAGTGAGAGTTATTATTTAAATAAACAAGTGATTTTTACTTTTTTTTTAAAATATAAATAGACTGTAAAAAAAGACATTTCAAAGGTCAGCTATGGCCAACTGCCACATAAACTATTTTAACCTCTACAAAGAACCCTCACAAAACTTTCAGCTTCTGAGGAATCCCTGAAAAATATATTCTGTAAGTACAAACTTAGTCCTTTGAAGGTTTACTCATATAGGCAGCTCTAGCAAAGCTAAATAAAACCGTCAGATGATGCAGGCTGCGTGGGCCAGGACTCAAGAAGGTAATGTTTTGAGATGCTCAGAAATACAAATACATATGGTAAGGTGAAGAACAGCCTAAACCCAGAGGCACCTGGGATCTGTGCTATCAAGTGACACTGATGATCAGCTGACTCAAAAGCTGGAGAAGTCCTTCAGTATTTACATTGCATTGTGATGGATTTTATCTTCATAACAATATGGGGCACAAGCTAATGAGCACATTGACTCATATGCCTGAAATTTGAGACTATGTTATAACTTTGTTAAAGTTGCAGATTAGATGTTACAAAATAGTCCTGCAGGGGCAGACAGCTGTGAGTTTTCATTGCTTTTGAAAATTATGTGCAAGTGACAGGTACTTAAGAAATAAGGGAATAAAGCAGAGTCTAAAATTACAAAGTTTGAGAAGTTCACCAATAATCCCGTAGGAAACTGGGAGCAGAATTAGGATTTTTTGAGATGTAAGTTTTCAAAGTCTAAGGAAGCACCATTATAAGACAGTCATCTCTCTTCTCCTTTCCTCTGGTGCAGGGAGTTGTTTTTCCCTTCCTTTACAGTATAATAGTCCCATTTTGTCACAGCGGTCAGTAGCAGTCCCTTTTGTTACACACCATGGGACTTGGACCTATTATTTATCCATGGCAGATAACAATCTAGGCCATGTCTGTACAAGAAAATGTTGAACTGGTTCAAAAGAACGACTGTAAGCCTGATGCACTTAAAACAGTTTGCCACGTCTTTAAGTTGTTTTTGTAATTTAGAAAATTCAGCTCGACTGATTGAAGAGATGATAAAGTCAATTTAAGTCACCCGGTTTAGGGAGCTGCACCTGCAACTTTTCCCTCTAGACAAGGTCTTGCCTAGTAAGTAGGAGGATCAATGGCAGGTTAATGCAACTGGCAATGTAAGAAGCTGGAAAACTTGCTATTATTTGTGTGGGCTATTTTGTAAACCATTTAGGCAGGGATTTTTTTTCTTCGTAGATATCTCTAAAATGACAGCTAACACTTTACTAAAATTAATCTTAATAATGTAGATAATGATATGCTAAATTGTTTTCAATATAGTTGTTCCAATTTTACTTGAGTGTAGTATTGAACTGAATTTACTCCACTAAGACAAATACTGTAGCAGTGGGCCACTTGAGCCTTGAGCTGTATGTGTTTATTCTGGTGGGAACCACATGCTTGTAGCTAAAAGAGAGATAAAAAGTAGATACAGAAAGAGGAGAATGTATTGCTTTGTTTAAATTTACAGTTCACATAGTACTTGTTTTTCTTGGCATATGTTATTTACCAAATAATCTAATAGATAAATAAAGGCCCTGATGGTTTGAAGCATGCTGAGTGATGATCTGAACAAGCAAGTATGCCTGGATGGAAACTCTTACTTAGAGAAACAGAGCTTTTATTCATCAGTGTAGGGTCAGCTTATTTGCTGTGGCTGAAGGGTTTGATTCTTCTGTCTTATACGATACAAGGAAAATTAGATCATGCAAAGCACTGGAGTCATTTATTCATTGGTCATATTTTGATTTTTATGCATATTGGCCCATTGACATTTCTAACACAATACATTAAAACAACAGGGAGGAAGAACTTTTTTTTTTCCTCAGCTATTTGCTCTGTGTTTCCCGTCCAGCAGTCACTGAAGAAGGAAGAATGGCTGTAGGGAAGGTGTAGTGCCACAGCTGTACCAAGAATTTATTTTGTTGATAATAAGAGGTAGAGCAGCAAGTACAGTATGGGTTTCTGCTGTGTTGCTGAATAAACTCAAGAAAGTGGTTTGCAATGAGGAATACATATCCTCCTGAAACTTATTTCCCCTCACAGCATGTGCCTCCGCTTTCAGCAAGAGTGAGTTATGCTATATTAGCAATAAAGGGGAAAATGAGCCAGATTTTTAAAGGTGCTTAGGCAGCTGAAGAAGTAGGTAGATGACTAATAGGATTTAGGATCCAAGCTTGGGAAACCTTTAAAAGTCTCATATAAAATTTTTACAGAAAACCTCTAGTCTGCCTGAACAGTGATAACCTACCATCATGCCATTATTTTAATTAGTTAATTCTTGTGTCCCGGAAATCTCATTTGACAGGGTTTTCTGATAATTCCAAAGGAACTTCTGGTTTCCACACAAATTGTTCTATGTTCTAGAAAAAAAAAAAATATTGCTATGGGAATGTGGACCTTTCCTGGAGATAGCATGTTTTTGGTTTTTTTTCCCCCTGCAGGTGTTTCTTTACCAGTGACATACATCTCCTCAAAGGCAAGTTATGCTTTATGCCACAAATTAATGAGCTGCTTAGTAGGTGGAAGGCCAGCTCAGATAATGTTCCAAGTAATCTAGCGCCTTATGGGAACTGAAATCCATGACGTGATCCCTCTGTCAGTGTCACAGATTGGCAATTTCCATCACTTCATCCCATGGCCTGTTCCAGCACCCCTACAGCCCAGTACGTGTGGCAGCCCCAGCGCTGGGAAGGGCAGAGAAGCTGGGGGAGGGTCTGCAGTTCAAGTCTTATGAGGAGCAGCTGAGGGACTTGGGGTTGTTTAGCCCGGAGAAGACTTGGAATAAGGCTGGGGGCAGCTTAAAGGAGCGTTCAGAAAGGTGGAGGTCAGTCTCTTCTCTCAGGCAGCTGCCGACAGCAGGTACCTCAAGCTGGGCCAGGGGAGATTTAGTTTGGACATTAGGAGGAATTTCTTCATAGAAAGGGATTAACCTAAGAATGGGCTGCCCAGGGAGGTGATGGAGTTCAGAGAGGTTTTAAGGAAACACTGAACGTGGAAACACTGAACCACTTCATGCCGTCGTCTAGTTGGCGTGGTGGTGTTCAGTCCTAGGTTGCACTGGAGGGTCTAAGAGTTGATTCTGTGGGGCCGAGTGCTGCTTTGGACTCGCCTTCCAGGTAGGATGTCGCAGCGCGGCCCGGGGCGGACGCCGGACAAGGATAACCGTGCCCTGGAACCGCAGACCCCGGGCCACGCCAGCTTCCCGTTGCCACCCGCCCGGGCCCGGCGCGGTGACGCTCCGGGCCTGGCTGTGCTCTCGGCCCGGCCGCAGGAGGCGGCGGGAGCTCCGCGCTGCCGCTGCCCCCGGCCCGGCCGCGCTTCCGCCCGCGTCAGCTGACTCTGCCAGGCAGCGGCCCGGCCCGGCACCGAGCCCGCGGAGCCTCCGGCGCGGCCACCCCGCAGCATGGCAGGGGTCGTGGTGAGCGGAGCACAGGTAGGTGTCCGCGGCCCGCAAGGCTGGCCGGCCGAGGCCCCACCTGCGCGCATCCCCGCCCCCGGCACTGGGAGCGGCTGCTCCCGCTCCGCGCCGGCTCCCGCCTCTCTGCCCGTGCCGCTCCCGGTCAGTGGGGGCGGCGGAAGCGCACGGGGCCGGTTTAGTTTCCAGCCGCACCGCGCCACGGGACGCCGCGCAGGTATCGCCTCCGTCGCCGCAGCGCTGTCCCGAGGCTGCCGAAGGGAAAGGGCTGAGGAGCGGCCCCGGGGCTGCGCTCCTAGCGCCGGCGGACAACGGAGCGCCGGGCCGGGGCAGCGCTGCGCTGCCGGGAGCCGCTGCCGTGTGCCGCTCACGTGCGGCGGGCGCGCCCCCGAGGCTCCCGCGCAGCGCGCTCCCAGCGGGATGTGCTGCGGCTCGGAACCGCGCTTGCTCTGTCCGGCTGGGGGCCCGCGGGAGCGAGCTGAATGAGAAGGAGTGAAATCTGCTAAGTGTTGTTCCTCCGGAAACCGCTTATGTATGTTTCGGTTTGGTTAAAGAGAAGTTGGGAAATATAACACATCCTGCTGACTTTTACTCAGCGCCTTGGATGGCTACTGAAAAAAGATTCTTTCTGAAAGTTGATGGCATTAGTGATGCACCTGTGACTATAGTTAGAACTTTTCCCCCTAAGAAGAAGGAAGCTTGTCTTATTTTTGAAAATGGTTTGCCATTAAACCAGGGTGCTACCCATCTAATTGCTTCTTTAATCGGGTCACTATTTCTGTGTGGAATTCCTGTAAATATGTGTGTGATATGAAGGCAATTAATTGGCTAATTTTGAAGCTGCTGCAGGAAACAGTTCCCATGGTCTCTGTGGTGCACCCTGGCACTGAGTGCCACGCTACCTTCTTCCCTTGCGCCCCTTAATTTGGCTATGTGCTCAGCATACAGTCTTCTATCATGTAATGCTCAGCTGCCTGGAAATGTTCTCCAGATACAGTTCCCTTCAATGGGAGAGAATATGCAGTATTGAGAGTTCATACGTGACCTTTTTGGTGACATTCCTTAATAAAGATGTTACTCTATGGGTTATTAAGATTTCAGTATCGTTGTAGAATGATCACAGAGGCTAAATGGTTATACCCTCTGAAATTAAGCAGAAGAGAGGTGCAACTGCAATTGATAGTTAACTTATGTTTTAAATATTTTGTAACAACGTGTCTTTTTCATGAATTGCATGCAGTGTGTTGAGGAGTCTTCAAGAATATCTCAGGCCTCCATAGCCTATCTGATGCTGGCCTTTGTGGGAAACTCTGAACATTTTGGTGGGGTATTGAATAGGCCACCAGTCATGACTGACTGTGACCAACCTTCACTATATTTGAGTCAGAGAATTAGGTCATGGACACCTCTACATCCAGTTTTTAATCCTGTGTGATGGTAGCCACGCTACCTTCTTCCCTTGCGCCCCTTAATTTGGCTATGTGCTCAGCATACAGTCTTCTATCATGTAATGCTCAGCTGCCTGGAAATGTTCTCCAGATACAGTTCCCTTCAATGGGAGAGAATATGCAGTATTGAGAGTTCATACGTGACCTTTTTGGTGACATTCCTTAATAAAGATGTTACTCTATGGGTTATTAAGATTTCAGTATCGTTGTAGAATGATCACAGAGGCTAAATGGTTATACCCTCTGAAATTAAGCAGAAGAGAGGTGCAACTGCAATTGATAGTTAACTTATGTTTTAAATATTTTGTAACAACGTGTCTTTTTCATGAATTGCATGCAGTGTGTTGAGGAGTCTTCAAGAATATCTCAGGCCTCCATAGCCTATCTGATGCTGGCCTTTGTGGGAAACTCTGAACATTTTGGTGGGGTATTGAATAGGCCACCAGTCATGACTGACTGTGACCAACCTTCACTATATTTGAGTCAGAGAATTAGGTCATGGACACCTCTACATCCAGTTTTTAATCCTGTGTGATGGTGTGTGACTGGTATAGAAAAATCTAAGAAATCTGCTGTTACTGATGTGCCTTGCAGCCAAAGAGCTGGAGTCTTGGGAAGAGTATGCTTGCTCTCGTCTCTCAGTGGTGATGTCTCTGGATATGTACTTGGAAGCTCATAGTCATTTTGAGGGTATTTGAAGAGGAAGCAAAAGGAAGAATACTGAATTATGTACATTTTATTGTTTCCTGAATAAATGATTTTGAACTGAGACAATGAAAATGAAGAAATTCTTCTTTCTAACTTCTTTCTTCTGTCTAACGACATCTCATTTTATATTAGAATTGTACTATGAGTTTGCTGAAGTGGACTCTGTGGAAGTAAAATGCCTTTACAAGGCCTCAGCATTGAGAGGCCATGATAACAATATGTCATTTGTAAATATGCCTCTGAACAATCTTTTTGTACCAGTTGTGTAAATATATTTGCCTATTATAACTGTTCAACGGCTGAACCTTTGAAACATTTTATGTGTTTTGTCTCCTGTGTGCTCTAAACAACATTTATATGAATCTTTTTCTTTGATTTCTATTCTTGTGGATAGGGCTTTGATGGCCAGGTTAGTTTCTGAAACAGTGTGTAGCAGGCCAGAGTCCCCTGCTCCTTCTCAGCCACTGCTCCCGGGTGAAAGGCAAAGAGAGGATCTGTGCTCTTGCTGTGTTTGTAGCTCCTCAAGACATTCTTGTCCTCCCAGTGTTAATAGGCATCATATTTTAGTCATTTCTGTTTCAACACATTACATTGAACCAAATGCTTAATCCAAAGCATTAAACTGTTAATGTGATGTCTTCCAAAGGGTTTGCAAGCATTAATTTAAAGAACTCTACAGTTCAGAGAAGAATGATGCAGTTCTTTTATGCATACCTTTGTGTATGTTGTAAAACACATTGTGATTATCTTAGACGTAAACTGGAGGAAAACCCCAACATATTTAATTCAATAAATTCTGCAAAACATTTTCTGTTCTATCCAAACCATTAGGATGCCAACTACCAAAACTTTTGTTCTTATATTTGCTCAAATTGTGTGTATGCTGGTAACAGAATATATTGCAAGAGCAGGTCGGTCTGATTTAACAAGGGTAAGAAGTTGTTAAACTGAGCTTCAAGCTACCTGTTTTCTGCTCATAAAAATTATTTCACTGTTGTCAGCTTTATCTGTTGAAGTTATTGAACAAAATGAATTAAATGGAATGCCATATAGTATTATCAGATGCAATAATTTTTAGAGCGTAGGAGATCAGGATGACTTGCAGAAGTACATACTGTCAGTCTGCTCTGCAGAGGAGTCTCTGTTTTAACAGAAGGTGGAATACTATCAAAACAATTTTGATGGATTTTTTAGCATATTTTTCATCCAGCATATTTTAGACTAGTGGAATATGGTATTGAAATTGACTTTATAATTAAACAAGTGAATAATAACAGTGTTGTATAGATCGTGGTCTAAAGTGGTGCTTAACTTGCTAGTTGGTCATTAAGAGAAGCTGAGATTTCTGCAGCACAAAATCTGAAAAAGTCAGTATTTTGAACACAGAAAGGATGAGCCAATATAGATGTATAGAGTTATTGACAATAGTTTTGAAAAGCTTTGTGGATTTCTTTGAAGAAATCGAACCAATGCCTTCTAAAACAGTAGAGCAGAAATAATAGAAAAAGTTTTGCTGCTTTACTTTTTGTGTTCTTCTGGAAGTATCACTCACTTCATCCTGATTAAAGACAAATAAAAACAAACAGAATCTGAGTAGACTGGTTTTTGTGCTACCACTAATTCTTCATGTGTTTGCTAAAGATGGTTTAGGTTGGTGGGTATGAAAAAGATTACACATGTGAGGGTAATGAGAAGCCAGAAATCTTTAAGACTCCTGTGACTGTCTGAAAAGAAGCTGCATGCTTCATTTTCATAGTCATGGGCAGCCCTCTTGCTCTGTCCATAGTGTGCTACTGGGAGTAATAATCTTCTCAAGGAATGGGTAGAATGGATTGACTGTACACTGCTGAGGTATTTCCGCACCTAAATTTAGAAAACAGCCTTTGTTTGTTGTATATGAGGGGCCAATCTGGAAGATGCTTTGGATGGCTTCTGATCTTTCAAACAAATTTCTTCTGGAGCATGTTAGAATGGTAATGTGAAGTAACATTAGATTAAAGTATTAACAGTGAAATAGAAGAAATGTGATGTATTTAATTGAAGTATTTTTACCTGGAAGGAGACAAAACGTACGTAAAGACTATAGATGTAAGAAATATTAAGTTGATGGTATCAATAGGAAAATGAGTTTGTGTGATAGATTTTATAGCTGTAAAACTTGTATAGTTTAAAGCTGTAATGCCAATTCATTGTATTGCATGTTATTTTATCAATGAGACAGAATCTGCACAGGGAACTAAATCTACTGATGAAATGTTTCCTTGTTGCTTCTATTTCTCAGGTGTCCTACATTAGTCAGGACTGTGAAGAAATTCCAGAATTCCTAGGAAGAAAATACGGACACATGGCAAAAAGGCTAGATCTTAGCTTCAACTTGCTAAGGTATGTGACAATATATAGATTTTCGAGTGCAACGTGGAATTCCAACTCGTAAAATAGACTGGATTTTTTTAAATGTAGAAAAATGTATGTTGGGTACATTTAATTGTTATCATGTGGGTGGGACTGTTTTATAGGTAATGTTTGTCTCCTTTTCTCCCACACTTGGAGCACAAATAACCAGGTAAGTCTGGAAAACTAATATGTGTTAACATAAATGGTGCCCATTGAGAAACTTAAGCTTTGTTCTCTACTTAAATTGGAAAATAAATGTTGTTACCTGAAGAAGTGAAGAATGGGGTCAAAAGTGATTTTTCCTTACCAAAACACAAGTAAGTATGTGCTTCTCTCCATTTCTAAAAATTTTACTTATGGATTTCTGGTTATTACTATAAATGCTTTATAATGCTCTTTTCCTAGATGATGGATTTTGTTCTATGATCTTATTTTTGTGCATCTGTGTAGTTAAGCGCTAAAGCTAAGTGCAGTTAGAATTTGTAATTCCTTCTAAGTATTTTAATATATGGATTGGTTTAGGATTCTGTAGTATTGCTGTGAGCTTCTGCAGCATCCTATTTCATTTAATCCTTATAAGAGAGCCTGCTGAGGTTCAGCAGAGTATATTTCAGGTTGAAAAATGTGGGTAAGTATGGAGAAAGAATTTGAGTGCCATTGTCTGTTTAATAAAAATATAGGTTTGTGGAGGTAGGGTTGTACTCAACTAATTTTCCTTTTATTTTATTGGGGGTAAGCTCACAGTCTGCTTGTGAAGAGTAGTACGTAGTACTAAAGTAGTGCGCTGATGCCTTGTTTTCCTAGAATAAACAACCATTGATTTTAACTTGCTTAACACTCCTAAATGTTCTTCTTAGCCTCTGTCAACTCTGAAAGACTGAATCGTGCATGTAAGAAGTAGCCGAGCAAAGGAGACACTAAATCTGTGGATTGTTGTTGTCTTAGACTATGACTCTGTACCATTGGATATTGTAATCAGAAAAGAGAATTTTCTGGTGGATGAGATCAAATGGTATTTTTTTTTTTAGTTTGTCATGAAGGCAATTCAAGGGTCTGTATGTCTATTAAGATCTAATATGTTGACAAGACTGCTCCTTCTTTGCATTTCTGGAAAAAAAAGATGTTTGTCTCTTTCAGTTAATGTATGATTTGAAGAACAGTTCTCTGAATTTGTTTCATTTCATAAAGTAAACTAATAACATTAAATTTGGATGTAAAGTACCACTTTAAAACACTGATAATGTTTTCATAGAGAGCACAATTGGTGATGTATTTCTGAGATCTGTGTTTTCTTTCCTTCTTTTCTTCTCTACCCAAAAACACTTAGCTTGTTTTTCAGAAGGGATGTAATTTGGTTTTATTGAGGTTTGGGGAAGAATAATCAGCTTGTGATGTAGGAGAAGTTGTATTTGTAAATCTGTAAAAGTATTTTAAGACCTGAAATCAGATTTGGGAAGGAGGAGAAGTGGATTTTTTTTTTCCCTTTGGGAAGCTAATACTAAATGGGGTGAGAGCAGTAAGGGTTTCTCATTTGAGTAGTGCTTAGATTTATTAAGGGTATAGAAACTAAGAGTGAAGTATTTGTGGTACAGTAGCTGTTTACGCTGGTCTGCACTCATGTGTAAGCCCTGTACCTGCATATTATTGAGAAAGTCAGGTAAGATACAGAAGAAATGTCGTAACCTTAAATAAATATGAATATAGAGTAATGCTGCCTTGGGCAGCTGTTGAAGCAAGTGTAAGCAGTGATAACTTCTTTAAACAGGTGTTATTACTTAAAAATCTAACAAAGTTGTAGTATAGTGATGAGTTTTATGATTTTTATCAGTAAATGTTTAATTTGAAGTGTTTAGCATGTTATTTTCAGTGGGGAAACAATCCCTACAATTAATGTTGATTTAGAGAAGAGTTAGGTTGTTTAGTATAATTTACTGTCTCTTGGTAAAGGTGCGAATGAAGAAGATCAAGGGTGACCAAATATAGGAAAAGATAAGGAGAATACTGTGTTTTGCTAGCACTGTAGTTATTTGCAGTAAAGATGTTAGCTTTCATTATAATTTGGTTTATTATTGGATGAGAGTTTGTGCTTTTTTTTTAAAGGAAAAAAGAAAACCAAATGTTTTTATGTGTGATGGTTTTGTTACTCAGATTTCCCTGGTTATTTCTTTTTGCTTGGGATGTGTCCATATAACAGAGGAGGGGAGGGTTGTCATTAGTTCTTTTGAACTAGCAGTTTAATACTGAGTGAAGTGTACATTTTTCACCATTTTTTTTTCTGACTTCAGAATTCTTCCCAGGCTGGAGCCCCTTCCTCTTTCTTAAATAAAATTTAGGGGCCGTTTAGATGCTTAATTATCTTTGCATTAAATGTGGTATATCTAATATCAACACTTGATACATAATCACAAGCAGTTGCTTTTGTGTCTTTCTTGTTTGCCTTTTTCCAAGAGCTGGTGTCTCTCCTGGGTTACCCTGAGGAGTACATGGATCCAGCTCTTTCTTCTGGCAGTCGAAGTGACTGTTACCAGTCGCAGTGGTTACACATCTCCCCTTTTCCCTGGGAGGGAAAGGAAACAATGAGGTGCAAGGTACAAGGGAACTTAAATAGGAATTTTGGGAAAGAGGCGAAAGAGGAGGAGTAACAGCAATTTGTTGTGTGTGAGGTGAAGGGAAGAATGTGTGTGTGCTTAATTGGCAGGATGTGGTACTGCTGGATTGCCTGTGTCTCTGGCTGGTGGAAATCCCTCAATCCCATACAACTGTAGTCCACTTGTGACTTACTTCTTCTCATGTCGTTTTCAGTACCTTGATTTTGTTTGAATACTTTCTAGTATCTTTTGTTTCCTTTTGGGGCTGAGGGGGGGTTGTGAAGAAGATGGAGCCAAACTCTTGTCTAATGCACAGGAAAAGAACAAGAGGCAATTGTCACAGCTGCAGCAAGGGAATTTCCAGCCACCTCAGGGAAGGCTGAGTGGAAGAGGTGCCTAGGGAGGCTCTGGAATCTCCATCCTGGGTGGCGCTTAAAATGCGACTGGACAAAACTCCAGGCAACCTGATCTAAATCTTGAAATGCCCCTTTTCTGAGCAGGAAATTGGACTAGATGATCTCTAAATGCTCCTTCCAACCTAAATTATGCTGTGGTTCTGCAGCTTTATTGGTGTGATATGGCCTGAGTTGTAGCAGCTCTTTTGATTTTACAGTGATTTTCATCTATTTTAGAAATGAAGTATTTACTCTGTGTATTTTCAATAAGGCATGTTTCAGGAGCAGAGATGTTTTGCTTTGGAAATCTGATCCTGAACCTCTCATGGAAACTGTATTTAATAGCCTTCCCTAGTCCTTTCATAATAGGTGAAAAACATTCCCCAGTTCTCATTTTGCAAAGGCATAAAGCAAGGGAAGAAGAGACACTCATGTATGAGGGTTAGTGTTACCTGGAGACTTTGTAAAGGATTTTAGGGTAGAATGAAAAACTGTTTTTGATCATGAAAAGTTAAAGATTTCACTAATAAAAAGAACAACGTAAGTAGTAATCACTGGTGAAGGAAAGAAAGTGAGTAGGAAGGATGTAATAGAGGTAGGGAGTAGAGATTTGGATGAAATACAGAGATTTTAGTTTAGATGCATCTTGATATCCTGTGGGAAGAAAAAAAACCCCAAACAACCCACAACTTGTTCAAACCTTTTTTTGACTTGTCCTAGATTACTGTGTTCAAATTTTTTCCTTTCATATTAAAGGCTAAATGCACTCCAGTGCTTGAATAACAGATGTCAGTGGTTTTGTACAAACAGGTGCCATGCTTTTAGAAATAACATCTACAGTTCAGTTCACTGAGAAGTCCATCTTGTGATTTTTGTCCTCAGTAGTTTTAAACATGTGGGTTGTTTTCCTTTTTCTTACAGAGATTTCTTCTCTATCTAAGCTATGAGGTGAGAGTGGATCTTTAATCTTGGCCAATGAGGAAGGATTAATCCAATAATTGTGCTCATGGAGATACAAATATCTCTTCCCTCTCTCTAGGGTGCAGATTATTTCTTCTAGGAGCCTGAATAATTTGCACAGTATGCGCTTGTGCATAATTTCCACTGTCTGATGAAGAAGATGCATGTATGAAAACATTCCCTTAAACTTCAGTCCTAGTCTGGAATGTTTCTCCATGACTTTTGTGAGGCTGAGGCTTTGTAATATCTTCTCTGTGGACTAGGTATTGTTCTTTCTCTCTTCTGCCTCCTGTTTTTTAGCCTGGGGGAATATGCAAGTGCCAGCCTGAAAATGGGCTTCAGTTTTTACAGAGCATGTTCCTCTTTGTAAGTTGAGTATGTGAAAGAAAGGCTTTTTTTTTTTTTTTTAATTTTTTTTTTCTAACCACCTTCCCAGTCTGTGCAGCAATAAGACATGCAGAATAGGAAGATGAACAACAAAAGAGAGATGGAAATAAAAGCCAGAATTCAAAACAAAGCATGACATATTTTTAAAGCCTTTAGACTCCTCTTTATAGCACTTTAAAATGTTGAAGGAAATGCACTATTGTTAAAACTTTTTGATGGTTTTATTTATAAGGTAGAAAAATATTTTCACCATAATTGGGTAACTCTTAATCGTAGCAATTGCATATTTATCAGTATGAGGGGCTGTTATTAATGTAGCTGTCATGCACAAACACATTTCTGCATTAAATCCATTTAGTATGTGCATTATTCGGTCTAGAATGTCACCAGGACATCAAAGCCCCCTTAGGCATAAGAGCACAGTGCCCTGCTGTGGCTGCAGAAAGGGCTTGATCAATAAATGTAACATGTTAATGCAGAGCAAATAGAATAAAAGATTTCTTTGACAAGACATGAAAAATCACCTTGTGGCAGCTGGCATGGTGATGCCATTTCAGCGGAGACACTAGCAAAGTTGATCTGACAAGTAAAGAGGAGAGATGATGGTTATAAGGTGCTTTTGTTTCAAACTTCTTTCTTGACCTGTCAGGTTTTGAAGGAGCCTGAATGGCCCTTTTTTGTCATGTGAAAATTGTAGTCTTAGGCAGTTATGAAGCAGTTATCTCTTCTCAAATTGTGAATGCTGCTGTTTAATTGATTCACTTAGCATTTGAAACTGTCACGCATTAATAATTGCTAAATCCTGTAGATACTGCTCCAGTGTGTCATGCTTAAATGTGTAGTTATCAGAAAATTAATATCCTTAATGAACTGATGCTTTCAAACTAGCATTGCATGAAATCTCTTTTGCCCTTTCATTTGCTGAAGGTATATCAGCCAGTTTTCAGAGAAACCCCTCCCGACAGTTGTGTGGTTTTATTTATTTATTTTTTTTTGATGCCCAACAAATGCCAGCTTTGCTTTGGGTACATAGTGTGCTCAATGACAATAAATATAGTAATTATGCTGGAGTTGGTAATTAACATAATTATAGTCAATTACGACAAATACAGTGCAGAGCTAAATGAATGAGGGTGAGAAATTAGCAAGCTAATTGATTTACCTTGCGTGCTGCTTTTTTCCTGCAACTAACAGTTGCAGATTTTCTGCAGGAAAGAGTGTTTACAAATAGCTGATTGTGTTTTGAAATGATTCTGTCTTGTGGCTCTCGCGGCTGTTTCCCCTACACTGAGGTGAAGAGGATTGAAATATGGGGTAGTGGTTACAAAGAGAAAGGAGCTGCCTGGTCCTCACTGAATGCTTTGAAGGAAGATGTATGTACTTACTTTAATTTTAGATGCTTCTTCTGGTATTGAAAGGAGAAAAACCTATGTGATCCCTTACAAAAGATATTGCTTGAGAAATTTTGGACATATATTTTAATCCCCTTAGATGTGGCCTGAATTATCTAAGAAACATTTGTTTATCTGTTTATTGATGTCAGAGATCTGCAGAGCACTGGATAGCTGAAGGAAGAATTATTCAAGGAATCGAAGTGTGTTGAAGCAGTATGCTCTTGTTCAACCATCAGTTTCAATAATTTAAACCACTGGACCAGTAGGGATGCATAATATCATAACATTTGTGCACATTATAATTGCCTGTTTTGTTTCAAGATGATTTATAGTATCTTGTCTGAAATAAGTGTATTGGAGCTATGGAGTTAATCTGTTTCACTCTCCTTGTATTTTTATTTTCTTTCAAGCATGACGACAGTTTACTATGTGAAAGGAGAATGTATATGTTTAAATATTGAAGATTTTGTATTGCTCTTTTAAGAAAAATGTAGAGTAGTAGTTGAGATTTCTTTCTTTAAGAAAACAGTAGTTTACATATGTTTGTAAATTTTGTGCTGGATATTGTTTACTGTTTGAAGATAAATGGAATTGTATAGGGAGACTTCAGCAAAGAGATAACGTTTTCCATGGTTAAGCAATCTGAAATTTATAAATTCTTGTTAATTTTTCTTCTAGTATTGCAGTAAATGTATCAAGTTCAAAGGAGTAGGTGTGTAGTTTGAGGTGGGTACTCAAAGTTTACCCTTAAACGGATATCCTACAATAAGCACAAGATTCTGTTTTTTAAATAATGTTGAAATGTTATGGATGTCTAAAAATACTTGTACAGTAACACTGCTAAGGGTGGTCAGTCTTTAGAAGCAATTCAGCTCCCAGAATAATTTTGCTGAATTAAATATTTATACATGAGGGATCACTACAATTATTTACAGATATAATAATCTTTCTGTTGAAGTCTTATATGTTTATTAATCACTGCGGACTACCTTATGTGTAATTATCTTTCTACTGAAAGAACTTCTTGTTGTAATAGATGGACTGAAGGCAAGTATGTTGATGGGTTCTTTCTACACGGGTAAAACCTAGGGAGTTGTATAAGAGAAAGTTTTATAGATGTGTAACTATTGAAAAACTCGAAGGAGAGCATTACCAGTAACAAAAACAATTACAACCTTCAGCTATTAACTCTACTTTGGACAGCTGATAGACATCAAAGCTAAATCTACTGCTTGCTTACTTTCCTTCCTTTTCCCTCCCACCATGCCACCCCTTTTTAAAAAGTGGCATTTCAGCAGGAGCATCTGGCTAATATAGAAGAAGAGCTTCCCTTCCCCGTCCTTAAAACTTGGTAAATACTAAAACTATTAAGATACACCTTGTCTTGCATACAACAGCCATGCCTGTGTTCTGTTGAATTGTCAGCTTTAAATGTGATTATAGAATATTTGCCACTACAAAGCATTATCTGTGTGGGGTTTTGTCACTTGTATATTTTTCTGCTGTGTTTTAATTGTGGTCATTGGTTTATTGTTGATGTAAAGGGGACCAGTCAATGACTGTTGTTAAAAATATCACATCAATGGGTTAGAATATGCACTTAAATATCTCACTGATTTCAGCATACTATACCACGGATGTAAGCTGTACTTTTTAATGGAAAAGTTATTTTTCCAAACTCAGTAATATGTTAATGATCAGTACTGTAAATTGTTGTATTTCAGTATGGGTGCTGTTATCTTCTTTAGTCCTAGCAGCCTCTCTTTTTGTCCATTGATCCTTGCTTGACTTTTTATGGCCACATAGTCACTAACAGACTGTGAAAACACTGTTGTATATATACCTCTGACCCCCTGTGCTGGCCATTATCCATTGATTTACAGTACCTGACAGGTCAGAACACAGGATTGTTTTCTGTTCTGCTTTCCTCAGGAAGGCTTATCATTGTGGAAGGAGTTGTCTTGAGGGTGTATCACGTGGTAGAATTGGGCAAAAACTTTTTACCTGAACCTTTGGCTGAGGGGACAGTGTAGGTTCATATTGTGTACTAGAGAATTTTTGAGAGGATTGCTAGAGCTTGAAATCTGGTAAAAAAATAAACAAAACAGCACAATTAAGTAAAATAAGTTTGTGAGCTTTGATTGTTACATCCTTAATGGTGACTATTGCTATGCTGGTTGGTGAAAGTTGCGTTTTTGGGGAAATCCATGTCGAAAGGTCTATTGCAATTACCTGTAAAGATGAAACCTGTACTTCTTAGTAAAGATGAATGACTAACTGGGGCTTGAACAGAGATAGGGTTTCATATTAAACATCCATTGACTCAAGGCTGTTGGTAAATCCTTTTGACTGAAGCAGAGCATTTCCCAGTGAACTGGTGTTTGCATCACACAATTTTCTTCGTGTTTCAGTGTGTACGAAGTGAACTGCTTTTTCTTGATCTGAGGTTGAAGTTGGATTTTGAAGTGATGTTGCATGCTAAATCTACACAATCTGCAGTTGCTCCTTGTGTACCCAGAGCACTTAATTCATTGGCGCAGTCAGTCCAACTCCTCTTGTGAAAACCAGTTTTAAACTAAAATCAATATTTGTGTTGAATTCTGTTCTGGACAATAGGAATCTATGTTAGATTAAGAGAATATCAATTAATAAATGGAAGACTATCACAGTCCATGGAAAGTATTGGCATTTGGAAAAGAAATAGTTTGATGTACTTATTTTAGTTTTCAAAGAATGGCAGTAGATTGAAAATAATATCTTGGTGGCTGCTCCTGCATAGTTCATGATTATCTGGATTTTAAGACTGAGAAGTACTTTTTTTCAACATCATTGGGGGTTAAAGAAAAGGGCATTATAAAGAGCATATGTTAAGTACAGTAATCAGATGGATCATTATTGCTTTCTGACTTCCTTAATCTCTCTCACTCTAAAACAGTATTTCCTCATCATTGCTGTTGTGAAACAAGAGTGAAGGACTGCAGAAATAACTGTTGTCTGAGGACAAGGAGCTTGGCTGAAGGGAAGAACCTGCAGTAACCCTGGAATTATTGTCTCTATCTTTTCTTCTCTGTTTTGTTGAAAGGTATCTTCTCACCTTAATGCAATATAAAAGATTCTCAACATATAGTTGCAGATGTAAAGAACTTGACTAGCTTTGCTGATTCTAATCACTAAGGAGGACCTCTGTCTTCCTGTGTTCAACAAACCTGCTAGTGGTCATGGTACAAAAAGCTGCTTGGCATTTGGCAGGAAAATACTTATGCAGCTTCTGTTTATGCATCACTTGTTTGTTTATGTGGTCTTTCATGGTTTGTGCCATTTTTGAGAACTTGCATTTTACATAAATCATCTTTACACAAGTTATCCTGGAGATGATTTTTCAGATGAAAAAGACTGTCCCCAAACCCTCTCGTGAAAATGTGAAGAGTGTGGAGCATGGAAGTGCAAAAGGGTCATGTCTTTTTCTCAGGCTCTGGATTCAGCATGTCAGTCCAGACACTCTATACAATAATTATACTGTCTTTAGGGTCATGGTTAATGCAGTGTTATAGCTCAGTTGCAGGCTTTACCCATGAACTGATGCTTGCAATTATGTGACATTTTATACTTTTTATTTATATTTTTGTTTTGTTTTTCCTGGTCTTCTCTTTTGATGATGCTTACCTGAGTGAGTTGCTCACTGGTAGAGCTGGAAGATTATTTCCTTTCTTAATACTTTATTTTGCCTTTTTAATTTAATTTAATTTGCCTGCTGAGTTTATAAATGCAAGTGGTGAATGATCTTTGCATAATACAGCCATTCTCATAGCTTGTGTTTGTAGGAACAAAAACACGAGCAATGGTGAGAGACTACAGTGGTAGAAATAAGTTTTAAAAGAACACAAGTAGCAGTTCTCATGTTAGGGGGTAGTTTAATTGGTCCAAAAGTGAGGGAGGTTGATAGGCTCTTGCAGATTGGGCCCAAAGTTCTCTTCAGGTGCTTAAGTGTCTGCTGTTTTTCCTGTGCAGTTGGTATATGACCTGTATTGGCAAATACTAATACTTGGATGTATACACAAGGCCAGCTCATTTTTTCATAGAAAGCCTAGTGTGTGTTGGCTGCTGCTGACGGCTTACTGGTGTATAAGGCACACACAGAGACACACACAGGCCCACACAAAAAATAACATCTTATGGATAAGGACCTTTAGGACGTATGCATATTTCCTTTATATATAAGTATGGTATAGGTTTTATATGTATATGAATTATATTTTTAATCTATATAATCAATATAAACTTGAGGGTGCTGCTCAAGTATTTTTTGACTTTGATTCAGCACTTGTGGTAGGACTTCGTCAGCGATAACATTTCCACTTATAACCTTGAAGCAAGGAATATATTACTTAGAGGTCACTTGCAAAAAACATTCAGTCTCTTGAGTGTAAAATCTCTTAAAGTGCAAGGAAATGCAGCAGACTTGAACTTTGAACCATTTGAGATGTGTAAGGTTCAAGACTTGCTGAAGTGCCATGACTCTTCAAGGGCCATGTGGCCACAAAAGCACTGGATGAGGATGCTGTGTTTTAGGCTCCCAGGACTTTCAAGACATTTTAGTTGAAGAAATAAGAAAAACTTATCATAGTTGGCCTAGTTACTTAAATGATAAAGTGTAGTGATTATTCTAAAGCACTTAAAGGCTGAAGGAAAAATGTTCTAGACAGGCCAAGGATTAACAGTTTATTGAGTATTCGTAAAGCTGTGCTTCCAACATAGTTATGTTAAGATAATTTGACAGTCCAGTATGTGGATGTTCAAATCACAGCTGCTTGAGAATCTGAACACTTTCTACCTATTATCTTGCATTTAACATACTCCTTATCTTGGACAATGAAGTGCTTTGGAGTAGCACAGAAACAGTCCTATGTGAAGGTGATTGTACTGGAATTGCTGTGGGAAAAATTGTCAAGTGCTATGTTTTCTAGGAATGGAAACTAAGCCAGCTAGTTTCCATTCTAGAGGAAGGAAGAGAGAGGCTGTGCATGTGTCTAGTTTTCTTTCTTCCCTCACTCTGTGCTGCCTTTTCCTCCCCACTGCCTTCATCTCCTTAATTCAGCAGAAGGCTGCTGAAGGTACTGATGAGGGATTTGGGTGCAGGTGCAGTGTGAGGTTCCTATGTTCTTACCAGTGGTGTCTCTCTTGTTCCCCGTGTTGCTCATAATGGGAGCCAGCCGTTAGCTCTGTTCATGTGCAGCATTGGTTCTAGTTCTACCAGGTGCACAATTAGTAAATTGCCAGTCTAAGAGGGGAATGTCAGAGGGCAGTTCAGTTGCTTTCACTGTCATTCTTTGGCTTCCTTTAAATAAGTCATATCAAACAGTCTCTTACTACCACTAATAAAAGGGCTTTTGAAATTTGGATGTACCTCTAATGAGAGTCTATCTCAACCCACTTAATGTGGGCCACTACTTTGCGGCTGAATTATATACCCTGCAACCAGAGGTGGTTTGAAACAAGAGGTTCACCTGCATTTAAATGATTGAGCAGAAGAAAAGAAGTTTCTAAAATTAAGGAGACTAATGCATTACTGTAGATTTTGTCTCACTTGCTGGTAATTGGTCAATGGAGGAAGAAAGAACAAATGTCTTCATTGAGCTAGAAGTGAATGGGCGTGTGTTTCTTTGTGTGTTTTAGTATGGCATATGAAATTCTAGGTTGCTGTAGTCCTAGTATTTTAAAACCTAGTGGAATGGTGAAGTCAGCTTTAAGGTAATCTTGCACTTTTTTTACTCCTGTTTTCTTTCTGGGTGGGAACATAAATGCACTGGAAGCATCTAAGACTAGTGTGGGTAGAAATAGTAGTACTAGAAACCCATCAAGACAGCTATTAGTTGTAAAGTTGATATTTGTATTTACAGCATAGCCTGTTCCTATCCTATAATATGGAATGAATAAATAATTCCTATATTGTAGCAGATGGACCTTAGTAGGCAGAATAGCATCAGAAATGGTCAGAAAGCTTCATTGGATACACAGAAGGTCAAATGTTTCAGATTCTTTACCTTATGTTCAATACACTGTGATGTCATAATCTAAATCAGGTTTTCTGTATGATTACCTGAATGCCTGTTTCCATACAATTCTCATTCTTAGGGGGAAAACAGAACTAGGGAAAAAGACTTCTGCACCCAAGTGAGTGGAGTGAAACCTTATTCACACCTCTCTTTTCTCTAGTATAAAAAACCACAAGAAAGTCTGCAGAAAAGATAAGCAGGTACAAACTTAGGATAAAGCTTTCTCTGTATGTTCCTAATATCAAATATCTGAACTTAATCTCTGTGTCAAGAAATTTGCTCAATTAAATTATATTCTGCTTTTCAAACCACTTGCAGAAAATAATAGATATTTCCCTTCACTAGATTTTATATGTTGAACACAAATGAGGTTCTTGTTGTTCAAATCTATCTCATTGACTGGAAATAACCTTATTCGTCTTATAGAGTGCATTCTCATCTGTGCATATTATGTAGAAATCTAAGTGTTACTTATGCCCATCCTGTGCAGGTCTGTTTCTCTGCAAAATTTTAAAATCTGTTCTTGTCTTTTGCTACAGAGCACTTTATGTATGTATGTATTTATTTAATTAATTAATTATTTATGTTAAGGCCTTCATCTCTCTTAAAGTGAGCATTGGAATAGAAAGCAAATTGCTCTAGAAATTCCCTCTCTGGTGATTTCAGCTAATTCAACCACAACTAGTGTATTAAAAAGAGTAAACAATTCTGCCCTTCTTTTCCTCATTGGTATTGATGGAGTAAAGAGCTTTGACCCTATGTAAAGCTTTATCATGTAAAGCTGATAGACTATTTTCAGATTCTCGTGTGAGTCATGGGAAGGCTCCATGTGCAGACTTGACAGTGCCTCTCTGTGCTTGACATTATAACTTTAGGATTTAATGTTATTTAAATATACTAAAATGTATCTTGTATCAAACTGCAGGTGCTGCTACACTTCTATTACAGCATGGTAACACTTGCCTCATAAAAACTCTGAGGCTTGTGAAAGAGTTAAGCAAAGCAGCCAGAAATGGTTTTCAGCTTTTACTTTTCAGATACAACCTTTTAAGCATACCTACATTTACCTGCAATGGCAATCGTTTTGCATTTTAATGACAAATCAAGTATGCTAACTTGCATTTGAAACGAAAGTGCCTTAAATGTCTCTGGCTGTCAGAATGAGATGTTAGGAGCTTGATGAAAAGAGAACAAAGAAGACAAAGTATGAAGCCTAGATACAGAGCAAAATGAAATAAAACCTTGTATGGCCTGTCAGGGGTGTCAGTTGATATTCCTATCTAAAGCACATTATAGTATTACTTTGCAGCTCATAGCTTACTCATCTGTCTTTTTTAATTCATCACATTCTAGCCCACATCTTTTAAGTCCCATGTGTCAACAATGGAAGAAATCTGTTAATTGACAAATGAGTGTCACAAATGTGAATTGGTGCCTTTACATCAGAGGCAGGTAGTCTCTGTTGTTTTTTGTCGGCTCTATTATTGGCATAAGCCAGTGTAAGACATCTGTCTTTGCCAGAATGAGAGATGACAGCCAGAGAAGGGCTGTCATTGTTTTAGTGCATGTTCATTCTGCTGAGATACTGTATAAAGATAAAATGTCAGTTAAAAGAATATGAAAAACTATCGGGAGGAAGTCCTTAAATTACTTGGGAAGGGGATCTGGGAATTGGTGCCAGAATTGAAATCCGAACGTTCCAGTTTGCATCTATCACATCAATTTAAAAATAATACTTTCTGAGTAACTGGGTCAGTTTATAAGGCATTTAGGAAAACGTTATGTTGTGTTGGCATAATTAGCTCATAAGATGGAAAGAAAAACATATCTTCACAGGATATGAGTTTATTACAAGTTCATTTTTCAAACATGTATAGAATTGTCTCAATAAAAATATGCTGTGTAGCATCTCTAGTGTTGATTTGCATCTGTTTTGAAATATTGAAATTGCTCTGTTCCAATTTCTTTTTCTGTTATAGTTCTATTTTAGATTGATGAATAACATAATGAAGTAAAAAGCATAGCCAGCTGTGAGTTGATGAGACAATTAATAGGAAGAAAATTATTAACATAGTTTCAGGGTGTCTAGAGGGTGTAGAGTATATAAAAGTTACTCCCAAATCACTAAATCCCTTTATTGCAATAAATGACTTTTTAATCTTGGATAGCACAAAAGAGAGGAGGAAAATGTTTTAATGGAGATGGTAGAAAGGGGGAATAGAATTAAAATGTCATAAAAGGCTGCCATTTTACTTTTTACTTTATATCAAAAGTCATAAGAAAGGCAGATTGGCACTTTTATCTTCAGCAGCTCTTCCAATCACCCTGTGCTGTACAGGACACTCCCTGGGTAGCCCCCTCCTTCCCAAATGACCTGTCACTTGGGTTCTGAATGACCTTGTCTGAACTTGAGGCATTTTGAGGGCTATGTTGACATAATATGGTGAAGGACTAACTCTGGATCTGTGGGCTGGCTGAGTGGAAGTTTCAAGATGGATGTCTCTGAACTGCAATTTATTAAAAGTCTTAATTTTAAAGTTACTTGGGTTTTGCATTTGAAATAGGGCTGTCAATATAGCAAATCTGAGGCGTTCTGGATTATGATACTAGTAAATATAGGTAGAATTGTCATTCATAACTTTGTAGGATTTGTGTTTTCTTTTTTTCATTTTTTTAAACTTGCTTCTAGCAACTAATTGAGCAGCAGGAAAAAATATCAAACCAATATTCTCTTTCCCCTTCTCCCCATCTGATGCGGTGCTCTCAAATTTTGTCTTTGACTACTTTGTTTATCTCCAAGTATCTTCTGGTTCTTTCACTTCAGTCCATGGTTAATGTCGATTGTAAATTTAATTATTGATACCAGTAACAGAGTTTAATACTTCTAATAGGTGCTAGTAATTTTATGAGTCTTCTGTGTCTTGGGGTCTAAAACGCTAAGAATGAGTAGCATACAGCTTCCTTTTTTTTGAAGTATTTGGATAGAAGTATTGCTGCTCTATAAATAGATTTCCTATAAAAAGAATACTAAGAGAGAAGGTTGTTCTTCTCTTGAAGGTCTGGTTGGTTTTTTTTAATTAGAAAAGCTGCTTTTCAAAGTTCCTTGGAAATAATTTTGCTAGACAATATTTTAGAATATTATAATCTAAGAAAACCAGGAAGTGTTTGCTGCTTGTATACAAAGGTTTGTGAGCCTTGGATACCTGTAAGTTTTTAGTGAAAGCGTCATTCTTTCATTTCCATCCTTCATTGGTTCTAAGTAGATGTTTAAATTTCCAGTCAAAAGCCATGCTATTGGTATCTAAATTACAGGCATGTCTTCTCAAGCAGTTGTTCATCGTGTGCTTTGAAGTTCAGTTTCCTTTGAGAAGTGGAGAGACACTACTGGCTCCATTTTACAGATGGTAGAACTGAGTTGTGAGGAGCCCTCATTCATTAATTATTCATGCCAAATATAATTATCAGCTCTTCATACCAGCTTGTATAAACCACTTCTGCATGGGGGGACAAGTAATGGCTGATACCTGTCCGCTTACCAAATCAGAAATGATCCTAGAGATAGTTTATTCTCATGTGTTGCTTGGCTGCACTTTTTATTACCTGATAGTGGAGGTATCACAATCTGCTGTGGTGATACAGCAGAGACTAAAAAGAAAGGTGTGTTATAGACCTAGAAGAAATCTTTGTTTCCTTTTGGTTAAATGGTATATAATTATAGATATAACAAAGGTAATGGCAAAAGAGATGTGGACTCTAAGACGGTATCTTCTGTTGTTGATTCTATATCTTCTATTGCTTCCTTTTCTAATTAAAAATTAGGAGATGATCAGAAGGATAAGTAGGAATACCAGATCTGGTCTCTCTAAGGAACTGAATTAATTTCATCATGAAAATTCATATGCAAGACATACAATTGGAGTTAGTTAACTTACTGCCCTGTTTCATACCCAGTGCTTACAGGAAGATGCCATGAAGCTTGTGGAATTCTGCTTTGGGAGCATGTGTTTGTAGGACAGTATTGTCACTGTTAAATTAGTTCTAGTAAGGGAAGATACAGGCATATGACTACAGAAACATTGTACATGTGTGCTCATACCCTCTGGGTGATTCCCCTTCCAACTGCCAGCTGTCATACAGAATCTGAAACAGACAAAAATTTATTGGGTAGTATTTAGAAACATGTCAGTGGTAATGGCTGGATCTCTGATTTCAATTATCACCTACTAAATTTAGGCTAATGTAGTGCATTTGTAGACCTGTTGAATGCACTTGACAACATGTTTAAAATATTTGAAACTGCACTGGTTTTTGATATCATATGTTGACCACTTTCTTTTTCCTATTCACATCTGGTTCATGGCAGCAGGCATCCCATGTGACCTATAAAAACTTTGGTTCTGCTACTTTGAGTTTCTTTTTCTTCTTCAGATTCTACTTAAGCAGAGAAGAAGACAGTAGTCTGAGACTACAATTACTTTAATGAGACACTGCTCTGAGATAGGTAATTCACACTTTTCCCCCCACTCCTGTACAGTCAATGTGTAAACAGCATTTTAAGCTTTATTCCTATTGTTTGGATTTAATTTTTCTTTGAAAATCCTTGGTCACTTGGGTGCTCTTAAAGCTGTTTTAATAAAAAAATTACCTCCAGTCACTATTTTTCTGTATCTGGATGAGATTTCAGGTAGAATCTGATTATACACCTTTTTTTGTTATATTAGCAGAGATTAATGTTGAAATCCAAAGTACTGAGTTCTGCTTTCCTTACTTTGCAAACATTTTATGTGCTATTATTTTAGGACTATTGAGAGCTATTTTTTAAAAAACAAAAGTTTATTTTTTCTCGTACTGCAATACTTCATTGGAGTGCTGCAAAACAGTTTTCTGTGTCCTGATCTTGTACTCTTTTCATAGCCATGTTCTTCATATGTATTTATTAAATTTATATGCTGATGTTTGCAACTCTGAACTTGCCTTCTAACTATTGAAATAGTAACTGTTGAAGTAATTTGTTTGGTAGTACTCAGGAGTACTAATCATCACAGATTTTAGTTTGTGTCTTCCTGTTTTTGTGAAAATATTGTGAGCTTTTAAAGTTACATCCACATCTGTGTACAACCAATATAAAAAGTAAAGCAGTCTCCAAATATGCCTAGGCTACTTTGAGTAAGTTCGTTGTCCAGATCTTGATAGCTGCATAAACAAACCTAGGGAGTTTTGTAAGAATAAATCTCCTTTGAAGTAAGATCTCTCTGCTTATACTAATTTTGCTTTGTTTTGATTTCTTACTTCTGAGAGTATATTTTTCAGTAGTATTTGCAGTGGTGGTTAGCAGGTTTTCCTGCCTAATGCTTCCAAACATCCTTTAGATTACTTCTTGTTAAGAATCTCAAAGTTGTTTTAAACTGAAATTATTACTAAAAAACCCTGAGCATATTATCTCCGAAATACAAGACACAGTAGTAGAAGCTTTAGAATTGGGTGTTGAAAACATTCCTACTGGGAGCGGAAACAGATCTTGAGGATGGAATTTCAGTAAAATTGAATGTTTGCCTTCTGATGAAATTGTAAGGATGTACCATGTTACTGATGATTTGTCCCTTGCAGAATTTCTAGAAGTGTCTTGGATGCTAAGTTTTAGGAATAGTTTCCTCTTATGCTTATTTGCATTGGATTTTGTTTTGGTTTTGGTGTAGGAATTGTCTGTGATTCCTTAGAAATTCTCTGAGCCAAGCATGGATGCAGATGCATGGATTCATTCAATAGTTGTATGGGATCTACCTAGTGGCTTCATGGTGTTATCAAAGTTGCCATTCAAAAGGAGCAGTGTTTACTATTCTGATTTAAGCTTGTCCAGTTTAAGCCTAGAACTCATAACTGATCACAAGTCACAAAAAATGCCTATGTAACTTTATTACATCCAGCCTGTATATGTAATCTATATTTATTTTCCTTTCCTAGAGATGTTTTTCTTAGTGGAGTATTCATTTAATGTGAGCCTAATGCTGTTTTTATTTTTCTGTGGATGTTTGAAAAATGAAACCTCAGGCCTGAGAAATTTCAACATATAAATTTCAATCATAAACTAACAACAGTCTTAAGTTTTTAATAGCTTGCAGAAGTGTTTTTGCTCTGTTATATATTTAGTAGTTTGAGATCTCCTGATGTATAGGTTCTGTCCACTATCATAATTTCTAACAGGCTTTGCTGCTCCTACCAGAATTCTGGTTTCCTGGAACTGTGCAGGATGGGTATTTCACTTGTTTGGTTTGATATGTTTTCATGATAGTGTATTGGTTTGCAAATATGGGGAACTTCTGTACTGCTTTACTTTACTAACCTTTCTAATTGCTCTGTACTCAGTTCTTCTCAAATCATTCCTCTGCTGCCTGACTGCTACCTTGGATGACCCAGTGATGGACAGATGTGTTGGCTTCCACTTTATTTCCACAAATTCTTCAGTTGTGTGTGAATGCAAAAATCTTGCCTCTGTTTCCAGGTACCTTATTTCACACAATAATGTAGCGCCTACCATCCATATGTTTCTGCAGCACATAACTGTACTTTTGCCTCTTCTTTAAGTCAGTGGGACAGTTATTGCTTTCAGTTCAGGGTGGAACTTCTTCACAAATATGTGTTGTTCTTTAATGTGTATCTGTTGTAGATGGTGCATCTGCTGTCTGCTTGCTGTGTCAGAAGAGTCACACTTGAAAACCAGGGAGGGAAAATTAACATGTTGCTATTCTCTCCTTGTTGAAGGGGATAGATCTAATAAAATAATAAATATAATAAAATAATCAAAGTGCTTGTTACTGTCATGAACTTTAAACTAGGAGGCTCATGAATGGTATTTTATATAAGCATACAAATGAGGTATGTTTTATATATCTGTAGGAGAGGAAGGTAAATATCATGGTATTTACTATAATTCATGAGCCCCATCAGAAATAAAATTCTTTAAGTGTATTGAACTTAATCCTTATGTTAAGGGCTTTTTTCTGTTTTCTTGTTGTTTCTTGTGAATGCTTCATCAACAATCATAGTCCTGTAAAGTGATTGCTGTGTAATAATTAGAGATCACTGTGGAGAATTGTAATCAGGATAAAATCAAATTTTTATTTAGTGGATAAATAATTAATTGGCTAAGAAGAAGCAAAAAGCAGTACACAATCTCATAAAAACCAAAAAGAAGGGACAAAAGTAGAGGAGTTGGAATGCTTGTCTTTCTTATTAACATGTGTCTTACTTTTAGTTCATGACTTCTGTTACACAGTGCTGTCCTTCTATTGAATGGTGTGAGTGCCCTGGCATAGATGACATTAATTCTTATTTTAAATGTGAGCAAATATTAATTTACTTCACTGAAGAGGAAATAAGATAAAAAAAAGGAAAGTTCATGTTTGGAATGAGTAGAAAGTTGATATTGATACTGACTTTGCATTTTGATGACCCTTTGTGATGCTTTCTCATTGCATGACTTCTACAGGAGGTTGCTTCTGGGTTACATGAAGACAAATATCTTTGGAACAAAAAGACTCTTTTCTGTCAAAGCTGGAAGATAGTTTTGACTCTTCTTTTTTATTATTATTGTTCTTAAATTTTTTTCTTCCTGCCCTCCTTCAGAGAAGTCTAAGAAAACTGCTGGCACTGACAGAAGATGAAAATGTGATTTATGCTGACATTGTGTATCAAGCAAATATGTTTTGTCAAAGACAGTTTTTTATGGTGTGGAAATAAAGAATCAGTGAATAGTTCTTGAAGGAGTATTGGTTCAGACTTTTCTTGCCTCTATCACCACTGCCCCACTCCTACTTTTCCTTTTCTACTTTGTCTGTCTTTAGGGATCTTAATATTGATGCTAGCTACAAATGGTTTAACCAATTTTCTTTAGTCCTTAAGCATAGCTACTTCATGTGGGTTGATGTAAGGCAAGGTGTAATGTAATCTCTGCTGTGAGACTAGAGGCCATACCCAGCTATAGCAGTGTTGATACTGATATTCTGACTCCCACAACATTTCATTACAAATTCCATTTAGAGATAGTAAGTTTCCTTTGCTGACAAACTGTAGCAGCAGCATCTACTAAGTTGGGTCTACTTATAAGTTGTTTTCAAACAGTATTCCATTTGTGGGCATCTGACTTAGTTAAACTGGGCTTTGACTATCAAATGCTGTGGATATGACCAGTCACACTGTTGAGATGATGTTATCTGCAGCAGCAGAGAAGAAAGCAGGTGAATAAAATACAGGCAAGATTCCAACATTAAATTGGTTAAAAAGAAACCCAGCTGGATAAAGTAGGTGGATTACACTAGTTTTACAGATAATTCTAGGCAGTAAGGCTGAAAAGGAAGTGAGATTAATTGTGTGAGTGGCTGGAAAAATGTGATGACTTACACTAAGTCTTAGACTGTCACTTCAGCAAAATTCTCAGTCCAAAAACCAGTATCTTGGCTGAAACATTGAGGGAGCTGGGACACTCACCATCTGTTGGCTGCTGGGGATACAAATGATTCCAGAGAGAGGGATGTAAACCTTGTAAAACCTTTTCATTTGAAGTTAGGTAAAATATGGACTTTTACAGCTGTTTAATTAAGTTCTTTCGATTTGTTGGAATTCTTAATTCCAAGGAAATACAAAATACACAGAAACAATTGGGATGATGTCTAAATTGGCACTTAATAAATGCTGCTTGATCCTTCCATAGTGGATGATAGCTAGCCAACTGCACTCTGCCTAGTGTCTGAGGACCCAGTGCCTCCTTTTTTACTAAAAGAAAAGTAGCATAAAAATAGCTGCTTATACAACACCACTGTGCTAAAAAACACTCAAACCAATGGTAAAACCAGTGTGCCAATGGTACAGAGCTGTGACTGTGATGACTGTTCCAAATGACCAATCCTTTGTTTTTTGAATATTGTTTCCCTTTGTGTAGGTTGGACCTTTGATATAAAGTAAGTATTTAAACAATTTTTTCTCTGATCTACCCTTCTATATACTATGTGTGAATTTTTCTCTCCAGCTAATGCTGTTGTGTGGAGGAGGGGCAAGGTTTGCAGTGGCACACAGCCTTTTCAGAAGAGTTTGAAACTTGGTGGTTCTATGTTGTGTCAGGCAAGGTGCTTCCCATGAGTTTGTATGAATTGTTTTGCCACTGCAAAAACACGAGAAGGAAGGTTCAACTGTCCCCACAAAAGCAAAATCTGGAGCCTCACTGGTATGTGGAGGTGTTGCCCCTGAGTAAGGCAGGGGCTTCTGGCTTCTGGCTCATGGTGAATTCTGAGCTCGTTCAGTGTAGTGCATCGAACCTCTTGCCCTACCTTTGCCATGAGTCAGTGCTTTGCAGGGAGCTAAGAGTTCATGTATCTTATTTGTGTACAAAGCAAGTGCTGCCATGTGATTTGGAGTCCTATCCCTCATTTCCCCTCACTTTGAGCAGTGGTATGCTATATCTTTGTAATTCTTGAAACGTTGTGATTGATTTTTATTTAATATGTGTTAGGCCTCAACCTTTCCCCAGTTTCCTTTTAACCTTGTCAGATTTCTCTCTGGTATTCCTCCTTCTTCTATTTTGAAACCATTAAACTCTTGTAATATAAATTGATTTATGCCTCAGCTTTGGTAAGTGTTTTTGAGAAACATGGAGAAATTGATGCATGCAGAAAATGTTGGGTTTTTTGGGGTGGTGGAGGGAGACCCTGAATGTCCTGGGCAGAGCTTTGGAGATGGAGTCCTTGAACACTTTCAGTCATCTTGTAAGTTATTCAAAATAATCTGTATAAAGACTGCAGCAAAGTTGGTAAGGATTGTTTCATTATCTATAGAAAACATAGCATAGCAGTACCAATTGTCTATATAATATATATCTATGTATGCTTTGACTGTCATGGTCTTTGAAAAGATGGCTTTTCCTCCAGTTAAGTGACAGTCATATAGCATGCACTTAACCATGTTCTTAATTGTTTTGTAATACAGGAGTGGAATTAATGTCCTCATGTGCTTTGCTGAGTCAAGATCTTGGTGGGTTCCTGTAGTCATGTTTCATGCTGTTAACTCTCTACCAATGTTCTTTCTGTTAATAGTGATCAAGTCACAAAGCAATTATACTCCCACAAGCTGTCCTTTAATAACCTTTGTCATTTGTCAAAGTGCATTAGGGCCTTGCATATTTTTACAGAGAAGCTACTGGTCTTCATGAATTAATGGAGTGTTCTGATGTGCCAGCTCATCTTTCTTGCCAAATTGCTGTTGGTTCAGAGGGGAGCTCACATCAGTTTAAAGAAATACCTTCTACCTTTCTCTTAGACCAAAAGATTTTCAAACAAGGTTAAAATCTTAGTTAGCAACAATCAACAAATAATGCTCGTTTGAACCAACTCAGCCTTCTAGTCTGGCAAAGCTTAGATTTTAAGCTTTTAAATTATCTTTGGATGTGAATGCAACTTGTATTAAGCTAGAAAAGGTATAATGGTCTTCATATGCTTAACTGTGACAGTCTTTTCATAAGCATATGTTTATGATGTTACACCTCTGAGTATTTTGGGCCTTATGATTCTGCTGTTTATACTACAAAGGTGTAACTCAGTGTGATCTTGTCTTCCCCACTTATTTTGTTTCTTAAGTAAGTGTCATAACTGCAAGCAGTCAGGCTGTATTCCTTCTTGTGATTTGGCAGCATGAAGTAGATATTTGGGGTTGGCATGTTCTTGACTTACCTGCTATAGGGGGAAGTACATGAGAGGGAAAGAGAGCAACTCCCTGAAAAACAATTTGATATTTTGTGAACAGTCTAGTGTTAAAGAATAAGAGGTATGATAATTCTATTGCAGTGGTGGTAATTTAAGCATATAAATTTCCCCTCAGTCCTGAAAACCTCTTCATCAGATAGAGAACTCTGATGCTTAGAGTATATATTGCATCTCTGCTTCAGGGATTGCTTTCTCCTAGGTACAAAAGTTGAAGCCTGGTGGATCACTGTTACTTTGTAGATGTGTATACACTCCAGTATTCAGTTCTTGGCTACACGTGGAGACAGATAAAGTATGTAGAAGCCAGTCAAACATGCTTTGCTGACCTCTGACTGGAGCTGGGGTTTTTCAATATGTACAGTTTGTAATAAAAGTAGGCTGTGACCTTTTGAAATATGCAAATATAATTTGCTGTTGTTACTATTTAGAAAGTAAAGCTGTAACTCTGTATTCCACATTTCTAGCTTTTCTGACAGAGTTAAGCTGGAGACTCTGTATCTTCCTAATGAACCATGTAATTCTCAAGAAAAGCATTTAAATTAGTACGTAAGCAGCCATTACAAAAAGTTGACTTTGATGCAAATCTTATGCATTGTAGTCTCTGATCTCTTCTTTGAAGCAAACATTATTTCTTCTTAAAAATATTTTGTGAAATTATTTTTAATTGCTTATCCTACCTGTGCTACTTTATTATTGTAACAAACTGGGTAAACTCTCCATTGGAGAGGTTTCATTGTAATGCTGATACCTTTGTTCTCCCTCTGTTGCTTGCTCTGTGCAGCTATATGCACATAGAGTATTCTGCTTCACATAGATATTCTGATGGAATTCTCTCTCACTGTTGAGCTGCTAGTCTCAATATTGTGTGTGGCTTTTATTTTTATTTTACAAATACCCATCTGGCAACTGAAGACAAGTATTTTGTTGATGGATTAGAAAGGTTCAAGGTTCTTGAAGTTTGCACGTCCTGTGAAAAAGACAGGTCAATTTTTTCTCTCTGGGCATCTGTCTCTCATAAGCTCATAAATTGCTCTTGAAGCTAGATAGAAAAAATACTGAAGGCAACATCATATTTAAGAGTTTAAATGTGCTGATTGGAGTATCTCAGAGTCTAACCTCAGGCAAAAGGTCTTGTGTTCAGTCTTTTTGACTGATGTAGAGTGGTCCACTGTTAATAATTTAGTGTTGAGACCTACTAAATGAAAAATAGAGGACTCATAACATCAGTATCACTGTTGATTTTTCCTAGAAAATATGAAATCATTGTATTTTGATGTATGTTTCCATTCTTTACGCACTTAACTGTTCTCTAATGTAACCACTGCATCTGATTTTTTTCTTAATGAACAATGTTTTTATATCTAAAGAACACAGAGTTTGCCCTGCAGGACCTTATGTTCATTTTTAGTCTACTCTATTTGTGTAGTAAATAAAAAATGAGTAACATTGCCATTAGCCATTTTATATGCATTACTCCTGACCATGCTTGTGAGTAATGTGCTAAAGAATGTGCACGTTCTCAGTTTGTAGCAAAAGGGGCCTGTAATAATTTCTTATTTTAAATTAACCTAAAATGCATGGAAACAGAAGGAACCTTTGTTTAAGCAAGGATTTTGATGGGTGTGTAAATCAACATGCTCTAGGTTCAGGTCCAGTCTTTGTCAGATGCAAGCATGTTGTAGTTCACTCTCCCATTTTGGTAGGTATAAGAGATGAAATAGAGGATGGATCATCTCTAGATTGTCTCCTGGAGTTCTAAAACTTGTTTGCTTTAATAAAGGATCAATATTTTACATTTTAGAACTTCAGAGTTCAATATTGGCAAAGATGTGAGAGGCAAACATTTCTTGTGTAACTTGAAGGATTGTTCAGTGAGGAGAATTGTTTTCTTAGCAAAACATGGCATCAAATGTGCACACACAAAAGTTTTGAAAACTTTTATTCTTTGGAAATAGATGTATTTTCTGAAATAGTGTATAGTTCTATTTTTTTACAGATAAACACATTCTTCTGAAGGTAAATAGTTATGTATGTAGTCGATAGCTTGCTGAAGAGTTTGATTTTAGGAGAATGTGAGTAGCAGAGAGCTGAACAGCTGCTATAGGATGTGTAGCTCATTCAAAGTTCTAAGAGCACAGTTACAGTAGTGAGGAAACAATATTTCTTTTATTGATTGCTATGGCACTTTTTAAATCTTCTCTGGGTTGACTTTCTGAGTTGTTTTTCCTCCTTTTGTTTCCCAAGAAGTACAAATACACCCTTGATGGGACCATGATATTTTATAAACTATTTGAGTAAGATACACTATTTAGAAACTGATATAATTATTCAACTTTTCACCTTAATATCCAGCCAATATGGAATATATAACTAGGAGAACACTGAAGGTCAGATTTTAAGTGCTTTTGTTCTAGATCTATGAAAAAAATAAGAAAATTATACTAAGGATCAAAACAGGTATTAAACTCTTAAACATGTACTGTATCCTTGGAAATAGAATGAACTTTGGTAGCAGCTATTGTCTTGCTTACATATCATGTTCACTAAAATAAAAATTTATAAAAGCAAGCATTTAAAACTCCTGTTAAGCTCCCTCAGATCGTGTTAACTTAGTTTTCCTGTACTAGTCTGAAATTGATGCTCAAACAGAGGAGAAGGAATAATTGGGCAACCACTGTGGCTTTGGAAAACACTAGGTTTGTCCCTGTTGAAGGTGGGGTGTTTTCCCTTCTAATTGCCTCAGAAATGTTACTGTCGGTCCCTGTTTTAGTCTGATCATCTGAGCTCTGTTTGGTTTTTTTGTTGCTGTCCACTCCTGTTGGTTTTTTTTTTCCATCTGCAGCTTATATGCTTTCTACCTCTCATTAAAATATACTAATACATTTGAATCATTCTAAATGAGATACCTGTTAATCAGTAAACACCATTTTCCACATGTTAGTGTACCAGCTTTTTTCTTTAAAAAGAAAGATTGTGTTTGTGGTTTGGTAGGGGAAATAGAGGAGAAGAAGATTCTATTGCCTTACAATTGAAGATAATTAGGTTGTTTTAGTTAAGTTAGGTTATCACATTAGCTATTAAAAAGTGCATCAGTAAAGTGCACATTGCACTTTCCTTGTCTCTTCATTTTCTTAGGTGATAACAGGGAAAAAATGTGTGGAACGGGACTCTAATTTTATTTTGAACTTAATACTCTGAAATTGAGCATGGTTACCAGGAGTTCCAGTATGGGAAGTAGGGAGGTAATGAGACAAATTTCTTGTCTTAAATTTGGAGATGGTTTTTGTGTGCATAAATGTGAACTTCCTTAAGATACTCAAGAATGTTCCAGCTTTGCTATTGTGGTTTATCAAGCATACTGTAAAGTCACAGAAATTGGCCCTGTTTTTTTGCAAACTGAGATGCCTCAGACATGTTTGTGCTGCTTGTGTGACATGTGGAGCAGTCTGAGGTCTAGTCTTAAACATCTAGGCTGAAGAGGGCAAAGAGGACACCAGGTTCCAGTCTTGGCTTCCTATGGAGTCTTCTGGGAGAAGTGTTCACAATGTCTACATAAGGAGCTCTCATCATAAGCAGACTGAATACTTTGTATTGAATAAAGTAACTGGTGTCACAAATCTGTTGGAACAAAGAAGTCAAATGTCTAAGAAATCATGGAGTATCAAGATAATGGTTTTTATCCCAATGATGTTTTCTGACTGTTATTTCCATGTGTTGCTCTTTGTACTATGCTTACAAACTGAAAAGAAAATAACTTTGTCTATAATGTACAAAAATTTGTAAGGTGGGTAGGCCTTACAAGTCCCATTCTCTCAAACTGAGGCATAGAAGTGAATTCCCGTCAAGGATACAACAAACTCTGTATCTCCGTTCCCATTTTTAACTTCTTTTTTCATTCCAGTCAGCGAAGAGAAAAGAATATTGGTTGTGGGAAAAGGCCTCATCTGGCTATACCTTAAAGATAGATCCTAAAATCTGTTATTATTTTAGCTGCTTCTTTTGTCTTTCTTTTCTGTCTCACTCTTTCCCCAAAAGATTGGACCAACATTTGTGAATGTTAGGGGAGGTGACTCTATCCCTTTTTAAAGCAAGGCACTTGGAAAAGCAGGGATATATCTATTACTTGACGTTCAGGCTGAGTATATACCTCCTTGGTTTCATGGAAGTGCTTTTTTCATGGAGCCTTAAAGGAACTTTGTGAAGGCTAATTTTACTTTAGTGATAGACCCTTTACTTTGCTACCAGCTCTCATTACCATACTCTGTGTTTTTTATTTTAATATATTTTTAATGGTTTGACTCTCTCTCTCAAAAAAAAATCTGATGGTTGAGTGAGCACAGCCAAACTGGTGAAACCTTCTTATACCCACCCTCAGTAGCTGTAAGGTTTATTAGCCAAAGTGATGAATAAGAAAATGTGGATGTTAAGTACATTATTTACCCCCTCCTTGCCCTATACATGCATCTCTAAAATAGAGGCTAAAATACTAAACCACACCAAATGCTGATCCTTAAGGCATGTTGGTAAATCACTTACTATTGCCAAATACACTACAGAAATGCCTTGTTAATGTTACCTAAATTATGTCACTGGTCAAAAAATAGAATGAAATATGTTCTTGCTTGTGCTGCAGAATTTATGGTTCAGCATATTGATTTCCAGCTTGATGATCTTACAACATGCTAAAGTTGGTAGGGATCTGTGATAGCATTGGTGCAGTATTAATCAAAGGCAAAAACATTTCTGGTCCAAGAATTCCAAAGCATGTTATGTACTTTGCTATATAGAATTAAATTTCTCTTCCCGTGCCCAAGTAAATTGCAAATTAACACTAATAAATCACATTGCAGCAGTTGGTAAGAAGTGAAAGTATATTAATAATTAAATAGTTCTTTTCAGCCACCCCTCCCTCCTTCCTCTTTTATGTGGTGATTTTCTAGACTCAAAATCAGCATGTCTCATGCAGGCTATCTATAATATATAGTTGTTTCAAATCAACTTTACTTACTGAGCTTTTTCTAGTAATGGAGCTCTGTCAGCAAAAAGCATATGCACCAGCAAATGATGAACGATGGACTTGTGTCAAATGGAAGCTTGAAAGGTGCTTCTGTAGTTAAATGGATTAGTCTGCACCAGAAGTTCAAAACTCCTCAAGTGTAATTGTTTCAGAGAAAAGGTATCCCTGGATTGATAGGGGCAGCTAAGCAAGGAGAGCTGGAGGAAGAGCTATTTTGTCAGATCTAAGTGAGGGTTTACTAATCCACAAGAAGTAGGCTTTGCTGTTACGAGATTGCTGGCTTGATGCTTCTGTGAGTTTTCTTCTTTTTTCTAAATGTGAAATTTGTAAAGATTTTAATTTATGTCAGAGAAAGATATTTTGGGATTTTTTTCTTACAAAATTAGTAAGCTTAATTCATTTATGTGGCCATGTGCAACAAAGATTTCAAAATAATCTGTAACATTTTTTGTACACTTTCTTAAAGTGTTGGTTCTTGTTTCAGTAGTAGTGCTAGCTATAAAACCGACTTAGTCTACTGTAGTTATTTTGAAGTTACACACTGAATAAGGTAATTAGGGACTGCTATATAAATGCAAAAAACCCCGCATGTAAATTTTAATTTTATATAAATAGTGTTCTATTATTGTTGCTCATTAAATATTTCATGATTTATGTTGTTATATTTCAAATCTCACTCAGAAGAAAATATTTGCAGGGAAAGAAATTTACATTGGGAATTAAACTTTTGAAATATTTTTCCTGTCTTTTTTTTTTGTCTGTCATTTCAGCTTTACTTAAAATGGGTGCGCCATACGAGCGTTCAACAAAAGAATAGCTATAAGCAGGGAGGCTTTCACTGCTCCTCAGTCTTTCCATTTTGCCAGTTTTTCCTTCTCTTCTGCTTCTTTGCAATTGTTAGCCTTCATGTGAACTGAAAGGTACTTCAAAACACTGGAAGAAAATAGTCTGAAAGCTTCATACGCATTTCTTCATAGTAAAGAGAAGTGAAGAAGTTGAAGACTTTTTCCACTGACAGGTGTTTGTGTGTCACAGCAATGAATGCTTTTGATGGCAAACCCACTTGCTTTTCTTCATTGTAGTCTTATTTCTAAATATTAAAAAAAAGACAAATTCTGACAACAAAAATTCTCCAAACTGTATAATAGAAAGCTTGCTTTATTTATTTATATTTTATAAAAGAAGATATTTAAATTATTTCAATGGCTATTCACTTTATTTTTGTGTGGGTGAAAAAAACCAAGCAGTTGAGCAGTGCCTGGAATGGTGAAGGCACTTTTTACCTGTATCCTCATTATGATTTAAAAATATTGTCATCTGAAGATTAGTTGGTACAAAGTTTCATTGTCTTACAGATTGCACACTGTCCTTTAAAATAATATAAAAGAGTCCCATCTTCCAGAACCTAAAACGATGCTAAATAACCGCTTCTTTTTAAAAGTCATTTTCACATTTTTCAGTCCTCTGCTGTTAGTGTATTAGCATGGCACATGGCTGTCATTTACTTAATTTATTATCTGGCTAAAGATGGTAATTGAAGATTGTTTTGCAGGTGCTAAATGTTCTGATCTTTGGTTGTTTTCATATATTAAGCCGTGCAATGCAATTGCATCACATGGAATTGCATGTGCATCACCAACACAGTAAAATCGACCATTTGGAAAAGATTAAAAATAAGAGTTGACAAAAAATGACTAAGCCTGTTCTGTCAAACACGAGAAAAACTCTTTTTGTTTAATATGAAAAAAAGTTAAATAAATAAATAATACCCCATTTGTTGTAACTAAGTTCATTTTTTTCTTTCCATTAATGGTGGAAGCAATTTGAATGATGGCTAAAAATGATAGAAAATTGAAGTCTGAACTTATATAGACAAATACTTGGCAGAACTGCTATTCATCCTTGCAGGAAATAAAAATAGATGCCATGTAAATTGTGCTGTGGACTGAAACTGACCAAGTAGCATAAAGAAGTCCCTTTCTGAGGGATATTTTTGATCAAATCACAATGGGCAGAAAAAGCAGGTGTATAACTATAGGCAATCGGGTTACTTGGAGTGGGAAGCGAGCAGAAAGCATGTTTAATCCAAACTAGTTCTCTTTTACCTCAAAGTAATTTCAATATGCGTGATCCAGTTTTCACTATCTGGCTTTGTAAATAACTGTGAAGAATAGTTTCACATTATGGGTAAATCAAGTATTATATCAGAATTTTTTGATCTCTTCACTTTTCTATATGACATGTCTAGAGGGCTGTTTTACAATATGCTTCCTTCCAAGCCTGGTAAAAATTTTCTGAAGGTGAGGATTTTGTTATTATCTTTTTATTTGTGTTAATTTGTAGGCACGTCATTTGTGGTAGTTGGGGTGGGGCTGGGCTGAGCCTCATTCCCAATGGGCTACAGCTGTGAGAAGCAGGTGAATCATATTGAAGCTAATGAGCTGTGGAGTGCCCAGGGGCACTGACCAGTCACCAAAGGGAACAGAGGACACACAGGTGCAATGCATCAACAGGAGGGGTGCAAAAGGTTGGGCTAAAGAATAGGGGCAGTTGCTTGAAGCCTTCTGAAGTGGTGTGGTGTTACTCTGTATGGGTTGAAACCTTCTGATATTGTGTGGTGATACTCTGTGTATCATGGCTGTCTGAACTGTGACATTGCTTAATGTGAAAAAATTCACTAATAGGACTTTTAAAATGGATTGCCGAGTAATGTGTCTGCCTTATTACCACTGACTCCTGAAACAAAAAGGTTTCAGAAAGTCTCAACAAAAAACACTGCACCCATTACGTCCTGCAGGTGCAGGCAAGTGAGGAGCTTGCTGCTGGGTTCTTTGAGTCCCACACTGGGAAAGGGAGCAGGTGTTTCCCGGCATGGTCCTGAGGACAGAACTGCACTGGCAGGCACATCTCTCCCCGTGCTGGGCTCAGCCAGCCTGCAAGCCTGTCACAGGGGCCCTGGAACAGCCTAGAGGCCAAGGTGTGTGCTCAAACACCGTGTGTGTGTTGCCGCTGGGGAGTATTAGGGGAAGGTCAGATTCATTTGACTCTAGAGAATGTGCAATCCCCGAGGATTTTGAAGAAGACAAGTTAGATGACAGGGCACCTGCTCAGTGGATGTGGTGGCTGGTGAGAATGCACAGAGTGGTTCCACAGAACCTCTTGTCATAACAAAGGTAAGTCTTGCGTCATGACTGTAGCTGCTGTATTGTTGCTGGCCTTTATACTTTTCCTTTTTCTTCACTCCAAAAGCTTGAACCAAATCTTTTGTAGCAATAACACAACCACAGGAAGGTACAAACAGGACTGTTCTCTCTGTTACAATAGAAGTATAAATTTTATAATAGCAATAGAAGTATAAATTTTAAAAAGAAAGTATATGATATTGAGGTGATGTGTAAACGTAAATTTTGACCAGGCTTCAGCATTGGTGCAGTTGCTGTATATTTTTAACTACCACCTGTACAGCAGTGTTACGTGCAGGACCAGGCTGCTTGGAAGCTAGGGTAACCCAGTGAAAGGAGTTGGAGTGGAAAATAGGAAGATCTGAGTGGCCAAAGTGCTGTGTAAATGCTGAGAGATGCTGAAAACCCTTGCCAGTAGAGATGGGAGATGTTAACCTGCTCTGTCCTCCTTGGGGCTCTCTTTAAAAATAATAAAAAAAAAGGTGAAAAAGTGGGACCTGAAGTCGTGAAGTCACACTGCCTTTGTCTCGTGAGATCTTTACTTTGCGCTATTTCCAGTCTTTTCACAAGTGGACAGTTTTCTGCCCGCCGCCACAGCTTCCTCTCAGTGTTAAAGCTTTAAACCAGGGGCATGCCTGAGTAGAGCCAGTCACAGATGCTCTGCCAGCATGTGACTGGTGTGCTTGAGTTTATCATTCCTGCTAACTGACCCTTTCACTAAAAGTTTAATAGGGGATAAATTCACATGTGAATTCATAATCCCCTCAGTTGTGCCAGAAGGATTCCTTAACAAGCAAGCAACAAAGAAAATCTTATACAGCTGGGTTTTTTTATTCCTCCTCCTCTTCTTTCTCTTTCCAAATTTATTGGGTAGACTACTTCAAGGATGTGTCTTTAACTGTCATCCCAATATTTATTTGTGCATAACCTAAACAAACAAAGGCAATATATTCAATGTGGCTTTCAGAGCAGCTCTATGCATGGAATTGAAAACATTTTTGAGCTTTTAAGTACAATAGCTGGAAATACTATATTCTTCCAAATATTTATTATTTAGTATTTATTCTTACTCACTGTAATGTAAAAATTGTGCTTTTCTGGCATGTATCTCTTGGAGCTTAAATGAAGTGTTTATTGTGCCACATTAGTTCAAGGGGCTTTTTTGTTATTTCAGAATTCTGTATATTGCTTGCTACTCTTACATAAAGAAGCCTGTAAGAGCAGATATTGTGAATATTTTTAGTGTAAGCCACTTTTAATCAACTTGGTTACTGTTATTTTGATTTTGAGAAAAGAAATTGTTTCTCCTAATGTTTTGTTAAAGTGCTTTTAAAGTGATGATATCATCACTACTACATTTAAAAGCCTCAAGGTTGCAACGTTTATTGAGCAGTGCTTATGGAAAGAATATAAAGACTTTCTACTTTTATAAAATGGACACTGCTTTTTGTGGCATGTATGAAATAATGTTAAGCTTTTTAAATTTGATACCATGTTTCTGGCATGGAAAACAAGGAAATATGCATCATCTCTTTACAGTACTTGGTTTTTTTAACCAAAATCTACTTGTGTGTGCTAGCTTGAATGAAATGCCTTTCAAAGCACTTATTCCAGAGGCCCGGCTTTGCTTAATTTCATTGTGTATGCAACCAAGTTTGCATAGAGATGGCTCTTCTGGTTAAACTGTTCCTCCCCTATCAGTAGGCAACTACTTTTAGGGAATATTTTTTTTTCTGTGAGAGCTGTCACATTCTAGAGGTCTCTGTAACTTTAGAACTTGGCATTTCCTCAGTGGAACCAGTAAAAGGTGGCTTTGTTTTGTTAAACTTTAACAGAAGAAGGATGCAGGTGTCCTTGGCAGGAAGAAATCCAGTGTGAGTATACATTCCTAAGGGAAGGGGAGGAATGTGTATGTGGGGTGTGTGTGGGTGTGATACAGGCTGTGGGATCAACAAAGTCAGCTGCGTGGAGTCTGAGAAGTGAGGTGTTGCTCAGAGGGTCTGGTTCTGACTAGTTGCAGGTTTTCTTTTCTGTTAGATTTTTTTCTTTTTTGAAACTAATTTGGGAAATTGTGCCCTGAAATATTTTAGCTTCTGAAATAGAATGGATGTGTTGTTTTTCAAAAATTCAGCAAAAAATTTCTATCCCTTTACTCTCTGCTTGTTCTTCCCCGCTCACCTCAAGTGAAGCTGTTTTAAAGACTGAGGATAAGTAAAATAGTTTTCCTCTTTGTAATTTGGAATTACAACATCCTTAATTTGGTAGGAGCTTTTTTGTATCTGGTCCTGATTGTTCTGAGGTCTGAAAACAAATTCATCAAATTTGGGCAGCTGATAATGGAATGTTTTGGCACCTGCCATTAGTGTCTTTGAACTCCTGTACGGTTAACAGGATATGATATCCAACCTCAGAAAGCTTTAGGTTCAGACAGGTCATAGTAACATTCAGATACTGGCTGAAGATGGTAAAAAGAAGACTGAGTTGGAAATGTTTTTTTTTTTTTTTTTACGTTTATGTATTATTTAGTAATTATTTTGTGTAGCTCTGTGACTAAGTGTTCATGATCATTTAGTATTTGGGAGCAAGAAAGGGGTTCCTCTCAGTAAAGCAAATAGAGGCAATCCTGAGACACTTTTGACTTCAATTCCAAGCTGCTCCATTATCTTAATTTTTTAGGAAAAATTAACACCAGGTAAGAGAGCTGCATGTCCTAAAATACTGCATTTTAGTTGATTGAAGAGCACTTGCTTCAGAAAAGCAGCTTTGACAAGCTTGGAATGTGTATCTCTTTGCAGATCAGAATTAGACAGCAAATGCACCTGCAGTGTCCTGGCAGCCACTGAAAAAATGCGTAAGGGCTTTGTTGCTGAGACTTGGTTTTGATCCTATACACTCATTAATTTCAAAATACTTAGGTGCTTTTATGGTTGGTATAGAGGTGTTAAATACTGCCAAAACAGCAAGATTTTTCTTTACATAGTATGGTGAATAGAAAGACATTTAGGGATACCTTGTTGTAAAGGTATGATTTTCACTCTGAGGTTTTAATTATATTTGGGGTTTTAATATAAAGTCATAACAGCAGTTTGGGTGGTCTTTTTTGAAAGTGATTGTTACAACAGTAGTTTATGCAGTTTTCTTAAATGATGAGAATTTCCAATTCTGGGTGTGGCTTCAGTACAAACTTCATAGCACTATCTTAAACTGCTTGGAGGAGATGTGATTAAAATCTTCCCCCAGAAAGTAATACCACTCAATTTTCCATAGTATCTCTGAAGTTCACAGTGGTTTCCATTGATGAGTAGGAGAATTATTAGTCCTACAAATACCATTGAATTATACACTTACAAGAGATTTATTTATTAATTCTTATTTCCTAAGGTAAGGAAGAATATTTTTCCAGGAGTAGGTGGGGGGGAAAAAATAAAAATCAGCTTTCTTTTCACACTCTGAAGTAGGATGTAATTACTTGCTTTTAGCTCACCTTCCCCAACATGGTTGGAGGACACAACACAGTATATCTCTTGGCTTCCCAAGCACACTGTACTCTGGAGGCTGGTCCTGTAACTGCACAGCAATAAACAGTTGGGTGAGAGTAATGGAGTATGTGAAAGGGTACCCCCTGGAACGGAAGGCTTGGGATTCTCCAGGCTAGGAGCTGTGGGATCTGGTTTGACTTGGGAAACACGGCTTGTAGGGTAAACTTTCACCATGTGATTTTCAGCAGGATATCTGATGCCTTCCTGTGTTCTGCTGGAACTGCTGCTGTTCATTTTCTCTTGGGTAGGTCAGACGTAACTGAGACTGCATCTATGTTAGTGGTTTTATTTGGCAGCAATGAAATTTGAAAGCACGTCCCCCAGAAGTCCCTGCTTGCTGATCACTGATGTGCTCCACAACTGGTTTAAGCACGTGCAGACTAGGCTCCTTTTGGAGAAAACAAGACTAAACTGAAAGCTGTATTCTGGGTTTGCACAAAGCAAGCATTAACCCCCAGAGAAGCCATAATGATGGGGATCTTTGAGTATCTTCAAACTGGGGTAATGGCCTTGATACTCTTAGCATGCTTTTTGGGGATGGGATTTAGTAGGAGATGAAAAAAGGACTAAGTATCTTGACAGATTATCAGACATGTAAAGACAATGACAGCTTTCTGTTTCTGACACCTAAGTTGTATCTAGGCCAGAATGGCTTTGTTACTGTGCTGGGCAGCACACTGCAGCTTGTTGTACAGGTATGCATGTATAAATATATGTATTCTCAGCCCTGGTGAGGCCACATCTGGAGTACTGGGCTCTTCAGTAGAAAGAAGACAAGGAGCTTCTGGAAGGGTTCTGATGGAGACCACAAAGTTGGGACTGGAGGGACTGGAGCATCTCTCTGAGGAGAGACTGCAGGAGCTGGGCCTCTCTGGAAAAGAGAAGACTGAGAGAGAACCTCACCAATCCATGCAAGCATCTCAAAGGTGGGTGTTGGGGGCATGCTGCAAGACTCTTTTCAGTGGTGCCCAGAATCAGGACAAGGAGCAGTGGCTGTAAACTAAAACACAAGAAGTTCCACCTCAGCGTTGGGAAGAGCTTTACACTGAGGACAGCAGAGCAGTGGAACAGGCTGCCCAGGGAGGCAGTAGTGCCTGCTATGCCTCAAAATCTTGAGACATTTTTTAGCTAGCAGTCACTTCATCTGTACCCAATTCGTGCACCTCTGCAAAGCAACAAGCCAATTAAAAATTCTAAACCAGCTAGAAAAGAAACCAAATTAATTTAACTTCATCTTCTCAAGCTTTCTCCTTCAGTGATGAAATTGATTACAGTTTTTACAAAACTACAGGAGCATTCTTTCAAAATGTAAATATCTTTGTCATTGCCATCTGTGTTTTAGGGTGTGTTAAAACTCTTCTTTTGCACCATGTCACAGGCTTTTTATGGGGCCTCTGTTTCTCTGGGTGTATGGCACATGGCCAAAGGCTAACTATATTGCTAGTAAAATAGTGTTTTACAGAACTTCTGTGGAAATCACACTTCCCCTCTTTTATTCCAACTAGATTTTCTTTATTTGGCCTCCTTTTTCTTTTTAGGCCTTCAGTGGATGTGGTTCTTACAAGCTATCCAACAAAACACTGACAATACAATCTCATTCTGATGAATGAGCATTAGCACTCATGGTATACTTTTCATTTATCAAGCCACAGCTTTCTGAGGAATTTTGTTTCATGTTATTAATACTAAATTTAATTTGCTATATAATGATTTTTATTATAAATTAAGTAGCTAATATATTAATTTTTGCCCTTTTATCCTTACTTCTGTATATCCCTTTTGCAATAGCAGTATATTAGATGTAGTTTTGTAATTTAAAGGATCATCTTTGCCATCTTGTCAATACTGGTCATTGCCCAAACCATGCTACAGTATTCTTCAGAAATATAATTTGTTTTGATATTTAAACTAAGATTATAATTTTTTGAACTATTCTGGTCCCAGGTCTGAAATTTAATTTGCAAGGGGAATGAAAGGATAATTAAGAGATTGTGGTACATTTTTAAACCATGCAAATTTTGATGTATATTTTATGACATAGCTACTGGTATGCTAGTCTTCCGGAAAAATGTAAGCAAATGGAAGTTATCAAGGTGGTTTTATTGGTTGAGCATGGAAACAGGGTGAAAGTCTTCTTACTACTCTTAGAGATGATGCTTGTTTATTTTGACTATTAGTAATATTACCAGCTATTTCTCTGAATTTCTATTCTTTTTTGAATATTTGCGTCTGTGATGGTGAAACTATTAGGAAGAGTTTATGCTGTGAAGACACATTCAGTGTGCTGTGGCAAATGTCTAACTTGTTTTTGTTCAGTGTTATATTACAACTTTTCTAGTACCATTGCGGTCATCTGTAATTGTTTGGGTATCTGGTGTGCATTATTTCTAGCCATTTTAATGAAATATTACAGTTATTAACTATGGCTACTGGTTTATAGTGGCTGTAATCCTTGAATGTTGTCTGTTATTGTAGTTTAGGACCACTTTGTTGGAGCATTAGCCCCGTTCTGGTTTGCATCAAGGTGGCTGTCTAATGGATCATTAACTGCTAGTGAGGCCCGGGTCCTTGGGGACTTGCTGGGTACAGCACTTGTGGTATGAGAAGTGAAGCTCATGGAGAAGAAATCTGAATTTAGTGCACCCTGACGCAGTGTGAAATGAAATTACTCTGTCCTCATAGTATCTTGGGGTTTGCTATAACACTTTGTTGCTACAAGTGCAGTGTGTTTTACATGCTGGGAGAGGGCAAGTGTTGATGAAGTGGACTCTTCTGAGGCAAATGCTGCTGTTCTCTCTGTGCAAGATGCTGATCTTCATACTGCTTTTTTGGTAGGCATTCATCATCTTCTGAAGGAAATTGTTCCTATTCTCCTCACTAACTTTGAAGACAACACAGTAACACTTAGAGGAGAGTTGCATGTGTTTTCTCCTGCCCCATTTTTCTACTGTTGATGCTTCTCCCCAGCCCTCCTTCAAATAAATGTGGCAAGCTAGCAATGTATGAAGAATGGCTGATGAAAGGGGACTTCATATCTGTGTGTGTTTTTTGGTAATTGCACTTTTCTGAGGCCTCCTTCTTCTATTCCTGGCCCTCCAATAGTACATTTAGCATCTAAACTTGCCTTTGTTGGAGATGGTTCCATGGTGAGGTCAGTCCCAAGCCTTGCTTCTCAGCCTCAGTGTGATAGTGAGAGGCAACAAAGGGATTTCTCTTAAGGTTTCTAATTAAAAATATCTCTTGGTCGATTAGGATTTCCTCTTGGGCTATTCAGAGGTTGGTGAGAGGTAATGCCAGATTCCTGAGAAGTGTTCATGTCTTAGAAGATAGCTAAATATTTGGTTGTCTTCCTCTTCAGTCTTGTTTATGGAATTGTGTGTGTTTTGTATGTTTCTGCCACAGAACAGTTCTAGATGCCTTTACCTGTATTTTAAAATTCAGCTCAGAGAGACTTCCACTGTGGCTCTGACCTTACTGAAATTCTTGTGTGAGCCAATACGTAGTAAATGTCACGGTTAAGGATAAGAGTGGTTTTTACTACAAATTGCTGCCATGGTTTATCAAGTATGAAGTCAGCACTTTTTCATAAGTTAGAATTTCATTTAGCTGTCTTAATTAAGAAAGAACAGCATGTACTGAAAAAAGAGTGCCTCAGTCCCTCAAAATATGAGTGTGGACTGTAAAATAGTCATTACAGAGTTGAATCTTAGTTGCAAGGGGATCTAAATATTAAAGCTTCAGTGCTCAAGCAGGAAAGATTTATCAGTATTTGGCAAATAGTAAATGTCCCAGCACCTTTCTCAGAAGTGGAAGCACTCCTTTAAGGAATGTGCATGATGAGAGATCAATCAGTATAGAAGGCTGGAGTTGCTATTAGATTAATCTGTTTAAAATTGAGATGGGTATGTGCGTGTTGGTTGTCACTGACATAAGAAAGCATTTAAACAGTATGTTTTCAGCAAATACTGTGACCCAATTATTTGACTGATTCTCTTGGTTGGACATGCCATTAGCTTATTTGTAATTTAAAACTGACATGGTTATTCTAAATAAAACAGGAGGGTAATGAAAATGCCAATATATTTTGGGGGAAAATGAAAACAAAAAGAGGAAGCAGGATCTAAAATAATCCTTAGAAATGTTAGGTTTTTTTGAGGTTGGGGATTGGAGAAAAGGGGAGTTGCATTTAATTATCTGTAACTGCCTGCTTGCGTGTTCTTGAGCACATGGAGGTAGGGTTCTGGACAAATGATGCACTTCTCAAATGCACCCTGTTGATACACAATTTTAATTGTGTCAGAATTTAGTTAGCAGACTAATGCACAGAGCTGTGCTTTAAAAGCTCAGGATTTGTATCTCTTTAGTTACCTGTTGCAACTGAATTCTGAATATATGTTGTCACTGTTAGATTTTCCTAATCCCTAAAATTACTTTTTTGTAATAATGTAATTTTTAAAGTGTGTGTTTGGTAATTACAAAACTAATAAAAAACCATGTTTCTCCTTGACTTCAAAGAGTTCATTTGACCCTTTTGACTCAAGCCCTTGGCTCTAAGAAGCACCAAATTAAGCTGTTGTTGTTTTGCTCCCCCCCTCCCTCCATTAGCAATCATTCTGTTGCACGCTGTACGTGATAAATCAAGGGCAGGAGCTTTAGAGTTGCCATAACATGACATTACCTATCAGCTCGTCAAGTCTGTGTTGACTCTGCGCCTTTTAGGCTGTATATTTCTTCAAAGTCTAGTGCCAGTTACTTAGTCAGCTCTAACTAATTTCAGAGTGGAAGGGAAACTTTACTGGAGTGCTGTTTGGGATCTGCTTTTTAATCCTGGTCTGTTTAATGTTTGCCTCCTGACATTCTAGGCCAGACATCATTTTAATGGTATGTGTGGTGATAAAGCCAATAAACTGTCAGGATGATTGATAATCTAAGCATTATAGCAATATGACTTTCCTGTTCTCCTCTGTGCTTTAGATGATGGTTTCCAAATTGAATTCTTACAGTGTGCTGTATGCTTGTTGGAGAGTCTCTGAACAAACAGTTGGAAGGAGCTAGCACTCACTAATGCAGGCTTTTAGATTTAAATTTCTGTTATTATTGGAAGGACTTTTAATTTGTGAAATGTTAAGTGGGAATTCTAACATTGTAATAGGCTTGGTCTCTAAATTTCTGAAATTCTGTTATTTTTATGGCCACCTGGGATGAGTCTTAAAATTTCATGTGGCAGATTTCTTTATCTATACTGTCTTTCAACTAGAGATAACAAAGAGCAGTGCAGCGTGTGCGGGGCTTCTGTGTTCCCTTAAGCAAATTCAGCAACCGTTTTTCATCATCTTAATGGAAAGTCATTGATCAGACTTGCTCACTTTTTATTTTGGGGAGCTTGGAGGCAATTGATTTGGATTATTTTTGCATGATGCCTAAAATTAATGGTTTTCATCTTGTACTTTTATGCTGGCCCCTGGACAGTGACAGGACCAGGACAAAAGAATGATAGATATTTGTGTTTTGGAGCTGCTGTGTGTGAGCTTTTTTTTTTTTTTTTTTTTTTTTTTAAAGTTTGCCAGTACAGCAGTTTCCTGTTTGTATCTATTTCTTCAAGCAGTAGTTAGCACTCCTGCACTGGCAGAAGAAATTTTACATAGGTAATCCTCATTACCATGCATCAGTTGATAAATTTTGCATGCTTTTGTGATCTCTTCTGGAGTGAGGTCAAAGCCAATTGATATTTTTACGTAAGCTGTATAAATTTTCTTTTGATCCCAATTCACTGTATGGCCATCACCGATATACCCCGGATTTTAGGGATTTGAATACAAATATTTCTTGAGTGATATTTAAACATTGGGCAGTAAGTGCTTTTTTCAGCCCATTTTTGCTATAAACATTTCCTCATTGAAATTATTTGTGTTATATAGGGGAATGTAAAGTGGTGCTGTATTAGCAAAACAAACCTTTATTCTATAGGTTTTTTCACTGCGTGGTCAGCATGCATGATTTGGGCTTTGGATTAACCTGTTTTTGTGGAGAACAGTCAAAGTGAAAAATCATGTGTGAATTGATGTGCCCACACCAGTGATGCCTTCACTGCTCCCCACATGTGCTGGAGGATGTCTCCCTCAGTTCTTGGCTGCTACGGATAGAGTCCTGTGACAGTGCCATTCCCATGGAACTGCTGGTGAGCTGTTTCTTGGGGCTTTATTATGTGGAAAGGCACTAGAAGATCCCAATAAAAGCTGTTGACCCATGTGGAAAGATAGTGGGTTAACCAGACGGGCGAGAGGCTTTTTGTGTCAATAGGAACTAGATTAGAGACGGTAGCTTGAGAACTTTAGTAATTCTACAGTTGATGCATATTTTAGAGCAGTCAGAGCTGAGAAAATAATCTGTCCCATTTATACCTCTGGGGTAGCTCTCCAAAATGAGGCTTTTGCTTTCAGCTTTGTCTTTGTTCTTTCACCTTCTCCCTTCCAACAGTCGACCCATCTTTTTTCCAGTGACAGTTTGCCAGTTTAAGTTGTGCTTCTTTTATGTTGCCAGGATGATCTAGTGTGTTGCTGTGTTCACAAAATTGCACGAAAGCACTCTGTTGAATAGCGGGGATAGACCAGGAATGACTTTGGGAGATATTCCAGAGAATGGATTGGTAAGGACTGGGGGTTTATTGCATCCTCTTGGGAGTTAGAGCAAGGAAACTTCCAGATTTAATCCAAATCTAGAAACAGACCTGATGTACAGTGAATCTTTTAAGTGGGCTTTGCCTAATCTTCAGGAAAAATTTGTCTGTGTTCTAGGGATCTTTCTAAGGTGTCTTGTTCTGCTTCTCTGCTTTTTGGAGTGCTTGCTTTTTATTCCAGGAAGAACTGGAAAAAAATAGTGTTTGCTGGTACTGAAGCCCTTCTTTTTGGAGGAATGGCCAGGCTTAAGCCAGAATAAATAGAAGGTTCTGTTAAGATTGAGGCAGGTGTAGAATAGGTGTTGACAACTGTGATGGCCAGATTAGATTGATTGTGTACTCCTTGGAATTATGTTTCTTAGAATTTTTGAGTCCAGTTCTAGTTGTGTCACTCTCCTGAAAAAAATGAAGCTAAATTGGGTGTTTTTTCTTTGCAACCTAAGGACTTCCCAATGCAACATTGAACTTGTTCTCATCCACAAGCATAAAAGGCTGACGCCTAATTTACTCCTGAAAAATTAGAGCTTGTGTTTTGCAAAAACAGCTGGGGAACAGTGAACTAAGTATAAACACTACTGCACTGTGCTATTACAATTCTATTTTGTCAGCTTTTTAAAGACCCTTACAGTCATTTTAATCAGTACTTGCTGAAAGCAAGAAAAAAGTTTCACAGTCAACTTCTTTACTCCTATTTGCATGATTACTGGCAGGTTTTTTTCCCTTTTTTTCTTCTGTTTTTTTTTTTTTTTTAATTTTTTTTTTTATAACAGTAATTACTAAAAACCCAGAAGTTTAATAATGGTTTGTCTGCTGAAGCAATTGAAAACTGTTTCAGAACACATTTGGTTGTGTTTGAACAGATTTCTCTTCTCCCTAGATGTTCCTAGGATAGATTGACCTTTTCTTTTTTTTCATTTTATTCCCTCTCAAGGGAAGAGTGGTGGAGGCCAACTGTACAGTGAAGTGATACAGGCAAACCATGAATTTGTAATATGAGCAAAGAATCTTAGACATGCAGGGAAAGGATGCATCCCTTTAATTCGTTCTCCCCACTTTCTCTGACCAGTAGCATCTGAGATGGTATGCACAGCTTCATGGTGTCGATAAAAATTTTGTCTTCTTTTAAACTGACTTTTACCTTTCCTGGCTTGTGATGGGTTGATAAGGAAAAAAAATTATCTGCAATAACATTGTTTGCTATTGTTCATTTGTTGTTTCTGTCATGTATTTTATAGTGATTGGGAGGCCTTACCTTTTTATTATTTAATAGCTTTAAAATCTGTGGTTCTTTGGCCTCTAGTTCTTATACGTCTGCTATAATCAAATGATTACTAGGTCAACCTAAAGGGATGCATTTGTACTGTGCCTGATTTTGTTATATGATTTGAAAAAAGCAAGGTACCTTGAGATCTTCACCTGAGGTTTTTGTGGAACTGGACATTATTTTATGTGAAAGGGAAAAAAATGCAACATTTTTCTTTCTTCCTAGCCATACATCATATTCTTACTTTTCTTGACTGTCTATAAAACAATGTAGGCAGCCACTTTGTAACTGTTCTAGAAGTAGCACATTAAGTGTTCAGCTGTGTGGGTAATGATGATTGTGCAGAATTGAGCACTGCTTGCGTATTCATTGCTAATAGCTCCCCATTGTTGGGTCGATTTGTGCTGGGATTTTTTTTCCCTTCAGAAGAAAGATGGTTTTGTGTAGATATTATTTCATGCATTTCACCCCAGGAAAGACATTAGTAATTTATAAATAAAATACATATAAATAGGAGAAATCAAATGGTAGATTTTTTACAACAAAGACACTGCTAATTTCAGTACTGTGAGGTGAAGTTGAAATGGTTCTACTTAGTGACTTATCAGTTGTTTAATTTTAGGACTTGGAAAAGTTAATTAATTCATGTAACTTGTGAGGAGGAGGAGTCCTGGCTTGGGTCTCTCATCTGTTAGAAAAGGGAGCAATAAATATGTTGTTCTTTGAGCTTTGGATTGTATCTCCAAGTGATAGTACTCAGCCAGCAAATTTAGCATGTACTTTGTGGTGGGGAGCTCAGCTGTGGCTCCATATAGCTGTGTGGAAATGAGAGCTTGCAGAAAATGGGTTGTGGTCTTCTTAAAATTTATTTTATATATTTATTAATAGGCGGGATTTTGCAAGAATTTTCTTTTTTTTTTCCCCTCTCTGGGGTGAGGATGAAACTGGTTGAGCTCACTAAGGTCTTACTGTCGTCTATCCCAAACAGTAGATATGAAAATTAGAAATTTCTACAAGACCTTTCTGTATCTGATTGTCCATGAGATTTTAATGCTCTAATTTACTCTGTTATATTCTGATGGTTTAAAGTTATAGAAATGCCTACTTAAATGTAGGCATTTTTTTCTTAGATTCTTTTTTCTTCTTTAGGTATTGTTTTAGGCATTGTCCTATTTTCTTTAGGATTTCTTTGGGTTTTTTTTGTGGACTTTGTTGTCTACAGTACAGAGAAGCTGACTACATTCTATTTCTGCAATATTTTCTGAAAAGTTACTTGTTTTCAGAGTGTTTTCATATTTAAATGGCAAAGGATCTCCACCCACAAATAGGGGTGGAGTGGGATGGCAAATCTGTAATCATATCCCCAGCTTCAAGTCACCTTAGGGATTAGCTGAACAAAAGCTCTAGCAAGAAGAGGAACAAAGATGTTTAGTTGACATTATCCTTTAAATGAAACGTACAAACTAATGACCATTGATCAGAATAGTTTTCTACAAGTAGTTGTAGAAAGAGTACACAAAATGTGGTAAATCCTTGATCAAATCTGTTCATTGAGAAGGAAATATTGTGCAGTAGTTGTTTGATGGGGTCCAGTTGTGGGTTCGGGGGGACCCAGGTCCTGCTCTGTGCCCTGCAGTGCTGATCTGGAGCCCAGTGGTGTTGGGGTTTGTGTGATCTGTCCATGGTAACTCTGCTGTACTTTGCCATGGCCTGTTCCAGTCTCATTTCTTCCAGGCCTAAAGACATGGTTTGGTTTCACAGTGGCAGTGAAGTTTGAGAACAAGTGCAGTTTCCTTTGAGAAGTTGATAAAGCAGAAGAACGTTGCTAGTCTAGAGGAAACCCTGAAGGAAAAAACTTGGAAAGCTCTCTAGTCTCCTTTTCAAGTCAACTAATTCATTTCTGGCTGTGGCCAGTAACATGGCTGTGAGCTTGGTACTTGGAAAATGAATGACTGCTTTGTGGCTGTATATTTATGCTGCAGTTTTCCTCCATGCTCCTTAACAAGAACTATTTGAGTATTGATCTGCTAGTGCCTAATAGCTTAGAAACACTGTGAATGTGATATGAGTATTAGAAAACTATGACTCTAAACTCAAAAGCATTGAATACATATATATTCTTCTCCTTGTGATTTACTTCTGATTGAAATTTATGGTACTAGTCATGTGAGTAAAATTATAGGATGGTGAGTCTAAGTGCTTTTTTTATGTCTGAAAAAGCATGTGGGATACAGGAACATGATTAAGTGAACTATAATAAATTGCTTAGTTTGCGAAATTGGTCACCAATTATTAAGTAAGACTATTTAGACTGTTTAAACATAGAAAGAAAACTGGATGGGGTTCAAAGTACACAAAAATGCTTTGTTTTGTTTAGCTGATCAATGGAAAAGAATAACTGTGTGGTTTTGCTTTACATTAAAAAAAAAAAAATCAACCCTTACCATAAATTGTTAGGCATGGGGATTTTTGTGTGTCAGTCAAAATAATTTTTCAACAGAGCATGAAAATGGAAGACTGAGAATCTGAATGGTTCTGCTTTAGAATCACACTGAAAGTTTTTTATTTTATGTAAATAGAGATTGATGGAACATTTTACACAGAGTGCAGGTTTTTGACAAAAAGTATTGATGGTTGCTTTCAGTAAGTGTTACTGGAGATGACAGAACATTGCATTTTAAGATGAATTACAGTAGAAACTCCCTCTTTGGGAATGTCATACATTTTATTTCATCTGTTGTTTTGAGAAAGAATGACTAAAGTCATAAATACCACAGACTGATCTCTCTTTCCTTAACATCTTATAGATCTTGCATTAGTTTGCAGTGCTTAGTAGAAGTATATTAAAAATAATTAGGAAGCCGCATGGTTTTTGTTAAGATCTACTTACTGGACTTGGTGGGTTTTTAAGTGTCAACTTGTTTTGATGCTAATCCTAAAGGAATGGCCCTTTGATTTTTATACTGGCTTATATTTAAACCTTCAGAAAATCAAAATCCTTTGTGTGATGAATTTGGAGACAAATTAAATTCAGAGGTCTGGTTTAAATGATATGAGACTTTTTTTTTTCAAAGGCAAGTTGATCAACTTTACAGCACCCAATGCTAAACTTTCAATTAACACTTCCAAAAGCATTGCAATGTCTTTAAACAGAAGAGAGGTTTTCAAAATGTTTTGGCCTACTGCTGTGCATGGTTTTGCTGAAATCTCTTCTTGAAGTGATAGCAGAAAACCAGACACCTGGGATGGCTGAATTCCTAGAATTGAAAATGCAAGTGAGATTCACATAGTGCAATGAGATGATTTAGGTCAATGGGAACTGCAGGTGGTGCTTACTGGAAGATCAATTCTGTTATAAATGTACATTTGCATTTTGTATTTTAAATGTTTTTCAATTGTTCTGTGGTTAAATTAGTTTTAGCTTACACAAGTGATGTAGCCTCTGCATTGTTTGATTGTTGCTTTCAAATTCTGTGGAATTCACCCTCCCACCCCCCTGCAATTCCTTAAAAAGACAGAAGGGAGGTTTGAGAACATTTTGCACTTGTGAGTGCCAGTATTAAGGAAATTTCAAGGGAGGACATAATGTGAACTTGGACTCCTCTGCAGATTTCATAGCTGATAATGACAGCTTGAAAAGAAAGACTAGATGTCTTCCTGGAAGAGTGATAGGTTTAGCATAGATCAGCTGCTGGGTGTATTTTTCAAGTGTTTTAAAGAATGTTCTCTTTTCTGAACAATAAAAGAGTGATAGTGACATTTTAATGATGAATTTATGTGTAAAAAGGAATATAGCCAAAAGGGTATTGTCACCCTAAAGAAAAAAAAAGCTTGTGTAGAGAAGGCTTGTGCTTTAGAAAGGAGCATGGAGAAAGTGACAAATCAAGTATCAACAGTAAGACTGAACTCTGAGATTGCCTTGTTTCTATGTTAGCATTCCAATACCACTCCTTACTGAAAACCAGCTATTTCTTGCCCGCAACTGGTTTATCTTCTGAGAAGAGGGTTGGATTTTTCTTTATTTCTTCTATGCTCTTGAAAATTATTCCTTGGAGAAGAATGTTATTTTGGTTTATCATTCTTCCCACAATGAATATTTCTTATTGCTGCTTTAAAGGAAAAACATTACTATTTTTTTTCTTTAAATGTATTAATTTTCCCTGTTCTTACAGTATAATATTGCCCCAAATTAGTTTGAAACCTAGATAAATATGGATCTATTTCATATATTGATTCTTTTCTTTGGCCACTTAATGGCTTCTTTTAACAATATTATGTTCTCCTGGCTTGGGTCCATGCTCTTAAGCTGAACTGCGGAGCATGCCGTCAAACCGTGGCTATTCAGTTGTTTAACAGACTAAGCCCATCCTTTCTCCCAAATCCCCTGTGGCATTCCATATTGGAATGGTGAACACCAGTCAGGTAATAATTAGATAACAAGGCATAGGCATATTTTTAGCTATTGAGGAACTGGTTAAATATGTATAAGGTTTATTGTGGAATTTGTCTTTTCCAATGGACTGAAGCTTGTCACTCACTGTCTTGCAGTATTCAATAGCTTATCCTCTTGTTTAGTTTATAGATCCTCAATTGACTTCTTGATGGCCTCGTTTTCCCTGCATGCTGCTGACCTGAGATGGAATTTATGGAAACTTCTCCCTGACTGCTTTGCTCAATGTATGCACACAGTTTGTGGTAATTGGGGTGGGGCTGGGGGAGCCCCATCCCCAGTGGGCACAGCTGTGAGCAGCAGTGAGCAGCACTGACAGCAATGAGCCATGGAGTGCCCAGGGGCACTGACCAACCACCAAAGGGAACAGAGGGCACACAGGTGCAATGCATGAGCATGGGGGGTATAAAAGGCTGGGCTTGTCACCCTGATTTTCTAAGATTTTCTAAGCCTTCTGATGTTTACCTCCTTGTGGAGAACGTTACCACACACTGTCTGGAGATAACACATTGTTTTGCATTCCTTTATGGAGGAAGAGAGACTTGATAGACTGTTAGTTTGACCAGTGGCATTGGAGAGGTGGCACGGTCACCCTCCAATCCACTGTCACTTTTGGAAAACTATAAATCTTGGAGTCAGAAAATAAACTTCCTCTTTTGTTCTTCACCTTGGAGCAGCGGTGTGCGTCTGGTTCTTTCGTGTTCGATAGCGACATCAGGCTGAAGAACAAGAGGGGCAGATGTTTGCAGCCTTCTGGAGTGGAATGGTGTTACTCTGTATGGGCAGATGCCTGAAGCCTTCTTATGGGATATGGTGTTACTGTGTATGGGCTGGAGCTTTCTGATATTGTGTGGTGACACTCTGTGTGTTGTGACCATCTCAACTGTGACATGTGCTGTGCTAAATGTTGCGACAGCTCAAGGACTGTCATTGTTTCTGCTGCATTAGTGTCCAGCAGCTGGGCCTAAATAACTCTCTTTTCCACAGGTAGCACACTAGTTTCCCAGCTCCTCCACCAAACTGTTCCGTTCTCCAAAGTATCCTGGCAGATTGTAGCAAGCTGTTGTTTTGTAGCAGGCTGCTGCAAAGCAGGCAATGTTGTAACTGAATCATGCCTTTTAAAAAAATGTCAAGTTATTAATGTCAGGATAATCAACCTTAGCTGGAGGAAAGAAATAATAATCTTGTTGTACTGAGAATGGTCCTCTACTGGTGCCAGGCTTGAGGAAAATGTAAAACATTGTGGAAGAAAAAGGCATTTCCCTATTCTGTATATGTCCAAAGAAATCCAAATGTATTAGACTTAACTCCAGGACAAGATTTAAACAGACATTTCAAGGGGACCTTAACCCATGAAGTCATCCTATCCTGCAGCCAAAACCCCACCTTCTAACTCCTGAATAAATAGATTCTCATGACAGAATAATTCATCTCCAGTCATGAAAGCATCAGCTTTAAACGACAGCTTGTAGAGACCCTGTGCTTGTTAGGGCCAGATCAGCAACCCAGATGCCTTGAATGTAAACTCATGAAGGGAAGATTAATTTATCTGTCATCCTATGCTTTGACAGTTGTTGTAAATCTGATTTAGCTCTGAGCAGAAATAGGGGGACCTTTGAATTTATAAGGGTGATACTAAGAAAACCTAACCTAGGCTCTGTGAACCTTGAAGAAACAAAATGTGCTTAGACTCAATGAGGTCTTAAGTAATCTTTAGGCATAAAAAGCCAAAACAAAGTGGGCAAGGCTCACTTTCCACTGGTAGTGTGTGTGCAGTAGTGTGGTAGTCCACTGGAGCTCTCTGTGGTGAATAGAAGCAGAAGCAAGACTGTGTTTATTGTTCAGTGGTAGCAGACAACTCCATAAACCAAGTGTGTGTGCTTTTATTGAAAATGTGTTGGCACTGTTTTTAAAAGTTTTCCTTTTCTGGTGTTTTAAACATTACAGAATATGTTTTTTACCTTTTTGGAAATTGATAAGGCTGTCAGACAGATTTTATACATCTATGATAGTACATTTGTAAAATCTGAATGAACTCATGACTATCAAAATTTTCAATGGAGATGTGCTGTTGTCTTATAGTAGGAGCATTTGTCTGTAGAATCAAAACAGGTTATTAAAGCCAGGAGATGTTTTTTGCTTAGTGCTGCTCTGCTACTATCTTGTGCATTGTGGAAGCTGAACAATAGAGTGTCTTCTTCCTTATTCCACATGCTCCAAATTAAACATAGTAAGAACTGTGGAAATTTGAGTCTCACTTTCATATTAAAAAATGGAAAATAAATATGTAACACCTCTAAAAGCTGAGCTCCCTAGGGTACAACGGTGCTATTTTGGGGGGTTAGTATAGGGGGATCTGCAAGTACTGTGCAATCTGCTATGACTGTTCAGTGAGAAAAAGGCTTTAATCTTTAAGGAAGCGAGTTAGTGGATTTATGCTGAATTCAGACTCTATAAAACTTAAGAAAAGCTGCTTGTAGCATGTTACTTTACATATAGCTGAGGTCTCTAAATGTGAATGAGTACTCTGCAGAACTAGATTGCAGTGAAGGACATGATTTCTATCTGCCCGTAAGTTGGAAACTGTGCCTTTTCTTGGTGATGAGGAGGTGACCTGATGTGAACTGCTTCTCTGTTGGGGTAGAAGTGAGCCATGGTGAAAAAAAAAAATCACTCTTCTTCCTCAATAGGATAGAATACTAATGAGCTCTTTCCCACTTTACTTCTTACTGCATCCCCTGCTAATTTGGGATCTGACATCTGGTTTTGTAAAGCTGGTAAAGAGCCATGGCCATCACCCTGTTGCAAGCTTTCAGCAAAAGTTGGTCTGTTTTACCCTCTGTAAATTGCAGGGGTGTTGGCTCAGTCCAGAACTGCAATATGGGAGCTGGTTGCCTGTGTCAGTGGGGTCTTTTCCTTCTGGATGAGTTGCAGAACACACTTCAGTGGAGGGTCCACCAACCTACTGTTGCTTACTTTACAAGTAGTTCAAGAGGGATCTACTCTGACTTTTAATGAAATAAAATGGTGCTTAGGCCCTCACCATTGATTAAATTTCTCAATGAGTGTGTTAGCACAAAAAAGTATAAAAATAATTTATGTTCCTATGTTTTAAAGCTCCTGAAAAAAAAAGTAAGGTAAGATTGTCCTGCTGTCTTTTCTAGCAATGAGAATGACTGTTAAGGTGTAAATGATTCAAAAGCCCGACCTCCCTGTTTTTCAGGAGTGAAAGGAAGAGTAATTGTTGAAATGTTAAAGTTTAGGTAGATTTATGACAAATTAGTTACTGGCACTCTATGGATTTTAAATGGCTTAATGTTACATCTGAATTTGGTTTTTAGGATTTCTTTTAAGGAAGTTTTGATGTGGTGTTTTTTTCCCTCCAACGCTAATGAGGTAGAGTGGCTTAGTTAGACTTCTGTAATTTTTGTTTGTTTGCAAGTATGAAAGATGAGGGCAAGTGAAGATGGCATTATGTAATTGAAGTTAGAGAATGAGATCAAAATCATGAGGTAATTTATTCTTTTGAGTACTTCAGCTTGATTCACACCAGATCTGATTTTAATTCCAGATGTAGTCTGAGTAAGATTTGTAGAAATAAAAATGGCAGCATTTCAAAGTACCCTGAAATAATGTCTGCACTTTCTCTGGGAGTGTATAAAATTGTCAGTGTTGTAGCAGGACGTTGCTTTGACAGTGCTTTGTACAACTCAGAACAAAAAAATATCTTTGCAGCAAAGATTTTACAATCTAAGCAATGATGCTGTAAATGCTTGCCACTTTCCTAATCACATGAAGCTTTAAAATCCTTCATTGATATTGTGTCATGGTCAGAGATGTTCATAGTAACATAGAAAAATAGCAGTCTGTTCATAACTGTAACTCTGAACTTGTTTTTTTTTTTGTCCCTTGAGTAAAAGCAGTAAACTATATTGTGTCTAATTCTTATAGTGAATTATCATGAAAGTAATAAAGACAGCTGCCCTAAGTTGAATCCTCTTACTACTGTTTTTTGCACACTTTATTTTTGGTGTTAATCTTGATATAGAAATATGAGTGTTAGCATTAGAGTCAGTTGTGCCAACTGCTATCAGAGTGTATGATTATTTAGAAATATAGTAGTAGTGAACTGAGTGGCCTGTAGTAACAGACTACTTCTTACTTTGTGCACTCATCTTCTCTGAACATTCTCTAGGAGTCAATAGTGATGCAAGCAATGGAATTTGGTGAATTTTGCATAACTAGCTCATGTAATGTTTAAGATGAAAGGTGATTATTTATACACATGCAGTAATCACACAAATGGAGGATTAGTATTAGAAAACTTGTCCCAGACTGTTCCTATTGCTTAAAGTAGGAGGCTGGGCTTTGTCCCTTTGCTCAGGCAGGGCACAGCGTGGGATTGTGGTGCAGTGAGATCCAAGTATTCGAGGAAAAGGGCACCAGTTGTGAGGTGATCATGAACACTGATAGTGCTTTCCGATATGCATAAAGGAGGCATTTTGGTATTTCATATTCTCCTCTTCTTGTAACTGATAATAATTGTACAGCTGAGATGGAGAGGCTGAGGGGGTTGTGCATAGAGGCTTTAGTTCTGGACAGTGTGTGACAGTGCAGTGAACATATCTTTGAAATTACCCTAATTTTTACTGGTAAAGTGAGCAAATTCTTGTGACATATGGGATATCATTAAATTTTCCCCTAATTCTAATGTTTACAGAATCTAAGTTGTCTATAGACAATCCAATGGTTTCTCTCTTGAAGAGTATTTTTTTGCCTGTAAAGCAGTGTCTGAAGTGTATCTCAGATATCTCATTTTAATGGCAATGAACAGAGCCAAGTTAGTTGGTAAATAGCTGAGGTGGATGGTCTGGGGACACAAAACAAATCAGTAACAGGTGTTAGAACTGTTGAGTGCTGCCACAGAAACCTGTTACGTTTCTGAAGCTGAAGGCATTGCATGAATTGATTGGCTGAAGGATGGAACTGCTCTAAGAGTCGAGTCCTAGAAAATATTTGGCTTTAGTTTTTGTAACACTAGAGCAGTCCTTGTTACTGTACAAACTGACTGCACCATATAAATATTTCTCCAATTTTCATGAAATTTCACACTTTAGAGTTTTTTTTCACATCCTTTGGGCAAAGTAGTTCTCTGTTCTGTGATGCTACAGGCAAACATTTTTTCAATGAAGTATGTCTTCTAAAGTATAACAGGATGGGAGTTTTTCAAAAGTAAGTGAATTCTTCTAGAAGTCAATATACATTAGACATCCCTCTAGGGCAAATAGGTTTTCCTAATATATAATGTAAACTATTTTGATCAGGAGAAAATTTAACAAACCAAAACCGAAATTCAGCTTTGCAAGATATTTCTAAACCTACCTCGCCTCCCACCCCCGTTCACTTTTAAAGGCACAGTAGGGAGCCATGGGAAATGTATTTTCATCTAGGGTTGTAGGAGGAATACATATTGTTTCTTTAAGGCATCAGGTATTGAGAAATGGCAGGGTGAAAAGTTTGACCTGAACTGCCAGATCTGATCTGCAAGGGGGTAATTGAGTTGCCATGTTTTTTTTCTCCTTAGTTTAAATCAAGTTTTGCTATAGCCCATTTAAGTGTCAGACTGGTAGCAAAACTTGACAACTTCAGGGTGCAAGCTTGCTTTTGATCGGGATTTACATGCAAATCATTTTTGCCTTCAACTGTCAAATCCTGTCTTGACACTTATAGGGGAGATGCCCACATTTCTTGGAGTTTCTGCTTCTCAAGCCATGGGTATGTTGATCAGTGCTCTTAGTTGGTGGGTGGAAGAAAATTATTTTGGTAATATGGTGGTAAAACTTTTTATATCTATCTATTTTTTCCTCTCTTTCCTGTCAGTCAGCTGTTGCAGCTGGGCTTCTAATCTCCTTTTTGCCTGGAAGAAAATCCAACAATAATCCTGAGTTTGATGTCAGAGAGAAACTAGAGAACTGGGGTAGAGGGTCACCAGTGTACTGGGGAATGGCTTTAAGCTGCAAAACAACACAAAGGATGCTGACAGTCCACATTTTCCTGGGCTTTAAACAAAGTCTTTGGTAAGTTTAAAGAATCTTCTCCTTGCATGACTAAACCTATTGATGGTTTAGAGAAAAAGCTGCCTTAGAAGGCTTAAGGCTGAACCTTCTTTCCAATTCTACTGAAAACCTTAAGATGTTAAATTTTTTACATTGTATAATTGGAGAAAAATTGCAGAGAGGCCCTTGAACTATGAATAAACTATGTGAAAGAACAGTATGTCTTGTTTTTGTGGCCATATCTAGCAAAACTTATGTGTAATATACCTTTTAGATGAGTTTAATTTCTATTTACACTTTACATCTGGACCTAATATTTTTACAGGAAAGTAAACTAATGAAAAACATTATAATTTAATACTTAAGCATTTCTAAAAATAAAATTAACGTCAGAAATAGACCAGTGAGAATTTCTAAAAACCAAAATACAGGAAACAGAAAATTGCTATTATACCAAATTAAGCAAATAATGTAAGTTGAAACGTTTTTCAAGTGATGCTGCTGTTGGGTTTTCTAGTTAAACAATTTTTTCTTTGTACTATTAGTAGAGTAGGGACATCAAACACAGTTTCACTGAGGTGGCAGGCAGTGTCATGTTTGATAATCTACATATGAAAGCATAACTTGAAAAGTCAAGATTTTGAGACAGGATCTGCTTTATCTGTCTTGGACCTTACTTTAGCAGACAAAAACCTGAATATGCTGACAATGTGCTGTGAAATTTTAATTGAATTGTTAATGACACTTTGGAGTGACACAACATGTGAGAAACTTCCAAGAACCGATCACGGGAAGCCCTTTTTCTTACTGTTACAAAACAGAAGACACTGGGAACTTGACAAGTCCAAGTGTCTGAGGCCAGGGGAATAATTGATAGCAGGCTGCCTGTATCCAAGGTCCTTTAGCAGTAATTGCAAGCAGGATCTGACTCTCTGATCTCACCAGTGGTATTCACCATGCCAAAACGACCAGGCTTTGACAGATTGCTTTCCTACAGTAATAACTTAGGCATGTTCCCTTTCTCACATGAGGCCACACTTCCCTCCCACTGGAGAAAATGAGTTGAAAATGAGTTGCTTCTTTTTTTAACAGGGCACTGTTAAAATAACTCTCTTCTATTATATAAGCCCAGTAGTGCCAGGGGACTAAATTTATATGGTTATAAACAAGAGCTATTGCTTTAGAATACCACAATGTAATGTTTCACAATTTCTATAGGATTTCACATATTTTGAAAATAATAGGAGGGGGAGGTTCCTCCTTCTTGCTCTTAAAAGAGACCCCAAAATACCCCATTTTATGTTAAATTGCTTTGATCTCTGATTTTTATAAAGTGAGCGCTGACTTGTATTCAGATTTATATCTTGGATGAATCCAAGTCCCCAAAGGGGAACTGAAAACTATCATTTATTCTGCATAGGTTGAAATGAGACCTATTTTATTGGAATTTTTTAAACCTTCCCATGTTTGATCCCTGTTATGTTTTGATACTTTCCCGTGTTGTGTTTATTCCTCCCAACCCCTTTTTAAACTTTATTTTTTTTTCCTTCCTGAATGCAATTTCTTTTCTGTAAACTATGATTGGGAGCTGCAATGTCCAGGATGATATATATCAGTCCTGGATTTACACTCCTTTTAGTGACAGGATTTTACTAAATCTGATATAAGGACTCCTGTGTGCTACTCTACGGTGGTCTGTGTTCTCTGGCGCGGTTAAAAGCCTGGCAACTCCACCCTGTAGCTGTCTAAACAAGGTTTCTCACCAGGCACTAACTTCAAAAGAGCTACAGTAAGCTAAGACTATGGGAAATTGTAACCACACTATTAAGTTTATAAAAACTGAACTTCTGCAATGACTGCCACTTTCACTAATGTGTGCTAGTACTTAGGAAAGCTAAGGTATGTTTCCGAAAAAAGGGGGATGGTTTTATAACTCTGAACTGCAAATAAAATGTGGTAAGAATGCAAAGTTCTTAGCTGTGAAAATAGATGGTGTGCACATGGTAGAATGCTATGGTGACTGTAGGGCATCTGGTTAGTTACTCTGTGGTACTTTGGAATAAAGAACTTGAAGGGTAGACTCAGACTCTAGAGCAAAAGTGAGAAGACTGGAAGGTGGAGTCAAGTGATTATTGCTCATTAACCCCCAAAGCACTGAGAGACTGCAGAAAGATTCAGGTGATCTGCCTGTAAGTGCCACTGGTACCAGCAAAGAAGTTCTTGTGTGCAGTTATCACCATGTCAGGATCCAATCCTGGGGTCTTGGCCTAGCCTGGCAAGACCTAACTTTTTTTTAACTTGGAAATATTGGCCATATTTAATTGGAACTATTGGCCACAGAAGTGTTCTTTTTTAAAAAAAATTCTTTTGTCTCCCTTGACTTAACATCACATTTTTTTGAAATTGTAAAGAACAGCTTGAAAATGATTAATGGAAAACTTCAATCTGTGAAAATGCTGCTGTAATTCTCAAAAAATAACTACAAGTATGTAGCTTTAAAATGAGATGAATCCTTCACCATATACCTGATGGTCATGTAGCTTACCCATAAGCTTCTATAAACTTTAGGGATCATGTGAACACTTTGAGGTTATTGCTAGAGCTTTGACTTGCTTTGGTTGTTGCAAATAAATCTTTATTTGTAATAAATTTTTATTTGTTGAAAAGTACAGGACAAAAATGAAGCTGGGGTATTTAAATAACTGAGTTTTGGGGTCAAGTCCAATTTATTAAAATGGAAGAAGCAGAAGGGAGAGTGAAGCTTGGCACTGGTTTTGCAATAATGATTTATCTGCACCTCGAGCCCATCCTTTGGACAGACCTTTGTTTGAACTGCAGCTGGCTTGGTTTATGTATGACCTGCTGGGAACTGAGGTTGTAATGAAAAACAGTTATGCTTTCAAATTACTCACAAGAAGTGGTGCCTATTTTATCAAGTGCTCTTCTTAATTTGGCACATGGTAAGACTTTTAATATTTATTTTTTCTCCATTAATCACACTGTATCTCATAAGAAGTCTAAACACAGTGATGAAATACTGTATATGCTTTCCTTAAAGCATTCTGATGACAAATGCTTCTCTGGAGAGCAGCTGTCGTGAGCTCTTACCTTTTAATTAATGAAATTATTTGTTGAGGTTTTGTGGGTGTGTTGCCATTTTGTGCACTTTCCAAAATTCTTCTCAGATCAGTATTGAATTTCACAATTTGGCAGACTAACTAGATTACAGGTTTACAGGGCTTTCTTCAATAAAGAATGAAGAAAGAGTAACTGGGTTTTTTTTTGTTTGTTTGTTTTTTGGATACAACCCTCTTTATATGTAAACTATGTTTTGAACTGTGCAAAATAAACATAGCTCTCCTGTTAATCTGAACATCTAAAGGTTAAATAATAGTAGTTTGGAGAAAACCGAAGATGGTGATAAGTTAGACTGTCTTTGGGTGTCTGTTACCAAATAACAGAGCTCAAGTGCTCAAGGAAAATGGGAGTGCTAAATCAAGATGAATTAATGTATATACATTTTTAAAAATTTCTGAGTTCTGTGGGAGCAAAGTATTGTTTTACATATAGACACTTTCAGAGACCAGAATGAGATACTACCTGGAAGACAAAAAAACAGATGTGTAATAAGTAGTTCTACCTCCTAAAGTTTTTGAAGGCACTGACAATACTCTTTCCATGCTTTTTCTATTATTTTTATTCTCATATAAATGTAGCACCAGTCTTTTTGCTAAATTGTTATGCATCTCCTCTTGTTGCTTTAATCCACAATTAAATAGCCTGTTTAGAGTAACTTCTTGCCACAAAGGGAAGAAATTACATATGCTGCTGAAGAAGACATTAGATTAAGAGGTATTATTGTTCCCTTTAGTTCTATGTAAGATGGAGAGTTTGAGTAAGTAGGATATGATGCTGAAATAGTTTTTTTTTTCCCCATGTTGGCTCTTAGAATTTGGCACTAATTCTCAGTATTTAAACTCCCCTCAGTGGTACACACAGAACATCACTGTTTTTGATATGGGTCACTTTGTTAGGAGATATAGTTGAGATCATTATATTGATCAGAATTATCCATAAATGGATATCTTAATCAGTAAACTTTTAGTGAGAACACTAGAAACATTCATTGCCTTGTGTCTGTGTAATTATTTGTTTCTCTTGATGTTTTTGAACAGTATTGACTCTAAAATGCTGGTTAAAAGTATAGTTGGAAGTTTCCTTTTTCTTGTGTTAGGGAAGCTTGTGCAATTTTTGGCATAAATAGTTTTTCAGTTTCATTCTTATATAATGTCCATCACACAGCAACTAATAAAAATGGCATGCTTTAAGCAAAATCCGTGTGGGGTTCCTGAGACTCCTTGTCTCCTGCATCATGACTGTTGTGTAAGTGGTAACTGGGTCCACAGCTACTTCATCTTATGCTGTATTTCAGTATCAAGTGACTAAGTAAACTTAGCAATGAGCTCTGAAGACCTGTTCAGTGCCATTGTTTGAGTTGAGTTTTCTTGTTTTAATGGTTTCCCATTGCAAGAATTCTGTATTTGGACTTCTTGCAACATCTTTTTTCTCAGAAAAGTGCTTAGAAGATGGAAGTATTTGCTTAAAGAATAAACAGTTTTAATACAAAGGTTGTTTTTTTTCCTCCTTCTGAGAAGTTAAAGCAAAGCAGTATATTCTTTCCATCAGGCACAAGTGACTGTTATAGTATATTTTGCATTAATTCATGGAGGGACACTTGCCTAAATCACTTTCTGTCTCTTGTGAAAGTCTTTGATCCCAGTGACAGTTTGACTGCATTAGTGGGAGTGTATTGGTTAATCCTTTGCTTAACTTGTTCTTTTTGGCACAGCCAGGGGCCTTTCCAAAGATAATCTGTCAGCATAGGCTAAATCCTAATCAAACAGGGCAAAAGAGGAGCTGGGAGTTGTGTTGTAGGCTGAGGAAGTTCTTTTGGATCTAGAAATTTTTTTATATGGTACTTTTTAATGTACTCTTAAAATGTAAGTTTTTCTATAAACCTAGTAATGAGGGCTTGCATTCTCTTTGAACACATTGGTTAAAGAGTACATTTCAGAGGCTTTAAATGCAGTACATCTGATTTGTTATCAGCAGCTGGATATGATAGGTGTCTGGATCTGTTCAGTCCCCATAGTCATTTAGTACTGAACAATACATCTGAATTTCTAGTTTCATAAGGTAAAAAATTGATGACAGAAATCTTACTCATTGAAAAAGGTGGTATCTGAAAAACCTGGTCCCGTGTGGATGGCTAAGATTTAAGCCAAACCCCTTCTTTTTCACTGGGCAAATGAATGAAAAAGGAAACTACCATTCAAACTGGTGGAGTTGTAGGTTGCTTTTAACCTGACTAATGAATTACCACTGATAAAGCCTACATGAGGCATAAAAATTAAAATCAGTATCCTTGGCTGCCTAGGATAAAATCAACTGGTGTACATTGATCTACTTCTGCAAAATGAATTGGAATTACAAAAAATCAGCAGAGGTCTTTTCTTTCTCCAAAGTAAAATATATCTTGATATTATTCATTGTTAGTAGAGGTAATGTCAAAGCTGTTCTTTCAGAATTGAAGTGTTTCAGTTTCTTTGCAGAATGGTGCTTAAAAAGTGCTTATTAATGTACAAGTGGAGGGAAACCTGAGATACATTTTTTCCCTTGTCAGTTCAGCAATCAACTGTAATAAGAGCTGATGTAAAATTTTCATACACTTTAAGGCATTCTTTAATGTCTTTATGCTACTTGAAACACTTTCCATTTTCATTTCACTTAACAGGCATATTGGGATATTCTTTATGCAGATAAAACAAGCTTAAATAAAGTTGTTAAAAATGCCTGCAAGTAAATTGCTTGTATATTCCTTTTACTCTTTTTCCTGCCCTTACACTTAACATGATTAAAGTGAATGTTATAATATAGTTCATGCTGAATGGTTCTGTGATTCATATCAGCCTTATTACTGTCAGCTCAGCCAAAACAATTTTACTTTCACTTGTGCCACTCAACTATGTAGTGGTGTTATGGCAAACATGGGATATCTGGATTGAGATGCAAATATGCCTAATCTTTCTCAATAACATTTTTTCCCCTTTTTCCACATAGCCTGGTTTTTTTCAGTTGGTTTTTCATTTAGATTTGGTGGAGGCCTTAGGACTGTGACAAAATATTCCATTGATATTCGATAAAAATAAGTGCATAAGCTTGCACATAATTTTGTCCTAAATAATGGACTAAAAGAGATTTTGGTTGGGAAAAACAAACTCAAATCCCCAAGCCTTGCTATATGCTTTGCTTTTTGACATATAAACAGATTTTGCTGATTGTCTAAACTAATAGAGAGGGGAAACTGATGGAAGGCATCTCTGCCTGAGATTATGATACTGGAAGGCTTTGCTGATGAAAGGGCAGGTGGAATTCTGTGATCCACAGGGGATTTGATGCTGCCTCTACTGCTACAGTCTTTGTATGCTGATTTGGTTGGGAATAAGCTGTGAAAGTGCTTACAAGCTATTTAGGATACCCATGTTCCTGAGAGCCTTTCCCATGAATCATATTGTAGAGAAGGTTTTAGAAGGGTATTGATTTGTATATATATTTTTTTTTTTTTTTTTTTTTTTGAAGCAGGTATCAGAGCCAGTAGCATTAATGGCACCTGGAGGCACCTGGATCTGCTTCATCTACATCGATGATGTCTCACACCTCAATTAGAGCTGGGTTGATTTCATGGTTCCTAGGGTGGCAGTTTTAAAGGATGTTGATCTCTCAAACATAGAAATATCTTTTTTAGTGTCTATTGTGTAGTGCAAGGAAAAATTTGGATCACAGAAGTGGAATTATGTGGCCAGAAGACAGATGAGTTTTAGTTAGTATGAGTTTTGTTAGTAGTTGGGCATAGCTGCTAGAGCTACCTTTGAATCTTAACCAGCTGGGAAATTGGATAACTCACCTTCTCTTGTTCAAATCCCATCTCAAATCTGTTTTGTGGCTTTTTGTTGCTGTGTATTTATCTGAAGGGTAGCATATGGATTTTGGAAAGAACATAGAGTTCTTATCTGTTGTGAGTAGAACAAATCACTGACTGATCTGTTTGTTTGAATCTTTGGTCTGGGTTGCTTTTTTGTCTTTTTTACCCCAAATTATTTTCCTTGTGTAGAGAGTAAATTTCAATCTCAGAGCATTAACTTTTTCCTTTCTAAAACTTACAGAGGCTGGATGGAGCCACAAGGTCTTTGGGTGATTCTATTTGGATAGCTTAATGGATTTTAAAGAATTATTCGATACAGTTCTAGCAGAAAGCTGGGTGGACACAGAAGGAGATATTTTCACTTTTCTATTCTAATTGTAATATTGGGTGCTGATCCAGGCCTGGTTTATTAAAATGATGTTACATACCTACATTTTAGGCTGTTTTTGAAAACTGGTATATAAGTTTTCCTAGTAAGACAGGGATATGTTTGACAGGTTGTTTTTCTATCCTTTGGCATGCTTTTTTGATTCTTCCTCCCACTTATTTTGTCTGCATTTTTTGTTTTCATTTCCTTTTTTTGTTGCTATCTACTGTTTATCTTTGTTTATCTTCCTTTTCATTTATTGGAAATACTAGCCTCATTAATATGAATTTCATATATCAACCTACTCCTAAGGTTTGATAAATAATTAGATTTTTTTAAAATTTGAGAGAAGTTTTCAATGATCATGGGTATCTGTCTCTGAAATTTTTGTCAGCACATAGTGAGAAAAATGTTTTTGGGATGCACAAACTCCTGAGTTAGGTTCACAATGTGTATTGTCTAATAACTTATGCCTACTGTTTGAAATGGTAGGAATAAATATGCACTCTTCAGTTAGAACAGTGAGTGGCAGTTTTCTGCCTGGGCATAGGAATCCTCTTGGAGCTTTTCATATGGTGGCAATTATTTCCCTGGCTGTGTTAGCATGACTGTAAAGTAAACCAAGTAATAAATTAGGAAGGTGGAGTAGAAGACATAGAGCCTCAGCCTAGGTGAACAGTTTTGAACTATGCAATCATACCTGTGATGCTGTAGAGGAAGGTAAATAATTGTTTATATAACATGGTGCTAGTCAGTGTGGTGCCTTGTGACACCTTGGTTGGCTGCTATCCTTGCAGGTAAAAGAATGAACGCGTTGGGGGAGTGTGAGGCAGGATCCTGATTGACTGCAGCAGCAGCAGGCGATTAATGGCCAACAAGGCTCTGACAGGAACTGCTGACAAGGCGATAATGAGATTAGCACCTTCTGATTCTTTTATTAACAAGTAGCCAAAGAATCATTTGGGCATGTCAGTAGATAATGATGGAAATTAAGGGACACTCTGGAACCTTTGCGTAGCAGATCATACACCTAGTGCTCTGAAGGGTAACTTGCAGTTTAACTGAATCATCTCCAATTGCAAATTGTAGCAGTTTCCGAATACGATGGTATTAGTTAAACGTGAAAAGAATGGATTTATTACTGCATTTCTTTAAGTACCTCAGTTACTCAGACATGTTGCAATGCAACAGTCTGTTTTATACATGGAGCACTTGGTCACTTCGAAAAAGTATGGTCACCAGTAGTTGTACCATATGAAAAATTTCGGTTTTTAATGGAGCTTTCATGAAGTTATGGCAGATGACTTGGAGTTACTGTTGCCTTGTTGCGATGCTTGTCTTGGTGTTGATATGTAAAGACAATGGCTTTTGGGGTAAGAGAGGGGAAAATTATTATGACTGGAAGGAGGCATTTGAGAGTTACAGAGAGGAGTGGGAATAAGAAAAATGGAGAAAGCTATAGATAATTTCAGTATGTGAATACTTGAGAGGACAAGAGAGTGACAAGAAGTACAAGACTGGAAGAGTAAGCTGATGGGAAAGAGAATGAACACAAACATATTGAAGATTTTATTTTGGGTCTGGGAGGTAGTACATTTGTTTCTGGGAAAAACCTGTGTTTACACCTGTAAAAGGAAAGGAAATGGGTCTGTAAGTGTGATTGTGGTGGAAGAGTATGAGAGAAGATAAAGGCCTAAGGAAAGTAAAAATTAAAAAATAAGGAAGGAAAAGAATAAACAAGAATATTATGAGTTGGGCTGTGTGTCAGAGACGGCTTGGTATTTTTCTTATTTTACTCTTCTTCCAGATAATATCAGTGCATAGAGGTTAATTTTCTTGATGGGTGGGAGAAGGAAATGAATGGATATTTTAAAATATTAATAGCTACAAAGGTATTTTATGAATGCATTTAATTGACTGTTTCATCAACGTTAATTCCATTTGACATGGAAATCTGATAAGAATGTTGCCATGACTTTGCATTTGACCAAGTTAAAACAGCTGAATATTTATCATCCTTCTCTAAATTGGCTTGGAGGCTCTTTCCTAGGGGCTTACATTGGTGCAGTTGCTCAGGTTGTGTGAACGTGAAAGGAAGCACAGATGTGCAGATTGGCTTGATCTAACCCTCCTGTAGATCAAATTAATTTAAAGATATACCTGATACAAATGCTTACTTTTTATGTCTAATTACAGTCAGGATGACTGTTCTCCACAGTAAACAATTCGTTAGTGTTTAGGTTCAGGTCACCTAAGTACTCACGAAAAAGCTTCTCAAACTTCTGTGGAATCAAAGGAGGTTTTGTAAGTTTGGAACTTCCCACCCTGAGGATATCCTAAGTGCTCCACATGTTGGCTCACAGAACTTGGCTGCCATCACTTTCTTCTTTTTTGAAGACAACATGGGCTTTAATTGTGTTCATGTGCTTGTTGAAGATCAGTGAGGCATGCCACTGTCATCCTCTTAAAATTCTCTTTTGTGTGTGGCTTTGAGAGTCTCAGACTACTCTCCTCCAACTTAAAATAGTCTTGAAATCTCCATTATTTGGATGTTCTGTTTTCTTGAGCAGCTGATAGCTCAGTGTTAGAAGGAAATCAACAGTGCCAACACAGCAGAGAGAAGGCTGTCTGCTTACCTTTATATTAATATATCTCTAATCATTAAGAAAATGGAAAGAAGAAAAAGGGAGCAATTCTGAAGTCAAGAATAATGGCTTGCTTTACAGCAGTGTTTTCTTGACATGGCAGAGCTTGCTCATTTGTGTCTTAGACTTTCCTGTTATTCAACCAAGTAAAAGGGTTGTCAATCTGTTTTAAGCGAAGAAAATTGAACTGGGTTTTTCAGGAGTATTGGTCGGCTTAGTTATGCCAAGCTGTTTCTTTGGGTGGTAATAATAGATTTGTGCTTCAGCAGTATCTCTGACACAGTTGACTAGTTTTTAAGTTTACTTTTTTTTCTCCCCTCCCCCCCCACCCCCCTTCTGTGAAAAGCAAGTTGCCACCTGTATCTGGAATGAAAAGATGTGATCCAGTTGTTCCTTTTAAAAAAACTGTTTTTTAAAGAGAAGGTATCTAATTTGGTTTAGTTGAATTATATTTCACTCCTGTCTTTCTTTGCTGATTTCTCTGTTAGAGGCACATTAGAGTAGTTTGGAATATTTTATCACTAACAATATATTAACAGGGAAAACGATAAACCTGAGGCACTGGTTCTCATAGCTCCTTTTTAGTTCACTTATTTTTTTAGCCAGTTTTTACAAACCAAATGTTAATGCATATGCTTGATTGCTAACCACCTCTGGGCATCAAACCTGTTTTTTCTTGAGTGCAATAAGTGATTATCCAACTCATGCTGCTCAGAAAAAGAGGTTTTGTTTTAATAAGCAGTTTGCAGTTTGGCACACAATGCTGAGGAAAGCAACATTATCTCCAGCAGTAAACTCTGCAGTCATTGCAGAGCTTGACAAGAAAATGATTGAGTCTGTTTGTTATACCTTTGTGGTGCTGCCACTGCTGCTGATGGAAATGTTGCTGTTTATTCAGCAATGCAATAACACTTTCTGTAATTTATGGATGCACATTCCCCAGATTACTAAAGGTAATATTGTTGACTAAAGGAAAGTATACGAATGGATAGTTTCGGTTGTTCCTGTCCTTATAAAAGTGATTGACTGTTCACTTTGCACTGGGAAGAATTTGCACAGGCTCTTTCCCTCTTAACAATTACAGATTTTCGTTCCACTGACAGTTACAAATAACACAGAGGATTCTAAGTGGCAAAAATGTACTGACTTCCACAGGTTCAAGGGACAAATCCTAGAAATTCTGGAACTTGCCCTTCACAGGCGGTATGCTATTTTGCAGTCATTTTCTGTCAATAACAAGTTCTGTCCCTATATGCGAGAAAATTAACGCCTTTGTTGTATTTCTGCACGTAGGAAGGATCGAGAGGTTGAGGACAGTGTGTGTCTGTCTCTATACTCCTCTCTACCCCAGTATATTTTTGGAGAAATAATATTTATTTACTTGGGGCCCTATTGTGGCTGTGTATGTTAAGCAAGGCTTGTATATGCTGTGGTATTGGCATAGGGGGAAAAAAAAAAAATCAATGTGGTAGAAGTTATGGTTACCAAATCTGGGGAAGAGGCAACTCCAGCAAGGCTAAAATTTAGGCCTTTGCTCTTCCAACATAAAAAATTTACTTTCTGTGTTTAGCAGACAGGTTCTTTGTTTTGTCCGTCAGTGATGGCTCAGGTGTTGAAGTGCTTCAGCTGCCTTAGAGCTCCTCTTCCAGGGCTTGTCATTTTATGAGACGTTTTTTCTAAATCCATTTACTACTCACATTACGTCACGTTTGACTATAGAGGTGGTGTTGATCTATGTTTGGAAATGTTAGGACTAAAGGAAGATTTGATGAAACAGATTAAAAAAATATTCCCAAGTTGGAAAAAGGTGGATGTGCATCCTTTGTATCCCAGCCACGGTGGTTGAACCAGAATACTCACTTACTGTCCATAACATCTAGTTAGCTGTTGGTTATTTTCAGGAACTTAGGCCTTTTTCTCAAGGGTAATGGTGACTACAGGTGTTGTAAAAGTAACTTGTATTTTCCTCCTTCATAAGGCTGTCTGTTTTCATGAGTCAGTGAAAGTAGTTTTGAGACATGTGCTCTGTACCAGAAGTATTTTACCTTGGGTGATGTTTTCAAGAAGCAATGTGCTTGACCTTTGCCACCTGTGTGATGGTACTTGTTTTGAAGATACCATGATCTCTGATAATTCTGTATTACGTAGGTGTAGGTTTCTATGCCTTGATGGAAAGTCTTCAGCAGTCTGCTTAAACTATCTTTCCTGTAATTTTGCATTGTCGGGGCAGTCTACAGAAACAGGAGTTGCAACTTCACTGGAAGCGACAGTGAAACTAGATTGTTAGTTTTCTTGAAAAGTTGCCTATTAGGGAAAAAAAAATTGCATATTATTTTGTAAATCAAACACTTTCTAAGTGTGAGAAATTGCTCACACATTCTGTGTATTTCTTTTACTGTAAAATAATATTTGCTTTTCTTTTTTTTCTCCTTTTTCTTAAGCAAAGATAAGGCACCCCTTAAATGTCCACAGGAATTGTAAGAGACTGTAGGGCTGTGCTGCTGTTTTTGGACTTTTTTTTTGTTAAGCATTTTGCATAAGAGTGTTCCTGCTTTCCTACTTTCTGCACTAAATCATTACAGAAGGAAAATGAGGGACTTGTCAGCCAGGCTTGAATACAGAAAAACTTGAATTTTCAGTGTCTTAGCACTATAGGTACAAATGTGAAATAGCACTCAACCAGTGCTATTATTTGCATTAGTCATCAGCTTTCAACATTTGCAAAGTGACTTGGACAGTTAAGTTTTCCCATAATAACTGAGTTAAAAGGAAATAAAGCCGTTTCTTTGAAGTCTCATTGGCTGAATTTATAGTTTATGCAAATTATACATGTATTACTAATTGCTCTTATTATCCAACAGCTTAGTAGAAAGCTTACTTTTGAATCTTTATAAACTGTCATTGCCAACCACTTTTATTTTCAGCTAAAGCACACAAATAACTTTTTCTGTCCCTAATCATGCATAATTTAATGAACATTTTTTCCAGGCTTAAAGACAGCTAATTTGATACCTCATATAGCATGTCCTGTTGTACTCATAAAGTGATCTTGTGGGGAGTTCCCTGAATGATTTGAAATTGTATAATTTAAAACATTATATCACTTTCATCATCTTTTGGAGTCTTCTTGCCAACTTCAAAAATCTTTTGGTATAAACTCCTTTCAGAAAGATCTTTTTGAAAATACTGTGTTCCCTTTAGACCCTTTTGTAAGGGTTAGCATTAAGTGCTGTGCCTTTCACTTGCATAATGCTGCTTATGGAAACACTGAACACTTAGCTAATGTCTGTGTGGATTTCCTCTAGATCTGGACTGCAAAATGTAGCTTGAAAAACCTCGCTGGTTTCTAAAATTGCAATTTTGCTTTTTTAACAACTCAGCGAGGGAAAAAATAAAACAAAGCAACCTCCCAAAGTAAAACAAAAAAACTCTTGAACTTCTATCAGCAAGAGTGGCATTGAGTAACAGCTCCAATGAAATGGATGCATAACAGCATTGCAATCTGGGATATTGTTTAAATACCGTAAAAAGCCTCGTTCATTTACTCTGTCTGAGCACTGTAGAGAAAAATGGTGTGGTAATCCTACCATAGCAGGTGGTACTACTTTCATATCAGTATAAAATGAAATTCTGTGGATGGCTTTTTTTTTTCTTATTCACTCTTTTTAATCTTTAAATAAGACGATTGGTAGCCTGTTGGCAAGAAAATGGGCCCTGAATTTTTATTCAAAGTTATACAAGGATGATAGTTGGAATTTTTGGCAGGAGGCAAGCCATTGCTTTTCAGAAAATGCTGTCAGGGGAAGCTTTTTCTGAGTTACCTGCTGGGTCCGAGCTCTTTTATGTTGTTGTTGTGACAGGTAGATTTATAAGGCTTGAAATTTGTACAAATCAGTTGTCATTCAGTGCAAGCTGTCAATGTGTCAAGCTGTCATGCCTGCTGTGAGGGGATGCCTGAGGGGGTGTACAAGGGGGCAACCATGGAGAAAGGAAATGAGTTCAAACAGACCTGAAATGGAGCTCACTTCTTTGGGTTTTCTGCCCCTGTAGAGCTGGCATTGATTTTTCTTGATGTTGAGCAACAGCAAACCTTAAATGACATGTTGTTAGCAATCTAAAGTTGCTGTTTATTGTCTTTTAAATGGCAGCAAATCATGCAGAAGAGAATATAGTGTGCGTTTCTGAGTTGTGCATGTTTAGCAGCATCCTGTTCGTGTCACTTTCCTGGCCTGGCTGGTTTCAGCTGGGAAAACATAAAGCTGTGTTCATCAGTTCAGCAGCAGCAGAAGAGTTTTGCAAACATGATCAGAAAAGAAGTGCTGCAGTCTTCTTTTCAAGGACTGAAGATCGTTAGTGACCATGAAGTTCAAATGGGAGAATATCAGAGGTGTTTATGTGGCAGAAATGGACATTTGATGTGCTTGCATTTATTAGAAGGTACGATATGCTAGGTTGGTTTATTGATCACATTCTCTAGTCCTTGGATTCAGTAAGAGGACGCCTCATAGGCAAGATCAGTTGTTGAACTAGAGCCACCCTACCCCACCATATGACTGCTGAGCAGTGCTAATTTGATTGTATTGTCATCTTCCAATAATTTCTTGAGTAAACCAGAATAAAACCTGAGCTTCCTAATACCTGTGCAGCTCCTGCATCGTCAGTGTTTACATTTGATGAAGACTGCACGCTTGCTTTGACTGCAATCTATGATGGGAAAGCACCTTACACAGCACCACTCGTGTCACTTTACTCTTTAGGGTGGCAGTATCAGTATGTGCTAACTCTGTCCCGGTAAATATCATTAAGAACTGCATCCCTTAAATGATGGAGCATTTCCTGTGTGTGACCTGGCCCTTCTCCAGACTTTGTGCTCTCTCCACATCTGGACAGGCTGTATTTGCTTTAATTAGTCATAAGATTTTTGGCCCATTCAGTTGATTCTTCATCCATCAAGCAGTACTGGGAGGGGGAAAAAAATACTGGCTAGGGATGAAAACTGGGAAGGTGACATTTGAGCAACAGTCAGCGTCTAGAGGTAAAAAAATTAATCAAAGATTTCCATATAGCCGTTACCAGCTGGCATTCATGGCCTCTGAGCCGTTGAGCTAAAAAGTCTACAGAGAGGCACATGGCGCAGCTGAGTTTGTCTTGTAAAAGCGCAGCTGTCCAAAACATGACAGCTACAGCATTAGCAGGGCCATTAAGAGGTGTAGAACATTTCCAGGGAAATGATTTGAAAAATGACAATGCTGGCTCCTGTGTGATATTAATTATACCCTGTGCTCATGGCAAATAAGCTAAAATAGTTGGCAAGAAAGACAAAATGAGGTGTCTTGTTTCTGATAGTCATTTTGATCAGTCATAGTACAAACTGGTATAGCTTTTTAAAGAAACAATGGCACTAATGGACAAGCAACATTTCCAGATGAGTTCTTTTTGAATTCCTCAAAATAAAAAGGCAAAGCTGCAGCCTGTAGGAAAGGTAATGCATGAACCCTGAAAGCCGAAATAATGACAACACTCTGAACATCTAAGTTCTGGACCATATGTCAGAGAATACTTCCTGCACAGCTCCTAAAAGGCTTCTAAACAGCAGCATAAGGCCCATAGTGTGAAACAGTCACATACAAACCCAGGAAAATTTGGCACTGCATGAATCAAATGTCTTGAGTTGTTTTATAGTGAAGAATGAAAGACATTCTGATAGCATGTGAATAGTGTTGAAGTAAGACAAAAAACTACATTGTGTGGATATAGACAGAACCAGGTATAAGCTGGATGTTATTTTAATGGTCCTCTAGGAAGCAATGTTGTATTTCTTCCTGATAAAATGTGTTTATATACATACCCTGCCCATGTATTCGTGGATGCAAAAACTTAGGCAGTACATTTATGCTAATTAGTAGGGTCTTTGAAAATAATCACGAGTATTTCAGTATTTAATATTTTGCATCTTAATTCCTTTGAAGATATGCGTGTTTCTTGTAAAAGAAGAATTACAGCCATGACTGCCATGATTTCACCTGGAAATAATTTTCAAGGTTTTGTTTTTGTATTGGTAATGCTCTGTCTGCTGATGTCTGTTCTTGCTATTAGGCTCACACAGATGTCTAAGCATGATGCCAACTCCTTGACCATCAAACAGCTGATGAGGTTGTGTGTTGCCTATAGAATCCATTCTGCCCCCTTTCCTGGAAAAAGACTGGAGTAGGATATTAGAGGGGAGTGTATGTGCTTAGAAGGAGCAAAGCACTGTGGTCTGAAGCGCACACAGGCTGCATTGGTCTTGCTCTTTGTTTTGCTTTCTTGCAAAATATATTTTCCATCATATACTAATGTATGTTATGTTACTGTGGCATGATAAGTCAGTTGAGGGGAATGCTCTAATTGAAAAATGATCATGTTTGCTTCTTTATTTCTTGGAATTTTTGGTTATCCTGAACAAGTTTAGCATACCATTGACTAAACAGAAACTTTAGCAAGTAAGCATTTCTGTAACTACCTACATAAAGCTTGATGCTTTGCTTGGGTGCACAGGGGACAGCCAACTTTTCCTTGTCTGCATGTTGCTATAAAGTCAAGTTTTTTTGACTTTGTGCTTGAAGTAGCTAATGCTGTCTGTTCATTCCAAAGAATGATGAACCCAATGGTCCTCTCTTACTATGAAATACAGTATTCAGCTTGGCTATTCAGCTTTCGTTGATGAAAGAGCCAAGTTGCTTGGATTTGCCAGCTCTACTATCAAGCTGATTTGGTAGGAGAAAAAATAAAGCTCATATCTGTACATTGCTGCATTTACAGTGGGAAACCAGTTGGTGTTATGTAGACTTGAAAGGGGGAGATAGGTGGCTAAAAAGCATCTAATATAATTGGTCTTAAAATGTAATGCTTTCAGACTTTTTTGAACTGATAATGCTAAGTTTAGAATTTAAACTCTCTACTAGGGATTAGAATAGAACTTCTCTGGGAAACAGTTCACTGTGCTGCCAGTGTACTTTTTCCTCTTCTGTGAGACTCACTGCTGCCAGTCAACATGCAAACTTTAGGTGGTCCACAGGTCTGATCCTGTTAAATTAATCTCATGAAGAGGTTCATAATAAATTACAGTTTGCAAATAGCCTGTCATAAATGAAAACACAAGTGTAATGATGATAAACTAAGCATAGTTGGCGATTCTAAATACTTTGTGTTGCAAGAGATTTCCCCCTGTGTAGCAAATTCTATTGAATAATGTTGAATTTATGTAAATAAGTACTGCCTTTCTCCCCCAAGATAATGGAACTTTAAAACTTCAGATTTGCAGCAGGGCAGGGCTTTAACACCCTGTGGAGACAGAGACCCAGGATCATTCCTGAATTCGTTTTTTTCTATGCCTATACATGAAAAGAACTCCAATTTGCTAGCTTGCCCCAGGAAAACTATTCAATAGGCTTTTCTCTAACACTGGTGAGCAGAGCTTTTTTCTTGGTCTGTGGATCAAATACATCACACTGCTCCCTGCACTGATCCTGTAGTTAAATTACCCTATATAAACAACTCTTTGTTATTCCTGCCTGTGAAAAATGTTGTGTTCTTTTGGTAAAGAAGAAAATAGACCTGGAAATAGAAGGTCACAAGCAGGTCAAAGTGTTTAGCTGAAAGGCTGGCAGAGTTTCAAGCAGTGAAGTTTTGAGATCTAAGATTGAGATTTAGTTGAGATGGAAGTTAAATTTTGTTCCTTTTTTTTTCTTCTTTTTTTTAAGTGTCTAGTCACAAGATTAAGGGGGGAAATCTACTAAGGTCAATATAGACTATTTGAAGAGATGCTTAAATGTTTTGGCTCTGCTATCTGTTAATCCTTTACTGAATGTGTCGATAGTGAGAAATAATACATACTGTTAAAGCACCAAGTGCAGAGAAAATGTCCTAAAATTACAGTGTGTAGCAAATTAGAGTCTACTTGCTATTTTCTTTTTCCAGAGCTGAGGCAGTCTGTTTTTCTTTACCTTGTTTACCTTGAAAACATGCTTTAGTGCCTGTGGTGTTTCTGTTAACCTCCTTGAACTCTTGTGATTTCATTCATGTGATTTGTTATTGAATGACCTTTCCAGGATTTTACAAAACATGACCTTTTCTTGTCAAACATTCAAAGGTTTGTAAAGAGAGGCTGTCATGGGGACAATACTTGTTTTGCTAATTATAACGAATGTTTCCAAACATCCTTGAAAACGTAGATTCATATTTCTTCAGACATTGATAGTTATTTGTTAAAGTTCTTTTAAAGGTATTTTTTGAGTAAACCACTAGTGCACAGTGTTTTAAGAATAAATGGTAATGAAGTATTGCATGTCCCAATGGGCTTTAATTACAAACCCTGTCAAATGAGAGTAAATGTAATGAAGATACTACTGCAGTTGTGAATCTTTACAGCTGTTTTCAGGTGACTTGGAATTGTTTGTCTTACTTTCTGAAATTTTATAATACTGGCTAGGGCATTCTGAGATCAGACTCCATACAGAGGGTTGGGTTTTATCCCCAGTGCTGTTTAATTAAGGTGATAAAAAGTCTTCTCTTTATTTAAGAGAAATTAAGTGTCATGAGGGCAACTCTGAAAGTATTTCCATTGTGAGTGCAGCTTAAAGAAAAGTAGTTGAGTAGCGGATACAAAATGCTTTGTAACACATGGAAGAAATCTGCATTATTATAGAACTATGCCATGCTTAATAGATGAAATACAAAATGTGTTCTTAAAATAAAAGTACTGATTCTCCATTTGTTTGACTGAGTGAAATGGGTAGACTTGAGGTGAGTATAAAGAGAAATGCAAATATTTTGCTTTAATTTTGGTGTTTCTGGGGTTTTATTTTATTGTTGCAAACGTGTCTTTGGTCAAATATAAGTTCACTAATGTGTTGACCTCATATCAGCATTTCTTAACCTAGCAGTGTCCAAAAATAAGGCTTTTATAAGTTTATATAAACAAGACTGCTATAGGTGGATCACCTGGAGGGGAAAAAATTAGGTAGAATCGTTTTGCAGAATTTACATCCTTTTACAAAAATATGAATTTGTTAGTATTTTTTTATGTACATGCAGCTCTTTGTTTTAACCCTGAAGAGAGTCATTGTAGGTGGTAGCTGGTGACATTTCTTTTGAGGTTGAGTTGTCTGTTAATTCAGAGTCTAATTTTGTCTTAAAACTTAACTAGAGGTAGCATAGAGGCCGCTCCTTTTCCATGAAAATGTTGGCTTTTCTCTTTCCAGCTCTTCCATCTTTCCCTTGCTGAGGAATGGCTTTGATTTTTTTTCTTTTCTTCCCTGTTGACATTAGGCACAGTTTTGCTCTGAATTACCAGTTTACAAAGTGAGGTGTGGTGTCAATGACATGTAATTAAGTCTGTTGTATAGTCCTGACATTTACTGCTTATGTTATGCTGTCTAGTTTGGTTTGTGAAGAGCAGGAAATGGTCAGCAAATAATAAAGCAAACAGGAAAACTGAAACATAAAGACTCCTCATAGACAAGCTTAAGAATTGCTAACTTGCCTTCAGAAGAGAAATGTGGTAACATGTGCACCTCTGGTCTTCAGTTTTATTCAAACTGCCATAAATAAGTCCCTCTGTTGGCATGTGTCCTCCATCCTCCCCACCCAAGATAATTCCTATCTAAGGATTTGAAAAGATGAGGAAGAGGTAAGTAAGGGCAATGCTTATGTTTGTAAGCAGTTAGACAATAGTTAGCAAATAGATTCAAGGAAAATTGGGAATTCCATGATGAACAAGATTTATCTACTGATCTCTGATGCCTGGAATTCAGAATCCACGTTTTAAATCTATATAATTTGCACTTGGGTCGTTCTGTGGTCTTAATTTAAAACATAAAGATTTCAAGAATATCTGGTGTGTGAGCAAGTTCTTTGTGTAAAGAAGTTAACTCTCACTTGTTATTTGTCTAGCCCATGAAACTGCAATTAATCTTTTGAAACACTGTCACACTGCAGCCTCCACCCCCAGCAGTTGCATCTTCTCAGGTTGTTGCCCTTAAAGGGCTGCTCTGCAGTTTTCTGATATTTTATGTTAAACCAGTTCCTACTTCCCTTAAATGAATGCTAGACGATGTTTTTGTGTGTTCTGATGCAGCATAGTGTGGTCTTTAGTCTACCTCATTTGTGAGGAAGAAGACTTTTTGTGTCTTGGCTGTCTACATACTGATTTATCTGCCTGCATTTTTCCTGGCTCCTGTTTAAGGCAGCCCATCCAAAGCTGGCCTGTGGCTCTTTTGCCTTGCACTCTATTTTTCCAGAAATAGAGCTCTTTCCACATTGTGAAGAACAGAAGCTCTGTGCTCTTCCATGGTACAGTGATGCATCTATGGAAGCTCAGAGAATATATATTTTTATTGTATATAGGGCAAGAATTCTTGTGAGGATCACAGCCAGCTGTGGCATGGGAGGGGAAAGAATTGTGTTCCTGTTCCTTGGCCTTCTGTCTGTCCTGCTGCCGGTCCAGCCGCAGGGTGGCCAGTGGCTGTAGCTGGGCTGTTGCTGCAGGTCAGCAGCAGAAGGCTCTGGCTGGGCCTCCCTGGCCTGCAGGCCACTGGGATGAGGAAGGGCAGTGGTGGTGAAGGCTGCCATTAGCTTTTAAGATTAAGTATGGCCAACCTTTGTTCTGGCTAGCTGCCTTTTCCTTTTGTAATTGAAATTCTCTTAGACTTAGAAGGGAGCTGATAATGACAAAAGGAAGTATATTTTAGTTCCTACAGTTCATTATATTTTAGTTTGTATAACATCCAAGGTCTTAGTCTGCCACAGAACCAACACCATCTGGAAAATATATTTGCTGGATAACCCTCTGTTTATTCAAAGGCTTAAAATCAAAGGCAAGTCTCCATCAAATAATTATCTTCTGTTTGATTCTGTGCTGTCTTTGACCATTTAGTATAAATAGATACATAAGAGAAATTCAGACTAGTACTACTCATAAAATTCTAGAAGTATTTAAATTTATATTTTCAAGAGTGTTTCCAACTTCTTTTTTTAAGTCTTTAGAAGGCTTGGGATAGAAGTGCTTTTTTTACAAGACTGTTCTTGCGAGTCACACAATTTGTTTTAAAAAACAGAAGAAATATTGAAAAATAGAAAAGTTAATCATTCTGTACAGTATGTACCTCTTAATACTTATCCACTACAGTCTTTGATATTTCATAAATCAGCAAAGGATGTCAGTGGGTGAGCAATGTTGTCTAATAGGTTCTCAAACATGAAGGTGTTTATGATGGGTAGTTAGATTTCAACTCTATTGTATATTAGCTCTTTACAAAAGAGCGTGCCACTCTGTGTGCCATAGAGCTTAATAAGTTTATGTAGTCAAAATTTATGTAATTAAAATTTGTGTAAGCATTAAAGAATTACTGAATGTGTATTTTGGTGTGTGTGGTGGCTGATTTTAAATGTGACTGTAAGATAGCTTGAATACAGTGCTATAGTAACTGGTTTGATTTATGTAAGCTCTAAGGCCAGGTGTTTGTATGAGAAATGCATTTGGACTTACATTTGTTCATTGCAGAATCAAAATATGAGGGGGCATGAATTTAAATGGCTAGTGATTAAAAGAATGATGTTTAAAGTATCAAGAAAACACAAACTGTCAAAAACTCAAAATTTGAATGAAGACAATCTCTTACCATTCTCTTCCTGTTTTTCAAAACCCTTTTTGTCATTTTCCATGTTTTAAATTATGCAGTAATAACCACATGTTGGTTATGATAGCAGATACTTCTGTGTAATAGCAATTAGTTTGTCCAGTCTGTCACATCTCTACTTTAAAATCTTGATGCTGCAGTGTGGTTCCTTCTCTAGAGAAGGTTTCCATTGTAGATTTTGTGCTTTGGACAGTGGATCTACCCCAAATACCAGAGCCAAAATCATAGTCTTCATGGGAACTGTGTAGACTTCTTTTCATGACTGTATATTTTTTTTATATAACTGTATCATGTATGTTATGGTAAGTTGAGAATGAAGGGGAGAAAGAGTATTGCATGCTTTAAGTAAATATAAACAGTTAGGAAAAGTGTATTTTGTATTTATAGTTCAGCTGTGGGGAAACAACCACTGAATGAGAAATGTGAAGAACTTTGTGCACTTACTGGCTAATGGATGTCAGGCAGTGTGGTGATTTGCCTGCTTTATGGTTATTGAAAAATAATATACAGTGATTATGCAGATTTGACACCCAAACAGTCTATGGGGAATAAGCATAAGTGTATTTGGGGGGAGAAGGCTATAATTCAGTTTCAGCATAATTCTGATTCAAAGTGGATCTGAAGCAAGATGTACTGTAACAGTGAAGGAACCACTTGCAGCCTTGGCATTGTGCTCTCTTCCACCTGGCTTTACAGAGCAGGCCCATAGATAAGCTCATAGGACTTACAGCATCCATGATGGGTTACACAGCTGTTCCATGAGCTTAGTTGTTCTGAAAATCTGTATGCTGGAATTTTAAGGAAAAAGAAATTTAATCAACATCTGAAGTGCAGGCACTTAAATGAGTGGCATCCATTTCCAGGAGACTCTCCCCCTTCCATCCTTGACTGCAGATGCTGTGAAGAAATAGAGATGGACTGTTAGGGATGGAGTGGTATTGAGGAATTTCTGTCTAGATTTGGGCTCCTCTTTCTAGTGGATAGACACACAGTAAAAATACAGTGTGAAGAGTGTTCAGTGTAGACATGGGATTTTTCACCCTTAGCTATAAAACTCCCATTGTCCTGGAGATCATTACAGTGCAGCTCATTGTGGAGTTTATTTTTGGAGGGGAGTAAGAGCAAACAGTAGGATGCTTTTAAAAAAAGAAGGCATTTTAAGCATGGACAGTTGCAGCTGAGGGTTATTATCCTGGCATCAGTTTACATCTAATAGTCTGGCATACATTTTCTCTCTTAATACTTTCAGGGAAAATCTGGAATATCAGCAGAGGACAGCCTCATGAAAATGATTGTTGGCTAAAAAAGTTGGAGTCCATATCTTACTCCATAAAACTGACTTACAAAAAGGCTATGACAGAAAGTTATTTGATTCACAGATAAATCTGTGCCCTATGTCAGTGTGTGTGACTGGTGGGAACAGTGTGCTGGATGGGATGAAGGACAGGGTCACTTAGGGAACTGCCCTGAGAAGAAAGTCATGTGGAGACACCTGTTAGGCTCTTTAAGATGGGCACCCTATGGGTGAAGGCGTCTGCTGGATTTATTGAGGATGAAAGTCCTGGAATTTGAAGTTGTGCTGAAGAGCTGGGCAGTGACAATGAAAGACGTCCCAGTCTTCACTCTGAGCCTCCAAAACTTCACTTTGGTGTATATTTACCAGCATTTTTCTGCTAATCAGAACAGTGGAGCTGAACCCTGTTTTGGGGGGGGGAGAAAGGTGAAGGAAATAGAGAAGAGCTTGTGCAAGACTATGTAGGATGGATTATTTTAATACTGGGATTTTTCAAGTCCATTTTTCTTTATTCCCTCCCCTACTAAAAAGGTTTACTAAAGTATTTCTTTTTTCATAACAGTCTTCTGTGGTGGTGAGGTGAGAGAAGAACAAAAATGCCCAGCCTACAGTAAGCTGTGTTATATTATGGTTTCCATCAAGGATTTCCATTTCCATCAAGAATGCAGAGTTTGGCTGCTGCTCAGGTTTTAAATTGAGAAAAAAAAATGCATATGCAGTAATTTGGGCCTTCTTCACTAGGAAATTTTTCAATTGCAAGAAAGAAGGTGCTTGTTAATTCACAAAATCTTGCTTACTAATTAGAGTCTGTAATTTTGGGTGTTTTGCACATCATGACAAAGTACCCTGTCACTTTGGAGTCTTTGTAAAAGAGCCTGACCCAGCCTGGAGTTGGCTCTCTCTTCAGCACTGCAGTGGCTCTTTCCTCAGCCCTTGCACCATGGCATTCACTTCCTTATGTGAAAAGCCATATTTGAGCAATTCTAGTCAAAGGTTAAGAACCCATGAAGAAAGCCAATCTTACAACTGCTCAGCTCCTTAACCACGTTGTGCTCCATGCCCCCAAGGACTCCAGTCTTGTCTTTGCAGCTGGACATCTGCCAGGAACTCTTCATTGACACCATAGGTTTATAGTTGTAATAAAAAGGACATGTGTGTACCAATAACATGTTATGTATCTGAGTCAAAGGTGGCTGTTGAGGGCAGGATTTTCAGTAGTTTGCTCTCTGGAAGCTACCAGTGAAGTATCTAGGTGAATAGAAAGCTTTTTCAAGCATGCAGTTGACCTTTTGAGCTTTTGCTTCAGACTTACACAGTTGTTAGAGTTATGTAATAATGAAATCGAAATTAATTGAATTGCTAATATATGCTTTTGCATAGCTTTAGGAAAAAAAATCCCACAGGACAGTGTCTGGATCCAAAATCTCACCATGTGTGTTCATGCAGATCTTGATATTCATACCAAATGATGCAGGGTGCACCAGTTGGTTTCCTGGTTGGTTTATAAAAGGGGAGAGGATGGGGTTTATATGTGTGAGGAGAGAGACAAGCAGTCTTGTCAGTCTTGATTAGCTCTGAGTTGCTGATATTTTTCCTAGAGGATGAAAAACAAAGATTTCATTTTGCCTTTGTGTTTATAACTGTGGTTATAAGCAGGTACCTTCTGCAGCTCTTAATGTTTGTTTGGGTGTCCTAAGTGCCTTGGATTATGGGCGTGAGACAAGTGACAATCAATGTGTGAGATAGAAAAGGAATTGAAATATGTTCTTTAAGCCTTAGGAAAAAAACAAGAAAAACAGATAAACAAAATAAATTGTAAGAGTTATGGGTTTTGAGTTAAAGCCAAAATGTCAGCTTATTAATTTTTCTGAAATCTTTGATGGAACAATAATCACTGCTTTTTGCCTCTCTAAGCTGCCATTTTGTAGCTTCCTTTATTCCAAGATTACCCAAAGTGATTTTGAGGATCCACTCCTATATAGCTAAATCCTATACTGCTGAAATTATTATTATTATTTTTGAAAAATGATTATTCTTATTTTTCATAGGTTTTATTTTTTGAACATAGACAATTAACACGGCATAACGGTTTGTGGATATGCAAGTTGTCACCAATGTTGGTTTTGGTTTTTTTTCCCTAAGTTTTGAAACGTAAGAGCATCTTTTACATTAAAAAAAATAGTCATTAAATGGAAACTGTTTATTTGGCTACAAGCCCTGAGTGTGCAGGAGACATGTTAGTAAGTCACTGACATATGGATGTGATCGCTGTTTCTTTGACCAGATTTGGTTTCTGCAGAGTGCGTGAGAAGGGAAGATAAATTTTGCCCTAGTAATACTGTAGTGACTCATAAATAAATGGTTACCCTTTGGTGCTTACAGTTTTCATTAAAGCGGCCTGAGCTTTGTTATTGACACCATAGGTTGCCTATTCAGGGAAATGCAGTAAAATTTATCAGTGTGCTTTCTACACCTAATAAATCATCCAAACAGGGAACCATATGGCAGATAAGACCTTGAAAATGTGGCTTCAGCATGTGAAGAGTCAAGTTGCTGAAATCTTGAATGATTACAGCTCGTGCATTTTCCCCTGGAATATCTTATAGTTATTTTACATGCCATTTTCTTGTTCATCCTATTGCCTTTTTGTCTCTCTCTCTCCCTCTTCCCCCTCTTCTTTTTCAGCAGTACTGTGATTTCAGAAAAAAGTGGAAAGCAGATAAGACATTTTTATAATGCCTTGCTGGTAGGAGGAAGAGGGGCAGGGAGGAGCAGAGACTGATGGGAAAGGATGATATATGTGGCGGCTGTGTCCCAACTCTCCTCTAGCCCATTGTCATTAATCATGGCTATTAGTTTTTTCAGAGCTGCCTTGTCTGCACAGTGCCTCAGAAAAGCCATTGTTTTTTCATGCCACAGTCCAGGGAAAGCAGCGGGGGGTGTGTGGGGGTATGGATGGGACCTTCTGTAGTACTCCTTTCTCCCGTCTGCCTGAATCCATATTTTTTCTCTCTTTCTTTCCTTCTTTTTTTTGTTTTTCTTTTTTCCCTCTTTTTTTTTTTTCCTTTCTTTTCTTTTCCTGCCCCCTTCTTGAGGGGAAAAAATCTCAGCTGGCTATTTGTACCTGTGTGTAGGCACTTATCTGGTGACATAAACATAGGTCAGACAATTGTAATACATATTTACTGACTAGTTGCTTTGGTATGCACTCTGCCATCCTAAGGTGGTTTTTTTTTTTTTTTTTGAAAAAAAGAGAGAGACTTGTACTTGGACACCTTCTAATTGGAGGGCTTTGGCAAGATGTGAATATCTATGATGCATTTTAAAAGAAGCATTTTAAAATCTCAGTGCTTTTTTTCTCCCTCAGTTAAAAAGACAAAGACAGTTTTTGTCTAAAGTTGGTACAGTTCTGCAGCTGTTGTGTCCTTGACTGTTTTTTGGGTAGACAGAAATGAAAATCTTCCCTTAAAAGTGCCCATCTAATAAAAACAAAAGCAAGTGGAGAAAAAACTCCAAACTTCCATAGTGGCAGAAAGATTAAAATGTAGTCAATCAAGCATCTGTCTGGAGTACACTTTCCAAACATAATAATGGAGTTTGTTGTTCTAAAAACCTTCACAAATATGTACTGTGTAAAATATATAAACAGTACGTCTGATAATAGCATTTATACATCCACAGATTGGCAGCCAAGGTTCAGCAAGGATTTGCATTTTGAAAACTCAGGCATGTTGTTGTAAGGGCAAAGGAAAACTTGTGAAGGTACAAATTTTGGTTTCATTTCATTATAGAGAAAAATAGCATATTGGAAAATGGTTAAATTTTGGCTTTTAGAACATTTACAGTATGAACATGGGTGCATGATCTAATTACACTTCTGTAGATTAAAAGAAACAAAATGTTAAAGCAAGTGGTCTTCCTGTTTACAGTTTCTACTCTATAATAAAGCAGTAATGGCTTGAAAGTTATAGATTTCACAAACAGTGGTGCCTGAAGAGAAAGTACTAATTCTTTAAAATATTCGCTATTATAAATATGCATCTCCTTGAATCAAATGGTGTGTTCATCCTTATGATTATAAAGGTCCATGTGCTTTGATGTCTCTGGAATTAAGACACGTCATCAGGAAACTTATAAGAAAAAAAATGACGTTTTTTTCCATTGCTGTTTTAGAGAGCTTGAGTGTCTGAAACATCAAACCAAGCGCTTCCAACCTTCAGGTGAAGATGAAGCTTCTGTTACAGGATGGCAAGGAAACCATTCTTGCAATCATAATGCATCTCTGATGCAAAACATTTTTCTTTTTGCAAAATTGTTTTAATTGTCAACAAGATCCTTGGATTTTTAGGGCAAATATGCTTCTGATAGACCTGCTCTGTAGCAAACTGGGCTACAGTTGTTTCTGAAACTTCTGCTATACATAATTGATTTGATTTCTCTTTTTTCCCCTCCTATTTTGCTGCTATCACTGTGGTAATATATTTTTGCAGGAAGCCCAAATAACTTAGTTTTCTCAATCTGCATGTGAATACAGAGGGGGAAGTTGGCATCTTGAGTAGCTTTTCATGTAGTTTGAGCCTTGTAAAGCTGTTAATATTGTACACTAGGAATATAGTCTCTAGGGAGATTGGTTTTAAAATGTGGTTTCCGTGGTTGCTTAGTTATGCTAACATGGGATGATTAAAATTCCTCCTCAGGAAAAAACTTTTTCTACTGTGCTTTAAGAAATCCTAACACTGGTGGTGTGGGCTGGTGGGTTTCCAAGCCCTTGAATTCATAAGAAATTTATGTAAATTATTTTACTAGAGAAGTCAGAAGATGGACTCTTTTACTTTAGTCATTTTTAGTGGAAATTTTGCTGAGTTGAAATTTCCACTGAAAATACTAGGCTGTGGGTAGGATCACTCTGTGTGCTTTAACTGGAGCCAAACAATGGGCATACAAAGGCGTTCTCCATGGTTAGGGGGGCTCTGGTTTCTGATCTATTTTCTGTGTTTTGTTTACTTTTTAATTGTCTATTAAACAAGTGCATGTTTTGGTTGAGATTGTAGTCAGTATCAATATGGGATTTTGAGAAAAGATTAGGAATGCTACACGTAGTACTAAGGTGTGTGTGTCAGTAGTCTGTCCATCCCTGAAAGAGGGTTTGGGTGAGTGAGGTGATGTGATGGTTCAAAATTTGCACTTGTGACATAAGAGTTTGTGTTTCCTTCCTGCAAATGTGGTGTAGAATGTGCAGGCAGTTGCAAACTTTCCAGTAAGCTGAGTATTTGTCTTCTGTATGAGTGTTCTGTATGAGTGATTTCCCCTCAGTTTTGTTGCATGCTCAACTATTACAGCTTGTCAAGATGAGATTTTAGCTTTTCTGTAGGCAACTGTGGGATGAAAATTGTTATAATATTCTGGGAAAACCTTCACTTACATGCCTCTAAAACACAGATCCACTGACTGTCTTGCAAGCCTCTCTAGTATAAATTGTGGTATCCCCTGTACTGCGTACTGTTTGCCCCAAGACTTTGTTCTTGAGGGCTAAACGCACTTTTAAATCTTCATCTCCATCTTGTTCTGTTACTTTTCCTGTCCAAGCCTTTCTTATTTCATCCCTCTTATTTTTTTTTCCTGCTGTTGTCTTCTCCAGCCTCTTCTCTCCCTTCCCATATCATAAGGAGATTACCTCAGACACAACAGTATGTGCTCTATGCTCTTGGTCTTTCCTGGAGTTAATCTTCTCATTTTCAACATCAGGAAGGAAAAATCCCTGAAACATGACTATTACCAGATTTGCTTCTATCCTTCTGAGTATCAGTGAGCATCTGTCATCTGGCATGGAAGATATATTCTTTTAAATTCCTGGGCTGGTTTATCAGGGATTTTTAGAGAGAAAGCTGTGTTTATATGTCCTTAGTTCCTTATTTTGACACTGGCCCTCCACCTTCTTAACACCTGGGCCCCAGGTATGCTGTATGGTATGCTGAACAGGTGTATTCGGGAAGGACAATTTAAAATATGTTTTGGATTATCTTGAAATATCAATAAAGATGGGTGTGGGAAAAAAGAACCAATTATTTTTTTCTCTGTAGAGACAAATTATTTTATATGATGAAAGAAGTATATATGCATGGCAGTGCAAGATACAGTAATCAAAATAATGTAAAAAAAAGTGAAAAATTTGTTTTAATGTATCACCTATTTTATTACATTGTAATCAGTGAGTGAGGAAGTGAGGGGAAAAAAACCCAGTAACAGTGATTTCTGTCTAGTACTTTGAAAAAAAATAAACCCAACCAAACATCCACCTTGCTTATGGATTATCTTTCTGTTGGCTTAATTAATTTTTTTTCAGAAATCTTTAGTGATGAACACTGAAATAATAACAATAAACCAAAAAAATTGAATCAAGAAAAACAATGTCTGAAAAAGATTTTCCTTGACATATCTGAGAGCCTGGAAGCCTGAAACAGCATAAATAAGTAATGTTATTCTGTGGTATGTATACACAGCATTGTGTGCAGCCTTTTCTACAATTTTTATTTTCTGCAAAGTCATATGTTTTTAGCTGTGATTGTGGCCTGTGCCAAATGGTTCACCTTGTCTTGTGTAATGAGTATAAACAACTGGTCACTGCACTGACCAATGAAACTAATAAAGATGTATGGCACTGTGCTGGCTTAGGGAGTCACATACACAGTCTTAAACTATATGTGACATTTATACCAACGTAACATAGTTCCAAACTCTCTCACTCTTTGCTTACAAATTTTGAAGAAGAACAAACTATTTGACTGATGGTTTGCTAAATTTAATATGCTTAGCAAGTGAAATTATTGCCTACTCTAATGCTGTGTAATTATTAAGATACACTGCTTTTAAAAATACCAAGTGAATAATATTGATTTAGTGAACTGCTATTTAGAAAAATGCCAGCAAAGGAGGAATATTTTATTTTAGCTGCCTTAGAGCTGTAATGGGTCTGTACTGAGATATGCATGTGGAAATAAATTATGCACAAGGTAAACTATTTCGTTATACAGTACCCATAATATTAATTAAGCTGTAATTTTACCAACAAAGCTTTAATTTAACAAATAAACAGGAATCATCTGTATTGTTCTGTGAAATATACAACTTTGGGGCTGTAATAAAACATTCAGGAGCACCTGCAATTAATTTTAAAGCAAATAGTGGGACTAGCAACTTTAAAGGGTAATTGTAATTTATAATTTATTTATTTGACTTATAGTGGATATAATTACACTTATAATGCATTATTTTTTTCATTCAAATATTAGATCTCTCTAGTTTACATTTAAAGTGGGCAGATCGGGGTAATAATAGCATATTTATTTTCTACTCTTCACAACAACATGCAAAGTAATAGATACAGATGGATCATTGTCATCCAGAGCCGTTCCAAAGACACTTTAGCTTACATTAAAATAGATGTGTGTATTTTCTCTTGATCAAGACATTTATGCCATGTTCAGAAGTTCTGTGAATGCCACATTTGTACAGTAAATCTCCTATAGTATTGGTATGACTGGGTGGTATTTGTATTGGAGTATCACGTCTGACGGTTTTGCTGAAAATGCTAAAAGTGGCTGATTGTGGCTGTCCTGTTTGCCATTTTTTTTTAAAGAAAATTTTCAAGACCATTAAACTTTTCAAATTCTATTTAGGATTTTTATTTGTGTTTCTGTGTGGAGAAATAGAACTGAGAGAAACACTGGTGCTGAAAAAAGGAAGCAATTATATGGGCCTGTTTTGTTTGTGGCTAAGAGAATGCTGAAGTGGCAGATTTGCAAATTTGTAAGCGAGGAAAGCTTAGTGTTCATCTTTATCAGCCAAAGTGGTTTCTTGTTAGCTGAGCAGCAAGCTAGAAAGCGACTGATTTTGACAACATAATTTACATCTTTGTATAAAACTATTGCTGGCAGCCGAACTAATTTGCGCTGGATTAGGTTGTTTGTCTCTGCTGCTGACTAACCATGCAATCTATCAGGGACCGTTTTCAAATATCACTTTTCAACTGTGCCCTTGAGAGGAGGAATTGATCGGGAATATACAGAGTAAAATTACTCCAATAACTTTATAGAAAAAACAATTACTGAATCATACAGATGTGAATAATTCTGAAGAGCTGAAATAAATGTAACGAATTTAGCTCTGTGCCGACCTTAAGCATACATGCACCTGATGTATTAACATAAACCAGCCTTTTGTTTGCTATTTTCCTTGTTAGTTTGAACACTAAGGAAGGTTTGTGGTGCACGTATAGACACTGAACTATAACTCACCTTCTGAAATGCAGTCTGAGTTGTGTTTGTGAGGTGATCTTTTCTTTCAGCCACACTTTGCAGTTCCTTCCCACAGAACTCACAGAAACATTCTCTGTTGTCTAAGTGCAGAATAGCTCTGCCAACTTTTCCAGCGGAATTGTAAGTTTGAGTTTGATGGCATATAATGAAAAGAAGTGCCACCAATAGAAGTCCATGCATAATTTACTGTGTATTCTACATGCAGACATACCATCAATTTTATTAGAGGAAAAAATACCATGATTTTGGTTTTTTATTATGAATGTGGCAGTGTTCTCTTCCTCCCCTCTAAGATTATGGGCAGTAGAACAATGTAAGGGAGGAAAACCTGGTTTTGCAACTGATAACCAATCTTTAGTTGTTTATAAGATGCTCTAGATTAGCTAGAAAATAAAAAATCATTAAGCACCTATTATTTTAAAGCAGTGGGTACATTTTTCATCACATTTCTCTGATGAATTTTCACTTGTGCATCCTGCTGGAGGTAATTAATTGCTTTCAGCTCAGAGGAGTAATAATGCAATAAATTATGCTGGTATTTCTTGTCAGGGAAGAATCATATTGCTGCTTCCTTACTAAAGCAGGACTAATAATGTAGCTGGAGCCACAGACTCAGAAAGTACCTATACCATTAAAATTTATGTAAGGAATCAGAAGACTAACTACTCCCTAGAATTACATTAAAAATCTGATTCTTCTGTGTAAAAGTGGCCTCTTGTGATGACAGCCCAAGAAATGGGAGACTGATGCTGTGTCTTCATATATATTCCTTTTTTTTTTTTGACCTTGGGCTTGTTACTTAACCTGCCTATGCTTCAGTTCCCTAGCTATGAAACAAGGATGATGGTACTGGCATTCACATTGACCTTGAGGCTTTACTAAATTAACACTAAAGTTGCTTTACAGTGTAAGGAACAGAAATCCAGGTTCAGTTTATTATTTCATGGTTATTGATGAGTACATCTGCTGACATTAGAGTACTGCAATCCAAAGAAATAAAGAGAATTATTTTAGGTAACATTGTCATATCAAAATAGTTACTCATAATGAATCATAAGTTAAATAATACTGTTGTTTTCAGTTATGTTTTAGTTGAGAAAGAATGGGGAAATGTTTTAATGCCTAGGGAAAGGATGTTCCAGGTGATAGCTAATGCAGAGCTGGTGTGCAGAGTGGCCAATGCTTAGTGGTAATAATACCTTGTTATCATTAAAGTAGCTTTTAGCCAGTGGTTTCCAGGTTGGCACCTGAACAGGTAATATGTAGCATTGAGTGATGTTGCAGCATCTCTCTGATGTCCAGGCTCTCCAGAAAGCAGTGTGGACATGAGACATGATCATGCTTGGAAATGATTCCCATTCTGAAGTTGCAAACTACTGTAAGGTTGGCAAGCTAAGCAATCACAAGAAATATTGAACTTGCATCTTTGTAAATGGAATCTACAGTAATTAAAAAAACCCAACAGCCTGAGCCTTTCAATATTTGTTTCTTATTGGAAATCTTCCATATGATTTAACCAAAACTGTCATTCTGACTTTGCAGCCACTGTTGCAAACGCCTATTTGGCTGACTGTGTTCTCTCTCTCACTCAAAGAAAAGTGTAAATAATAAAAGGATTGCATCACTGCATGCTTCTCTACCAGTGATGGAGACTGTGTAATGGACATATCATATCACCCAAGGGACTGTAACATGGCCATGCTTGCCTTGCCATCCTTCATGTTCAGTAGGTGCAGGAAAAGGATCAGAAGGGGACAGGTACTGCCAGTCACTTCACAGATATTTGTTAACAGCAGATAAAAATGTGGGAACCCTTCTGTCAGAATCTGAAATGGAGTTTAATGTAGTAGGCACTGTGAAGCAGAAAACTTTTACTTCTCCTTTCACACTTCACTTCTCTACCTTCCTTCTTCTAACCTTTCTTCACCATTCCCACTCCCTGTGTTCTTATTGAAGTCACCCTGGTTCCCACCTCCACATCAGCTTAGTTTCTATTGCCTCCTGGCTTTTTCTTCATTGGTTTACGAAGAAATAATTTCTTAGCTTCTTTTTTTGATTAATCCCGTTCTCATTACTGGTTCCTTACTCAAGCTTTCTGAAAGGTCACTGCTTTGTGTGAGCAGGGGAAGCAGAATTTTGTCATTAGGAAAGAATGAACTTGGCAAGTTAATTGTGAATGTTCTTCAGATTTCAAGAGAGTATGGATGAGTCTTCATTGATTTCTTCTAAAGTCTTTGATTTGATGAGACTTTAACAAGGATAGGAAGCATTCTAAGCAATTGATATTTAGTGAAGTTGTAGAAAAAGCCCATGAATACTGAAGAAATCCCACGTGTTTATTTAAAATTACTTGGACAAATTTTAGGAGCTCAAAAGTAATGCCTTATACTCTGACAGTTTTGCTGGCTGGTGGATGATCTCTCTTTCTGAGCTGTCCTTTCAGGCATTCTGCTCTCTGTTTTACAGACTCATCATCACAGCATGTAGTTGGGCATTGGAATATTTTAAAGTGTATTAATTCAGTTTTAGATAATAAAAGGAAGTTGGATACTTTTCTATGTCATTCTAAAAAGATAGCAAGTACCAATTTTTAAATTGGAAGGCACACTGTGTGTGGAAACTTACAAGCAAACCTAGGCCAGGGGTGTTAAGAAGTTACTGCCGTGTTTGACCTCAGCTCTGGCAGTACTTCACTGTCAGCCAAAGTGTACTTGATTTGTTCCAGTTTAGGGCCTTTTATTTGCCAAGAGTTTCAGATAAGCTGAATGATTATTCAAAGAAGGGTAGTCTTATAATGAAACCTGAATGATAGGAAGAGATCTGGCATTTCATTATGTCTTTTGACCTAAGCAGGGTTTCAGCTTGACCTTCTAGTCTACAGAAGCTTTTGTACTAAAACTCTTTCACTTTTCTTGGATCTACTGTTGTGTGCAAAAGTGAGAGCTGGTTGAATAGGATGCTTAGGAGTTGAACTGCACAGCTCTGTGGTCCTTTGACGTTTTTTTGTTTGCCTTTTTTGAATTTGGTTTTGGTAATTTTTTTTTTTTTGTTGTTTGTGTGTTTTTTTTTCTGTTTGGTTGTTTGTTTGATTTGTTTTTTTTGGATGGGGGCAGGGGTATGAACAGAGTGGAACATTATTAATAAATCCCCCCAAACCTGTAGTGTTTCTTTCTACGTATGATTCCTGCTCTGTGTGTACTCTGCTGTTTTTTCAATGCAAAATAAAATTTCTGTTTTTTCTACCAAGCTATTGCCTACTGGTTTTGGCAATGGGAACTTGCAAGATTAAAGCCTTCAGAACTAAAAAACGTAAGTTTTCATCTTGTGTGGAGAAAACAACATTCCCTATGCCAGGATTCTGTGAGAAAGAAGTCTTGAATGAAGTGAGCCCAGAGAAAAACGTTTCCCCCTTTTTCTGCAATGAAGGTGGGAGAAGGAAACAGTTGCAGGGAGATTCTTACAGTAGGTGCTGGCAATCTACTGTGTTTTCTTTCACTTTTCTATATTTTGGACTGTTAAAGGAAATGAATGTTTCACTTTTAAATGAAACATTTTTGGGGAAGATATTCCGCATACTTGCCAACATTTTTTCTCTCTAGGCTGGAGCAACACAACTTTACTCTTATTGCAGACCTGTTTTCAAATTCTTTGTTTAGAAATCCTTCCCCTGCCCTTTTTCATCCTTATCTTTGACTCCCTAGCAAGGGTTGCAGTTCAGAGCTCTTCTGCTTTGCCAGATCTACCTACTCCAGTTACTGAAAAAGTGTTTTTTAGATCCTTCGGTCTCAACCTAACAATTGTGTTGCCAGCATCAGCCTTTCTGGTGACAAACTGTTCCCTCCTCTTGAGCTGCTACGTGGCACCAGACAGGTGATGGCAATAAAATATTTGTCACAGAAGTGCTGTCACCTGACTGCCTGTTTTAGGATTGATTGCATTTTTAAAGGTAGATAAGACTTTGCTCTGCTGTTCCAGTTCTTTGTATGGTGCAAAGCTTTCCCCTTTTAATAATTTTTTACTTTTGAGATAATAATAACTATACTTTCAGAGTGGTGACAAGGTGTGAATTTTGAAAAAGTTGTTTGTTCCCATTCCATACCAGAGATAAAGCCAGCAAATATTTAAACCCCCAGCTTTTCTGGGGGCTTTTGCCAGTGTAGGAGTGCTTTTGGGAATGCCTTGTTAAGGTCTCATTTCAAATAATTTTGAAAACACAGATAATCAGCAGGTAAAATGCTCTAATTATATTCTGTAAAAATGGCTATTGCCTAGAGTGCTTTGTGTGCTCCAAGAAACTCTGCTAGATTGTTTCCTCTTTTCTTCTGTCTGTAGTGCACCTTTCCACCTGATCAGGTGATCAGACAGTTGGGTGTTTGATGGACTTCTCCTGATTCAGTATTGTTGAATGAGAGAGGGGAAAAAAGGTTGGTGAGCAGTTATTTAGGCTTGTGAGTGCTCTCCAGACACGCACTTTGGATATTTAATGCCTAAGGTACATGTTTTGAGACAGGGTGCAAAAAGTGCACAAATTAATCACAACATGCCATATTCTGTTTTTGCAGTACAGACAGCACCAAAAAAGAGAACTTTTTTTCCAATTAGATTTGAAAGTCAGTAATCTGGCCAACTACAAAATTCTCTTATATATTGGCCAGAGTTGACTCCTCTGTGAAGAGCATGTCTTCAATTTAGAGGTCTAAATTTTCTTTTGGCTACTAGCAAGGCTTCTTGGTAATCATAAGCGAGTCAGGAAAGATTGTAGAGAGTAGACTTCACTTTTACCCTTGTCTTGGACAGAATGTGTCTGCCCTCACTTTACTGATTGATGCCACACAATTTAGCAAACCTACTATTTTCACTTACCTGGATATTGAATTAGTTAATGTAGTGATAGGAATCTTGCAAGTTAGGTTTTTCTAATAATTTTAATAGAATTTTAACTTTTTGCCTGTATGTATTGTTTTTTCATTAGTGATTAATAGCTTTGAGCAAGGAGGTGTGAGTTACCCTACTCTGTACATAGTTGGTTACCTTTCTGATCCAACTGCTTAGCAACCTAAGGAGGTTATCTCTTCCTCAAAGTCCTACTTTGACTGAGTGGGCAAAAGATCCTTTTTGCCCAGCAAATAAATCTGTTCTGTGGCTGCTTGTTTTAAGACTTATGCTGAGCTTTGTCCCTGAAGTATGGAGTGTACTGAATGGAGAAATCTTCCCGCACTGCCAAAGCTTTCATTTTGTGACCATGATAAATTTAGACACTGCTGTAAGTAAGAAGTCTGTCACTTCGCCTCCTGCAGTCATTGTAAGTTCCATATTAAGCTTCAAGCCCAATGAAGTGCTGTGTAAAGCAGGCAGGGGTGCAGGCTCAACATCTGTGGGAATAATCTAAGTAAACCTCCCATAATTTTGAAAAACATGGTAGTTTGATGGATGTTCACAATAACTAGGCAAACCCCACATTTTGTTAATGTCTTCTGCAGTGCAGACTGCATACAGCTTGTGAGATCCCAAGCTGCTGGGAGCCCTGTTAAAGTCTCCTGTGGATCAAGGGAAGGACAACCCTTGGCACTGGCGGAACAACACCCGCACACAAAGCTCCTGTGCTTAATGCACAAGTCCAAAGATCAAAGATGCACGAGATCAAAAGAATCCTGGGTCTTTGTCCTTTTTTCTTTATCAGCCACCTCTGGTTGGCCTCTTGATGAGGGCTTCTTAGAGATGCTCTGTTTGCATGGTGCTGGAGGGGTGGCCTAGAACCTGATCTGAAGTGGCCAGTGTGGTTAGCCAAGGGCCAGCTGCTGCCAGCCAGCTCGGCCTCAACTCTGACCTCGCCGGAGACCCTTTCATCTGTCAGGCTGTCATCTCCAATGGCATCAGCCAGGAGCCCTTCGCCAGGCTGCTGGCTGCTGAGCCTCTCCTAGCAACTGTATCAAATTTTATTCTGCCAAAGAATGTTCTTTGATGATGTTGTTTATGCAGAAAAATAGTTAAAATTTCACATCTGAAAGATTAAATATTGTAATCGCATAATTAGAAAAAATGTTACATGATTTAACATAGCATTTTTCTATTTATGTAAGTGACAACTAATGGTTTCTTTTTTCTCCTAGCTTTAGGAAAGATTCTTCAACTTTGTAATTTTAAAACATTTTCTCCTACACATGTCATTGTTCTTTTTAATAGGATCTGCCAGAACAACTCTGAGCAAAAGCTCTGCATTTTCACATTATTATCTCATTGTCTATCCCTAGTGTTATAGCCTTACTGTGACTTCCTAACTAATCAGCTATTTCAACTTTCATTCCATAAGCTTTATGTCTGAGTGTAATTAAATGAGCATTAAGTCCTTTTTTTACTAGCAAAGCCTGAAAGTTCTGATATTACAGTAATAAGTGTGAAGTGAATTTTGAATGGCATTTATATCCTTTCATGGGCTCTAAATGTTTGATTTGCATAACTAGTTAAAATGATATCAGAGCAGCATATTGATTTAATTCCATCTCAGAAAACTGTTAATTAATAATGATAATAAATGTGTCAGTCCTTTATTATCTGCTTTGAATTGGTGATGATGTCTATATTAATACTACTTCAGTAATAGACCTCTGCTGGCTATTGTTGGCAAAGCTTTGACGGCTTGAATAACTAGCAATCAGAATTTATAAAATTTATTGCAGATCAGATTTTAAAAAAAGTCATTTTATCACATGTGATTTTATTAACACCTACTACTTAACATTTTTAAAAAATAAATCACTAAGAACAGAAACTGGCAAGGCTGTTGAACAAAGAAGAGGTTTGAATTCCTTTAAGTTTTTTTTGTCCTTGCGAGTTAGAGTGTAAAGTATGAACACACTACCTTCATGTGAAGGAGATAATGGGAAGAACTATGCACATGTCAGGTTCCTTAATACTTTTACAGCTGTATGTTTAAAAAAATCCCTACATATGCTAGGCCTATTGTGTGGAAAAGAGATGCTTGGACAGTAGAGGTTTTCATTTTATTGCTGTTGTTTTGTTATATGTTTTTAATAATTTTATGATGTGTTGCTTTGACTCCTTATTTCAGAAGGAAATTAGATTATCACCTATTCCTGTTTTTGCTATCACTGTTTAGTGTTAAAACAGAACTAGTTCAAGATCTTACTTTCCTTTTTTCCTTTTGGACACTGGCAAAAGAGTGCTTTGTCTGTGCTGTTTAAGACTGGATTTTGGTTCCTTTTTCAGCGAGTAACATTAACTGTCCTAATATTCAGCACCACGCTACCTTATGAAACTGCATTGCAAGTGTCTAGAAAGGAAAGCACTCAGCTTTTGTCAGCAGATAATGTTCTGTACGTTCCCTTTTTGGTGAGAAAATATTTAAGAAACTGACTTTTGGAGGGACTGGATTTAGTTTGCATGGACCCTTAATGTAGGTCTTGATAAGTCCTTTAGAAAATATTTTCTCTCTTAATGTTGTTTACTTTCCCTGCAGCTGAATACCTGGGTTCTTGACTTGTTATATATGTGTTGCTTGTGCTAAAAACTAGAGCAGCAATTCAGCTGCTTATAAAACTTAATGTTAGCAGTACCCAATTGGAGACTCACCTGCCAATTTAATGCTCTGCTGGCAATTTTCATCAAAAAATTGAATTCTTAACTGTCTGAAATGTTAGTTTTCTTACAGTCCCTTGGAAAAATCAGGCCCTTAAAATTAATGGCCATTTCCTGTAGAGAAATACTGCTGATTAATAAGAGTAGCTCTAAGGACAGAAAAGAAGGCAGTGACAAAATATCGTCATGCTTCTTCTTTTCTAATCCCAGCACTTCTCTAAGTTACCTTCATGCAGTATTGCGTGGAGAGCAGTGAACTTGTCTTCTCTGCTGTGAACAAACACCATATAAAAATGGCCCCATAGCACCAAACATGAATTTTACAAGTAACATCAAATTTCTGCTGACTTCTCTTTGCACAACTGTGGTGATTAACTGTGACAAGAAAACAGTTTTTTTTTTTTTTTTGTTTTCTTACAGTGATGGTTTATCATTACCAAAAATTCCATATGAGCAAAGGATTTCTTTTTTGGTAGTGTTAAAATTTTGAATTTAGCCAGTGAAACGCTTTGCGTTTCTGGAAAAACATTACTACAAGTGTATTGCTTTCTAACAATTCTTACTTGTCAATTGAACTCCATTTAGCCAAGTTTTGTTCTGGTTTTACATAATGGTAGAATAAGGCTCTACTTCACACTTGTGCTATGATCTTTAACTAGCACTGTGTGCATGGCGATGATTACTCAAATGAAAATACTGGCTCTCTTTTTAAAAGGATGGGAAAGCACAATTTGAATGGCGAGTGTTCTGAGTACCTAATAATAGGTGCATGCTTTAGAAAAGATCCACCTGTCTCCTACACTGTTTCAAATATTGAGATCCAAATTTATCCCCATGTCTGTGTGGACAGACAGTGAGTACATCTTGCTTGGATGTCGTGTTCTCCCTCCTGAGAAGGTCTGATCTGTTCTTTGGAGCTCCAGGAAGGCAATACCCTATGTCCAGCTTTGTCAGACCACACTCACTCACCCCCAGTACATTGCTGAGTCAAGGCTTCTTGCTCGCCAAGCAGTGGGAATTTCGTCCACTTCCACTAAGTGCTTTGGCCACCTGGTTTGCATGGAGTTGGTAATTTTAATTTATTTCCTTTTCTGAAAGCCTCCTTCAAAAGTTTGTTAGCCTTTGAAGCTGGGAGAGAGACAGTGAGGAAGTCTAAGAATAGAGGCAAAATGTTGTATTATGTTTCTTTTGTCAGTGGGTTGCCCTTTCATGTATTTTCTGAAGTTCCTGACAAGATGATGCATGTTGAGATGAATAGCCATCAGTTACATTTAAAAATGCCTTTTCTCTTCCTGTAGTGGTTTTCTAAATGACTGATCCTAAGCTATAATGAGGTACCCATATAGAAATTCTAACTAGTTTTTCAGAATTCATCTTTGCTATATTTGTTTGGGACAATGTTAAGCACAGACCATTGCAGCAGTGTGTTGACACACACACAACATTACTGGTCCTTGAAACTTCATCAAGGGAAAAGAGGGGGGTTAACTGTCCCTGCTGGAGTTTATCCAGAACTTTGGTGTTAAAATCCTTACTGGTGGTTTGTTTTCGTTTGGTTTTCTTTCAGGATTTCTTTGTGGCTTTGTTTGGGTTTTTTGTTTGTTTTTTTTTTTTTTTTAATGCAAATATTGCACATTTTGTTGCTTGTAGATTCAAGCATCAAAAATGTTGATTTATTGAATGATGTTTGGGGGTTTTTGTGTTGTTTGTGCTTTGATTCCCTCCGCTAATGACTCCACTCTCACAGTGTTGGGTGAGGAGGCAGAGGAAGACAATGCTGGTAAATGATTTTAACTTGCACTATAAAAAAAAAAAAAGCTGAATAAAACACATTCATCCCTCTGCCCGATGTCCCCCTCCTACCTCCAAGTTGTCTTCTGTCCCATTCCCTCCCCCCCCCCATTTTGTGTGAATACTGAAATATATTTATGGTTTTCTCCACTGGCATAAATCAGATGTAGGTGACAATATATCCAAATAACCTCTTTGATGCATGGTTTTTGGTAATAATTATGTGCTGCTAATAATTAACAGGTGTGTGAAAAAATGAATTAGTAATGAGGAGAGAGTTTGTAAGCCGTCTGTTATCATCCCTTGACAAATGCAAGCAAGGGCATAAGCTGAATACAAAGGCCCTTGATTATAGTTTAATGGTATTTGATAAGTTAAGCCCTTTTGTCACATAATGATGCTGAGCTTTTATTGTGGGAAGTTTGCTGTCTTGTAGTGGCAACATGTTTTTCTTTAACCCAGCCTTTTTAACAAGAAAGTAGTCAATAAAAAATCTAGAGTATCTAGGACTTAAGATTTTGAATTCATTTTTCAAAGTAACTTGATAAGTTTTTAAAATTTTATTCCATATTTTTTCAGTGGTTATTGAAAATGAAGCTTCATGGGCTCTTCCTCAAATTACAGGAGCAGGTGGATCTGTAAACTGTCCATACTCTCTGAATTTCAGTTCTTCAGGCAAGGAACACTTCAACCATCTGCAAGAGAGACAATTGTGCCAGGGAAGGTTTCACTAGTGGTAATTTTGGTCTCCTAAGCATGAAAAATATGCTTAATGATTTCCATGAAAGAAAGCGAGATTCTGGTTCTGGTATGGCCTCCTAAAAAAAGCTCAGAAAATGCTTGTTTTCAATAGCTGAGGTCTTAGTTTAACTGTATGCTTCTAACCAGTTGCTGTTTGGGAAAAAAGGTAATAGGCAAATGATTTGAAACTTGTCTCTAAAAAGAAAAAAGGCAGTTTGTTTCTGCCCAGATAATTTTGTCAGACCTTTATATTGTTATGGTTTATCTTGTGTTTGGTATTTATTTTTATGATTGATTTATAATGATTTAGTCCACTTTTTTCCCCAAGTTCCTTTTCTTTCTGTTATATTCATTTTTTAGAAGGCCTCTTTAAGTGTGTAGTGTACATCTGTGATTGTACACTGTTGTACAAATGTAGCTGTTTGACTTCAGAACTTGAAATTAAGATACTAAGTGTATGAGAGAAGACTATCTGAAAAGACATTATAATGTGCTCATGACCATTGAATAGCTTGAAAAATATAACATACTTTACCGAAAAAGAGATTTGGATCTGCAGAGCAGGATGGCTGCAGGCATGTCTGTTTAGTATTTGAAATGTGTTTGCTTTTGTGTTGAGAGACAATTAAAAAAAGCTACTGCCTTGTGGCTGCTGTTCCCATATTGCTATCTTTGCTGGCAGTAATAGATTGGTAAAACACTGGGGATGTGATTTGTTAAGAGAGGAAGAAAAGCTTAAAGGTTTTGGGACTTGCATATGTAGAGACAGCTAAAGTCTGCCAAAACTTAATTTGGTACTGTTGGTTTTGAGACATGGCTATTGGAGAGATGAATCCTCCTTCTGTGCAGGAGCTTTGTGTTGAGTCAATAGTATCTTTCAAGAAGACTGTGGAGAAAAAAGATCATGTATTAATAAATGGCTGAAAAGAAAACTCTCAAATGCCGATTAAGTTTGTGATGCTTCATTGACAGATTTTTCTGTTTCCTTCATAAACTCTAGCAGAAGGTCTCCTGTGATTTGAAAGATAGACCATGTTTTTGGGTCAGTGCTCATTCATGGCATGGCAGTTAATGGAATGTTAGTATTCTAAAGTTACTCAGGTACTGCTGGATATTAGACAGGGTCAGTCAGCATAGTACCTGAAATCAGTGACTGCAGTCCTCGAAGGAAGAAGCTGATACCTCTGCTTGAACTCTGGTGAATGTTGGGGAGCCTTGCTAGCTAATGAAGCTCATGGGTTTAGCATTGACCCATCCTTAAATACAGTCTTTGAAATCTTTCTGTAACATGGAAGTCGTGTTCTTTAATATATTACATTAGAGTTCCACTTTTTTTAATAGATAACTTTTTGGAAGAGTAGGTGTTGTGAAATACTCTGAGATTTGCAAGGATTTCTCCATTGTTATTTGAAGGTGGGATCTGATTCTCGGTGTTCTTACATTACAGTTAGTTAACAGAAGGGAATTCCCAGCTGGCTAGTTTGAAACTTGTGCATGTTTGTCATCTTTGTTCCGTTTTTGGAGTACTGTTTTCAGTGATCCTTTTGGGGAAGTGGAATTAGCCTGACTCATTTGCTTCCCAGAACTGGGAGACATAACATTGTCTACGACTGCCTGTGGCGCTCAGTCTTTACTTCATTTGAGTGCCCTGCTCTCCAGGCAGGGATCACAGCCCTGCTCCCCAAGCAGGGATCAAGCTTGTTCTCTGACCTTGAGGAGGGCCTGCAGGCCCACCCTGCCCTTGAGGAATTCAGTCAGTCTCCACAGTGGCTTACAGTAGACTCACCCCTGAGTCTTTTTACATCTATCAACAGGTTGGTTTGGTTTGGTTGCAGCCAGGTGACTGTTTGGCTGGCCGGTCTATGAGGGGGTCGTATTTTATAATTTTGAAATGGAGAAGGTAGTTGAGAAAGTGTGTGTTGCTAATCAGTTTGGATGACTCTAAACGCTCTCTGAGAACTCCCCATATAGGTAATGCCCAACCTACGTGAGATCAGTATCAAAGCAAATGCTTGCAGTTTGTTTGCTGTGTTTGTATAATATACATGGTGAATGACTGGTCTTCGGCCTTTTATTGCCACTGCTTTTGCAGGGTGAACTAAAATATCCATCTCCTTATTTTCAATTCTTCATTTCCTTTTTTTGTAAGCGACTTCCCGAAGGGGAGCCTTGCATTTGTTAACTAGTGTTCAGTGACTGGTGCGTCAGCTCAGCTGTGCAACATGCCAACACTAACTGCTCCTAAATAACATCTATTTGCATAGTGCATTGAGAGCTGTGAACTCTCCTCTCATTAAGTGTGTGAGAACTCTCGCTCAACCAGAAACACTAAAAATTGAGCTGTGCTCCTGTGGGGTTTTTCTACTGTGAGCCCTTCCAGTGTATTTTACCATTGTGACACTTTGTGGGGTGACGTTGCAATGAAGGAAAGCAGTAATGTAGAGGGATCGTATGCCTTGGCTTCCCATGTAAACTGTTTCCTATGCTCTTCTCTCTTATTCTGCCCTCTTACACATTTCAAGATGTGGGAACTTAATGTTTTTAGTAATATTTCAACAATAGTCTTTTAATGGTGGAATGAGAAGGAAATGAATAATCTATTGAAAACACCCCATTGCCAAATTCAGCACTCTTGAACTTCAGTTGTGCAGTTCTTTGTGTGAAATTATGTAGTGATGTCCAGCAATATTTTATTGCAAGTTATGTTTTGTAATACTTGAGCAATATATAACAGTGATCAATGTTGTGACCTCAGGGAAATTGCTTATATAATTACAGAAAGTTTACAGTAGTAAGACAAGGAATGAGGGAAAATATATCACTGTAAAATATAAATATGTTTAAATTACATTTAGGATTTGGAATAGTTCCTTGCTTGTGTTTTACAGAGTAATCTGTGATTTAAATCAGGTTTAGTTGTGGAGTTTTTTTTCTAAATTGGGTATTATAAATCAAGAGTAGTTGCTGCATATAGCACACAAGAGGATTTCTTATACATTTTAATGTTGCATAAGTAAGAAATACCAGTAGTTCAGCAGTAAAATTGCAAATGTAAGCAAAAGCGAAGATTTTTCTAAATTTAACTAGGTTGCATTTGTTTAGTAAACTCTTGCAATAATTTACTGTTTTATTGCGTTTGCTGTTGAGAACTTGCTAGCTTTAAAAGGGGGAGGAGGGAGAAAGGAAGGAGCTATGTTATAATTGCTCTGGAACCGGGGGGGAGCAGATAGAAGAGGGGAAAATACTGAACAGTCTTCATGTAATAGGTTAAAGTAGAGGAAATAAATCTTGGGCAGATAATATGTGTCTGCAGAAGACTGAGGAACTTCTAGTAATGTGCATTCTGTATTTGTGGGATAGAACAATTCCTCATAAAAACATCAAGCTCAAGATGTAGTTATGCCTTAAGTGTTTGTAGACATGAAAGACAATAGGCAGCTTTTCTTATTAGTGAATTTCAATATGTAAAAATAGACATTCTGGTTGCTATGCTCTAAAACAAAATAAACACCTTTGTTTTGTAAATAAGGAGGTTTAAAACTTGATTGGAATTTGCTCTACAGTTCTGCCCGTGCATGCTTTATCTGTGGGTAGATTTCTATATCTCTCGGTCTGTTAATATAAAACCCAGCTTAGTTTAACTGTGGTTTGAAAGAAGTGAACACTGGGATTGGTCTGGATGATGTTGATTAATAGGTGTGTGAGGGTGAAAGACTCCAGGGCCAAGCAGTAGGTCCATCTTGGTGGCATCTGATGTTGATTGGCTTTGTCCTGCGCGGCTGCGCTGGAAGAGCGGACATTAAGATTAAGTGATGCTGTCGTGTTGAGGAGCGCTGCACTGCATCATTCTGGGAAGAGACAGCTGTGGTGGTTAATCCTTCATCACCAAGGGAGTGCTGCCAGCAGAAAGATATACAGCCAAAGATAACCCTCCATAACTTGTGCTAAAGATCAGAAAACTTTGAATTCACATCCATCTGCTTAGTCTGGGGTGAAGATGAAAGATAGGCAGAGTAGGAAATAAAAAAACCTCCTGTGGGATTAATCTTAGACAGAACATGCAGCACACGCTGAAAAGGCAGCAGCTAAATTTTTACACGTATCTTGAAAGAAATGGATCATTCCAAATCCAGAAATTTAATTTAAATTCCTTTAATTTTCCTACTCATGATGCTTATTTAATATGTACACCACATCCTTCCTGGAAGCAGTTCAAAGATGCCAGGGTTCATAGTGTAAGGTTTAAAAAAGACAATCGTCTCTGCATTTCTAATTGAGTGATGCACAGGAATGGGTAACAATGGAGCTTTAAGCATAATTTGAAGTAGAGAACTTTGTTGTTTACTTTTATATTTAGCAGGTCAATTCCAAATTGTTACACATCAGATGAGAATGTATTCTGCCTTGAATGGTTGTGAACAGAGCTATATTGTTATGCATAATTTATTCATACAAAGTGAGAACCGTTACAAAGACTAGCTCAAGAAGTCATCTTTGGAAATTAATTGATACAAAAGAATAAGATGGCAAAAGGAAAGAGACATGAATATATTGCTTTGGAGGGAGTCTTCTAAGCAATAACTAAATTAATAAAATTAAGTTCAAAAGTAGTAGTTAGTGGTAATAATTCAATAAATTAATCCATTATTTTAAAGTAGGCTGTTGTTTTAACATGTATTTTAAACCTTAAAGTAATATCTTAAAAAGTTCTGTGCTCAATAGTGGGGAGAAGGTGGAAATGCACATTTAGTTATTATCATGGTGATGGTTACTGTTGTGAGGAAAATGGAATACTTCTTTTAGCAGGCTGGTGGTTGGGTGGGGATGGAAGTAGAAATGCTCCCTGTTACAGCCTGGGTGCCCATAGGAGTGGAGTGTCAGTGAGCAGTGCTCACTGAGCCTGGCCTCGGGGCTGCTGCAGCTGGCACTCAGTGTTTTGGTGAAGCTCCTGTTGTCTGTTCACTGTCTGCGTGCTACATGGTGTCTGTAGAGACAGCAGAAAGAGAAGTGAGTTATTTGGGCCATGTGAAGGCTTAGTTCTTGCCTTGGATCAAGAAAATACAGAGTGAGGAGTGTAAATCTGCTGATGTCTTCTCAAATGTGAAACAAAATGGTGTTTTAGTTTGTGTTTTCTATTGATCTTATTAACTTTCCTGTAGTCATGAAAATGCCAGTTGAAAGAGAAGAGTATTTCATCATCTGCATAAAAAGTTTCACTTTTAGGTCTATCAGCAGTGACTCGAAACAATCTGAACTTCCTGTTCTCCTGCACTTGTGGGCTCAAATGTAAAAAATCTTGTTCCTGTTACTGTTTTTAATTTGCTTTCCAGAAATGCTTGTATTAATATTAACAGTTGGTGTTTCTAGATAAATTAATCCTACATTTAAATCTTAGGTTATGCCATCTCTCATGTAAAGGTTTAATATCTATTAACATGTCATTTGAATTTAATTAGAAATAATGAACCAAAAGATACTAGTTGATATCATGTGGGACAAGTATTTCTAAGCAGGCCAAGTGTCTTAGTGAGCTAATTTAACTTGGCAAAAATTCTAATTACTTAGGTATCTACATTACAGCATTGTCTTAGAAATTTAAATGGCATTTTTGCCTGCTAAAAGCAAATTGGAAAAAATTCTAATTAGGATAGGTGTTGGGAGGAAGAAGTGTATAAGCTTGCAAATATGTCAAAAATGGTCACTGCATTTTCTTAGTAACAACCTGTTCCTCAGAGTCACTAGAGGATATAGACTGAATATAAGGAGAAATTTTCTCAAAAGAAGTACTGTTAAACATGAGACTGGGCAAATGAGTGCACATTCTCACAAGTGCTCTTTTTTTTTTTTAAATGTTTACTAAAGACTGCGTAAACTTGATTATATCAACAAGTATGGGATGGGTGAGGTGATTTTTGAGCTCTGTTTTAGTCTAGTTTTCCTCTGATTTTAGATTTGGTGTTGGCTTAACATTGCATCTTAAAAGTACTGGCATTTTGGAGGTTAACAAATGGGCAATGTCCAAATCCAAATACTTAGTAGAACGCAGGTTGGAGTGAGCAAACTTGTGCATGATGAGCACTAAAATGCCAACAGTTAAAAAGGAATGGGTTAATACATTGACTAATGTTGTAGGTTTAGAAGAACTGGCCCTTCTCTTTGTTCTTTTTTATCATATACATTTATCATGTTCAACCTGGCAACTGAAGCAAATAGCTATTTAAGCTGTAAAAAATGAATCACTGTGCAATTTCTTGAACTGTATGATATAACCAAGCTTAATAATATTATACAACAGAAGTTGTAAGCCTAGGGATATTTTTTCCTTTTTTAATTTTTTTTGGTTGTTTTTAAATGAGCTATGAGCATTTGCTTCTTTCTGTATGAAAAACCAGAGAGCAATGAGATGTGTTTAACAAAGCTGTAATTTCCTGCCCACTGGTAAGGACTAATGGTGAGTGCTTACCTTCTGCTGCTGCATAAAGTATATTTAGAAGTGGTTGAACTGTTGGATTGTGTGAGGATTTGGGATGCAGGCTCTTCGACTTGAAACCTTCTTTAAAAGTGACAGAGAAAAATAAAAGTGTGAACTTACTCATTAAAAGGAAAAAGGTGCTGAGGGAAGAATCTTCCATCCTCTCTGCAATGTAGACCAAAAGGTAAAAACTAATATGTGTTTGTTGTGTCAGCATATTTTCACACTGCTGGATGTTGCATGTTTACAGCTGGTTCTGAGGCAGCTGTCAGAGTACAATTGATGAGCATCATCATTTAAAGAGTAAAAGAAAGTATCTTGGCAAAGAGGGACATGATAAAGTGCCATCTACCAGGCATTGTGGGCATATGTAGTCACCATTTCCCTTTTCTCCTCGCTCTTTGCATTTCTTTGCTGCCCTTGCCAGAATGTGCTGAAGCCACTGGAAGCAGCTCAGCCCAGCCTCCAGCCTTCTAATATCACTTTGGTAGTTGTCAGATCATATGAAATGTCAAAATTCATGTGGCCTTCGTGAAGAGATATATTTAGTGCAGCTGCTGCATACCTACGTAGTATCTCTGACATTGACATATTAGTTATGCTGTCTTTTGCAATCTGATATCTTTAAATTTGCCACCTTGTTAAGTTTTGATTAATGTGATTCCATTTCACTAAAGTAATTGGCTTGGCCTGTTGTAGAAAATAATCAGCCTTTCTACGGAACAAATGCTAGAACATGCTAATGAGGGAGTGAGTTCGTTAAATTGATGGCGTGGAGTGACAGTTATTAATGATTGTTATGATAAACAGACGAGTGCGAATTGGGATGAGTTGGGCAAAAGTGACAGTTTAAAAATAACGTATATTGGAAAGTACTAACGAAGTAATATACTGTTAGGAAAACAATCATGCAAGTTGTCAAGGGAAGAAGTGTAATTATACAGCTGCACGAGCTGCCTGGGAGGACAGGGACCTGGCTGATAATGGACACGTTTTTTGTTGGCAAGGGGAAAATATGTTATGGCAGAGAGGAGTACAGATTGATAAATTAATTGGCCTTTCTCATTGTTCCAAGAGCAAACTTGGCCAGCAATAGCCAAGCAGATTAGGTAAATAAATGAAGTGACCAGCTCTTCCTCTGCATCTGACCCATTCCCTGCCCCTTTTTTTTAATCCCCCTATGCATGAACTGCCAAGTCCAACTGCCTGTGGTAGCAGTGTTTGTGTAAGTGTAGCTCTCCTGAAAATATTTATGGCTTTTAAAAATGAGATGCTTTGTCTTACAAAGATTTTTTTCTGAAGATGAAGGTTAATTTTAATGCTATCATGCTTATGCAATGTAGTATCAAAGTTTACTGACTTTTAAAGTGAAATTTAGACGGAGCTGTCCATCTGAAAGCTTGCAAGGAAAAATAAAGGTAGCTCATAGGAGTGTTTGGGAGGTGGAGGTATAGTTGCTTAGTGTTGTGTAAGCTTGGAGCTAAATGGTTTCAGGTTGTTGGCTGTAGGAGAAAGACATCTGTATCTCTGAGACTGACAGCAGTGCCATACATAATTCAGCTATTAGGTTGCCCATGTAGTAGACTCAGTGGAAAAGCAGAGGATAAATAGTGGAATACTTTCCTAATAAGTATAAGGAGATAGAAAGTAAGTAGGCCATTATATATATCTAAAGAAGAAGAAGATGTAAAACAGCTGTTGGAAAATAATCAGTGTGGACAGTGATACTTAACTGCTGGGGTATAATAAGAGTACTAGGTAGCACATTCTGGATCACTGCAGTCTCTATTCTAATGTGGAGGACTGGGATGCATTTGGGCAGGAATGAAACTCAGTGGTCAGTGCTATTGCCCTTCTTTTACTTGTTTGTTTGCACTGCCTTGCATTTGAGTATTTACTTTCCTCCATGGAAACATTAGCAAATTACCATATTTTTCATAAAGATAGAGGATGTGATTTTGAAAAAGTTGGCTAAGAGAAAGCACTGTTATCACTGTCAAATTCCATCTGCTCAGGACACACCAATGAATAGAAGATGGAGAAGAGTTTAGATTCTAGATGACAGCCTACAGCCATATCAGCACTGAATGGAGCCTGTAAAATGCTGACTTAGCCATTTTGCTGGATGTTTTACTGGATTCAGCTTGGTCTTGGTCTTGCAAGGGCTCCAATAATCACATTATCAATTCCTTGTGGCAACCCTCAAGAACACAATCTGTTCACAAATCTTGCCGTGTTTCCTTTGCTGCATAAGCACTAGTTTGTACAGTCTTAGGCTCGTGAACAGATTCACTGGATACGATAATCTAACCAAAATGAGCAAGGATAATTTCCTATTTAATAATCAAGTCTAAGCCATTTTCCTAATAGTGTTATGGGTGAAATCCCTCCAGTCCTTGGTTTTCACTGGTAGAAAAGGGAAGAAATATCTAAGTAAATTTTGGTTTCCACAGAACTTATCATTTTCCTAATAGTGTCATAGATTCAATGTGTCAGGTACAGCTTAAGAAACTGCTAATTAGTAGCTTAATGCATTTTACTGTGTGTAGATTTTATCATACTGAACTTCATTGTTCCATTCAGAACATGTAAACTGGTGACTAAAAAGTCTTTTTTAAAAACAAAAATGTAGCAATTACCAGATTACTTTGTAAGAGTGAAAATAGGCACTAAATTCTGAACTATATTGCACTTCTCTGGATGAAGAAGTCCTCTTTTACCATCATACTTCTTGAATTAAGTCTTGAATGGCTTAATGTATCAAACTGCTTCCTAAGCCAAAATTAGATTATAAAGAGCAACTTTAACAATGTCTTAATTTCAGCATGCACAATTTTGGTTCTGCCTCTCAACAAAGTATGTTGTTTATACTTTGCTTCCATGGCCAAACTGTTCATTTAGGTCCTTAGCCTTGTCCTGTCCCTAGAGCTAGTATTGCTCCTGCTCTCTCTGACTTGTAGCATGCGTCTGCGTTGCCCATTTAGTCTGGATTAGGATTGTGCTTTGAAGGCGCCACTTTTGCTCTTCCAGGTGTTTGGATCTGCAGAGTCTGGATTCTTTTCAAACACAGTTCAACTGGAGGATGTTCCTCAGAGGTGCTCCATCTGCTGCTGAGCATCCAGTCTTTGTAGACAGGTTACATCAAATAGCTGTTAAAATCCTCTAAAAAGCATCTAATGTTGAACACTGGGTCCTTAGCACTCAGTGTTTTTCTCTGGAGGTCTGTTCAATTTGGACCTCACTGTTTGCTTGGCTGGATATACTCCTCATAATGCTTTAAGCAGAATCTTCATATAGCATTACTGTTCCTTTATCCTATTTTTCTTCTTTGTTTCTGCCTTGCTGCACTGTTGTGTCTCTCTGGTTCGTGGCATCACTACTGTTTTACTTCCGGACTGAGGCCTGGCCTTTGTGCTGTTTTGGATTGTGCTTCTTCAGTTTTTGTTTTTCAATCACTTGAGAAATCTCTGTGGTAGTCTTGACTTGACTTGGCTTTCTCAGAGACAGCATTAGCAACAGCTATTTCCCTAAGTAGAGTTGTTGAAAGAAAAGAATCTACAGCTGATCTAAAAGTTGTGAAGTGAGAGGCATTTATTTTGACTTTATTCTGAACTGTATCAGAGTAGAAGAGCCTAATTTCTTTTTGTCATGGCATAAGAAGATTTAGGTAGTGAATAGGAGGTTGTTTTGAGCTGTAGAAGGGAACATTAGGTGGCATATAGTTCACAAGGTGAATCCAGCCTGTGTCCAAACAATATGTATAAATAATTTACAGTATTACCAGGAGTCACACATCTTGGAGGAACAGCACGATGCTGCTGTGCGCAGATTTCTGCTTCTGACAATAGCTTTGCTTTGAGAATATAGACACCTATTGTACTAACTCTTTTAGAATAATTACGGTGTACTTCTCTGAGGCTTTTCCTTTTTCCTTATGGGGAAATAAAGCATGTATTTTCAGATTGTTACCTGTGGAGACAGAGTGCCAGTGTATGTGTTGCATAATCTCCCCATATAACTGTGGGTGAGGAAATTGCTGGGTGGGAGAATAGATGTGAAGCTGGTGGAGGTGACCAGCTTGAGGGCCTGCCAGCCTTGTGGCTGTGAGCAGGCTGCAGCATACCATACTGGAGAGAACTAGCTCAAAGAACAGGCACTGTGGAGTCTGGTGGTGTCAGAGAGAGAGGGGCAAAGGAAAGCCTGCTGTTCTGTGAGCACCAGGCAGGCAGGGTTTGACTACACAGGAAAACAGGAGTAGTCCAGGTATTTGTAGTCACAGGATAGAAGTGAGCCTGTAAGGAAATATGGCCTCAAGGGGAACTGCTTCAGAGAAAACAAACATTTTGTCTTCCTCAGCTGTATAGAGAGATGGTCATACTTCCAGTTATCCTGTGTTCAGTATTCTTGTGTTTCTCAATAACTGCTTTAAGCATAGCAAACAGTAGCCATTACATGTCAAGCCTTCATGAGGCTGGAGGAGAGGCTGCAGTTTGAGAGCTGGATGGCTCTTGCAGCTTACCAGCCTAAATTCTACCAAAATAAACACATCAGACACAGTCTTGATCTCTTGCCTCAAGACTATCACAGGTGTTTCTACTTGGCATTTTAAAATGAAGCTGCTGGCTGGAATTTGATCACTTGCTCCTTCTCATGCTCCTCTGATCCATTTTTGTACTCTGCTAAGCAAGAAGGTTAGCTATATTTACCAGCTAGGTGCTATAATGAATTATCAAAATAATGAAAATTACCTACAATTAACCTAATTTTGAATGATAAATACTGTGGAAAAATCAGAAGTCAACCATTCCTCAAAAAGTGACCATAGTGAGTATACAGCACGGGAGAAAAGCGAAGGTGAATGTGAGAGAGAAGTGTTATCTTTTTGAGCCCATTGTCTTTTGGCTTTCAGTACTTAGCAGTCTTGAACGAAAGCAAATTTCGGAAACAGGTTGTCATTAATCCTTGTTTTTCAGTCACAAACAAGGACCCCTCACCCCATCCCTTGGTCACAGCTGAAATCACTTGAAAAGGGTAAAAGAGTTTTCTGTCCCAGGTGTTTCAGTTTCTAAGTCTTTTATGGCATCCACCTGGGCCTCTCTTTTTAAGTTCACATGTAGAATCCATTTACAACTTTCAGTTGCAAGTACCTGGTGGAAAGAAGAACGTTTTCTTGATCTGGAGCTCACCACTTCCAAAAAAGAATTCAGAAAAAAAAAAATTTCAACCAAAGCAGGGATGCTCTGCTGGTAGAAATAATCTTCAGTCCCTAAAAGGAAAGGTTTGCATGTGGGAGCTTGTGACTGTATGCTGCTACCTAAGGAGGTAATGCTGTGCTTTCTTGCTTTGATGTTGGCTCAAGTGTGATTTCTTTTTGCTAGGTATAGCTTTGCTATTTTATTGTACCCAAAAAACAAATGTTTTGCATCAATCTTATTTGCTAGGAGTGTTGTATTCTGAGAATAAGAGATTGAAGGGTTTTGTTTTCTCTTTTGGATTCTTTTAGGAGACTGAACTTGCATGCATGGGCTTTTCCTAAAGTTTTTAAGCCTTAATGAGGGAGATTACATGGGATTAATTGGTGATGAACTAGTAGTTATTGCATAGTCAATGAATTAAATTTCTGCATATTTTTTGTGTAATGCTTGCAGGTTTGGGAGAAACATTTGGTTATTGGGCATATTTGAGGAAATTTGTCTTCCTGTTGAGGCTGTGTGTGTGAGAGCTTCAAGTAGAGCTTATGCAGTTGTGGGCAGTAAGCTTCTTAGAGGCATTATCACCTAAGAAAAATGATTCTTTGTTTTATTAGCTACATATATTCCTAATTTTTGCTGATATTTAAAGGTATATAATGGTGTGTTTTGTGAGGTTGAATAATTTAAGCTTTGTAGGGAGCACTGGGATCTTTTCATGATCAAGCCATGCTAGTCCCTTTGTTTCGTCATACAATAAATGTGGATAAAGTGACTGCAGAATTGTTGATGTGGTTATTTTAAGGATGATATTATTATTGATTCTAGTAGTAAGGGTGTTAAGGCTTAAAAGAGAAACATACCTTGGGTTTGGGTGGTGGAAGAGAGGTCCATTCTAGTTGCTAATCCAAGTGCAGAAAAAAGATTGAGCTTCCTATTGAGCCTGACATGAGTTCAGAATTCATCAGATTACAGACTGTTTTTTGAGATTTGCATGGGATAGTGAAGGGGGAAGCCTGCAGTGGTTTCCCAGTGCTTTATTAGCTGTCCTTGTTGTATCATATAGTGCAGGAAATACTAATTGTCAGTCATATCAATTTGATATGAAGAATAAAACTCTGGGGCAAGTTCAATTCTCTTTGTAGTAAATATAAGGGAAAAAATGTGAACTAGAACTCATGGTGTTCTCTAGCGATGCTATATGGGGAAAGCAGAGATACCTTACAGAATTATATGGAGCAGTGCTTGATAATTCTTAATTAATATTTTAGTGCAATAATAAAATAAGATAGTAAATTGAAATAATTAAAGTTTAAACAAAATATTTTAAAATAATTACATCCACTGTAACTTGTGAACTCCAATACAGTCACTACTATTTAGCTGATAGAATTTATGATTGTAATACTGAATCCATCTTTCATAAAGTAGCATTACTGGTTGCATGGTATGTTTTAGGAGTATGAAGCTTAAACTGTAATTTGTTTACCGTTGTCCACTTCTGCTATTTTTGCTATCAATGGTGAATACTTGTTATAGAAGTCTGTTTCTATCAGAGCTTCTTAAAACAAATGTAAAATAGCTTGCAGACACTTGGAACTTTAAGGAATATTTGCCAAGACTAACTGATACTTCTTAATTTAGACTCAAAAGAGAATGGAAAGTTGTAGGCATTATTTAGTCTAATCATAAATTTAAGCAATTGCATGTGAAAGGGTGGTTGTTGCTTTGCTATTTGCTGTCTCAGCAATTTAACAGATGTGAATATTCCTCTTTTCCAGATTGCAAAGGGTTTTGATGAGACTCAATAAAGCCCCTTTTTTTGCCTAATAATAATATTAGCCTTATGGTGTGAATTTGAAATCTGATATTTTCAGGATTTTTTTTTTCTGTGCTTATTCTGGTAATGTTAGCTCAAGTGAGTTAGGTAAGTAGCAGAGAATATGAATGAATTATTCTCTGTGTTACATGCATTTTGCTGTATACTCATACATAAGAGGTATATTACACATGTATGGCTTAGAGAGAAATCCACTATAATACAGAGGAACTCAAGTTTTGCAAGCATGAAAGAAATGCCTACTGAAAGCAAAACAGATAGAAAATTAATTTAGTATTGCTAAGTAGCACACTTGAGGTCAAGGTAACATGCTATATGATAAAATAGTGTAAAGTTTGTCTTGTTTGTAAGATTAGTATATTGATATTCACTTGACAACTTTTAGTATTAGAACCTTGCATACATGCATTTTCACTTTGAGAATCTAGGTACTTCAGCAGGTACATGTAACTGATAAATCTTTTTGTAGTTGTCAAAACAACTTTGTACTTTTTCTTTTACAACTAAAAGCACTTTGACAGTCTGAAACCTGGTATATCAATAGGGAAAGCAAACAGACTATTAATTTTAGTACCACATTTCACTGAGTTTTGACATTTTTGAAATGTATCACTTCAAAATACTGAGACACAGATGATTAAAGGTTGTTACTGGCAAAAATGTTGTTGGTTATCTGTGTTACTGATATAACTCAGTGACATCTTTGCATACTGGTTGAGTCTTGTTTGAAAATCTGGGTATTTTGACCATAGGGACTATATCTGCATATCTCATTGCAGTCTGTGCACTACTTTCTATTTCTTGAAGGGCTTTCCACCCACTCCCCCCCAGAAAAAAGGCAACAAAAAAACTGAAGTTAACCTAGAGTCTGCTTGGTGACTGTCATCTACCTGTCAGTTCTCAGTTTTGTTGACGTGTGGAACAGCATTGTCCTGATGTCTGAAGTCACTCACAATTAGTTTGAACTAGAGATGCTGCCAAGGTAGGACTGGTTTAGAAAGATAAAGCAGGCTTAGCAGAATCTGATATTTTTTTTTCAGTCTGGAGAAATTGTGGTGTGTTTGTCCATAGCATGCACTGTAGTCTGGAATGGGATCTTTACAAAAGCACTGTGTGGAGCCTGTTTCCCCAGTGCGGTCATAATGGCTTTTGGTTTTTGATTGTTTCTGTCTTCAGCTGGATAATTTTCTCCTTTTAAGCTGTTGAGAAATCACAGACATTATTGAGGATGTCATTTCAGACACCAAAACTAGATAGAAATATACAGTTGTCCTTGTAAAGTTTCACAGCTGATTCAAGAGCACTGTCCAATGTGGTCTTGCAGAAAATTCTCAAAAAAATAATGGCATAAACATGGCTTTTTAGAGCCTTGTTAATATGGAGCTAAATTCATTAAGATAACATGAATACTCTGCATTTTCTGCTGGAGAAAGACACAAACAAGCATAAGATGAGCATAAAGGTTGTCTGACTTGAATTTGAGGTGCTAAGGAGAAGTAGGGTGTGCTCAGCGTGGAGTCTGGGTGCTCTTTCACAGGGACAACTTCTTAACTTGTGTGTATGTAATGGTAATGTGGTTTTGCTTATTGTGTGTGCTTGGATTAGTTAATCTGGGAAAGTTTAAATCTTTCTCAGAATTCCCTTGAAAGATGAATCATCCTAGGCTTTTCTAGAGTAGAGTTTGGGCTTACTGTTGGTTCTGTTTGCATATGAATGTGTATCTGAAAACCTTTTTAAGTGGTAATGAAAATATATTCACTTTCTTTTAAAGAACTATTTTAAAATTTTGATTTACTTTAGTATTTTGGTGAAATTTTGGAGCCTTTTAGCTGGAATATTATGAAACAGTAAAATCTGTGTATTTATTACATTTTCTCTTTCAGTTTTTGTAACTCAAAGCCTTCTGTGTAGTACATAAATTGTTCAGCATGCACTGTGGTTTAGAAAAAAAAAAGTAATTCAGGGAAAATGACTACTCAGGGTTGAATGCATACACTTGTTCTATGAGATCAGTAATAGCTGAAGCTCCCAATATGTAGAATATATTTAGCACAAGTTTATTTACCAGCTTTCTTTCCTCTTTACTTATCAACCCTGATGAGCAACATCCATGCCTGTTTGTCTTCTTTCTTACTTTCTGTTCATACAACAGACAGAAAACCCCATAAATACAATATAAGAATGATTGATTGATTGTGGGATGGAGCTATAGTCTGACTCATTCCATACAAACTAATAGCACAAACATTAATGGACACATATTTCACATGAGCTTGATTTCTTTTTTCAACATAGTTGTTTGGATTCCTGAGACTTGTCCTAACAATAGTTTTGGGCATAATCAATATTAATTTTTATTGCTTTTGCGAAGTGAATTTGAAAATTATGTGAGATCGGGATGTATGGAGATGAGTTGTATTAATTGTTTTCCTGCCAAGCTCTAGGCAGCCCAATAGGATGGCTTTAAATTAATCCTGTTTCTTAGCTATGGATAGCTAGGTCTAGAGGCGTGTCCTTAGCAGTGCTAGCCCATCAGTTGTCATTCTTAACTTACTTATGTTCTCCTTTTAACAACTCAGAAGTTGAAGTATGCTGGCAATCTGTATGTTGACTTGGTTATAGAATTTCATGATAACTGCCTGTCCAGGAAGCATTATTTAATGGGTGGTGGTAAAGGTAAAAGTCAGGAGTGATACAGGCTTGTCTTACTAGAAATTGAAAGATGTGCTCAGTGAAAAAGGGAAAGCAGTTACAAACCATGATGCTTTTTCAGGTGCAAAAATTTACTCACATGGAACTGAAAAATGCTTTTCATCTGTCTGTGGTTAATTGATTGGAAGTTCCCATACTCTAGTATCTCTAGGTGAGTGCCCATCCCATTCTTGGAATCACATATCAGACATTAGGAAAACTTCTAAGTCACTTAACACTTGAGTACTGTATTGAGTTTCTAATCAAAATGTGTGTTTGAATGTGCTACTTTCTCATAGAGGAAATATTTCTAGATTTAAGTTGCATAAACATCAAGCCCTGCTGCTGAACAATGGGATGATGGTGCATTGAGGTCCTGCTAGAGGGCCTTTTTCATTTCACTTACCAAGTATTTATTGTCTGTATAGAAGTCCTTGAAAGGATGTCCATTTATATGGAGGAAAAGGATTATTTGTGAAACAGATGCTGTGTGTCTGTAACTTCTTGTGGGGGTGAAAATGAAGTGCCTAAGAAATCTGTACTTACTTGAAAACGTGCTGGAATTTAAGATGTCTCCTAACATTATACATAACACAAAAGCAAATTTCCCAATACTGGAGTCAGTAACACTACCACCAATGAAGATTAGCTGAGGCTTTACCAGATTATATACTCAAACTCTAAGAGGATTTGCCAGTGGGGAATGGGGAGTTGTGGTTTTGGGTTTTTAAAATTTTTTATAAACTAGCTGAAGATGAGCTAAAGTTTACCTATGGAGAATAAATATGTTAAACGAAAAGATGTTTGAAATGTGCAAAATATTCCTTTTGTAAACTATTATTATTATTTCTCAGAGCTGAGCCTTATAAGTGTAGCTACTTCCCAGAGTACTGATTCTGTTGTTCCCACTGTTGCCTTAATATCCATTCCTTTGATGTTACAATGAGATTTTATTTTTCTTCTCTCAGCAAAGTCATTTGTATGTACCAGAGTTTCAGCTCAATAGACAACCATCCAATATTTTCCTAGCACATAAGGATGTAACTATACATTTAAATTTATTGTAAAACATTATGCTCATCTGTAATTATATTACTTTAAAATAAAGCCTTCATCTTCTCTAAGATCTTTTGATGTCCCTTGCCTGCTGACTCTTTTTTTCTTGTTCCCACTTACGTTAATGTGAAGAGACAGTTGAGTAAAAGCACAATGAACTTCAAAACCTAGTAATTGTTTTTCAGAAAGAATGAAACTTGTGAATTAGATATGGATTGTAAAAGAACACCAGAGCTGATTAGTGTTCGTTCGGTTTGCCTGCTGGACCGTTCTGACACCTGTCTTCCCACTTTCCCCATAAATGCCATTGCTGATCCCTCTATACTGCCAGTCACATGACAGCCAGGGAGAACTTGTGGGTGGGAGTTAAAAGACTCCCAGTGAACCTTGTCAGGCTTAGCAATTCATGAAACTCGACATAAAAGGCAACGTTAAACAAAGATGAGTTGAATCCATTTACATGCAAACTGTAGTTATCTGTATGAAAAAAGCCAGGAGAGGGTGAATGTTGAAGGGGTTACTATTTCTTTCTTCCCTTTAGGATGTGTAGATAATGAGTTGTGTAAGGCTTAGAGGGGGAAAAATAAGCCAACTTTCAAGGCATTGAAAAATTGCTTTTTAGAAAAAATCCTTTTCATCCTAACCATCTGGTTGCATCTTGTTTACAGCACAGTGTGCCAGTTTGTGCTTATTAATCATGCTTACACAAGTATCTTAATTACTCCCCATGTAGCTGCTCTGTTTTGAACTCAGAAGTTGACCTTTCTCTTTTTATTCCTTTAAACCATTAATCATACATAATCAACGCCAATGGGGCAGAGCCATGGAGAAGGCTACCCAGATTCCAAAAGCACATGCTAGTCCTGAGAAACCATGTAGACAGGAGTGACTTGCACTGCTATCAGTCAGGCATATCTTAATTAATGACTGCTTTGTGACTGTGCATACTTACAAGACTGTAACCCAATTCTGTTCCCCACTTTTGCTTCTGTTGAGATAACAGTTGCCTTATGATACTGGAGATCATTTTAAAAAGACTCTGTTTATAAAAAAACTTTGAGACATCATATGAATGAAAAGGATCTGATTCTTTTGTGTATATGCTCTCATTTCGTCTATAATAAATAAAATGTAGAGAGGATGGCCAGGAAATGCTCCAGGCTCTAGATTGTTCTAGGATAAATAAGTTGGAAGTGGATGAATTATTCCTCTTCTCCCCTGACTTCAAAAAAAAAAAAAAAAGGAATGGGAGAGGGAAAAATTGTTTTGAAAAAGCATGGATTTGAGAAGACAGAGTGGAATTTCAGAAACAGCACTTTGGTTTCTGGTGTACTAGGCAAGCTGTGGTATGCAAAAGTAATTTAGCCTGCCCCGAAACTCTTCAGCGTGATGGAAATTTTATCAGTAGTGTAAAAAAGACAACTATCCAGCCTACTCATTTAGTCAGGCTACATGTTTATACACAGGGAAGAAAAAAAAATGGATTTGCAAGTATGACTTGCATTTTCTCCCTACTGCTTTTGTTTTTCTGTTTCTTTTTGCCATAAATAGTGTATTTAGAGTTTATGCTGTCTAATCTCAGTTCCACTGGAGATGCGATTTTCACTTACGGGAGCTTTAACTACATTTAAGGCTGTCTTAAAAGCCTTATGAGCCACTATCATAATAAGCAATTTGTTTATTTTTATTGCCAACATGGAAAAAGAAAATATTTCCCAACAAACCACAACAGGAACAGAAAAAGATTAAAAACCTGAATAAAAGAACTTGTGTCATGAAAATTATTAATATTTAATTCAGGTAAAAGCTTTGCCATTCCAAATATAGAAAGCACTGCTGTGTCTTCTTATGTTTAAAAATATTTATTCATGAACAGAGTATTTGGTGTGCAAGCTGAACTGTTTCATCCAGTCTAGTGAACAATTGTGCTGTTTTCCACTGGACTATTTCTTTTATTTGAGCTGAAATTTTTTTCAGCCTTTTTGCATAGTTTGGGTGTTTTGATGTCCTTGCACTTTGGATATTTCCTAGAAGGTTCTTTGAGTGTTGTTAAACAGTCTAGCACACACAAGCAAAAATTTATTCACAGAAATATTTTGAGAATCTAAAAAGAAACACTTAGATTTTGAGTAGGGGAACTCTTGCTGGTCTCACACTATAGGTTTATGTCCCTTCCCATGTGGACAGCTAAAGATTATTTCCAAGTACAGACTGTAGGTCCTGTTAAACAGGAAAATGTTGCTGATGAGATGCAGTAGTGACAAAATATGGAGACACAGCAGGGTGAATAGGAGTAACAGACCAGAGCAGGGCCAGGCTAGGCTGTGCTGCTCAGGCTGCAGAGTGAGCCCAGCCTTCTGCTGCCAGAGAGGAGCCGTGGGCAGCTCCTCCAGCTCATTACACCAGCTGTGTGGCCTTGCCTTTATCTAGGGCTGCAGCAACAAGCTCTCATGCAAACATTCTTTTATTTGGCAGTAGAAATGAAACTTAGAGTTGTTTTCATTGAAGTAATTCTGGTATGGGCTGAAATGAGCAAAATGGTGCATCCTTTCTAAGGATGGCATCTGCCCAGTGGGCTGTGCCCTCGCTGGAGGCCCTGTGCCACACAGCCCAGCTTGGGGTTCCCAGCAGCTGAAGGGATGTTACATCCCTTATAGTTTAACTTATAGTTTAACTTATAGTGTTAAACTTTAAGTTTAACACTTATAGTGTTAGCTCCCATAGCTAGTGCACTGCTGCACGGGGTCTAAGTGCTTTTCTTTTGGGATCGTGCTGGGCCAGCACCTGGTGCAACATGCAAAGCTCTTGACTGCCCAAACTAGCTCACTGCTGTTTCCTTCCTGCATGGTTCTGTTGTCTGCTGTTTTCTAATTATATTGCATCTCTGTTTTCTTTGAACATTTAAACTGTAACTCCGTGGACTGAGTCAGTGGATTTTGTGCTGGAGGTGTGCACCTTGAAGTGTTCCTTGTACCGCAGTGCTTGCAAAGGCATTGTGTTGAGGAGATGAATGAGAATTGCTTGCCTGTGTAAGGAGAAGGCAGAATGACAACATAGAGAGAGACTGGTGGGGCAGAAAAGCTTCCTTTCACCAGAAGCAGATTGTAATACCAGAGTATTTTTCTAGTAGAAGCTCTGTTTCAGAAATTTCCATTGATTAATTTTCCTGTTGAGGGATTTTAATTTCACATTGGCTGAAATGATGATGTTATTCAGGAGGAATTTCCATGATTTATATGAATGAAGAGAACATGAAAACAGTTGTTCCCATCAATGGCTGTTAAAATGTTATGACCTGCTGTACCTCTCATTTTACATCTTCATTCAGCCTTGTTCTTCTGCTATATAGCTGGTAACTTTGTTATTAGGTCTTCATGTACTTTACTGTTTCTCCTCCTCCAGATTATTTTATAGCCTAACATTGGAAATTTATCTCCATAATCAGGAGTAGAGTTGTTCCCTGAATAAATGCCACCGTTTTCATCCCACATACTTCTAAGGGAAACATTTTGTTTCTAGTCACTTCTATCATTGAAGACAGTAGTGCTTTAATGCTCTCTTTCCTCTTTAATGTGTTTTAATCATTGCTTTTACTTCATGATTATATTTGGCTTTCTACTTATATAGTTAATTCTTTAATTCTAGTGTCAAGTCCTGGAAAATGTTGGATATTTTGCCCTCTTGAAATTGAAATAAATACATGACTATCTCAAGTGAATTTTAATTGTCTTCTGTAAAGCTTTTCATTAGTGTGTTTGATGTTATGAGTCCACAGCAGATCTAAAAGGGGAAAATGCCTATGTGAAACCATCATTATAGAACTATAATTAATCATAAACACATTGATAAGAACAAAATAATCCAGGGATATGCTGCTTGTTGGAACACAGACTGCTGAAAAGTGGAAATATGCTCAATTTCAAGTTCTTGGAACTGTGTATCTGTGGTGACTGTACAACTGCAGTGACAAGCAGTTGTCACCTTCTGTAGGGGAACACAAGGACATGCCTCACCTGGAAAGTGGTGTGAGCTTTTTCTCCTTCTGCCAAATACAACCATTTGGATATTTATTCTGTGGTAAAAAAGTAACCCTCAGCTTTATGCAATAGGTTTGCTTTACCATTGTGAAAGTGTCTATTGTTTTGGTGGGGGAAGAATAAACAGAACAATTTTTCTATTAATGTTTAAAGATTTATTTTAGAGTTAGTTAAATTAACGGTCTGTTTCTATGTTAAAATTAAAGTTTGATATCAATATGGGGCTTCACCTATGAAAGCTGAGTTTCCTGTGCATGCTGTTGCCGCACAAAGAAATGTTTAAGCCTGAATTCTATAAAATTCACAGATCCAAACTTGGGAAGGTGATGTTTTATGTATCATTTTCTTGGCAGCAGTATTCATTGAAAATACTTCCTCTATCACTTCTGTTTGTTTCCACTTTTGTGTCACCTCCTTAGCTGTCCTAGCATATCTGACAGGTAGTGTGCTGTGCAAGCAGGCCTGAAAACAACTGGAGGGATGTGGAAAGATGGGAATGCCTTAAACTGGAGTCATGGCTGAGGACAGCATGCCTGCAAGCTGCAACCTCAGTTCTGGGGGATTTCTTATTCTGTTGGTGGGGTAGAAAGGCAGAGATGTGTTGCATATTTTGGTTTTTTTTTTTTTTTTTCTTCCTAGCTCTTTTGAACTTTGTGGTAGAAGTAGCCTTTGGACAGTTTAGTCCTCTTAATTTCTGTTTATCCCATATTGCCCAGGAATCCTCAGTATAAGCTCCATTTGTTTATCCATTTATGTAACACCTGTAGTGAGGGATGGACGAAAGGATAGTGTGTTAGAATGGAATACAGAATGTTTTGTATAATTATGTTATGATATGTTTGGAAAAGATTGTTTAAAGGCTGGAATTCCAGCCTAAGAAATTATTTGTAAAAGAAAGAAAAATGGGTGAAAATATTTTAATGAACATAAAGGAGTTGCACCATAGCTAGCATTTCATATTGTATGGTAAGATATGGATTGATTTTAAAATGGATTCCTAATTCCTCATTGTTACAATGCTCTGTTAAGTAAAAGCACATTTTCACATGTTGTTTTGCATTCCTATGTTACTTTCCACCAGTAAGGTCAGTAACACATTGGGGCTGGGAAGAAGCCCCTTACAATTTAAATATGTACAAATCTTTTAAGCAATTGTGAACGTGATGAAAGGGATTTTGTAACAGGTAGTATAATGAGCTCCTTTTATATTTTGCTTTTTCTTTCTCTTTTTACTGTTCAGGTATTAACTTGTTCATAATATGTATATTGTATTTTTGCCTAGTAGTTGTATATATGTCTTTGAATATGTCAGGAATTATTCCTTTCAGAAATAAGAAGAAAAACAAAACCAGCCCCAAACCCCTTACCTGAGTTCTAAACTAGGGATTATAAATATTTGCAGAGTCTATCAGTCCTTGATAATATCCTGTTGGCTATATTATAATCATCTGAGTTTCTTTCTGCCTCACTTGCAGTTGTTTTATGATTTGTCTAAGCACCATACTGCTTCCTTCCTTTATAGTATAATATTAATTCGAAAAAAAATATTCAGTATGTTTTGAAGAGTAGAATGAATACAAGAGGTCAAATTAATGCTATCCTTTATGAATGTGAAGCTGAATGTAAATAAGCCTGTTATACCTGTTTATATACTCTGAATCATTTTTTGGATTATCTCAAATGTTGATCTGTCCTTGACATCACTTTGGAGCCTGAGCTAAACCCGTGGAGTTGACAGTATTAGTGCAGTGTCAGTTTTGTCATTTGGAAGCCTTCCTCACTCAAATTGCAGCCTCAAGACAGTCCAATATAACTGTACACAGATGTCTTTTAAAATTGGCTTTACCCTTCAAAGATGACTGAAGGATAACAGAAAAATATTTTTTTAAATTTAAAAATCAATTTAGATATTGATATATTTTTAAGGACAGTTTGAAATTATAGACTATAGTAGCAAAGTACTTCTGTGGTTGTCATTCTCAGCACGGTTCCTATTTCTCTCTCTTTTACATTATGGTAGCTAATGTAAATATTGCAGATGAAAATATCTTGTTAGTACTCAATAGCATAATTAAGCAGCACAATATTGAAAAAAAATATAGCCACTTTTTTCACTTAGGATCACTTAACATCAAACAGCATTTCATTAATTAAGAGTGTCTGCTCCTAGAATTAGGAAAATATTCTCTTCTTGGTAAAGTAGTACTCCTGTGTAATTTTCTGATAGTCAAAAAATTTCTGTAGTGGAAAAATTGTGATAGATTCAGGAGAAGGAAAACAGTTGTATAGCTATACTGTATAACCTAGTTTTAGTGTTAATTTTTGAAAATCTGAAGTGTACTTTGTACCAAAACTACATCCTGTGCTTTTTTGGCTATCAGATAATGATTATTCTGGATCTTGAAATTTTTAATTTAACATGAGAATTCTTTCTTTTCTGTTCTCATTCCCTTGCTCCCCTCTCCTCAATTTATTTAGTGACTTTTTAAAGATGAAATGATCACAAACAGTTACTGTACAGTTAGCCCTTTAACTGGCTGTTAATGGCAGTAATTTTGCTGTGATAAATACAGTAAGGTCAAGTTGCTGCAGTGGGGAAACCTGCCTTCCTCCAGTCTCCCTATCCTGCCTCCACCTAGGGTACAGGGTGATACAGTTTGATGACATATTGAGTGAAATACATAGTGGATTTGTAAAACTGTGTTTCAATGGTAAAATATGCATTCATTCTTATGACCAGCACCAGATGGACTTTTATATTTCTGTTCCCAGTTGAACAACATCATCATTCTGATTGACTGTGCAAGTGCCAAAGCAAAACTTCTCCAAGCTTCAGAAGAAATTCTACCATATTTTTTTATTATTTTCTGCTCTTAAGCAAAACAAAAAGGAGTGCTTATTTCTTACTGCCAAGGGTATTTGCATTAAACAGAAGAATTAAGATGAGGAAGGAGGGGTAGGAAGGAACACGATAATATTGAGATGTGTTATTTCCAATTAAAAGTCTCAGAAAACAATTCTCATTTAGATCCTTGATAAACTGAGAAATCTCAGTGCATGAAATGAGTGTTTTTGTTCCACTATGGCCTGCAAATGATGAAAGGGGATAGAGGGTTAGCATTTAAAACTTCCCATTTGCTACAGCATAGAAACTAGTCAAGTTTCATGGGAAAAGTCTGAGTTGCACTATTCTGTGGCATCAGTTCTTGGTTTTATTCCATCTAACAACACAGCATAAAAGGCCACACATATTAATCTAGAAGGTAATTAATATAATCAGTCACTGTTGGTGTATTGTTGACTCTGCAAAATCTGTGAGAAGGTTTAACACGCAGACAGCACGATTTGCTTTAGTTAAGCTATGCAATGCCTGGTACATACACTGTTATTTTTTGCTAGATTCTTTGCTGAATACAAACCACTGGTGTAAAATCAAAGCACAGAAAAATAGCTGTGTGCTCGGACTTCTCTTTGCTCTGCATTGCCTTTCTGGAAATCCTTAATTTGAAATGACCTTGCCTATTGCTGGCTCTAAATTGTGCCTCCATGAGCTCTTCAGTTAAAGGTATATTCAGAGAGATCAGCAGTACTGTTCTGTCCTCTTCTATTTCAGGATGCTCCTACTGTCCACATGGAAAGCCGAGACTACATTGTGGACCATGGCACAGAGTGGGAGGAAAGCAAATAGAGAATGGGACTAGGCAGCTCATTAATTCATTGTAGGTTTTTATATTTCTTTGCAGCAGTGCTTCTGTAGTTTGGCTTCCCTTTGTTGTGCTGAGTATTTAGCTGTACTTTTATGGGTTTGCCTTTGGGAATAAGAATCATTAAAGTACAGAGACTTCCAAAAACAACTAACCCCCTGGTTTTCTTCCAAAGATTTTTTTTTGTTTGCTTTTGTGTTAATGGGAGTTGTTTTGGTTTTTTCCTTGAACTTGTAAAATATTTAGGTTATTTTTAAATAGACATAGGCGGTACCAAATGCCGACTTAATGTTTTAAAACTCGTAGTAGCTGTGGCTTTTGTTTTGTCACTGAAAGTCTATGGCAGCCATTGACTTTATTAAGAGCAGAAAAATGATATGTTACAGAGCCATTTCACCTCCATGCTGTCTCCTCTAATACATATATCTGTGGAATTGTGGTAATTAAAGGCTCTTTATGTTTTATGATTTCAGTTGCATGAGTTGAGTCTTAGCCTAATTGTTTAATGAACAGCTGGAAAGTTTTCTTGATCTTAAGCCATTACTGTAGGCTGACCTAATTTTGAGTCTAAGCAGAAAGACCAGTTCACATTCTGTTTTGTGTAGTTGACACTTCAGAAGTATGTGGCAGAAATATATGGTACAGGGCTGCCCTACTACTGATATGTCTGTCCTGAGAACAGAAAGCAATGCTTTTTAGGTTGTTGAGTGATTTCATTTACTATTCCCCCAGCTGGAATCCCTTCTATGTCAAAAGGAGCAATCCACCTGCATTTAACTGATGCTGTGTCTCCAGCTCTTGCTGGAAGTAGCCATCTCCTAATATTCTTAAAAAGAACATGCTTCAGTAGTACTTAGCGAGAAATAAAATCCATGTCAAATTTATGTGAGTTCATATAATGATAAAACAATTTCTTTTTTAATGAGTTGCTTGTAAAATGATGAGTTTGCTTTTTAACATGCAGAATTTTGAAGCATCAGCTCTAAAGCTAGAATTGATCTGTTCTGAAAAATATCTTTGAGCATCTCTGGGTTTTTAAAATAAGGCATTGTTGAAAAGTGTCTTTTTTCTGAATGAAAATAGGAACTTGCATAAACTTCTGGAAGAGAAATCTGAAATTAGGTTTTTTGGTCATATTTTGCATGTGCTTTCTGCTTTTTTTCTTCTGCACAATACATTATGCAGTGTGTAGCTATCTACAACATTCTTGTAACTGTGATGAGTTCAGAGAGTCTGAAGTACTGGCTGTTACTTAATGGGTGGGCAATTCTTGAAGTGGACTATTTTCTTGTGATTTCAAATGCTTCCTATTTGTCAGTGCAGGCTTAGTTCTTTGCTCCCTAGGAAGCAGTTTTCTCCCTTGATGTGCTTGCCTAATAAATGGTTGTATTAAATGGCAATGATGGTTTCTGCTTGGAGTTCAGGTCATGTTTTAGTGTCCATGGTCCAGTTCCCAGGCTGTGGATGCTGCCTAAGGAATAACCTGGCACTTCCTCTTTGCACAGCGTTGGTACTGCTGATATGGCAGCCCTGCTTCCTTCTCAGCTTTGCTCCATGGAGGGACTGCTGGGTCCTACAGCTCCTGAATTTTCTACCACTCATCTCTGAAAAATATTTAAAAGGTGTTACCTTTCTCATGGGTTTTGCCCGTTCGTAAATGCTACAATATATGACTTTCAGGTTCAAGAAGATTGACCCTTCCCTGCCTGAACCAATTATGTGAATGCAAGTAATTTTTGCTCTGTGTGGGCATTCAGCTTCTCTGAGACTGACTGGTTTTATGTAAAGGTTTAGGCAATCTGTAAAGATTTTTTTGTTATGTGAAAGATTTGAGTTCTGATGGCATTATTGAGTTGGGTAGTCTGGGATTATTCAGATAGAGTTTGGCAGTTTATGATGCAGTGCTTGAAATGGTTAATACTTGGCTTCAGAGGAAGCCACCTGAGCTTTATTAAAAAAAAGTAAATATACATATCCCAAGTCCTCACTTGAGACATGCTAATTTAAGTTCCAAGAAGTTCACTAGGCCCCAGTTACATGTCTTATCTCTGAACTCTTCCCATGGGTATGTGAAGAGAGGATATTGTATGTATGGCACTTTACATAAAGTACATAAAAAAGTAAAATATAAAACCCTGAGTTTTCTTTTTACAAGTTCATTCCTTTGCTTTATTCTCTTAAAATGAATTTTCCAAAACCATAACAGCTTAGCTGAGTTATATGGTGAAGAATAATGAAAAGTTGAAAAGATCATATATGCTGTCATAGTAAAGTGGAGGTTGCTTTTAATATTTTGTTGATCCATAATTCAGTTATTTGGAATACCTCCCATTTACAAGGGAGATATCCTCCCATATTCTCCTTTGATGTACAGAGTGTGATTTTAAGTATACTTTTCTAATAGTATTAATAAATATTTGCTTGACATTTAATCTCATTGATCTTTAACCGGTTCTTAGTAGTTGTGATAACTGAAGTTACAAAGTTGAAATAACTTCCTTTCTGTATAAAAACAGGAATGCTGATTTGTTCCGTTTGTATATGTTTTAAAGATACTATGTCATGTCATTTATTTCATTTGACTTAATCATTAGAGGAGATTAAAGGTGGCTTATTTCTTAGACATATGCTTAACAAAGAAGGATTTTACAAACATCTGTGCAAAAACATACAACATCTTCCTGCTTTCTTATCAGTAAATGCAGCTGTTCCTGTTTTTAAAAATCAGATGTGTGATAATGTGGAGTAGCAATGTTTGAAGGCTTCATTTTCTGATATCTAAGACATGTTTCTTTTTCCTGAGCTTGGACAGGTATAAATAAGAAAGATAAATTTACAGCTAATGTTGATTTTATTTTTTTTTCCGTTTCCCCCTGCCCCCAACGCTATCAGAAACTGTTGCCAATGTCATCTGCTAAGTGAATTGCAGGTTCTTATCATGAGTATGCTGGGTTAAGGATAATTAGTCTATACACTGAATAGTGATACATTATGCACAATAACGCAGCTTGTATAATATTTCAAATTTCTATCCAATTTATAAATTAAAAAGAGGTTGTTGATAAAAGAGCGTGAGTAACTTATGTCCTTTGCACTAGGGACACTGTCAAAAAATCCAAACCCAAGTTGTCTTTTTAGTGGTTTTATTCTTGATTTAAAAGTTTGCTTAGTGGTTTGTATTGAGAGAGCCATACAAGTGAAATAGGAAACATAGTTGTTGAGATAAATAGATGTGCAAATCTGTTTGTAAGTCATTAATTTACTATTTTCAGTAGCTAAATGACAATTCTACACTGTCATTTTTAAGCTTATTTCAGTTTAGCTTTGTTTCTTTCTTTTGGAGCCAAGTGGGGCGATATGCCCATTAGTCTTACGGAATGGGCAAATGTAGTCAAGCAAAACAGCCACAAACCATGTTTCATGGCAATCTCTCTCTGGCCAAAACCCCATAAAAATCTACAGCTGGTCATCTTTTCATCTAGAAACCCTCCCATATGTGTTGGTTGTAAAATGTAGTAGGGCATCTTAATGGTAGGACAGAATCTTAACTGAGTTGTGCGTTCTTCATCACCATACATTGCTCTATGATATTTATTTTTTTTAACTTAGAGCTTCATGAAGTTTTTGAGGATAATGGATAAGCACTGCTTTTTAGAGCCGCTCTTTTTCAGGACTTATTGGGATGTTGAATCACTTCTGTCGTGTTAAGGAGAGTCTATCTTCATGGTTTCTGGATTCTTTTATTTGTTCACTACTTAGGTCTCTTACTGAAGTCTCAGGTAAACCTGATCCTGCTTACTGTGAGATCTGGTTGGATCACACCTGGGAATTTGTCACCTGTCTCTAAATGGCCAATAAATTTTTCACAATCAGAGGGTGCTATAAGGAAATCTGGGAAATTGCAAACTGAAAACTGAGAAACTTTTTTTTCTTTTTGAAAAGAAAGTGCTTCACAGGCTTTGTTTTACTAGCTGGAAACATCTTTAAATAGCTGTTTCCAAACCATATATAGATAATCTTAGTGGAGGGGAAGTTTATTTTAGTCTGAGTTGGTTTTAGAATTAAGCTGAACCGGTTTGCATTGCCTTCAGATGAAGTAAGAATGTAAGTACAGATGTTTGATTATTCTAGATAAATGGATGCAAAACCTCATATAATTTTGGTGGTGTAGTAGTGAAACTTTTGTATAAACTCAGTCTTTCTTCAGCCACTGAAATTACTATTTAGAAAACTTTGGGTATTCTAGCAACAAACAGTAACTACCACATCCTGCAGTTGCAGGAAGTCTGTTTTACAAATATGGTGATATTAATCACAAGATGTAACATATTCTTCTTGCTTCCTTCTAGGATACTTTCGATTATCTCCTTTATTATTTCTTGAAGGAGCTCTTTTTTTTTTTTTTTTATTTTATACCTTGGATAAATGATGTCTTACTCTGGTGATTCACCTTGAGGTTTGATGAGAAGAGGCTGGCTGCTTCTTTTCTGTCACCCATAAATTCTTGCTTTACAAAAGTCTGCTTGGTAATATAGGTCTGAAATCAGGGCCAAAATGAACAAGTGAATTAAAAGACAAAGTTTTCTGATTTTATCAGCTTTCTGACTGCTATGTCAGATTTAATCAGTATTAAAATATTACTGAAAGATTGGACTTGCCTTCCTGTTCCCCAAAATAGATTTAACTCTTGGTTGTGTAGCTGAAGTTCAGTGTACGAAAGTGAAGACACTTTTCTTCTAGACTTCATATTTGCTATAATCAGATTTTTCTAAACTTCTATTATTCTTTTCAATACAAAAGAAAGAAATTTTCTGTTTTGCTTGATCTTGGGTTATTTAGTGGCAGGTGTATTTTCATGGTTTGCATAGAACTTAGTCCTGTAACCCAGATATAAATCATAGCTAGAGTAGCTGTATTTCAGATTTTCCTTTAGAGTAGGGTGTTTTATGCAAAATTTTTAAAGCTGGATATAAAATGGGATAAGTCAACCTAAGACTCTAAGGAAATGTTCAGTTTTTCCTGCAGGGAGAGAGGAGGAAGGCATATGCTTTTGTCAGCACCTGTAAACTGACAGCTAAATAAAAATAGAGTGACAATACATGTGCAAGAAGGGAGATGAAAATTGCCTCAGTCAAAATGTCTTTACAGCCAATCCTTGAGATGCCTTTTTGCAACAATTATGCAACATTGGAAACTGAACAAGCTCCTCCTTCAGGAGCTAAAATGATTTGAACTACTGCTGAATCACGAACATATGCAAAGAATAAAACTTGTTTAGATATGGGAAGCTAAATATTTGAAAAGTCATAATTTGGTTATGCTTTCTAACTCTTCCTATGTTGTTGGTTCATAAATAGCAATTCTAATACTGGATACTACAATAATTATGGAGTTACTGAGGAGGCCTAAATTCCATTTTTTAAGCAGTGTTTTCTATGGATGTGTTTTGCCAGTACTAATATGTTTACTTATATCAGTTTATTTCAGAAGTCCTTGTTGTTTATCTTATTTTTATGAAGTAATTTTATTATTATTAATAAAAGTAATAGGAGATTTTGGCAACTGGATACACAACAGACGTGCTGTCTATTTTCTCTCTTCGTTTATTTTTCTCTTGTTAAAGTCATCAAAATGTTGACAGCTGCATAACTCTCTTTAAAGCTTTCATATCTTGACAGATATTACAGATATTTGTCATTTTACTTACAGTAAGTGACAGCTAAATTAGCTTTATGCTGTATTGGAGGATATCTCAGATGTAGTGAGTCCAGTCAAATTTATATTCCATTTCTTTAATGTGCAGCTGATTTTCGAGTGGTTATTAAAGAGTGAACAGTGAAGTGATACATGAAGAATGTGAAAATCTTGAGCTAGCAGATATTCAAGGTTAACAGATGAGAAATATGTTCCCCTTTTATTACTTCCATCACATTGGATAGTCTGGTTTTTCCTTCATTTTCACTTCTTATTTCAGCTGGATGTGGGGTTGAAGATCTACACATTAATCCTGCTTTAATAGATACCCCCTTCCCAGCTGAGTATTGAAGGCTGCCAGGAGACACTGTAGGTGTTTGTAGGTCACAGTGGCAAATACTGAGGGGAACAATGTTGGTTCAATATCACTGCACCTCCCCACTGTGTGTTTAGTTAGGTGCAGTTCATTCATTGTCTGACTGCCACATAGTTGTATTTCAGAATGTATATATACATTTCTGTTCAAAAGTTTGGGCCATATTAAGGATGGGAAGAGAACAAATAAAGCTACTGAATGGAAGAAAATAATATCTTTTTGCTGTCAAGTAACTTATTCAATAATGTCACTGTTTTTTTTTTTTTTTGTGCCATGCATAAATACAAAGCACAATTAAGAAAATTGCAGTGGATCTTTACATTATTAAGCTGAGGATGTCTGCAAAAATGTGCTTGACAGGAGGGGGAGATGAAGGAAAAAAATAAAGAAAAAACTTGTTGTCTTTTATCCAGATAGCTTAATTACACAATTGAGTGTTTTTCGCAGTTGTCTGTTTAAATTGCTGTCAGAAATGGAAAACTCCATAGTATGATATTTTCTCATTTTAGTATGTTCAATGTATTGCTAATGATAGCCAGGCTTTCAAATTACTATAAATGTAAAAAGATGAGTTATACATGTTCAATGTTTTAATCTACTCTTTTCTGATACTACTGTCTAACTCCTGGGAATCCCTCGAGCATTTTGGACAATTAGTATTTGGAACAAGCCGTTATAAGATTAGCTCAATGTTGCTCAAATCAAAGTAGAGGAAGTGAGACAATCACCTGAATTGTAAGAAAATAACTGATTTAACTGATTTTCTGCAGTATACTTTAAATAACTCTTCTTAAAATCTTCAGAAATTTTGGAAGCCTGGAAAGTAGTATAATTGTGTCTTGATTCTTTTTTTTTTTCTAGTGGTGTTTTAAGTCAGGTTTTGTTTATTTGTTTAAGGTTTTCTTGGGGGGGGGATTTTTTTTCATTTTTAATTTTTTTTTTTTAATAGGTGCAGCCGTCTCTGAAAATAATTTATGCTGAGATGGGCTGAAGTTTAAATTAAGCATAACAGTTTCTCCTAGAGGACCACCAAACCAGGGGCACTGTGTGAGTTTGTGTTTTAGGATGTGTATGTACCACTTTGCATTCTGAGGAGAGCAAACCTGGGAGTGTTGAGTGAAAAATTATTTTTGGGGATTACTTTGGATACTGGCCTGAATCAGGCACAGAGTTACATCTATTCTAACTGCAACTGATGCTAAAACACCTACTGACCTCTCAGAAGAGAGGAAGGTTTACAGCAGTGTTACAGAGAATCATGGCTTAAGTGGAACATTGCCTTGTGTTGTGTTTAAACATATTTTCTTTTCTTTTGGTATTACTGACATGGCAGGGAGTAATATTTATTGGTAGAGAATTTCTTGAGAAAGTCTCTAAAGTGGAAAAGGTGCAGCAAATTACAGTAGCTGGAATAGACCTTTCACATTCTCACTAAAAAGAATGTTTACTTTATTAAAAAAAAAAAAAGGCATAAGAATTGTGAAGAGGTGAACATATGCTGTAAAGGTTTATCTGCTTTACTTCACAGCACCAGAGCTGGATATTTCACATATTCCTGAGGGTCAGTAAATGCAGCCAGTGATCCAGCTGTCATTGCAGTCTAGGATTTGATCAGTGTTTTCATTCTTGTTTTTGAATGGGAGTTTTCCACAGTCTAGAAAAATTATATAGCTTGTATAGACCTCTCTAAAACCATTAATTGGCCTATTCAGATTTTATCTGTAACTTTACTTTGTGCTGAGCACTACTTGTCGTGCTGTCATAAACTATGCTGAAGCCCTGTTTCCTAGGCTTTAGTGATAGGATAAATGTTCCCAGGAACAGGGAAGCTGAACGTGCTGATTGTTTAGCATGGGTTAAATGCACTTCTCTGAAACACAACCATATTAATATTACTTCTTTCAGATTTGTCAGGCACCTTTAGAGTGTAGATTTCAGCACTGGTTTTATAGAAACTTGCTGCAGAACTGGACGGGATTAATAATGTATGAGATATATCACACTTAGCATAGTATTAAATTCGAGTAGTGGAAGGATGCAAACCAGTTCATAACCTTACAAGAACATTGTGCACTACAGTAATCTTGATAATAGTGTACAGTCAAATTAACAGTGAATAAATGCTGAACTCTGCTTTCTGTCAGAAATGGTGCTCATGCACTCGCTTGTCAGAGTTTTGCATGCTGTCCTGAGCAGCTCACCAGAAGAAAATCATGAGATAAAAAGATGTAATGAATTATTCTGGCTGCATAACACATTGTAAAGAAGGTGCTAAGGATCTTAGTAAGGATGAGAAATTTTGCATATTTCAGTTATTGGGTGAGCAGTCGTGTGTTGGTATGAAACTGCAGAAGTACTTCCCTCCAGAACATCTCTGTTTATCAAAATTATATTAGAATAGAAGGTTGGAATAAATCATTCTTAGGTAGTAGGCAGTTCAATCAGTATAATCTTATTAGTCCAGATGTGACAGAGGAGGCAAGACCCTGGAGACAGACCTTATGGACTACAGCTTTTACCCTAAAACACATATGGGAACTATCAATCAGTAGATTTCCCTGTGCATGCTGTTCTGTCTCTGTAGTTTTACACTGCTTTATTGGAGATTTCTGTCACCATTTTTCAGTTGGGAGGATACTGTCAGTCCCCACCTTCTTTTTATTCCAAGGGTTGCCAGCATCCCTTCTGAGGACCCATATCACCTTCTTTTAAGGTGTTTGGTGATGCATTGGGAATAGATGACTCCCCTCTTTCTATATAAACTAATAGGTCTTCTGTCACTTCCAATTTAAACTCCTGGGGCATCAGAAACTGTTACTTTACATTTTCTTCCCTGGAAAACAAAACAAAAATGAATGAGACTCTTTCAAGCTGCAGTGGAATGAATTTTGAAATTTAGAACACATACTTTTTGCTGAATAGAAAGGTTGTAATAAAAGACTTTGACCAATCAATCTGCTGTGCTTGAGGAGCAGAGGTTAAAGACTTAAAAAGCTTACTGTAAAGCCTGCATCATTACAATACTTCATCTTAGATTTTTTTTTTCTTTTGAGAGGACAGAGGAATCAACCCATAAGCACAGGGAGCGGCATATTTCTCTGTCTTAGCATATGTGCAGTTGTGGATAGCTTGTGCAGCACACTTGTAGGAACATAAAATGTCTCCAAACTAGCCCTGCTTTGGCCTCGGAAAGCCCTCCCTATAAGGCTGGCTGAAGCAAGGACAAGATTTGTCTTTTTGGATATTCAAACTGAAGCCAAATGAACCAAATGCTGTAAAACCTTGGTGTCCAGAAGACTGATGTGTATGGTTTTTTCAATTCAGTCATTTCTGTAAGAAAATGTATTTGGTTTTGAAAAGTAGATCAGCCTTCTTGGAGTGGAAAATCATTTGAATAATGTAATGATTCTCAAAAACTGCATCTATTTGTATCTAATTGCTATCTCAAAGAGGAGATTTTGTTGTTCAGATTACCAAGCTGGAACTGTGTGAAAGGGACAAAGAGGTAAAATAGACTTCAAAACAGGAGAACCTTTGGTAGCGTGATTGAAAGGATTTGTTACTGTTTCCCTCTTGCAGTGGGAATTCAAAACGTAGAAGAAAGGTGTGTCCTCAAAGGTTTATATTAGGAGGGGAAAAAAAAAGTCAGAGTACGAGTTTTAGCTTACTGCATTTCCTCCTTGATCAAAATGCAGACAAAGCTAGTAAATGCTTGAAATATGGTTGTTAGAGGCTCATCTGAATTTTTACTAGGCATTATGAAATATTTGGTTTAACTTTGAAGACTGCATCAATTAAAACGAGATGGTGCATCAGAGAAATGTTTACAATAAATGCCAGATGACTGAGCTGGCCTCTTCTTATTTGAAGAGCTAGTTCTGAGGCCAGGTTATAAAGTATTTTGATGAGGAAATGGACAAAAAGAATTGTTTAATTCTTGCTGTCTTTACAGGCAAACGACTTATTTGCAGATAGTTGTTGCAGATTCCAATCAACCTCAAAGTTTTAGGAAGCACTGTATATACTAAAAATGTACCTATCTGAAAGTGATGCATAATGGGAATGACAAGTAGAATCCAGGGAAAGTATCACCATTTTCTATACATGGAGAAAGTTAGTCAGTCATGCGTTTTCCAAGCATTTTAAAATGCTTCCTGGACCCTGGCTTGTGCTCCCAAACTACCTCTCAGCAGCAAAAGAATAATGCATTTTTCTTAAGAAATCAGTTTTTCTCTTTGTTTCTATTAATTCAAAACAGATCTGAATTCCACTGAGAAGAAAAGATATTTTTGTACATATATACGCACACACATAAATATACATGTATAAAATGGCAATGTTCAATTTTGTCTCTATGGTCTGAAAACTTTTTAGGAATCAAAGTACTCAATGAAATTGAGAAACTACTTAGAATAGTCTTGTTTACCAAAATTTACCTGTTTACCTGGTCTTATCCCCAAAACACATTTTTGTTTTTAAAGCTGTGGTAGCTTAGCAAGTCAAGTTGCTAAAAGATGTCTTTTTATACTGAAATAATGTTTGCTCTGAGACTAAATTCATGTGTTTGTAAGGCTTTTCTTTGTATTAATAATGAGGTTTTGTTTTTTGTTTTGTAACCAGTAACCAATGAGACCTCACTGATGTTCATATGGAGTGATTGCCCTTGATACTTTTTCTCCTAAGCAGATCTAAAATGCAATTGAGATCTTTACACTTCATCATATCTCTGTCATGTTTAGTATTTGTTTGTATTCTTAAATGGTTTTATGCCTTAGATTTTGTATTACTTGATTTTGTTTTTTCTTTTTTCATACTAGTTTGGGTAGCCACTTCAAACCACTTTTATTCTTTTTAGTCTCCTAGTGTTAAAAATAATGCATACTTTTCTAGCTAAAAACTAGTTCAGCCCTGCCCTACTTCTGGGATCATTCCTGTACACATAATGATACCAATAAATATAAGGAAATCCTCAGACACTTTTGCTCACGGCTAAAGACGAATCTGCATGAAAGCATTTCTAGAGTCTATATTTTTCTTGTCAGAAGATGTAAAACCTTTCATGTTGGCTAGTTGGTTTGTATTAAGGGGAGAGTCCCTTAGCCTGCCATGAATCATGTAACTTCTTTTGTCCTGATAACTGAGAGTGTTAAGGCAAATCCCAAGTTCACACTCAAGGCACTAGCTCTTGTTTTGGCATGCTGGCAATGGCAAAGCTTTCTCTGCTGTTGGGGATGTGAAGGGAGCTGGGTGAGGTCAGGAGCCTGGTGACTGGAACTGTAATTCTTTGACCTGATGATAGGTCTTGTGCAATGGCTGTATTAAAATGAATATTTCTGAAAAATTTTAGTAGAACTGGAAAAAGAGAGAGAATAAAGGCGTATTATAGAAACAGGAGTGTGATGATTTTGAGTTGTGATTATTTTTAGCAGAAGTCAAAACAAGGGAAGAAGTTCTTAATAGAATCCTTCCTATTGTAGGACTGTTCTGTTGCCTGTGTTTCATTTACTAATGGGAGGTGTCTTGCCCCATTTCCTGACGTGGAATGCTTGTATCTCCTGCTAGTCTTGGTCTGAGGTTTTGGTATTGTGGTGTGTTCTCCTGAGTGATTGGTAGAAGATCTTAACTGTTGTATGTAGGAGCTCTCTCAGCTACCCTTTTGTTCCTCAGTTCTACATCTGATTCATTTTTTCAAGTTAATTCCTTGGATTTTTACATGCAGAGATATCTGCAAACTCTTTGGATAAAGTTTGATGCCTCAATTTAACCAGGTTAAATTTAAATTAATTTCATAATAGTTGTAGGTGTTGCTGCACTTTTGGTAGTGTTACTTGACAACTTTACCCCTTCCCCCTCAAATATAAAACTGGAGCTGAAAATCTCCAAGCCTGGCTTTGCAGTGCAGGAGTATTTCTGTGCAACAGCCAGTGTGACACAGTAGCTTGCTGTCAAATTAGGCACAAGAATTTTGAACATCTCAAAGTTTTCTGCAGAACAACAGCTTTTCCCTTCTTTGGATGCTTCTCTGGATACCCTGACTCAGGTCTTTCTGTTCTTGCATTGTCTCCAGAATTCATGTCAAATAGCTCTTGGCTATTTTGTTGGTATTTTATTCTTGACTGCCTGCCATTAAACCAACCCCATGGAGTCAAACAGGGTCTAAGTCTGAAGGGTCTGGTATTCTGAAATTATGATTGTGTGCTTCTGCAATGGAGAAGGCAAATTAGAGCAAAAGAATTGAATGCAGAGTTCCTGCTTCCAGTGTCCTGGATAGGTGCTGTGAGACACCAGGTCATGGATGGATTCTGGATAACCATTTGCACAGGGGAAACATGGGGTGAAAACCAATGAAACGAAGAAATTGTAATGCAATATCTCAATATTCACATTTTCAAATTTAATAGTTACAAAAATAAATTTTCAGATCTTGGCGAATGGATGCACGTGCAGCTTCATGTACCTCCAACTTCCACAGTACACATTGGCAGGCAAAACCCATGGTATTCTGAATAAATAATTTTATCCCCTTGGACAATCTACTGCTTTGTCCTTCACCTCTTTTAGCACATAAAGTCTCCTGGACAGAAGTGGCCATGTCTGTAATCTGTTTCATTATTTTTTTATTTTTTGTTGACTTGTATGATGCCCTTTTAACTTTCCAGATAGTTCTTTGTCCACAGGTCTTTCTATGTTTAGGGAATAGTCTGGTCTTGAAGGTTTGTCCTTGCTGTAAAATTTAAATACACAATAAATGAGTTTTGAGAAACAGATTGGGAAACATGAAAGGAACTGCTATGTGAGGCTGTTTTAGACTTCTAGAAGAAACACTTTGGAAAGGAATTTAGTGACCAACGATATTGGGCAACTTAAACTTACTGTGGCATTTTACACTTAAACTTACTTTTAAACTTACTGTGGCATTGAACACTTACTGACTCAGATTGAGAACCATTTGTCTAAAGATGGGGGCATATTTTGTGGTTTCTCTGCATGGACAGTGGGCTCTCTTAGTTTTCCAAGCTCAAAATAATTTAATTTGGTAGGTTAATCTGGGTACATTTTGTTTTTGCTGACTACAGATTAATTTTGTTTGGCCTTCTTGTTTGGTCAATGGTCAGAAGTTTGAATGAGAATATCAAGTCTGTGGAGCACAGAGTGCACAGCTGACAACTTGGCACATTGGAAGTGTGTCATAAAAACAAATTGTCACAGGAATGCATTTTGGTTTTGACTGAGGAATGGAATGAAGTAGATGATTGCTCGAGTTCCTTTCCAGCTGTTTGTTTCTATCTTTTCTATACTATGGTTTTTCTTCTTTAAATTCAATGTAACACTTATTTGGCATTGTCATGATCTTACATATTGTTTGTACTTTTAGTTTTGCAGCCATTTTTTACGAATATGTTACTGATGCAAACAAGTAAAATGTTAGATGTAGATGGAATTTGTCAATTGAAATCAAGGACTGCAGAAATCAAGAGACCAGTAATACCTCTTGCTTTAGCCAAAGCTTTCTGCTGTGAAGTGAAATTTTCCCACTCAATGTATGGCATTAAGGCCATTAGTGTTTAAAAATAAAAAAAGTCATAGTCATGTACATCAGTGCTTCTGGAAGACAAAGAACACTGACTTCCTGTTCAGTACCTTTAATTATGATCAAAATCATACTGGGCAAAATATCTAAACTAAGAGAATGGCACTTTCTTCTTAATAGTTATGTGGAAAAATGGGGCATTATAAAAATAAACCTGGAAGTGAAATCTGTTTGGATAACTGTATTACATTGTGTATTATATTCAAGGAGAATGCATGTCTTTTCATACCGAAGACTTTTAAAATATTCTATTCGATGTGAAATATAAATAAGCACCACAACTGCCACTGGTGACAGTGGGCTAGAACAATTTCTTCATAAAATTTAAATGTTAAAAATGATTGCATAAAGTATTTGCTAATCATAATAATTTGGATCAAGTGTGTGAATTATTTTGTGGGTATTTTGTTTCCCGAGTGGCTTTATTCTCCTTTCAGAGGAGAGTAAAGAGCATGAAATTTGCTGTGAACTTTGAAAATCCATTTTCATTGTTGCTTTATGTTGGTTGGTTGGTTTTCTGGCTCTGCATGAGAAATCTTTTTCCTTATGTGTTTTTGGTTTGTTTGATTTTGTTTTTTTTTCTTCCTTCTCTGTGCTGATGCTGTGACATCTTACTGCTTTGAGGAGCTATAATTCTTTCTCTTTCTGAAGTGGGGAGGGCCTTTCTTTCTTTCTAGGCAAAAATAACTACATGTTAAACAGTACTACACATGAAATTAGTTAAATTTGGAATTTTTCTAGCAAGTGTACCAGAATGAAAGCAAATTAAATTTTCCAAACTGTTTTGAAGCAAAGTGCTGCTGAGTATCTGCAGTTGTCTTTTGTCTTAAAATGCATTTTTAATAATGACAGAAAATTGTCTATGTAATTGCAAAGAAAACATGATGTAGAATTCTGACTTTAGGCTTTTGGGTTTTTTTGTGGGTGTTTTCTTTTAAATTTATTATTATAGGGGGTTTTTTCCCCTTCCTGTTATTTTTGTGCTGTTCTTATTTTGTTTACCATCTATGTAATTTTGTTGAACCTATGAATGTCTGGCCATGATAGGCAGTGAACTTAGCATGAAAAAAAAAAAAAAAATCTAAGTAAATCAGGCTGAATTAAGTACTCATTTTAGACTGCATTTGGATTTCAGCTGCCAATTATTTAGAAAGCTTACCGTTGTTGCATCCAACTTGCATTTCATATGCTTGACTCTTCTAATGATAGTAGTTCCCTCAATCTTAAATTCCAATGTGTCAAAAGGATTATCTCTGTTGTGTCTTCATATTAATAATGACTGTAGTTTTGTACTTTATATGGGCATACATAACTGTATATTGCTTTAGTGCAAAACTTGTCATCTACAAAAATAATTTTTCTGTACTGTTACAAGTGTTGCTCCTAAAATATCTCTTGGGCTTGGATATAAATTTATTTTTATATAAATTAATAAAAAGTGATTTTAATTTTTATATAAGGGCTGGTTGTTATCACAATAACATATCATTTCAAAGGTGATTGTATTCGTAATTTCCTTCCATAAGTCACAGTTAGAGACCTCTTGTGATTGCTCTTTCTGTTTAGATCTGAATTATCTACCATTCTGTCAGTCCAGCTATTTCCATATGAATATCTAAGCTCATTAGAATAATATCCAAAGCATGGCACGCTGCATTATTGTGCTGTTTAATAAGTGTCTCGGCTGCGTCTCACTGCTCTGCTATGGGCTGGTTTTCTCTTTTTTTGCAGATCACTGCCATTGTTTGCTGAGTGCCCATGAGGGAGCACTTTTTGTGATCTAGTGCTTTTGCTTGTATAATACTGATTCAGAAAAACAGCCTGCTTAGAGAGAAACATTAATTAGGTGCAAAGGTGGCGTTATTCCATGGTTTAGGGGTGGGGGGAAGTACAGCAAATAAATTATCTCCTATTTGTACAATGTTTTATGGTTGTCAGCTGTCTGTTGCCAAAGAACCCTGGTGGAGTTAAATGCTTGTGACACCTTGCCCAGTAAAGGTAGAGTAAAAGCCTGTTATGGAACCTGCTTTGTGACAACCTGTGCTAGTTTATATTAGCTTAACCAATCACTTTTTTCTGTGCTTGGCAAAATTTGTTAAATTAATTCAGTTGCAATTAGCAGATTTATGGGAAAGTACCCTGTTATCCTTTAATTGGAGAGCATAAAACTACAAACTGAATCTGCTGGTTCTATTTGTGTAATAGGCAATCTATCTACGACAAGGTTTGATCGATGGAGTCGTATGATGCCCTTGCCTTGTTTTATATTGGCTGTCAGCTCTTAACTGGGACTGAAGTATCTGGGTAACAAAAATTGATATAATGACTTAATGCGCCTTATTCTCTTTGAGCTACATCAGTTTAGAGCACTTCTGAGAGAAAAATGTCTGGAAAATATCAGGGAGTCATTTATCAACCTGTTTTCATTAGCATACTGCCTAGCACTGGCAAGGATTTGAATAAAAAAAAAGCAGGATGGTACAATTTATTTCAGGTCTCATATTTCTTGGATGAAAGGAGACTTCTAATAAATGGAAAATATAGAAAGATGCATTTCTTGCTGATTTTTCCTAAATAAAAGCTGTGCAAAAACATACCTTCAATTTGATTGATAATAGCACAGGAAGCATACATGTATGAAGATAATCCAAAAATTAGCAAAACTGCCCTCCCTTACTGCATCTGGCTCATTTGAGGCACATCACAGAGTAAACCCCATGATGTTTTATGTGTGTACATAGGAAAATTTGTGTGGGTGTGTGGTAGGGGGGTGTCACCATAGAGGACTTCACAGAAAATGTGAGATCTGATCTCTTTAAAGATAGAGCTGTTAAGCTATTCAAGAGCCTGCTGAAAGTGAAGTGAAATAGGTACCAATCAAAATGTTTGTATAGTGGGCAAAATGTGTGCACTGCATCAAGTCATTTGTCCTACCTACTCTATGATGGTAACCAGAAGAGGTAATAATAACTGAAAAGTAGTTGTGTGCAAGTAAGTCTTTTTTTTTTCCATGAAATTTTTATGCATCAGTCAGACTGCATACGGTGTGCCTAATGTATAAAATAAATTGGTGTATAAATCAGATTATGAGCAGGATGTAGGCAAGTCTCCATTTGCACACAGGAATCAAATCCAGACATGGGAAATTCCCTTTTTAACTTCTGGCATTTATCAGGGCTTTATCAGATGGCAGTTCATGCTTAATTTTCTAATAATAATAAAAAAAAAAAAATAGGGTTCCTCCATTTCTAGCATAACTGAATGCAATGGATTACAGAAAGGCCTGAAAATAAAGGGCTTCTGGACATACACAGCATTATCTTGTGACCCATTCTATAGCTTCTAATTATGTCAAGGATTTGGAATGTCAGTCAATAAGGAGTGATTTATGATTGGTATAAGCAATTGCACATAGCTTCACATTGATCAGTATGTAGATTCCTTGACATAAGAAGTTATTATCTATGACAGATACTTGTCTAACTGCTAATTGAATTGCACGTTTTTCCCTCAGTGTTATCAAACTACCACCAAATATAGACCATGGCTTTTTTGCTCTTTGCATGTGAAAATAAAGGTACTATGAGCAGCAAGTGTCAATGTATAGCTTGTCTGGCAGTAACCACTATTTATTGATGCAACTTGTGCTGGCTATGAGATGACAATATAAGCCAGTGTTGCCATGACAATCACAATGAGTGTTGGGTACACGATATTTTCCACAACTTGGTAGAAAATCTATTAAATCTAAGTTACCTGTTGTTTGTTACCTGGTAAGCATCTAGAATAATGCAGTACTAGTATTCTAGTGAGGAAGAGTTTGTACCACACAGATATTTCTCTTCTCACCCCTGTTAATTTTTATTTAAATAATTCTGATTAGATGGTCTAACAGCAGCAGTAGTTTTATGCAATGTGCTTTTATCTTTCCAGGAGGTTTTTCCCTGAATTAAAATTAGTCTGGTGTCCACTTGGTCGAATGCTCAGTGGAGTTGTGACTTGTTTCAGTGTTCAGAAATGCTAACTAAATAGCTAAAACCTATTTTACTGCACTCTGCCTACTTTAGTCACAGGATCAGCCTAATTTATGCTGATTCTGTGGCTTACCTACCTGTTGATGCTTTCCCCTAATGAACCATGAGATCATTGAATAGGAGATATTCAATACTGAGTTTAACATAGCCTTTTACTTGGTTGGAACTCATAGGAGAATGTACTTCACTCTTGCTTTCTCTACTTTCCTGTAATCTTTTTTTTTTTCCTGAATCTGTTATCCCAACCAAACTACTATTTTGGGGTTTATCTCCACCAAGCCATTGTGCTTGAGAATAGCCGGCTCTGTTCTGCAGTTTATCTGAACACGTTCAGTAATTCAATTTCCTTGTAAAACTATATAATGTCCTTAGACCAGAAAAGTGTAGAACTGTGCAACCCTCAGGATAATTCTATGTGACACCCAAGATTGTTGTGAACAAACAGTGCAGACCCTGGCACCGCTGCAGGAAGAAAATTTGCAATATCCTGCAGAAGACAACCCCCAAGAAACAGCAGGTCTGCTTTGGAGTGTAATCTGTGGGGTCACAGTCTCTCTGCTGCCCCACTCCCATCCCCTTTGGCCTTGGAGTAACAGGGGAAAAATCCTGAAAAATAAAAATATGGGAAAATCTAATGTTTTGTAGACTGTGCTTTCAAAAACCCTCAGCCAAAACTTTCAGGATTCTTTAAATATAATTTGGTACAGGCTTTAGTTGACTCAGTAGTGAATAATGTCTTATGTTTGGCAGTTATTTTCTATTTAAGAATAGTTACAGCCCTAAAGAAATTTTACTGAGTTCTGAAACTTGCATATCCATCATGTTTTAATCAAGTTTGTAGTCACTTGCAGGATAAAATAGCAAATGAAATGTACCATTGAGTGTAAAATTTCAATAATTTTCTATCCAATTGCGCTACCGTATAAACCATCATTTTATAAATATATAATTTCTATAATTTGAGCAGATGCTCTGTCTATTGTATCACATTCAATTTTTTTTGTTTTTAATTAAAAAACTTATTACAATTTTCTGGATAATGTGACAACAAATTCAAGAGAAGACTTTTCGATGTCTCAGAATAACAGCAATTAGAATCCGAGTTTTTGTGTACTTGGTCTTTTCACACATGAGCAGCTAATTAAACAAGGGAGACTGGCCTTTGATATACAGCAAAAAATATCCTTGTGTGCTCTGAGAGGAAGTCAGCACAATGTACTTTGGATGTCATCTGGTGCATAGGTCTTTAGCTACGTAGTGTGCACAACCTAATGTTTTTCATTAAAATAATTTCCTGTTAAAAAATTCTTTAAGAAACCCTCAAAAATCCAACCCAAACAATACAAGCCTGTCCTAAAAGTACAAACTAATCAAACAAAAAATTACACCAAAAGCTATGTTGGAATTGTTTTTACAAGTCACTTTCTTTTCTTATGCCAGCCTTTTTTTTTCTTCTTTATTTTTTTTAAATCAGCAAGTGTGTCTAAAGCTTCTTGTAAATCATGAGCCAAGTGTTTTCTGGTTTTTTTATCCTGACTGACAATATCTCCATAGTAGGCTCAGCACAAAGGATTGTATACCTAAAACTAATGTAATTTTGTATGAAGGTTATGGAGTGCATAAAGATGGGACAAAATGCAAGAAACATGCATAGAGGAATTGCTCTTCAGATTTAATGAAGCACTTCTTATCTGAAATTTTTCAGGTGAATGATGGATTAAGCTTTCAGACAACCTACCAGTTAGTGGAAATTATTATTGCACTTCTTTTTTTTCCACTCCCCCTATATGCTGAACAAACTGAGGAATTGAAAGAAAAGACAGAGTAGGGATCTAGTTCAGAGATGCTGACTTTGGGTTAGGTATCAGTCACTGGAGTATCACTTATTGTCGTGGTGTCTGGTTTTATATCTGAACTTCTGTGCACAATTCCAAAGTATGGAGAACTAAGTTTAATTTATAAATATCTTTTTTAGTTCATGTAAGTCTCTGCTTCATTGTTAAGCATGTGTATTGTGCAAAGAGAAATTATGAAAATAACCTTATTTTTAAAAATGGAAATTGAAGTGGTAGAAGGGATTTTAGTTCTAACCATTAGTTTTATGCTCTGTATTGAACATTCCAGAGAGGGTGTTTTGAGAACTCAGTCTGTGTGTTGAGGCTTTTCTTTCTCCAGGGCATCTTTATCAGAATAAATGTTCCCCCTTTCTAAAGGATGTATGTACTGGACATGGGAACATGTGAGGCTCTGCATGACATGGTCAAGGACTGGGCATTGTCGAGAATACAATTTCCAAAAATAAAGACAACTGGTACTCCTACCATCTGAAACAACGTAGAAAAGTTTTTATTTCTTTGTTTATTTTTTCAGAATGCTCACAGTTGAGTTTTTTAAAAGGACCATCCTACCACAGGCATTCGTAATCTAAAAATAAATGTTACTTCCCAAAATACAGTTTCTATTGGCACATGTTAAGACATTTTACTGCATGTTTAAACAAAGATATTGAGTCTCTTTCTGATGTTATGGTGTGATTTTCTTTTTTTTTTTGTTTTTTTTTTTGCACATGTCAGCAACTGAAGACAACGGGAAAGCTGAGAATACTCAAATCTGTGAACATGGAATTGCTAAATAAGAAAAAAATTCTAGTTTGAAAGGTTGCTTTTTTGGGGATTGATGAAGCAAAATGCTCAGGTATTTTAAAGGTGGGTGGCACTTGAAGTGCAGGTGACTTTGCTGCAGTATATTCTTGACAGCTACGTCCATGAGGAGCATGAAGCCTATCAACAGCAGCTGGTGTAGATGAGCAGAGGGATTCAAAGGCCATAACCACTGTTCTTTGTGCGTATTCTTTTTTAAGAAGAGGGAGGAGGTGTAATTAGTTAGTTTGCAGGTCCTTCAAATAAATCTGAAAAGGGATCGTGTGAGCACAGAGAGGATATAATGGAAAGTCTGTTAGGCCTCTTGCAGAGTGGAGAGCAGTGGCAAGAGGGCTGGGATAGCAGATAATGGATATCCTCGGGCAGGGCTGATTTGAAGAACGTGTTAACGCATCCTGGGTGTGAGAAAACATGATTACATTTACTCTTGGAATTGAAAATGGAGCATAAGAAAGTAGTGTGACATTAGGAACAGATAGTAGTTGCATAGAATTTATCTTTGCAATGGAGTAATTTTGAATGATTTTCATTAATAAACATACTCTTAGCTGAGCAGTATGCCAGGACATATGGTGTTTCGCTGTGAAACAAAATTTCAAACCAGTTTGCATTAAAACACAGGCATGTTCAAACTGAAACATGTTTTATATCTATTGAGACGCTTGTCAGTGTCTAGATACATAAGATGCATAAGCTGTGCAGTAAACTTTGCAAATCTTTAAAGAGTTCTGATAAAACATCTGATAAATGGCATAAAAGAAGTACCACTGCTGTGGTGCTCAATAGTTTGTAAAAACACATGGAGGGGGAACTTATGGAAATGATTATTGAAATCAATTCTGATGGTTTAGCAACTACACAAATGTCTCAAATATTTTCCCTTTTCTTTTTTGTCAGACTTCTCCTGCACAAAATCTCTTATCTTTCTGAAAAATATATACACACCAGCAAGAGTATAAACACATCATTACACTTTCATGGCAGATAAGCTTGCTCTGTTGGAGTGTAAACTCATTTTTCTTTAGGTGACCTTTAAGTAGTATTGTCCTATTGGATGGGATTTAAATCAATAATTTTGTCAAAACAAAATACAGTGTTGGGTTTTTTCTTTGTCATATAACCAGTTCCTTAAACTATCAAGGAATAATGGATTTCCATGTGTTATAATCTATGAAAAAACCTGTAGAATTCATTTAGCTAGTTTAAAAAATGCCATTTTTCTCTGTTGTTGATAGTGCTTTGTTTTATTTTGAAAAATGTTCAAGCAGCAGGGCAACATACAGCGTTACTATAATTAGTGACTTAATGCCTTTTCTGCATTCACATTGTAAAACAACAGTGTCCCAGGTGTGAGAAGGTTAAAATGAGAAGTACCCAGTAGTTATGAAGCAGCAATAATGAGTTTCCTTCTACTTACCATGGATTTGTGTGATATACAACTTGCAATTAAGCATGGCTTGGTGATTCAGTGATTAATGTATATACGACTCCTAAAGGAGCAGCACAGGCCTCCCGTCACATCCTTCATGATGTTTACAGCTGGGTACCTATTAACAGGAAGATGGAAAGGGCCATTTACAATTCAGTAACCTTTATGACAGTGAACTCTTTAATCAGCATTTTATTTCCTTTGTAACACTTTAGTCATCTACAAATGTCAGAATAAAATAGGGCTATGAAATATTTAGGATCGGCATGTGGAAATTGACTTCCTTGATTTAAGCTGCTGTGTCTTTTCATTTTGTTGTTTTGGGAGCTTTTACTTTTATTGAAAGACAATTTATAACTAAATGCTCCCAATAGTGACTGGCATTAGGGCCAGAAAAATTACAGAAATCTGTGTTCTCGTTCTGTAAAGTGTTGATGGTTGCTGTGTTGGGTAATAATTTATTCAAATAAAAACATTAGCAGTGGGGTTCACTTTTCAGAATACTGCTTCTTCACAAATACAGCGGACTCAGGGAGTTTATGACAAAATATCCCAGCATACTCACAGAAGTAATTAAGTATAAAGTATATCCTAAAATAAGTTGTCACTTATGTGTACCTGTGTCTCTGAAATATGCAAAGTGTTTTATTATTTTTGTCAAATGACTCTGAGGCTCTCCAACTTCCATAGCAATTCTCTTATGCTTTGTCTGATGGCCATGATCACTTTCAATCACCAGGAAGAAGTACTGTCCCTGCCTCAGTGTGCTGCACAGGAAACACAAATCCTTCCAACCAAGTATTTTTCTTCATACATATGTATGCAGTTTGTGTATAGATTATAAATTAGTATTTATCAAAGTAGTGACATAATATTTAATTGTAGATATGTCCATTTAAAGTATGAATTAGACATTTTACAATTGGTAACACAACAATTTTAGAATCATCAAGCAGGAAGGGGCTTCTTCTGTTGCAAGGGCAGTGCTTTTCCCTCCTGGGGATATTGGGAACTTTTGACCTAGTCCTGAACTGTATTTAAACAGTAATTAAACCATTGCAATAATGCTGCTTGGGTTTGCAGTGTTAAGCCCAGCAGAGTTTTACTTCAGCTGCCTGCTGCTATGTTGTAAAACACTGACCCAGGTGACTGGAGCTGTGCTTAAGAGGTTATTTGTAATTTTGTATCACAGCTGCAGGTTGGTAACAAGGAAGGTAACTTCCTGTTTCACAGGTGTTAATAAGGTTTATTGCATTGGGAGATCAAGATTTCATCTGCTGCTCTATGTGTAGGAGTTATGTACTGGCCAAAGTAATCTGCTGTATCTGCTACCTATTATAATGGTTGTGGTTTTGTATGTTAAAGTTTATTTTTAAAGAAATTGAAAGGAAAGGCCTTTTTAAAAATTTCCAAGATCTGAAAGACTTATGCAGGCCAGTAATGAGCACAATTTTGAATGCAGACCTTTTCTTACTGAAATGCATTGCTTGGAGAAAGTGTTTGATCATAGGAAGGACTTGTGATCCACAAAATTCAACTCTCTTGTCCATGGAATCTATTGATCTAGGAACAGACTTTATCTCTAATAAGAGGCCTTATCTCTCAAGTGTGCATTCAAACTCTAGAATCAAGTTATTTAAGCTATGAATGTTTGGGATTTCAGGTGCTTCGCAGTTAGAAGCTGTGTTGCTGTTTCGCAGTTAACCTCTTGTTTGGTGCTTTTACTTTAGAACCTATTGAAGCTCCATAAACTTGTAGATGTCATTGTGACATGTGCTGCTGTTCAGGCCTGGTTTATCAATTTTGATCATGATAATTCTTTCTTAACCTCAGTGTATTTAGGGAACATGGACAGTAAGCCAAACAGATATTTCGTATCAATGTTATGTTTTGTACTGATACTTAGATACAACAAGGGTTGTCTTGACTTAGCTTTTTAAAAAACATATTTGAAAGGTATAAGACTTAATATTGTATATACTGTGTTTAGAAAGAGCTAATAAAGAGCTAGTAAACAAATATAATTGGTAAAGTTAGAAAAAAACAAAGAAAAAAATAAGCCTAAAATTGGTCTTCCAAGGAAGACAATAACCATTGGATGGGCAGTGCAAAAATAAGATATGGATAAATTATTTATTGTTCCATATCTGTGACCCCCCCCTATTGAATAGGAATCTGAAAAAGTACAAAAAAGTTGACAGTGATCAGAGAAAAGGTACAAAGTAGCTCCTGGTCATCATCATTAAGCAGGGTGCCTCATTCAGCACTGATAGTCTGTGTAAAGTCATATTTTTTTTCTGTATTTTTGATGATGTTGTACTTCTCTAATATATTTTGTAGAGTACTACTTTCTGTATTGACCAGATTTTGTTGAGGGCTGTTACTTTAAAAATGGACTAAAGAGTGAACAAGGGATTTACCTTAAGAGACAAAAGCATTTATAGGTGGCAACAGTGAGCCTGAGAACTGGCATTGGATTAATTCAGTGCTGTCTGTATTGCTTGAAAATACAACTGCAAGTTTAAATGAGAAAGAGGCATGAAATGGACAAAATACTCTGTTGTTATGAGAATTTCAAAAAGAAATATGTTTATCCTAACTGCAACATTCTACTAGACTCTACAGAAAATATATATTTAATTTGAAGAAGAAAACCTTGTCCCTTTTTATGATGGACTCAAGACACCTCTTATGCATCTGTGTTTATAATTGGTGGGCCAGCAAGGTAAATGAGGCCTCTCTGCAATGTTAGTTGTTTTTTTTTTTTTTTTTAACTGTCTTTTGAATGGATGACTCAAAGATAGCCTAAATGTTAAAAGCATTCTAAGAAGTTAAAAACTGGGAAAAAAATTAAAAAATGAGAACTAGGGATTAGTTTTTCAAGATTGGGTGTTTGCCTTTAGGGGATGGTGTGGAGAGGATGGGGCAGTGGTTTTGCTGCCTGATACCCACCTTGGTTGTACAGCTACTTGGGGATAATGGAGGGAGCAAACAAACACTTGGGGGCGTGCCCAGATGTGTATTTGGAAAACAGAAACCCTGGAACTTAGTGCTACCAGTCTCAAATATTTGGGGCCTTGACTTGAGAGGCTTGGGGTTTTTACAAATCTCTTGCAGTTTCACAGCTGTGAAATGTTGCCATCCTTTTGCTGGGATTATTTAAATATTTATCCTTTCTAGCTACTTGACCTTTCCTGCTTGGTTTTAGTTCCTGTGGCCAGCTTGCTTTGTGTTTCATGAGCTCAGTAAACCGTGGCCTTCAATTCCCTTGTTCTAGTATTTTCACTTAAGACCAGGAGTGATGAGCAAAAGGTTTCAGGCTCAATCCTTGAGCAAAGGGCCGCTGTGACAGGGATTATTATTTATTTGTCATCTTGGATGTAATAAGCTGTAGGTACAGCATCGAGAGCCCTTGATTTATTGCGCTGTCGACTGCCACTAGCAGGACGTCTGCTGTACCATGCAGGATGAATACCACACTGTCAGCTCTGTCGATCTGTCTCTGCCATTGCGCTCTCTCTCATAACACATTCCCATTTCATGCCAGAATACATAAACAATCTTTCATTATTTTGATGCCTTTTTCATATTTGTTCTTTACAGAACATAAAGTTTGAATTTATGGGTTTCCTTTACATTATTTCAACACACTCCACCATTTTCCGGGTTTGTGGTTTAACTCTCAGAAATTGGCTGCCAGGTGATTTAGTTATTTTGGCTTTCTAGTTTTATAGTTATTTAATATCACAGTGCCAGATACTGAGAAAACGTAGTGTATAGCAGGTATGGGATTTGCAGTCAGACTCTGTCATCAGCAAAACATGGCCATGGGGACACAATGTGGAAATTAAAAACTAGGCATGCAGAGCAGGAAATACTCCCTCCAACCTTCATTTTTAATTTATTTAAATACTTTTCCAAAATATTTTTCCTTAGATGCTGTTACAAATGTAATGAAAAGCTGTTTAATTGGAAAAGAATATGTGAATAGTGAGCAAGCCATTTCCCTTAAATAATTGCAATTAAGGGAATTTTTAACCTGTTGACAGAAACATTGCTCTGATTTTTCTCCTTTATTGTAGGAGGGGAAAGGGGAGGAAATAATGTCCAAAAATTTGTGTGATTTGTACTATACATTCTTCATACTTTACAGTGATCTACGTCTGTTTATATCCTCTAATTTTGTTTACCTAAGGGGTTTTTTTTCTCTTTAATACTCTGAAGCATATTATTCATCAAACTCTAAGGAACTGAAAGTCATTGCTCGAATGAGTGAACTTAAATGTCACTATAAATACGGCAAGTCAAATACGAATATATGTCAAAATAGTTAAAAATGTGTTATAAAAAAGGCTTATGAGTAGTATTAAAAAAAATATTGCAAACTGTGCAGAGCATGAACCAGAAAATGTAGTGTTCCTGCCAATGTAACATGCATATATAACTTGGGTTGTGTGAGCAGCCTCTCTCTCCATGGGTGCAGCAGTGGACAGGAAAGCCTTTAGGAAAGGCGTGAGGGGGAGGAAGGGGCCATGTCACCTGTTCTGTGCACAGTGTGCAGCAGAGGAGGGCTCTGCTGCTTTTTGAGGCTTCAGATGCTGCAAATGACTGACGCTGATCAGTAATGCTCCTTCAAATTACTCGTGTATGCAAACATTTTCAAGGTAGTGAGGCAGAATTATTTTGTGATATTACCCTGTGTTTTCTCATCGAGACGTAGTAAGGTCTGAGGAAGACTTGTTCATTGCTGTGTTTGTGTGCAAAAGTGGCAAAGTTTTTGTGCTCAAGGGGCAGGTGAATAATCACTCCTAAATTTTCTTCTATTGAATAAAGTAGGGCCGCTTTTCCATCTTCAGTAAAAAGATCTGAGTGTTTTTCATAGTTTTATTTTTTCCCCCCTAAAAGGAGAGAGAAAGCATGGCTTTGGCACTGAAACTATATCTGGTAAAAAGAAGGTTGTTTTAATTGGCTGTGAAAATAGGCATATTTCTCTAGGATGTTAACAAATGTGGACTTCACTCTATAAAAGCAAGATAATAATTGTCAGTTCTTCCTCCTCAGTGCAGCCTACATTAGGACAGCTGGGAATATGCATAGCTCATGTTACATAGCAAAGATTTGTTCTAGCTACAAAGAAACCGGAGTTAATTAATATGAGAAATTTGTTTTGCGTCCGGGGTAAAAAAGACTGTACAGGTTGGTGTTGTCAGCAAAAGCTGCTTGTCACTTTGACCTGCTCTGTTAAGTGTTTGATGTGTTTTCTCAGAGTAATCTGTGAATAACATTACACCCAACCAGCAGAGAAGCAGAGGGAGCGATAGCAGAATTAATATCTGGAAGCGTTGATAATTATATATCAGAATCTAATTTTTAGCACAGAAAATGTGTTAATGACAGAGAAGAAAACAAAAACCACTACCTTCTCCCAGCAGGATCCAAAGTGTCATTTATTATTTCTCAGCTGGATATCTATCAAGTTTATGGGTTAATTTTTCTGTAGACTGTTATTTATGGGTTTTTGTTTGTTTTCAGCCATCATTACTAACAATACGGTTAATAGCAATCATTTGTTATCCGGCACCAGCGGTGATGCTTCAGATGCGAGCAGTGAACTGAGAATACTCATTTGGTAGCTGAATAAGGCTTTGACAGGGCCCATTTATAACAAGCTCATTCCATAATGTCCAGCCTATTAATAAAATTTTGTTGCTGTCTAATTAGAGATGTCTGATGTGTATAGTAGTGCAGCAAAGAAGACTTTCTTCTGCTGCTTTTCAGTTCTACAGTATCATACATAGTGAGACCAGTGGTTCAGGGACTGAAACTGGGGTGTTCTGGGGTTCTCTCTCCCCTCCTAAGTGCAATGAAATACAGGTTGTATGGCAGGAAGGCCCAGTTCACATGTACATGCACGTCTAGGGAAGGTCTTTATTTTCATTAGCTCAGATCACCCTCAAGTCTCCCTTTTTTCTCCTTATGTGTGCTTTCTTTTATTGGCTTAATGTTCAAGTTTTAGCTAAAAATAACTAATAAGCTAAAGTTAAAACGTATCTGTGATATTGTAATTGAACGTATAGGTGTAGACAGAATGTGGTTCCTGGGTGTGTCAGTATATCTTTGAGAAAAGAACAGTTTGATCCCTGAGGGAAGGGGTGTGATGAGAGAAAAAATCTTGGCCTGATCATTAGATTTGTTTTTTTTCATTCTATGTCTTTGAGGAGTGAGGAATCAGCAGGATTTAGTGAACTCAGCAGTAAGGGGATAGTTAGTAGCATAACTGGGACTGAAAGCAGAGCCTTTTGTTGCCCAGCAAGTCCCAGAATATTTGAAGTACTTTGTACAGCTGATAGAACAATCCCGTGTTTTTGCTGATGGGATCTTTCATCCAAACATATCAAAGTATTTTTTTAGTGGCGAACTAAATAGTGTTTTCACAAAGTTGTTTTGGGGGAGTGGTTTGTAAACTGAAGCATAATTAGGCAAAAAGATTTATACCAGGACATAGGAGTTGTTTGTGGGAAGGCTTTAGTTCCTTGGTGAGTGATTTCATGCGAGTGATTTCTGTTCCTGAAATGACCTGTCAGAAACATTCTTGTTCCATTTTGTTTTTACAGGTAGAGTCAAGTATATGATAATGATGAAAGTGAGTTAATTTCCATTTCACGAACTGCTTTTGCTCATGTAAATACTGATTTACTGATAACATAGACCCTTCCACCCTACATCAACTTTGCAGTGCACAAATGGAATGTTTGAAGAACTTTTGTCATTTGTAGCTAAATCTAAGGTGATTATATTACTTTTTTTTTTAAGTTCCATGTTTTTGCAAGTACCTAGCTTCTAATTAAAAGAAAAACATTAATAGTAGTTATTTTGTACTTAGAATATTGCACTGCTGAACTGAGGAAAAGGAACAAGAAAAACACAGTGATTTAATATAATTTCATTGCTAGGTAACAATTTGTTTCTTTAGTCATCTTTTATGTTTTTCCAGTTGAAATTTAAATCTTTGTAAATTACCTTTTGAATGAAGCCACATCTGGTTTTGGTGTGTTATTTTCCCATAATGTTGCTTCTAAGACAGCATCTTTTATGCAAGAAAATTATATAAGATTTTAACTGAAAGTTGCCATGAAGCTGCTGCATGGATTTCAGCTGGTAAAGAATCGCTATATTCTGGTGAGGTGGTTTTTTTTTCTCCTAAACTGCTCTTGACGTAGAGCTTATCAACCCTTAATTAGTGATACATTTTCTCCTTGTGATTTCTATTGATGTTTTGTAGAGCTGAAGATGAATTGAGCCTCAAGCTGACTAGCGGACGAATTGTTTTAGAAAATTCAGCAAACATCTCTCTCTCTCCCTGTCTCTGTCTGTCTGTCTCTTTCTCTGTTCCTCCCGATAGGAAAGGTGAAAAGCTGCACGATAGAAATCAGGTTCAGTATTAGTGGTTTTGCTTGCCTGTGCAATAGAAAACGACAAGCGGCAGGGCCTCCGTCAGCAGATCAGGGAGACGCAGATGGGAGGCGAAAAGCTCCCTCGTGGCAGCAGCCGGGCTTGGATGTGATTGTGAGAGCCAGGATGAAGTCAGCACTGACAAAGTGTGTGGATTGATGGATGGACAAAGCTGGGAACTGGATGTGAGAATGGATGAGGGCAGAGGGGGAATTTAACACAGACAAACAGAATGAAAGACAGAGAGGAATTGCCTGCTAAAGTATTCCAGCACTCAGAGCCCACAGCAATTTGCTTACTGCTAACCGAACACAGGAGGATTCTTTGCATCTTTGCAGATTTTCTTAAAATATATGAAGAAACCAAGCAGAGAAGGAGCTAACAAATTCCTCTTGCTGCCTTTTATTGCCATTTCTTTCTCCTTTTCTCAAGATTCACTCACACTCAGTTAATTCAAACTGAGTACTTGATTATTTTCAATAAGTTCACACAGTATGCTAGAGAAAAATAAATTTTATTTCCACAGATGTTATTTTAATGTTTCCACTAAATTTACTTTAATCAGTTATTTTTGCATTTGCTATCATAAATAAATTTTTTTTTTTTTCTCTTAGAAACTGTTAGAGGCAGGCATTTGGATACTGCATTCAGATGCATGGTAATAATAAGCCCATTATGTGCATTTTATTTTACTAGAGAAAAATCAGATGTTTTCCCACTGATACAGCTTCTTGGTATCACAATATTATTGTCTGTTTTTTAAGGGAAACAGACCTGCAACTTTTGACTACTACTAGATTTTATTTACATGAGAGGATCACATGATTTTTTCTTTGTTGTTGTTATTTATCTGCTTATATAGTAACAGAAAAATAGGATTTACCCTACCGGAGCAAATCGGTAGGTCTTAATTTTGTCCACTGCTTTAGTTTTGGAAATCAAATATCATTTCAGTGCAGAATGCAAATAGAAATGAAGGTTTATATACAGCATACTGGGCAAAATATCTTCTGGCAGCATGGGGTGGTTTTGTTGGCATCCCTTGGATTCACACAGGCACTTTGAAGAACATGGGTTGGCCCAAGCTGTTACTTCTCCTTCCACTCAGCAGATTATGAAAAACCAGAAATCACTGTGCTAACAAGACACTTCCATGTAGTGCCCTGATGTGCTTTCAACTGGGGAAAAATGCATGTCATCAGAGTAAAGAGAAACTGTTCCTCAGTTGTTGTGGGAACTGTTCCTCAGTAGTATGTGGGAAACAGCTATTTACATAGTAATATAATGTGTTTAATTGAATTTTAAGAAAGGGGATTTAGTCTTATGCATGTCAATGAATAAATTGCTATGAAGAGAATTATAGTGTAGTGTTTTTACTGATGAGCTTTCCAGAGTGTCCATGAAATGCATGGGCTTCTTTAAACTGGAGAACTTGTCTTAATTAATAAAGTCTCTACACATTTCCAGAGAATTATTTTGGAGCTTGGAAAGATGCATAGAAATTATGTGGGAAAACCTGATGATGTTCACACTGTACAGTGTGTTTGCTAATCTGTTTTTGAAGCCTGGTCATGTACATTGGTTTCAGGATGTGGACACTGAATGCATTCAGCGTGTCTTTGGAAGGCATGGGAATTGCTGGTGTGAGCTGTCTCTATCACCTGCTGCTCTACTCTGTGGTGTCTCCTTGAGGATTGGGGACAGTCAGAATAATTCTGGTCACTCTGATGGAAGATTGTTATATAGTCCTTATGCAGTGTACACTTTCTTGGTACTTGCACAATACTTCCTATCTTGAAGGAAAGGAATCATTTGTCTTTAAGAGCTTTTTGGCTGGGAATGGTATGATTATGAAATATGACCAATGTGGGTGCTGTTTTTAGTGTAACTAGTACCTGGTTTCTTAGGGCATAAGAGATTTTGATTCAGATTACATATTTTGCATTTCCTTTGTTTTTAAAAATAATTCAGCCAACATCGGGAGGTGATTTGCTGCATCCTCTGTTCTTGCAAAGAGGCAAGAACTCTTTGCTGCAGAAAGTTACGCTAGGAAAGGGGTTTTATTCTTTAAATGGATCAGCACAACTGCTGATCTGTAATTTCTCCACTTGTAATCTTCCATTTTCCTTGTTTTTCAAAATTGAGAATAAAAGTGAAAATCAAGATCATGTAGTTCCATGTCACATGTCCTGACTGTTTAAATATATGATTTATTTATTTATAGAAATGTTTTTTTAGCTATAAACTAGAACAGTAGAATCTTTGCTACTCTGAGTAAGTTCTTTTGGGAGTGTTGTGTCATATATTACTGTACATGCAACTATATTCAATGATATAAGCCACTTAGCCTTGTCAGGAGTAGTCCCTGGGGTCTATATATGAGAACAGTAATTAATTTTCTAGTTTACATTTTTGATAAATGTGTAAATAAAAAGTGCTGTCATTCATTTACATAGGTAAGTGTGATTAGAGACCTGTCCTTCTCAGTGTAACTGTGTTTTTGAGGGTCTACTTGAGTTATTTCATTGAGATGAATTTTATGATAGCTCTTTAATGTAGATTCAAGAGTCAGTAATTTCAGTGTTGAATGTGTATGCATGTACCACATCTGATGTTTGCAGCAAATCTTTGGTATTTTGCACATTTTGCATTATTTTTCTGTACTTTTGTATTTCTGCAAACACAGGGATATGATTTTTTTTGGTCAGACCTACTGGTGACAAGTACTACTACCTAGTTTTGTTGGCCCTGCATTCACTTAAATCTTCAGTCACCTTTTTTTTTGTAGTCATTTAGCATTAACTGCTAAAGCTAAACTAATTAACTTAAGAGCTACCAAGAAAAATGTCCATTTCTTTTATAAAAATAGATAATTTGACAGCTTGAGAATAAGTACTGAAATGCTTTTTTCATATTACAGAAAGATCTAAAGTACATCTTAATAAGCTTTTCTTCAGTAAAATCATTATAGTCCTGGGAAATTGGTGTAGTGGTGTGCTGTGGTCATTCATAGGCAATGTGGAAAGACAGCTTTATTTATTCTCTTCTGTACAGCCTCAGAATTTCCTAAAGTACACAGGTGATTTGGGCACCTTCAAAACAGGCTTTTGGATGCAAAGTGAAAGACTCTTGGTGTTTGACTCCCTTTTTGACAAATCTGTAGCTATTTTGGAGGTAACTCATTAATTCTTCACTGTGTTAGTTCCTGATTTACAATAATGAAATACCACTCTTCTTTCTAAGGTGAAATTTACACATGGCCAAATCACTTGGCTTTGTTGACATGCTGCAAATCATCCCTTGTAGTTAATGGGCTACTTTCAGGCCTGAGTTTCTGGGTGTGCACTCAGTCATAATTGTTACATATATGAATTTGCAGAGACTTTGCTTTGTTAGTGTAGCTGAAGTGGCATTTATGCCCCAGGTTTGAAATTGCAATTAAAGTAGAAGAAAGGAAGGGGAAAAAAAAAGCCATGCTAGTACTTGCCTGGTGTAGCAGTGATAATTTTCATGTTCTATGTTGGAAATTTTTGTTGTCTTGTTGATTTAAAAAGAAAATCTTCAGGCACTGTGGATGAGTAGAGACAAATTACTCTCTTTTTATTGAAATTTTTGCATTTATTATTTATCCAGTGTGATGGCCTCTACTGCTTACCTTAATTTTTATAAACAGTCATGTCAGTAACATATTTCCTCCACGTATGAAGAAAGCAGAAGTGTTTATAATAAATCTTAGTGTGATATGTAGCTATCATTTCCTTCATTTGACCTTGGTGGAGCAGGCTGATGGGGCAGTGAAAAGTATGATATGAAAAATGAATGAACAGAGCGAGGTGAGCAGTGAATCAGTCTTGTGTGTGATTAGCTGTGAAAATCTCACAAACATGACTCTGAGTCACTTTTCTTCTTTCTTCCTTGCCTGTTTCTCTTTAAGGTGTTTCTTTTCTGTGTGTATTAGTCATTTAGAAGTTAACTTAGAGAAGAGAGGCTCTGCTTTAATACTAGCTCTGGGTTAGTGGTTTTAGGTGATGAGGAGAATGGTAACTGCAGCGTGTCTGAGGATTGCTTATAGAAAAATCATGGTCCATTTAAATTTGTATAGATCTGTTGCTAAACAGTAGTAGTAGTCATTGCATCTTGTTTAGGGATGTGGATGTGATACTGATTTCAACCTGGCACTGTAAATCTGCAATTTTAACTGTAGCTTCAGTGACTCATCATTGAGATTGTATTTGGCCATGTCAAATACTGTGAAAACACAAGTCAATTACAATTAAAGAAATCTCATTTGAGATATGCATATAGGCTATGCAAGTCCTTGACTTGCTAAAACACATTTTTAGTTTGTTCTTTTCGTGTTGTTTTTTTTTCTGGGCGGTGTGTTTAAAATCCAGCTGTGTAAGTGGTCATCATTAGTTTTCTACACTAGAACAAAGATGAATTTAAGTTTGGGAGTCATTTTGTCTGTGCAGAAATTGTAAACCTTCAAAGAGGGCTTACAAAGGTTGTCTATGCTGATAAATGCTGTACAGTTTCTGTTACTGCACTGTATATTGCAGCAGTTTCAAACTGGTATCGTGACTAAACAATACTGTGAGGTACATAGGAATTTTTTTATGTGTAATTGCTAAGTTTTTTTATATGTAGATGAATTCTCATAAAATTTTGGTTTCATGTGACATTTGAAAAATTAATGCTTTTTTTTCTGGTTTGACATTGGACTTAGTTCACTTTTATACCTTTTTTGTATTAACATGAAGGGAGCACTTTGCTTAGCTAGTGCTGAGACAGTTCCTTTTTATGTGAGGACTGTCAGCTCTAACTCTAAGGATTCTCTCTTGAGCACACAGCTGAAGGTGGTGCTCATGGCTGCTCCAGGTGAGGGGACCACTGTGCTTGTCTTTGATAGCTCTGGAGCAGGTATAGGAGACCCCCTGAGTGAATTCTTGCTCTAAAGTGCTTTTCTCTGCCGGACTCTGCCAGATTGGGGCTGGGATTCCTGAAGGATCTCAGGAGTCTCAGTTGCTTCCTTCTGGAGATGTGGCAGTAGGGCTTTGATTCACGAGCATTTGATAACAAACATACCTGTTACTCCGAGTGCTGTATGGGTGTGTGGGGGATTATTTTTCTTTCCAGGCATTTCACTGTCTACGTGAATTTTATTAGTGAAAATTAGAAATTATCTCCCATTTAGAAGTTAATGCCAGTTTAGAACAAGTGCATCCTCTGAACCCATCTGTCTCCTAGATTCTGTGTAGTTACAATCACTGGTACATTGACCAGGCTGCAAGAGAGGAGTACTCCTCGCCTGGTGATAGCGCTGGGGAAGGTGCCAGTGTCATTCAGGTGTGTGTTATCCCCTTGAAAGGAGCTGGTTACACATGAAACCATCAAAAGCACTTCTGACAATGTAAGGTGTGTTTTGGACTTTCAGGTGTAGTGAGGCTGAGTGCCTTTCTTTCCATATATTTTGGGTAGTTTTTAAAGATGGTGATCCATACCCAAAACAAATCTGGTTTTACTCTTAGATGCAATGCCCTTTGTCCAAAAGCACTGTGACAAACCATAAAGGAGATGGCCATTTTGTGAAGGGCATTATAAGCTGTAAATGATAACTGACGTGATGTAGTTACTGTTGAATCCATTTAGTGAATGGGAATATTGTAGCTTCCTGATATCCTACCAGAATCATGTAGTTTCAAGAAAGAAATAATGCAGTCTGTTAGCTTGATCACTCTGAAAGAGATGTTGTTTTATCCACAAAACACTGTATCTCTTGAATTTCCTAAAAATGGAGGAGCTGATAATGGAACTCTTTACCATTGATGTTGTGTAGGAATGATCTGGAGAGCTGAGGTTTCTTTTATGCTGGCAGCTGTATAACATCTTCCTTGTCTGAGTATTAATGTATGTGCTTTTTCCTATTGCAAAACAACTTTTTTTTAGTTTGTGTTTATGCACAGTGAACACGAATACATTTTTTATATTAGCTTGAATTTCAGCCTGATGTATCACCTCATTAGGAGTTCCTGTTTTAGAAAATATTGAAAGACCTGTCTTGGGGGGCACAGAAATTCATTTTTCAGCTATTAACCTGTATTATTAGCAGTCTCAAACAGGTCCATAAGTGAAGTTATTTATAAATTATTCTTTGATTGAAGTATAACACTTTTAATTCTTTTGGCACAACTCAAGTGTAGTAGTGGATGTAATTTATTTTCAGGTAACTCATGTAGGTGGAAGCATGTTTGAAGAAGGCAGGATATTTTCACTGATGCCCTATACAAAAAATAAAGCCCTTTTCATTCCCTTCTCATCTTTCCATCTTTCTCCCCACCCTCCCAGCCCTCTTCCACCTAAAATCTCACCTGTCCCTTGCAATCTCTGCTAATGAACGGATGCTGTCAAATTCTTCTTCTTTTTTTTTTTTTTTTAAAGAGATTCAGAATCTTTTCTGGAGGTGAAATATAAGGGCTTTCAGAGTGTATTCTTCTTGTAAAATACAACCTAGATCCTTTATGATGAAATAGGCACTTTAGAGGCACCTGGGCTTATCTTTCAGTTTTTCTGCTCAGCTCTGTTATGCACAAAGGTCTTTTTCTAGGTGACATATCATGTTGTATTCCAAAGTACACTTTCTTTTAATTTACAACTTAATTTTCAACCTAATTCAGAAGATTGATACTATAATGCTATTTGCAGAAGTATTGAAATGTCAGTAAGTTTTATTGTAGTAATAAAGAGAATTCCATATATCATGCACTCTATAGGGATCCTTGCTTTTTGCATAGATCTTCATAGCAACAACCAGTGGCTAAATGCTGGCAATCATTAATTTTTAAAGAAGACATGGTTATGATGAGTTGAGAAATTAAGACCATAGTGAAGAATGAGCTTTAATTTTTGACACTTTTTGTTACAGTCTAAGAGGAGACAGAGGTAGGTTGCGGGGAGGGCAGAGGGGAACGGGAAGAAAAAAATTGCCCAAATCCCAGGTTCCTAATACTTAAAATGCTGTCTGCTCGTAAAAGATTTCAGTCAGAGAGAGGCCATCTTCGAGCTTCTCTTAACAAATGGATATCAGTGGTCCATGAAATAATCAATGTCGATAATCCATCCTAGGGTCTGCCAATATGTTAATGGCTCTGCCGCATCGTTATTGCTACAGGGCCATAAATCATTTCCGTACCAGAATGCTTAGCAGTCGAGGACTCAAACCCCTAGCCTGGAATAAAATGCTGTCTCTTAACAATTAATGTCTAAACATTTTGCAGCTTTGTGCCTTGATTGTTTTCAGATGCTAAAAATGTAAGTAGGACAGATTGTAAATCAATAAAACAATAAGACAAAGTGTTTTAATAATAGAAAGGCTTGAAGTAAATCATAGTTCTGTGTTTATTATTGCTTCAGAGGTTATAAATAAATAGTACCAACTGGTAAAGGTTTAGTTAACAAGGAAAAATAAGTCTGGTATTGACATTTTGGGCATACATTACGTTTTCACTCCATAAGGTGAGGGAGATGGTGGTTAGCTTTATTATTTTCATTTTTAAAATGTTAGAATAGGAGCTAAGACATGTTTGTATCTTTGAATTGTCATTCAATAGAAAGGTGATTTTTTTTCTGCTCTGGCAGTAATACATTAGTGATCTGACTCTGCATCTGGAGGACTCCAGCACACAGTCACTGGTACAAATGGCTGTTCTGACCTGTTGGCAATCACAAGGAAGTCTTAGTTAGAAAATGGAGTTGGATCTAACTGATGGAACTTATATTAGTTTATGTCAGTTTGGTTTGCTATTAAAGGCAACCTAAAATGTGCTGTTAAGTCATTGATTCTGTGTGGTACAGACACAGCTTGTTTGTGCTGATTGCTGCCGCTCATTCTTGAGTTGTGTGCTGGGCTGAGCTTGGGCAGGTGGGTAACCCACGAACAGCAGTGAGTGTGAGCATTTCTGTGCAAAAGGAGGAAGGCTGCCTTGTCTCTGCTTCTGCTCTAGCTATGTGTTGAGACAAGGAATTATGGCCTTTCTGTTCCAACCATTAATACTGTTTATTTGCTCGTTTTTAAGTAATGAAAGTAAAACTCAACGTACAGTCGTTGAACTACAAATTTATTAATTATCATAAGTATGCTGAGTTTATGTAGTGTAACATTAATGACTACCCATCAGGTGGTGAGCTGTTTTCGGTTGCAGATAAAACTAGTATTTATAAATAAGCACTTAATGAGATAAATATAGTTTTTCAGTGTTCATCTGTTCAGATCCCAGCATCTGAGTACAGCATACAGCACAGAGTTAGCTCCTTGTGTGCATGTGTGCAGCTAACACTGCATCTTCATGTGAGATAAGATTGACTAAAGAAAGGTGCATTTATTTTGAGTGTTGAGAGAAGCCTTTTCAACCTCATGTTTTTGATAATTCTTCAGTGTGATCCTTATTTGCCAGGAATGGGATTTGGGCTCAAGTAAAGGTTTTGAAGTTAGTGTTTTGTATGGTTATACTGATCCAACCAATGCAGTGGGCTGAATTCACATAATGTTTTTTTCAGTCTGGGTCAGAGCTAGTTTGTGCTTTAAAAGCACACACATCCTCCCCTCCCCCACTTCCCCAACTTTGTTTAGGTGAATGCAAGGAAGAAGACTAATAGCAGTGGAAATGACAAGTGAGCTCATGGATTTCTTTCTTTCAAGAGCAATGATTTGCCTAGAATCAAGCAATCTGATATGGTCATAGTTTATTTTGGTGCTCAGGATGTTAGGGCAGGAAGGAGCCAGAGAAACAGTGGCTCAGTATAGACAAAAAGACAATTAAAACTGATCTGTCTCTTACCGAAGTGGCAACACCAGCCAGGATGGAAGTAATTTATTCAAAAAATTGTCCAAATGCATAAACTGCATTGATGTATGTTATGGTGGTGGGACAGTGGAAAATGTGATAGTTGTTTCCGTTGTGTGAATTACTCAGGCAGGATGCCTTTGTGAAGTAAGGGGGTTTGTTTAATGTTCTGACAACAATTTAGATCCTGTTATGGTTATTGCAGTGTAATGCAGTAGTAAAAATTGAACATGACACACCAGCAATTTATTATTTGTGTGTTTTTTAACCTTGAGTATCAGATTGTTTGTCCAAGCATATCCTTTGATTTGCTATGAAATTTATTGTTGATAAAAACAATCAGATTTCCATTAGAAGCAAAAAAATCATTTTTTTCCCCATGAACCACAGATTTAGAAAAAATTCAAGCTTGGCTGCAGGACTTATGACAGGTAGGCTTATGACATTATATGGTAATTCAGCATGAAAGAATAATTGTGACACTCTACTTGGTGCTGGAGTATAATCGTGCTGTGAGGTTCAATTCACTGAAAGGCCAAATTATCTTCAACTGCATTAGTCTGACAACCTATAATGCTTTGCAGAGGCAATTTGTAGATGTTTCACAGAATGCCAGCAAACATGGCTTACCATTATGTTCCCCATTAACAAATTTGTGTAGAGGGGAAAAAAGCAACTTTTCCATTTTCTTAACTGTTTTTGAACTCTGGCATACAATGAATGTGTACTGGGTAATAATAGTGTATGTTTTGCTATTTGGTGCTGGTTTTTAAACCTACAAGGGACACTACAGTATAGAATAATTTTTAAGGGTGCTTTTCCAGAAATATTTATATTTCTTTTACGTTTGAACAGCAATGTTGTACCTTCTTTGGAAAGAATAACATGGGTCCAAATGCAGGTATAAAAGCATGGCATATTTTTCCTATAAACAGTAAGCAGTAATGAAGAACTTTGAAATACTGCCATGTTGTAGCTTAGAGAAACTTGGAGTGTGTGTGCTTTTTCTCTTTTGATCAAATGGGAGCTGTGGCTGTGAGAAGATGGCACAGCCTTGACTATCTCGTGCACATCATCCATCTCTGCCATCCTGAATTTCTGAGCAGCTGTAGAAGGGTATCTTTTGTTTGGAAGTTTTGCTTCCTTTTGAGTCACTCTATTTCCAAACTCCTCATTGAAGCTGATTTCAAGTTGAATGCTACTGTACTACCCAGTGTTTAGCACTCGTGTGGCAGTTTAATGTTCAGAATTTTGTGATCTTCACCAGGGTTTTATACCACTGCAAAAGTGGATTATCTCTTTCAAGGTAGAAATGATGGAAAATGTATATGTCTCAATGTTTATGTTAAGTTGTATTTTAGTTGCTTAGTGTTTGTTGTCCATGTCTTGCAGTAGGAAGGATTCCCAAACATGAGCTGTGCAGGTGTATTGATGAGTCTGCAGTGTGAGATGGTGGAACACTGACCTATTTGGCTGCTTTACTAATGAGCAAAATGGTCTCCAGTCACTCTATAACTCAAAGACCAATATGAATACAATGCAGTCATTTTTTTCCATTTCTCTCAAGTATAATTTAAGGAATAGTCTCAGAAGAGCTATTGTAAAAACTGTGTGAAGAAGCTGATATGAATCTGCTTTTGGTTAAACTCTGTGGCTGCTCTCTTGGTATTTACTATTTTCCCTCTCAAGAGTAGCTATTGCAGTGTCCTTGAGGTGTTCCAAATATTTTAAGCATTTTATAGGTGAAAGGAACTGGTTTGTTTTCCTTGTTTGTTTGCTGGCTTTTTTTATTTTGGTGGCAAAATGAGGGTGGAAAGAAAAACTATTTCTGCAGAAGGGTATCTAAGTGATGTTTAAACTGAGAGGAGATAGAAGAGTTGTGTTGGTACTTCATATCACTGACATTAACTTTATTGTAAAATACCAACTGTCTGCACAAGTTGTCCTGGAGAAATATTTACTCAAGTCTAAAAACTGATTTTCACCCCTTGTCATTCTCATAGTAAAATACAACCATATGTCTGCCTCCACCACCTGGAGATAATTCTGAGAACTAACTTGACAGCATTTATAATTGCAGACTGAGTTTTAGGAGTGCTCATAATTAAGCTACTGTTTGAGTTTAGCTATTGAACTCAATGCTGAGAAAATAATGTGTCTCATATTGCTTACTAAATCTGCTGGATGGTGTTCTCCTTAGCATTTTCTGTGAAGGAATTAATCCAGAAAGGCAACTGAAAAAATTGACAAGTCTTTGGTTTTGATTTTGAAACAGTGTCAGACAATTGTGCATTTTGGAGTTTCCAAGAAGGTGACATACTCTTTCCTCTTGCTTGTAGTTAATAGCAAAGAGCATTCAGCGCCACAATACCCAAAGGGAAGTGTTTGAGTGACTGCACCGGGAATGTGGATTGTTATCATTCCAGTCACAGGGCACTGCATGAAATCACAGGCTCTGTGCTCTTCAGTACTGCCACTCTAACGTAGCAGCCACTGTTCCTCCTACACTGATTTTATGGTACATGTTCTAACATTTTATTTGATAGTCGTGGTTCCCATGGTATGTGAGGTTTTGGGTTTTTTTAAGTACTAAGCTCTAAATCTTTTGTTCAGGCAGTGGAAGAAGTCAGGTGAATTGAAAAAATATGATCTATTAGAAAGTTTTTCACAGAAAAGTGATAGAAGTCTGTGGGCATGATAGAAATCTGTGTCAGTATGTTAGGTCCTTAGATGTTTAGAAAAGACATTCTGTTAAGAGAGGAGGAATTGGCCCCAAACTAAAGGAAGTTGTTTTTAATTTTTATGGGACAGACTTGAAGGAAATAATAGGACATCAGGTAAGAGGGGCATTGCATAATTTTATAATGGGAAAAGGCTTTTACATAGGAAAAAATATCAAGTCACATTATTTTGCAGACTATAGAGTCCCAGTTGTATAGTTAAGGACATGCTGCAGCATTAATGTTTACGCATAATGCTTTGCAAGTAATTTAGACTGAACTGCCACTGACTTACTTAACATTTATAGGTCAGCCACCTGCAGAAAGGGCATGTAGGTAGATTATTGTTGACTTTATGGTTATGGAAGGTACCTAATCAGTGAGCATGCTGGGAAATAACTTGTTATGCCTGGATAACTCGAACACCAGGCCCTACAATTTCTTATGGGCACGAGGTAGCACAGTCATTTCTCATGACCAAGGCTCCTGCTGAGGGGGGAGGTGGCATGTGGTGGGGATAACAGGTTTAAAAAGGGGGAGGAGGGGCGACTGCAAGATCTCAGTAGTAGAGTACAAGTGCAAAAACCAAATAACTTAATCTTCCTTTGCCAAACATACCATAGCATTCGCAGTGAAGTGGTTGACCCAAAGAGCAAATGTACTAATTGTGTATTGTGAAAACAGAGCATTCACCTTCTGGCTGCTGCATGCTTTGCAGTTATTCACTAGAGCTTTATGAGATATCTGTTCTTGCCTCTACTGACACAAATTCCCCTGTTCCTTGGTCATGAAGCACAGAATCACTCTGGCTTTAAAAAATTCTGTAGCAAAGTATTTGAAGACTAATTGTTTTCTGCTTTGCTCCTGCTTTTTCCCCCTGTTACTTGTCTCTGTGCAGGTACATGTACTCCTTTGTGTGCCAATTGACAACTTTTACCTTTTAAAGTTCACAGTAAGAGTCATAGACTAGAATGCATAATGAATCAATTTGCTTAATTTGGTTTGGGCCATAGGGTTGTAGTGCAGACATCACTGCTAGTATTCATGTAGCTATCTTGATTCTCACGTTCCTTGTATCAGAGCTGGAGAGAATTGAGACGATTTGTTTACTTAAGAACAGAGCCCTCAGCTGAAGTTTAGGACATCCGAATGCATCTGTCCACCTTTAGTCCTGTGTACTGGGCCTGGGGATTCATCTCCTATAGATGTGAATATGTAAAAGCCTCCAGTTACTCTTGATCATGAATTATCGCTTTTTCCACCTTGATTGTTTTCTGTTTTTCAGATCTGCATGTTTGCTCATGTATTACCTATAGATAAACACAGCACACACACAAAGTAAACTTGAACATATCTTAAAGATTTTGCATTTATTGCATTTGAAAGCATGAAAAATTCATCTTTCCTTCTCTTCAGCTCTGTTCACACACAGTATTTTTTCCATACAGCTGTACATGTGTGCTAATAAATGTAGTATATTCTTTTATAGCAAAAAATGCTTTATCAGCATAAGAGAAGAGGGAAAATATTAAAAAGGATTGCAGTGAATTATTTACATATCAAAGAGTGGTAAACTGTAGGAGATATACTTTTCACAGCTAGTTTCTTTCATGTTTATACTGTGTTGGCCTTGAAAAAGATACTTGGATGAGTAGTGTAAAGCAGCATAATTTAATGAGATTTTTTTCCAAACTCTCACATTTTCTCACTGATGGTGTCACATTATCAAAAACGTTGTGAATATTTTAATGAACAAATTTGTTTTCTGGAATTTCAGATTCTTATTTTTTCTGTGGAAAGAAAATATGCTTGGAGTCCTAATGCTTGGCATGCTCTATGCTTAAGAGTCCGCTAACAATGAAATGTAAGTGTATGACTTTTCACGTGTCAGAATGTAAAAAGCAAACTAAGTGGGTTGGTCAGACATAAAATGACTGACAAGCAAGACAGAGGACATCTTGACAGCTGTAGGATTGCTGCTAGTGGAAGATGACCACAACTATCTGGTTACTGAACAATACCTGACTGGATAAAGTTGTGGAAAGACCACTGAGCCTCCTGTTAAGACTCCAGTGTTTTGGGATAGTTTAATCAGCAAGTGTTCTGAATTACAGATATTCTCCAGTAGAATTTTTAGGTGCTTTTTTGCCAAGAAGAAACTAGGATATATTAAGCACTGATAAAAACGTTCCTTTCCAGAGCCAATTCCCAAGAAATTTTTTTTTGGTCATTGTGTAATTCCTATCAAAAGCTGTTTTGACTTTCTAGCAAGTTTTACTTCCAGGTGGCTTCCTCTACTTGTTTTACTTAAAGGAGTTGTTTACATTTTAGACTTAAATAATCAAGATCATAGAATATTAAGGAGATAACTTGAATATTTTAATATTTTAAACATTGTTCAGTAAGAAAGAAAAGTAAAGCAGATTAATTAAGAACTCTCATTTTGTTTCGGTACTGTTGAGGGTGGGTAGGCCAAGTTGCGTTTCTGTACTAATTTTCAATCTACTCTGATGGGATTTGCACATTACCAGTGAACATTCTTACCACAGAGTACATTGATACTCCTGTTGATGGCCTTTCCAAGTACCTCTTTGTAGGCTTACATGAGCAGGGTGCAGTAGCCTTGGGAATAAGAATGCTCTTCGAGTAGGACTCCCTGTACAGAATTTGGAAATATGAGGCCAGTCATTCCCAAAACACATATTAAGTGTTTTTGCAATTTTATTTAGAATATTTGAAGACTGGTATTGTAAGCCGTAAAGACCACACTTGTTCAAGTTCTTGGCTAGCACTTTTTAGCCAAGACTAAATCCATGTGATTAATCTGATAAAGGCATGGTGTCTACCTGGTTTTGTTTGTTTTGTTTTTAATTTCTGGTTTTGGTTTTTGTCTTGAATACAAATGACAAGTTTTGTTGCTAATTTTTGGCTTTCCTTTTTGGTCAGATACAGGGTTGATTTGTGGCTTGGCTGAGAGGTGAAACAAAAGCTAAACCTAAAATACTGACCTCTGTTCACGTTAATCTATATTTTTAACTTCTGTTTCTGAGGGAGTGATTTATTTACAGTGACAGCTTGTTGCTTGTGGTAGCTGCTGCCAGCTTCTGAAGTAATCTTGATAACGTCAAATTGTGAAGGGAAGCTATATGCTTTCCCTTGAATGACTTGCTATAAATCATGTTCATAGCTGGTGTGTATAAGGATGCTTGGGTTGATACTGATAGAAATACAAATCAAATATAACATATGCTAACCCAGTTCAGAGCCAGAGATTCTGGATTATGTCTATTGGGTTCATATTTTTAAATGAAATGAATCAGGCACCCCTGCTTTGATACAAAAGCTTTAAAGTTGGGGATGATATGCCAACTTGAAGTCCAAAAAAGAAGGAAGAGAATATGCAGAAAAAAGTTGATACTGAATGACAGGCAAGTTTTGAACGTGCAGTGAAAAGAAACTCATCTGTAATGGACAAAGCTGCCTCAAGAGCTCATCAACAGTCACACAAATTGATGGCCAAGAAGTGAGTTCAAAGTCGCCAACACAACTGTGGGTTATAGCTGCCACGGAGAAAGGTGTCAGTGTAGAATAAAAGTTCTGCCAGTGTTCTCATCTGGCTGTGACAGCTTTTTGTATCCACAGCTAAAACTAAAATTAGTTATGTTGGTTTTTGGTTTTGTGAGGAATAAACTTGTTTCATTTCTGGGCTTCCTGAAGAGGAAAAACCACAGAGGAAGACTTAAAGAGCAAATAATCCTTAACTGTGCAGCAAGGAAAACAGTTGTGTTACATTAGATAAACCCATCTCAGTATTTTATTTGCAGTAGTTGCACTTAACAGTGTGACATCTTCAGTGACAACCTAAGTCAGTAGTTGCACTTAACAGTGTGACATCTTCAGTGACAACCTAAGTCAAGGCCACCTAGTGTCATGTGCCTCGTGAGGAATTCATGTTTGGAACCTCCTTTAAGATCAAGCTATTCTTGTGCCTTCAACTTACAGTATGGAAATAAGATGTTCTATTCTGGGGATACATGTAATTAATTTTAGCAAGGTGGGCTGTTTCAGAAATGTTCAGGAAAACTGTATTTTACTGGCTGGACTGAAAAGTCTGCATGTTTCAAGCGGGTCCATTGAGAAGGAGAAACTGCCTTCACAGTTCACAGATTGTGTTTATTAACACTGCCGACTGGGAAAAAGGCTTGGTGCTAGCCCTTTGTTGCAGTTTGTAGTTTGCTCTGCCTGACCAAAAAATGTGGAATTCCTTGTTGTGCTTTGTCTGTGTCCCATTCAACAGGCATAAATTGGGCTTTGTGTGCTTTTTTTCTTTAAAAACTATCAATGTCTCAGACCAGAGTTGAACTCATGCTTACCTTTTCCCTCATGCCCTATTTCTGTCTTTTCCTCAAGCTTTTCTGTTCCTTTACTGCCACATGCTTGCAACTGTGTCCAGATATGTCATAACATGGTGTTTTTCAAAGTGTGATCCTTGAAATCAGCTCATCAGAAACAGATGCAAATTACTACAGAATAATTTTGCATTTTTTTGGGGGGGGGGTGGGGGGGCGAGGTAAAATAATGAAAAAAATCCTCTTTTTGTTTAAGAAAAATTAATAATGCCATGTTTTGTCAGAGGTAGTGATAATTGGTAATTAATACCACAGCATTTTATATCTTGTGATAACTAGGTAAAATAAAATTACTTTCTGACTACAAGGTAAAACTTAAATGGTACTGGCACTGACAAACTGTGAAAGGAAGGGAGAACTCCCTTGTGAGAAGATGAGTTTATTATACAGATAAGATTTCCATAATAAGGGATAGTGATTATGGGGAAAGGCTGAAACTCCATTAACTGAAACAAATTACTGTGACAAAGCCAGAGGGAGCGCTTTGCCAAACTTACAACTCCTTTCATAATATTCAAATGTCTCTTGGTGTGCAGTTACCAGCATCTGGACCTGTGAGTGAGGTGTCTGGCTCCCTTGGCACCCTACCACTGAACCTGCTACATTCTGTACAGGAAGGGAGTCCCTTTATCTGAGTGTTTGGAGAATGGGCCTTCCTGATGTATCAGTGGGCATTTTGTGTCCCTATAGAAGCAAGTTGCCCCTCTAATGCCTCTGGTTTTGTATTAAGTTAATCTTAATTGTCAGAGAAATGTATGAGATGGATATGCTCTAAGGAGACATGGTGAACTTTGAATTTATCTGACCATCGCAATATAGTATTCTGACAAGGATTTGTATTCCTTGCTTTGGCTAAAAAAGAAGACCAAAGAAGACTGCTTCCATTTCTATATGTACCACTTGGTGTGAGCACCTCTTTCCAGAAGTGATTCACATATTCTGCATGTATGAACGCAGACAAAACTATGGTAGCTGTTCTCTGATGGCTTTCTGTGTGTGGATACACAGGCAATACATTTTCAAGGTGCTCGTGGCTCTCCAACTTTGTAGTATTTGTGTAAAATATGGCAGAGGGACTTATTTAAATATAAACCTTGTCATCTTTGTACTAATTTTTGTGTAAAAAATAACACTGTAGTTAAGGATTTTATGTAAAAACTGTTAGAGTTTGCAGTTACAGCTCTGGTAAGAACAGCAGGCAAGACTATAATCTTTAATTTATGTTGTGCTTTGGACATTTTTCAGAAACTATTTACCCATTACCTCTTAGGTCAGTGGCCTAATAATGCAACAAAGCACTTTTTGAAATTGCAGATAATTTTCAGTGCTCAGATCTCTATGTAGTATTGATGGGGAGGAAAGCTGATTAGGATCTTGGGAATTGCGCTTGATGGGAACAATCTGGAAGGAGTGAAAAATTATTAAACACACACAGCGGGAGTTGTAGGATTTACCATTGTCGTGCAGTGCTATTAATTCTCATTGCATCGTACAGCAGCTTGATTGCACACTGTGAATACTGTTTATTGGAGAACGGGTACAATTTTGCTGCAGTTGTTGTAATGTAATACTAAATGCTAATTAGGCTTCTAACAATAATTAGAACCTCTTGCTAGACGTAGAAATAGGAACACTCGATTGAATTTACAGAAACAAAGACCTTTCAGCTGTGCCAGGAACAGTATCTGTAGCAGCAGTATCAACTTTGTAAAGTTGTAGGGTTTTTTGTTTGTGGGTTTTTAGTTGGATTTTTTTTCCTTCCCCTGCTTTATGTATTTAATTTACAGGATTGCAAATGTATTTTAACAGTGAACATTATGATCTCATTATGTTCTCAATAAGGTTGTTTTCATAATGAAAGGGTAGGGAAAAAAGTAAATATTAGAAGGACAATTGCAGATAAATTTGACATGAAAAAGTGGGAATACAGAGTTGTAACATGGTTGGTATTACCAAATGTAATGTACTATTTCTTTTAATCATTTTGCAATTTGAAAAGGAAATAACAAAACCTAAATCCATCAAAAGCTACTTTTTAAAGCCCCCCCCCGCCTTAAAATGCGATACTTTTTTTTCCTCAGTGGAACTTTAAAGCTGTATGCAACTATTTTCTAATGTGACAATAAAGATGAGCTATAGTTCTGAATAATTTAATTTTTTGCAATGTAAACTTTCTCTACATTTTGGAGGTAAATGTAGTTTTTATTTTACTTTCAGTGGGTGTTGGAAACAGTCATGTCAGAACACTAACAAATTCAATTGCCAGGGAAAGTGCATGGCAAACACATTTTGATCCTGTTTGCTGATAATTTTGTTATTACTAGATATCCATATATTTGCAAGGATAAACATACAGAAGACAAAGGCCTTTACCCTGTATCACTTCTTAAAGACAAAAGTTTATTTTCCATCCAAACCCCAGGTTTATTGGGGATATGCTGAGAAGATACTGAGCTCCGGTTCTTGTTTCGTAAACCTGTTTTGTAGTAATGGATATAGAACTTAAGATTCTTGTTCAAAACTTGCTTTTAAAGGACAAATGTAGATATGCCGACTTTTAGTAATTTTTCAGCCTTTCCTGAATAAGAAAATAAGCAGACTTTGGAAAAACACTGGCAGTGGTTTCAGCATATATTGAAATACTGGAAGAATCTTAAATACAGAGCTGCTGATATGACCCAGTGCTCAGCCATACAATAAGCAGGTTGTTATCCAGTACAGGGGCTCTAGTTGGATGGAGCATTTTTGCCACCCTTGTGGCAGTTGTTATACTTCCTTGTGTTCATTGTTTAACATTTCATCAAAATATATACCCCAAAATAGTCACAGCCTGCTCTCATTGTTTTGCTGATTTCTCTGAGACTTTCACCCTTGTGAAGTTACTTGGTGCCACTGACAGTGGTAAGCATCTTTCCTCTGGAGTAACTTTGTGGCACACCTTGTCAAAGTTTGGGGGTTTTTAACAAGGTTTAACTAATAAAGTGCAGCTTCCCAGAACTTTTCAAGGAAAATAGAACGCTCAGAAACAAGCCTGTGGTTTAGTATTTTCTGTGACATGCCTTTGGCATTTTCATGCTCCTTTTGAATTTATGGGTATGTTTTCATGCTGCAGTTTTCCCTTAATCCCAAGCCATGTGTGACGATTGCACAGTGGAAGTTTAGTTCTGTGCTTTTTTCCCCCTTAAAATAAAAATTCCAATCTGAGGCATACTGATCATTCACTGTGTCAAATAACTGAGTGGTTTGTAGTTCATCACAAATTATTATAATGAATGCTTTGAGTTATGGCTGTTTACCTGTATAGTTCTGGCCTCTGTTCACAGTTACAAATTCTGTTCTTCAGCTTGTGACAATGTCTGTTTATAGAAATTTGAACCTTAGCTAATGAGTTTTTCTTAAATGTGCCTTCTTTTTGACATCTTACTATCTTTGGAGTGGCCTGTGCTTTTCTTTAAGGCTTTAGCAGTCATCTGGAAAAGATTTAACTTGAGCAAGACAGATTATTCTGTTTAATTTTCCATTAGCATTTTTCCTTGCACAAGTCAATGTCACCTGCAAAGAGAAGGTTTGCTGAGATATGGCACCCTGCTGATTAGCAAGCCTTACTCCCCTCAGCCACTGACCATTGCCTTCCCATTATGCTGTAGGTGTGTTCATGCTCTGGAGGCTACTGGGGTCAATCCAGTATGGCTGACACGTTATATGTTTGCCTTGTAGCATGTCACATGTTCAGTCTGTGACAAACTGCTGCTGTATGACCTGGTAGTCGTGGGTCAGAGTGAGAGAAATTGGTGTTGTACAAAGATGTATGTTAATACATATATTATTTATATAGGCATTAGTGAATGCTATTGTTGTCTCAGCACAAATCAAGGTCCAGGCCATGGCCTTGGGGCTTTCAGGGGCTCACTTTATCTTGTGTTGTGATTTTTTTTTTCCTTTTTTCTTTTTCTCCTACTTATGAATAATTAAAAACTTAAATTACTTGCCATGTTCAAAATTCATATGCTGGGGAAAATAGCTACATGAAAATTAATTTTCTGTTCTGTGAGACTGATGGGAAATCAATTAATCTTGATGTATTATTTTATGCAGAACAGGGTGCAGGAACCAGCAGAGAGAATGGCTACAGCTGTTCTTGTTGGTCGGGCCATATATTATTGTTGGCGGGTTTGACAGCTTCTGAAGGAAATGGCTGAAGGGTATCAGGCAGGTGAATCAACTGTAAAAATTTATTGGAGGATACAAACTGTTTCCAGGGGACTGATATAAAACTCACACTTGAGAACTGAAGTATTGAATGTTTTTGTGACTGAAGCAGCTTGTTGTCAATATTTATAGCTTTTTTCTTTGTTATATGTCCTATTTGTTTGATTAACTAGTCAGATGTTAGTGTCTGTTTGTAATTTATTTGTTGTGCCTTCTGTAGCATTTTTGATACATAAAGATTTACCACTAGGTAAATAAAGCAGCTCATGCAATGCAATATGCTAAATAAAATGACAGAGCTGTTTACAGCGTGTTACAAGTTTTATAACTGGCTGGGTAGATCAGTAACTTTTGTTTACCTGTGTCACTGTTAAGCTGAAACATGTCACAGTTTATTAAGTGCTGTGGGGTAAACAGGTCTCCTTTTAAATAACTGGAGATTATAATCAATATGCACTTTAATGGTAAATCATTTCAGTCTATAAAGCTCTTTGTATAAACTTGTACATAATGCAAACATTTCCAAAATAAAATGAAGTACCTTCATCCTCTTTAGAATGAGTTTTGCATTCACCTTCTTTTCCAATGATTGTGCCCTAGGACTCTTTATAAATAATAGAAGGGAGAGACACTAAAGAAGCCATGATAACAAACTGTGTGTTAAGTGTTGATCCCAGTTTGGATGTGTGGCTCTGAGGTCCTAAAGCAAAGCTGAGTCTCACAATGGCCTGTTATTGTAATTAACTGGTAGAGAAAGAGGCTGAGGCTCACTGGCATCACTTGATGGGTTGGGAGCACTCTGCTCTGAATTTCCTTTAAAGATCAAAGCTATTACTGGCTCAGGGAGTGTGGCTGTAGCACTGCAGAATCTATAGAGTGGGATCTCTGTACAGCTTGTAGTCATGGAAAAGAGAGATTAGTTCCCACCTATCCTTATCAAAGCTTCCTCTCTGGTCCTCTGGAAAAGTGTATAGCAACATGCTATTAAAATGGCACTTAGTGGAATGTGGAGACTTATAATACAGTGAAAACCAAGGATTCCTGCTGGAGAAAGGAATAAGAGATGACAATATTACTAAAACATGTAAAAAAATCATTAAGAGCAGGTCTCCTGCAGGTTATTTCCTGTATTTCCTTCAAAAAGGCTACAGCAAGAAATGTGGAGTTTTTGTGATGAGGGAAAAAAAATTTGATTTTTGTAGAGTTAATTTATAATAAATTAATTAATTTTGTAGGGATAATGTAGGCGATGCTGAAATTCAGTGATGTCTCCTCTCATCTATTTTAAAATTACTGATTTTTTTGATCTTCAAGAGAGATTCTGTATCTTTGCCTTTTAACCATGTTCTCCTGTATTTATACTATTACTCAAAAATCCTTTCTTTCCTTTTTCCCATGAGCTGTGCACATTTAAGAATTTGTTATGCTTATTTAAGGATTAGGTAGTTGTACACCTTACAGCACTGAACCTCCACCAAAATTCAGTCCTTTGAATTCCTGCATCCTGGGGTCCCATAGGGTTCTGCTCTCCAGATTCCCACTGGGGTGTCCAACACCATAGTGAAAAGCTTTGATTTAGAGCCCTATGGCAAATTTAAAGCTTTGCTTTATGCTAAAGGTATGAAGGTGGTAAAAAAAATTCAAAACTCTGAATAGTTTTCAAGATACAATAGTTCATTATTATAGAATTATCATATATCCATAACAATAAGGAATTGTGCAAGTAAATTATAAATATGGTGTGAAAATTGTAGATGGATGGGGGGAAGAAGAAAAGGAAAGTAAAAGGAAGTGAAAGCTGGGACGTTCTGACCCTGTTGTGAAAATATGCTGAACTCTTAAGACCTAATCAAAAGTTTTGTTTCCCTGTGATAAAGTAATGGGTGAACTAAACAAGATCCAAATTTTGGGGGAAGGTAAAGAAACTTTCAAAAGTTTCTAAATATTCCAAAGATTAACATTATATGAGTTTGGAATAAACTTAACAGTTTAACTAAGGTGAACTTTACATGTCCTTCCTGAATTAAAAAGCCATAAAGAAAACTGAAGTTTAAAGTAATTGTTAATGAAAGCTGGCCAGCATGACCTCCTGAAAATATGAGCATTTGTTGGTCCAATTTTCACAGATGTTAAACATTTGGTGATGTTACTTGGGGCTGCTTGAACCACATTAAAGTCCAGCCACTAGAGTGTTGAAACAGTTGGGCTCTATAATAAAATATACATAAAAAGAAATTGTGAGACATTAGGTGTTGTTTGGTGATGACATTTAGGAAATTACAGTTTTTCCATACATCGTATTCACGTCTACATAAGTTGTTTAGGTATTTAAAATAAAAGTGGTATATATATCATTTGTAATTGCTACTATAGTTCTGGCAGGTGCACATAATCTAACAATATGTCAAATATGACAAATTATTGTTGAGTTACAATATAGCCTTAATAAGAGCACATCTGTTCCCACTATACAGTATAGTGGATGCCTGATTTAAAGAGTTTACTTACTGATATTGTATTGTTGTTTAAATATTTAACAGGATCTTCGACACGAATCATAAAAAATACACAGTAGTGTATAAAAATGAAGAATCTTACTTGCAATAATGTTTTTGCTGCTGTTAAATCTATTCATTCCATCAAGAAAGGTTCCTACATTCCTTAAACTGTCATCTGCAGATGCACATATCATGGGGGTGTCTATGCAGAGAAAGAGTTAGGAACAAAACCCAACATCACAGAAGCTCCCACACTCTTGGTGTAAAGCATGGGAACTGTTAAACAGCATATACGAGTCCTGAAGTAGTGCTTAGACTGAAAACTGGAAATTACTACGCCTGCTTTAACCTCAAGGCAAATACATGCTTGACTTTTGCTTTCCCTACTAACCTGTCTTTATCTCAGGCCATGAGTTTTCTGGCTTTTCCCCTTCCAGTTCTCTCCCCAGTTCTCCAGGTGGGGAAATGAGTGAGTGGCTGTGCGGGGCTTGGCTGCTGGCTGGGGTTAAACCACAACACAAATTTACTTTTCTCTCCTCTCTGCTTCCTTACACACTTGGTCTGGTGCCCTGCTTTCCATTTTGCTTACAAACTCCAGCTATACAGAAGTAATGCTGCTCTTAAAGACATTCATCTCTAGAAGCCATTTTAAAAGACACATGGGAGAGGACAGCAAAAAGAGACGTGGCCCACGATAAGGAACCTAGAGAACCCCTTGATAAAACAGAGTTGTTTCAAAATGCCAGACTGAGTTTATCTAGGTGTGTAGGCTGTAGAGAATAATGTTGTTTCTTCAGCTGCTTCTAAATGTGTTTGGGTTTTTCCTTAATTTTGTTTTTGCTGGCATTTTGAGATGAGACAAATCAGTGCTCTGTGTTAGTGCTGTGAACCTTGTGCTGCCTTTCTTGTCCCTCTGAGTGTGCCCTAAATGTTGCTTGAAGGGGAACTGCAGGCATGCCTCACATTTGTGAGGGAAAATATCCTGGCTGGGTACTTGCTCCTTTCAGCTTTGTAATTGAACTCAGATCTAATGCATGTGACAAGCAAGTTTGTGCTCTCAGCTCAACTTGCTGCACTTATTTCATTGAATCGTAGAATTGGGGGGACACATGAGAATCATGGAATCCAACTCCTGGCCCTGCACAGGGCACCCCAAGAATCTCCCTGAGCCTGAGACCATTGAACATAAATACGTATTCATATACGTATGATCTAACATAAATACGTATTCATGAAACAAGATGGAATTTAGGCTTATAAGGAAATAGTTTCTTTTGCACTTCAAAACAAGTAAAAAATGGTTGGTTAATATATTTTCCATGAAATTTCTAAAGGGGTTTTTTGGGTGTTTTTTTTTTTCTTGGTTTTTTTTTTTTAGTTAAAAGTTACTTTTGTTAGCTTTTAGAGAGTTGTTAAACAATGTTGATGGTAAAATTATTTGGGGCATTTATAGCTGCCAGAATTAACTGATTCTTTTAGTTATGTAATTGTCAAATCTAAATAACATAAGAGATATTACCAATACTTATTTTAATTATTTTATAAATGACTAAGGAAATGATGGCTGTGCTTGTTAGTGCTACTGATTTCCAGCTTTTCTCGTTTCTTGAGAAATAGTAGTATTTTAAAAATTCACTTCTGAAATGTGGTTATTAATTTTTTGAAGAATGTTATCTTTTTCCTGTTGCTCTTAATTTTTTCACTGAAAATAAAATACTGCATGCCTCTCTCAGGGGCACAGTAGCTCATAACTGTATGCCCTTCATGCTTTATTACACAATTTAGTTTTTCATGTTTTTTATTTATTAGCAATGAAATTACTTTGGGAAAAAATCAATTAAGGGGTTAAAATCACTATTAAGATGAAAATTTTAGTTAATTAGAGTAAGTTTTCTGCTTTTGTAAGATGGATTTAGTTGTGGTTTTGGCTCAATTTTGAATACTTAAAGGAAACTCCACTGTTTTTACCAAAGCTTAACAACCTTCAGAATTCCTAGAAAATATATGTTTCTTGTTTGATAACAATTTTTGGAATCTCCTGAGGAAATTTTTTCATGTGAGAGATCAAATAATACTTTCTATAACTGTTTAGTAGAATTTCTCACTAGATAATACACCCATTTGCTTATTCTTTCCAAGGTGTTAATTTTTAAGGTTTAATACATAAATTTAGAGCAATGGTTCAGTGATTTGATTAAATATCTGCTTTGGATGTTATTTTATACTTTTATCAGATCAGCTTCATTTTCATAGGCATTCTTTTAAGCTTTGCTTTGTGACTAGGAATAATCTGATCTTGCTCATTCTGAAAATTAGAGTATTGCAATATTCCTAAACACAAAAAGCATGAATTTTGTCAGAAAAAGTATATTAGAATTTGCTGATAACCTTGTATGGAAAATAAATAACAGGAGTAGGCTCGAACTCATATCAAATAAAATTAACTAAAAATAAATCATAGTTGATTTGTGATTATTTTTCTTACTTTAGCCGCAAGTTAAGTGGAGCAGTTGAAGATTCTCTTATAAGTCACTGATTTGAAAGTTGAAACACTTTTATAAAACTACTTTGCATTTTGTCATACCTCATTTTTCAAGTAAAAAACCCTCTAATCTCAGTGTTTATTCGTGTTAGATACATTTCATAATTTGAAAAACACTATATCCTACTAGGTTTGGGGAGTTATTGGACATGATGATCGCTAGTATGTAAATTTATTGCACATAAGTTAAAACACAAAACACAAATAGGGTTTTAAATAACTTAATCAAATGAAGAGTTTTAATTTGTTTTTTGTTTGAGTAAGACCAATACTCTAAAAATATTAATAAATAAATGCAGTGTTGTTTAAGACATTGCAAGTGTAGTTTTATTCACATTGTCTAGAGATATGGTGTTTTGTTTGATGCTTTATTTTTGTAAGGATTGTTCTAATAGGGGTAAAACCTGTGTGTTATTGATATGGAAAAATAATACAGCAAAGCAGTTTAGTGCTATCCTCCTTGGTTCCATGCCACTTCACTACATCACCTGCATCAAGACTGAATTACCTGAGGAAGCAGCCGACATGGATAATGGATACTGGAAACCTGGATTGGGGTCCCTTGTATGTTTAGGAGATGATTTAAGTTACAGTATCCAAGGATGATGTAGTATTGGAATATTGGTACATTTAACTGAAAGGCCACGTTAATTATAATACCCACAGGTATCAATCCAAAGCATTAAACAAGTTGCTATGATTTCATGCTTTAAAAAGGACATGTTTTCTATTTTTCCTGTGAAAGTTGGGTATGAGGAGAAGTTCTTGCTATTTGTTTCAGCTTCAAATATGTAATGGAGCTTGTCTTTGAACAGATAGTAAGCCTAAGTGCTTTTTCATCTAAAACATTGAATGTGTTCTCTTTTAGCCTAACTGCATAGAACAGCTATTTTATATTTTTATGGGCTTTTTTGGTTTTGCTTGTCACAGCTACTGGTATTAGTTCACTGGTAAATAATGACTTCTCTTTATTAAGACAGACAGATGACTTATTACACATCATGAAAGATCAGAAATCTTTTTAGAGTCATGTTTTTAATGCAAGCATTCCCTTTCATGTTTTTTCTTTTCTGTTTGCTTTGTGTGTCCAATGAGATATACAGCCAAGTCTTATAGGTTAACTCATTCATCAGCTGTGATTTGACACTGACAGCTCAGTTCTCTTTTTTTCCTTTCTCTGTAGAACTCTTGACCAACTTAAATGCAAGCCCACCTGCACCTGTGATGAATATTAGTTGCACGCAGAGATGCATCATTTAAATCATTGCTCCTTGTGTTGCAAGTGGTGCTGGCTGTTCCTGGATGGCTCTGAGTAAAGAAACAATTGAATGCCATGGTCCTTGATGAGATCTCAGCACAGTGATTAGCCTCCTGCTATTTCAAAGCAAGCAGACCAGCACTGTCCATACTGGGTTTGCATTCAGGTGGAGACTCTGGTACTCAGCTCTGAGCTGTTCCACAGGCAGAAGGTTGTTCCTAAAAAATGGGATTGGCAAAAAATCTCTCCAAAAGATCAAACCAAACCAGCAGGAAAAAAAACCATATACCTCAAAAAGAGGAACATTGGCATTTCCTAAAAACATTGTTGCTGCTTTTCAGCTCTTTAGTGCCAATATTAAAAACAAAGAAAATGTGTAACCATCTATGTTAGGTTACGTTCCTAGTTCAGAGCATTAGAAATTGAATGGATAATGATCCATTATACCAACTGGTTATACAGCCCAGTAAATTACATGATCAATAATGCACATACTGCTTATCTATAATATCTTTTAACAGCTTCTAATAATTTATTAATGCTTTATCTAATATATCCAGTATTTTATCTTTTTGCCCTAATAAAACAAATGATACTGATGATTTTGCATCTTGCCTTGTAGTCCTGGGTTTCAGGAGTTCCCATAATTGGAAGTGTTGCTTTACTCTGATTGAAATATGACTCTTAAAGCTTTTGGGCAGATTTTGGTTTTTTGTCTCTTTGTGAAATGGACACTGTCAAAATCTCTCTCTGGCTAATCATCTAAACCATTGTTGATATTTAAACTGTGTTTGCATATTTCTGATCTCTGCCCTAGCACTTGTGTTCTCCCTTGACAAAAGAATGCAACCCCCTGCCATGCACATTGGTTTTGAATGCAGGTAGATCTGATACAGGATGCAGGGGAAAGCATGTGCTTTACAAGACTGCTCAGACAGGGCTGATGAAGGTGATAGGGGAAACAATATGATCAAAGAATTCTCCAGACAGCGTCTTGTGTTGTGTGTTATGGCCTACTATGGCAACCTGCTGCTCTGCATTAAGATTTTTATAATGATAATCAATTTTAGATTGTTGAGGTCAAATATTAGCATGAAAACTAATAAAATTTGCAATATATTGTTTATCTAGTTGATGAAGTTGGAAAACAATAAGTTAGAAAAGCTTGCTTTTTTATTTTCTGCAGTTTGATCAGGTGGCCTGATAAAAGATATAAAATACACTTTGCATTTACTTGTATGTAATTTCCTTTGATAAACCAGTGTCCTCTGGTGGCAAATTTACCTATTGAAAGTGTAGGGGAAAGCTGTATGAATTAGTATACAGCCCTAGAATGCATGTGTAAGTTACTGTAGCCTCTCTTCAAAGTTCTGGGGAGGAAGTGAGTAATGCAACTTAAGTACTCAGTGGGTTAATGGCACTTCTTAGCTTTTCCTCATAGATGCTGCTCCTTTTCTTCATGGGTTGCAGTGCTCTGATTATCAATCCCTGTGTTGCTATGTAAGATGTGAGAGTCTATCCCTTTGCAGTTTGTTGTGGTTGCATCAGGAGGGGTCTCAGTGCCTTTCCTGAGAGAGGGAAACAAAACCATTTTGAAATAGTTTGATATAAGAAATCCATTTAAAGCAATATCCTGCTTACGTGTATACCTTCCATCTTTGGTAGCTGCTTAGTGTAACAATACATTTTTTTAGTTTTTGTTCTCCTGGAGTCTGATGCTCTTGCATTTTTGTGCCTTAGGCAGTGACTCTTGAATAGGTAGAGGTACAGATTTTGCATCTTTTTAAAGCCTGGGCATTCTATCATTCTGTGAAATGACACATTCCTATGAAGATGAAATTTTAATACTGCCGCCCCATTCTTACAGAAGGGGAAACATCTGGCAATCTAGAGCCATGAGTGCTGCTATCTGCCTGTGTCCGCTCCAGCCCCCTTGTGATCGTGCAGCTACAGCATCTGGAAATCCCCCAGCACCATGGTTCACTCACTTGCATCCTTCCCAAAGACCTCTTCTTGCAACCCCAGTGCTATTGCACAGGATTTATGCAGATTGTGTCCTGTGTATTATATAGGAGATGAGCAGAAATGGATTAAAATAACAAAGTTGAGGTTGATGGATATAAAGATGTCTGTTGCTGTGAGGACTGAAAAGTAGGTTCTGCACTGAGTTATTAAGGGGTAGGATGTTAAGTTGGATCCCATAATTATATACTTGATTGCAGAGGGTGACTTCTGGAGTTGCTAATGTTTGGTTTTACGCCTCTGTATTACTGCCTCTCTAACAGTTTCTGGCTCTTTTAATTCATGCTGATTTGAAGAAGTATTTGAGATAAAAGTGATGCACCATTGTATATTGTTAACTTTAGCTGGTGTTGGGACTGGAATGTTAGTGTGGTGTTTTTGAACTTCCAATATATTTATATTTTATTATTAAATGAACTTAAGCTTCTTAAATTAATTCTAAAGCCAAATGCCATCAAGTCTCATCACCAGTCACTTAGATTCCTAATTAACTTATACTCCACAGACCCATTTCTTTGCTTATAGTTCTTTCAAGTTTCTCTAATGTGCAGTGAGTTATACTGAAAGGAACAATAAGATTTAAAGGAAGAATTAATTTAGAAAGTTGAGAATAGAACAGATAAGGAGAAAATGAGAAAAAGCAGCTTAGTATTTTGTCTTGTAAATGGCCTTGCTCTGGTAGACCCAAGAACCCATTTATTCAAAGAAAGGAGGAGTGCTAATGAAATAGATCATGAGCATAGCTATTACGGTAATGAATTTTAACACTCACTTTGTTATATGATATTTTATTTATGAGCTTCCTGATTATTCAGATAAAGACAAGAAGTTTATAGCACTAGATTATGTCTTGTTTTCATAAACATATTCAGTAGTTTAATAAACATAATTTATTTTTTCTCCTTAAAAATCAGCAAAATTTATGAGAGATTATCTTAGGGTTAATGAAGTCTAACATTAAGGAAATATTACCCTATAATATTGGAGCCTTCAGTGCTAGAGTTGTAATTGCTTAATGCTTTTTTCTACAGGCTATTTTTATATAGTACATGCTTTGTGCCATTAATCCTATTTTAACATGTTACTCTTAAGCCAGTTCATTGGAAAATATATATCAATGTTTATATTTTTCACTCACTGCCTTCATTAGAAGGTATAATACAATTTTGATAAAAGACTTTTATAAGAAATGCAGCATGTGTCTTTCTAAGTGCATTGTTATATTGGGAGGTTACTATCCTGTCTTTAAAAACACTGGAATATTTAGGAACTCCTGTAGTTAAATTCTTTGAGATCCTGTCAGTAACCACTGAAAAATTTACACTTACAATGTAATCTACAGTAGAAGAAAATTCCCCAATCATAAATAAAGTCTCAGAGATATTAGTGTGCGAATCTTGCTAATTAGCAGTGCAGTATTTATCTTAATGGCATCTTCAAAATGTAAGATTGAAGACATATGCAGAAAAGAGAGCACCCCACAGATGCATTTCTTAAAAGAACCCTCATATGGGAAAAGTGCAGCACTTTTTTTTTTTCACTTAATAAAAATACTTGTGAACAGCTCAACCATTGAAAAGAGTAAATTTAAGATATGAATGATTTTTCTTTCTAAAAAGTATATTTTAATTTGTAAGAACAAAACAGCATATGCAGCATACTGACTAATCCTAGTGCATGGATTAGCATGGCAGAACTGTTTGTGGAGTTGTATCAGTAATGCATTACATGAATTGCAGTTATTACATATGACTCAGAGCAATAATTTAGGGTGATCTGAGCAGATAGTTCATCCTTTGGTTTTTAAATAGATACATTTTTCAGGCTACAGTATGATGAAAAGTATATTTTACAATTTGAATCAGTTATGAAGGTAAATATTAAGTTAGTGTATTTCGATAAATTACGTCGGTGTCCACCGAATGACAATTTAATTTGCTCTGACTGGTAACCTTGTTCTTTCATGCCTTGTGTGGCATGTTAGGGAGAAGGTACACAAAGGAATAGTGTAAAGTTGGGAAGCAACTGGCAGGTAGGTTTGCATTTTTTCAGGTTAATTCACTTGATGAAAAGCTGCTGTATGTGATGTGTCATATATCAAAGGCAGGGCATCAGTAATCTTTGCTCAAGGGCACGGGTAACAGACAGAAAGACATGTGAATGAGATGGAAAAAAGCAACTCATCCTTTTCTGCTAACACCACGAAGGAGATAAAGGAAGATTTATGAGTCATCTTGGACCACATACCAGCCAGAAGCATACAGTATTTTTCACATGTTCCAAAAATTGGTGGTGGAAGGTAATCAGACTGTCACGATGTCCATCAGGTACTTTAAGAAGAAATTGGGTCCTTTGGGCTTTTGATTGCATAGTCAGCTTTTTCTTTATGCCGTAGTAGTTGTATTTTTTTTCTTTTTCAGAGACAAGTAATTTTTAAGTAAAAGAATGCTACCTGTGTGTTTAAATGTTTTTTAGTTGTTAGCATTACTAATGTCAACCAAAATGGGGACAAGCCAACCATCTGCTGTGGGCTGATGCTTTGTTTTATCTTCAGACTCTGAGGTGACCTATTTCACAGAACCATACATTATGGAGATTTCCCAGTGTAAAAAAATATATATCCAAAAGTAGCTACAGCTAGTAGGTGCAAAACATTTTTATACTGAAAAGGTTGGAAAGTCATCTAATGCTTTTACATAAGGCTAAATATTGATGTGAGGTGTTTTGTTAATAATTAATATATTCTAAAAAAGAAAATGAGAAAACCAGCATGGATGGAAAACTTTGTTTTATTTTATTTTTTCACAATAAAGGATGCCAATGTGATGTTTAATACTTGGACATCAGAACCCTGTGTTGTCAGGACTTGATAGCTAAAAATATAATCTTGCTAAAACTGATTGCAAGCTCCTTCCTGAGTACTGATCCTGTACATTACACAGGTCTGAGTCAAGCAGCTGGACTGTTTTTGCAGAGGAGTAAAAGGGGAGTGGGATTGAACTGACAAGCCAACAGTTTGCAAATGCAGATTTTAAAATGCAGATATTCATTTGAATTCAGCTTTCAATTAAGCAGCATATTTGGCATATTTCACTTTTTCCTAATGACTTTTCTATGTTTCTCCTGTGTTGCTTTTTTTCCCCCTGTTTCTGATGAATTTGTCATTTCTGAGTAAGTGTTCGTGTTCTTATCATTATTCATGTAGCTCACATTTCAATTTGAAGTAACTTGCATTGTTTCGGCTATTTATCCACTTCCCACGGTTTGGTGGGTGCTTGAGGCCCCTGCAGAAGCTGTTTGCTCTGGTGGAGCTCACCCCCTGCCTTTCCCACTGCACTGGGTGCTCCTTGGGGTGCCCATAGCCTTTCCTGTCTGCCTGCCCTGCACCCAGTGGGTGGGAGCTGAGCTGAGTTTGAAGCCTTACAATGGACAGCCTTTTGCAGCCCTTTCTCTGGTCTAGCAACTGACCTCTGGGACCACTGCCAACCCTTTCTGCTCTCCTGCAGTTTGAACACAGCCTTCCCAGAACTGCAGCTGTTCTTGATGCTCTGGGTCAATAGTTAACTCCTCAGAGGTAGATGTTAATAGAAACAAGCAGAAAAACTTTGCACAATACTGTAAAACATGAGGGCTCCCTAATTAGTGATGTTGCAGGTGTGTTTTCTAGACAAAATTATATAGTCAACGCACATTTATGTGCTTCAATCTCATAAATGCTAATTTAGGCTTAGAACAGTGACTTCTGGAAAACTGGAGTTCTGTTAACGGTTTCCCTTCAGTTTCTTGAGTCAGTTTTTTGTCCTGGTCTGGTCCCATGGTGATGATAGACATGGTAGTCAGTTCTGACAAAGAGCTCCTCTGTATTTGGGTTTTCATTCCCTCTTTTTCAAAATGAAGAAAAACTCTCTCTAAGTGTGTTCTTTCTTAAATCATGTCACTTCATTTGGGTGATGAAGTGAGGGACTATTTCCTCTTTATGGCATTGTGGAAAGGAGGTGGGTCTAGTCTCTATCCAGCTTCTTCCATCTCTCCTGTTATCCCTTTTGTTTTGTCACTGTACAACTTGAGAATAAGTAAACACATGTATTTCCAGCTTCTTTTGAAGGAAACACTTTGCTGCTTTTTTTTGTATTTCTTCTCTCGTAGTTGTGTTCCTGGAAGCCCAGACCAGGTGTATATTTTTTCTTAAATGAGGAAATAATTATTTGATCAGTTTAAGCTGAGTTTTGTTTAGCAAATGAAGGTTGATGAAAGAATGTGTTGCAATACAGTGATCTTTGATTACTCATCATAACTCACTAGTGTCTAAAGCAAGTTAAAGAATCCTTTTTAGCTTGATAAACTTAAGGAGGGAGATTTTTCTGTGACTAGGCTCACCTTCTTATGGATGTACATATATGCAGTGTAGCATAGCAGTGGTTGTGTGCATACTGGGGCAGCTGATTGGTGGTCACATGATCCCTCTTGTGATGTTGAAGACGTGCAGAAGGGCTGCAGGGTAGATGCCATTTTTATATCAGGGAATTAGGGGGATGAATGAATGTGGAGAAAAGAAGCTAGTACTGGTCCTGGATTGATTAAGTCCATTTGTGGGTCTATGTATGAGGTATTTTCCAAATTGTCCAGAGCTATAAAACTGAGGAATATGCACACTCTTGTGAAGGTTGCATATTTAATCAGTAGGAGAGGTCTGAAATGGCTTTTGTGTCTGCATGCCAAATCACTTCTTGTTTGATGAATGTTGTCTGATTTTCTATGTGGGAATGGAGCTCAGAGTTGCTCTAGGCTGGGCTCTAAATTTATCTGCTAGACCACCTTGTGTGGTACAGCAGTATCTTGTCAGATAGTACAAACTAAACAAGATTGGGCTTGATTAGCCCTGGGAAGGGAAACCCTTAGGGAAAGCCAGTGTTTTCTGAAGGAAGTTGCCCTAGTGATTAGGTGGGTGAGCTCTTCTTTTAGAAGTCTCTTTTGGTGGGCATTGGAGGACAGCTTTGTTTTCATGTGCTGTCTATTAAGCCATATTCTGAGAAAGCACTTTTAGAGTATGTCACTCTTCAAAAAAACTATCAAAGCCCATGGGTGTTTTGATTAAATACCCTGAGCAAATACATAAATCATACCTACTTAAGCACTTTCCATAGAGTCAGTTTTAATTTCCTGAGTCTCCCATTTCATCCCCCATGTGTCCTACTCTGCTATCGCATACACTCTACTACCTGTAGTGTTGTTGCATCTTCTAGTAGTAGGTTGAATTTTCCCATTCCTTTTGAAATAAGTAATGTATTTTGAGATAGCAGGTTAATCTTACTATCTTATCTTACTGATGAGAACTTTTAGAATGCTGCCAGATTAGGGCTTTTTCACTAGTGAAGATATACTTTTTTCTGGCCTTAGATTTTTTTTTTCCTTAGAAATTGAACAGTTTTGAGGAAAAAACCCATAACATATTATTTTTGGTAAAATAGCCTGCAATTTTAAATATGTTTCTGAAGGTAGTGAGGGATTACTGTAGCATAAAGCATCTCATTAAAAAGGTTTTCCACAAATATGCTGTAAAGTTTGCTGATGCTATTGGTTGTCAGGTGTACCAGCAGCAACATACAAATGCAGCAAGCATCACTACAACGATGCTAACCTGGATTTCTCACTGAAAATAGATTTGGTGGTTTCATTCCATTTCATAGGCAGCAAATTTGTGGAAAAAGGAACAGAATATGGTTGATGCAATTGAATTTTTAAGACACCCTTGTAAGTCACAGAATTATAAAGAAATGAGAAAATCCCTTAATTGCAACAAGTTCCCCAATGCATAAAAGGACTATCTGGCAGAGAAAATTGGCAGTGTGCTGGTGATCAGATGTAACAGCTGGAACACTTCTATTCAAAGTACTTTAGGAGTAATAAACCTAATAATTTATCCACAAACTGCTGTGATAGCTGTAATTCTGCTTTGTTAAAAATCTCTCTTCACTATTCTTATATATATTATATGTATTTCTATTTTGGCCTAACATTCTTGCAAATGTGAAAAAGGTTAATGCTATTTTTGTTACATATTGCAAGCTTTTTGTGTCAAAATATTCTCTCCAAAGTTTAGGATAATTAGTGTATTTTTATAATACTGAGAATTCCTTTATGAATTGCTGTTTGTTGCTATTTCATTTCCATGTTAATTTTCTGTCTTTCAATCGCTTACTTTGTTGCTTGGTATGGTACATCTTGGAAAAGGTAAGTGTGATGACACTTCACTGATTATGTAAATGCAATGACTGTAGGTTTGATTTTCTTCTCTTGATCTTTTTTTAGAGGTGACTTCTACAAAGTATTGCTTACATTTTTCCATGTGTATTCAATATGTAAACCAAATCTTCTGGTAAAGAGCAGGACTCATTACTGAGTTATATAGAAATTGATTTCTTTTTCTGTGGATCTCTTATTAAAAAAAAAAAAATCTAAGCTGCTCCTTTTTAGACCTCTCAGGGAAATAGTTTTAAATGTAAATGGTTGATCTTGAAGTGCATTATAAGTCAGCATTGTTCAACATGGCAGTTCATTGATGGTAGTATTTAATTATGTCCATGCTGTCAACCTCTGCAATCCTTATTGCTTTGTTGTAGATCAGATACAAAGTATGAAGTTTTCAAAGCTGTAGAGATGAAAGAGTAAACGTATTCAAACAGTTCATTCAAATATGCTTAAGGAAAAAAAGAAGATACTACTAGAGCATGTGAAGAAGCCTACAAAAACCTGAAAGCATTTTTTCTTTTGATTACAGAGGCAGCCTTAGAGTTCTATCACAGATTAATCTTTATTTAAAATGGAAGAATGCCAGAGAAAGCGTATGATCAAGTAGTTTATTAAATAAAGTTCAAGCCTGTAAATCTGTGTTTATTTACCATTAGTAGATATATGAACAAAACCATAATTTCTTTTTGAGTAAGTGCATGTGGAATTGAAGAAACTACAGTTAAAGTCTTGATTTCTGCTTTTTTTGTTTTGGTTTTAGTTATGTTCAATTGGCGCCAAACTGATTTAGCTCATTCTTATATTCATTCCAGGACATACCTTTTTGGCTACTTTGGACAAAAGGTGCAGAGACTTTTGCTTTGACCCAGTAAAGCTATTCTTACACCATAGTTTTTCTTGTATGGGGTAGGAAGACAGAGTGAATCAGATCTTCAGCCAAACCCTCACTAGTTGTTAATGCTAGATTTTTTCCTTTATAAGTTGTTTGTTTTTGATGTTAGGTTGTTCCTAATAGCTAGAACAAACTATTTAAAAATCACAGAACAGCTAACAGTACATTTAGAAATTAATAAGTGTTCTGGTTTTGTTACTTTCCACAACCATAGAATCTTTTCCACAACGATGAAATTTACTGACTGGAAATGAAATATTAGATGACAGTTACAGTCTTGATGGTATTACAGATATGCTGTAAATATATACCCACCTCCACCTTTGACAGATAGCAGAAGGGGCTGCACTTCTGTCCTTCCTTTTGTTGTTTCTTTCCTTTCTTTTGCATGGAGAGTCAAATGAGTTTGTCTTTTCACCCCTGTAATGCTGTTGGCATTTTGGATTTGCAAAGCTTCCTCGTTTTTCTCTGGGTAGTGATAGCTTCTGTTTCTGTGCCACTCAACCTGTGCTGTGGGTTTCAGAAATGGGAAGAAGCTGGGAAGCAAATTATTTGGATAGTAGGAAAAGCAAAGATTTCTACCTCAAACCATGCTTTTCTTCAAGAGTAATGTTGGCTCTGTATCCTTCTCCAGCCTTGCTAAATGCATGGTGTGTTTCTGTGAAGTTATGTGGCAAAGCTGCCCCCTTAGAAAACTCCAAAAAGAGTTTATTTCTGTGGAGAATCTTTTTTTTTTTTGATAGCCTAATATGGCTGCCTAATGCAATGATAAACAGATGTTCTGTGATATTCCAGAAGAGTAAATTGAGTTTTAGTATCAGGAAAATATTAAGTTATATTATGCAGCAGAATATTAATTCCCAATGCCACACCCTAGGAAAAAAGAAAATGGGGAGGAGTGCTGTTCTGGCATGGAGAATTATTCGTATTATTTATTACCTGAATTTAATTTTAACATTCCTGTATGCATTACTGCTTGTAGTAGAGAACTACAAGCAGTTGGGGAACTCTCATCGAGCAGCATCAAAAAGAATTTTTTTAAGTGATATGCATCTGTACACTGAATCTGATTAAGATCTGTGTTACATGCAAGTAAAGAAATAAATAAATGTTTCAACATTTGATAGATTTATTTTTGAAAACATTTAGCATTGAAAGCTGTAGCCTGGTGTGCATCTCTTGATTTCTAATTTTTATTTGGAAAAATAAATTAATGACTATTTTTTAGGGTACTTGTGGTTGTAAATTCTGCCCAAAACAGGATCTGAACATTCACTGCTTACTGCCCATTATCATGCAGCTGCTTTTGGCCAGCTTTCATCTCCTCTTCCCCTCTCTCACTCCTTTTTTATTTTTTATAAAGTAATAAAGTAGAAAGTGACAGAGGGATCAGCTTAAAGTAACAAACATATTGGCTTTGATTTTGTATGTGATACTGCAAATGCAACTTCCATTTCACATTACTGTCAACAGAAATCACATTATTGCGGAAGCAGCAGCCCTTGCTTGGGGATTTCCCTGACTGGTGTTTGGGGATGTTGTGTAAGGGAGGACGCCCTTCTCAACCAAAGGGTCACTTTGCTGCTGAGTTCTCTTTATTTTTAGTAATAACATCCAATACAATTGAAAGTGGGGTCAAGGTGAGGCTAGGACACTTTCAAGAAGAGGACTAGGGAGAAACAACAAACAGATGTTCTTTGATGATAACTGTTGAAAAGAGAGGATTTGGCTGAGAGATCTGTAGCTTGCACTTGTTGAGAGACTTTAACTTGAGCCAGTGGTGCTGTTTTTCACCCCCCAGAGTAGTAGTGTACCTGCTGTTGCTATCAAGTCACTTGCCAACAGTGGCATCTGTTCAGTGTAGACATCAAGAATTTGAATGTCAATATCTTTTCCTTGAAATGAATGGGAAAGTATTTGTCACTCAGCAGCAATCATTCTTCAAATAAAAGGTTAGCCAGACAGAGCCCTTAATCAAAGAGTCGGTCTTTTCTGTCAGCAGTGCCTTTTAAATAGCAATGATGAAGGCTGGCTGTCAGTGAATGACTTGATGAGCTAGGTGATTGATCTGCATAAATCATTTTCCTTTAACATTGTCAGTGAAAAGTAAATTGGTGGGATTTTGGGGGGTATTAGCTATATTGACATTAATATATAATATTTTAGCTGTGTTCTTAGTCTCAGAGTTTCCATTAAAAAGTGAAAATTACATAGGATCTTAGCTTATATTATCCTAATGATGAAGTATTATTGTTGTTGCAATTACTATGCAAATTAAATTCAAAAGTTGAACATGTAACAGATTTTATGAGCTGCAAGAGAAATACTGTTAGTAAAGGAATTAGGAGGAAGCTGTATCATTTAGTTAAATTTGTAGAAGCTTTTGATTTGAAAGGCAAAAATCAGCAGTGTAGTTTAGAAGTATAAGCTTGAGATCTTAATTATGCTATCTGCTTAAAAAATAACAATAGATGCAATTTCCCAAATATTAGACAATCTTATATATTGAGGGCTTTATTGTCACAGTAAAGCACATTCTCTGTCAGCTTCTCTGCCTTAATTTCTCTGCTTTTGATTGTAGCAATTTTTTGGTTCCTTTTTGTTTTAAGGAGTGCCTGGGGCATACATTACTGACTATGGTGATGTTGCCCAGCTCGTGCTGCTCCTATTAATAGTAGTGGAAGTTCAGCGCCTGTCGCTGCCTCTCGTTTGAACTAAAGCTCTGGGGTGAGGGGGACTTCACAAGATGCAAATCATACTTAGCTGTTTTATGTGCTTTAGAAATCTCTTCCTAAATACCACTTTGGATTAGTAGTAAATTGTTGCTTTTGGGGCTAGGAAACACTGGTTACTCTAGACACAGTTCAAACCATCCCTCAGTTCCTCTTTTTCCCCCTGTCTTCAGATTAGTTTTTATTTTTGGACTGTATGTTCAAAAACTTGTGAAGTAACACTCGCATGCACACCTCCCCACCTCTACCCTGTCCCCAAAGGCCCAGAATGATCAGTTGGATGACATTCCCTGTGTGCAAAGACTTAATATATACACAGACACTCTGCAAAAGACCTGGTTCAGAGAAATCTGCATTCCTGGGGCTCATGGATGATTTTTCAGCTTTTTAATCTGTTTTTATAAAAAAAGATCTATTTATAATATGTGAATTGCAGCTGCCACCCTCCAACACCGTTATACAGGACCTGAGCCAGCAGGACTGAGAAATACAATAAATACAAAAAAGGCTCCCTCCTTCCCTCCCCTACTAATTTGTAAAGATAATTTTATTGATTAAGTACCAAAGTGTTTGAAAATGTACATTATATGTCTTCATGCACTATTTAAATTAACACATACTTTTGGAGGTAATACCCAGCTAGCATTCTTGGATAACTCAATATACATTTCTCTCGGTAGGAATGGAGTTTGCATGTGTTGGAGTGGATAGGAGTGAACAAATACAGGATTTCCCAATGTGAACTTGGCTGAAGAGAATCAATTTTATGTTGTTTCATTTGCAGTTTTATTGGTGTCTGGTTTTATTTTGTTTTCCCCCAGAACTGATGTATTTAAGGTGCAGTTCAGAGTGATTGTCACTGAAGAGTACTGAGTAAGTAGTTGCAAAATGACTGTTGAAACTTAGGTTTTCATGTTGTTCAAAACTTAATTTTTGGGGTCTCTTAGCACATGTGACAAAAGCTTGGTCTTGTTGATCATATCCATAAGTTTTCTGTCCTCTTACTGTGTGTGGTGTTACAAGTCAGAAGCACCCACTTTGGTTGCAGATCTTGCTGTTGAATAAACTTCTGACCCAGAGGACAGCAACAATCTTGTTGTTCTGTGGTTAAGCTTTGTTTACAAGCCCACAATGCACAGACTTCTGATATACCAAACTTTATCTGAGTTTTCTTTTTCATCTCCAGCAGCCAATGCGATAGTTTGCTATTTACTAGGTTGCCTCAGTCCTTAAATTCCATAGCCTTTGTTTATACTCTGTCAGTTGTTTGTCCCTTTAACTAATAGCTTGGCAGTATCCTGCTAAGTTTTGCTCAAGCTTTTAATCCTATCACCTCTCTCTTATCAGTTAGTTGTTGAACCTTTGATTATATGCCTTTATCTAAAATCAATGAGCCCCATGACAAAAGGTAAAATTTAGGACTTGTTATTAATCCCATTTTTCCACAGCTTCTTTTTTCCAGTCTTGCTCCTGCAAGTTTTTCTCTGACTTATTTGAGAAAGAAAGTTATAATAATAAAATATAAATATAATTTCTTTATTCCATTACTCTCCAACCTTTTTGCACAGTGTTCCTGTGGCATTTATGCAGTGTTCCCTACCTCTATAAGAAGTTTAGTGTTATTCTTTGTGGGTGCATTGCCATTAGCTATTAGATTTCATTAACCACTTAAAGCAGTGAAATTGCTGGATAACCTCTCTCTTATAACCAAAGAACTTCAAGGAAAAAAAATTAAAAATGAACGGAGATGGTGAGGGTGTCTGGGAGGAGAGCATTGCCCAGCACCTTGGCCAGGATGCAGGATTAAGTCAAGTAGCCAGGGAGGATGGAGGGGTGGGTTTTGGGAAACACATTCAGTGCTAGCTCAGGGTGCAGCTGCAGGCTGAGCTCTGGGTGGGAGCCCAATCAAGAGGTGATGAGCACTTTGCAGAGTGAAGGGCTCAGGGAGCTGTGTCTGAGCCAGGGGACCGGTCACTCAGGGACACGGCAGGAGCTGAGGGCTCGGGAGCAAGAGGGAGACTTGGCTGCCCCTGGACTGTGAGGAAATTAGAGGCACCAGTTCAAGCTATTTCTGTGTTCTTGCACCCTGGATAAATTACTTTATGGAGTGAGAGTTCTGCAAAAGGAAATCTGGGATTGAGCTGGTGAGGACACCTGGTCTGATTGTGTGCGGGATGGGAGTCGAGCAGGAACTCATCAGCTCATTGGAGCCATCCCTGCCATCTCCATGGTCAGACAGAGAAGCGTCCTTAATATAGAAATGCTCATTGAGCTCCTCCTCTGGTGAAATCTGTGTCTGTAGTAGAGTCTTTAATGTTCTGTACTACCTAAGAGATACTTCACATCTAATGTAAATGCATAGACTGCTTTTGGTGGATGTGAAACACAGTGGTGACTCATAAAGGTTTTCAGTTTCGTTGTTAGTATCTTTGATACTGTCTTAATATAAATATTTGTATTACTATAGCTTGATTTTTAAAAAAGAAACTTATCTGTCTCTTCATAGCATTATGTTTAATACATTTAGCAAGAAAAACAGCTGCTGACTTTAAATACCAATAACTTTGTGTAGCATAGTGAAATTCTTTCTTAGAACCTTTACGTTCCTATTTCTTGCTCATTCAGACCATGACTGCACACTGGTGTAGGCATCTGTACCGTAAGGCAAAACTTGGGTATGATATAGATTGTATAAAATGGTTCATGTTAAAGCAATATTTTAATATTTTGAAGCAATATTCCATTACTTGATCCCCGAGTTGTGACAGATTAAGTAGTGGGAATTTGCTTATACCATAGCTTCTCTGGAGCTTTTTTTAAGGTAGTAACTGTAGGTACCCTCTTGGAACATCTTTCTGTGTGCATATGTCATGGTCTCAAACCAGTTTTTCCTATATGAATTGAACAGCATATAATTTATTGTATATTTTTAGAAGCCAACCTATTTGTTTTTTAAGTATTGTAGTGCATACTATGCTGAGTTTGAATGCTTATTTTTTTAACAGATGAATTATAAGCAATAAACTGTAACACTTCAATAAATTTCTGTTCAGTAATGACCCGCTGATTTTAAGGTAGTTTTGGCCTAACACAATGGTCAGTTCAGTCAGTAATTCATGACATGGCTTCTTATAAAAGATTTAAAATCATGTTGGAAACTAGCTGATAAGCTTGCTATTATTCAGCTGAGCAAAGGTTGAGTAGGAATTTGCTGGAAGTTGGCAAAGTCCTTTTAAAAGATCATTTCCTACCACAAAAACCTAAAGGGTTGCACAGATGTGTAGTTAAGTATTCATTATGAACATGCAAATAATGCTTTCCCCAAGGAACATTCTTTGATTTTTGAAACTACTGTTGCTTTTTTTGGTAGCTGTCATGAAACATGCCTTTGCATTGTTAAAGTGTCTTTCAGCAGATCTCTGACAGAGAAGCAGAGGAGACCATAGGAACAGGCAGATTTCTGTTTTGTGTAGACATGACTTTAGGTTTTAGACAAAACTATGAACACACGAGAAATTAAATCAAGCTAGGAACATTTGTTTTATTTGATTTCAAGATGGTTAAAATGCTGAGTTATCTGCTTGTTTATACTACGTCTTTAATTTTGATTCCTACTGACATAAAAAGGCATGAGAAACAAAAAGTAACAGGAGCAGTAATAAAGAACACTGGGATTTACTGGCTTGTTGTACGAAGACTTGGCACTGGACTCCAGTTAATCTTAGCAATGGGAGAAGTTTCTGTCTGAAGGTTATTTTGAGAAAAAAATGCTACCTCTAGGTAATAGATCCCAAGTTACAAAGTTGGTTTTATTTGATTCAGTTTTGTTTTTGGAGGGCAGGGAGGAAGAGGTTGTATTGTTTAGTGAGTTGTGAGCCTACCACTGCAAAATGTTGCATTTTCTCCAATTAAACTTCTGCAAAAAATTACCAAGAAGTTGAAGTCAAGTGTTAGACTGGAAATAAAAGGCTGGGGAAAAGGTGGAGGAAATTCTTAAGCAGGTTTCCTAACAGAAATATTGTACCCCTGTAACTATTCCTTAAATTCTCATCGCTTTTAGTGCCTTCCTGACAGTCTAGCTTCTGCAGCAGGTGATCTTTGAAATTCTTTGATCTACACCCTTGTTCATTGTCTAGTGTATTAAGCATTGGTTACTGCTTTTCCACACCCTTGGGATTTGAATGTGTTTTGTTAAAACCACGTGTGTTCATAATTATAAAAATACTGTTTGAAGACTTGTAGATGTAACCATTTAGAGAGAAAAATATTATCAGTGGTTTTAAAATCCATGAGAATGGATTACACGATATGCAGTGTTCTGGGATGGTATTTAAAAAGCCTAAATTATTCTTCCCATATGATGCAGTTGTGTTTTTTTGTTTTTTGTTCTTAAATTTGCTTGGTTTGGGTTTGAATTTTCTCTCCTCTCTTGGAACACTTGAACAAAGATTTGAACAAGATTACTCATATTGTTAGAATATCTGGAATTGCCTGCTATTTTGTCCTTCTAGTCTCTTAGTGGTCTTAGAAGGTGCCATGAAAGTGTCTGGAAAAGCAGGGAATTCCATGGCTGCATTTCTGTCAAGTGTGTTGCTGTGTGTTGCTGAAATTACTTCTGTCTTGGTCAAGGTTTATAGAAGTGTATGAGGGAAGAGTTTATAAATAATCCACATTAAGGAGAAATCCACGTTTAGGAGAAATCTTGTATTTTTATACGTTATAAGAGATATTTCCCTGAGATTACATTCTATTTGAAGCATAAGGGCCTCTTCTTGATTCCTAGGGTGGTTGTATGGCTAGTCTAATGTTATAAGGAAGACTTGTAAGCTTACTAGAATGAAGTAATGTAAGACATTCAAAGGGTTTATGCTTAAAATTATGTTTTCAGCAGATGAGAGGTGGTCATATTTTGTCTATGACAGGATTTCTTGAATATTAATCATATAAAAGAGCAATTCTAGCTATTTCTTTTTCCTGACTGTGAAGTGCTATTGCTACTGTTAGTGGCATTCTCTTCCCTACTAGCACCTCCATGATGAGACACTTCCTTTCACATTAAACTCCAGTTTCTCATGTAGCAATTTGTTGAGGGGAGAGGGGAAAAAAAATGTTTATCTTTTCTTCAGTGCAAGAACTTCCACCTCAAGAAAGGCAGAAGAAAACCTACTTTAGGTTGGTTCTGTCAACAAGACTTAAGATTCATATTGTGGCTTGTTTTGTGTATTTCTGGTTCAGATACTGAAGGAACACACTGATAACAAAAAGCATTTATGGAAAGGTGAGTGTAAAAAAGGCAGCTTCTTATTCAACAGATCTATTCCCTCTTTGAGTCATGAACATGCCCTCTTCTGGTTTTGGTGGGGAGATAATGTTGCTCCCAAGTCCTCATTATGTGGAGCTGAGAAGCACAGAAGAGCATGGGCTAGGTTCTCACCTAAATCATGAGTGGTTTTGTACTTCAGACGATCTGGGAACAGAATTGACCTTGACTTTCAGATCCTGGGGTAACTTTGTATAGCTGTCAGTTACTGAAGAAACTGATCTGGCAATTAGTAAAGCAATGAGAAATGTGGAATGTCACAGGACCACTTAGCAGTTGCTTTTCAGGGCACATTTGTACCTTCATAGAAACATTCCTTGGGATAAAAAATGCATTGAATGTCCAAAGAATGGTATCATATAAAGTCTTGGCTTCTCAACTACTAAGCAGCCACCTTTTAAAAGACAGTTTTCTTTAGGGTACAAAGGAAGAGGGGAAAAAAAAAAAATCCATTTTGGAATTCTTCACCTGCTTGGTTTTGTTCTGATTCCCCTCTTCTGTCCTGTCAGCACTGTAGTTCTTGTTTCTGGTTTCATTTCTAGCCATTTCAACTCACCATGGTATAGAGGCTACATTTACTTCCCAGCTGCAGTTATGAACCAGGCTTTGTAAAAGGTGTACTGGATCTCAGAGCAGGCTTTGCATGGGAATCCTTTGTCTCTCCATGCCAACTGAAGTGTTTAGTTGAAAGAGTTCAGAGTCAATGAAAATGGCTTCCTGTCACTACTCTTCCAGTATTCAGAAGTATCTTAAAAAGATATATGCAAGTGGTATTCCAGGATCAGTTTAAGTCTGGTACATTTTTTGGTGGGCATATGTCAAGAAAAAGTTATGTATTAAAAGGTTAAGCTTTATATCTCCCTTGGACTTCAGCTGAAAATTATATACATAAAATGTGTTAAAAAAAAAGGAAAGCAAGACTATGGCTTTAAAAACTGTTGTGAGGGGAGGGGGCATACTGTACATATAATCCTGTTCATGCATACATACATATTTGATGTGGACAGGCAGTCATATTTTCTTCCACACAGATCAATCATTGTCTTTCAATTCCTGTCTTGTCTGGCATCTGCTGACCCATGCTTTAATTCTGTCAGGTCAGAGATATACGGGCCTTTGTAGTGTGCTTGTACTTCATGTCATGTCCCAGCATTGTTGTACATCTTGTTTCAGAGATATTTTGCTGTAATGTTCTGTGACCTTTTCCATTGAGTGAGGCAGTTGGAGAGCCACTCAGTGAAGGAAAATTGAGCTGTTTTATTCCTCCCTGAGGAGCCTCATGTTTCCTTTCCACCATTCATTTGAAAGCTATCATTTTCTTGATTTTATAGCTGAAAAAACACCATTGATTCACTGGATGCTAGATGCTAGGAGTCCTCCTATTGACATGCCTATTGACAGTTTTCAGTATATTCTGTGTCTAATTATCACTCTTGGCTAAATGATACACCTTGTGGACTTGAGAGATGGAGTCAATAGCGCTCACTGTATTGTTCTAGCAGCCCCTATTGAGGTTGGTGTCAAAGCACTGTGATTTATGCAATCAGAAAGAAAATTTCTGTTGGTGTACTGCATAATTAAACAAAGTACAGAGTGACTGGTGGCAAAACCAGCTCTGCCAAAGTCATCAGCAAATGAGAAAAGATCTCTTCAGTAAATGGCTGAGACATTGAAGAATCTCTTTTGGCATCTTGCGTTTTTCAATTTTCAAGCGTTCGATTTTTGTTGGAGAGGTTTTTTTTTTCTGCTTTCCATCTCTTCCATTAGATAGTATTAAAAACTAAGCATATTAATTCATGTCTATGTTAGTAAAGTTTGATGGGAGTACCGGTACGTTTTAAATGACTACTTTTAAATAGAGACTAATTATGTGGTTTGCACACTGAGTCAGAAAGCAAAGTGGCTGCTCTTGGCTTTTGGAAAGTGAAATTGTTAACAGTTTATATGTATCCAGTTGTTGGTCATGAATGTTCATAAATGCTGTTTTTATTTAATGTGATTTAATGGTTTGGTTTGCTCTCAAGTGTTAGATTTTCAGAGAGAGAATGTGAAACAGCCATCTGTGGAGTGGTGCACCCTTTGCATATGTTCAGGTTTGCTTAAAATCTAGATGTGTGTGTTCAAATATGTGTTCAGTGTATCAGTACATTGAAATCTTAAGAATTGAGGGTTTTTTTTTTTCAGAAATGGTATAAAGTAATACGGCTCAGCATTATGAACTGCCTTAGAATTTGGGTATATCTAGTTGTGGTTTTTTGGTTTGGTTTGTTGGAGGTTTTTTTTAGGGTGTTTTGGAAGTAGGAATTTTGTGAAGCACCTATAGCAGAGCTTTATGTGTCTGCTATTTTAGTTATTGTTGGTTAGTGGAAGCAGGAGGAGACCTTATAACCAAACTCTTTCCAGAAGAGAGTTGTTTGTGCTTTTTTAGTCATTACTAACCATTTTCTTGTGATACTTTTGAGACTCTGAACCATCTTATTCAGGGCTTTTCCAGTGAGTATGAAAAACAGCATACTTGGTGTTTCTTTTCTCATCACTATTGTCCTCTCCACTAGTATTCATTGTGGAAGAAGGCAAATGAAGGCTGGTATGTGACTGCAACAAGAAATCAATCACAAGGCATCTCTGGAACCATCCAGATATGAGTTCCAGGGCTGGTTTTCTCCTCCTTCCCAGTAGTGCAGGAATAGGTGAAAAAATAAGGGGGAGTAGTGTGGGGGTGAGGAAGTTGAAATAGTGTTGGTTTAATGTGTGCTTTTACATCCCCTCAATTTTTACTTTCATTACTTTTATCACAGTAATAGACTTGAATGAAATATGTCAAGAGAGTGTTTGGAAATGTCTAAAGTTATTGCAAACACTAAGATTAAGACATTCAATTACCAACTCTGAAGAGAAGTATGGACAAAAGACCTAAGGGCTGTTGCTTTTGTTTTCCTTTTCTCTCAAACATGTGAACTCATTCTAAACTACGTAGTGCCAGATCAAGCTGCTGCTTGATTCCTTATGTTGTCAGTGTATTCTTCACAAGATTAAAGTAGATATTTGCACTAAAGCCACCTTACACTGCTGTAACTATCATTTTTATTAATGCATACAGATATATTCTGGAATAGATTCATATCACTTTTGAAACCTTTGCGATATCTATCTTTGTCATCAGATCTGAGTACAGATGAGTAGAAACACAGGTCTGATTGGCAGTTTCTATCCAATGACTTTTGCTTTCTTTCTTACCTACTGATGTTTGTCTCTTGTCTGTTTGTATCATAAAGTAAATATTAACTGTGTTTTGTCCCCTTTGAAATAGGATGCCCAGACTGACCAATACAAAACTGTGGCTGCATTCTAGTTTTCACTGTATGTATTAATACCTTGCAGAAGTAATACTATTTCTGTAGTTCTCATTTCTCATGCAATCTGTGGGGTTTTTATTTTATTTTATTTAATATATCCAATTCACAACTTCAAGCTGAAGAATCTTGCAGCTGTCGTTATTATACAAACAAGCTTGTGGAAAAACAGTGCAAGGCTGAACTAGCAGCAAGCATATGGAGTGCTCGTTTTGGAGTGGTAGAAGGGAAAGAATGCAAGGCTGCATTTTCCCTCTGGGATTGTCAAGAAAGGTAGAGGCCTCTGAGAGAGAATCCAAAAGCACAGCAGATCAAAGTGTGTTTGTGACTGGAATGCCCCAGGGTTAGTGCAGTGTGAGGTGTAGCTTGGCAAATCACCATGCTTACAAACAAAAGAGTGTACTATATTCAAATCTTCCTCCAAGCGTTTCAGCATTTCAAAATGACAAATTATTGTTTTTGTTATTTCTGCATTTGGAATTGTTTATGCATTTCAAATGATCTGTAAAGTGAATTGTGTGCACTCAACAAACTTCTTCTTTAAAGTAGGCGGGTTGGAAAAAGTGATGCAGTCACATTAAATGCCAGCTACTCTGTTCTTCATTCGGTTAGACAAACAGTAGCCTAAAAAATGGCAGTGGATTAAATTGATATAATGACAAGAATTCACATAGTATACTGTAGAGGGGAAGAGGAATAAAGCAGTGTCTTTGAACTAATGTAATGCACTTTGATCTGCTATACTTGAAAAATCTAATATACCTGTATTTGTGATGATTCCAAACAGGCTCACAATATGGTAAATGCAGTATTTACAACCTGCTGTTAAATTTTAAAGATTGATCTATTTCATCTAGGCAGCATTTCATAAAAATAAGCATAAAAACATGTTTGTTTGTTTGAATTAAACCTCTACTGAAGATTTCACAACAATGTCTCATTGCTAATATGTGTATTGAACAGAAAGATTAATGGAATATATGATTACTTGAGGGTTTTAAATTATTCATTTGATGAAGGCATGTTCTTTTATAAAGAAGAAAAGCCTAATTTTTCTATATTTAAAAAGCATTCAGATTTTTAAAACAGTAGCAATTTCAAGGTTGTGTTTTTGGCACAAGGGAGTCATCTTGGAAACTAAAAATATAAAAATAAAATTCTCCAATGTATTAAATATAGGGACTTAGTTGTCTAAGTGTGCTGATGAATAATGAGATTTTGCTTATTTTTTTTCAGAGTCAGTTAATCTGCTGTTTTTGGAGTGGTCTTTCCCTCTTCAAATATTCCAAAATGCATTATTATTATTAGGATTGAATTGTAATACTTCACTATATGCTAGTACCTAATTTCACAAGTGGTTTCACTTGAAATCAGCAGATCCTAAATGGAGAGTAAGATATTACTTCTTGAGGTTGTTCACATTATGGTCACAATTCAGCCCATAAAGTTAGTCATGGCTTTAAGATCTTGACCCTCCCTGCCTTTTTTTTTTCCTTTATTTTTTAAGGACTGTTGTCTCTAATTAGACCAGCTATAGGTCTTTTCATAAAGCATTTTTAAAAAGTCCATAAATAGTATCAGACCTTGTTAATATTGTTGATAGCTATATTGATAAAATAAATGTGATATAGAACATCACTTTTCATTTGCTCTAAAGTTAAGGGAATACTATTGGAGGATAGGAAATGTGTTTTGTGGTAATTTTTTACTATAGAGTTAGTAACTGCATTCATTTTAACAAGTTTTATGATAATATTTGAAGTTTGCCATTGAAATAGGAAACAGTAAGTGAGAGAAATCTCAGGAATTATTTATTATCTCAAGCAAAATCTTACACTGTTCTCGTTTTGCACAGCAAACAAACTGTGACCTCCAAACTTGAAATTTATAGCCACTTTTACTAGCATTTTTACCACCTTTAAAAGTCCATCTGAGTAGAGCAGCGGTGACAGTGTGGCCTCACTTGATGTCCTGTGGAGTAAATGAACTCTGAAAGTGTTGGAAGGAAGGGATGAAGCAAATGAATTAATAATTATCTTAATTAGTTTTGATTCTATCATGTTGTATGAACAATCAAGTGTATTCTGTCAGTGATACTAATATTGTTTGTGAAATCACCAGTTTTCCCATTCTTGAGGTAGATGGTAAATCATAATATAGAAATTTAATCTATCAGAACCACTGTAACCATACAGGAGTGCCTTGAGTTTTCCTTATGTCTGTGAGGTACCTCTCACTGTGTGTGTGAGAAGGAAGCCAGCAGAGAAATGAAGAGAATTGTGCATTTCCAATGAGCCTTCAAACACAAAAACTACTGAAATTTCCAGACCAACTTTGTTTGTGTGGAGGTTTTTTGTCATGTTTTCTTTGGCTTATCTTCCTCCCTTTGTAAATGTATTTATACACATTGATAAGATACCCTGAGCCTTCCCTTCTCCAAGGTGAACAGTCCCAGCTGTGTCTCTTCTCACATGAAAGACACCTGTCTTCCTTAATTGTCTTTGTGGCCCTTCACTGGCCATGCTCCAGTGTCTCCATGTCTCCCAGCACTCCAGATGTGGCCTCACCTCTGCTAATCAGAGGGAAAGGCTCACTTCACTCTACCTGCTGGTAATCTCTGCTTGTGAGGATGACCTGTTGTAGTTTTGGTGATGAAGATTGGCTCAGCTGAACTCTTTACAACTGAGGAATAGTGGTTTCAGTTATGACGTTCACTTCATGGTTAACTTAATACTTGTAAACCAAAGTCATCATTTACCAGTGAAGAAGCTGGATTAAGGTGCCAATCTCATCTCCAGTCCTTGTTTCAGTGATGTTGTTTTGATTTGGTCTGTCTTTTTTTTTTTTTTTCAAGCCAGTTTGTTTTACTGATCCAGTTTTAGATCATGATTTTGCAAAAAAAAAAAAAGCATCAGACAAGATTTACCTGGGACAAGACACTGAACAACTGGGGAGTCAGGAAAGTGAGAAATGGTACCATAAAATCTAATCCTGAGTACACACTTTCATTGTTTCTCCGCACCATTTAAGTTGTCCAACAGCATGTTGGTCGTTCAGTTTCATCATTACTTTTATAATATTAGCAAAGGACTGCTTGTGCTGTGGATACTGGGGACTCTTGTGAACTGTGCTGTTTAAGGTATGCTTTGTGAAAGACCTCTGGAACCACATTACAGAAGTTTTTAAGACTGGATCATTTTCTTACTAGATTTATTTGGTCCATCTGGGAACCTTGTATTATTTCCAGTAATGAATATACATCCATTTATGTAAATTTGAGATGGTAGGTTCTGTTTGTGCATCTGTGGAAAGAAAGAATGACCAATTTGGCACCCACTTTGAGATGCAGGGGAATGGGTGGGAAATGAAGGATTTAAGCACATACACAAACCCAGTCTTTGTATAGCTGAGGGTTATTGCTTTGGCAAAAGTGAGAGAAACAAATTTGATGTTGGCAGTGCACCGAAATGACTGTAAATGTTTGATTTCCTCAGCATTATCTAAGGTCAAGTAAAGTCAGAGTCACAGCTTTCACGTTGTATGGATTCATAATTGTTATGGTTACAGCTGGGATATCTACTGCCATGTATGATTTCACTACACCTCTGTTAAGGCCCATGTGCTACTGAGACTGGGGAAGACCAGTGGGTGGGCCATGGTTTTATAAACTTTCTTTGTGTAATGTCTGGCCTAGGCTAGCAGCAGTAACTCAGTGGTGGGTTTGGCTTGCCATCAGGGCAAGCATCCTGGCATATTTAGGTGTACAGTGTACCACCTTTTGCATGGAATCTGGAATATAACAACCCACTAGCCAGTCTTCTGCTCCATTTGCTGCAATTCGGCATGCTCTAGAGAGACCCTGTCGTGTCAGCAATCTGCTGTTTTGTTCTGAGCAAAACTGTTAGCTACTTCAGCTTTAAGTCTTTCTTCTAAAATTTCCTTGATTAAATACTGCTGATTCTCACACTTCAGGCTGCAGGCAACTTGTTGTCCATATGCCTCTGGCAACTTGCACGCTCCTGGCTCTATCACTTTGCTGCCTACTGCTTCTACAGCTGTCTGGTGCTTTCGCTGCAGAAATGAGTCTCAGTGTCTGTAACAGCAGTTGGAAAAGAAGAGGAGCTGCCAGGCTGCTTGCTTTTGCTGTTAGGCACTGATAGTGTACCAAGCAGAAATGGGAATAGAAGCCACCAACAGAACACCTAAAGGCTGAACAATTCGACAAATTAATTGATCTTTTAAATACTGTAAGCACTGGTTGAAGGTGTCAGAAACCTTATTTAAAATAGTTTGTATGAGATTTGTATGTGGTGACCTCCATCAATCCCTTACACCATCCCTGTGACTGCTGATAGGGAATTGAGTCCAAAATATTCTTTGTATGACATAGTTATATATTGTGGAAAAAGTCTGGGAGACATGAATATTTTCTTAAAAAGAAAAGCAGTAGCTCTTTATTACCCACCAATTAATAACTAATTGCTAACTAATGATACTCCTTCCTGCTACCTAAAAATTCCTAGTGTTCAATGGATATATATTTAATGAAATGAAGCCGTGTGTTGTCTATTTGTCACTAGATGTTTTTAAGATGTTATCAATTTGGATTGAAATGTATTTACAGGTTCACAGTAAGGTTCCTGGTAGTTAGCAGGGTAAAGTAGCAATAGTATTTTTTTTTCACTATTTTTCTATTCCTGACTTTTGAAGATATTTAGAAAACCATCCTAAACAAAAATAGTCACATGTTGACTAAAGAGAGATTACCAACTGAGAACACATAGGGTTTTGACAGAACCAGATCAAAATGCTTTGAATTTTGGAAAGTATTTTTCTCCTGCTATTGAGTGCTCTGATGAAAGAGGAACTGTTGTCATTTTGAAAGCAATTCTCTGTACATAGTGGGGATTTCCAATTAGCACATTTAAAGACTTGTATGAGATGATGCTTAAAAATGGGACATTACAAAATGAAATTATGTCATGGCACCTTCTAATAGAGTTCTGAGAAGTCAGTGTGTGGCAGTGCATTTCATGTGTTTGTCTGAAGTCAATGATTCTTGTTTTCCCTTTTCAATTACAGCAAATCTTTCATAATTGTGTAAAAGTTGCATGTAAAGAGTGCTGTAGATCATATAGCAGGTATATTACATGCTGTATGACATGTATGGGGCAAACCTTGTTTGAAATACAAACATTATGAAGATAGCTTGAAAATAATTATTGGGTAGTTGCTCTTCAGAGATGCAATTGTACCAGCTAGGCATATGTTTGAGAGTAAAGAGACACTGTCCTCCCAAAGTGGTGGTGCTTTGACAAAGGCAAAAAGTTAGGGAAGTGCCAGAGGATAAATTACAGTTACATAATGACAAATCTGTAGTTGATTGACTACAGATCATAAGGAAACTTAGCACAGGCAATGCCTGCAAACAGGCCTGGACCTAATTTGTTTAATGATTGAAGAAGTAACTGTGGAGACCCTGAAGGGGGAATGCTATGCTTTCAGTCTCTAGGTAATTGGGAAGGATCATGGAGGCCCTAATTATGCAGCTCATACTGACATTGCTGTATAATTCTTAGAGCAGATCTCCTGGACTTCAGTGGGGCTATTTCTGTGAGCAGTCTAACAAACTGTGATTTCAATGATTCATTAAAGTGTCCAGGTATAAACCTGTTTTCTATTATAAACAGTATTTCTCAGCTGAAGGTAGTTAAAAGCCTTATCATTCATTCTAAAAGCAGTATGGATGGTAAGTGCAAATAAGATTTTATAACTAGTTGTCACTCTTTTGCACGCTAAGTTTAATTATCAGAAAAAGAAATATCATTTACAATATTTACACCAAAGGTTAAAGACATGAAGTACTTTATTATGCAAACAATGACATTTTAACAACAGGATGCATCCTGAAGGGAGCAGTTTTTTACCTTTCGGTTTGTTGGCTGGTCTCTGACAAGTCACCTTTGAGCAAAGAATATTAGATGGTTGATGTACTCAAAGCTAGCTTTTGCTTCCAGATTAGATCTTTAAAATGTTTTCTAAATTTATGAATGCATCTTACAAATTACATTCTACAATGGGAGAAGTAAGGAATATTTCTTCATCTTTAAGTTACTTTTTCACTATATGATATTTAACAAAAGCAAATGAGTAGTATAAACACAGCTTGGTCTGCAAGTCTATCATAAAACCATATGGCACTGTCAAGTTAAAAAATACTTTTCCCTTAATGGTGCCTTGATTTTCTGTTTGGTGTCTTTAGTAGCAGAAATATGTAATGGAACAATCTCTCTTAAAAGATCATTTGGCTTCATGCTGCCCTTTTCATGTGTTTTTCAGAGCTAGTTTTGGCTGGCCTGGGGAAAGCTGGGGCTGTATACCCCATGAATTAAATTTCTTGTTTGTACTAGGGTGAGTTAGGCTGCCTGGTTTGTGTTGGAGCATGGGAGGGACTCTCCTGTGAGTTCTGTTGGGATGTCCAGCTGCAGCTGACAGAGTTCAGGGAGGAGCAGCTGTTGCCTGTAATCTTTGCCCCAGAAAAGGCAGCTCAGCAGTGTGTGAGCACAGACTGCTGGATGCCTGTAGTGGCAAGACCCTTTCTGAGCTGCAGCAACTTGCTAAGAGTTTGTAATGCAAATAAGACACAGTCTCCCAAGGTGAAGAACATGATATAAAGTTAGAGCAGAGCGGAATTGTTACAAAAATTATGGTTTAGTCATGCAAAACAAGTTAGTCAGATACTTGTGTGGCATGGTATTCTCTCTCGTCTGTGTATTTTAGCAAGTTTGTGTTGAGGAGATTCCATCCTAGCCTTTACTGATACTGTGGATAATTGTACTCACAGGGCTTGGACTGTCTTGATCACTACATGGGAATTAAGAGAAGCACATCAGTTTGTGTTGCAAAATGTTCTTTCGCAAGTTACATGTCTTAACCAACAGGAGTTTGAAGGAGTAACCCAGCCCTGCCTTGTTTATTTGGGATGTTTTCCTTTTATCTTCTCTGATGTTTGTTTTGTTTTGAATCTGAATACAAAGAGCGAGCTTCTGTCTTTAGTAGTCTTTGACTTTGATCCTGTTTCCTTGTGAAAGAAAGAAGTCTGACCCCATGGGTGTGCTTATAGAATCAGGGCTGCCAGTTGGAATCCAGATCTTTGCATTAGAAATTTGCTCCCTTTTTCTCCCACTGTTTGTGTGCCTTGCTCCTAGGACTTTGAGATCCTAATGTTGGTTCTGAGGGCTTGATGTTCTTTCTGATACTTCACAAATCATACTCAGAAGTTTAAAAGCAAATAAAAAAAATAAATACTAGCAGACTCTTCCAGAATTAAAGAAAGATGACTTGGAATTTTCAGAAGCATGTCATCTACCCAGCCATTGGTTTTCCTCATATAGGAACCTTCAAGACTCTGGGGAGATTTTCCCTGCTTTAACAGTGATAATTTGCATCTTGGAACTCAAAAAGAGCATTGTTGCTAGTGTTTCATGTTCTGTCTCACTACTGAACAGGTTGCTAACTAGGGGTTTTTTTATGTTCATGTGTTTATATTGCAAAAGAAAGTACTACAAATGATATGTAATGTAATTTTTGTCATGTTAAAAAAAACCCAAATACTGAGATATTACTCTAGGGATGAGTTGTCTGTTGTGTGTGTGCATGCTTAGGGCCGTGGTGGTTTCACTGTAGGCCGAGCTCATTATACAGGCAGGTCTAAGCATATTTCTGTCCACACCTGATAGTTTGTTCATTTTTATACCTGTTGAACCATCTTTCTTTGTGCCAGGAGATCTTTCTGATTTTACTCCCCTTTCTTAGCACTATAGGTGTTCTCTGGACCATTTTTTCACCTCATACCGAGAGTTGAGCTGTTTGTGCCTCATGTTCTCATGCCAGTACTCTTCCTTTTTTAGTCTCTTGCTAGGAGCTCCAAGAGCAATTTCACCCTTCCCCAGTCTTTTCTGTTTTCAACAGTGGCCTCATGTTCTGTGCTGTTTCTGTGCCCTTTTCTCCATCTTACTTTAGCTCAAGGAGTTCCAAAGAGTTTCTCAAGTGTTGGGGCTGACTGAATGAGAGCCAAGAGCAAGTGTTGAAGGCAAAGCAGGGCCTCAAGAAGGAGCCTTGTGTTTTTAACATTCCCTATTGGTAATATTCCTTATATGTATGTGTGTGTATTCCTTTTGTATGTGAATCCAAAGTACTTTAAAAATATTAATGCAGCCATATAACAGCTCTTTGGAGCTGGTGATAGCTGTGTGTCCTCTTTACCTCTTGGTTTTCTAATGTAGTTTTCTAAACTCATTATGATGTATAAGATTGAAGGCTACATGTGATGCTGTGAGCAAATGAGATCAGTTAATTTTTCTTGTCTGAGAAGTTTGATTAGAATGAATAGTTGGGTTCATTTGAAATAAATTACTAAGACACGTGTAAACAGATTTTGAGTCTGTTACAAACTGAGATGAGAACACCTTCACGCTTATTTAGTGCTCTACTGCACAAAATTCATTTAGAAAATAGTAAAATGCATTTCTTAAATAGTTGTATTTATATAGTTATATTCTTTATTAGTTGTGCTATGAGTGTTCTTACTCTGTAATGAATGTCTTTTCCAGTTTAGTTTAATCTATTTTTTCAAAGTGTATTGACTTAACGTTGACCAGGAAGCAGTTTTGTTTTTACAAAATAATGTTCTTGAACAATCGCAGTGCAGATTAGACTTGTGTTACATCTCAGCAGCCAGGAGTAGACCAAGCCTTATATTTAATAAGAGCTTCTGCTTTTTGTCTGAAATTTCTCAGAAAGCAATAAATGTGTATCTGCGCTGTGTGGTGCTTGAGGAAGTGAAGTAATGCTTATGGAAATCAGTTAACTTAGTGAGTGTGCAGAGAACAGATTTTGCACTTCTGTGGAGGTGTCTCTGAGATTCATGGATTTACTGAAACCTGCCTGTGGTTCTGGTCAGGTGCTCGCTAAAAGCTCAAAGTCCTCAAATTCTATCTCAGCAAAATGTCCCAATGGAAATGGAGGACATGCAGGGCAGCTGGACATATAATGCTTTACTTGCTGTATGGAATGGATGAATTACAATTTGTGAAAGGGAAAAAAGTAAACACAGTGTCTAAAGTGTGTGTGTACTTGGAAGGCAATGTATGAGAAATTGATGACTGGAGATATTTTTATTATGAAGAAAAGCCTTTTGTGCTGAATCCATCTTGAGAATGTGTTGTACTTGTGCCATATATACTCAAAAGATGGATGCAGCATTGTCAAGGTTTAAGTTTCATACCCTAGAAATGATCCTAGAGAAAAGCTGTACAAAATAACTCTTCTCACAATGCAGCAGTAGCACTAAAAATTGTAAATTCTTGCCAATTCATTTATTGCAGCGATGAAAATAATTTGCTCTCTGTCCTGGACTAATAAAATAAAAAAGGATTTAAAAGTATAAAATTATAGCAGAAGAAATTAAATTTAGGTATTCAAGTGGTTTTCTCAAATATATTTATACTTTAGCACTTCAAATGAGTGAAGAGCTGGACCAACAATGGCAAAACGTCTCTGCTGCACTTCATTCTTTGGGTGTGAATTTCTTGTTGCCAAATAACAGCATTTCTGGCTGAAGTTCTGAGCACCAGTTATGTTTCTTGCCCAGTTAACTCAATTACAGGTGTGTGGTCTGTCTGAATTCATCAAGATTAGACAGTGCTGACATGTCCTATTTAAAAGATGTAAACTCAGTTGTGTCTAAAGTGGAGGCTGGGTCTAGCACACACAATATTTATTCTTTTTATGTCAACCTTTTATTAGTCAGTGTAAAATATTTATGTGTGTCAGTCTAGATTCCAGTGATGACATTTTTTAAAAAGAGGGTTGTACAATATAACTGGATCAGAACAAAGTTCCTCTGAATGCTACTATCAAACACAATGTTTCTGAAGAAGTATTTTTAAAAGACATCAGTGTTGTGAGGATTATGTCTTTTGAGTCTGCTGGAGGGATGTCTGGTATAATTTTTATAAGGGGATATTGCTGGACCTTCTCAAATACTCTGTAAAGTGTTGCATGACTTGAAAATGTTGTGAAATTTGGACCTAAATATGTTTAAGATTAATTTAATCACACTGTAAATTTCGTTGATCACATTAAAAATTGTTGCTTTCTTTCAATAGAACAAAAGAAAAATTACTGCATTTCTCATGTAAGAATGTGGCATGGCAGTCAATGAAAATATTTTCACATATATTGTTAGAAATATATTTGTATTAATAGATTGTGATTCGAGATTAAATTTTTCTGTATTGTTTCATCTTCTCTTGTCAGGTCCTGGAGGCTTCTAGGTCAATCCTGCCAAATGTTTAGCCTAGGCAAGGCAAGTCTGGACTTATGGAAAAGTAGCATTTAACTTGATAGTTCAATAGTAGGATTATTTTGATGGACGTTGTTCTATGGCTGTATATCAACATGGATATGGGTAGAATTAACTGCACTTTTATCTTCAAGTAACCCTAGTAAAGCCTAGTACTCTTGGGTTTATCGTCCCCTTAGAAATTCCTGTTGTCTGTCTTTTATTTAATTGTTAAACTGAATGGAACAGGTTGACCCCTTGTGGTATGTGGCTTTTCACTTGCTTCTGGATATTAGGTGGTTCATGGGCAGGAGTACTGATCAAGGTAACATTATACTGCTTATCAGTTTTGGCCTTCATTTGTTATTTTTATTTCCTGGGCCATATGTTGTGAGGTTTTTTGATTCACAGCTGTCAGACTTCTGTAATTTTTTCAGCTCTGGTTAGGAAGTATGACAGCACATGGTCACATTCCCTGCATTTTTTCATAATTTTTATGGAGGAGTTGGGATAAAACTATTTGGGAAGAGTTGGTATCCAAGTGTTCTCTGTCATGTTCTTAATCTTTTCCTCAGATTCTTATCACTGCCCAGACATTTTGGTTGTCAACTGTGAGATCTCCTTCACTGTTTCACTTACATATCCAGCTTTTCTTGTACTTGTGTTGGAGCTTGACAGGTCCCAGGGTCAATTGTCCCCAGGATCTTTACCCCATCCTGGTTGTTTCTTGTGTCTTGATCACACACCTGGTTTCCCTTCTTCTCAAGTATTCTGGTCCTTCATCTACATGTGTGTCCTTTCATCCCATATTCTTACTTAGCAGATTATTATTTAGAGAACTGGGGAATGTCAGAAGCAAACATGATTGGGTTATTGCAGTATTTTGCATATATACTAGGAGACTACATGAAAGTTGCCTAGCAAAGTCTTAATTTGGCACTCCCTTAATTTCTTAACAGAAGTAGTTTGTAGTTTCATCTTTTTTTTTGGGTCAGCAGAGAACTCATGAGCTTAAGTAGGGAAATGCTCAATACTGGATGGAAAAACCTTCCATAAAGCCAGATTTGTCTATTGTCACTAGGATACAACACTTGATCTCAGAGCCTCAGAGTTTTTGCACTCTTTCGTTGGTTCACTTCTGTATTGTCTGAACCAGGCAAAACTATTTGCTATATATCACTGCTATGAGTATTTTACTTTCCCACTATGAAGTCCCAATGCCAAAGATTTATTTATTTTGTTTATTGCTTTTTCGTAGTTGTAAATAACTGGAATTAGTCCAGGTTCTTCAATATGTCTGGCGGTCTTTGACAAAGCTACCTGCATGCCTTGCTGTAGAAGGAAGCAGCACACTGTCTAAAAGATACAAACTGGAGGAATCCTGGACACTTGTGGAGGTAGGGAAGTGGCACAAAGAGATTGGTAGAGGCTAAAATGAACCTGGGGAAAGACCAGAGATTGGTGAAAGTTCATTTATCATTGTTCAGTTATCAGAGAGAGGACTTCTAGACTGTCTCCCTAGCACAGTCAGTCTCTAGACAGAGGTAAAAAGTTTAGGAAGGAGCTATGGGGGGAAGTGATTGGTCAGAGACGTACATTTAGATGGAATCTGTAGTGTACAGTGAAATTTTTGGAAATTTTACACAGGAAAATGTTACTCGATATTTTTTTCCTCTGTTGCCATACTTACCCAGTATTGCTTTGTTCATGACACTTCTGAAAAGAGAGGTCAAGAGTATTTGAGGGTCCATGGAGGAAATGGGCAAGAGACAGTTGTGAATACAAGGGAGGAACTTTTTCAAATAACTCAAAAATATGAAAAACAACATTTGGATTGAAATTATATCTAGCTATAAGGAGAAGAATATCATAAATGATCTGTTTTAAGATATGGAATTGTTCCTAGTGGAAAACATCAGCAATAAGTTTTTTGGATGTATAAACTGCTTTTTGAAGTGTATGTTAAAGAAGTCACATATATCCTCTGTCAGCGGTTTTTCACCTCCTACCTTACAGCCTCCTGTCCCCATTCATATTTCTGTGTTTTCTCTGTGTAAGGTGACTATGTGTCAACTTGATTATGCAGACAGATTAAAACAATGAGCTGCCTTTCTTGCAGGATAAGATCATATATAAGATGGAAAAAAGGTAAAAGGATATACAATACTTGTATAGAACCTCTGGAAAGGAAAAGTTAAAGGAAAGTTAAGGTAAGGCTTAGGACAAGACCAGTTTTAAAGAATTTAAATCTTGTCCTAGGTGCTGTCTTTAATATTTTATGAGTGACTTAGCATTGTCTTTACCTGATATCATCATATTAATAGGGGTGTAAAATATACTAACCCTTTTACTTCCATGAGCAGAAAAATGAAGTACAAATTCCATACCTGTTTTATCATTGTTGTTCCATTGAAAAGCATGAACTCAAGCTGCAGTGGAGGAAGAAATGATTTGATGTTCTTGTAGGTAGCAGAAACAGTGCCATTCATATGCTTTGAATTGTTGTATCATTTACATTTTGTTTCTTTGTGATGCTTTTCATAATTTTTGTAGCGCATACCACACTTGATGCTATTGAGAAGAAATAAAATTTATGTAAGATGGAAGGAAGTGCTGTCAGTATGCAGCTTTTAGCCTTGATTTGTTGTAAAGCTAAGAGACAATTTAACATTCGGGATGGGGAGAGAAGGGGGATTACCTAAGGGATACTGTTGTTGAGGAGAGTGTAAATTTACTGTCAGATATGCTTGGACTTATTTTTGTCAGAGTAATTTGCAGTAATCTATGGGTTATTTGTGCTCAGTTTTTCTCACAAGTACTGTGATGTGTTTCTTGAGACCTATTGTGTGGTTTGAGTTAACGTTCGTCTGAGACGGCACCTGCCCTGCAAGTCTGGAGCTCTCCTTGCCACTGATGGGTGGGCACAGTGGCACCTGTGGGCTGGTTGGGGACCTGCAGAGTGGGTGTTCCAGTGGAGTTCCCATGATGAGCTGGAAGATGAGCTCTCCCAGCTCTCACTGCTGCTCTGCACGGGCGAGAGAGAGCAGGGTCAGCCGTGCTTTCGGGTTGGCTCCTTTGTAGAGCTGTGGAGCTGTACTTACTGCTTTCAGTCCTGTTATTTTGCTCCCCAATTCCTTTTTCTGTCAAGGGAGTCATTTTGTCTATGGATTTATTTCAGGAAGTTTAATAAACTATCAATACTCTCTGCATACATAACTCATGAGAGTAAATGATGGCTGTGTATGTACATAGTACAAAAGACATTTATCCATTTTAATATTGCCCTAATTTTAAATTACCTAAAGATATGTTCCTCTTCTCCCAGGAACTTTGTCTGTCACCTAAATAAGATACCATTTAAATTATTTCAGTTGTATTAAATCCCATTCATTTGTGTGGTTTATGTATTTTGTAGCTGTATTTTTAAACATCTATTGCAAATGTACTTTACGATTCTAGTAGAAAATTACTTTTTGTATTTCTGTAATGATCCCCTTGAGGATATTTTTGCATAAATCCTTTTTTCTATTTTCAGATACAGATCTGTTTTATAGTTGAGAAAAAGCCTTTTTAGCAAAAAACGTGAATTAATTTTTTATGTTAAAAAACATCCTTTGTGGGCCCTAATTTCTGAACCATGATGATCAGAGGCACTCTTTTTAAGGAGCTATAATTTGTATACTTTTTTATAATTACGAATTCGTTTTTATAACAAAAATACGCTGCTGTTATCAGTTCTGTTGCAGTGTACTTTTTTGAAGTGGAATACTTTCTATATAGTTTATAAATTTGTCATGGACAATTTCCTGTTAAGCTTAGTAATGGATTCTTTGAATACTTGAACCTCAGAGGAACCTGAATAGACTTGGTTGCAATTTCTTATAAATTTTAGTGATTCTGTTTTTATGTATTTCATTTAACTTGCTTTATAGTTTTCCTATGCCTGTGATTTTTAATCTGCATTGAGAGATCTCAGCAAGTTCTTTCTGTGTTTTGCCAAAGAAATTGTTTTTTGAACTTAATGATCTTTTCACATTGTACTAATTTGTGATGGGTGCAACATTGCATGCTGATTTTTAACAACTTCTACTGAATTTGAATTGTGTATTCTGTAATAATATGCATTTTGTTCTGGAACATAACTTGCTATGAATTATGCTTTGTGGCAAGTTTACTGGTTATTATCTCTGACTTAATGACTTCAGATAAAGTGGACGTGAGCTGGTAGTAATTTTTGCTTTAAAATATTAGTAAAACAGAATATAATTATTAGAGGTTTCAATTAGTTTTTATTTTAGTAGTGTTTTGATGCTTTGTAAGTTATGTGAAGTCTCATGAACAGGATAAAGTAGCATTTCACTGCCCAACCATGCCATTAGTGTAGTATTTACTTTTATAGAATTTGCATATCACAAAAATGCTAAGCTGTCATTGCCAAGTTGGAATGGAAGTCTGAATTCTGATTATTGCTCTCCAGTCATTGCCTAGTTGAATGTTAGCCATTTTCTAAGTTTAAGGAACTGATATAATTTGGCAAATAAGTTTAAGACTTGACTTGTTAGAAGAAATGCTGATTTCAGTGACCTTATTAGTATATGCCAGTATAGTATATTTAAGAGAGAGGCTTTAATGGAGGATTTTTGTCTGCTTTAGTAAGAAATTATTTGGGTAATTGTATCTCTTGTTTGTCTTAAAAAAATTCATAGGTACTACATAATTTTTCAATAGCTTCAGTATCTCAGAAGTTCTACTTGTTTGATCCCTGAGTTATAACTTACTGAATTGTCATGCATTTTTGGGCCTGGACATAATAAGTTTTGGATTAGGGTGGGATTTCATTTATTTTTTTTTTTTTTTCATTAATTGAGTTTTTTTCTTATGGTGTATATTCAAAATGTTCTCCTTCTTTTCTTTTGGTCTGTAAGTATATCATTAATAACTATCACAAAGTTGTTATTCAACAGAAATTGTTGTAGATCTTCTTGTTAGGCAAGCTTTTGCAGATGTTTTTAGGATCCTTTTACAAGATCCACTTTTCCCCCTAACCCAGTTATTAAAAAGATAACATGAAAACCAGAACCACAATACTTGCCTGTGTCTTAGATGCCTGTCTTGCAACAAACATTGTTTACAGCAAAGGTCATTGATGTTTTAGAAGGCAATGTGCTTCATCCAATGAACCCACTGGCCTCTTGGATGTTACTAATACAGATGAGTGCAGACAACCAGTACAGACCCAAAGGGGCTCTCAAAGGCTCAATCTGTAAAGCCAAGAAATAGCATTAAGCTACAGAATACAACCCCTCATTTAATCTATATAGTTTCTGCAAACATAGAAAATACTACCAGAATATGAACCTGAGAAGCTTCCACTGTATACAACATCAGTAATCTTGTAAAGACATGCTTAAGAAAATGGGTGTTGGGATGAATATTTTAATTTTTCTGCATACTAATGGAAATAAGAACTGTGAATTGTTCTAAATTCTGGAAGATTATTTCCAAGGGTGTTCCGCATTTAAAATTTTCTGAGCACTTTTTTTTGGTATTACATATGATTCTTTTCCTCTGATCACTCACTATTCTTTAGAGTGGGTGTTTTTTTTTTTTTTTCCCTAATTGGAAAAAATATCATCGCATGTGTTGCTATTCACAGTTGAGGTCTAGGGTGCAATTTACAGCAAGCACATTTTCTGGGAAACATGTCTTTAAATAGCGGTGTGCTTTAAAGGAGGAAAGCTGGAAAATGGAAGGCAGATGTCCACTGTGATGTATTGCTGCCCTGGTACCAAAAGAGGCCAAGTGTCTTGTGCTAAGGCATTGTGAACATCACAGAATCAGTCCCCAAGCTGATCAGAGTGAGAAATACATCACCTTCATGAAAGATGGAACTTCTCCTGTTGGTGTGGGATAGACTGTTCGTCTGTTATGCTACACTGTATTCTGCTGTGTTGTACTTTCAAAATACTGTCTGTCTGTATGCACCATTTAGATTTGTGCCTGTGAACTTGCATGCAGTTTAAATGCACATTGTATTCCATTTTCCAGTAAAGTTAACAGAGGAGTAAAAGAAAAATTTGCTGGGCCTATTCTTCACTTAGCTTTTTATTTTTAACAAATGAAAAATACGTAGAGCAGTTGTCATTTGTTAAAGTGTAGCAGAAAGAGCGAAACAGGCCAGTGGATGCTTCATCAAGAACGCTCATTCAGAATGATGAATGTGGCTAAACACACATTTGTTCGTAAAACTTGCAGAGTGGATGAGCATCATTAAGCATGAGGAATAGGTGCAGCACACTGAGAAGAGAGTGGAGCAAACAGATGTTGTGAATTTTCGCAGACATCCTTCATCCACCAGTCCATCATTAATATGGTTGAAGGTGATCCTTTCTTTTTATTTAATAAGCACAAACAAAGTGTGTGTGCTCTAATACTGCTGAACACACTTTTTCCAGAGGGAGTGGGGTTTAGCTAGAGGGCTGCTAAAATGCAGATAGATTTCCCATTTACACATGGTGATGGCGTGTCAGCTTTGTGAGCTTTCTTGTATGGTTTGACAAGACTACTTTCTTTCCTCTCAGTGTGCCTTTATTTGACAAGCTTTTAAATATACAGGTCTCAATGTGAAAAGAATGCCCTAAAAACCCGTTTGATCTGTGGAATTACCTTTTTGAAGATTCAACTTAATGCTGTTTTTTTGTTTCTCTGTGTGATAAAATTCCTTTATATATTGTCACCTTTCCAGGAATTTCTTAAATTTTCAGTCTTGAATGCTAATTGCAATGTTTATCCCTGCATAAGATTTTAATTCCTGATGTCCAAAAGGTTTGGAGTAGTGCATTTTATCTTTGACACAAGTTTAAAGTTCTTCTGATTTTTTTTTTTTTTTTTATACTTTGTTCTGCAATGAAGAATTGTAGAATTTCAAGTTTACTTTTACAGGTACCTAACAATCCTCTTTTCATGATGGAGAGCTGCTTTTGTGGTGGTCATCAACAACTATAAAATGCTTAATCTCAGTTTATCAAAAGGGTTTTTTTCCATGTACTAGTTCATGTTAATTATTAGTCATTTAGAAATCATGTACAGTCTTTTACAGCAAGGCATGCTCTTGGAAAAAAAATGGTGCTTAAAGGTTTTCCCACATATTTTCACAAAAAAGGCACTCTTCTCCTGAAGTTTTTGCCAGATTTCTGGGAATTTTCCCACGTGTCCTTAGCCTTGCACAACAAGTATGTTCCAAATATTCATATACAGGAATTTTTCTAAGTACAAAAACATTTTTACAGCACTGCAGCTTCAGTTAAAGTTGCAGGAAGGTGACCTTGAAACAAGGGGAGGAGAAAGCAGAAAAATTGAGAAAATCTGTTTTTGAGGTACCATAAATGAGAATGGTGATACAGTGGTCACTAATATATTTCTCTGTGTACAGGCCTGCATCCCCTGTGTGGACATGTCTCAGAAGGGAAGTCATCCTCTTGCAAGTATTTCATACCAGCAAATTAATAGTGCGTCAAGCAATCCTATTTTTTTCTCCACAAACAGAAGAGGAGGAGAAAACCAATAACTTCATAGTGCCACTGATTATAATTTGTTCATCTCTATGTTTTGTAATATTAATTACAATTTTCTTGTCATATTTTTGATGACTTTTGAAGTGTTAGTGAAGATGTTGTGTAGAAACATTATGAAATATTAGGCCAAAAATATTAAATTCCTCTCATTAGGGAGAAGTGAATAGCCTTTCATATCTTTTCTGAGGTTCATACAAATAGGTGATTTGTACCAGAGGCAAGGTCTTTAGCAAGAAATCTCAAGAGCCCTTCTATGTTCAGCAGACTTTTGAATTTTGCAATATAAAACTTTTAAACCCACTTTCCTCTCTCCCCCCCTCAACTCCCCCACTTTTTTCTTGCAGCTTTGTCTTGACACATAATTTGGTTTTTCTTTTCATTGCTTAGTTGTGGAAAAAACTATCATAGTTTCTTTTTAATTTGAGGATTATTGTAATTAAGGAGAAATGAGCTGGTATACCTCCTAATTTTCATACCTTTCTGTGCTTTGATTTCATGGAACTGTTATTGCCTAGTCAAGTCGCTGGGCTATTCTAGATGTGCTTAATGGCTTGCCTAAAAGGAGGTTTTTCCTGTGGTAAAGCACTGTGCTTGAGGCTTATTTTTAGACTCCTGGATGGGAAGGACATGCAAACTTCTATATTTGGGACAAGGAATGCTTGTAGGCTTGGAGAATGGTGGATATTCTTTTTGATTACCAGCCTGTGTTAATGACCTGAGTAAAAATCATGGGGTTTGACTATGACTTTTTTCTAAAAGTTTGCTTTAATAGGCAAAATCTTTGAGAAGTTGAGATCATAGGCCTGCTGTTGTAGGCTTCCCATAAATGTCAATATGGGGCTAGAGATCGAGCCCAGCAGGCTAAGTAAAGGCAATACTGATATTCTCAAATCAGAATTTGTTTTCACTGATAGAGTAGTAATATGCAAGATTTTTGTTGTTGTTGGTATTCCAGGTAGCATTTCTGGAGATTTAAGTAAAGAAGGATGTTGAGGGTGAAAGTCAGGAGGCGAGAATTCATTCAGGGAGCTGTAGATATTGGTTGTGCTCTCTCTTTCTCTCTGTCTCAAACTAAATGGCTTGAAGGAACTGGTTGGCAGTGGCTTAGGTGCATAAATGATTTGAAAAATATCAGAAAATATTCTAATACAAAGCAAAAATTCTGTTATTTGCCCAATAATACTCAAAACCTACATAAAGAAAATTTATCTTGTCATTCATGGGAGAGTTGTCAGGGCCAGCTCTGCTTAGAGATTCCTTTGCCTTTACATATGATCATATGTCCTAATAAATTAAGTACTAAGCACATAAGCTTTTTTTATACAAACTGTTTTCAAGTTTGAATGTATTTTTCCACTGTGCTGCCTCTTAGGTTCCCAAAAGTGTTTAACAAGCCACCTCATTTTACCTCTTCAAAGTTCCTTTTGAAATTCCTCTGATACATAGTGCATACAGGATTTGACAGTGGCCTTTTGTTGTGGTGTTGCATTATTGACTTTTACTCTCCCATATTCCTTTGGTCATTGTTTTTGTCCTGTTCCACAGATGCACTTGTAGTCTTTTAGTCCACATTAAATATTTCTCTGTGGGTTTTGTCGCTGAAAGTTTAAGTTAGGAAGCAGTAATCTGATGAGCAGTGCTGCCTTACAGGGGTCCTTAACATTTTCTCCTTTACTTTCACTGTCCTTCAGTTGTTTCATTCCTATTATAGTAAGGGCTGAATGGTGGGCCAGATCAAAAACTGATCTGTGTCAAAAACGATTTAAGAAAAACAGAATTCCTAGTCACGCCATTTCTCAGTTGCTGCTTGCCATGCAACTCCACAAACAGTTGTCCCAATCTAAGGCTTAGTGTGGAAACACAAATGAGCAGCTGAAGATAGCTGGCCTGTGAATCTCCTGGACAGAACTATATAAACACTACTTCAGCAAAGGCATGTAACATCGAAGTTTTAAATTTATGGGATAGTCATTTGTCTGTTACAAATATTCCAAAGGGGACAGCTTTCTGTGTCAGTTTAAAAAAATATTTAGCAATGTTCCCTAATTCATCATGGCTCTTCCAGGTAGATTTAATCTTAAAAAGACATCATATTCAATAATGAGTTTTCAGTTTAAGTGTAAATTAAATATAGTTCTTACCCCACGTGCTTCTCCTCAGTCAGTACATAATTTTCATCTGCTAAACTGTATGGAAACATATCCTGGGCAGACAATAAGCAAAAATGTTTTTGCAATTCATCTTCATGTGCTTATGCATTAAATTTTATAATCTCGTAAAGACAGTCTGTAGTCCATTCTTTGCTGAGAAAAATACAATAGAATCTACATAAACCAAGAAACTTGTTGGCAAATAAAATTAATAATGGGGGAGGTTATTTTAGGTTTTATTTGGGGCCCACATGCAGTAGTTCTAGTTAGAATTTATTAGTAACTCAAGAATGGAAGTGTCCAAGTCAAGTTAGGATGTTTTCTGAGGTACTATATTCTTTATTGCCTTAATTTTATCCCATGCTTTTCTAATATTTGTTCTTTTTTCCTTTCAGAGCTTAAATTTAAAATTAGATTTAATTTTGATTTGCTTCAGGTTTTGTGGTATGGAGAGAAGAATACAATTCTTGAATTCCATCAAAATTAATGCTTAAGTACCACACTGAAACAGTTCTTCAATAAATTTTAAGTACTGAAATACTATATAAATAAGAGCCCCTTGAATACTCTGAGGTGTAAGTATGCCTGTCAAGTCTAAATCCTTTTTCTGATAGATTAACAGTTCGCCCAGTAACTTGAACCTTTATCAGTAATGTGCAAATTTACAAGGAAATGATTGGATCAGCAGCCTGGATAGGTTGACACCAGTCTGAGCGTGTCATGCCAGCTCCAACATTTGTGATACAGAAGGATGTGTGTGCATGGGCAGAGATAATCGTGCTGTGTGGGGGTGTTGTGGATGCTGCAGCAGCTCTCTTTCAGCTGATGGGCTGAGTGCTGGCATGTGTGCATGTGCTGATACCAAACTAATCACATCGCTCCCACCCTGAAGAAAACCAGCATGGAAGTTTCAATTCCTAATTCTACAGCTGTTATTTTTACCCCACAGGGAAGGTATTTGAACTTTCTATGCAGGAGACTTTTCTTCTTGTTAAGAGGGAAATAATGATACTGCCTGACTTGAGAAGATGTAGAAGAGGACAGATACATTAACTAGTCTCAACTAATGGGGACCACAAAGTGTTATGGAAATGCAGGTGGGAAGATGACTGCTTAGTAATATGAAAACCTTTCAAATTACGGTAAAGGGAATCGAGGTGTGCACTGTTTCTCTTTCAAATTCAGTATCAGGATATTTAGAGGACAGGCTATCACTATTATGTTAAATTGTGCTACCTACAACGTAAGCTTCTGTCTTTGCTAAAGCTGCCAGTTTTTATAAACAGCTGAAGACAGAAAGGGTTTACTAAGAATAATGTTGAAGCCCAAAAGAATCCTGCAGCCTATAAATCTTAATAGAGGTTCTGAGATTCCAATGGGCTGCATGTGTCTCTTTTACCCAACCTCACTCCATCTTGGCTCCCCTGTGATGACTGCAATTTTCTTGAAACAGAGGCATGGTGACTTGAATTTACTCGTGGCACTATTTGCCTACAAACAGGAATACATGCATATAACCTATGCAAATCAATAAAAGCATGTCAAGACCCCTTAGATCGCAGTGCTCTGCTAAAATGCAATTTATCATGCTGCAAATGAGAGTAAGAGACTAGGTAACAAATAGTGTCTGATCATTTAACTAGCACCTGTTGTCATGCATTTGAAAACTGCATTTTTCATTTGACGTACAGTAAATTGCATTTTCATATATATTGAATGGAAGAGGGGGACTTGGGGATGTGTATATGCAGGATTTCATGAACAATGGAAGTTTTACAGCTGCTTGCTTGAAGGGGTCAGATCAGAGCCTAAAAATGTATTTGTTCAGTTTTTGGGAATGCAAAGAATCTCAATTTACAGAGAAAATATAGAAACTGAGGTTTCCATGCTAATTCATAGCATTGCTAAATGTATAATTACTAAAAATTGTTTCTAAAAAATATCTAAATAAGGCAGCCTATTTAAAATTTATTCTAATAATGTGCCAAATCAGATGAAAAAAAAGGGCAAGAACTTTTGAGAAGCACCATTTAAATTTCTTTTGAGGACACATTCTTCCCAATTGAACCCATTTTTAAAAAATGTTGGGATTTTTATTTGGTGTTTTTGTTTGTTTTTGTGTGGGATTTTTGTTGTTGTTTTGGGTGTTTTTTTTGTTTTTGTGGGGGTTTTTTTGTGTTTAAGATTTTGGGTTGGGGGTTTTTTTTGGGGCTGTTCATTTGCTTCTGTTTTCTATTTGGGAGTTTTGGGATTTATCACATACAATGACTTGAGATATGTACATGTGAGTGAGACCTCTTCAGAGTCTGGGGGCTGTACTAGTGTGCAAAGCTAAGACATGAATTTCAGCCTTGAAGCACATACCTTTCTAAAAGATCTAGGATTTTTTAAGCTATTGTATAACTTGTTTTATTTTGCTGAGAGTAATCCGGTTATGGTTTGTGGTGCATCTTGTGCATCATAATGAAATGATCTTGGAGATACACAGAAAGTATGTGTGGAAATTCCAGAGCAATAAAGATCTTTTGTGTTCAGCTAAGGGCTTTGCCAATGTTCATGGATTTTGTTGCCCCAAAATCCATGAACATAATCTTTGGAGCATTTTTCCTATATTTGTTTTTAATGATGTGTAGTTCAGTTCTTGGCCTTAGTGGATGTATTCGTGTAGGTCTCATGATTTTTTTTGGCACAGAAAAAAGAGTTTCTTTATTTCACTCACTACTGAAGCTATTTCTTACACTTTTGTCTTGTGTTGGTATTCTCTATATACATAAAAATGTTTTTCAAAGTATTATGTTTATTGACTTGGTGTGCTGTAGTTAGACTGAGGACTTTTATTTTTTAACTTCCATTAAATAAGAAAAAAAAGTCAATTTGCAGATCATGGATATACTTCATTTTTTTGTAAAAATATAATTTATTAGTAGAAAAAAGAGATTTTAGTCTTACTGACATATTGAGGAAATTTAAATAGGAGGTTTAAATGTACAGTCAATTTTTACTAACAGAAGTGACTTGATGTGGTAAGTTAGGTGTAAATGCTTGTTTGTGAAAAATCCTTTAAATGCTCATTGACAGCAAAGAAAATGCAAACCAGTGTAAAGACAAACTGGTTTGCAATGTTTCAGCTTGATTTTGCTAGCAATGAAATGTAAATTGTGTTATGGTGCAGAAAACTATGCCAAGTCATGGGTTTTATTTCAGATCATTAGTATGATGAGCATGTTGTGTTTATGTGAACAAAACTCTGATGAACACTAATCTGAATGGCTACTTAGTCATTTCAATCAGTTAGTAATTATTGTTTGGCAACAAAAATACCAGTTGTGTCCAATCAAGCTGGTATCCTTATATAATTATTCCCTACTTCTTTCCTTCTAGAGTCTTGTCTCAGTGTCCTGTGTTAGTAGGATTATTCAGCTTGTACATTTTGATTTTTGTGTCCCAGTGGCTTGGCCTCAGACTATGAGCAAAGGTAAATGGGAGTCACCCTTTGCAGGCAACAGGGCATATGTGCATGCTTGAGGTAAAAAACCCAATTCTGGCAGCATAGGATAAAGGATTTGTTTAAAAAAGAATTAAAAAGTTAATGAAAGTATTTATTTAAATTACTGCTGAACATCTTACTTCTGTAAATGGCAGTCTTTTGAGGGGGGAAATCTTTAGGTGGACATTGGTGATTCATATAGATCCTTTCCAACTTAGGATATTTTATTATTCTATGAAGTTTGTGAAAAATACATATTCTGAAATATCATATTGTAACATGTTTGTATTTTGGAGTGGGTTTTTTTTTGTGTGTGTGTATTTTTCTTGGGTTTTTTTGTGCTTTTTTTTCCCCCTGGGAAAAAAGTGGGGTGGGAAGTGGTTTTTTTTTTTTTACCCCAAATTTTGCCCCTTTCATTTGGAAGATATGGCAGAGTCCTACACAGCCCCAGCTGAACTCCCTTTAGAGACCAGCAGCGTGAGGAGCTGTGCCTGCACAGGGCCACTTGGGTGGAAGGTTTATTTCTGCTGCCACCACCAACCCTGTGTGCATTTTTTCCTATTGGGGCAGTTGGGGCCAGCCAAGGCCAGGCGTTTGTTTCTCAGTGCCAGTGAGCACATGGGGGATGGCAGCTGCTCAGGGCTGTTTCACATCCCTTGATAAACAGAGGGGGAAAAAAGAGTTTCTCCTGGAGTCTTATTGCTTCCCATCTTTTGACACCCTACCTGCTTGCAGGGAGGGAGTAAGAGAAGTGCAAAACACTGATGCTGGTCCATTTCTCCTCTGGCTTGAAAGGTGACAGTTTTTCTTCTCACCCTAGGGGCATTGGGATTATGGAGAAGCTTTAGAAGTCTTTAATTTTCCACATTTAAACTGAATTGCTTAAGGAGGAGTAGATGATCTTTTCAGCAAGACTGCTGCAAGTGTGAGTGGAGGCCCCAGTAAATCATTGTTTTTCTGTACCTCTCTAGACTCAATGTTTTATTTTCCCCACCTATTTCCCCTTCCTTAGCGTTTGAAACTTGCATTATATGAAGTAAAGGCTGTGGCTCTGTTAGGACAAGGTCCAAAACTGTTACCTGGCACATGGTGCTGCTGCCTCTCTGTGAGCTTACTGGCCATGTGCTTCCCCCGTGTTTTAGAAAGGTCGTGCACCTACTCCCAAAGATGGAGCTGCATGAGGTGGGCTGTACAGAAGCCTTGCAGAAAACAGAGGATTAATTTGTGGCAAAGTGCAAATACTGAAATGAGGTTTTTGTGTTCTGCTCACCAAGAGCAAAAAAAGCAACTATTTTTTTTCCCCTCTCTTACTGGGTAATTTTTTTCCTCAAATGATTGATTATTATTTGGTATTATTACTTGCTGATAAAACTCAATTTTTATATGTTTAAGTTACAGTTTGATCTATTTTCTTGTCTCTAGAAATATATTCTTATGGTTTTAAAATGAGAAATATACCAGCTAGGATTGTTTTGGTGCAAAGATTTCCATTTAGTTAACAGAGAGAAGGAGAGAGAATTTTTTAAATAAAGCCTGTTTGAATTGCTTGCAAAGGGAACAGAAAACACATATTTTAAATATTTTGACATAGGAGGTCAGAAGGGAAGTGTTTCGTTTTATTGTTTAAATGTTTCATATTTGTCTTCTGTCTATACAGTGTGCCGGTTTTAAAACTTCTGTGAAAAGTAGTAGTTCGTGCAAGTAGCCCTATGACATTCATTTGTAATACCCCACAAATGCTGTGACTTTGCCAGCTGTGCCTCTTCTTAGTGTAGAAGGCCCCAAACTATTCTTGATACTTGTTCTGAAGATAAATTAGTGGCTTCTAAATAATGCAGTGAACCCTAATTCTCTTTGATTAGTAGCGAGTTAGATGATAGCGACCCATTGAAATTGGTCATCAGCATAAATAATGAGTGAATGAACTGATAAAATGCAAAGTCACCGGCCATCATAAATCAAATGAAATCCACTTTCTCTGGAAGTCACTGAAATTAGAAGTCCATGCTCCTATTAATTATTTTGCCTTCTGAAGACGACAGTGTTATAAATCAGCCTTGAAAGGCACTTCACTTAGGAAGCTGAAAGAGTAAGACTGCCTGCAAATTGTTTTGTATACGCACCTAATTGTTTCTTAAGTAACCCACCTTTTGTAGGATGACTGCTGAAAAGCAGAGAGTGTACCCAAAAGTGTAGATTAATGAAAGCAGCAGATATTTCTGTAAGAAAGTTATTTGGTCAGAATAATAGCTGTGCCATGTGTGTTGGTCAGTCTGAAGCAGAACTTACTGTTCTTGTTAGGCAGGGTTCCTCCAGTCAATTTGAACTTAAGGGGATTCTCATTTATTAGCTAGATATAATTACATGGCAATAAGAAAATTGTCAATGAAAAGGTCTGGAGCAAGAGAAAAATGGGCATGCAGACATGTTCAGTTTGAAATTGTGCTGTGTCTTTGTCTAAGCAACATATTGCAAGAATTTGGAATGACATGTAAACGCTCCCTGCAGAAAGTGTATGTGTATTTCTGTTGTAGTTTATATCTATGTATGCATTTATGTATATTTAGTTATGAAATCATATCTGTAGGGCTTTTAAAAATCCACCATGCTCTCTCTGAAGTTATTGAACGCTCCTTGTGCAATATCTTCATTTTTCTTTGTTGTGCAGGAACCTCCGTGTGTGTATCATTTGATTATGCCCAAATGTGTCTTTGCTCATATCACCAGTAATTTAATGAAATAGAAGTAGATGTGCTTTGAATCAGAGAGAAGATGAACGGTCATAGGACATTTCTTGGAAAATGCAGAACAATGGCATTACTCTTGTGGATGTTGGAATATAGTTTCAGCTTTTCCTGCCTCCTGTGATCTAAACTGCCTATAGGTGTTGGGGTTATATGGGAAACACATTATAATATGTAGGCGAGAAAAAAGGAAATGGTTAAAAAAGGATAAAAGTGTGTATAACAGAGAAAAATGGAAAGAAGAGTGGGTACATGTTTAAGAAAATATATAACAATAATATATTAAAGAAGAAGAGTATTAAGGGTTAGACTCAGTACTAGGCTTTTGCTTCATGTATGCTTATCTGATTTTATGTCAATACTTGATCTGTGCACTAGACAACCAATTATGGAGAGAGCAAGACATATAAATATGTATTGTGTGGGACTTTTACCTCTCTGCACAAAAAAAAAATGACTTCATGTTATTTTCTACTGAGGCATCATAAAACATACACTGTGATTACTTATGCATATGCAACTCTGCTTAAATATGTTTGTTTCTTTCTTTCCTGAGGAAAAACTGGACAGAAAATAGACTCAATTATTTTCCCAGCTTGCCACAAATGCCTTGGAACTTGTGGAATATGAAAATAATTTTAACTGCAGTGTTCTCTCATGCACTCCACACTTCTGACTTCTTTTGTATCTATGTGGTGTACTCTGGGGTTTTTTCTTTTTAAAAACAAATGACACTTTCAATGGTTATTTTCATTTGCAGTTCAGTGTGGTGGATCTTCCATTTATAACTAGATCTGGGAACTAGATAGGTTTATTGCATGTTTTTTAGCTATTTTGGAAAAGCACCAAATGAAGGGCAATGAAACTGAAATTTGCTCTTGGGAATATGCCCATCTCCTCCTTATTCCTGAAAATCAAACTTTCTGTTATTTTATTGGCACATTTTTTCTCTTTTCATAGGCATTACTACACACTTTTGGTTTATCTATGCATATTAATATGCTAAAATATTCCTAATTCCAGGAATTTGTTTTCTTCTGAAACTCTGTCTAAATGAGTCTGGAGTTCCTATTCTTGTTGGCTAATGTATGTGACTGTCTTGAGAATTTGAAAATTTTTATTCAGTTTAGGATGTGAATACCTGTAAAGGTTTGTTTGTGATATGGTAGGAATTTAATTTTTGTTGCTTTTTAGTTTGTCCACTTGTTGCACTTAGATACCACGGATCAACTGCAAACCTCTGTGTGCCCACTTTGTCCATAAGTGCCCTTTTTATAGAATCCCCAGTCCCAAACCCAACAGACATTAAAGTGTGCAGGCAGTGTTGGAAATAACTACCATTAAACTATTGGTACAAATAAAGTAATATTTTAAGTTTTGAAATATGTGAGCTGTGGAGGATCTAAAGGGCATAAATCCTTATCTTGGAGTTAACATTGTGAAGAACAATCTGCATGCCATCACCAGTTTTGTGTTCAAAGGTCTTTGGTTGCCTCTTAGAAACGAGAAATTTTCACTGTTCTCAGCTAAAACAAAATAAATTTGGTGAAGTGTAGAGAAGTGAAGTTATTAGTATAGTAAAAATGTCCTTATGTACTGACATGAAGTAATGTTTTTGAGTGGGTATTGCATGCAGTCTTTGCTGAAGTACATTACACATGGTAAATGAAAGAATGCTTTTAGAATTTGGATCAGTCAAAATTCAGGTAATTTATGAATTTGTCTGTGAACTATGCTAGTCAGAATAGCTGTCTTTGAGATGTGAGCTTTCAGTTCTATTGTCCAATATGTTTCTGTTATGATTACTCATAATCCAGTGATGGCCACAGACTGCTAAAGACTGCTAAAGCAAAATAAAGTTCTTTGTTGAGAAAATGTGAACAACTGTACATGAGCAATTACTGTGGTAATTGAGTTACTTATTTAAAAAAAACCCCTAAGTTACATTAGATTTTTTTGAATAAAGGTGTTTGATTCATATGTCAGTACTAATTAGCAATGGGTGAGTGTAGGGAGCAGTCCAGTAACTGGTTGCAAATGTCAGCCTCAAAACTTCATTGTCAATACCTCTTTCACTTTTTTTCTGAAGTGTTCTAGTGTCAGGATTTCTTATTTTTGACAGTGTCATCATATTTGAGTGCAGTGGCCTGCTATGAAGATTTCCCTTTAGTTAGATGTACTTCAGATGAATTCGTGTTCATATTTTACAGAATTGTATTCAAGTTAACAATCAAAAGAAGCACTATTTTTTCAGTATAAACACTATTGTGTTTATACTGAAAAAACCTATAAGCTGCCATTCTGCTGTAGGAGGTACCTAATTTTAATTGCATTGATCCACTTGACAAGTCCTATATGTCCTATATGTTACCTGATATGGTGTGCTGCTGAACAGTCTCCAACTTTCCTATGTCTTTTCTCATTAGGAAAGAGATAATCCTTAGAAAATTGCTGTCTTATGCTTTGATTCAAGATGATGAATTTGATTCTCTTGCTAACTTCAAGAGCAGTTACTTAACCTGTATGGTGATTTTTTTTGCATGGCAAATTTGATAAATTTTTAAGTAGTTCCATTGTGGTCTCTGTTAGAGAAAGGCAGTATGAAGAAAAGTCTAGAACTCAAGATTTACACAACTCTTCAGGTTGACAAAAAGTAAGTTGTGGCTGAGAGAGGAAAGTACTTTTTTCTTTTTTTCTTCACTATAGGAGTAAGTTTAAGCAAGTAAGTAATTTCCTGACTGTAGGAATAAGGCTCACTGTAAGGCTTCCCCACAAGGCACTGACAAATAAGTAAAGTGGAATCTGCTGGGAAGTGTTTTGTAGTTGAATTGAAAAGATGCTTTCACAGTGTCCAGACTAGGATAATATCTGATAATACTTTTACTAACTAGTCTAGGACACAAATGACTGATAATCCTCTTCACATTGCTATAGTAAGTGACACTGAGCCACAGAATACTTGAGAAAGAATTCAAGCTATGGTAGAGGAGCCATCAAGGTATAGTGCCAAGGGGAGGCAGTTGCTTAACTTAGTGTTTAGTTTTGGCTGTAACAATTAGTGGCTAGTTTAGACTGAATGTCTACTTAGACACTTTTAAAAATCACTACAATATGGAAGCATGGTCTTTCCTTTTCAGCTGTTTGAGATACCTGGTTGTAAGAGCACATAGAAATTTTTGTTCATTGCCTGGGATGATGTATTTGAATGCTTGGAAGTCAGCAGCCATTGGCTACAGTATCATGGTGTGTATCTGATTGCACAGCCCTTCTAGTAACGTGTTGTCCTATAAATAGGTCATGACCCTGATGAGCAACAGAGCTGACCATTTTGAGAGTGGTACTGAAGCTGAATGAAAGGCTTTTACTCCTGTGATGAGTTCCCTGACTGGTGGAGGCAAACCAAGGGAAGGGTTGACCTGCTGTGTCCCTGTCCCAGCTGTTCTAATGCCCTCTTGGGCCTTCCAGCAGCATTACTGGGACCTGTTTCCAGTGAGATGCCATGGGTGTCACTTGGTGGAACAACATGGTAGGAGAATGCAAAAGATTGAGCAGAAGTCCAGTTCAGAGACACAGAACGGGCTTTGATTAGTGTATGCTGTAATATCTTGTAAATATTTTTATATCTTGAGGGATCTCAGTGGTTTATGTCCTTAAAATATGCAGATACTCAATATAACAAGACTCAAAACTTGTTGAATTTGAAATTGAATCAGTGATAGAGTTAAAATAAAGCTAGCTTATGTTGAGTCTGGACAATAATTGTTATTGTAGGTGTTGTGCATGGCGGTTTACAAAACAGCAGATAAAATAGCTTTAGTACTGCAACAGCTACATGACCTGTAGTTAAACACATGATGTAAATTCACAGATGATCTTAAGAAAATGTGTGCTGTCACAAATTGATTTTCAAAACATCTTGTTTTCTAAAAATGTTTGAATTTATACAAAATTCTCCACCTGCTCTTGAAGATACTCTTTCAAACAGTATCTCTGAATTTTCCTTTCAAGGGACTGAAGGCATACGTTCATTTTACTTCATATGCTAATTAATAATGTAATCTGATTTGTTATTTTTATGTGGAAAAATTGTTGTCTGCTCTCTACAGTTCTAAAGAAAACCAAAATACAAATAGCATCAAATTTTGAATAATGAAGTGAATAAGGAGTTAAGTTTCTCATAGTATTTCTCATATAATCCTTGATTTTAGAAAAAGAAACCCAAATAAAAAAAAAGCCTGCATGTAAATATATTTTTATGTATGCTAAGCGTAAAGATAGCTCTGTCCTCCCATATTGATTTATTAGATTCTCTGACATTTTAGTTGTGATCGTTATGTTATATTTATGAGATGAATGTTGGATTTGCTCATTATGTTATCCTCATTTATTTTACATACTTTTATGGCTGGTTGTGCTCAGCTTTACATTTAAAGCTTTATTGCAGCTGTTAGTGTTGGGGGGAGGGGGAGGCAAGTACTTATTGATCAGAATTTACATGTTTACTGTTGTAATAATGATTTATGTAATATTTTTCTACATATCAGGTCTTTCTCTGAAATAAAACAGTATAGTTCAGGAGGTCTCTTCAACTGAAGGAAGGTTTTGCTTAAGAAGTTAGGGACTGGACTTATCTAGGGTAAAATGGTGATTGCTTCTCGATACTGATGTTGAATTTTTTCCTTAGGTAAACTGATGCAATCTTTACAATTCAACATTTTATTTACCTTTACTTTACACTTGAGATGAAGAAATGCTAATGTAAGAAATAATTATTTCTCAGAGACCCTCCTTCATTTAAGGGTCATCTGACCACATTAAACCTTTCTTGATTTAGTTCTGTGACACAGCCTACTCATCCTGAGTGCCCCTTTTGCAGCAGGGGAGACAGACATTTGACAAACAGAGCAGCAACTGGGCTCCCCTTTGTGAGAAAGCTTAGGCACACGGGAGCTGGAAGGATACTGACCATCTCCCTGCCCTTCTGAGAGCTCCTGAGGTGTGCTGGGAAAGCCCCTCCCTGCCCTGCAGTGGTACCATCTTTCTGAGAACCTGTATTCGAGTAGCTGGAGCAGAGTGAAAAAGTGCCATGGGAGTGGCAGCGCATCTGAGAGCTTGTGCCAGGGCATTGCTGATGGAATACATCCAGCTCTGCATTGCCTGGTGGGACCTGGCCCACAGTTTGTAAATGCCTGCTTTTGAAGATGGAGAGAATTGATGTGAATGTTAGAGAGCTATTTTTATGTAAAGCAGGCTTCAGCTCTTGTACTTTGACTGTATTTGATAGTGTAGTTAAAATTTGGCAGCGATCTTAAGAAATAATTTCTTATATAATCTATACCTTACTTTTGATTTTCTAGGAATAATTTATTTGGAATTGCTGTGTGCTATATAAATTCATCATTGTTTTTACAGACTCTGAATGTCGTGAGCAAATGATTTCTAATCAAGATCTCTAGGTTACTGTTCATAATTAAGCTTAGTATTGTGTATAATTCACTATACCACATTTTCCTGTGACAGCCACGTAAATTAGATATCATCACAAGGGTTCTGAAGATTTATATTGTTATAAGGATACACTGCAGCCTTTTCCCATAAACTAAAGTGTGTTTTCCTGGCATGTAGAAATTCTCTAAAAACCCTGCAGTTTGTCATCCAACTTTTGAGCTGATGTATATCTGTTGTGTAGTCTGCAGAGAGGTTTTACAGCTCTTCTGCACTCAGTGGTGCTTCTCCCTCCAATATACTTTGGATAATGCTGAGTAGATAGTACAATTTGGAGGGATCTATGTCTTGTAAAGCAAAGCATATAAATTACTTTGATTAATACATCCTAATATCATTCTTCTGTAAAACTGTATGCACAAGTACAGGATGTACTCTGATGGTAAGTCTTTTATTCTCCAAACCATCCTCTGCATCTTCTGGCATTTGATTTTTATTGGTATGATTTCTGACTCTTTTTTTAGTGTGCGTACTTCTGAAATACAAATTAGTTTTTTTCTAATGAATCATTATCATGTGCTATCATCAAAGGTTATTCACTGAAAACTTCAGAAAAAGGCAATCAAAACTAATTTTGATTGTTAATGGAAACGTATTTTTGGTCTTAAACAGCTTCTTTCAGCAATAATTATAGTTATACCTCTTGGGTGTTTTTGGACTTCTAAATTTACATCCAACAGTTCTTTTTCATTTAGTAGTTAATCTTTTACAGAGCACTGCAAATTTATACTTCTACCTAAGATTAGAAAAGTCAGGAGAGTGTATTCATCTATCCATCCTTTTAAAATACAGATGTAAATGGGGGTTTTTTTCTGTGTTGGGAAGAGATGTCTGTGTCTATACTGTACATTAACTCAAGCACTTATATCATTGTGTAGTTGAGTTCTGAGTGTCACTTCTAAATTTGAAAAACGTAAATTCAATCAGTTCATATAAGAATTAACACCAAGATAATTATTTGCCCTTGTGAAAAGAGATTTCTGTTTTTCAGCCACTAAGACAGAATATTTGTAGAAAAGTAGAAGCATAGAGAGTGTATTAATTTGGGGATTTAGAAGTTATTACAAGGTACAGGTCACAGTAATAAATAAAGGCTGAATTAGTCAAGCAATATTTCACTACTGAAGTACTTATTAAAAGATGAGGCTTTTTTCCTCCTGCAGTATTTTCATGTACAGCTGTTAATCACATGTTTCTGTAAACCACTGAGATATAAATCCTCCCCTCCTACTGAAAAGGAGTTCCTTTTGAAAATGGATTGGTGTGTGCCTTTTTCATCCAAATTCCAGCAAAACCATCCCCTCGTGTTAAAGGTCTTACAGTAAAAGTTCTGGTCCTTTAATTAAATGTGGAAATCCAAAATGTAGCACTAATTTAGGTGTCTGATTTTGTTTTTACCATAAGTTTGCAGTTCCCCAGAGTTTAAGAAATGGTTAAAATTAATCCTGTGTGCAGTTACTGAGAGAAGAAGCAGGCAACAAATGTCAATAAATCTAGATCTGTTTGAAGCAGATGTCACTAAATCTTAGTCTTGACTGCTCTCTGGTAGTGTCAAGAGCTGCTCTGTAAGATGAATTTGAGGGGAGGATGAAAAAGGTACCATATTAAACCACTGCACTGATAAGTTTAGTTAAGAGGCAGAAGATGTGTCCTTGCAGTGACATTCAGTGGCCGATATTTGTTTCCCTTTAAATAATATGCTGTACATCTGTGAGAATGATGGCTTGGTGTTTGTGACATTGCATCTTCACCAAGGTTACTGGCTCCAGGACAGGCAGTCTCTCCTCTCTTTCTCTCTCACACCCTGTCAATAAATATCCACTTGTCTGAGGAAGTGAGATACAGATTTTACAGCTGACACCAGAGCATCTTCATTTCCAGAAGCAATGAGTTTCAACACATGTGAACGTGAAGTAGGGGAGAAAAAAAATTAAAGGAATATATCTTTCAAGTCTTTGTCATAAGAAAGCAGTTTCCTCTTCCAGACAACAAACCTCAAGGTTTGGCAATAGTATAACGTTTTAAGTCTTCCAGTGAAACAAAGAAATGTCTATTCTAACATGTTGAATTCAATCCAAAGCTTTGTTTAAAACCATAGAAATATATTACCTTTTCCATATTATACATGAATATCTATCTGTAGGTATTTATATGTTTCCACTTAAAAACAGGAAAGTAATTTAAGAACAGTATCATACATACACAGTGATTTTCTGCTCTATTAATTCAGAGTGTTCATAATCTGGTATTAGATAAACCCCTTCACTGTTTGGTTTTACCTGAACATGCACCTTTTACAGCTCTGAAGTGAAAGGAAGGGAGGTGATACTCCATATATGCCTATATATGTATGCATAATAAACTAGGAATATCTAACACCGAGATTTTTAACTGCATGTGGAGTTTTTGAGTAAGGAGTTATGAAAAAAAGTGAACAAATCTCAGTCAATTGAAGAATATCTCAAGTCTTCTAAATTGTAGCCTAGTCTTTCCCCGAAGAGAAAAGCAAATAATTCAGTGGAAATAATTCAATCTGTGGTTTATTTTATCTCCAGTTTTAATTTGTGGGAGCTTAATGTCTGTGAGTAGAAAGACTCTATTGCCTGTCCTTATCTTTTATTTTTTCTTAAAACTATGTTAAATGTAATTAACAAGTCTTATTTATCATTAACTAGTACCAAATTGCTAATATTTTCTCTCTTGCTCTCCCTCCCCTTCTCACATGCTCTTCACTCCCCAGTCTCTCCTCATCCTCCAGCTGAGCTCAGGTTGTAGTCCAGGTGCTGGTTTCTTAGCATGAATAGTACCACCTCTTGAGGTAGGGTGGAGTTCTTTATAGGGTTTTTACCTGCTTAGTGGCCATTTGCATCCATAGGTACCACCTGTCGGTTCTCCCATGAGGGCACGTTCAGCCCTGACAAGAGCAGGGATGTAATAACCACATTAACAGGACTTTTCAGTGTGAAAGCAGCTTTTTCTGGCAGACTTGTGTAGTGCTTGTGATGGGGACTCTGAAGGTTCTTGTATTGTACAGGTGTGCTGCTGTGAGAAGGACTAAGGCAAGCTGTCCTGAATATCATTTTGATGAGCTCTTCTTAGGATTTCTTGCTTTGCATCAGCCTCAGGGTATGTGGAAATACTTACATCATGTGTTATGGGCTTGCTAAAGGCTCTTAATCTCCACAAAGAAGCCTCTGAAATGTCCAGCCTGAAAACGCATGTTGCTTGATGCTAAAAAATGTGAATCTATTAAGAGCTGGTGTTTCCAATTGAGAATCAAATTCTGGGATCTTTCTACAAAGGTAATAGATCCTGTCCACGCTAGTGTGGTATGGCAGGAATATCTGAGATCTAAGATTTAATTTTTCAGTGTAATAGGTGACTGTATCTCAGGTTGAAATACAAATATATGATAAAGGTTTCTTTAGTATCTTGAATGCCCGAATTAGGTTTGCAAATATGGTGTGTTAAAAGAAATGTGTCTATGCCCTCAGAAATTTCTTGTTACATTATTGTCTCTGCCTGTCTTACAGAATTTTTTCATATAAATATGAGGAATTGTTTGGATTCAGAGCTCTAGGAATATCTTGGTAATATGCTTTTTGGTGGAAATTGTCTACCAAGTTCTCAATTCTGAAGCAAAAGATTTAACGTATTTTAAAAAAATGGCTTTGGTAGTTCCATTATTTTGAATCACAAATGTATAATAAAGCAGCCTGGGTCATCTGTTTACTTGCAAGAAAACCTGGAAAGCATTATTTTTGTCCTGTGTTTTCAGAGAGCTTTATCTTTTGAGGCCAGTTTCTTGATGAGAAGCTGTCAAAGACAGTGTATTCCTTTTTTCCTTTTGCCTCTCTTCAGAAGGAGAGCTGAAGGTTGGTTGCATGAGGCTTAGGATATTTGATGTAGGATTGGTAGGTGTCAGCACAGTTATGTCACTTACAGCTCTAATACCATGCTGGAGCATACAAAATGCTGGTTTTTTTCTGTGTGGGTATGTATGTGGGTTAGTCCTAGTCCCATTTGATATGCTGAATGGGTAAAAAGATTAAAGGGGAGTGAATCTCATCATCAGCACCCAATCCGGGCTTGATCTGTTGTTCTGGAATTAGACTTAAATGCTGTTATTGTGTGCCTCTTCTTTACTTACATCCATACAAAAGGACAGTATTGCTCACTGTCCTAGAACTGTGCCTTAGGAACTTTCACCCTTGGGTGCTCTAATTTTGCATGAGAGATATACCCTGAAACATCGTAATTAACCCCATTGAATAACATAGATGTATAAAATTGCCTTCAAAATATTAAGCATAGCTAAAGAATTTCATTCAGTTGTTACAAAACTTACTATATTTTTCAGCCAAGTTAGCTGTACCATAAATTAGGACATGTAAGTTAATTGGGATGTCAATCAATTTTTTACATTTTTATTTTACTACTTTGTGATGTAGTAGTTAGCAACTATGTGTGAAAAAATGTAGTAAGAACTTCTCAGCACCTTAACTGAAAACTACTCTGAGTTAAGTTGTAAGACATATATATTCTTTCTGTACATTTTAGAGTAGTGAGATTCCAGCAATTCATGTGGAATATTTTGCCTGAAAGCAAGCCCTACAAAGAGCGATGGGGTCCTCTTGTTAAAGGGTGGAGGGTTGGGGTTTAATGTTCTTTAGTTAAAAAACAAAAACCAAAACCCCACAACTTCTTCTGTCAAAGAAACTCAAGTGTGCATGGAAGAACAACAGAATGGGAACAATACCAAACAACTTCTACAAAGTGCTTTGGACATGAGTGAGGAAGATTAATATTGTTATTTTCGAAACATTTGCAAAGAAAATACCCTAACATACCCTAAAATACCTAACATACCCTTGATATTTTTATTACTGACTCTAGACTAGTAATTAACAATTCTGGAGTCTACTAAACAGCATCTGGTGAAAGTATTTGTTCACTTGCAGGAATTCTCTTACAGGCATATCCAAGTTCATAGCAGATGTTTCTCATTAATTTACCAATGAATATTTTCTTTCCATAGACAAAAGGAAAGGGCAGGGAGGTCTATTGAACTGTATGTTTTTCACTTTGACAAATGGTGAATTTCACAGAGGTTTACAGGGAGTTCTGCAGTTCAGGTGCCTCCTGCAGTAAGTTATAGTGCTTCCTTCCCTGTGCACCTCTTGCAGTGTCCATCCCCACTCTGTTTAAGGCTGCTAATTACTCCTCTCTTTTATGGGTGCAAACCTAAATACACAATTTGAAAAAAGAATTGACAGGTAATAGTTGCTGTATTTTTTGAAAGAAATAAAGAGTATTTCCTGAGTCTTGAACCAATGCTCTCATCATTGAAGTTCTTTAAAAATGTGATTATCGAGAGATATGGCAGTGCCATACTAACAAATATACCTTATGTTTTCACTATAACTGAATTATTATTGCTAATTATAGTAAGTATTTTTAGTCATTGATATATGCAGCCACTAAAACACTGCATTTATCAGCTGAGTGTTTTTTCTCCTTGGCTTTGATGTTGCCAGTGTATATTTAATCTCAATTTATTTCTACTAGTCATTGTTATATAAAACCTAATGCATGGAAACACAATATTTATCCCAGCAGCTGTTAAAAATCTGTGGATATGGATTAATGTCAGCTTTTAAATGTGTAGTGCTTTAGTTAATTCCATCCAAGGACAGATGATATCATCCACTAGGAAGGAATATATTAAAAGCTGTCAGCCAGAAGGTAGTAAAAGTAGGTGATATGTTATAAAGAGGACTAAAAGGTCGTTCAAAGAAGAGATATTGCTAATAAGTCAATTAAAATTTTCAAGCTGACATTTTATAAATTTCTGTGTAAGTCCTAAAACATTTCCAAAGCTAGCAAAATTCACATCTGAGACTGGAAAAATAGGGGTCATGCAGAACCTGCAGTTTCTTCATGGAATGAGCAAATAGGAAACTTGCTGCTTTAGGTTAAGGCCTCGAGGAGATCACATTGAAAGGGCCATTGTTTGGCCAGGTTGGTGTTGTCTCAGCTGTGTTTTTAAGTTCAATAGTTTTGCATACGTGCATATAAGCAAATTTATTTCAATAGATGCTTTCTGTTTTGTCTTGCTGTCCTTTCCAAGGCTCACCTGGATGATATGCAAATACCTACTTCTATATGGCTGGACAGAGATAATATTTATTTAGATTGCACTTAAGGATGAGAGCAAATTCCTTCACTTAAGGATGAGAGTGAATTCCTTTACTGTCCAACAAGTGGGCAGTCATGGTACAAGACCCATTGTAGCAATTGATTCAGGATGTGCTTTGATCCTACCTCTGTCAGGTTTCAAGGCTCAAGATGAAATGCGAGTTGAGGTGGGCATGCAATCTATGTCAAGGAATAAATCCTCATTTCTAAATTGTGTTCTTCCCATGTTCTGAGTTTGATAAAGTTTGGGTAAAACACAAAAACCTGAGGCTTGGTCCTGTTAAAGAGTTGGTACATTTAAGTGTCTCAGTGGAAGAGAAAAAAATGTGAGTACCTTCCAGCACCAGTTCAAAATTAAGAAAATCTAGCATCAGGCCTATTTCTGTTTTGTGTACAGAGACAAAGAAAGGAAGTTTATTGCTTGCAATTGATCTTATTTAACGTTATTTTAATCCCAAAGATTATATTTTTTCTTAGTCCCATGGGAACACATTTTGTACAGTAAATTAAAAATGGACATTTAGATTTAATATTGATTAGGGCTCAGATTAAAAAAAAGTTTATAACTAGATATAACAAAAGTATAACTTTATAGGATAGAGCATTTGTATTTCATGCAGTTTAAATGGTTTCTGCACATTTTTTGGTCTGAACTCTGTAACCATGTGACCAAAGGTCATTTTATTTTTTGGTTTTAAACTCACTCTTTTCAGCTGAAATGTAGTTCTGGCTTCTTTTGACAAGTCTGGGTTTTTTTTCTGTTCAGGTTAGTACAGGTCCTAGTGGGGTGCTGTGAGGGGGATGAACTTTGTGGTTTGGTGGGTTTTTTTCTGTTTATTAAATTTTTCACAGCTGATATTTAAATATCTTGCTTGTCAACTATTCTTAGGGTACCTTTCTCTAAATTAATCTGAGGGCTTGGACTATCTGCATCATTTTTGATAGTGTGGAGATGCTTCTTATTGGTGACTTTACTTATCAGTCTGCAGGTTATCAAATGAGCAAATATTGAAATGATAAATGACCAGACAGCTGCAGTCATATTCCTCTCTCATGTCTAAACTAGACATGTTTTTGTTTCACACGCTTTGCCTGATAAAATCACTTTTCTTCTGTGACCTTCTTGCACAAGGTCTGTTGTCTTCAGATGTTCTCACATTTTTGAATTTATTGAGCTTCATATCAGAATATTACTTGACTGTATATTAAAACTGCAGATTAGCCTGTGTTCTAGAAAAGGAGCTGAATCAATTTCATTCTAGATTCATTAAAAAAATTGTTTAGTTCATGTAACAATACAAAAAGAAAACTAATTAATTAGAACTCCAGAAAATATGTAGGTCTACTGCAAAATCTTGGAAATCCATGAGCATTACTTGCACATAATTGCAAAAGTCAAAGAGAAAAAAATGCCCACCCCAATCCCCCAGGCTTTCTTAAAAGAGTTGGATAATAATACACTTTCTCTGATAGTTAGTATTACTTGAAAGATAGGTTTGCATTCCTGTGATTCTGTGCATGCACACTCTACATGCATATCTATAACACAAAAATATTATATCATCTCTGTATCCTCTAATCTAACATGATTAGGTTGGCCCTGCTTGTTTCACTTGACAGGCAGGCAGTGACATCAATCAAAATTTCTGCCATTCATGTTGCTTTTCACAGTGCCAGTGAGTCCTGACAGGTTTCTTTAAAGTGGGATAGCAATAACATTGGGATTTTGGTTTTCACAAGGTGAAGAGATAGTTATTCATCTATATGGATCATTTCCATATTTAAGCTGTGTTCATTAAAGTTTGTACTTAAATGGTATGATAGTGTACGTTAAGAGATACCCAGGTGTTCTAACTAATCAATAGTTTTATATTCTGAACCCAAGGGTGATTTGTTTCAAGATTGCAGAAGCAATTTTCGCATGTGACTAAGACATGTCACATGGAAAAATTGTGTGGGGTTTTTTGGGGAGTGAGGGTTTTTGTTTTTAAACAAATAAGATTTTGTAATTTTTTCCTTGTATTTTCTAATAGTCCCCATTTCATGTTTACCCTGAAGTTACTGCAAAGTATTGAATTGGTCAAAGCAGTTATATCAGAAGCTAAATCATGGATGACATAGATAGCATCAAAATATTTAATAGATATATTCTGATGGGTATTGATGCTTTGAGACTTTAACAGGCATTTTGGTTCAGTGGATTGATGAGTTAAGAAGTTTTTTCTGCTGCTGATGCACTTGGAGAGTTACTTCTGTCTGAAATTCTAAACTCAGATTGGCTTTTTGGTTGGGCAATATTTTCTGTCCTCTTTGACTTAATTCAGAATGCTGTTTAGAAAGGTATCTCATCTTTGTTGGTGGGGATTTTAAAATAATTTCTGTATGTGTGTGATCTGCCCCGCAGGTCTATTTCAGATGCTTCATTGCTGCACTTTGCAAATGTATTGAAGAAACACTGATAGCATAGCTCTGTTAACAAAATAAAGAAGAAGGTAGGCTGTAGGAGTAGCTGTTCAGTAATGGATATAGTACTGTGACTGAATTATCTATTTTTTAAGTGCCTGTTGTGCAGTACCAAATGCTAATGTAGGTGCCAAATGGGAATACCCTCTACCATGTACAAGATGAATGAGGCACTTCAGAGTGGGATCCAAAACAGCTGGCAAACTGAAAAGTGCGTGATTGTAAAGCTAGTTCACATTAGAACTAATCAAAATAAGGTGCTGCAGATGGGTATATCCTAAGTGAAACTGTCAGTTAATTGAAATTTCTCCACCTGTGCTCTTTCTTTAGAAATCAGCCCGACAATCAAGACATGCTCATCATACTGTAATAAATTGTAAAAATACTACAAGTTTTTCCCTTCCCATCCCCTCAGGTGAATGCTTTTCACTTTTTCTCACTCCCCCTTCTTCCATTGGTGTTGTGGATTTAGTCCCCACAGTCCCTCTTCCTCCTCAGGACAGTGGCTAGATTAGAAAAGGGGGAATGAGAAATGCACTACAGTCTTAGGAGACCCCACCAGCTAACACTCTGTCCAGAAAGGTAAATCATGTAGTTTTGAATCATGCTGGTCACTTCCAGTCTAGTAGTATTGGTGCAGTCTTGGCAACTCTCCTTAATTCTTTTCCTAAAGACTCTGTGATAAAGAGTAGCTGTAATATTTATCTGGTCCTTGGGAATGAGTCCTTTGTCCTGGAAGCACTTTTGGCTTCTGCTGTTCAGGAGTGAAAATACAGTTTCTCTAAAGAGTATGCCCAGTCCACAGAAGTCACACATCTCTATGAGCAGTACAAATTCAGATGGACTAGGTGGACTCTAATAGGTCATTCTCTGAATGCCATGACAGAAGGTTGATGAGAAATCCATGGAGGTAAAATAGTGGAATAAATTTATCAAGGGCTTAAGAAAATTTTGGACTTGAAAAAGAGAGATAGTGTTTGGGAAGGGTGTGAAAAGTATTGGATAATATTGTTTTGGGGGAAAGTTCTGAGAGAAATTAATTTAAAACAGAACACCAGGGAAATTTTTCTCTGGGATGACCTTGCCTTAAGTACAGAGGTTGGACCAGATGATTCACTTCCAACATGATCTGTTCATTGATTCTGTGATCACTCTAACTCCATAATGGGGGAAGGGTAGAAAAGATAGTGCAAAGTATGATCTTAGTTCTGAAAATTTTAGTTGATGTAGCTAAACTTGCCTGTATTTCGTGTGTAGAATGTCTTTTGGTTTTTTTTTTTTTTTGAGTAAAGGATTAGGAGGTGCCACTAGAATTTGAATATATTTGTGTTAAGGTACTGTATGTGCACTGAGATTTCCTCTGCTTTTTGTTTTCTGGCTTTTGATTAAAAAGCTCCATATGATTCTGTTTCCTGTCTAAACTGTATAAATTAATGCCCCAACTGCAGATGTGAAATGGCATGGGAAAATTGCAAGATTCTCATCATGTATGGAGTGATTTTTCCCAAATTTAAACATGGAATCAATAATATAATGGTACTTAATGGCCTGCGTTTCTGGCCTTCTGCATCAATCAGTAATTGTATTCCAAATGGCAAATAGTTTCTGTAAATCAATGCATGTCTTAGTTATTGACATAGTGATGACATCTACATGTAACATAAGAAAAATCTGTCTCAGCACAAACCAATTCCTTTTAAATCAAACAAAGTTTGGGATGGATTAAACGATACAAATAATTTCCGAGGAAGAATTCCTAAAAGTTGTCCTCAATATTGATCTTCTTAATGTGGTGTGCTACATTTTTACATGTTTTGATGTGTTAAATCAATCCAATTTTTGTGATGATGGAAGACTTATTTTGTTTACAAGGGAGGTAAATTTCATAGCATTTAAGAATGCTTTAACTATTATACTGAATTCTCTGATTCAGTTGCGTAATGGTCTTGAAAACCACTGAAAAATTCCCACTTTCACCACAAAAAAAGAAAAAAGTAATTGTTTTTATTATTTTTCTTACTTTTTTGCCTTTAATAGACACGTCAATAAGGCTGACTAGTCTGGACTTCAGTGCTATGTAAAAGCTATTTTAAAACATCTAACCATCTGCTTAATGGCTGGTAATACGTTTTTAATGGTCACTCTTGATAAGATACTTTCAGTTTGTTACAGTTGTAGTAATCAAACAGCCAAGCACATTCTGCAGCCATGTGGCCGAGATCGTTGACCAGTTTCCTGTCAGTGAAAGGGTTGTCTCAGTCCTGAATAGCAAAAGAACAGCAGCTTTGAAAGTTTTGTGTTTTAACAGCATATTTTCAGGATGACAAATATGGGGCAGAGTTGTGAGCTTATCAGATGTTACACAAATGGGTAATTTTCAGTGTTTATATGTCCAGGTGTTGTGGCTACTGTGGTTGTAACAGGTCAGTTTAATTAATGATTGTTCTTTTTTTCCCCTGGATTATATATACTGAATTGCTGTCATCTAGGGCCTTGAATTCTTTTGTGTGATCCTGGCAGCTGGTGACGGCTCTGCAAATTATGAGTTTCTTGGCTTAAAACAGATTAAATTGCAGACAAAACAAGCTATCAGCTGAGTAAATACTGCACCTCTGTTTGGCTTCAGTGAGAAGAAGGAGATTAGCGTGAGTACTTAGTGTTCATAATTACTAGTAAGAGGCAAATAGTAGGCTCAGGCTGACTGGAGATTGTTCCATTATATCCAATTAACACCCACTTGATTATTGTTAATTACTTGTGTTGGATGACAGAGGAGTATAGATGTCATACTTCAAACACAGAAATACCATCTGGGTCATCAGTATGCTGACACTGATAATATCGTGCTCAGTCTCAGATGCTACGAGTTATTTTCTCTGTGCAGTTTTTAGACTTCACTGCTTTTATCACTTCTTAAAATTCTCCTTAAGTAACTGCTTTTATCACTTCTTAAAATTCTCCTTAAATAGACTGCCTAAATAAAGTTGGGTTTTTTTTGTCCCAAGCACAAACAAAAAAGCTGTATTTTTACTATTGAATCTTAAGGATAAAAAAAAAAATCTCTCAACACCACAAGAATTCTGTTGATGATAAGTTTTTTGAAAAAACCTTTTTATATCAGCTGAGGTTGAGACTCAGAAGGTATTATGGTTATGGGTAGAATGCAATGTGTTTGTTATGCCATTCAGAGTTACAATTTCCAAATTTAATATGTTGCCATACCCAACTCTTAGACTTCTTCAAAACCAGAAAAGTTCAAGTATAGTGATCTACATAAATATTATTGTCACTTTCCTTGGTTACTGGTAAAACATTGTGATTAATGACTGAAACTAATATCATAAAAAGGTGAGATCCCCTAGTGCAATGAGTTAATGAAGACCTTTTTCTTTTTACATTATAATATATATTTAAACAGTAAAGGAACAGGCATTAGAAAACCCATTGAAATAAGGAATTCCTAAGTATATTTAAAGATTTAAACAGGGAATTGAATATCTTGACTAGTCATTTGGAATCTATAATGTTAAAATAGTCTCCTTTTAAAGGGCATTCACAGCATTAAAAATCACCTTCCAAATACTGTAAATATATATATTTTATAATGAATAGATATCAGTGAAATGGAATATTGTCATAGGATAATAGGTTTTGGCTGATGAATGCTGAAGCAGAGCCAAAATGCTCAGTTTTAAAGTATGAGGCATTGATCCTGTGACAATCTTTTATTACAATTTACTTTTATTTCTCTTAGCCACTTGGCCAATGTGGATACCATCATCTTGTTGGAATGGGACACATAAAATTGTAGCATGTAGGAAACTGTACCCATCTAGAGTCTTCATGTTATGTTGTGGCTCTACTTAGAGGATTGTGTAAGGAACATGTGTCAGACTTGCTTCTTACTTTCCAATATAATTTCTGCCACTCATGACGAAGAAATACATCATCAGTTTTGGGTCTGTAAAGTGATGGAAAATGATTCAGCATGCTTCTAATAAGCAGCATTTAAAGATGTGCTCTCCAGCTTTGTGATGTAGCAAGCAAATAGGACAGGCTATGTCTGTATTTTTTTTTTGAACTGCTGTACTACCCTTTTGTCAATGTTACTTGATTCTTTCTGTTGTAGCATTTTTTTGTATGTCAAGTGACAGTTATTCCTTCCTAAGTATGATAGTTGGACAGATCTCACTGGTAGGTTTTCCTTACTGTAACCTTTTGGACTCAAAATTTCTAATGGCCCTTGTTTTGATGTGTTGGTGGTTATACACTTCCCAGCAGAGTGTGTTCCTGACCCTTAGTTGTACTGGTTTCTCATTTGATTTACACCAACTAACCTGAATGCTTATTTCAGCTCGTATGGAATACAACTATCTATATCTATGTTCCTGCAATAAACAGGCTGAATTTGCAAACAAGAAAGTTAATGTCAAAGCCTCCTGCAATTCACCTTTTTTAACAGGGAAAAAAAAAAGCATGATGAATTAGGTAGTTCCTCCTGTTATTTTCGAGTGTTCTTTAAGGGACTGCTAAGGATGTTTTACTTGATTTAACTTAGACATAAGTAATTCTCAATTCAGAGCAATGGTTTAGAACTTGACTGAATGTCCTTTTTGTGAAGTAATTATCCTGATTTTCTTGCTAAATGTTATTTTATGCATTACATTTAATAGCCTCTATTTCTTTGGTATGGTAGAATAATGATGACGCCTTCTAACACTTAGGAACAGAGTACATCCTCTGGTTTTTTTCACAGTTTAGCATTTAGGCATTAGAGTAATACATTTCTCTTTTTGCATATCTTCTCAACTGATATATTAGAACAATCTGTGTGTAAGCTTTTTAGCTTGGAGGTGTTTTTTGCTTCTATAAACAGTGTTGTGTCGTTTTGGATGATGCTGTGTATGTCGCCTGTATGGGGATATAAGGTACTTTGTGAATAACTGAAGTCACTTCTATGCAATATAAAGTTTGCAGTATTCAAAACCTATGTCTAGCTAGGATACTTTCCTCCTTGTTTATAAATGGTTGGGGTGCCCACTGCTTGTCTTGAAGCACATGGTTGTATGAAGGTGTAGGCTGGAAAGGAGTTAATTTTCTTCATAGTGGCTGGTCTGGGGCTGTGTTTTGAATTTGTTGATTATTGAATTAGCTGGATTTTGCTGAACACAGAGTTGAAAGTACAGAGATGTTTTTGTTGTTGCTGAGCAGGGCTCGGACAGAGCCAGGGCCTTTCTGGCCTTGAGAAGAAGGGGGAAGGGTAGATGTTTGGAGTTAGTGTTTGTCCTCCCAAGTCACTGTTACTCTGGTGGGGCCCTGCTCTCCTGGCGATGGCTGAACCCCTGTCTGCCCATGCAAAGCAGGGAATTCATTCCTTGCTTTGCTTTCCACAGCTTTTGCTTTCCCTGTTAAACTGTATCAGCATATGTTGTATATATTCTAATAGTGTGTATTTTGCTAAACCACCGGCTTACTTAATACCCAATTATTCCCCTTATTGTTTGCTTCTGAGTCGCAGACAAGGACAATATGGCATGGACTGTGCTCTCTGATAAATAGATTGGCTTTGCATTATGTATTTCCTTCTGCAGTCTTCCATGCAGTCTTTCAATGCTTCTTCCTCTCTCCCTCAATTGTTTTTATGAGGAAAAAAATAAAAGGCAAAGCAATGTTGGTCGCAAAGTTTGAGTTCTGTGACAGTTGTGTCTTATAAATTCTAGAAATTAAAGTTTTGCATTAGAAAAATGAAAATGTACTCATCCCATAGCAAATTGGTATTACAATAAATGTAAGGCAGTTCTTATAAAGATTAATACTACATTGAGATTTAGAGAGGTTCATTGTGCGAGGAAGAGGACCAAAAGTTGAAGCAAAATATGAAGTGGGATCCAAACTATATTTTATCTTTGCATTGAATGTGGTTTATGCATGGAAGAGTAATTATTTTTTAATAGTGGCATACATGATCACATCAGCTGCAGAGGAGACGCTATGGCAACAATCGTGGTGACAAAGAACAGCCGTGCAGTTGTGTCACTGCTCACTTGACAGGACATGATGCCAACAGGCACTATGTTTAAATGGCTAGACTTCAGCCCTGTGTCTTGGAATCCTTTTGTAATTTAAAAATATTTATTGAGCTTTTTTTTTTTTTCTCTGATCACACACTGCTGAGTTTTTTCTGCAGTGGACTGCAAAACATAAATCTTTGTCCTTTGCCTGACTGCCACTTAAAGTCATGGCAGACATTTCAAATCTAGGGGAAATAAAGTCATGGCAGACATTTCAAATCTAGGGAAACATCTGCCTTTGTATCAGGTGTTTTCAGAGAGGATTAAGTAAAAATTTATATTCGAGAATATTCCTGTTGAAACACACAAGCCCTAAATTCCACTCTAAGAAATCTGGAATCTGGTTGGTTTAATGTTACCTCCTGACAGGTGGGTGAGATATGGAATTTCTCTTGCCTCTTTCCTTTTGTTTAAATGTTTTTGAATGTGAAAATATTCAGTCATTTTCATTAACCTAATCTTGGAAATTAGAAAAACACAGAACTCTTTAAAAATTAAGTATTCTTGTATTGACTTCCCTACTTTCTATGTCTATTGAATCCTGTTTGTTTAGAAGAATATTATGTATAAAATTACTTACAAATTTTATAAGCCCCTCTCACATTTGAAGGCCTAATGCATGCTAATGATGCATTGATATCACAAAATTATTTTTCAAGGCAAGCTGAAAATGTGATTTCTGACTAAAAAAAAAAACCCCACATCATCTTGATTCTTCTGCACCCTTTCCCTTTCTCCAAAGCATTTTAGATCAGTATGTTATAAAGTTTTGAAAATTTTGAATATTTCTGGCATTTACAGTTTTGCCAAAGGGTCTGAATGTGGACACTTGTTTTATGGTCCCCAGTCCCAACTGTAATCTTTGTAAGATGATAGCGTGTGTTCCTTTGCATTTTTTAATACAGCTGTGGTGATGTAGGATTCATATTACTAATAAGGATCCCCTAAATGTTCATTCAAAGCATCTGTGTGATTGTATACAGTGCCTAGCAAAGAGGGTCATTGATATGACATAGATGATGCTTTATATGCAATTATTGTTTAGGACAGTTGGTTTGCTGTGTGCACATAGGACATTTTAAACATTAAAGTCTGTTTCAGGCCCTTAAGCTGACCAAGTTAAATAGAAATGTCCCTCCCCCTGCTACCTTACTCACTCATTTGCCCATACAAAAAGCTTTCAAAAGCTTGTATTTATATTGCAGTCTTTGGCTAGACACACTAAAGAGGCATGTGGCTTGCAATAATTGACCTGGACACATCCACACAGTGATCTGCACAGAGCCTGGTCAGGAGAGAAAACTGCCTGCCCTTGTCATCCTACCTGCTGTGGGAGCACGGGGCAGGTAGCAGACTGAGGAGCCCTCCCAGGAGGCAAGGCTTGTAAGCTCAGGCTCTTACCCCGATGAGGCCAAATGCTGAGGAAGCAGAGGAAGTTGGATTGTAAGAACTGTGGGCAGAGGGGAAGCTTCTATCAGTCTGTAAATCCCTACTCACACCAATAAAGACAGGAGCTGGAAAAGCTCTCCTTCCTGCTTTCACCATATTTAAAGATCAGGAAAGCAATGTATAACTGAATACTGTATCCTGAACATCCTGACTCTAATGCATCTGACATAGATGGATTTAGTGCTAAACTTTTAATTTGTTTTGAAGTTAAGCAAAACCATCAATGCTTTATTGAAAAGGTCTAATTTGTATATATCCATTACTGCGTGCATGGCTCCAGTTTGTTCTGAGCAATCCTTAAATTAGGGCTTAATCATTTGGGGGAAGACGACATGGTTTAACATTGTGGCATCTTTCATCGTTATTGCCTCTTTCTTAAATAATATAATTTGTGACAAATGTGAACATTAATTACATTTAACAAAGAAATATAACTTGAAGTGATTGTATTTTAAAAAACATCCAATCAGTGAGATTATATCTTACACCAAGCTTTAGCTCAAAGTTCAAAAGTCAGAAATCAAATACCATCAGTTATCAAATTATGTTAATGGTTCTAATGAAAGCTTCTGGTATTTTGCTCAACACTGTGTTGCTGTTATGGTAACTAATAGGACAAGAAAAGCTGATGGCCATGAAAAAATTAGAACTGACTGCTAGAGGTTTTTTGGTTCGTTTTTTTTTCTCTGTTTTTTTTTTTTAATACATATTTGACAGACTGTTTAGTCACCCTGAGTTACCATGTGGTATACTCAGCTTTTTCATCTGGCATAAGAAGGTCGTAAACTGTATTTTATAACCATTTTAGACCACTTTATTTTCCCCTCTTTAAGAAACACTTTCACATTATAACTTTTTGCTAGCCAGCAAAGCAAAGAAAATTAAAGACATTTTGTCGCAAATCTTTACAAGAAACTCTGCAGCACTTACTATATACATTAATTTGAAATATATTTATTGTAAAATATGTATATATTTTAGAGTTGAAAAAGGAATAATTGATAACAATTTCTGTTTTATCAATTAGATATAAATATTTGGGGCTTGATACTGCTGAGGGGCAGATTTACTTTGCTATGTATTGACTTGAAGGGTTGAATGCGTCAACTGAGAAATTAGAATAAGTCTAAACCACCTTGTGTATTAATACATTTTAGCATTAGCTGAAGCTTTGCAAAGTTTTTGAAGAAAACTTTGAGAAAGAAATTGGAAGGATTTAGTTTTATTAAAATAATCCTCTCTATTTTCCCTTTCGCTATTGATAGCTCTGGAGGATCAATTCCTAATGTTCTTGAGTAAAATTATTTCATAATGTTTTGTGAAGTAAATATAGCATTTTATTAGAAATCCCTAAATGTCTTGAGAAACTTGTACATTTTATTTACATACTTAAATTACTGATGGGACTTGGAGCATTGATAGTGTATGCTAGTAGCTATCAAGTACTAGATTAAAGATGTACCTCTTCGTTCGTATCCTTTATCTTTTAAAAGCCCAAAATGATTTATTTCTGTTCTGATTGGAAGACACTTCCTTGTAAACATCCTAAGAGCTTTTCCATGGCTGAGATGTGTATGTGTGTGTGTGTCATGTTGTGTGGTGGGAATGCTGTGAAACTGGGGCTGAGAGGGGGGAGTGCATAGAAGATAGGTAAGGTAAATCAGCTCCTGAGGATTAAAGAACTTCCATATAGCTATCACACTGTTTTCAAAGTCTTAGTCATGCTCAGTCCCCAAATTTTGATTTTGATTTCTTGTTATGTGTAGAACTTTCTCAGTGTGGCCTGCTGTCTTTGTGGGTAACATTGATAGAATTGCAGTTATTGAGTACAGAGAGCAACCTTTTGCTCCCTCTCGTTGTACTTAGGTGTTGTGAAAGAAGAGTGTGCTAATTTGACACCTCCCTCCCCAGGATTTTTTTACTTGGAAGAGATGCAATAAAGATTTTAAAGTACTTTTAAAGAAGAGTGCACTGGACAAAGGGAGAGAAGATGATGTTAGGTTTATTTTCTTTTTATCATATGAGGAGTGACTAAATCTTCGACTTTTCTTTTTTCCCTCTGTAGACAGACAAAGGTGCTTCTGAGTTTTGAAGCAGAGGATTCCTCTTTTAATAATTTTGAACCTGGAAGCTAAAGCAGACAAGATTCCTGAAAATGTGATTAGTATGAAAAATCTGTGTAAAGAAACTTTTGAGTATGTTCAGTGCAGAGGTTTCAGACATTGATTTTGAGCTTTCTCAGATGATAATCTGACTGTAAATTTACTTGTTGTAGTCCAGAGTGATATTCTTCTAATTGTTAATTAGTGCACTGTAAAAGCTGCAGGAAGTTAACAAGAGCCTTAAAGCTAACCAATAATGTTCACTATATTTAAAGCGAAGAAAACAAATTTTATCTGGAAGAAAAGGTAGAAAGAGCACCTTCTAATTTCAAAGTGATAAAAATAATGCTGCAGATATTAATGTTAGAGCATGCCACTGTCAGTAGACCCATGGCAACCTCAGGCTGACTTTGTGAAATGCAGTATCAAAACAAACATCACGCCTCTCATGCAAATTCTTAAATTTTTGTGCCAAGTGTGCAATATACCATATTTTGCTATGGACACAGCACAATCAAAGCTGTATTCTTAAAGCTTTAACTACACTAGCCCTTTTGGGTTTTGTCTGTTAAAATCCATTGCAAAACTGCGGTCAAAAACTATAAGAGAATCTTGAACTACATAAAATACTTTTTGTTTCTTGTGTATTTAATAAATGTAGGGAGTTGTGCGCACATCTGGGTACAAACATATACCAAATTTATTTCATCCACTATTTACTCAAACAGAAACTGATAAATAATACTTTCACATTTTTGTTGTGTTTTATTTCTGCCACACCAGGGGCTCAAAAAATGAATGTGTCAGTAAAGGATTTGACAGTGTGTTACGACAGTCATCAATCCAGCAAGCCCTGTAGCCATAAATAAGCTTCATACAGTGCCACACTAAAGAGGACAGTTTTTCTTCTGCAGGACATTGAAAATGTCACGGCGAGGGAATTGTTTGTCCCTGTCTCCACGACAACGCCACCAGCACTTATCATTAAGTTTCGCACCAAGATTTTAATCAGTGGTCTTTGTGGCTTAAGACCGAGTCAACATCAGCCCAAATTTTCGAAGCAGTTATTCTAATTATGACGAGAAGCTATAGATTGATGAGCTTAGTTTTCTGCAAGGACTGGTGGCAGTTAATTCCTGTGACCTGTGTGCCTCCGGTAGTCTCTTTTCGAGATGGAGTCTTGAAAGTTCGATTATTAGTGACAGGTTGTAAGTGAGAAGAAGCTTATCTCTCCAGAGAGTGTTGATAACTTGAGACAAGGTTTAACTAGGAAGTAGTGCGACAGTAGATGGCAAAAAAAAAGGGAAAAAAACCCCCCCACCATCTCTATCTCTAGCAAGCACACTGTAATGAGAAAATACAGACAGCCACAATTTCACAAGTTGTAAATTCTGGTAGTCTTCAACTGTAAATTCTGGTGGAGCCAGTTTCACTCAGCTATCTGAAAATGTGTGAAAATATTTGTCTTGCTGCTTCTCCTGCATGAACAAATAGTGCTTTTCAGCAAAAGCATTAAACATTCAGAGCCTTGGTACATGCAGTTCTCTTAGGTTTCTAAGTCCCTGAAAAATGAGAAGAAATATGGCATTTCCTTATGTGAAAAAGAAAAGTAGGAGCTCTTTCTGCCTCATTTTCATGTGTATTGAGACTGGCCAAACCAGTATTATCATTGGTGTTAATATTATTTATGTGCAAACCGTGTGCTCAGAGCTGTGCAAGTCAAACAAGACAATGTGTCCTTGCTCTGAGGGCCTTGTAATCTAAGTAGACAGACAATGCAAAATGCACTAGGAAAACCTAGAGGAGAATTATGTCTGAGTTAATTCATTTATTTGTTCTCAGTGATGGGTAGGCAATGTTATTTTTGCTGACTAGAATGTGTGTTTGCAGAAGGAATGGTGTCAGAAAGGTGAGGGTTCTGCATGTGGATTGAACAGGAAATATGGGAGCAAAAAATGTGCAAATAATCTCTAAAAGGATTTATTAGTGGAGGAAAAAAGAGAGGGTTGGGTGAGTTAAGCATCAGTATAGCTCTTAAAAAATAAATGGGGAGACAGAGAAACAGAGTAGTTATTGAAGATCATATAGTTAGGCAGTGGCAGAATCACAAGAGTATGTCAGTATTTAGGAATCTCTAACTGGAGATGGATACTACCCTGCTGATTAATTTTGTCTCTGATTTCTCTAAGGGATTAAGTAGCTTGTGGAACTGTACCAATAAAGTAGAGAAATAATTCTGGAAATCACACACTCAGGCCCTACTATTTCTTCTGGTTTTTTTTGCTTTGCATTTCTCAAAGCGTTTTGGGGAAAAGGATGTATAGGAATGAAGTTCTGCTGAGCTGCATGACAGATGCTTTCCTTCAAGTTATCTGAACCCATTTGAGCTTCTTCTAGGATGTCCAGATTTCATGTAGTCAGCATGGGCAAATATGTTCATTCTTAAGTGTGTTCAAAAAATTATGAGCATAGCCGGGTACTAAATACCTTGGAGAGCATGCAGAACAGTGGATAAAAATAAAATAACAGAAGTATGTAGGTGGCTTGAGGAAAAGCAAGGACTGCAAGAAGCACCCAAACATGTTTACTGTAATTAACAGTAGTAGCAGAAATTGCCTGTTGTATCCCTAATTCTGCTGCTGATTATATCAGAAATTTCACTCTTTAAATGCTGAGTGCTGTAAATATGAAAGCTGTTGACCTAATTTTCTGTGGGAATTAATAGAATTCCTTAAGCTGTTTCCTAGTGGGAGATGCTTTCAGTTTCTCTTAGTTTCATTCTTTTATTTCCCCACTTGTTTCATTGCTATGGTCAGTGAGCAATGGAACTTCACAATGTGCTTTTTCTTGAAGGTTCAGCAAATTGCATGATGAAGACTCTACTTTGTAATAAGGATTTTGAAAGATCCATCTGCTTTTGAAGGATGAATAGTATTGGGGGCCTGAATGAAAGCAAGTTTGCAAAACCTTGAGTATTTGAGAATACTTTCTTTAATCTGTTGTATGCCCTATCTTGAGCTTTCGATGAGCCTTGGGTCTGAAAGTGTTTGAGCCTTCACTGCTGCCATACCTGTTAATTGCAGTTGGGGTTTGACCACGTTTTCCATGTGCCATTTAGCTGAGCATAGCCTTTCCTAGCTGGGGGCTTGCCTGTGTTAGGGCACTGTCTTGCCAGTTGTGCTAGCATAATTCTGCTGGCAGGCTCCTAGGGGAAAGCAGAAGGTATGCCAGAAGAAGGAGCATTTTTATCTACTGTTGTTGAAACTCATTGAACAAATGCACGTTCATGCCGTCCTGACCATTTCTGCACCACAGATTTTGCTAGCATGGCTGTCCTGGTATTTCTGTCCTCCTACTCCTCCAGCTGAGTTAGCTGTGCTAACTGAGCTTTGTGGCCCCTTACAGCAATGCAGCTGCTTCTGTCTCTAAACTCATTCACAGCTGTAAGACCCATTTATTTTCTTTCAGTGAGTCAAATTTTTCTTTATGGAAATGGATAGAAACTATAATATTTTGATGAAACATAAAAAGTAACTGGAGCATATGAGTATTAGGAGATGGGGAAAGGAATCCTTCTCTTCACGTTCTCGGATGATACTGGAAATAAGCAAAAGGGAATGATCATAAATGAGGGACTATAATTAAGATTAAACTAGATAATGAATAAGATATTTTGTCAAGAAGCAGTCTTTTGTACGGTGACAGCTTTAATCCATAGTGACAATAAGATTAAGAAACTGTATAAATGGAGCATTACAAAGTTATTACTAAGAATTTGTTTCAAAACTGTTGCTTCTTTTGCAGAAACCTAACCCAGATTTTAAATTTCCCCTTTAGACATTGCTGCAGCTCAGTTCTCTTCTAGCTGCACATGGTATTCAAAGAATGTGTTCAAAACTAAATATGGTTTTCAGAAGCAGTGGTTTGCTGCACTGTTCTAAATTTCAGGGCTCTGATTTTAATCTGTTGAAAGCTGATGTAACCAATGGAGCTATTCAGCAGGTTTTGGTGTGTTTTTCTTTCCTTTTTTTTTTTTTTTAAGGCCTGTCTGTCCTTGTTAATTAGAAGTGTACATATTGGGAAATTAACTATGAAATACTAAAAATGATGAATTATTTCTTATTTGAAAGTATAAATTAAAGGTTTAGTGTATATAAAATTTGTCATGTTTAATTGCAAGTTCAATTAAAATTCAGGATAATGATGATTTATACAGGATTCTGTGTAATTTGATATTCATTAGCTTAGCCAGACACATGCTGATATTAGCTCGTTAATTATGTTTCCTTTTGTTGAAAGCAGCCTTGTGAAAGCAATCTGCTCAAAGTTTTTTAAACTCATTCTGCTAAATGAATATTTGGCAGCTGTTCATGTTATTGAGATGGTCACTGTGGCTACACTTCACTCACATAGCATCAATCATACCTACTGAATGACAAACAAGGGTTTCTCGTTACAAACCCATTTATGAAGGTTATGGTTGACATTAAAGAGCTATTGCATGGCAGCATGATATTGCTTTACAGTAATGTTAGAGTGTAACTACAGCTAGAACTGGCCTCTCCCACACAACCAGAACAAATAGAGTTTAGTGTGGGACAGGGGGAGGAAAAAAACCCCTGTTTCAGATGCAAGTAATATAATCTGCATATGAAGTGCTGAGCTGCTTTCACATCTCTGGAATGTGGAAGGGAACACTGGAAAAGTTGTTGAGACATTAATGCATAAAAAAGCAATGTGTGTAGCCTTCTAGGGTGTTAGGTCTGTGCTCTTCAGGTGTTCTTAACACTCTCTTCTAAGTGGAACTGACCTGAATAATTTTAGAGATGGATGTCATGAAGTAGTTCCCAGAGAGAACTGCATCCAGCTGGGAAGGGGAGTTATCCTTTGGGAGGAATTAGCTCTGCTCTGGAGGCCTCTAGCCTTTGCATTAAGTAATTTTGCAGAATTGTCAAGGCTATGGGGGATTGAGCAGCTTAACATTTCAGGATCACTAGAGATTTTTATCTGAAAATATTTGAGGTAAATGCATTTGCTGTTTAATGAAAAGACAAGTATAGCTTTGAAGAATTGATGGCATGAAATCTAATTATTTTGTTTCTACTAAAAAATAAAATGCAACAAATGTACTGAGGGCTGTGGCACTCAAAAGGAGTTTCTCTGTTTGCTACAGGAATATACAGGTATCTTAATCTTGGAGTGCTGTTTAGTCTCTGTCCTTCCTATTAGCAGTGAGCAGTGTCATGGACCTATTGAGATTCTGTTTCTCGGATCTGAAGAAGTCTTCCTTCTGGAGTTCCTCAGTTTTGTTTGCTGGAGTAAACTCATGGACTTCAGGGACAGAAGAAGTGCTGGACTGGTGTATGTGTTAGATATGCCTTTCACCCAAGTGAAAAGAATGTTAAGACTTGACTCCGAATCAGAGTGTTGGACTGAGAACAACATCTTTAATGTTGCTTTCAGAACTTGCTCTTGTGATGTACTCTTCATTTTTCTGTGTGCTGTGACGCCGTCCAATAATGATAAACCAGTATTGCTTTCAAGGAAGGAGCAGCAGCCAGATTCAGTAGATTCTTGTCCCACCCACCTACATCCTCTAAACATTTTTTGAGAAGTGCTAAATCTGAATACTGTTTAAAACTCCTGTAAAAGGGGAGATTACAGTATTAAATCAAATGGAAGTTTACCTGTTGATTGCCTTTGCTTGAGCCAAGGCACTACACAGTGACTATGTTGCTGGAAGAGTTTCACTGTTGTCAGCTGAGAGACTTTCACATCTGAGCCCAGTTAGCATAGAAGTTACTCTTATACCCAGAGTATGTTATCTTTCTTGCATAGCAGTGTGGTGCTAGTAGAAACTTGTTGACTAGGTAGGTGATCATTGTTAATTCTCTTGGAGGTGCAGCTCTTGGGTTAGAGAGCCAGGTGTTGTTTCTGTAGGCAATATGATAGTAGCTACTGTAGGCCTGGAAGAAGAGCTTAATATGAGAAGCAGATGTGATAGAACAGATTTGCAAATCAAGTTATTTAAATACTTTCAAAAAACTTTAGAGACAATAAAAGTTTGGCAGACCCGACAGAAACTTCTTAACCTTCCTTCTCTGACCCTGCAATGTTCCTGGCTTCATGGGTTTTTGTTTCACTTTCTAGATATCAAACATCTGCTTTGAAAACACAATTTGTTTTCTGTAATTGTCCCAAGTTCTTTCAATTGTTTTTTGGACATTGTTTCAGGGCATCAATTGGCTAAAAGCATTCATGGAATATGTTTCTAATGTTCCGACTGTGAGGGCAAATTTAAATGCAAGCAACTCTTTGAGGGTCATTGGTTTTTATGTGGGCATGTTGTGTGTTTCCCCCTGTTCAGTATAGAAGTGAATGTTTAAAATAAAATTTATATAATATAGGAATCTGATTAAAATGCTAAATATTTTTCTTTGATTATTTCACTATGAAACAATTCTAGAGTCCTGCTTGTTATGAAGTGTTGGATGTGGATCATCTAAATCTCATGTTCTTGATGAGGAAGAACTAAATTGTTTATAGTTGTTTAATGCTTTATTTGTCCATTCTTTAATTTAGTATTTCTCAGATTAAAAAGGCCCATAAGGAACCAAGAACACAGAACTGCAAGGAAGTATTGGTAGAAGACCTACTGAATGAACCTGCCATTTTTTACCTAGTTATGTGTTGTAGAGTTGCACTTTAACTTTTCTTTGATAGTGTTTTGATTAGAAAAAATGGAATTTTCCAATCAAGTAGTGCACAATATTTTACCAAGTGTTCTGGTATAATTTTTGAAAGCTTCTCCTTTTGCTGGATAAGCCCATTTGTGCTGTATAATAGTACTGTTATAAAGTATGGAAGAGTCTGATTATGGTAGTTGTTGCTATTTTGATTCTCCAGATTTTATTAATTTTAACTTTCAACAAAAGGAAGGATCCACTGATTGTAAGTGACATTGACGTGTTTATAGAAGCACCTGAAAAGTCACTGTAGGCATTTAGAAAAGAAAAATCTTTTTAGAAAGAAAATCTTTCATCTCTAGTAGCAAAACCATGCTGGTAACTGCTTATTGAGCAAGACTTTGTCAGCTCATTATCGCAATACATTGTTGGGTAATAGTTTGAGAAATATTTATAGAATGGAATCCCAGCTGTGCTGAAAATACCACCATTTAAAATGTTGCCTGTGATTGTCATTAGCTCTTTTTTTTTTTGGCCAAGGATTATGAAGAGAACAAAGATTTGGCTGTATTTCTAAGATTGAGCACTACATAAGATTTTTGTCAGGGGACTTAGTGACCTTATGTAAAGTTGCCTCTTGGAGAAGCTCTTTATATTCTGTCTGCAGTTGCTACGACAGTTGGATAAACCTAACAACAGCCAGCATGCCCTGGTGCAATGTATTTCATAGGCCTGGCCTCCAAATGGGTATAGTTGCTTACTGCAAAGTTTACAGCCAGTGTAGAAATAACTATCAAGCAAGTGAACCATGTATTTAAAAAGTATAGGCTGATATAATTTTTAATATATGTAATGTGTACCTGCATATATACAATGCCAGAAATCCCTTACTCCACTCAAGATTATACATTCTCTCTTGCTTGCTATTAAAAATGGCAGACCTCTGTTAAGGTAATTTATTTATCAACATTCACAGCTTCTCTGTAACTTGATTGGTTGTTTTGGTTTGTTTCTCTGGTGTGGTTGACTTTCTAGCTCTTTCATCTTAAACTGTAATGTTCTGCTGTTAGAAAAATATCGTGTTCATCTCCTAATATATTCAACCCAGAACATCACTTCAGTGACATTAGTTATTTTGTGTCCAGCTGTGCTCCTGGGAAAGGTAGACTTGATCAAGAAGGTTATGATTGCCTTCTGCTTGCAGGTATGGCTGACTCAGCAGCACTCTGTGGTTAGTCTGACTTACAGGAAAAGACAAAATCCTACTATTACCCTTCTCCTCAGGGACAGCTGCCATTCTCCATCAAGAAGACAAGCATTCAGCCAGAAAGACTGACTCCCAGAAATTCACCACAATCACTTTAGTATTTTAAATTTCAGGTGGGACTAGAATTGATGGTGGTAAGGGCAGAGGCTCAGAGCTTAGAATCTCTATTCTTAAGTGAGTTGAGCAAAACTGCTAGCTCAGAAGTAGTTCTTTTTAACAGTTAGAAAATAGGATAAATGAGGAAGAGAAAATGCAGTCACTGTTTGGAGGTGGGGAAAAAGACATTTTACCCTTTTGATGATGAGAAAACAGAATCCTAAATTATTATTTAATGTATTTGGATGTCTGTGTTAGTGTATGAATGGTTAAAAAAAGACACAATAAACATATAGTTTCTATACTAAGTAAGTGAAATTTGGGAAAGCTCTGGTTTAGTAGGAAGATATGATTCTTTATCGGTGTGTTGAAAGTAAAGTTTTCATTGTCACCATCTTTCTGCTCCATGCGTGAATTTGATCTCCAGAATATGTGACAGGAACTAAAAGGACATCAGTCTTTGTAATTCCAACTTGTTGTTTACTCTGCCTTTGGAGCATCACTGGTGATGAAAAGGGTGCAGTCTTACGAGCAGTGCTCTTTCTAGCGTTCTGAGGGACGGCTGCTATTCATTGCCTTTAATCTGAAAATGGGTTAAAATCACTATATGTGAAGTGCAAATGCATGTCTGTTTCATGATAGGAGCTCATTTCACTTTTTGCTAGCATTTCCATATGCATTCTCAGTCTGCTTCACTTTACAGAAATCTCTGAACTCCTTTTAAGATAGACTGGAATTTGAACTGCTGTTAAACATTAGGTTAGTCCAGCCATAGTGTATTTGTAAAATCTTTCTTGCCTTCAGGAGAGAATAGGCTTTGTCTGCTCTTGGGAAAATAAGGTCAGAGGACTGAGAAGCTCTTCTATGAGGACAGGCTAAGAGAGGTGGTGTTCTTCAGGCTGGAGAAGAAAAGGCTCTGCAGAGACCTTCTAGACCATCTTACAGTACCTAAAGGGGGCTTATGAGAAGGCTGGAGAGGGACTTTTCATAAAGGCATGTTGTAGAAGAAGGTTTTAAACAGAAAAGAAGGTAGGTTTAGATTAAATCAGGTTAGGAGTTTTTTACTCTGAGGGTGGAACACTGCAACAGGTTTTCTCAAGAGGTGGTAGAGGCTCTATCCCTGGGCACATTCAAAGTGAGCTTGGATGGGGATATGGGTGACCTGACCTAGTTGAGATGTCTCTGCTTATTGCAAGGGGATTGTATGGAATAGACTGGACTGTTGTGCCTTCCAACCTGAACTGCTCTGATTGTATGATTTCTGAGTCTTTCAGGATATGTAAAGCCTCAAAGTTTTAATTATAGAGATTGGAATGGTGGGTAGAGTAAAGAAGATTACTTCTAGGGTTGAGTGTTTATCAAACTCTGAGATATAAAGCAATTCTATGAAAAAACAAAGACATTTTCCTCTAAGTCAGCCTTCTTTTTTTTTTTTTTTTTCCCCTTGGTCATTTGCTTTACTTTACATTTAACATTCTCTATAATGATGTATATGGTTTATTGAAAAGTTTGCTTTCTCTTTGGACCACTGAACATATCTTCATGAACTGTGAAAAACAACCCCTCTGCCTACTACCCACCTCACCTCCAAACCCAACAAAAACCCCCATCCTTCAGATGAAGGGGATTGCATCAATATTCATTCGTTTTTAAGCATTGGAAGACCATAATGTTTTTATGTGGTAGTCAGAGGAAATAGCAAAATGTTCTAAACAGTGCTAACAAGTGTGTTTAATACCTAAATAGGATGCTTTACCTTGGAAGTATTTGTGAGAGATGGATTTAAAGGAGGTACCACTGAGATTTATGTTGTTACAGAACAGTTCACTTATGACCCTGTAAAAACTAGTGTGTGTGTGTGTCTATATGTATTTAATTTTTTTAAGTCTATGACTGCCTTGATGTAAAGTAATATGAGATGCAAAAAGCAAAAGCAGTTGTGGGTTAGTGGTTTTTTTTCCTTTTTTTAATGATGATGTCTTTGAGACACATTTACTCGAAAGCAGTTTACTACCAAGATGGTTAAAATGGGAAGGCAAGTGATCCTCTTCATTCTCCTCTATTGTTAAATTGTACTGTTATTTTTATTGGTCATTTTCTGGTAAAAAATGTTGTAATGCTCAAAAAAAACATAACACCAAAGCAGAGAAGATATGGGAAAACTGTTCTTAATTACAGAGGGCACATTCAAACTTTTTTCTTCCTTTATCATTAAAATTGACTACACAGATGGACATGGATTATACTGGTTTGCAGACTGCTGTGCTAAAATTGTGTCCTGGGAAGTCTGAATTTGTACAGTAAGTTCAGAATAGTGAGGTTCTCTGGAAAAAGCTTTACCTGTTTCTTACCCTACAACTTGAAAGGGAAGAAGATTTCTATTTGTCTTGTTAAATTGTAGATGTACTCTTCAACATAATATCTATTGTCACAGAGAAAGTTTGAAAGAACTGACTGTACATATTTCATCTACATGAACTCAAAAAGTAGAAAAGTTTGTTTATGCTGAGGTGCAAACTGTAGGTGGTAACATGAGTAGTTGACCGGAGAGGTTTAAAGAAGGCATAGCATCTTTATTGCGTTCTTGGGTCAGAACTACATTCTTCAATTTCTTAAATATGACATGAAAATAAGAATGTTTTAGTCACCTCAAATACAACTATTGTGTACATCAGGACACTTGCACTTCTGCTGATTTTTGTTAAATGGCACTCACATATACCCTATTTTATTGGTGTGATCATTATTTTTAAACTTTGTGTAAAATGAGGCAATCCTGGGATCATTAGGGTTGGAAAGGACCCCAGTCCAACTCCCCTGCCAAGGCAGGGTCACCTAGAGCAGGTGACACTGGAACCATTCAGGTGCGTTTGGAGTGTGTCCAGAGGAGAGTCCACGCTCTCTCTGGGCCTTCTGTTCCAACCTCCACATAAAGAAGCTCTTCCTCACCTTGAGGTGGAATTCTTGTCTTTTAGTTTATGGCCGTTGCTTCTTGTCCTGTTTTTGGGCACCATGAATAGAGTCTGGCAGCATCCTCCCAACATCCACCTTTGAGATGCTTGTATGAATTGATCAGATCTCCTCTGTCTTTCTCCAGACTAAACAGGCTCAGTTCCTTCAGTCTTTCCTTATCAGAGAGATGCTTCAGACCCCAAATCATCTTTGTGGCCTCTGCTGGACTCTTTTCCCGTAGCTCCTTGTCTTTCTTGACCTGTTGAGACTAGAATTGAACACAGCACTCCTGATGTGGCCTCACTAAGACCAAGTAGAGGGGAAGTTCATGTCTGTCAACCTGCTGGCCTCACCCTTCCCAATGCACCCCAGAATCCCACTGGGTCTCCTGGTAGCAAGGACACTCTGCTGGCTCATAGTCAACATGACATCCCAGCTCCTCTGCAGAGCTCTTCTCTAGGAGGTCAACCCCTGACCTGTTCTGGTGCCTGGGGTTATTCCTCCCTGAGTGCAGGACCTTACATTTGCCTATGTTGAATACATGTTTATCTCCAAGTTCTTGAAAAATTTTGGAAAATTTACTGAATGGAAAGAAGGGTTGAAAGATTTGGGCAGAGTAGCTCAGTGATGTGGGTGTATAATTACCAGCCTATATGCTGTCCAGTGGTCATATTTTCCTTGAAAACCAGATCCAAAATGGATGACATGAATATACAGTGAGTTGGAGTGAGAAAGTACAGTTAGCTGGCAGGTAGTGTAGTATTTGATTGTAGTTGGGTAATAGAGGGATAAGAGGTTCAGAGATTTTGCAGGCCTCTAATAATGTTAACAGAGAATTTGGAAATTAATTGTGTGTAATTCAAAATAGGATGAATCACTATTTGGAGAAATGTGATTAGGAGGATGGGTGCAAAGAGTAACTTTCACCTGCTTCTGTGCAAAGTCACAGAAGAACTGTTCAAAATAAACTTAAATAGATCTGGAAAAGATAAACCGTGGTAATTCTCAATCAGATTAGCACTTCTATATGAGCAAGTCTTTCTTACTCACTTTTGTTGGGGACCATTTAGATGTTGTTTCATTGTAAGGCATCTGTTTGGAGGCTATTGACTGAGCAGCTGTTGCTCAATTCCTTAGTCTTGTCCTTGCCTCTTTGCTTTAAATAGGTTCCAGAGGTCTGAACTTTACTTCTTAACATCCCTTTTGAGAAATGGCAGGGTGAATCTGAAAAGATTTTACCTGAGGGTGAGAGCTTAGATATGCCAAAGAGGTTTATTTATTTCTTTTTGTAGTCAAAGAGTAACTTCAGGGATGTAACTTCAGCTACATACTGTGTTTGCATACTTATAGCAGGTTTTAATTGTATTGAATCACAAAACATACACTGTGGTAACTGAATGATACTTGCAGAAGCATTACATATCACAGACTGTCTCATGTCCTGCTCTAAGAAAAAGCCATGCCACCAGTTGCCAAGGGTGATATTTAAAGACTATGAGATACTATATTAAAATATGCCATTAAAATGTTTGACTTTCTCACGAATATTTATATTCCTAGCATTTTAGAACTTTTGAACTTTTCCTTTATGCTGGCGTCTATTTATATAGGTTTCTCTTTATGTTAGAATGCAAGCTTTTGTGCCTAAGATCCTGCATAGAGAGCACAGTGATGTTGGCCACTGAACATGTCTGCATACAGTGCATTAGCAAATCAATTCATATGCACTTATATGCAGAAAAGAGGGGAGGGAAGACTAATTCTTTCCTTGGTTCTTAAATGTGTTTGTCTGAAATTGGTTATGAGGCTTACACTAAAGATACTCCTCCAGAGAATGTTAGTTCTATGGGGATTTTTTTTAAAGTCCACTGAGAGAGACTCATTGTGGCATAGGACCAAGATGTAGGCCAAGTGGAAATACAGCAAAGTGATTTAATAGAAAAGGTAATTCCTATTCAAACTGGATGGTCCCTTATTCATTTCCTCGGATTATCATCAAATTTATGTCACCAGCAAAGGAGCTTTATTGAGTTTCACAGATATATTCCTTTTGCTTTCATTGTCATTAGTTGGCACACTGACATTTTCATATGTGTCTCAGCTAATGCCTCAAAATTACTCCATCTACAAATGTAACAATTGAACAGATAATTTTAATAAGATTCAGCTTGACTTCAGACTGCACTCCTTCCTTTCTTTATAGAATGCAAATTGTAACCTGTTTTTAAAGCCGTGCAATGCAGTGAACTTTAATGGGATTTGACAACATCATATTAAGCACAACAACTACGCATAATGTACCGAAAAATTGGACGTGAAATTGGAAACATAGCTGAGAACAAAGTAAATTTACATGGTTTGGTAGTTTGAATGTCTGATATCATATTCTCTCATGCAAGCTCCATAAAAAGCAAGGGATTTAACAATGGATATCAGCGGAAAGTGCTTTTAAAGTTAAAGCTGATGGATGGCTTGTCAAAAAAAATAATTGCATTGGTTGGAAAGTCGGGATGCGTGCTGAGGGGGAGAGAACAGGATATACAGAGAGGATGATGGGAAGTGACAGTGGTCTGTCAAGAAGCAGTGGCTGCCCAGAGAAGTGTGAAGCCAGAGCTATAAGGTGGCAGAGTAGAACAGGCTGTCAGAGCGGGAAAGTGGCTTTAATACCCTGAAAAGCAAAGGAATCCGCCTGTCAGCCTTGCTCAGCCGTGCTGAAAGAGGAAAAGAACATGGCATGAAGTTAGAGACATTAAACGGGAAAAAAGAGAGGCCAATGAAAGCCAGTGAGGAGGGGTGGTGAGCTGTTATGTTTTTTAATAGACAAATGACACATTTCTAGGTGCAGCAAGAAAGCAAACTGTCTAAGAAATTTAGAACTGATTAGAGGCTTTTTTGAAAAAGAAATACAAGATGATCAGCATTTATTTCTGGCATTTTTAAATGTACCACATAGCCCTGTGACCTTCCCTTCACTTCCCTCTTGTGTAACTGTACTTGCCCATTGCTGCTCTGAGAGGCAGAAATGGTTTTGTTAGGGAAACAGCTTTGTCCCTGTAAGTATTGGAAGAACTTGGTGTTTCAACCAAAAGTAGTTGTCTCAGACGTCTCTTTTTAGCCATTTATAAGATATTGGCTTATAAATCTGATTAGCAACCTAACCAAACAGTTTTTCCTAGGAATTTTTTAAATGTTGAGATTAATTTGGCTATACATCATTACGATTTATACCTGGTACTAATGCAGTGCCACACAAATTGCAGCACTCATAGATTTTAAAGGTTTTCCACAAATCTGGGAACTTTATATTTTAAAGGTTGTAGAAAAAAATCCCCTGAATAACTGTCTGTACGAGTTTTAAAAATTAGTAATTTTGAAATACATTTTCCTGTTACAATCTGTTACAAATATCTTTTAAGGAAAAATGAGGAAAAGAGTAAAATATAAAAGCTTTTAAAGATCTTTATGTAAATTTTATGTATATCTATATATTTGGTATGGGATAATGCATTAAATGGCACTGTGATTCATAGCTGCTGTTTGAGGAAGGCATCAGAAACATAGTCCATACTATAATTTTCAATGGGTTTTTTAAATGTAGCTGGAGAATTAATGTCCAGTAGAAAAGAAATGCAAGTAAAAATCAAGGTACCGCTTGTGCACCAACATTCAAAAAATGCACACTGCATGTTAAAGAAGTTCTGGAATACAAGTTGAAACATACTGAGTGAAATGGAAGCTGCAAGGAAGTATTGTTAGGTAGATTTCAATACTTTTCAGGATTTGACTCAGTTTATAATTCTAACAGAAGTTATAAAATGCATTTCTTTCTTCGTGTAGCTTCACAAAATTTGTTCTGATTGCTGCTAAGGGTGTTTGGAAATAAAATGCAAGTTAGCAGTTCTCTTGGGAAACAGAAAAGGAAATGAAGGTCATAGTTTTTGGTCAAAAGCACTTCTAGATTTTGGGTCAAATGTCATTTATAACAACAGTCTAGTTCAAATATGGACTTTTCAATATGTCCATACAATATTATATGTTTATTTCTATTGCGCTGTGTTGAATGGGAGAATTAATTTTCTATCTACAAGCTCATATCTAATGAATGGAAAACAATTATGTTGTGATTATAATACACAGATGAACCCCTCCATATAATTGGTTACTCCCATAGCATACTTGCTTCTTTTGTTGACTATCATGTGTCTGAAAATTTATTGCATCCTGAAGCAGAAGGCCCCAAGTTAAAATGTTGTAAGCATTATTACTCGTCCTTTGTTGAAACAACAGCAGAAAACTGAGAAGATTTTAGCACAATGGAAAAATCTAGAGTGTTGCTAGGCATTTTAAACGTATTTTTAAATGCTGTATTGAAAGAGTATTGTTTGCATTTGAGAATCAACATGTTAATTTCTATCTTTTATGTATTAAACACTGAATATATTTGCTTTGGGGGATAAATGGTGGCCCAGCTTTTAAGGATTCTTCATGCTGGACCTAATGGAAAGGGCATTTTCTTTCTTTATGGGTGCAATTTCACAATACATAATGAAAAAAATCAAATAAGAATGTTCACTCTTTCCTTCTCTCGTTAGCATCTAATGTAAGGTTACAAAACTAAATAAATGAGGAATTTGCAGTAATCCATACCTTTTATCTCTAGATCTTTTATGAGCTTCTAAATGATGTTACAGATTGTATTTTTTTTTTAATCCAGGCAATTTTCCTATGGTGTCTGTTGCCAGTACATATGAGTACATTTCAATACATACATATATGTATACAGTCTGAGCAAATTCATGAATGATAAAACTCTCTACTTGGACAAAATGTGAAAAACAAAAAAAAAAAATCCCCAAAACCCGAAACCAAACATAAAACTCACAACACTCCTTCAGTGTTTGACTAGAACCTTTTGCTTGCCAAGATACTTTTTTCTCCTCTTATTTAGTTGATGAAAGGCCTAACTAGCACGGAATGAATGCAATAACAAGTGCTCTATTTGCTAGGCACAAACCTGTAATGTTAGACCTAGAACAATAACCTCTGCTTGGTTTTCATTGCTCCTTAGACATTCAAAAATCTGTGCTGTTTCTTGCAATACCGTGTTTTTTGTGTATTAATAGCTCTTATGATTTGCAAATAATACCTCTTTGTGTCACTTTGTGGTTCCAGAAGTGTCACTGGTTTTTTTACACTTTAGGAAGATTGCTGCTGTTATCTGTAAATCTATTGCTTGGACAAGAAGGCATGATATGATTTAAACACTGTCTTCTGTATTTTATTCTTTCTGCAAGAAAATGACCCTTTACCATAAACAGCTTAAATAAATAAATAAAGCTTCTATGACATATAGTAGGAGACCGTTTGCCTTTGTTACCTCAAAAATACCTGAATAAAATGTCTTACTAGGCAAGGTACAAGGGGAATGAAAAGAATAATAAATCAAGTTAGTTCTCATCTCAAGTTTGGAGCACCATATATAATGCTAGTAGTTATCGGTATAATAAAACGGATTTAATGAGAAATCCAAATGTGAGCATTTAGATGGCTGTATTTTGGTACCTTGAAAATTGGCTTTGAAAGTTCACAGAATCACAGAATATGCTGAGTTGGAAAGGTCTCACAAGCATCATCGAGTCCAGCTGCTGGCCCTGGCCCAGGGTAGCCCCAACATCCCACCATGTGCTTAAGAGCATTGTCCAAATCCTTGAACCCTGTTAGGCTTGGTGCCATGGCCCCTTCCCTGGGAGGCTGTTCCTGTGCCCAGCCATTTGATCTTAGAGGTCTTCTGCAACCCAAATGATTTCATTACTGGATGATTCTCCTTGTTAAGTTTCAAAATACAGAAGTGTGGAAATCTCTTCTGCCTCTGCAGCGAGGTCAAACATATGAACGTGTGGGGACTAAAAGAAGGGGAAACAAATACTGGATTATATTTTGTAAGGAAATACCTCAAACCCAAAAGGGATCTTGTTTGTCTCATAATGCTGGTTTTATATGGAGTTAGAGTATTATTAAGCAGCATATCCCGAAGTACTCAGCTATTTATATGTGTTCACCTAAAAAATGCAGAAACTGGTGGTAAACTCTGAGGTTCTGAGAGATGATGATGTACATAATTTTGATAGAAATGTTGCATATTAGTTTTTATCCTGTGTGAGAATATTGCTTATTTCTAGGCACAATTCTTTCTTCCTTGAAAATTCCATTGAGAAAGTAAAACGTAGACCTTGGAACAGGTAACTCCTAAGGAGTCAATTTTCTAGTGTTGAAAATGCCCTGACCTTCCATTTCATTATGCTTTACTGCTGATCTGCCCACCCAAGATCCTCAAATGAATTTTATCAAAACAATTTTGAAAAATTTATTTTTGTAATACCCTATGTGGTATGTAATTGCTTGCAAATAGGAAGCAGAAGATGAAGCTCCTGTTTGTTGATTCCAGGTCAAATCAAGATATGTGACGCATCAAGGAATTTAAATCATGCATCTCAAAGACCTCTTTTCTCTCACTTCCAAAGTTTATATGTATTTTACTTCAGGTGTCCAGTTATACATATTTATATATGTATATGTGTATTATTGTGAGGATTAAATATATCTTTGTAGAGAAAACATGCAGAGAATAGCAGTATGCGATATTGCATCAATAGACATGGTAACTTGATTTTTATGTCTTTTTTGATTTGGTAGGGAACCAGAGCAGTCCCACCTATGATGATCTAGAAGGCAGCAGAATTTTGAAGGTTTTTCAGCAGACCTCCTTCTCTTAGTAAGATCTTAGTACAGCATAGCTACTGCTTAGTTTGTCTAAATTTTGCTTTTCACCTATTAGAATTTTCATGTATTGGAATATTTCCTTCATTTTATTAAGTATGAAAAAAGATATATCTAAATTCTGTATTTCTAGCTGGTGTAAAGGATCAGGTTAACAAATGTGTTGGATGTAGTGAAATGAGGTCTGCACAGTGCTTGAACCTGTATCAGTTGGATGTGCAGTCTAGGCTTCTCCAGCCTGTGTTTCTCTTGCTAACCCACTTAGTGGTCAGATTTAGCTGGTATAAAAGCGTTCTGTCATGCTGAGGAGGAGCAGTGGTAGGAGCTTGCATCTTTCCATTTTAATTTCTGGGAAGAATCACCCTTGCATGACAATGCACTTTTTTCCCATTTGTGTTATTTAGTAGGGAAGGGCTGGATGTACACATGACATGGGACAGTGCTTTAATAATTGAATTAGTTTTAGAATAGGACTTCTGGACTAATTTACTGTAGTGAAGGGTATCAGAAATTTGATGTAGAGAGTTCCTCTCTTGTCATCCCCATAAAGAGCTGGAGGCAGGCATGCCTGACTAGATATTAGATACTGACTCATCTCTAGCCTGGGACAGGAAACTGCAATACTATTGTGTGGAGAAAAAGCTAGTTGCTTTTGTCAGTAGGTCTTACAAACTTCAGGCATTCCTACCTGATCTCCACTAATGATAGAAGCACCTTAACAACATCATCTGAAGGTCTGTTTAAAATATTAGTGGAGGGGATCAAAGCCCTAGGAGTTTACTCAACCAAACATGACTGTAGCAGCATGAATAACAGATACTAACTTCCTTTTCTTTATTGAACAAGTCATGTCCTGAAGGCTTCTGTTACTCACTATGAACCAGTATTCTGCTTAGATACTGTTTTTATGTAATGTATTAAGTCTTAAACCTTGTCAAAAAGGTCATGCAATCCATTTACTATTTCTGTTGCAGTGTTTGTTTTTTTTTGACATAGAAGTGATTTTTTTTAGACCCTCTGTAAAAAACCTGTTTGTTATGTTAGATTCTTCTTGCTCATTTAGTTTCTCTTAATATAGCCAAATGTTTTCTTGGCATTCCCTCCCTCCTTCTCCCTGTAGGTGTGGGGTGTTTCATTCTACTGAATTTGGTGTTTTCTTCAAGAAAGTAAGGACCCCTAAAGACACAAGGGCATTGAAAAATATAAAACTGGCCAAGAGAAATGGCAAAAAACACCATGCATAAATAAAATAGCCCCTTCTCTCTCTCTCTCTCCCCCCTTCTCCTCCCCCTTCCCCCCCTCCCAAAATGAACAATGATTGTGTGGTTGAAGACCTGGCTGAATAAGTATGTCAGGTACTGATTGGAAGAATGATAAATGGAGTGACCTAACAAAGGATTGACTTCTCCAAAAGACAGGCCTTTTTTAATGGATGGAAAGGGAGGAAGCCTCATTTAGAAGGGAAAGGCTGTTGGCAGTGCAGATATGACAAAGGGGAAGTCGACAACCATTGATTTACGTTCGGGAATGACAGTTGAAAAATTCAACAATAATCATGACAAATGAGAAGCGATGCAGTCAGAGGAAAAAATGCCAATACGTTAAGCCTGAGAAGAAATGCCAAGGTCACAAGCAAAGGTTCCCAAACTTCTGCTTTTGACAGCCTTAATGGAAATATTGGAAAAGATTGGGTGTACAGGTTAAAAAGTATGGTTTGGAAACAGGAATTGTAGGCGATGCTAATTAGCATTTGTTCTTTTCAAGGTGGTCATGTTTGTTCCCTATAGAAGTGTTGATTTAAGCATCATTAATAGACTGTTCTCCTCAAGAGTATAATTTTTTATTCTTGAGGAACTGATGAAATAAATTAATAGCAACAGGCAAACAATCATGTTCTTTTTAAAATATCGCTTTGCTGCTCAGTAAATAAAGCAAATCTGTGGATATCTTTACCTCAATCTTATGCATAGTGTAAAGCTTACTTAAAAAAAAAAATCATTCAAGTATGATAGTAAATAAGATTATAAAAGATTTAGATGGAGTGTTAGTCAGATCTGAATAAATAAGTCTGGAATCTGCGGTCTTTGCTAAATGTAAATCTAAACAGAATAGCAAAATCTTGTAGTGATGAGGTTTTAAAATAAACACTGCCCGGCTTATTTTTGTTTTTCAGTTTATTGAAGCAGTTAGTGGAATGAGCAGACCATGTGTATAAAGCAGTTTTCTACGAGTGCATTAGGTTTAATTATGTTATTAAGTAATTTACAAAATTGCGATACGCAGATAGTCACTAGTGTAATGAAATGAGCAACTCTCTGTTTACTTGAAAACCTGAGAACACAGTGCTGGTGCGAGAAACATTCCTACCCAGAGCATCTTATGGGAATGAGTAGCAAAGCAGTGAATATCAAAACCTATTTTATTTGTGCAGTATTAAGTGGCACAAATTGCTTTCAGATGTATCTTTTCAAATACTCTCTGATATGGCTTTAAAAACCCCCGAACATTGTTCCCCCCCCCCCCCCCCCCCCCCCAAAACTGCCTTCATATGGGGCTAAAAAGAGTAGTTTCTTAATCACGGGAAATTATCAGTTTTATAATATTTAATTATTGCAGCACATCTCTCAAACTGATTTTTAACTCCTGATTTGTAAAGGGTTAAGTCCTCACACACAAGTACTAATTTAGTATGCCGTGGTCATTTTTACCTTAAATGTACTGCACGCAATTATGCATTTAAAAACAAATCTGATATGCAATCTGCACAAATAATACCTGAGCTCAAGGGTAGGGAAAAAGACATAAAAATCCTCACCCCAAAAACAAACCCAGAAATGTTGTAAATTGCTAGGACCTGTTATTTGAGGTAAACCTGGATCTGTAATGGGTTTTTACTATTCCACTTATACCTGGGGCTGCAAAGTGGAATATACGGAAACTAGCCTCTTTAGATTAAACATTTTCTAATCAGCTTTATCACTCATATCTGAATTTATCTTATTTGAGGAAAATGCCAATATATTAGCAGGCATATATGATACACAAGGTGACCCTACCAACTTAATGACATAATACATTATCCTTAATGAAGTCAATATCTTGTCTTTTAGCTGTCTGTCTATTGGGGCGATTAATTGCAGTGTCATTAAAGTTAGCTCTCTTTTCATTTGAGCTTGACAAGTCGCATAAAACTAATGTTCTTAGTTATCAGCCACTGGAATAGGATGGAGGATGGAGGAAATTGTAGGACAAATAAGGGGGTACTGCAACAGCTAACTTGAAGGAATTTTTCCAATGACTGTTTTCCAAGCCTTCTATTGCGGACTGTGCGCTAATAGTTGGAACATTTGGCACAGAATTATCAAGATTGGGGGTTTGCTTTTGTGTATTGAGCTTGAAGTAGAACATAATGAACTGCAAACTATCAGAGGCCGCTGTGCTATTAAGACATCAGGACTGAAAAATTTGCAGAAATAGCCCTATGAGTAAAGTTAAATGAGATTATGTACCCTAAGTTAATGCAATAAACAATATAAAAATATGTATTTTTCTCTTACCATAGAGTTTCTCATTTATCAGAGCGTGAAATAAATATAAAGCAATTTAGGAAATGAGTTTTATATGAAATAATGGCTTTGCATCTTTGATAAAACAAGTTTCAGTCACTAGTGATGCTAGCAATGAAGCTGTGGTGCCCGGTGCTAATTGTAGTGCGAAAGCATCACTCCCTGCCTTCCCCCTACCTCTGAAACTACAAGACAGGATGGCTGTAATTTACAGTGTGTTATCTTTGTCTATAGCGGCAAGATGATATGAAGTAAATCAAGGTACGAGTAATGAAAGACTGAAAATTTATTCCTTGGAGCACACTTTAAAGTGTAGTATCTGTTATAGTGGCACTGCCTGAAGACCCTGAAATGAGACTTGGATGAAGGGCAATAAAGAAGCATAGAGGCTCATGTTAATGTTGTTTGTCTGAGGTTAGTAATTGGGTTCCACTGATGAGTTGTGTGAAGACAAAGTGAGAATCCTAGCAAGTATTGTAAATCTTACATTGTTGGAACAAGAAGCAATCCTAACAAATATTGATCCTTCCTGTGCCCAGAGGCGAGGAAGAAAGCAGCATGCTGCTGAGCCAGTGTTGTTTCAATAGCACCAATTACCTTAGTGAGGCTAGTGCTCTGCATGAAATCCCACCAGGCTCACAAATTGTGAATTATCAATGATTAGGCTTTTTAGATATATCCCCTAAAATCATGCCAGGTTAGCTTTCTGTATCAATTCTCCTTTTAGACCCCAAAATGTATATCTTAAAAGCTTTTATTTTTAGCTTTTAAAAAGCTGTGGATATATTTCAAGTACATTGTGTGCACTTAATCCTTTACCTCCCATATAACCCCTTCTTGTCCCCACCCCCACAACAAAAAAGAAAGGGACTGATCCTGATCTCATGACACCTGAAAAATATTCTTGGTATTTATTTACCAAATATTTGTTTAAAAAATATTTCCCAAATATTTATTTACCAAATATTTGCCAAGAATTTGTGTTTTCTTGTTTCTAATTTACATTAAGTATTAGAAAAAAACATACATTTTGATGGAATTAAAGGCTTATTTTAATAAATTCTCACTTTCTGTATCTGAAACTTTGGTTTATTTATGACTCTAGATTCATATTTCTTCTAGAGAAAACTCTCAATCATTATTAAATAATTCACAAAATTACAGTGTGCTGGAAAATTGATGTTCAACTCAAAATTCATATGTAGTTAAATGCCTGCTTCCATGCTTGCCTTTTTTCTTATCTCATTTGAGGTTATTTTTCCATATAAAGTGTGGCTGTTAAAATTCTATATGAAGGAAAGACTTCTCTTAGTGTGTGAGGGAGACAGTGCTAGTAGTAGTCTGGGTGTTCCAGCCTGGCATTGTGCCAAGTCCCTGAGCTGATGAGATGCAGGGATGTGCATGCTGGGGCAGAGAATGGGAGACAGAGGTCAGTGGGACATGGAGGCACAGATCGTCCTCCTGCCACCTGCTAGTCTTGGGCTCTGGTCACTGGAGCATGCTCCTGTCTTCTGTGGTGTCTCTGGCTGTTGATGACCTTAAGGCCAGTAGGAGCTTCATTGTAAATTCATGAAATCTCTGCTCTGCTGCGTGAAAAGGGAGGCCTAGTCAGGCAGAAGTATAGTGCATATATATATATATATATATATATATATATATATACACACACACACATAGATAAAATCAGTGTATTTAATTGCTGTTGGCCTACCTTGTGCCCGTCTTTTGGGGAATACCCTCCAGTGGGATGGACCTTGTGGCGGGAGCTCTCTTCAGTAAAGGCCTACCTTTTCTCCAGGGGAAGGGACTTCTTATCCATTCCTATCAGTTTTACCCATATCCTTTCCCACATTATCTCTTCTATGTTGCTTAGACCTGCTTTGGAGTTCTCTTCATGGGCTGACAGATTCTGAACTGAACCAGTTCAGAGAGTGGCAGAGTAACCACTTCTACTTGTCCCGTGTGCTGTGCTAGCTGAAAGGACACAAACTAATCCCAGGGAAGGGTTCACAATTGGGGGTTTTCCTTTCTTTTTGCTAGGTGGCACACACAGACTGGTTGGCAAGCACTAAAGGGGAGCTGGGTAGACTGAAGGGTCTCTGCCTGTGCTGCTGAGTGTGTGTGACCTAGGGCTGACTTGGCTGGATGTGCCTGCTCCTAGCCCCTGATGCCCAGTTTTCAAATGTCCTGTGTTTGTACATGAGCTTGCTAGAAGTTTCCATGCAGATTTGGAAGATGCTTTTAAAGGCTTTGTTTTTTTGAAGGATTTTCCTGCAGAAGATGAGAACCAGCCCCCACTGTTTCAGTGTTTCTTTCTGAAGTGATTTAAGGCAGTTGTTTGATAGGTTTAAGAATCTGTATAAATGGTATCATAGCTACACAAATAGCAGTATGAGAAATTCCTGTCTTTATTGTATAATAATCATAACATAAAAATGCTGAGCTTTATTGCTGAAATGGAGCTGTGAAGTTGGTGGCCTGTAAATGGGACACTTAATACTATTTAGAGTTTATTAGTATGGTACACATAGAGCTGAAGCCTCTCTGTGTTGAAACATGTTAATGGCAAGTGCAGAAAGCACCAGTCTATGTTCAATAAAACTACACAGGATATTATTGAAACCATGTTTTTTCTTTGGGTTCACACACCTGTTGGAAGAAATTCTGCACCACTTATAACATTATTAAATATGGTTTAATATGGTATTAACCAAACTGGGGCTTTGGGGAGAGAAGGTGACTGCAGTAATAGTTTATTTTTAGTATGAGAGTTTCTCAGTGTTGCAAGAGACTCTTAATGAGGAAGGAAGCCATGAAAGTAAGTGTAGCAACAAAATTGGGTTAGTTTCTTTCTTTTACTGTTCAACTTTATTTGTCTACTATTCTTGAGTAATATAGTTTTCCCAAAAGGAAACACTATGTTTTTTTAATACTTTGTGGGTCACAAAATATCAAATTGAACTACGGGTGATTGACCCTCAAATTAGAAGACGACTGATAGCGATCTATCCCATCAAAGCTGCAGGTTAAGGGAAGCTGCTGTTTTACAGGAGTCAGCCTTTTCTATTTAAGAAGCAATGCTTTTTCTTCATGCATGCTCGTCTTCAAACTGTATAGCTTGGATCCATCATTCACCTTGTGACTATAAAATACTTTTAATTGCTTATGTTTAGACATACCTGTGAAAAACCTGTGGTCCTCCTAGCCCTACATGCCAGCAGCAGTAACTTCCCTCAGTAACTTCAATTTTTTATCAAATTCTAAAGAATACAAACAATTGCGATAGCAGCCAGTGACTTTTTTTTCCCCCCTCAATAAGCTCTTAGATTTTCTGGGTGGGGTAAGTGTTTCATCATCTTCCCTTAAACTGAGGGTGGTGAATATTCCTCTTGATTTAAAACTTTCCATGTTTACTTACCCTGATCATTGTCCCACTCTTGTTCAGGAGTTTTAGTGGCTGTTTAAACTCATTCATTAGCATAGATTATGTTTATTTCCCATGTTGAGTTTATTAGAGTAAGTGTAAAATATTTTTTCTTTGCCCCACATTTGGTTTGGCTCCTTTTAGCACTTTCAAATTATTTAAGGCATTCTGATAATCTCTGAAAATCCAGATGGCTCTGGAAATCTCAGCCTGGCACTGTACAATGTAATTTCTTCAGTTTACACTGCCACCACAGGTCACAGCCAGTAGCTGGTGCATTCTTTCAGGTGTTCACACTGAGATATTTAGATACCTAGACTTTGTTTCTTCTAGAAAGTTTATTCTGTTTCTGAGTCCTGAGCTCTGTAAACTTTGAGAGTAAGATTTACCTAATTTAATGACCTTGTTAATTGTTTTGCCGTGTGAGATTATTCTGGACCAATGGTTGCATATATTTGAATTCTTCAGATATGTGATTATTTCCTCAATACAGGTAAAGGATTACCCTTCTCCCCCATATGTGTGTATGCCAAATCTGCATCTGTTGGCCGCAAATATTTTCAATTCCAAATTAAGGATACATACTACAAACCCCATGTTTATTTACAGACAGAATGATGTTTTTATATTTTTATGACACAGGTCATGAGTATTCATTTTTGCCGCCTAGCTCCAGATACCCATCATAAGAATGTAGCTGTTAATCTTACACTGATCTCTTTTCCCAAGCCTCAACAAGAAACTAGGGACCACTAAAAACATACTCCCTTTCATTAAAGAGGAAATTATTACCATATATTTTTGTAATAACCAGTAACATTTCAAATTACTCACATTTATAGCTTGTAATCAAGTTTATGTTTAACCTCTAATCCCCATGAAGTAGGTAATGACTGGTTTGTTAGTTAACCACTCATGGGAAGTTAAGGGCAGTTAACAATCTACCAAACCAGTCATTAACTACAGTAGTGACTGATTTCTCAGGTGTTATTGGTGTTATAAACTTCCTTCAATGGTTTGTAACAGAAACATTAATTTGTAAAGGAAAAAAGCATATTTCAATTGCTACGCTGGGACAGGCTGAAATATTTTGTAGTTTCATATTATTTCCTTTCTTTTCTTGACCCCACCCCTATCTGTGCACTAATCAATATGCAGAAGAGGGGAGTGGTGCTGACAGTAGTCTTAGACTGAGTGTAGGGGCCTTCCAGAAGAAGCTCAGTGGCAAGTGTGTTAATAGGATGAGTAGGGAGGAGTATGGACAGCCAGGATTTCAAACACTCTTGGATGAGGTTTCCTGCTGGTAGGTAGATACGTCCTTGGTAGCACTCAGAGCCTGTAGCAATGGTGTCATGGCACTAGTGTATTGTGATATAAATGAAAATTGTTCAGCATGACATGTGTTTTAATTATGTATTTAATTTCAATTCTTTTTTTGTTCCATATTATAAAGCATCCTAATTAAAACGTAGTGTTTTGCAAGTGTCACTTTGAGGTAGAATGAATGAGTAGACTGTTTAGGTATCACACTGAGGTTAAAAGTAGAGTCAAGCTAAGAATTTTCATCCCTTGCCCAGGTTAGCTCTTTCTTTGGTTTAAATGCTCTAATAATGAATTATCTAGCTGTTAAATACCTAATTTGTCCAGACGAATAGCTGCAATTCTGAAACTGTGCAGCAGTATGGGTTCATCCATCCAGCATATGGGTTAATCAGAGCTAGCTTATACTACTAGTAATTAAGAACTTTCAGTAAATGCCTGGTACCTGGTCTCACGTTTTGCTGCACGTTCTAATTAATCTTAAACCCATATGAAGCTTAATTAAGATAATCCTTTTTTGGATCCCAAGCTACAGAAGTAGCCTGTTTGGTATTTTTGGTATCCCATGAACTCCACATTTACAGAAAAGTAGACTCTTGGAGTTTTGGTAGCTTTCATGCTGTCGTATCCATATTTCGTGTGTTCTATTAATCTTAGAATAACCAGTACTATTTTCTTTTTCATGTGAGAGATATCAAAAAGGAAAGGAAAAAAAATAGTGAAGTTTTCTTCAGGATAAAAACTTTGATTTCAATACAGAAACACTTGAATTATATTTCTTTTATGATTTCCATTGAATCCTAGTCTTCCTAAGTGGGGAAAAATTGCTAACTTTATTGTCTTTTATTTAGGATAGAAGGTATTAGCATGAAGCAGTTAAAGTTCTCTCTTGCATCTCTTTTTATTATACTGTTTCTCACTTATGATTCTGTTCTTCCTCTTTATATAGAATCTGCCAATTTGGCAGAATACTTGAAAATTTAAAATAAAAGGTAGGAAACTGAAAGTACTGTTTTAAACTGACCTTCTGGTTTTAATGTACTCTCTTCTGTGTGCAAATTTTCAACACTTACAGTAAATACAATCTAGAATTTGAAACTGAATTTGCAAATTTCCCAGTGTGTTTTGTGGTAGTTTCTTTTGTTTTGTTATTCTTTTTTGTTTATTTTACTTTGTTGTTTGGTTTGGTTTGGGGTTTTTTTGGTGGCTTTTTGTTTTAGGGGAATGTTTGCTTTACTGGAAAGCAGCCTCACTGAGCCAAAACATCCAGTCTTATGAGGTGTAGGATGTGCGAGTCTTTCCAAACCAGGATGTGTGGCAGCCCTGCTTGGAATCAGTGCCGCTGGGAACAATGTCCATACAGTTCCTCAAGCTGCTGGAAGCTCCTCAGATGCTTGCAGCTGATATCAGCTGCAGCTGTTTTTTTCCATGGGGATGGACATCACCCCGAAGGTGCTGGTTTGGATCCGCTCGTTTCGCGCAGGTCGCTGAGCAGCTGCCAGGCAGGAACAGCTTCAGGTCACAGCCAGCCTGGCCCACGTTTGAACCAGTGACCTAGAGGTGACAGGCATTTTCCAGCACTATCAATCCCCTCAGACAGCAAGTCCCCCTAGCAGGCTTTCCACTGGAATTTCCACCACATAATTGTGTCTGTGATTACCTTTAATGTGACACCAGATCCTCTATAAAATATATCTCACTGACCTGTCAATGGAAGTTCTTTGATTTGTATTTAACGATATAAAACACCACTTTACAAAGCATCACATTTTTTATACCTTGGGTATTACATAGGTTAAAGATAGCCATACTCCAATTGTAGGTTTGCAGTTACAGGCTGATCTACTGTACTGTATGTCCCTTTGGGGAAAAGAATGTGAGTTCCAGCCACAGATTATCAGGAAATTCCAGCCAAACTGCAATTGCGTTTTGATAATGCAGTACTTTGTTACTGAGCAGGTTAAGAACTGGTATTCCCATTATGTAGCATATCATGAAATGAATGTTATTGTTAAGCATAAGGACAGGATGCATTAGAGGTATCTTTTATTACACAGCCTTCATTATAAAAGAACAGCTAGTGCTAAAGTGTTATCCGAGTGATAGGTAGAGGTACATTGTTCTTGTGCTGCTGTCTCTGATTAAGACTAGGATAATGCACGATTCCTGCCTTTTATGTCCATCAGGAAACAAGACAGACCAAGGTAAAATAGATGAACATATGTTGGCAAAAGATTAAAAAGACCAGTAGTAAAGTCCATTAATAATTCTCATGTTTAGGATTTGCTTGGTACTGTACTTATAGAATCTACAACATTTAATCTCTCTTCAGAAAGACCAGCTGAGAGAACCTTTTTTGCTCCTCTGAGTGATAGGCCTAGATTTTCGGAGGCAGCACATTTGTCTGTCAGAGCTCTTGGCTGGTGTCGTGATTTAGTTTCCGTCAAATGATGCTGGTGTCCGGTTGATGATATAGCCTTGCTGGATATGGGGAAATTTGTTACCTTTAGCTTTGACAGGAAGATAATTGCTGATGGTTAACAGAACTGTGCAGAATCCATTGGTTTTGCAGCAACACAAGCAATGGAATCTGCCTCAAGAAGTCAGTCTTTTCACATAAACTTCTGTATTCTGCCTCTTCATGAGACTTTTTTAATTTCTTTTCTTGTTGCCCCAAAGTGTATCTTTGTACTAGTAGCTTTGGAAGCTTATTGACCTGAATAGCAACAACACATCTTGCAATGACCAAGACTTGATGATGTAACATCTTTTTTTTTTTTTTTTCTTTTATCTTTATTTTAATTTTTTTTTACTTTATTTTTAAGCACAGCACTTGTGATCTTTCTTTGTTTAAAACAATTGCTAAAAGAAAGAATTGGTTGCTTTTGCTAACTGAAACCATGTTCTGTGTATATAACATGTTAAATGTAAATGATGAAAATATTAAAACTGGTCCCAGAATTGGAAGGGCATAGAAAAAATTAAGAAAAAGCAGCAAATACTTAGTTAAAAAGATTTTAAAATTCACTTAAGATACTAGAACTGAACTTAAAGGAGTTACTGTAAATTTGTCAGTGGCTATATTTTGTGATCTCTTTCTTAATTTTCAAGTTTTGTTTGTGGGCAAAGACTTGAATGGATTTTTGCCAGAAACACTATAGTTCTTTGCAACATTTAACCACTTTATCAGTATGCCTTTTTCCAGATATCTTGTAGGGATAAACCATCTTTCCTGTCTCTGTCTGCTTACTTCTCAGGTCTGGACTATGAGATACAAAATTGCCTGAAAAGCTTCTCCTATTCTTCCTCCCCCCCTATGACAGTGAAAAATAAATTGGTTTTTAATAGCAGGAGAAGCAGGATCTATAAATGGAGTGACCAGCAATATCATCTTACTCATCTTATTGGTAATATTTTTTAATACTCCTGGACTTCTTGAATCCTTTAAACAAAGAGGGATTAGACTGATATTAGTAAATATCTCTATCATAGCTCTTTTTCCAAGAGGGGAATTCTGACAAAAATAGAACAATATTAGGCTCACGCAGAGAGGATTATCTGGTCTCTCACAATAAAGGTAATATATGCAGTACTTTGCTTCTAAAATGACTATTGATTTTGGGGTGTTCACCTTTAAAAGGTTTATGCTTGGATTAACTGAAAACCAGACTCACCTTCATACATTCTTTTCTTCTCAGTCACTTTTCTTCATAACAACTTCCAGGCATTTATCTACATATTACCTTCATCACTTCAGTTTCCAACAAGTGTCCTCACATGCTGCTTTTTAAATTTTGTTTTGTTTTGCCTCTAAGAGTAGGTTTCCCTGCACATATTTTTAAATCCCTGTTCTTCTTCTCTGCTCACTTTGGGCTGTGTGCCAGTCTGTGTCCTTTCCTTTGGCTGCCTACTTTCCTCAGTTCCAGTCTGCAGCTGCTAAGGATGCAGAGCTCAAAAAGCTCTGGTTCCCCTTACATGTTCGAGCAAATTTCCTTCTGCATACTTTAAATTGGTGAGCCAGAAAAGGTTAGGATTCTGCTTACACATAGCTTTCATACCTGTATCCTGTATTCATATCTTGGGAGGAAAGAGATTTGGGCTTAAACCGCCTTTATGTAATGTTATTTTAAAAATAATCATACAGTTTGATTCCCCATTGTGTTAACGAAAAGGGAAATTCACAAAGTAACTTGAATTTCTTGGGATTGATTGATGGATATTTTTATACCAACAGTGGATTTCTGCAGATTTTGTGTAAACTTTTTGTGTCAAAATTTGTTGCCACAATGCATTAATTTCCCAATAGAGCTACAGTAAGGAGTTTGTCATTGTAGTCCAACATGCAGGAACTATTTCTTCACTGTGGTACCGATGTTCCAAAATAGAGTGCTTTCTCACAGAGCTGTGTTTGTCAGGACTCTGTCCTAAGAATGTGACTTAAGTAATCTGTAGCTGACCCATAGCTCTCGAAATGCCCTCACATCTGCCTTGTAGAGGGCTGGTTTAGTAGTTAAGAACATGGAGCTATGGTGTGAAGTGATGGAATAAAGAGGATTTCACTGAAAGTGCCTGTGGTAGCACCTCAAATTTAATGATTTTTAAACAGCTTATGGGAAGAAAGGAAACCGTGTTGTATTCTCAGTGAGATGTCAGCAAGGTCTAAAATTAGAGGAGTTAGTCTGAAACACCTAACCTTTCCCCTGAAAAACAAAGAATGTTTAAATTACATGTTGTGCCTCAAAGTTTCGGTCCCCTCCCAGTGCCCCTCTCCCCCCAGCTCTGCATCATTTTATTTTCTTTACTTGGTTTTACCACTGTATGACCTCGTGTTGTATTTTTTCTGAATGACAATGAAAGTAATTGAAAATATTGATTGGCAGTACAGTTAAGTTGTCAACACAACCATTTAATTTGTCAGGAGGACTTGTTAAATTGTCAAAAATCATATAAAAAAACTCCTTCAGTCACTGATGATATACATTAGAGATGTTCACGAATCAAATGGCCCATTTTTGAGATAAATGTTGAAGAAAAATTCTGAAATGGCTTTCTCCAGACTTTTTTTAAGGTCAGATTAAAAAAGAATACCCAGAAAATACCTGGCTGGCAAACACATTCAGTAGAGCACCTGGACATTGTATTACTTATTTTCCAACAGCACTCTGACATACTTTGCATTTATGACACTCTGGATTGAAATTTGGCATTACTTCTGCAGCAGGTGTGTTTATTTCAGCGGTTTGTTTTAATGTTCAGGAACTTTAATCTCAGGTTTTATATGTAGGGTCTACCAAAAAAGACAATGCTATTAGTGTTTTATGAAACTTATCTTTGTTTAAGGATATGTATTGCATTTTGCAAACATGAAACTATGCAGAAGTCTCCTTGCACATAATTTGAATCTGTACACTTAATCTTGGATACTGGTGCAGCTTTGGGTGTACTACAGTTCTAATGAAATGGTGACAACTTCTCTGCAGTGTCCTGTTTCCTCCCTCTTAATGTAATGGTATTTTGAACCACAGGTGACATTTTCTAGGCTGTATCAGGCAGTTATTTGCACAAATCCAACCAATTTATTATGCAACTCAGGGGGAAGTGTTCCCAGGGCATTTTTGCAATTCTTCCTAGAGTTTTCCTTTTCTTGGGGCTGGTGGCACTCCAGAAGTATTGAGTGCCCTCGTTTTCCATTGGTTTTGTAAAGCAGAAATGAAAAATGTGTTTATTAATTCTTCACCATTATAAATCTGATACCTCCTACATTAGGATTCAGGTAAAGGAAGGTTTTTAGCTTTCAGTCCTGCAAGTTCACAAAATGATAGATTATGTTGTAAAGGTGTTAGAGAAAAATATTATTTTTAAAAAAGTAACTAAAAAATGAAAAATATTAATTATTTTCGCCTATATCTTGGCATTTGGTCCATGGTACTGAAGAGTCTTTACAGAAAAAGGGTGCTAAGAAATCTCAGATTATACTTAGGAAATACTAGGAGCCACATTTTAGGACCAAAATTTGTATAGTGTAAGACAACAATATTAACAAGACTTTCTGAAGTGTTAAGGGATGTTGTTTTCTCAGTTGTGGGGGATTTGTAAATCAATTTGTAAATTTGAGTTCATGGTCCATATCATCATGGGCTCCTAAATTAAAAGCATGTGGATGTTGCTTGCTTTTCTCTGTTGATCAGCATTAAATACAGTATTAAAAGTCTTAAAGATGTTTTAGACTCATTTTACCAATGTAAACATGAAATTTACATCTGTATTTTTTTTCTTCTCTGCCAAGCCTTTGTTTTCCATCTGAAGAGATTTTACTTACCTGGCAAAAAAATCAAGTAGGTTTAATATGTGGAGTTTTGCATCACTCAGCTACTTTGTAGATTTGGTTTTGTAAGTATTTTGGTATATAATGCACTACATGAATATATAAATATACATACTTCATTATTACAGCTTATTTAAATAAAAAGCCTTCTCTTTTTGTCTTAGAGCTGTATGCTTGTTTGTGAAAATACTAGTATTTTAAATTTTCCGATGGTATTTGGAATTGCAAATGGTTTTAAATAAAATAGACTGTTCAGTACTGAAACCCATTTCTCTAAGCAATCGTTCTTGAACATAAAGAGCCATTAAGAAGAAAGCAGAGATCAGATGCTCTGCAGCTGGATTTAGGAACATGGAAGACTGATAAATAAATAAATAAACAAGCCTAAAGCACAGCAGTGGGGTTTAGGGAATGGTTAGCAATAATAGCTTGTATTAGGTCAGAGAATTTCCACCTTATCACATCATTGTGTTAAGTAAATTTTTCTGAAATATCGTTTTGCCTTTAGAGGTTATAAAAAGTCTCCTCCTGTCTTCCCCCACCATAGAAAACCATACCATCCTCACTGTGACAGTCCATGCCTTTCCTGCTCCCAGTAAATAAATTTTTAAAACCCTACAGTATAATAAATACAATTGCCAATATACTTTATTTATCAAAGGTCATTTAAGAAAAAGCTTGCATGTTTTATAAGCATGTTAAATTAGCCATCTGTTCATTATATTGGAGATTTTTACATTTTAATTATGATTTGTGATGTCCAAATTATAGGTCGGTGTGTATGCCTTTGTTGCAGTGGCTTTCTCTCATCTATCAGTTCATTTGAGCTGTAATATTACTTTCTTCTAATAAAATTTTAAGCTCATCAAATCAGGACAGGAAAATTGTCCATGGATTGGTCTCCTACTGAGCTCTGAGTATTAAGAGGGGGGCCGGGTGTCTTCAGAATTGTTCATTCTGCTTGCAGGTTGCAAGGAAGCTTTGTGCCACAGAGAAGCAGCTCTAACCTGAATGTTGGAGGATCCTGACCTTAATTGTTCAGGACAGGGACAATGAATCTTGATCCTTGGAACAGTCTTAGCTATTCTGGGAAATGTAGTCATCTCAAAGTGTGACAGTTTGGTTATTACTGATTAGACATGATTCAGATGCAATTTCCAGGGATCAGTAATTAACATACAACATCTACAAGTAATATTTCTTCAGGGTCATACTCTGCAGCGAGCTTGGTTAGTTCAAATCCTTAAGTCACTGCGTTCTTTTTAAAATATTGAATGGATGTTGGTACAGAAGCCTACAACTGCTTTTTTTTCTTCTTCTATTTTTCCTCTCCAAGTGGGTAGGCATCCTAAATTACTTATGGAAAAGCTAATACAGCTGAAGGTATTACATAGCAGAGTGTGCTGACTAACATTCTCCTGGGAAGTGCTTTCAATAGAACACACCATAAATCCGTTATTTATGAAAAGAGTTCTGTTTCTCTAGAGGTGTAATTTCTTTACTGTTGCCAAAAGAGTATGTAGCAGTCTTTATTTCTGCAAATGTCTTAGCCTGAGTTAATTTTGAATTTGTGATGCTTTGAAGAAAAATTGCATAAGACATTGACATAATGGAATGAGGGAATTTTGATAAGTGCCAAAATGCACATACCTATGGAAAAGCTGGGTGTCTTGCTTTTAGAAGATAACCCAAGGTGACAACTGGACCTTAGAGTTCATTGGCTAAAAGGAAATGTGAACATGGCAAGTGTAATGGTTGTGAATGTTTTTAGAAGTCATGTGGAAGAAATTGATGTTTCTCTCTAGCCTTGGAATTTCCAATAAGCTTCCAAAAACTAATTGGGTAGTACAAGATATGTATTTAGTACTGCAATTATACTACTGATATTCTTTTGAGGATTTCCCTTCCTGCATATTTCTGGATGCAGTATGCCCTGTTGAACGCTTTCAACCTTTAAAATGTGGAATATTTTCTGATTAGTGACCTTTCACGTTGCAGGTGCACAGTGCTTTGCAAGGCTTATTTCGGTTTAGGAGAAGTTGAGAAAAAGTGCTTGAACTCTAAAAAACGCTGGAGGTGGAGCTATACCCATTTGGCTTTTGTAGCTTCTTTTCAGTTTTTGAACAGGACAGATAAATATTGTATGCTAACCTAAGCTGCACAGGCTTTCAGTCTACTAAAACTGCAGCTCTTAGCATGATTCCTTGTTGTTCTTGTAACCAAAAATGCTTACTTTGCTCAGAAGAGCCCATTCCATTAAAAAAAACACCACTGTAGTATATATTCTGTTCTGTGTTCTCACTAGTATTTAGAGAACAGAGAAAAGCCATTTCTTCGTCCTCTACATACTGTAGATACTTAATTGTAAGCATTTTGCATGCATGAAGTGTGACATTTTTGTGTAGTACTTTGCATTTGAGGATTATGACTAATCATTCTTTCTATCCAGCCCTGATATTTTCTACTTACCATGTAGAAATGGAGATGGAAGGGTGGACTCTTCCATTAGAAAACTTGCCTGAATTTTATACTGGGGTCAATTTCTTCCCTTGTGTCAGGCTGTGATGGGATCTTGGAGAGAAGTCTCAAAGTTTTCAGTGTTTAAAACACAGCTGCACAGCTAAAATGTCTATTTATTGTCAATTTTGTATACTGTGCTGATATTTATATGTAGGTCAGGGTTTTGTTCTTACATTCTGGGTTTGGCCTCTTCAAATGACTGCAGCCTTGGTCCCAGAGCGTAATGCAAACCACAGTCTGCCGTCTATAAAGAGGTTTTTGTCTTTGAGGCACCTAGACAGTACTCACAACAGGGAAGGAGCTCAAGAAGCTGGCAGAGTAACAAATTAGTATTTGTCTACATGTTTATGTCTGTAGTTAAATAATAAATTAATTTTTTTTGGTAGTTATCTCTAAATCTCATACCAAGAATGTCTTAGACAAATAGCATTCTAATATGCAGAAGACCTTGTGCTGTTAGGTTTGCTTGTTTGTGAATGACTGATCCATTGCACCATTAAAAAATATAGTTAACTCCGTTAAGTGAAATGGCACAATAAATTTTGAGCTCTTATGGAATGACTGTTTCACTCATCATTGATTGCTATTTACTTATTTATGTTCATCAGTTACTCTTTGTGTTGTCATTCTTTTATGGCTATGTCAATGTGATAAAATCGTACATCTAGCTGTCTCTTGCATCCCTACTTAAAAAATCTGTACTACATTTTTCATTGTGTCTTACATTTTTATATCAGCTGCTCACACAGGTGCTGCTTCTTCCCTTTAGGAAAAAAGTATCTTCCATCAAAGTATTCAGCTATGGCTTCCTTACTTGTGACTGTCATTTTTCTGAAAAAGGGGCTCCAATGTGGTTTTTGGTTTATTGTGGAGTGTCTGGGACCCATTAGCCTGTAAGTGTTAAAAAGTGACAAATTAGCGATAGTGACTCACACTTGTGCTATCTATACCTGGAAGTGAGTTTAAACCACTTTCATCTCCTTTCCATATGATCTGCAAGAAAATTCAGATAAAAGCCATCTTCTACCCTGACTCTAACTCTTTAGTCTTTGAACCTGCGACTTGGTGACGATACAGTATTGTATTAATTCTTGCACCATTTAGTCTCCTTATCTAATGGCACAGGCCTATTCTTTGTAACTAACAACAATGAAGGGTGCCTTTAAGAAATCTCCAGTGAGCATTGAGGCATTACAGATTAGGTCAGTAGAACTGCTGCTAGGTTGAGCATGATGGATGAGTGGGAGAATGAGTTTCTGCCGCACAGTATTGTGAAATCTTTTCATTGTCACCAACGGGCCTATGAGGGGCTGATGAATGAGGGAGCAAGTGTCAGAAACGCCCTTCCTTGCCCTGGTACACTTTTAATATCTCCCAGAGCTACAGGATGAGTATTGATAAAAGTAAAGTTTAAAAATAACCATGGAGTGATAGGTAGCAATGATTTAAGGAGAAAGTGGCAATGGGGTTAGAGAGGGTTCATTTTGTAAAAGCACACAGAAGAGAGGAAGCTGAACTCTGTGGAGCTGAGAAGGAGCAGTAGGCTTTTTATAAAAAGTTAATGTGATGAGGATGACGGGTTCCTTGATGGATGAGTTACTTCCATCTGGTTGCAGTATATGTAATAAATAGCTGTGCTCATGTTTGACCTCTCCCCACTTATCAGGCACATCTTTGTCTTTTGGGATATCCAGGAGGGAACTGTCCATTACAGTCAAGGGGAAGGGGCAAAAGGGAGAGGAGAGTGACCAACATACAGAGCTTGGGAGGTTATAGGGTTGAATATACAGCAGGTGGAAGTGATGTCAAAATTTTATATGGTGAGCAAGACAGAAATAGTTCCATTACTTCCTGTGAAGTGTTATTTTAGAATAGGAAGCATATTTTGAAACAATTTCCTGCATCTAAATATTGCACAGTTTGATTTTTCTTGTTCTAGATCTGTATATTAAGATATTTTTTGCCTTGATTTTGGTTCTTTTCCATGTTCTTTTTTTGTGTCTTTTCCAGGGGAAACTTGACCCAAAAAAATTGTGTTCCTTGATGAGCTCCTGTTAAGGGGAGGGTGGTAAGAGTTCTAGCTTATTGGTAGAACATGTCTCTGCCTTTGGAAATTTTTATCAAAGCAGAGATACAGGAATGAGCCAAAGAGTTCTTTTGCTTGTCACAAAGGATTTTATTCTGGAGAGAAATAGTTCATTATATCCTCAAGAAATGTGCTCAGAAACCAAAATGTGGTGTTAGACATGGCAGTGTTGTCAAAGCCTTCAAAAGTAATATGAATTTCTGTTTTTCTATCGATTATGCTAGAAATGGTATGTCAGTAGAAACACTGAGGGAAGAACCTGCAAGAATCATGTGAGTGTAAGGAAGTCAAGGTCTTGCACTGCAAATGTTAAAACTAACATTTTCCTCCCTGTGTGTTGAAATGCCTTTTTGGTTTACTTGTTGTTTTGGTTTTTGGTACCCCTCAGAGACCAAGATTTCTTCTTCCCCTCTATTTCATACAGAGTGGCTTGCATAGTTCTGGAGAAATTAAATAAAAGGACTTCAAATGACTTAGCATTTATTTTAACTAATGGCTTTTTATGGAACTTATGGCTGAGGATATTTTTGAACTTTTTCTTTCCCCTTAGTGACAATCAAAGAATTACACGTCACCTAATGCTAATATGAATTTGGCATCACATGTTGTAATGGTGCTTATGAAGCCACTATGATGCCTGCTCTGAAGGCACATAAAGTGCAGGCGTGTCTGCTTGCTCAGTGATGGATCTGTAGTATCATTCAATGCATTCAAAAAATCCTTTTGAAAGGCTGTGTTTATTCAAGACAGGGGGTTACATTTTGAATTTAGTTTCAATTTAATGTTTAAAGAGTTAGTAGAAAAATACTTGTTTAAATTAAATTTCAAGTTATGTAATAGAAACTGTTACCCTTAAGAACGTACCCTCTCGCATGAGTGTGTATATTGTGTATATGTAAGGGCGTTACAGTGCTTAGTGGTGCTTGTGGGCTGTAGCCTTAGAGTCCCAAGTGTACTTCATGACAGTAGGCTGGGATTCAGTGATTAGGAAACAGAAGTTATAGTGAGTTTTCTCCTGAATTACCTGCATTCAATGCTTATGTGGCAGATTTCTTTGAAAATAGTTTCCTTTGCCTTTAAAGTTGGCATAAGAATGAAGCCATTTTACATTTCCTGGTTGAGTAGCAATTTTTTTTCCCTTAATCTCTTACAATTGCCATACTGTCTTCTGTCTTAATATTCTTCCAGTCTATTGTGTTTCTTTGCACTTTGTGAGATGTCTTTCCTGCCTAGCAACTGTTCTTCAAAGGAATAGTGGTAATTACTTCAATAGTTTTAGTTAAGTAGCAATACTACCCTTGCATACTGTAGTAGTAAAAAATTATAGTATTAATCAGCTGAGGGTATCTAAGAACATCCTCCTCCTTTGGAGGTGATGTGGTGACAGTGTGTGTTGATATTTTCTTGTTGTAGTCACCTCAGAGAGGTTAGTGTTTAGTGTGCCCATGGTATTCTGTAAGTCAGAGAGTTTCTCTGAGTTCCCTTTGTGGTTAGTGGGTGCCAACAGGCTCCTTGAGTTCATAGCAGATACCCAGCTTCTATCCCCTGATTCTCCCCACTGCATCCAGGGCAAGTTCTATTACCTTTAAGCACATAGAAAGCTTGAGGGAATTACTGAGATACTCTGTGAGGAAAGGGCTCAAAGCACCCTTTTAGCACCAGCTGCTTGGGCTCTGCATGCAGACGGGCTGCTGTGTGCGTGTGTGTTGGAAGGGCAGAGGAGAGCAGAAGATAATGTCTGCAGTGCCATTTTCTACTCTGCTTCTCCTGACCAGCTGGAAGGTTTGTATGGAAAGGTGTGTTTGCTTCATAGGCTCATTGTCATTGTGGAGGTTCTTGATGAGCATCTGGCTGCATTCTTGCCATACCGATTGTTGATCTGTGCAGACACAAGATCGTGGCTATGCTTAGAGAGAAATTAAGATCTTAATAAGTGGAGATCACTGTTTCTGTGAGAATAGCTGTGGTGCACATCTTGTGTTTCTCTTCCACCATGAAGCAATTCTTGT